>NC_137582.1:86624300-87824300 GCF_963210335.1 Falco punctatus | reverse complement strand
AGAAAAATGCTTGGCCATTAGAGGAGAGAGTCCTTTAAGCCGCACAGTGTACGCTGGATGGAATAGTAAATGCACTCTACTCTTTCTACTGAAGCCGGACCACTATGCAGAAATGAAGGAAGGAAGGAAGGAAGGAAGGAAGAATGATTTCAGTTATTTTATAATTATTGGTCTTGGGATCACTATTGATGCTCTTGCCAGAAAAGGTAGAAATGTGCTAATTAAAATTACTGATGACAGAAAGTTGGGAGACATCAATAAAGAGGATGTTCACAGGAACACAGAGGAAAAATTGAGTGCTCTTGAGGACTGAGATAGTAAAAATGGAAGGAAATGCATGAGTAAAACAGGAGTATATTTTCTGATTAATATACAGGGAAGGGGTGGCATAAATACTGGAAAGAGAAAATGAAAGGGAAAATGGAGCTTCATAAATTTTTATTATATGGTATTTAGCAGTAGCAGGGAATTGCGCTAAATGACCCTTCCAAGCATTTGATCCCAATTATGAATCATTTCTTCTTTGTCTCAGCCTTCATCTAAAGATGTCAAAGTGCTCTAGCCTCTAAGCAAACTTGTGAAGAAGATAGCTATCCTCATTTTTTGTACTGGAAAGCTGAGGCAGTATTTGAGCTGCCAAATTCACACATTATTCGCTTGATGAACAGGCCTAAAAGCAAATAGCTCCTCTCCAGGGCTACATCCTACACATACAAGATAGTAGCAATACCTACTTTCTGTCATGTGTAGTATATCCTATTGATTTTATATACAGGTTTAATAAACATTCTTCAGGTATATTTTCAAATGTCCTTGCTTTAATAAATAATTACTATTCCTGTGTGTTTATAACTATCCTCTGCAGGTTCCCTGGGCAACATCAGTGTAACCAATTCTCTTCGTTTTAGAGGTGAGAAAACTAATAAGAGACATGGGTAATTTATGGAGGAGACAGAGTAATGCTACAGCAATGGTAGAACTGTGAATCTGATTCT
Source organism: Falco punctatus (assembly GCF_963210335.1). Classification (NCBI taxonomy): domain Eukaryota; kingdom Metazoa; phylum Chordata; class Aves; order Falconiformes; family Falconidae; genus Falco; species Falco punctatus. The sequence continues at coordinate 87,823,305 of NC_137582.1, read as the reverse complement.
TATATTTTTGCTCAATCTTTTAATAGCTACACTTGTTCATACAGAAAAGCGTGCTGTCTGTAGTCTGTGGGAACGTACCCATTGATTTTAATGGGATAAAGGTAAGCCCAAAATGATAAATCAAATCGATGGTTTGTAGCAATTCCTGAGAAGTCTCTGTTTCAGGTCCTGGTGACAAATTTTTTTGTTGGTTTCTTGTTACTTTCTTTCATCAGCAAGATACTTGTAAGAACTTTCATCAGCAAGATACTTGTTGCCTTCATAACAGACTGATTTTTATAAAACACTTGCAAGGAAATCTTTCTTATATTACAGAAAGCAGTTTGTTTTTAGTCAAATGTAAAGGAAGTTCCATAAAAGCTGATGATTCAAGCTCTCAGCTGGGAGAGGGGAGCTGTGTTGCTGTCCGATGGAATGTTACATGATTATCCAAAATGATGGCTTTAGCAGAAACTCATGAGACTCAAGTAGGATGAGAATCATGGCTTCTGTATGGACTATAAGGCATCCAGATTAAAATCTCTGCCATTCCCATGCCCCTCCCCCCCTGCCCCCAACTTCAGGGCCCCATGCAAACTAATTGCCTCTGAGAAAGACACTTCCAGAAGCTCATACATCCTACCTATTGAGAATACCATGAATCGCTCTCTGATTACCCCTATTTTTCTCAATTGTCTAAGGGAGAACCTAGGTAATTAGCCTAAATCTTTACATCACTGAACTTTTATAACTTGTGATTTGCACCTTTGTCTTCTAAGATTCTTGTTTTCTTCTGATTCTTGAGAACTTGTGCAGAAAAGTTAAAGTTAAAAAAGTTAAAGTTTTCTTGCCATGTCTGTCTACACAGAAGTTGTTGGTAAGTGGAAAAAAGACTATCCCCTATGATTTATTATCAGATGATTAATATTGAGGTAAGACATTCAGTTTATTACTAATGGTATTATTTGCCTAGTCCATGCCATTATCTCATTTAATTTACAGTGATTATTAAACCTGTGCTGCATTGGTATAGACAAAAAGGTAGGAGACTTCATTATAGTGTAGCATGTATTGTCTTTCCTTTTATTAAGTGATAGAGCTGGGGGAAATGGCTCTAATGAGAGCTAGCTCTTTCCAGCATTTTGGAGAACAGCTTCAGTCTGGCATATTCAGCTTTTCTGCAGAATGGTAAATATTTATTAAAGCAACCAGAGTGATCAGGCTTATTAAAGACAGGTAGCTCTGAACTGTGGGGCTGTTTCAAGCTGTGACAATGAAATGCAGAGGGATTTGGGAAAAAAGGAGAAAATGGCAAGATGTTAAGTATTTCACAATATACACAGTAACATTCTTCATTGTAAGAGGGAATGTGTAGATGTCTTTTTTTTTTTTTTTTAATCATCTAAATTAACCTGAAATGAAGAAGTCTTCAAGTGCATTCGTAAGGAGTCTACATAGTACTCTGACCTTGGTAAGGAAATGAATATAGCAGATAAGTAGATAGAAATAAAATGACAATGCCTGTCATATCAGAGTTACAATCTGCTGCAAACCTGATGGTGCAAGTTTTTCTGATGTGGGAGTTTTCATATTTAGTTTGTAGGGTCAGCAGCATGGGTTACCTTGAGGGACCAGGTCCTACCTACATTTAACAGTGAATAATGCCACACAGATGGAGGATGCATGTTACAGCAGTTAGAGCCACAGTGGTACATGCAGCCTCATGGCTAGAATTACAGACTTGAACAATTAAGGGCACCAAAATGTAAATAATCTTGATATGCACATCTCTGCTGCTCTCTGGATTTAAAAAAAAAAAAAAGACAAACCATTATATTAGCATTTCTGTGCAGCACCTAGAGTAGAAATGGAATGGAAAGTCACAAATGGAGGTTTTTCTAATTTATTAAAAAACAAAACAAACCACAAATTCTTAAGAAAAGCTCCAAGACAAGCTGGCAAAATTGCACAAGATCAGGAAGAAATTTTCAGGTGGAAAAAACTACCTACCAGCTGGGAGACCCACTTGATGAGTTGCTGTTATTAACTAAGACCTCCAAAGCAAATGTTAATGTGTTAATTAGAAGCAGGGTAATAACCTCCCAGATTTCCCAGTGGGAAACAAAAAAACCAAACCAAACCAAAAACAAGACTATTTTTTTCTGGCTATAACTGGTTAAAACCAAACATGTCAGCAAGGGACCCCCCCGCCCCCACCCCCAGTACTGCTTCTTCATTTTCTGAAGCGTTTGCAGCATTGCTGCCCAATTGGTAATGTAGACCACCTTACCTGGCATTTCAGCATGGTGACTAGATGGAAGCACGGAATCCAGAAGTTTATCTTTCCAGAAAATCAAACAAAATCTCTATCCTGACTGGTAGCTTTGATTTCTAGAAAGAAAGAAAAAGTCCCGCATTGGCTTAGACTGGTTCCAAGTAAGAAAAAAGTAAGAAAAGGAAATTAAAAGGGAAGAGGAGAGATTCATTTTCTGTCTGTCCTGTCAGTATAAAAACACAAGAGTCTGAATGAGCTCTCACATGGAGCCCTACTCATTTTATTTTGGCTCCCATGATAGAAATCAATTTTTTTTTTTTTTTTTTTTTTTTTTTGCTAACCAACCTTCAGACAAACTTGTAGCCAAGCAAAATCAAACCATATGTTTTAAAATTGCATTCTGTTGAGACCAAACAGCATAAAGGGATGTAGCTCTTACGGACATTTAGGAAACACTTGAATTCTTTGACTTACCTTCTGCAGTTTTTTACCATTTGGATGCCTTGAGCTGTGTTGCATGCTTTTCTCAGGAAGGCTCAAGAGAGATGGAGGGTATTCAGGCGTATGCATTATCCGCGGGGCTAGCTTGTGGGAAAGCCAGGACTGGAGCCACAGTACTTACATTCCAGGAGCGCATTTGATGACTTTCCCGGTAAAGACACAGCCTTTCTTATCTCTCAGCTCTGAGCCAACCCACGATCCTTATATTTTCATTTAGTATTCATAAGAATTGAAAAAACTCCTTTTTTTTTTAATTATTATTTTGTCTTTACACGTTCTGGTTCTTTGTGATTAATCAGATCAACTCAGCTTTTTGCAGGAACTGTGACAGTAGCGTCATCACTCTGTTCTCTCTCAAATTCCTCCCAAAATCCCTTCAGCTGCTTTGGTAAGCTTACACTTTTACTGTGGAGTCCCTTGATGTGTAAAATATATGTGATGTTTTGATCAAAGGAGTTCTTGTACTTAATGTAAATTTCAACACACTTATAGCAGTCAGATGTGAATGTATAGATCTAATCCTCCTGTTCACCACTGGGCCCACAGGACATCAGTGCAGCTAGCAAGGAGGGCAGGGATGATTGGTGAGGAATATTTTAACTTCTATATTTGATTTTAAGACTGCGTTAAGCTTTATCCATTTATGATAAGATTAACTAATGTTCTGAACACCTATCATCTGAAAGGTTACAACGATCACATTTGGGAACAGTTGTCTTTTTTTCTTTCACATTTTTTTCAACATCTGAGCGAATGGCCAAAAAAAATCTCCTTTCTGCAATCCTTTTGGCCACTTTAAGTGGCATTTTAGATATCAGAGAATTATTTTCTGTAGATTTATTTTCAAACACAAAACCAAATACATTAAGTAGGGAGACTGTTTTCTGTGGGGTATTAATGGTCATTGCTGACCAGTCTCATATTCAGTGAGTGATTTTGAATGTATGTGAACATTGGTTTTTCTGATGTTTTGTTTATTTTCCAGTCTCTGTTTATTCAACTGTAGTATCTACAAATTTATCAACGTAATTTTTAATTCTAGGTGGAAGGAGTTCTGAAGAGACAATGCCACCTTGGAATCTGTCCCAGAATCTTGAAGACTTTGATACTACTTTGATTTGGAATTTAGGAGTGGCATACAGGACTGGTAGTTGTTCCATATGCCTTTCCAGTGAGTTACAGGGTTCTTCTTATTTTCCCTGAAGTTGTGGCCCTGGAAATTTACTCTTTCTCTCCTCTCTAACAAAAGAATAGAGATGAGGGGCTCTAATTGCTCCATTGGACCAAGTGTCATTGGCTTTCATAACTGTGTAGGATGTGGTGAAGAGGACATGTTCTAGCAGTGACTTGTGGGGTGGGGTGAGTCTTCCTATCCTGTATCCTGTTGCAGAGGCAATCCTCCTGCATTACATTTTCCTCTTGTTAAAAAGAGTTACTTTAAGTTACAGGCCAAGATACTGCTGACCTGTATGAATTCATTTTACAATGGCTGTGTAGAGAGTCCCTGCTGTCTACATGAAGTCATTACTTGGGAACCACTGAATGAGTTACCTCATAAATTTAAGTCAGCCAGCAGAAGGCTTCTGTCATTCCTTTGATTTGTTCATCCTGTGCTACTTTGAAAGGTGGAATAAAAATGGAATAAAAGAGGATTGTAATTTTCTTGAGTTCAGGTCCTTGCTCTTCAGCTGCCTAATTAAAAATCGATCATTTATTCTCCTTTAGGATTCTGCAAAGAAAGGGTACTGCTCTTACAAGTTTTTGAAGGGAGCCTCTGCAATGGATAAAATACAGAGCTAATTATCATAGCAGGTACGTTTAGAAGACAGCAATGCACTGGAAAATACTTTCTTTGCAGGACTGTTGGACTCGTGCATGTCCTCCTGTTCTTTACCCCTTCAGTACACTGCCTGACATTCATTGGCGTGTATGTATTTGCAGTATAGAAAAAGAGATTTTCTGAATTGTCATCTTTTCCATGTTACATATACAGTTCTGCCTACTAGTTTTCTCAGTACAGGCATAATACCTTTTCATCTATTGGAGGTGTTCTGTGAAGTGCCGTTGTATCTGGTTACCTCAGCACCACACTTGAGTTTATTTGCTTTGTAGGAAGAACATTGCACACAGAAAAGGGGTACAAGGGAAGACCTGTGCTTTGACTTAAATCAGCGTGTTTTGCTTTGTGTTGATGGCAGCACATGTAGGGGCGAGTTCATGCTTTAGAGTAACCTCTGAAGAATAGACCACGTTCCTTAACAATTGTGTTCTTATAAATCCTCATGTTGTCTGCCATTTCAGTTTGACATAGCAAGCGATGAAAACAAATATATCTCTTGGGTTCCTTTATTCTGAAAACAACTGCTATAACAGAAGGATCACAGCCAGATTCATTTGGGTTTGCACAAAGATTTTTGTTCTTTGTGGCAATCTAACATTTCTGCATCAAAGTCCCTATTAGCTATAGAAAAGTGAACTGACAGCAGCTGAGTCATCTAAACCAGTTTTTAATCAGAATTTGCTCTTAAAAATGTTACTCTCCCCTCCGCCCCCCCCCCCCCCAATTGAACCAGTTTAAAAACTGTGACTATTTAGCTTTATAACAGAATTATAGCGTTGAATAAAGGCTGCTTCAGGAGCAGGAAGAGAGAAGTGCACTGAATTATGGATTTCTCTTTCTAAAAGAGTCAAAGATTTCTTTCTTATGGATGTCTGCCTCTCTAGAAAGTTATCCAGCTGCTTTGGTATGCAGGAAGGGCAAGAGCCTTGTAAATATGATGTAGATTATTTCTTATTATTTATTTAGAAACATTTTTTGCACATCACAATATTAACTTTGTAAGAGTATTACTTTTCAGCATAATACACATACATGCGATTGAACTGTCAGATGGTTTACTATTTAGAAGAAGCAGTGCCGTGTTAGGTCTTTTTTCCTGCTCTGAATTTTATGTGGATTTTAATATCATTTAGTGTTTCGATGCCTCCAGTTCTAGTCTGTAAAATAGGTGTAGTAATTTGATAGCTATGGGAAGACACTGAGAGCTGCAATTAGGAGAGTTTCAGAAAAGAGGTTGAAGTTGCCTGACCATTGATGACAAAGTGTATAAGCCAGGGTTTTTTCTCTTTCTTCATACAGTTGTTGTTTCCCCAACCCTTTTATCTGTATCTTTGAAAAAAACCTCCTACAGTTTCAGTGAAGGACTGGAGTTGTGCATAATGGAGAAACAAAGATTTCAATACTGGTTTGGTTTGATGTTGCTAGATCAGCTCCTGTGTCAGACTTTAAAAAAAATATCTGTTTATGTTAGGCTAGTTCTAGTCTGAGCTGCTTTGTTTATTTACCAAGCAGGTGCAACAAGTGTAGGGGTTTTTCAATCTCTTGTTGGTTACCCCAATGCTGTCTTTCACTGTGATTTAAATTAGATTAATGCAACCAAAATGTAATAAAATTAAGTTATAAATTTAACAAAATATGTAATAAATATGTAATAAAAAAGACCATTAAGACATTTGAGAGATTTTGCACTTAAAAAGCAAATTCTTGTCTGTAGAGGTACATATTGGTTGCCCTTTGCTGTAAGGAGAGAAGCCCTGCAATATGAAAACAGAAACTCACAGATGTTGACATCAAGAATAGAAATAAAGTCCATGGATTCTAACCAGGTGCCAAGGAAAATATCAGTATCTGCAGAGAATATTGTTTTCTTTATGTTCACATTGAAAGTATATGTAATTTTTCTGGGAAACGTATGATATTTTGGGGATATTTATATATTTTGTCATTGTTATGATTTAATAAGGAAAAAAAGTTCCTTGAGCATGTCAAGGTATTCCAGTGACTAGCTCAGAAACTTGGAAGCAGCTGCAAGAGCCACCAGCTGAAATGCCTGGGTAGGCAAACAAAAAGCCATATGCTGTTTGCAGCGTTTGCTCCAGATACTAGCATCTGGGCTGCTTGGCAGGGATACCTCTCCCACCCTTCCTACAGCAAGAGACCACTTGTAGGCTTTAGTTTTATTTTATAGGGTTATCTGTGTACTTTAAAGAGTGTCTGCCTCTGTTAATCTTTCTAATGTTTCAGAAGTGAGAGTTCAAGAATAATTAGAAGCTTTCTAGTGCATTGAAAACAATTGTCTTTGTTAAGGACCAGATGATACCAACTGCCATAATATAATACGATTTGTGTACACAAGCACTATGCACACTGCAGTAGTGTTCTTCTGTGCATGTGCACATGATTCTAGCACGAAGGGAAAAATGTATATGATAAATATAAAGAGCATATGAAAGGAGTGCAGAAAGTAGGATTTTGCTGTAGTGTTATTAGCTCTAAATTAAAACAACAGTACATTTTAGAGAAGTTTTGAGTTTAACAAGTTTTAAGATTGCTAGTAATACACTAGATTTCCAAGGCATTCCAAAATTTTTAGATAGAAAAAGAGAAACAAGTTACTGAAAATCCCTGTAGAGTACCCAGCTTCCACTTCCATGCCAAGCCATGCAGTTTTACTTAGTTATGTTATAAAGCTGAGACTGGCTTTGCAGGTTTTTTAAATAAATCCTGAAGATTTTTTTGTTTTGTTGAAGACAAATTGCAGCTAGGTTTTTTAACCAGAATACAGTAAACCATGGCAATAGAGCTTCTAGAATTTCAAGTTTATCTGTAATTTCCCTGCAGTGGAGAGAACACCCTTTCTCTAGGGCTGGTGAAGAGTTAGAACAGTCTTGTTTACATCTAGCAAAAATTATGAGAAAGTTTTTATGTTGATAGATCCAGTCCCTGCCTTGCTTCACTCAGTCTCTGCCTGAGAAGTTCTCCACAGGAAACAAAAATCAAAAAGAACAAATTCAATAGCAATAGTAGTGTTATTTTTAAACTACTGTACTGAACAATGTCCCCTCAGTAAAAGTAATACAAATACTAGACTATTGACCACAATAAATGCGGACTAGTTTAGAGTCTATTAGGCTTCTGTTTTCTTTCCTTACACTGCAGCTGTAGTGTCAAGTATTAGAATTACCGGAAAGTCACCTGTGGAATATTTGATGTGCTTAAATACAGGCTTGGTGATGTTTATTTTTAGGTACATAGATCAGCAATCCTTCATTATTTTGCCTTTTCACTCTAAATTAAATTATTTGTCTTGAATTTCAAGAGACATACTTGATATGTTCATTCATGACCTAAAATAATCAATGTGAGCCCACAGAGGAAGAGATAAATATAGGAGAATGGCTTTTACTACTGTTAAAACTGGCCAAATATTTGCAGCTTTGCAATGATTCATCCTTTTTCCTCTCTTGTTCAGCAGGATTTTGAAAGAACAGACTAAGGAAGGAGCTAATGATACTCCTAATCCAAACCAAGTCCTTTTTTTGTGATTAATTTTATCGGAACCAAACACTTCATTGCCATAATGTGACCACAGAAGTGAGCAGAACTGCCTCTATTCATCCCAGCTGAGGAGCAAGCCCTTTATCTTATGTTTTTGGTCATATTTATTGTTTATTTTAAAATTAACACTACCATTTCGCATTCATTAATATTTTTATTGAAGGAAATACTCAGGCCTGGGGACCCAGCCTGAGAAAATTATGGCAAAACATAGATTGGGGCCTACCCTGCAAGGAGCAAAGTTGGGACTGATGCTCGTGTCATCAGTGCAGTATCCTTCTACCACCAACTGCCTCGAGGCATGAGCCTGATCGTGAATTGTTCATATGCAACTACAAAACATTTCACTTCCCAGATCTGCAAGTTCCTTCAAGAGTGTGTGGTTAACTAGTCACGAGTGAGAAACCTTCTTTCAGTCTCCACAGCATGTTTGTCTGGGATGTTATTTGTGTTTGCCTTTTTCCCTAGGTTGTACCTTAAGTTAAACAGCTCTTTTCTTTCCCTTCACTTCTTTTCTCCTGTTCTATGTCTACAAGCAGCACCCAGTTCCCCTCTCTCACTTTAAGATGCCTCCACTGTCTTAAATAACTTTATTCCCCATTCACTTTGGGGTCCTTGCCCTTGAGCATCCACAATGCAAAAACATGAGTTCAGTCTCAACTGTCTTTAGAAGTCACTCAGATACTTTCTTCTGAAATAAAATTAGCCGTAGTGTTGGTTTTATTCACTTCTAAGACCACTCCCAGGGGATCGTACAAGCAATTCTATAGTTTATCTCCCTTTGTTCTATACAGTCCTCCAACACCCTTTACACCATCAAAAAAAAAATTCAGTTAGGCCTTACGGCAGCAGGGAGGAGCCCCAAGAGCCCCAGGTACATGCATCAGTCTGTTCTAGAGAAGGTTTAGCCCTGAAAACCATGCACATCATAGAATCATAGAACGGTTTGGGTTGGAAGGGACCTTTAAAGATCATCTAGTCCAACCCCTCTGCCATGGGCAGGGAGGGACATCAGAAAGCCAACTGTATCCTGGGCTGCATCCAAAGAAGCATGGCCAGCAGGTCAAGGAATGGTTTTTCCCCCGGCCTCTGCTCTGCTCTCATGAGACCCCACCTGGAGTACTGCCTTCAGCTCTGGCGCCCTCAGTACAGGAAAGACGTGGACCTGTTGGAGTGGGTCTGTAGGAGGGCTACAAGGATGATCAGAGGGATGGAACACCTCTGCTGTGAGGACAGGCTGAGAGCTGGGGTTGTTCAGCCTGGAGGAGAGAAGGCTCTGGGGAGACCTTAGAGCAGCTTTTCAATACTTAAAGGAGGCTTGTTAGAAAGATGGGAACAGACTTTTTAGCAGGGTCTGTAGCGATAGGGCAAGGGATAACGGTTTTCAACTAAAAGAAGGTAGATTTAGACTAGCTATAAGGAAGAAGTTTTTTACAATGAGGGTGGTGAAACACTGGCACAGGTTGTCCAGAGAGGCTGTAGATGCCCCATCCCTGGAAACATTCAAGATCAAGAGGACGGGGCTCTGAGCAACCTGACCTAGTTGAAGATGTCCCTGCTCATTGCAGGGTGTTGGACTAGATGACCTTTAAAGGTCTCTTCCAATCAAACTGTTCTATGATTCTCTGATTCTTTCACTAAATCAGGTTACTTAAAGTCCTGTCCAGCCTGACCTGGAACACTTCCAGTGGTGGGGCAAAGCACATCACAGCTTTGCACTCCCTTGTGTAGGGGCCAGGGATCATTCACTGTGGCAGATACATTTAGCATCCTTAGTGTCCTCAGGCTTGCAGTTTCCCTGATGAAAGTGAGTCCTTTGGGCTGGGATTTTAAGATGCTGGGTCCTCAACAGCAATACTCTGAAGTATTCTCATTCCTTGCTTTTCACTCCGGCCCTGATACTACAACTGTATCACTAAAGGTGCTTGAGGGGTTAGGTTGGGAACTGGAGTGTGGAACTAGTCTGGCTTGAAAAAAAACACGTTGGGGTTCTCAACCATTATAGTTTTCCTAAATATACTTGAAGGTTGTAAGATAAATGTACACAAATATGCATATCAGTTGTGGAAGCCAGAAGGGAGGAAAAAAACCTTGAGATTTACTTCCATTTATTTACTTTTCTTCTTATACAGAGTTAAACAGAAGCACCAGTTCCTAATAAAAGAGAGGAATATTCTCATTGCTGATCCACCTCTTCGTGTCTAAAAGAAAAAACACATTAAATGTTTGTGTCCAGAATGTGCTGAGGACAAATACTGCATACAGACAATCAAGACCATGACAGTAATTTCCAGAAAGACTGTTTTATTCACGACTGTTTCAATAATGCCTCCACTTCTGTGATGTTTCATCTGAAGAGCTCAAAGCACATTATAGGTACAGGTTTAGCTAAATTGATAGCAGTCTCTGAAAGGTCAGAAGGATTCCCATCTGCAGGCGCACCAGGTGGCACCTCAACAGATAGAACATTCTGCTCAAGGTCAGAAAAATGAGTTGGTGGCAAAGCTGGAAGAGAACTTTGAGAGGTGAGTTTAATATGTACTGATGGCAGCCAGCTGCCTTGCTGCAGCTGTGCTTGGGGAACATTGATCTTATACTTGTTGGTGTAAATGAACTTCTCTAGACAAAGAATCGCACATAAACCCAAATAATGTATCAGCTGTTAAGAGAAGTGAACTGTAAAATGTTATGCTGTCACCACTGTAATGCAGACAGCAATTAGTAAGCACTAATGTGGTGACGTTTTTCCTCTCCATCCTTGATGCATAGAATCATAGAATCATTTCAGTTGGGAAAGACCCTTAAGATTACTGAGTCCAACCATTAACCTAACACTGCCAAGCCTACCTCTAAACCTTGTCCCTAAGTGCCACATCTACACATCTTTTCAGTATTTGCAGGGATGGTGACTCAGCCACTTCCCTGGGCAGCCTGTTCCTGTGCTTGACAATTCTTACGGTGAGGAAATTTTTCCTGATCTCCAGTCTAAAGCTTTGGTCCTACATAAACCTATTTTCTAGACTCTTAGCTTGGTAAGTGCATATTTTGATCATGGAGTACTTCAGCCTGAAAACCCTTCCACTGCTTATGCTTTTTTAAAATGTAGTATTCAAGGATCTTTCCATTTTGACATGCTCATCCTGTTTCTGGAAGCAGAATTACCTAGCCTATAACTAAGTCTATAGAGGCCTGAATAGAGAAATGTGTAGCTTCAGTACTTGAAATGAAATTGCTGTGCCACTAGAGGCAATGTGCAGACTTGGCCTATAGGTAAATTAAAAACCAATGAGTTAAAAAAATTTGGACAAGGCCCTTTATGCTTTAACTTTTGGACAGTCCTGAAGTGGTCATACAGTTGGACTAGATGGAGATTTTATGTCCTTTCCAGTTGATACACTTGAAATATTCTCTTCTCTCCCACCTCTCCTCTCCTCTCCTCTCCTCTCCTCTCCTCTCCTCTCCTCTCCTCTCCTCTCCTCTCCTCTCCTCTCCTCTCCTCTCCTCTCCTCTCCTCTCCTCTCCTCTCCTCTCCTCTCCTCTCCTCTCCTCTCCTCTCCTCTCCTCTCCTCTCCTCTCCTCTCCTCTCCTCTCCTCTCCTCTCCTCTCCTCTCCTCTCCTCTCCTCTCCTCTCCTCTCCTCTCCTCTCCTCTCCTCTCCTCTCCTCTCCTCTCCTCTCCTCTCCTCTCCCCTCCCCTCCCCTCCCCTCCCCTCCCCTCCCCTCCCCTCCCCTCCCCTCCCCTCCCCTCCCCTCCCCTCTCCTCTCCTCTCCTCTCCTCTCCTCTCCTCTCCTCTCCTCTCCTCTCCTCTCCTCTCCTCTCCTCCCCTCCCCTCCCCTCCCCTCCCCTCCCCTCCCCTCCCCTCCCCTCCCCTTCTCTCCCTCTCCCTCTCCCTCTCCCTCTCCTCTCCTCTCCTCCCCTCCCCTCCCCTCCCCTCCCCTCCCCTCCCCTCCCCTCCCCTCCCCTCCCCTCCTCTCCCTCTCCCTCTCCCTCTCCCTCTCCCTCTCCCTCTCCCTCTCCTCTCCTCTCCTCTCCTCAAAAAGGAAAGTCCAAATCTGTGCTCTTTTCCACCATCCATTTATTCCCATTAGTACAGTAACAGTAAAGAGAGAGTAAAAACTTCGGCAAGGTACCTTAGACATCTGTGATTCCCTCAGCATTATATTAGGTATCTGCTGATGGCAATCAAAAGAAATAACAAACCAAAACCCTAGCTTCCATCCCGGATGGGAAGTATAAAAATGACTACAGGAATGGGTAAGCAGTATTTCATCTGTCCATGGCCAGCTATAGCAGAGATACCCCATTCTCTAACTATAGGTGACAGATGAGTCTTTGTGGCAGACCCAATAAAACCCATCCCGCCTTGAGGTCATACAGGGGAATGTATCAAAATGAATAGATCATCAAGTCCGGCGAAATACTTAAGAGGGTGAAAACGTATTTCCCCATGGCTGATCCGCAATTTTATGTGATCTTGAAGTGCCTTTTTTCTTCATCTTTTCTTACAGACCACAAGTAGCTTCGTCTTCCCTGAAGGGACCTGAACATATTAAAAGGTCACTGCTAGATCAAAATGAATATGTTTAAAGAAAGGTATTTCCCTCAGTTCCCAATGATGCCACAGGAAAGCTGTAGTAAAAAGCATGCAGTTTACCTGCCTGATTTTTGTTTATCATTTATCTTAGTGTGCTGAAAAACAGAGTCATTCTTCTCCCATACAGTCATTCGTTCTTGCTGGTTTTATACTAATTGAAGCAGCAATAGTGCCAAAGCTCGCAAGGAAATATTTAAACACTAATTAACTTCTTAATTCTGTGTGTGGGCAGGCCCCTTGTTTCCTCTGGAGCACAACTGATTTTCAAGATATTTATTTGGGATTTCAGGGTGTTTGCTTATTGTGTGTGGCTTCCTATGTACATGTTGGTATGTGTGTGGGATGCCTCTGGCTGTATTTGCCTGCAGCTGAGCCTGTACAACATTACCCTTAGAACAGGCAAGTTTTCCAATATGGAAGTTAAAAACCCCAACCCTCTCTCCTATTTTATTCCAGTCGCTAGATAAAAGGCAGCAAATCACATGGCTATTCCATCGAGCCGTGTTACGGTGGCACAATAAATGCGTGTCACTCCTGGTTGTAGGGTGCTAGGGGAGATCAGTTTTCAACGTCTGTCCAACAGAAGTTCAGCCTGGAGCAGTCACCCTCTACAGAGGTTTTCCTTTTCGATTTTTCCAATAAAAAGATCTGCACAGTGTTATTGCTAACACTAATCTGATTTTCTCTGGGAGGTGCTTAAGCATGTGGCTAGAATTTGTATTAGCAGTTACTAAATTTGCTTGTGTTCCCATACTCCCTTCCCATTCAGCTTCCTCTTTACAAGTCACCTCTGCTGTGGCATGTAAGAAATGGCTGGAAGGACAATATTGAAGCCCTACACTGAAACTGCATGTAAAATGTATCCAGGCTGTGTGTTTCTGCCTGTTGCATGAGAAGCCTTCACAGAAAGTTCTTCATGCAAAATTCAGCTCTCAAAGCATTAAAAAATACTGGGATTATTGACAAGATTTTAAAATGGTTTGGTTCGAACAACTGTGGAAATGGCTGTGACTCAATAATCAATTTATAATGTAGCCCTTTCTACCCTAAAGCTGCCTCGACGGAGCAGGGGTGAGACAAGCCTTGTGCACACCTGTTCATAGTGGTTTCTTCTCACCATTAAAGACCAGGGCACTTCCAGGGGAAGAAGCAGGCCACAGCTTCGTAGCTAGAAATCATGGAGAAGCCAGGGCCATTCATGCATGGTTCAGGTGGAATTGCTCCCACTGAACCTCGGCTGTGCTAGTTTTATTCCTTAGTATTTGGGGGAAAGATGTAGGCACTTCAGGGACAAGAAGGCGATGGGAGGCCCCAGCGCTGCAGACAGCTGAAGTTGGGAGCGGTGAGTCCCAGCCCCAAGGAATACCGAGGTAGCATTGAAGGACTTGTTGTTTCATGCCTGCCCAACGGGAGACTGGAGGCATGTGAGAGTAGATTAAATCAGCCCAGCTGGCATTATCTGCTTCATATATTCCGCTCAGAGCAAGAGCAAGGTGCTGCACTGGACCCTCCCATGCTTCTGCTGCTGCAGCTTCCAACATGCAGACTCCTACAAAGACTTCTGCTCACCCAGATGTTTCAAAGTACAGGTGTGCCCTTTTGCAGGGGAGAAAAGACCCATCTGCGACTTTTAAATCAGTTTTCCCTTTGATTTGTTTCATTCTGTGTGATTTCTCATAACACTTCAAAAAGAACCGGGTATGTAACAGATTTCCAACAATGACATGGGTAAAGCTGAGCATTAACCTTAAAAGTTTTTTCTCCTTGTTACGTTGCACTTAATAGTGCATAGTTATACTCCCTGTGTGTTGAGAGAGCAGGAAATTACATAGTAAATGTTAGCAGAAGCTGACGTTTAGGCTTTTATTCTCACTTGATAAACACATGTAAATCCCATTAATGCTGAGAGGAATTATAGTTGTATATCAGGGGAAAAAAGAGACCATTTGCTCTCGAGTGCATGTAACTAATTAAAAATTTAAGATCATATAGTACATAATTATATTGGACTGCAGGTTAATGCTCCTGAATGAAAAATGCCAGATGAGCTGAAATGCTTACACAGAAGAGAAACGCTGGCTGCCTCTGTGCAGTGAGCCTGCATGCTCACCATGAATGGCCCTAGTATTCACTGCTCAGGGCTGCTCTGTGGTTGGGGGCTGACGGAAACGGGCATATTGCTAGCTGTGACCTTGGTCAGGATCTGCAGGGCAGAAAACAATGCAGGGAAAGACAAGAGGACAAGCCTTGGCACCTACAAGCCGGTTTCACATCCTCTGCTGAAGTTATTTCTAGCAGAATTTTACGTGCCAATGCAAGCAGCAGGCACTGTCTTAATTGCCACCTTTCTCACCCTACGACAGACAGCCTGTTGTAACCATCAGAGAAGCTCAGGTTTAAGGCAGGTTGCTCTCCTGGGAAGAGCCCAGTGCCAGCATACTCTAAATGCCTGTTGATACCCAGCCTCCAGAGCCGTTTCAGAAATGTGTGCCTGCAGGAAGGGTGTCACCTTCCTATGAGCAAGAAGCCACCAGCCACTGGTACGCTCCAGACAGGATGCTCATGGGGTTACTGGAATAGAAAACATAAATCTATACCTTCTGCTTCCTATATAATTATGTTTTACTTCACAAGACTGTCTTAGAGCCACATTATTGTTAATAAAACTGTAAGTAGCCCATAATCTTCATTAAAGACACAGATAATTGAAACAATAGCAGCAATTACACAAAACAGTGATCTGTCCCTGCCCAAACAAAGGCATGTGCAGGATGGAGAATGGCTTCCAGGCAGTTAAAAAATCAGCCCCAGCCCCTGGCACAAAGATGATAAACGTCATCCCAAGAAAAAAGGACCATGAAAAAGATTTTTCATTTTTTGATTCTTCTTGAGGTTAAAGAAAACAAACTTACCAATTCCTTGAAAATAAAGAGCATGGGACCAAAGAAATACCCAGCTGTGCTACAGGGTTCACATCCACCTAGAAAAAACTAACAGGGAATTAAACCTTTATATTTAAGTTAATGCATGTTCCTGACAATCATTACATTTTATGGCAAGATGAAATTGCTAGAACTAAGTCCATGGGCAGGTGCACAGCCCAACTTTTAGTGCAACTGTCCTCTTATTCCCATTTCCTTATAGTCCTATGGTTTCAGAAAGCCCCAGCAACACAAAACCCCAACCTTTGAAGTTTCTGTCATGTGATTTACACCCTTAGAGGCACTGCTGTTTTGAATTTCACATCCATTCTTGAAGTGAAAGTTGAGCTGATTTTTTTTTTAATGATAAAAGAGCAGCCACTGATAAATAGCAGGTCAGTATGATATATATTAGAGCGTGGTTTAGCATTTATGTTGAGAATCTCCTGTCATTTTCACCACCACCCACAAATGCCATAGCAACCACATTGCAAAGGGGCTAAAATGCATGCACAGTTTAACGTGCTGTTAAATGAATGCACTTCTTGTTTTACTATTGTGATGATGAATTCATTTCAGCTGTAGTCACTGATTAGTAGAAAGCTTAGTTCCCACTGCAGAGAAAATAAACAAACAGCTCCGATTTTGCCTTTTTGGAATTTAGCAGTTATGTAGAATTCAGCTGTGTGGGCAATTAGCTAAAAGGACCTCAGATTATATGTTGCACTTGCTCTTGAACATAAGCTTTTAGAAGTGCCATAAGAAAGTAGTCATTGCAGTGAACACAAGGTTCAACCAGAAGAAGCAACAATTTGTTGAGAACTTAATACAGAACAATACTTGTTTGTTCACCAGTGTTTGAATATTTAAGTATTTCATACAATTATTCTTAAGAATAATGGCCTGAGTTTCAGCAATGTTTTGTAAAGCTTGTGCAAGTCAATAATTTGCTGCAATTAAAAATATGCAGCTAGCATTGTGATTGCTTGCAAAATACAGGAACATTGTTTTTAACACATTCTTAGAACGTGTTAAAAACACTTTAAAAGTGTGCTAAAGCATCCAGCTTGTTCTTCACCATGTACTTTCTTCACAGCTTGTTCCCCCATGAAAAGCTACCTCCAACAGTGTGGGCTTTTCTCAAATACTGCCATGATCCCACTCTGTTACACCCACTTCCAACTTCCCCATGTCCCTGTATATCACTTCCAGGCATTAATTATTCCATACTCCTTGTAGTGATCATTAGTCAAGTATTTAAATCGAAACACTAGCTTACATATTGTTCATAGACAGCTCTAAATCCAAGAACAAATTGTTCCTGTTACGTATTCACTGGTTATTTTTCCCCTCTGAGTGCCTCCAGCCATCTCCCAGTAGAGCTGAAGAAGAAAACACGCACACATGAAAAGGGAGGGACTGCATTCAAGGCAGTATCTGGAGCCAGATGGATCAGTCTGATGTTAGCCACCCCTTTCTGACCTTTGTTTAACTGTCATGTTTGGCTACCGGCCTTTGAAGTGATGGGATGAGAGGTCTCCAAAAGGGGCAGGTAGGACAATGGAAATAAATGGTGCCGAGATACGGGCGCAGTAAATAGCTGATATTTTTTAATGTCTTTCTCATGTACAGCATTCCAAAGTGCTGCTGCTCTCTGGCCTTTCCATTTTTCTCTTGCTCAAAGTGGTCAATGTATAATTCTTCCTTCACCTGAGGTGGGGGGAAGGCACAGCAGTTTTCTTGCTTGAGCCTGCTATCTTTGTCTCTTGGTTGGGTTTCTCTCTTGAGAGATTAGATGAGAGCTTTGAAAGTGCTTCTTCTGAGACAGGCTGTGCCACCAGATTCAAATCTTTCAAACAATGCAACATTTCTTTGGCACCAGGATCAGAAGAGAGAGACAAAAACCACAGAATGAAAACAGAGCTGGAGGATCCTGGTCCCAAATTCTTTGGCACTCAAAATCTGGTGTGCAACAGGCTCCCAGTTCCTGGCTTGACTAGGTAGGAGGACCTGTCAGAGCTTGCTGTAGCTCTTGGTTGGACCATGCACCTGGATTTCTCTTTGTGAGAAAGGTCAGTGTGTTCCCCACCTGTGGTGGCAGGATATGGCCAAGGTGTGCACCTGGTATGGGAACCCGGACCAAGCCTGGTGGCATGGGACATCTGTACTGGCTAGACTGAAGACAACTGCTGAGATTCGATTTCTCCCTGGAGGTTCTTGGATCCAGCCACCCCTTAGCTTTCTTTTGACAAGCTAAATAGACTAAGCTTCTTAAATCTCTCCCTGCAAGTCATCTTCCTCAGGCTTGTGTACATTCTTGTGTCTATTTCTTGAATTGTCTCCAGCTTTTCAACCTCCCTCTTGCTTTGTGGACACAAGAGCAGGGCACAACGTGTTGGCAGCAGTTTCGGGAGAGGGGGAATACTCAGACAACATAATCCTCCTCTTCTCCCTGAATTTCCTCCAGTTATATATATACAGATTGGGTCAGTTCATGAACAGTTCATTACTCACTACAACTTGCAACACTTTTGTAGTCACAGCTTTCCAGGCAATTACCTTCTTTCTCCGATCTTGTGACATAACCTGGTTGTTCTTGCTTACCTTCAGATTATCAATTACCCATTGGTATCCATGACCTGTATTCCTTCCTTTTCCACTTTCCCAGGTTTTTTCATCTGAAAAATTTGTTGACAACGATTTAAAGTTTTTTTTTTTACAAAGTTGTTGATAAAATACAATAGTGTAGAGCCAAGAACCAGTCCCCATGGGATCTCTCCAAGCACACACCCACTCAAAGAAATTTTCTCTGGTTATAATTATATTTGAGACCTGAAGTTAGCCAATGCTTAATCAATTTAATGTGTTTTATAGTGGGTTTGTATTGTTTTAGTTTCTTCATCAGCATGCTGTACTGTTACAAGGCACATTCCTTACAGAAGCCCAACATCAATTCCTTCCTCAGCTGAACTTGTAATCTAATGAAAACTTCCCCCAAACTGCACTAAAAAATGGGGTAACAGGAGATACCTGCCCCACTATGCAGCAGCGTAGTGCAGGGAGACCCATAAGTGTTAATAAACTGCTTTGTTTGGGTATCAGTAGCAAGGTGGGCACACCAGCGTGGCAGAATATAAATTATCTTTGCCCCATGCTCTCCCCTGCCGCCTTGTTCTTGGCAAGGTGAAAAGCTGCTGCAGATGGTGTTGGTGTTTCAGGCTCTTCAGAAGGCGGTTATATGATCCACCGTGCGATGTCCTGGAGGAGAGTCTGTTTTCCCAAGACTAATCCACCTCTTTGTAACCAGAGCCTCTGTTGTTTATAATTCCATAAAGGATTTGTAAGCTGAAGGTGTTTAAAAAAAATTCTGGTGTGTTGGAGGTAACCTCAGCCTTCTTGTTCTGCTGTCAACAAAGTGCAACGCCTCTCTGGTTTCTCAAGCACTTGGAGGGCAACACGAGCAGAATGAAACTTTGAGGCAGGATGTTTATCCTCTTCTCCCAGAGTGTTTGGTGTGATTTTTATCAGGGAATGGGGCTGATCAGACTGTCTCTTTTTTCCAGCTGTAGCAGCATCTTACCTCGTATGCTCCTAATGTATTTGCCCTGCTAGAGATGAATGGAATAGGGTTTAGGTCATGGTACGTATCTTTAGTTAATCATTAAGTGGTATGATCAGTACAAATTCAGGGATTTCCTTGGATTCCAAGAGGGTAATTCAATGACCTGTCCTTTTCAAAGACACCTTTTGAACTCAGAGAAGGGACCTGTGATTTATCCTGGTCTTCTGTGGGAATGGAAATGCATGTATTTGCAGTAGCCTTGGATCTCTCAACTTCTCCAAAAGGTAGGTAACCCACAAGTTATATACACACACAAAATAAAACAATTGTAATCTGGATTTAGATTTGGGAATGAACAGGATGTTAATGAGATAATGTCTAGGCATGACACCGTCTCACTTCTTGGCATAAGAATGCATAATAATGTCTTCTACATTGTCTGTTTAAAAGGACAAACTGTAATATCTTTTCAGGATTCCATACCTATTTATTTCTATACATTTATTAGGATTAGATTATTTATAATGTCAATGTTTCTTAGTGTACATAAATTCCAATGTAATGCTTATAAATAACTTAAATATAATGCTTAAAGGACAATGATAAAACAGGAAACACTGGAGCAGAGGAAGGTTAACTCGTCAAGGGCAATGCTGTTTCATGGGAAACTTTATCTGCTGCCTAAAATGGAGTCGTTTGCTGTAAAGTCCAATAAAACTTTCAGATTCAGTTTGATTACCAAAGCGGGGATTATTCAGCAGCAACAGCCAGAACAAAAATCATTACAGGAACAAATTAGGAAGGCAAGATCTCTGCAACCAGGCTTTAATTCATACTAATATGTATGAGAATGTAATTAGGGGAAACTCTGAATTGTGGAATGTGTGCCTGATGACATGCAAATCTCATTTCAACAGGGGCAGCCACCCAATGCAAGGGGTTTAATAGATTATCCAAGTTCTTATCATGCAGCAAACTATTTGGGGTGGAGTTCATTAATATAAATAAAAGAAAAAAAGAACATCAACTCTAGAAGGATGAGTGGGTGGATCGGTTATGAGCTGGAGCAAATCATCTCCTGGTAATACTCTTACTTTGACCACCTGTAGCTGCCTTTGCTGTTTGGAGAGTTCAGCCCTGCCGAGAGCAGGAAGTGTGAGGCAGAAATTCTGTTCAAGCTGCACTTTTTTTCTCTCCTGATCTGCAGAAGGGATTGAAAAAAATTGTTGCTGCTGCTAATTGTTTATCACTCTGAAAACAAACCTGGCCTTGCAGAACTAACTGCAATCAGAGCACTGGGGAAACTGGGGAGAGGAAGAAAGTATTCAGATGGTTTCTAGATGCTCAGATGTCTCTAATTTGGGGTTTCCTGTATTTCACTTGTGTGATTATTTTGTAGTCTCATAAATTACGCTGTTGAGAAGCTCTTCTTTTTGCACAATCTGTATTTTCCTTTGGACAATTACACCCAAATACTTCAATTTATTATTCCCTGCTCACTTCCGACTATAATGGAGTCCTTCTACCATCCCATCTATCTGCTGATTCAGTCTATTCCAGCTAAGAATGAATGAACCTGCATTGCAGTATCTATCACAGGAGAAAAATCCTGGTTGTAAAGTGTCCGTGCTCATGACCAGCACCAAAGCCTCTTGATCTTGACTGGGACAGGCTGGGAGCACTGCAGAAAGTAGAAAGTCCCAGTATAAATGGTGAATGCAAATTAAAGGATGCCGGTCAGACTTTGAAGATTTTCTCTGGACTGCTGGCTTTTTACACACTTTGTATACTTTGTATCCCAGGATTCCTCTGCAAAAGTGTCACTTAATTGGAGCGTGAAGTTCAGTTTGCCGATCCCTGTCTAGGCTCCTGAAGATGGATGGAAAAGCGCCCAGGTGGTCAGTGATGCTGGGAAACGTCCGCGATGCAGATTGCGTACAGTATGGTTCTGTTTCGGTCCCACACTTGCAGTTAGAGAGGAGGAGGCTGCACACTCAGGGCAGGTGGCTGGAGGTCCTTCCAGGCCCACCTCCAGGGCATGCTCCTCACCTCCATGCTCAGTTTCAGGCTCTTACACTCTCTGAGGGTTTCAGAATCCCAGCAGCTGAATTTGCCTCACACATTCTCAGCTAACACTCCTGAATCATCTTTTTTAAGGTTTCTTCAGCTGACATTTTTATACAGACGTGTCTTTTTGTTTCTCCTTTGGGCTTTTGCACTGGTGTGGTATTGCAGGACTGCTGGTTGCGAGGAAGGGTGGCTGGCCTGAGCGCGTGTGAAGAAACCAGAAAGGAACACTTGTTTGGAGAGGAAATAAAGGTCACATGGACCTTGCAAACATGTTGAAACACAATGAAACATACATGGGTTCAACTTTGGCAGTGAGGGAGTAACGTTGTTTAAATGCAGATACTCAAAAGACAATCCAAATAATTTCCAGAGAGGAGAAAGATGATCCTATGGTCTGCTTTGCAGCTTGGACATGCCTCGAGTCTAGCAGCAAACCCTCCCTTGTGCGCAGGACTGCCTCACATTTTGGTATCTGGCAGGTGAATCGCTCCCTGCAGTGGGCTGTGTGTGGGATTTTCCCAGCTTAAACTTTGAAGTTGGCTGTTTCGCCTGTTCTGTGATGTGGTGATGTATGTTTATAATTTGTGAAGCACCTCGGGGTGAAAGGCCTTCTGTAAATGCTGTTATTCATCAAGAAATAAGCGGGCCCGTCCTTCGTTAGCTGGCATCATTCCCAAACCCCACCGCCACATTCAGCTGTTTATTATTTTTACTACAGCGGCACCCGAGGATGAAATGAGAGTGGGGGTCCCTTGTGCTAAATGCTATGTGAATATAAATGTCATCTTCTCAATGACGAGAGGAAAAGGCTGTGGGAAGGGAAATGTTTTATATGCTGTGTCTGAGATTCTTTCTTTCCCATCTCAGCAAGGATGATTGAAGGGCAGGAGGTTTCTACATTTCTGCTCAGACCTAACCTAAAAGCAGGCCCCTACAATGAGAGCAGCTCCATCAGAGCATCTGGGCTCCCCTTTTCATTAATGAGGGCAAAGAGTTATCCTGGGGACAGTTCACCCAAGCTGGCTCAGACACCAAATTTAAGATTAAATTAATTGCAGCCTTTGTGAACCTGCTTCTCCTCTGTGATTAAAAGGGCAAATCATAAAAAGAATCCAGATGTAGACATGTACAGGTAAGTTGAATTTGGCCGTCGCAGGTTGGGATGAGAGGAGTACCCAGGGAGAGACACTGGGTGCTACTTGTGGGCAAACCCCACTATATCATTCTGGAGAAATGGAAAAGCCCCTTGAGATGTGTTGCCTCAACCTTGGGGCTGAGCCACACACTGACCTCCAACGCCATCCCTTTTCCCTTTGCTGTACAGGAGATAAAGCAATCAAAGAAGATATGAACTCTCCCAGTTAAAAGTAGTAGTGTAATGGTGGGAGTATGTACATCCAACGAGAGTGGGACAAGTGGAAATACCATAGTGAATTAGATGTTGTGTGTCTGACAAGAGGCTAGTCAAAGCTGCAACAAACCTCCATTTATCCCCACAGGAATGTCGCATGTCTTATAGGATGCCAAGGACAGTATTCATGTTAAAAAGAAACAAAAAATGTCTTCTGTGTGAAATTAATACTGAGTCTTAGTGCCTCGCGTAGGGATTTGGACTCTCTTGGGCTTTTGGGCTGCAGAGCTCTCAGCGTTATTTCCAGGGCAATTAGTATCCTTGGTAAAAGTGCACCTGCTTACAAGCCATGACGGACCATTATGGGTTTAATTCAGATGATTAGCTAAAATCCAGCTTCCGGAGCCAGCAGTGTGGGGCTGGAACTTGTGCACAAACAGAAGTGCCTGTGGCTTCCCTGTTTCCCGGCTCCTACCGACTCAGAAAGGCTCCAGCAGACCCTCTCCTCCTTTTGGCATTTTAACATCTGATTTTGGCAGAACTCCACCATATCAGCAGTGTATAAGAGTACAGAATAAACCAAAAGTAACAGAAGGAAATAATTTTGAACAAAACACCAGCCCCTCCTGATGAAAACATTGGGGCAGCTTGTTCAAAGATCTTGCCTCCAATCCTCTTATGTGTTTCTGCTGCCCGATCATTTGGGTTTCACACATGTGCAAGCCTCTTTGCTAAGTTGAGATGAATTTCTTTTGAGCCGGGCCCAGGCTCTTAGCAGCTGGTTGGGAAAAGTGGAGATATTCTTCCTGCTCCTATTGAGGTTTGCTCTGGGGAGTTAGTCAGTCTCCACAGTCCAAAATGTCCTGGAACTATCTACTCTGGAATAACACTGTGTTGTGATGATTGGAGAGTGCTCTGTGTCCCTGTCAGCATCTGATTGTGCCGAGTTTCATAGTTTGATATAAAAGGATTTATTTTCTTTAGGTCTGGGCTAAATATTCCTCTCTTGTGAAAACAGGCTGAGAGAGCTGGGGCTGTTCAGGCTGCAAATGAGAAAGTTCCGGAGAGACCTTCCTGTGTTGTTTCAGTACCTAAAGGGGACTTACAAAAAAGCTGGGAGCAGACTTTTTAGCAGGGTCTGTAGTGATAGGGCAAGGGATAACTGTTTTCAACTAAAAGAGGGTAGATTTAGACTAGCTATAAGGAAAGAATTTTTTATGATGAGGGTGGTGAAACACTGGCACAGGCTGCCCAGAGAGGCTGTAGATGCCCCATCCCTGGAAACATTCAAGATCAGGTTGGACGGGGCTCTGAGCAACCTGACCTAGTTGAAGATGTCCCTGCTCATTGCAGGGTGTTGGACTAGATGACCTTTAAAGGTCTCTTCCAATCAAACTGTTCTATGATTCTCTGATTCTGTGAAATGCAGTGAGATTTTAACCTTCCTGGGCTGGTTGAGGGTCTCTAAGTTGTTTTGCTCTGCCAAGGGGGAACTGCTCCCCACAAGGGAGAAGGATCCCAGCACACTGTAGTGTTGGTTTGAATTGGTGCCGTTTTCTTCTTGCTCTAGTTATGAATAGTGTTTTTGGAGACCTTGAGGAAGCTTTGATTATTTCACGAACGGTTGCCTCCTAGTTCTGGAGCAACTACTGCTGCACCTCCTCCCTGGCCTGTTTACATATGCTTCGATCAAAAAGCTGCCATTGGTAAGGTGGTGTTTTGTACCACCATGTGTGTCTTTCCATCTCTAAACCACCTGGACCTGCCAGTGCTCAGCTTTGTGAGCAAATACCACTGCAGATGCACTACACTAGGTATAGCAACAGGGACAGGCTTGCCCTGTTACCCATTAGCTTTGCAGCACTAAAATTTGTCACATCAGTAAAAAGTGACATTACCTTACCTTCCCGTTACAGTAATTCATTCTTTGGACGTTGTGCTGATATTGAAAACACCCAACAACCAAATGTAAACACACCCTCTGACTCAGTCATGGTGTGCTTTAAAAGACACAGCCTATAAACATCCTTTCCTGCTAAGGTCCAAACAAAGGCAAAGGGCCTTCCTCCAAGCAGGATGCTGTAAGGTTGACTTTGAACATCTTCTGCGGATGCTATAGAGTCCCCTCTACTTTTGTCCTATTTTTTCTACGAATTTTGTTAATTATTCCCAAGATGACTGAGTGACAACGCTTAACAGCATTCCTCAATCATGCGGCCTGGCATAACAGGGCAGGGGCAGTTATTTGCCTAAAAGTACATGCCAAAATGTGGCTGGCAGATTTGTTTTGTCCATCAAAGCAGATCACATACCCAAGCAAATTTGTCTGATTTCTGTTATCAGGGCTTGAAATCTGATGTCTGTATGAACACTTTCCTCCTTCATTCTTTGTGTTTCTGAGGGATGCGGGCAATGACAGGAATTGCAAATGATTGTTAATTAAAAGAAATCTGATATAATTGCCAAAATGAAGTGAGGGGAGGCTGACTTACATGACTAGAGCATCAAAACTGCTGACTACAACCTGTGCATGAACAGTAGCGTGTGCCCAAGAGAAAAGGCTGAGTGGGAAGGAGACCATGACCTGTTTGTCTGTTAAATGCAGAGGTATTAAAGCTCTAACTAATGAAGTTAGGGGGTGTAGTGAGAGGTGAGTGTGCATGTGCCTATAAAGGGGATTACAGACCATGGGTTCACATTAAGAGGTAAGCTGCTCCTGGAGCTTTTATCTGTAATAAATGGAAAGAAATATCGGGTAATGGGAGATTTCAATCATAAAGATGTATGCTGGAAGTCTCATATAACCAGAAATAAATCTCTTTGAAGTTTCTCAAATGATGTGTGATCATTTTCTAGCCCAGGAGATATTACACCCAACATGAGATAACAGTATTTCAGATTTCATTCTGACAGATTGGTCTGTGTGTTGGAAGCTGACGGTATCTTAGGAACATATGGCTGGGACTCCATTTCAATAGAGGCAGAGGATGGACTGACGCAGTAATGAATATATTGAGTAGTTCAAAAGGGATAATTTCCCGTACTGAAGCAGAATATGAAAGAATGAAAGTTGGGCTTTCTATAAGAGGATTTTACTAGCTGACCAACCACCTCGATTTCACAGTGATGTGAGAGGGCAATTTTGATTAAAAACCTATCCCGCTAAAAAAGGACAATGTCGCGCAGTATGAGATAAATGACTTAATAAGCTGAATGGGACAAATAAAGCCTACCTTAAAGTGGACAGACGCAAAGTTAGACATGACAGCAGCCACAGTGCCAGGGCATTTTGGAGGGCAGTGTGGGAGTGAGCTTTTTTCTTTGGCTGAAACACATCCAGCTAGCATGTTCAGATTTAGAAAATGTTGAAGACTGGGCTGAGCTGGTGTTGGTGGGAAGGAGAAGCTAGAGGCAGCCTGAGGCCCACCAGAAATGCTTCATAGCCAGATTTAGGAGCTCTGTTTAGTTTACCCAAAAGAAGACCAAGGGATGACTTGGTATTTATGTTTATATACTTTGTGGGGGAAGCACCAGGTAACTGGAGGCTTTTTAATCTTTGGCAGAACGGCATGACAGCAGCCAGTGCTGGGAGGTTAAAGCTGGACAAATTGAAATGAGAAATAAGAGTTTCATTAAACACAGGAACATGATACGCAGCCAGTGATGGACTTTCCATCTCTTGATGGCTTTGGATTAACATGCAGCACCTTTCTACACAGTATGGTGAGCAAAAGAGTATATTCCTTGGCTGAAAACAGGGCTAAAGGAGGAGACTGTGCTGTGTGCACTTGGGAAGGGAGCCGGTGGTTCTTTTTGCCTTTAGAAAAACCTGAATCTGTGAAAAGCTAGTAAGGACACTAGTGATATGTTATTATACAAAGTCTATTCAATGTTCCATGCAGCTTTCTGGAATGACGCAACATCGTCTTTCCCAGGCAGTAGACTCAGTAGGGTGCCAGACTCGTTCCAGCAAGGTATGCTTGGGGAATGTTATTCAAAGGCTCTCTGCTTTTGAGCCTTTGATCCATCAGAACCAAGGTAGGAGCCAGCAGATGGGAATTTTGCATCCTGGATTCCTGTCATGCTACTAGGGAAAGTGAAAAGATGCAATGAAGATGTCGGGCAGAGGGAATCCTGCTTTGGTTCCTGTTGTTTCTTGATTGCTGTTTTCTAGATAAATGAGGACCACATGCTGGCTGGCCCTGGCAGCTGTGTGGTCCTTGCATTCCTACTCTGCCTAGAGAGCCCAGAAGCATCCTGGGAGGAAGCAAAAAAATGGCCAGTTCTGCCAAGGTCCCCTAGACACCAAAGGGCAAAGTGAGACATGTTTAAATCTACCCCAATATATGGCATGAACTAGGAGTAAAAGCCTTGTTCTCCGTGGGGACACAAGTTGAAGAAACTACTTGCTGAATGAGCTACAGAGGAGGAAGATAGAAGAAGGCTAGGAGAAAGGGGGACAAAAACATTCAAAATCAGAAATACTGTGAAATGGCAAAATACTGTGGAGAAGCCTGGAGGTTTCATGTGAAGGAGACTTTAGCTATGACACTACATCCCCCCCAGGGGACCTGGATCCTTGTCTCAGCTCTGCTGAACGGCAACAGGCGAGTCACTACCTTCCCGTGTCTCCATTGCCCTGACCGTAAAACAATCTTTCACAGAGCACATTGGCATCTCCTGTGGAGAACAGCTTTTTAAGTGCTTGCTGTTATGATTATATTATTATTCCAAAATGGGAGAAAGTAATTTCTTTCTCTTTGCAACAATAATTGAACTTATCCAAGAATGACACATTGATGGGGTCTGGAAAGGGAGCAGGAGGGATGTCTAAACTGGCCTGACATCTCTACATTGTAGCATCTCTGGGAAGCCTTCTGAGTACATATTACTGTGTCTTCTGTCTTTGAAATCATGAAGGAAGTCAAGAAAAATCTGTGAAGTTTTTGCAGGTGCTCAGATGAATTTATTTCTTAGGAGTTCTCAGGTAACCAAAGTTTTCTTACCCTTTTTCCACAAAATTGCAGCCCTTTTCTTGATCTCACATATAATGCTGGATAATCTGTCTCTTATTACAGTGCTTTCCCAGGGAAAGAAGGGATAAAAAGACATTTAGGATCTATCTAGCATTGCAGAAGGATCATTTCCAAGTGGGTCGATAGGTCTATTTCAGCAGAAAACTAGAAGAAAGAGCCTTGATCTTGCTGCATGGCTTTATTTCTATGTAGAAATCAGACCTGCAGTAAGACCTCGTGGGCTCTTGGTCATTGTGCAGAGGAGCCACTGTGGTGAGATGTAGTGAAATATTTGTTACAAGCCATTCTGCAGCTGCTCTGGGTTTAAGAGAAGAGCCCCAAAAGACTGAAAACACCATGAAGTGTGGCATGGAAATAGCTTGCACAGAAAGCTCAGCTGTGGCTGCATGAATTAGTTAATTTGAAATGGCAAACATACCTAAACTCACTTTTTTGGCCAAACACCACTTCTTTTATTTCTAAAGTGTGGTGGGCATGGGTGCTCTTTGTCTGTGGTAAGTACTATGGAAGTCAAAAGAAAAAGGGAAAGAAAGAACCCTTTAGCTCCCCATAGCTAATCAGGTATTCACCTTGAATGAGTACTAATGAAACCAGCACCACATCAAAGGAGAAGCTGGCTCCAGTCGAGAAAGTTATTAAAAAATTTAACAGTACCAGATGGCCCCCAAACAGCATAAGTGACTACATTTTACATTCTGTTTTGTAAAAAGACATGATGCCCTGTGCTTGACCTCTCAGCTGCCACCTGCTTTGGGGCTATAGCAATCAAAAAGAGGCATTGGGGAAGCCATCCTTGCAGACAAGGATGGTGGTTTTTTTTGCTCAGTGACTCAGTATTTCTCTTACACTCTTCACCCAGCCAAGTTACCAGTATTTACTAACATGGGCCAAAACCACCAGGTGCTGACTTCTTTTTGACGTAACAGCAATAGCTAACTCCTTTCTGTCATTGAAGTAAAAACATGTGGAATATTCTGAATTAGGAAAGAACCAAAATATCCCACTTGCAAACAAAGTGGAAGAAAAATAAACATGGTTTTGTGGTAGCAATTCACTGGGAACGGGATATGTACAGTTTGGTCTCCAGCTGTATACAAGTGTAAGAGGAGAGGAGGGAGTCCCAAGCTGGGATGGAGCCATTCCTACATTTGTAGGTGGCTTCTGCTGCCACAAAATGGATATTTATATCAAACAGTGCTGCAGGTGAGAAGCCCAACCTGCCTCTTCGCCAGGGGCAAAGACGTGGGCATCTCCATATCCCTCCCAGCCTGAACTGCAGGATGATGCTCCAGAGATGCTCTTTTTAATGACAAGTGCACTAAGATTTCTTGGTGTATCAGCATGAAGGAATCTTCATTACTGCCATCACTGGGGGCTTTTCCACTAGACTTTGATGGCATAAAAGCATACCTGCATGCTTGCACATGTGGAGACTGGGGTAAAAATTCTTCTTATAAAGAAGTCTTAAAATCCTTATTTTTTGTACCATTTTGGACTTCTGTTATCTGACATGACTCCCTCTGAGTGCAAGCTGAAAGCATCCAGGGTGTTATCTACAAATAATGGCATAGCCAACCATACCTAAAGTGATGCCTGGTGTAGGGCCATTCCTTTAGCCAAAACCTCCTCTGTAGGTCATCAAATCAGAGTAAGCCGATGCCAAATGAATCCACAAAAATCTGCTTCAATGCACATCTGAATCATGTGAACTTGCAAAATGACACAAAAATCCTCTTTGCTGTTTTGAAGGTACAAATTGGTTGTGAAAAAATATGCACAGAAAAGTGAAAACACTGCACATTTCATCCCAACAACGCAAGAGCAAAAAGCCAAATTCACTAATAAGCTGCCATTGGGAAAGCTGCGTGTTGCCACAAAATGACAATGTTACCAGTAACAGGTCTTAGATCTGGAAATGGCCTTGACAAACCTTCAAGCAAGGCTGCACCATGGATAAGCTGCTAACAGTGTTTGCGTGCCAGCAGCCAGATGCTGCGTGGTGTGAGCGTGAGGGCAGTTTTTCTTGCAAAGGCTGAAGATATGCAAAAGGAGGGAAGTTAGGGCTCTTTCTGAGAAAAGGCTTTGTTCGCTGTCTGGGTGCCAGGTTGCAGAGTGATGATGCCTTACAATGTAGTGAGGAAACAACTCACACTCAGTCTGGCTCTCTGAGCTCACCTGCAAACCAGTTCTGTGCACACCTGTCTGCAATGAGGGGCTGCCCAAAGCCCCCCCCAGCTTAAATCCTGATCTGGGAAGAAGAGAGCTCCTCAGGTGAGCGTGGAGGGAGTAAACAGCTCGGTGGGGTGTGAACTGGCTGCAAAGGGGCTTTGCTGTGTGTAGGCGTGTTCCAGGGTGGAACTTGGGTGGGTAAGGGATTGTATATAACCAGCACTTATGTATGTAATGGGGGATCTCACATGAGGTCTGTGCTTTCATATGCTACAGAGGGATAAAAAGAACATGGTAAGGAAGTGGGAGTTCTACTGCAAATGTAGGCGCAAAGAGAAATGCCTTGCAATGCTCTTTACAAAGAAAAGTGCCTTTGGCTCTTGCTGAACTCCCACCATGTAACATTCCAGGGACAGAAACGATAGTCCTGAAAGTGTAAGTTTGTAGATTCACACCTTTTCTACTATATCATATTTCTGCTGTTAGTGCCTTAAAGTGCTGGCACTGACAGCACAATGGCTATGTCAAAGTGCACCTTTTCACTTGGTGCGTTTGGTTTTGGGCTAGGTCTGGTGGCTTTACTGAGCAAAAGTGTGTTTCACCCTACAAGCAAGTATTGCCAGGCTCTCAGCTGCTGGCTGGGCCATGAGGCTGGCTGTTTGCAGAGTGTTGGCTTTGGGGATTTTGCCGCTGGTGATGGTGCGAGAAGTGCAAGGAACAGCTGGATCCCTTAGTTTTCAGGCTGTGTTTACATCGGTCACAGGGAAGAGAAATAGCTTTTGATTTGGAAGTGTTTGAACATTCTTTGTGTTGGATGGGGCTTTGAGCAACCTGATCTGGTGAAAGATGTCCCTGCCTGTGGCAGGGAGGTTGGACTAGACAATCTTGAAAGGTCCCTTCCAAACCATTCTATGATTTAATGCTCAGAGCAAATTAGATCTGCAAGCCTGAGTCCCACCATGTCAATCGTATGGTAAGGCTTGTGCTGGAATTAAAAGAAAAGATCCTCTATAATTAATTCAAACTTACATCTAAGGGAAAGCATCTCTCAGCTTCAGCAATGCATAACACTGCTGAAAGCATAGGCAAAGCACGCGGGATGGGAAGCTGCTGTCAGAGCCAATCAGCCTCAGGTGGCAAGGTTTGCAGAAGGGAAACTTCATGCGCACAAATTACCTGGTAGAAGATGTCTCTGCTTGTGGCGGCTAGTTCGGGGGTTTTGCTCACTACTATTTTATAAAAATTCCTGTGTCTGTGGAGTCAGAAAGGCTCCAGAGCAACTAGAGGAGGCAGCAAGAAAACACCAGGCATCGCCTCGGGGACAGATGAGACAAAATAAAAAAAAAAAAAAGAAAAGAAAAGTAATTTTGGCACTGAGTAGCACAGAAGGAATAAAAACAGAGAGAGCAAAGATAGTCCCTGCCATTTGTTTCTTGCCTTGCCAGGGAAAATAGGAGTTTAGCTACACAAATACACTGGGCTGTGCCAATTTTACCTGGCTCTGTCATCAATTTCTTTTCCATCCTGAGCTTCGAATAACCACATGTTTTGTATGAACCCAGCATTAGCTCGGTTCAATGTCCCCACAGTGTTGTGGTTTACAGGGTTCACTGGTTTTTCTCAGTCTAGCTATGGTGCAGATATGTTGATGCCCTGACTAGGAAAAAAACAGGCCGTGCTTCAAAATATTTAATGTATTTATCCACTCAGTATCCAGTGAGGTAGACAAATGGATTTTCCGTGTTACAGAGGGGCATGCAGTCTAAAGGGGTGGGGGAAAAGTGTTATTAAGAGCTGCACACAAAATAATAGTTGTGTATTTCTACATGTGTGTGTTTTCCTAAATGGATGAAGTGGGCTTAGAAAATGTTAAAAAAAAAAAAACAAACACAATGAGGAAGTCTAAAATTGTAGCTTAAAAATGACTGCAGCTGACAAAAATTATCCTTTTAAGCAGAGGAGTCACATGAGAGCAATGGAGAGAGCCCCTCAGCCCAGGATTGGCATGACCTTGGTGGACACAGCCTCTCAGCAGCACAAGAGGTTGAACCCCAAAGGCCTAGGAGCACCACGAACCCCATCTTGCAGGAGACCTTGTATTTCCTTTACCTCCTGGGTTTGGCAAAGCAGGTCCCACAGGCTGTGGCAAGCTTCACCCAGGAAAGCGGGACTGGCACAACCCATCTTACTGACCTTACTGGAGGTTAGGGAAGGAGCCCTGACCTAAGCATCCTTTCTCCAGCTGTGTGACCTGCCTTTGTTTGAGACTTTTATTGTTCAAATCCTGGAGAAGAATAGGCTCTCACTGGGAGCTCATCACAAGAAGAAAATTGCCACACAGGCAAAAACTGTCCTCATGTCCTGTTTCCAATAGAACTGCATTTTTTGACTGCCTGGTTTCAATAAAAAGTCCAGAAAGAAAGAGTTGAAGAGGGCACTGCTTTTCATGGTGTGCCAGCAAATAATTGCAAAAAGTTGCTTATTTTTAAAAAATTGCATGACTAGGGACAATGTAGGGTGTTCAGGACTGCACAGACATGTCTGATTCCACACCAATTCTGGATTGAATTCTGCTTCTTACTCTTCTCCCTGAAAACATCTGTCCTGGGCATTTATCTTCATCTTCTAAAGCTTCTCCTGTTGCTGGCTATAGCAAGGACACAGCGAGCGGAAGCATTAGCTGCATCTTGGCTGCTTGACAGGAGTGTTCAGTCACAACGGTATTTCTTTATGAAGATATCGATCCTGGCACTTGACAGACTGCACCCAGGCGCTGGGGCTGGGGCTGTTTCCCTTTGGCTGCCGCAAGGTGACAGCATGGTCAGGGTGGAATTGCACCAGCAACTCTACATCTTCCACTTCAAATTTCACTGTTGTTGGACACGCTCTGTCTCTTCTAACAGCCTCAAAATAACCCCAAGACAAAACATTGACAGAACTTTATAGAAAGTCTTGTAGAATTTATGACTTTAAAAATGCTAAGCATACAGATCTATGCTATATATAAATCATGTCTTGTTTTTTTTCTCATCATTTACCCTTTTCTCCAGCGAGTGCTGTTTGCTTTGTGTTTAACTGTTGTATTTGTAAAAAGTTAAAGAACTTGTGGATTTTGTATTCACCATCACTAAAATAGCAAGTACCTCAAACATTTCTGCTTTGCACCCTGAGGTAGCTCCTGCAGAACTCCCTTTGCATGTCTATCCATACCACACCTGCTGGCATAGGAGTTGTGGGGTCAAGGAGCTTAGACTCCACAATACAGGATTTTTTTGCATTTCAAAAGCCACTTTTATTTGGAGCTTTTAGCCCAGACTTTACAACCTATTGAGCATGTGCTAGCACCAGGTGCATTGGCAGGGAGATGTTTTGCCTCCCTTGGGGAGCCAAGAGGCCCTTCTGGTAGATATACAGTCCCTGCTGGCTCCCTTTGAGGTTCGGCAGGTCTCACAGACATAGGCAGCACTGGGACAAGCCAGGATGCTGTACCCCACGTCCTACAGTATGCCCTGCAGGATGCTCTTCCTCTGTATAAATATATAAGAAGACTTGGGAGGAAATTCCCATCAAATCTGTTTCGTCCTTGACCAACTCTTTTTTTTGTTTGTTTGGTTTTGGTTGGTTTGTTGGTTTTTTTTTTGTGCTGTTCTGCCAGTTTGCTGCAGAGGCAGGGATGTGGAGTGATCATCAGCGTGGTCTTCTGCATTACAAGCAGAGGACAATAGTTTGTTGTCTGCGGGATCGGTTGGGAGGCTCCTGAGGGCAATGACAGGAGAGGCTATAAATACTACAAGCATTTGCCCCAGTTTGGGGTCAGATGGGGTAATGCAGCCCCACAGTGCCAGTATGGCGCTTGTCCCTCTGAGTTCAAAAAGCTTTGCAAAAAACCCTGGAAAAACTTTGCAGAAGCAGAAGAACAGACAGCAGAGGAATTGCTGCTGGGGGCCCTGCAAAACCACTGTTCCCACTTGATGGGTAATTGCAACAAAGCATACCAAAGTCAGTTGTTTTGAGAAATCTATAGCCATAGGTGCTGCTCAGTCTTTTAACTCCCTTGGCTCATGGTTTCCCACCCTCCACAGCCCATCTTCAACCACTGTATAAAACATACCCGCTCTTCAGTGCACTGAACAGCCTGGAGGGAGCAGGAGGAAGCCTCCTGCTGCGTACCCTGGACCACAGATAAATAGAGATGATAGTGATAAATAGCAATAACAACAGTGGTAAATAGCAAAGAAACAGGGCCGTGAGTAGGTGGTAACAGACAGCAGAAGATAACTGTGCTTGGCCTGTCTCAGTCTAGGATGCAGAGCAATGTGGAGAGCCTCGGAGGCAGCACTGCTTCATGCACCATTAACAATGTGCAGCCTCAGGATGTTTTTAACCTCTCTGGTCATGAAGAGGGGGGCAGAGTGTGGGAGCTTGGGTGAAATATTCAGGGTGGCAAATTGTTGAACTTCTTAGAGGCAATTGTAAGCCTCAGGGATGGTGAGGCCCTTAGAGGAAAAGAAGAAGACACAAGAGGGAGATCTTGATTGGCTGGACCTCATCCTGCTTGGGCTCCCAAGAATTCTGACTTTAGGGAATGGCGTGGGAAGGTGTCCTGCCATAATGGGAGAAATAAGACAGCTCTGCCTTGAAATGTCTGGGCAAAGATTAAATGCTACTTGCTGGGAAAAAAACCCTGCTGTGATATTGTGCCAACAGGCCACATAGCTGTTCATGTTAAGATTAATTCTTCTCTCTGTTAAGCAGCACGGGGCCCTGTGCCTGCCAATTAGCAAGTTTGGGGAATGCATCTTGCGCTGCCTCTCCTCTCCTGCAGCAATGCAGTCGCTTGCTGTGCTGCTGCCTCTGGTTGGGCTAGAGCTTGTTCTTCTCTTCAAGAGGCCGAGAACTCATCACTCCAATTTTTTAACATGATTTTCTCAGTTCAAAGCAAGCAATGCTTGTTTTAATTAATGACCGTGTTTCTCTTTTCTTGCTTCTTGGCTTACTGCCTGGTACTGCGTTTTCATGCCTCAAAGAATAAAATGTTTCATTCAAAACAGAATCCTGTTTGTCCCTGTGTGGCCACTGCTTGGAGAGGTGAGGGAGCTGAGGAGGCAGCAGCGGTTTCGATTCTGGGGGTGGGGGAGGTAGGGAGGGAGAAATAGCCAGGATTACAGAAGAACTGGAAAGAAAAAACAAATTCTGTAGCACTTACTGCACTTAACTCTTTCAATTTTCCAAGAGCCATGGTAAATCCTATTTATGCAAATCCTCACCTTAGCAGTTTTTGAATATTCTTAGAGCCACTGGTGTGAATAGAAGTGGAAATTGGCAGGTATATAATCCTAGCCAAATGCTACGTACCTGCAGAGTTTGCTGCAAAATTTTTGAGTAATGATGTGGCACATTTAACTTGTGTTTGCTGACCACTACCCCCCAGCATCAGCTGTTTTTCACAGTTCTGCCTGAGCTTATCAGCCCTCCTTGATATTGGGCTAAATTCCAAATAAAGCAGGGGAATCAGCTGGCAGTTCATTTGATGTGTTACATTTTTTTCCTCCACACTTAATTGAGCATTCCACTTCGAATAATCCTCAGCATTAGATTAAATCTCTATTGATCTCATTTTAATGAGCTCACCACTGTGACCAACAGCCCTTTCTCCCATAGCAGATGGAGTTGTGGCCATCTGAATGTGCGACAAAATACTTTTAAGAGGACTGACACCTTCTCCATACAACCCTCCTTGGCAGCCCATTACCCCTGAGCTTGCAGACCCAAAGCCAGCAGATACGTCCTGTTCTTTGCACCGTGCTTTTGTGAGATTGCTTTTGCAGTGGATTTCTGTTTAAACCACTGCTTATAGATTTCATTTCTGAGAGGCAATGTCCACATTCATCAGTATGAAGGCAGGTAGCCGAAGGCTGTATGCAAACTCTCTCTCCCATGCCACAGGGAAACCAGGCATGCTGGAGTGCTTGCAGCCCCCAACTGCCTGCTTAAGGGCATATATTACAAATTCAGGTCTGGGGCAAATCAATTTTGTGAGCTACAGAATTGATTCTACTCTTGCATTTCACCTTCAGACACCTGCATTTAAATTTCCAATTGAGATTAAAATATAAAATGAAGGAAATCTCCCTTTCCCTCCTTATGATGGAACACTCTCCCCTCTTACCTACTCATTAAGGAGGGTTTAAATCCTAATGACAAACAAATCGTGATGACCTAGCTCTTCTGCTGTCAAATAATTTGCTGCACTGTAGCATTTTGTAGACTTCATGGACCTCTAGGGTCAGCTAATCACACCTTCTACCTAACAAAGGTCATAGACATTTTCTCAGTAATTTTTGCATACATCCTAACAGCTTGTATTTGATCTGAACAATTTAACTCTTTTTGAAAAACCTTGATGTAAAAATAACAGCACAAGCATGGGGATGTTCTTGGGGCAGGGGGAAGCTGTGTAGTGCTACAAGAGACAATTAAATGAGATTTAACTGAAATCTCATTCTCATGTGGTTAAGAGCTTGTATCATCAAAAGATTTCATATACTAAATGGTATTTTAAGGCTGTATGCCCAGTGTGGTGGTGTGTAGTTTTGTGACAAGTAGCACTACTTAAACACAGCTGAGATGCAGCGACCAAGGCAGGGCTGTGGGCTTACTTTTAGCGTGAAGTTTGCAATGTGGATTTGCAGACACTGCCCATCATAATTTCCAAGTTTGGTTATTGCTTGCTTGCTTTTTTCCTTTCTTATCTACAAGAGACAATATGTTTTGCATCAGCAGATTAAGATTAATAGTCATGATGTGTAATGATGTTAATTAGCAATAGCTATTGCTAATGATTAATAACAGCAGCTAAGTAAAACCTTGGCTGCAATGATTTATTTCAGTACTTTTACTGAGCTGTGCATCTGGCAATATTGTGATGCTCTAACATCTTCAAGAAGGAATGTCTGTGTGGGAAAGTGAAGAACTGAGAAAGGCTTTGAGTGAGGCAGACGTATGGACTTGGCCCTCCTCATTGCTGCGCACAATGATGCACTGGGAAATCTGGTTGCTTCAGTGGGATGGAAGACAGGAGCTCATTATGCAATGTGCCATGCAGCTTCAGCACAGGTCCGTTATTGACCATGAGCTCCAGAAGGGTTTGGGAAGAAGGCTGTAATTACTCATCTTGGAATGAGATGTGAGATCCCCTCCTGTCAGGTGTCACAGGGTTCATAACACATAGAAACCCTGTCTGGACTGTAGGAGCTTTTGTCCCGGTTCTTAACCTCTGGGTGTCCACCCGGAGAGGAATTGCTCATTCCTTTCACAGGACATTGAAGCCTCCCTTCAGAAATGGTGATCTGAAGCAGTGTTTAGATTGCCAATGAAGTCCCACCTTAGAGGTCAAAATATAAGTTGTTTTGCATAGGTTTTATATAGGTCTTTCACAAGGAAACATGAACGTCTGTAACGTGTTTTGACATTGGATGGGAGACAAGCCAGAAGCACAAAGCAATAATCTCCAGCGTTGCTAGGAAGGACCTGAAACAAATTCCAGCTCGGAACGTTCCTGGACTTGGGTAAAACTCATCTCAAATTGGAAATGTGAATTTGCAATATGACACATAATTGTTGTTCATTACTGATCTGAAAGGAACGGAATGGACCCCTCTTCAGCATGGCCTTAGTGCCAGTTCCACCTTCTGGGAGAACTGAACTTGCAAGTACAATTATTCCTTTTTCCTCCTGCTTCCTATTAATTATATGCAATTTACTCTGAAAAGATATGTTACTGTGCTAATCTTAGCAATCACCATACTGCAGCAAAAACATTGCACAATACTGTAAGTCTGTAAACGTTTCCAGAGATGAAATTTCAAATTAAAAAGCAGCAACAAAAATATCCTGGACTACTACAATTTCCCTCTGTGGAACAAAGGTTTCTAAGAGAAACATTTTCCTTTCCTTATTTATAGTCACTTCTCCTACCGCTGCAGTTGTTCTTGTGGTCTATTCTTTCTAATTTAAGCTGCAGGCAGCATGAGGCAGTACGCAGTTATTTGATTTGTCTTGAATGAACCAAGCAAATGAATGATGCAGGCTGTGTAATAATAGTCAACTTGTGCTGGGCAGGGACTTAGAGTCTGGTTTATACAGAAATGTCCAACTAGCTTGGAGGAACCGTTGGGCAACAGAAAGCGGAGTGGATGGAAACCTTTCACTGAAGAGCTAGTGGTTGGAGTGCAACTGCGGGTAGTTGTGATGGAAAGATAGTTTCTGAGCATCAGGAGATCCCCTAGCGTTTTACGTGGTACAGATGAGAAAATGACTATGTAAGGAGTTGTGAAGAGGTGAAAACCACAGAGAGCACCACTGCCAAAGTCTGACTGACATGAGTCAGAAGTCGCTCTTGCACCACGAGCTGTCTTTCTCTGCAGGCTCTGTTGAAACTCACAGACAAGGTTGTGAGAAGGAACCCTGACCTCCTGTGGCCTGCATTGTTTTTTTGGGGGGTGCCTAGGCTGGCAGCAGTCAGACAACAGCCACTGACAGTCATAAAGGGCCAAGCTGACCCTCTCCACTGACATCCAAGGAGCAAAGGCCTCGGAGTGTTCTACACTGGGCCCAGTAACTTGCAAACCAGTTCAATCAACTATTTTAGAACAAGGCACTGTCTTTTTAGTGATCCTTGCCAAGTGCTTTGAAGACCATTACAAGAGATACGCATTTTTATTGCCTTCATAGCTGGACCTGAAAGGTCCAAAGGATCAAGCCAGCAAATTCTTCTTGGTTAAAGAAATGATCCTGGTACAGTGGCAGTCCAGCCAACCCTGTCTAAGCAGCTACCACATCCTGAAAACATCCTGGGCATGTGATTCCTTTGACTAGATTTGGATCTACAGTGTGGGTCCTAAGAACTCATTCAGGTCACCTTTGTAATCAGTAGGGTAAAAGGCACCAGTCAGCTGAACTCAGGGTGTAATTAATCTCCTGAAGAAGACACCTGCATTTGTTTGGGTGAATGACACACTACACTTAATGCTGATGATTAGACATCTTCTAATGATGAGTACCCAGGTCATTAGTTCAGATGTAGGCTTCTTGGGTGATGTTTAGTTGCCTTAACAAAGGTGACAAGCAATGCTGGCTGCCATTGCAGAATGGGTCCTGTATATTCAGTGTCACATCTTCCAGCCCTGTGGAGAGGTTTTGGGTGACACAGAACATCCCATATGGCAATAGGTATCTAGCACGTAGATAAGCAGTTGAATCCCAACCGTGCATTTTGTGAACTGCTAAAGTGAGGTGGGATGAATCATATCCTAAGTGTCATTGTCTGATCTGAAAAGTCTTCTTCAAAATTCCTCTGAATTTCCCTAACTGAAGACCAGACAGGGTACTTGGGGTGACAAACCAGCTGAGGATGGGTTTAGTGAATACCACTCCTCCCCACTGTGCTGAACCCCAGAAGAAGGCTTTGAAAGCCAGGCAGGCAGAAGGGGTCCACTTTTCAGCCCGTTGGATGCACAGAGGGGAGATGTTCTGGTGCAGACATGTGCTTTGTGTTTCCTGTTGGTTCATTCCATCCAATCCCCTGGTCGGTGTTTGTGGTGTCATGTTTGTACAAGATGCTTTGGTCTCCCCAGGGACTGCAGAAGGACTTCACCATCTCTTACTGGATTTTTGAATCCATGGTGGGTCCGATTTTGCTAAAGGTTTTGTGAGTCTTTCCTCTGACACATAAAACCAGGTTGTTAGTGCCTGGAACATGGCTACAACTACAGAGTGAGAGTCTGTGGGGCCACACATTCTCTGACCTGAGCTTGATGGTAAATGAATACATTAGACTTTGCACTGAATTTCCATGCAACGATGTGGCTGGTTGACTTGCAAAAGTAAGTTGAAACCAGCTTTCAGATTTATTCTCTTTTGCTTTTGGTGCAGTCTGGTGTGCAATTTTTCAGTGGTAGTGCTGAGCTAAGTAGACTCAACAAGGGTTAAAAGGTCTTTAAGAAAAAAAGACAGTCATGTTTGGTCAGGTTATTATTATCGCAGATAGATCCTTGCAGTATTTATTGAGCAGCCTGTGGAAAGTTGTACTGCACAACCGAGTGGGCAGCATGAGATATTGGGATTGTAGCTAGATCAAATTGGCATAGCAGCTAGAAAAAGTGTTTGCCAGCCTGTGGCATAAAAGAAAAGTACTCCTTCAAAGTGAAACCATTGGAGTGACTTACCTA
This sequence comes from Falco punctatus, assembly GCF_963210335.1. Classification (NCBI taxonomy): domain Eukaryota; kingdom Metazoa; phylum Chordata; class Aves; order Falconiformes; family Falconidae; genus Falco; species Falco punctatus. Next base: position 87,783,221 of record NC_137582.1, on the reverse strand, counting down.
CTCACTGACTTACCTATTACTGACTTACCTACCCAGTGCACTGGCCCTAGTGCAGAAAAAATAGAGGAGATAGTAGAAGTCCAGGTCTTTCTTAGGTTTTGTTGAAAAGAACTTGACACACAGAGAAGACGTTCATGGAAACGTGTTCAAGACTTTTCAGTAGGTAGTATGGCCAACTGTTAGGGAACTCCTCAGTGTAATTCATGTGCACAAAGCCAGAAAATGAAAACTAGAAATGAAAGTGAGACAAAGCAAGAAAACACTAAATACCTTAATGATTAGTAAAGCTTCATAATCAGAAAGAATATTGTAGCCTTAAAGCTAGTGACTAATAAAATAACAATTTTGGATCCGAATGTCCAAAAAATGCCTACAGATTTTGTATTTGTGTAGTTTGTTGGATTCTCACCCTGAGGTCACTGTGTGAGCCTGATTTTTAAAGAAAGCGTAAGACCTGACTTCTCAGAACTGAGCCATTTCACACCATCTGAAATAGGTGATCCCCCATCACTGGGGACTTCTGGAAACTTGGGAGTTCATGGCTGTGACTCTCAAGTCAGCTAAGGTAGCTTAGTATCTCCTTTTCCACTGAGCAAAGTGCTGACCCCCCACTAGCTGCCTTTAAAACCTCATCCTGTGTTTATTACTGCTATATATGGAGTCTAGCCCCCCAGTTTAAGTGTAATACATTGAGCTTATCCTCATTTTTCAGCACTGCCAGAACTGAACACAATTACAAAGCCTCTTAGAGGTGATTTGACTATGCAGACACTCTGCAGCCTGCTGAATTTTCAGCCACATTTAGCACTTGTTGAAGAACAGAAATCCTTCTAGGCTGATATTGGAGCCATCTGGTGATGTCTTTTTCAGTCCAGTAAACACTTCTGGGTTCAGTTTCGAGGATGTCAGTATATAACAGCTTATTTAAGAGCCAAAATGGATGAACATAGACTGGGTGACTATGAAAAACACATACACATTGGGAATGCTGTATAAGTGGAGAGAAGCAATTGTGAAGCAATGATTATTCCTAACACTAATCCCTAACGGTAGACAGGAGAAACCTGAATAGTTTCTCTTCAAGCATGGGTTAGGGGGTTTAATGGAATTTCAGTGTCATCTCTAAAAATGACAGCAAGCCTCCTATTTTGTGGAATGACTTGAATGTAAAAGTGTATCTGCATCAAGTGGTATCCTGCTGTACTGCCTGGAGCAGAATAACACATTGATCCAGCAGGCTGTGGAGAGAGGTGCAGCATTTAAAGGATGCACGATGTCTGATTAGGCTGCCTTGCTCCACCAGAGGTGTTCTTTACCACCACGCAAAGCCCCTGGCTCAGCACCAGGTCTGGCGGAAGCAGGTCACCCAACACACCTTCTTCTTCCCACAACCCAGCTGTTCTTTAGACCTTTCCCATCCATGGCAGGACCAGCCTAACTCCATGGGACCGGCAACCTCTCATGAGCTCGTACCTGTGGCTGCCTTTGGTGTTGGCAACTCCTGAACTTTCTGTTTCAGGTCAACCTCATTTATGTGAACAATAGGATTCTCTGTGAACAGCGATTTAGAAATAACCCTCTTCTGCCAGTGTTTCTAAACAAGAGAAAGGTCTTTCTGTTATTGGTTTTTCTCTTAATTGAAATGCCTCTCTGTAACTTGTATTGACACCGTGTGTAACTGACAGTTACAGCAGCCTGTTGACTAATCGATATGATACATTCTCACATATCCAGCTGCTCACATCCCTCCCTGTCCCTCCAGGTCAGTTTTTCAGGCAGCAGATGTGTCTCTGTCACCCCTGACTTTTGCACACTGATTTGGCATGCTTGTTTTCTGCTTCAATGACTGCAGCAGTGCAAGACCATGCTGAGGGCAAGGAGAGCACTGCAGCCCCTTTTCCTTCAGATTCCTCCCTAAAAATTGCCCTTTCCCCACATTATCTCCATGATGTGAAGCAACAGGAAAAACTTCCAGAAAACTTTAAAGCAGCATCAGCCAGATATTCTCCTGGTCCCTTCACTGCCAGACATTGGAGGCTCTCCCTCCTCCCTGTCTAGCAAACCACTGTGTTGTGCTGTGACTAAGCCACATGCTGGTACTTGTTGCTATCAGGAGCTTCCCCTGGTGCCCTTCCATTTCTCTTTTATCGACAGTGGCCCTTGTGCTGTCAAGCGTTAATTAGATTGCAAGTTCCCCAGGTCTGCAGCCCTGTCTGTCAGTTTGTGCTGTGAGGCATTTACATACTTTCAGGTGATGTCAAACCATAACTGATACTTCTAAAATTAACTGCTAGAGGACAAGGTTTTGAGATGGTTCTCCAACATTTTATACAATGAGCCATATTTTATGGCAGAAATTAATTCCCACAGTCATTCATGACTATATGTTTCTTCCCCTTACAGCCCTTTGCATCTTCTCTGGTGTCCACTGCTGTTCTCTGCATGTCATGGTGGTATTAGGCTGAGAATGAGATTTTGTCATATTTTTGATCCTAATTACTGTTGTTGGAAAGGGTGGTCAGGCTTACTAGGCTGCACATTTCCACTATGTCCATTGTGTTAATCCCGGTGCATATTGGTGCTGGGAACAACACCAGCAAAAAACCTTCTGTGGCATAAAAACTGGAGGAGTCTGTGCTGGTTTAGCTCCCTGGACTGGTACAATGTGGGTCAGAGACATAGTGGTTGTGGTGAAATAGAAGTTACAGGATGCATGCCATGGTCAGGCACAGCATCAGGGAGGTGGACATCCTTCTTGGCAGTATCTAAAGGTAGGTTGGCTCCACTGTGTAATAAAATCACAGTTACTTAGGCCCCTACAGAGCTGCGTATCGTCTAACAGCTGCCCGTCAGTACCAGTGTGAGAAGCGATGTGTTGAAATTTGTTCAACAAATGCAATCTTGTTTCTTCTTCAGGAGCTCATGTATATCAGACAGGATTTAGACTACCTCTTCTTAAGGGAATGAGGTAAGCAGCCCAGTAAAGTGAATCCTGAGGTCTGCCAGCCTACAGATCCCATCTTCCCTCACAGTGGGTGATCTCAGGAACCTTCTGAACAAAACCAGAGGCTTCTTGATTTGGTAATCTGAGAGCATCTCAGGGCTGCTGGGAGAGAGGCAGGAGGCACAGCAAGCTAGCATGCCATGCTTTCCTTGGTGTAGGCAAATGGAAGCTCTTCTCCATGATGGGACAGTGTGGTTCACATTCAAAGTACTGGGAAGCCATAATGTAGACCCCTGAGGTCATCTATACAAGGAAACACCAAGATACACAACTTTACACATCTCACCCAGCATGTACGTGCCTTCAGGTGTCACACTTGTGCTCACCTGAATTACTCAGTCTGACGAAGGTTTTCTTCCTGCACATCTGTGTTCCTGCCAGCAGCACCCTGTAACATGAGTCACTCTGCAGTGTGACGGCTGGTTTCTACCAGTGTCTGCTAAAATGTTTCACCTCTTCAAACTTCCCAGAGAGGTCAGCTTTGTGCTGTGAGCCCAGTGCAATATATGGGAATGGGGTTTGTGAAAAAGTATCAAAGCAATACATTCCTTGGGGTAGGTCAGGGCTCCAGAAAGCTCTCTACAGTCAATGCAAGTCTCAAAAGTGCTGGTGTTTCACTTGATTTAAAATTTGTTAGAACTAGAAAGGGATGAAATGTACTCCTCATGAGAGGGAAGCGTGCTTGTTTACCTTTTGGTGGTTTATTTTTGAGGAAACGACCACAAGGCCCTTCTTGAGCTGTTTAGCAGCTGCGCTTTTCGCATCATTTATTTTGCTTTCAGTATTTTCCAAAATTTAAAGAGGAAGTCGTAACCCCACCACCCCAAGAGTGGTGTGAGACTGGTTAGATGATTTAGTCCTCTGCTTTCCCAGGCAATCAGTGCAGATAAATTGATTGATGAATTGGCACCCTCAAAACAAAAAAATCATCCTGATCATTGAAATAATTAACGTTGGCTTATTTGATGAAGCCAGATTGTTGCCTGCATGAACTTCCCTCTTAAAAGGGAGGGGTGGGAGCTGGTTGTCTGGGAGCTATAAACGTGTTCCTGATTCACCACATGCTAAATAACTGCTTTTCCTTGGGGACTGACTGCAACTGGTGGCTGGCAGCAACTAACTTGTCTGGTGCTTCCTCCCCTCATTTGGCAGGATTCCCACCCCCAGGTTTTTAGGGGATGTGGTGAGAAAGGGGCATTTCTTGCCCCTTGGAGATGTGACCAAAGGGAGGTGTGTGCCCATCTTGCAGTTCTGACAATGTGGAGAGGACTGAGCACTGACTGGTGGGGAGCATTGCCACAAAGGCTGAGGTACTTCATGATTTCTTTGCTTCCATCTTTAAGAGAAAGACCAGTTACCTTCAGGGTACTCACCCCCCTGAGCTGGAAGACAGTGAGGAGGATGAGCAGAACAAAGTCCTCATAGTCCAGGAGGAAATGGTTAGTGACCTGCTCCACTTAGACATGCACAAGTCTATGGGGCCAGGTGGGATCCACCCGAGGGCACTGAGAGAGCTGGCAGAAGAGCTCGCCAAGCCACTGTCCATTATTTATCAACAGTGCTGGCTAACTGGGGAAATCCCAGAAAACTGAAGGTTATCCAATGTGACAGCCATCTACAAGAAGGGCAGGAAGGATGATGTGGGAAGCTATAGGCCTGTCAACCTCCCCTCGGTGCCAGGGAAGGTTATGGAGCAGATCATCGTGGGTGCCATCACACGGCATATGCAGGACAACCAGGGGATCAGGCCCAGCCATCATGGGTTTATGAAAGGCAGGTCCTGCCTTATGAACCTGATCTCCTTCTGTGACAAGATGACCCACCTAGTGGATGAGGGAAAGGCTGTGGATGTTGTCTACCTGGACCTTAGTAAAGCCTTTGACACTGTTTCCCACAGCATTCTCCCAGAGAAGCTGACTGCTCATGGCTTGGATGGGTGTGCTCTGCGCTGGGTAAACAGCTGGCTGGGTGGCTGAGCCCGAAGAGTGGGGGTGAGTAGAGTTAAATACAGTTGGTGGCTGGTCACAAGCGGTGTTCCCCAGAGTGCAGTACTGGGGCCAGTTCTGTTTAATATCTTTATCAATGATTTGGACTGACTTCCTTGGATTAATTGGAACTCTTGCCCAAGCTGGGCAGGAGTGCTGATCTGCTTGAGGGTAGGAAAGCTCTGCAGTGAATCTGGACTGGCTGGACCAATGAGCTGAGGCCAGTTGTGTGAGGTTCAACAAGGAGAAGTGCCAGGTCTTACACTTGGGTCACAACAACCCCACACAATGTTCCAGGCTTGGGGAAGAGTGGCAGGAATGCTGATCGATGGAATGGGACCTGGGGCTGTTGGTTGACAGCCAGCTGAATATGAGCCAACAGTGTGCCCAGGTGGCCAATAGCATCCTGGCTTGTATCAGAAACAGTGTGGCCAGCAGGAAAAGGATTTGTCCCCCTGTAGTTGCCACTGGTGAGGCCACATCTTGAATTCTGTGTTCAGTTTTGGGCCCTTCACTTCAAGAAGGATGTATTGGTGCTGGAGCATGTCCAGAGAAGGGCAACGAGGCTGGTGAAGGCTCTAGAGCACAAGCCTCATGAGGAGTGGCTGAGGGAACTTGGGTTGTTTAGTCTGAAGAGGAGGATACTCAGGGGGGATATTATTGCTCTCTACAGCTACCTGAAAGGAGGCTGTAGGCAGGCAAGTCTCTTCTCCAGGTAACAAGTGACAGGACAGGAGGAAATGGCCTCAAGTTGTGCCAGGGGAGGTTTAGATTGGATACTAGGAAACATTTCTTCACTGAAAGGGTTGTCAAGCATTGGAACAGGCTGCCCAGGGAGGTGATGGAATCACCGTCTGTGGACGGACAGGGTTTAGTGATGGACATGGCAGCCCTGGGTTAATGGTTGGACCTGATGATCTCAAAGGTCTTTTCCAATCTAAACAATTCCATGATTCTATTACTGCCAGCAGGGAATTTTGCTTGTAACATTTTGGGGTAGGTAGAGGAATCCTAGCATGGGGAAATGATGCTGCTGTCTGAGTGTCATGCATTCACTTGTATACTTGACCAAAACCAATAAACAGTAAGAGGAAATTCTGGAAAAAAAATCCTAACTCTTGCTTTTCCGGCATTTGAATGTTGCAGTCTGGAAAATACAGATCCAGTGAAAGTGCCTTTGCCCCAACCTTTCAGATTAACATGAGGCCTCAGCTCTTCCAGCAGCATAAGAAACTAAGTGCAGATTGGTATTGTACTGCTGCTTTGTAAAAACTATCAAAAAAAATGGAATTAGTGGACACATGGGTAAATGTGATGTACTGTGTAAGAGTCAGCATGGCTTTTAAAAAGGGAAGTCCTGCCATATAGTCCCACTTGAGTTCTCTGAAGGTGTCAACTAGTCTTTGGATAAAGGATATCCTGTTGATATAACCAGTATTTCCTGAAAGCTGCAGACAGCATCTCTCACTAGAGGTTTTTATGGAAAGTCAAGATGTAAATGGGAAGATCCCTGCATAAATAAAAAAGCAATGAATCAAAAACCTAAAAAACAGAGTGGGAGCTCATGGTCAGGTCTTGTGGTAGAGGTTGATCAGCAGTGTTTCCCCTGGAGATATATGCTATTTGCTCAGCAAAATCATATATGAGCTGGGAAGGAGTAAACAGTGAAATGACAAGGTTTAGTCCTGACACAAATCTACTATGGTTATTAAAGATAAGGATAGACTGTGAAGAACTGCAGAATCTCAGTGGCTGGACAGTGAAATGATGCACAAGGGAGAAAGCAGCTCTCAGCTCATATGTAGCCCTGAACTGGCTGTTACTGGCCAGGAGTGAAAACTTGGGGCTGTAATAGATAGTTCCATGAAAAAGTTGGCTAAGCATTTAGAAACAGTCCATAAAGCAAACCAAATGTTAGGAATCGCCAGCTAAGGGATGGAGAACAAAACAGGGAATGTTGTTATGCAATTATATAAATCTATGGCTATTCTAGCTTGAAGCCCATAGGCAGCTCTGGTCCTCTCACTTAAAAAGGAAACAATAAAGCTAAAAAGATTCAGATGAGAATAACAAGGATGATAGGAGTACAGAACTAGTTGATACAAGGAAGAACTAAATAGGTTACCTCTTCAATCTAAGAGATGACCAGGATAAATTTTTAACATCATGAACATCATAGAGAAGTGGAAAAGATTGATTTTTCATTGCATTTTCCAATAAAAGAATAAGGAAGCAGCAATTTTAAGTGGAGAGGACAAGCTCAGAGCAAACGGAAGGAAGTGACTCCTCGTGTCTGTAGTTAAACTTTGGAACTTCCTGCCACAGTGTGTTGTGGGAACGAAAAGCTGATGTGGCTTCAAAAGTATCCCTTCTAGCAGCCTCTTCAAGGAAAAGAAACAGATTGAGAGTTATTAATATATGAAGCTCACCTTTTCAGGAAGTCCCTGAACTGCAAATGATTGCAGACTGGGAGTCTGCTTTGTCCAATTCTTACCCTCTTCCTGAAGAATCTACTTTGGCTGATGTAAGAGGATTCTTAGAGACAACAGAGATTGGCCCTCAGGCTGCACTAAATCAGGGAATAAGCTCATGCACTGACCATCAGCACCTTCACAGTGGTTACAGTATTGTACATTTATCTCAGCATTGCTGTGCATTTAAGACTTTGTGGTTTAACCACATCTAGCAACTAAGCCCCACACTGCCACTCACTCACTCCCCCTGAGCTGGGATGAGGAAGAGAATCAGAAGAACAAAGTGAGAAAACTTGTGGGTTGAGATAAAGACAGTTTACTAGGTAAAGCAGAAGCTGCATGTGTAAGCAAAACAAAACAAGGAATTCATTCACCACTTCCCATCAGCAAGCAGGTGTTCTAGTAAAGCAGGGCTCCATCAAATGTATGTACTCTGAATGTACACGCCCTTCCTTCTTCTCCCCCCAGTTTTATATGCTGAGCATGATGTCATATGGTCTAGAATATCCCTTGGGTCAGCTGGGGTCAGCTGTCCCAGCTGTGTCCCCTCCCAACTCCTCGCGCACTCCCAGCCTCCTTGCTGGCGGAGTGGGGTGAGAAGCAGCAAAGCCCTTGGCTCTGTGTCAGTGCTGCTCAGCAATAATGAAAAATTCCCTGTGTTATCCACACTGTTTCCAGCACAAATCCAGAACACAGCCCCATACCGGCTACTGTGAAGAAAATTAACTCTATCCCAGCAAAAACCAGTACAGACCTCAAGAATCTGACCTAGGGAAGCAGACAAAGCAATGATCTTAAACATTCAGGTGCTTTTTTCTTTTTATCTTATTTCCTAGAGCCTGTGCTTGCCTTGCTGTCCTTTAGCTTGCCATCTCCAAATTCCCATTTTTTCTCTTACAGGGACACCTTTTGCGATCATTAGCAGTTTGAGGATTTTGCTACTATCCACTGCACAAAGAAGGTAGAATGACCACAAAACGTGAATTCTTAGTTTATTATTTCAAGTGCTATATTTAACTAAATTACCCCCTCTTTTGGAATTGTTTGTTATTCCTTTGGTGATAGAAAAGCATCCTGTTTGCGTGCACACATTGCAGCTGCAGTTTAGTGAAATCCTCATGGGTTTCTTGAAATAGCTTTATAAATTAAACCTCCCAAACACTGCACTGTACTTTTAATTTATTTGACTAGATCCTAGTATGAACTAAGACTGTTCCTATCACATTCTTGTTGTCCTTCAGAACGTATGATCATAGTGTTTTTTATAGTGTAAGTGCATAAAAATACTCCTGAATTATGCAACTTTACCAAACTATGTGACTCATATCGGGCAAATTCCAGAAGGTACGTTTGCTTCCATAACTTTAACTCAATTATGCTGCACATCCTATGTGAATAATCCATTGTCAACCACAGGAAATGTGGATCTTGTTGGACTACCACAACCTGATTACAGACAATGATCCATAAACTGGTAGTTCTGAGTAATATTAATCACTTCCCTGAACATTTGAGTTCAGTTATATGGCTAGATGATGAGTTCAACGCTAATAAATTTGGAGAATTTGTAAGTGTTAAGCTCTGCTACTATTATGGCAAACAAGTACGTGTTCTAGTAATATTCCTCGCTGTCTATATTCTACAAGTATCTCCCTACCTTAAGAGAGAGACTGGGGGCTAGGATTGCTTCTTGCTTTTCAAAGAGGTGATCTTCACATTGAGGTTTTATTTTGTAAACACAGAACACTGATCTATGTGTAAGCACAGGAAGACCCTGTGTCAGCATAAAGCCCTGGACCTGCGCAAAGATGAAGAGCACAAGCTCTCAGAAAATGCCATTTTAAGGGACCAGTCTTGGACTGTAAACAGAAATTACATTGTGAAACTTCACCAGAAAAGATCTGGGCAAGAACTCTGAAGATTCTTGAAATACTGTAACAGGGGAAGAAGACACAGGCCAATAAAATGCAGAAGGGCTTGATGATGTGGACTGGGCAGTCAACTTTCTCTTTTGCCAGGTGAGAGCAGAGGTTACGTATAAGTTGTACTGCTAGGCCACAGCTTTTGTAGAAATTCTGTGTTGGAGGACATTTGCCACATGACAGGCTCAAATCCTGCAACTCTTTCTGAGTATGTGGGCACTGCCCCTGTTTCTGTCACTCTTTTGAGTCTCCTTGCAGTGCTTGAAGGTGCTGCTTGGGGAACAACAATGGGAAACAGAAAGGCGGAGAAGGGTGTTAGGTTTCTGCCTGGAGTTGCATTGCACTGTATATACAATTAGGGCACTGTATATATGATTAGGGCACCATACCCAGTGGAGATGGGCTTCCCTGTGTTTTCAAATATAAATATCTTAACCTTATGGCTCATCCACCTCCATTTTTCTTTCTCAACCCAGCTGCAGGATTGGGTGTGCGCTCCATGCTCTAGGAAAGTGGGGCATAGTCTGGGTCTGCGGGCCTCCTGGCATTGAAGTTTGCAGGTCAGGGAGAAGTATCACCTTCACTGAGGGGCATTTTGGTGAGTGTGAAACAAGGGAGTTGGGACTCAGTCTGGCAATCTGCAGCTTGGTGACAACTGATGACTGCAGTAAGTACATCCTCAATGCTCACTCATCTTGCTCCTGCCTCATCTTATCCTGCCCCTTGTTTTTCTCAGTGACAGTTGTGTTTAACTTTGTGCTTTTTGTGCAGTTAATACTTGGGGTTTTTTTCCCCATTTTGATGGTTATCACCACTGACACCAGTGGCAAAGCAAAAAACCCCAGTGAGTGCTGACTGATCCGGATTAGGTGGCACCTATAAGTGGCTGACTGAGACAAGGCTCAGACCAAACACATCAGCTTAACAATTCACCCTGCACCCAGCTGTTGCTCTTGCCTCCAACTGAACTTCTAATGAACTGCAAATTGCAAACAAGGTTACCAGCAGCTTATCACTTGCTTAAAGTGCTGCGGATAAAGAAAGGTTGCAAGGAGTTGCTAAAAAATACAGGACGAGGCAGGAAAAGTGTTCCATTAAAACAAATTAAGAGCAAGGAGAGAGTGGTGGTTTCTAGGGTTATACTAAAAAGCTTTGATGAGCAGCAGCTCCCAAATGATGGTATCAATTATCAACTGCTAGCCTGGGCAAACTGGTTGCTGTGTCAGCATCAATGCACAGACAGTTTTTCTGATGTCATCCTAATCCACATTAGAATAGTCATCTCTTCCTTCTCTCCTTTTCCAACCCATTCTTCCCCAGCTCTCACCAGCACAAAGCTTTATTTGCACTCTGTTTTTCTTCCTCATCTGTAACATTTCTCTCTTTTCTGACCCTCCACTCCCATAACCTCTGTGTACTCTGACTCCTTGCAATCATCTTCCTCCTATCCTTCTCTTTTGGTCGTGCTGTCCCTGGAATCTTTCCTCTATCATGGATAAGATCACAGCTATCCAAGATAATTTTCCAACTCTTTGAACCTTTAAGACTGCATCACTTCAAGGGAAATCTGCCATTTGTCAAAAAGGGAGAAGGCAGAAGAGTGAAATTTAAGGGCTATACAGGACGTCAAATCCAATGGTCACATCTGGCTCTATTTCTGGTATCTTTCTCCCTCCAACTTCTCAGAGGTCTTATCCTCTTCAGCTGGCAGTTTTTCTCTTACAGAGGTCTCCCATCTTGTAATAGAAAGAAAAACACTGAACTTTGCCTCTACCTGCTGCCTTTAACCCCATCCCACTTCCTCTTTCTAACTCCTTCCTCTTTTGAATAGTTCCTTCATTTGATACTCTTCTCCCCTTACCTATCCATGCTACTGCTTATCTGTAACTTCCCAGCTTCCCTCCATCACCCTTCTTTTATTTCAATTTCTTTTCTTTATTTCTTTCTCCACAACCTTCCCAGTTGGTTCTCAATTAATTTGTTAATCTGGATGGGAACTGGGTGCCCAGCTGGCTTCTAGGGCCAGACTTTTCAGGGATACCAAGAACAGGATAGCTGCAATATTTATTTTTTTTTTTTGTCTGACTGTTTGCAGAATGGATGTTCAGTTCACTATTTCCTCATATTGATTTCCTCGGCAGCTATTCACAGGGTTTATTCTGTGAATTGATTCAACATTAAGGCTGTGTTATTTCCACCTAGTTGGAGAAGTAATGTGATGCTGTTTCCATTCCCTGCATATTCAAGGGCATGAAAGATCAGCCATGAATATTTGTCTGCAAATGAAAACCTTTTTAGCTATTCATTCTCAATGTGAAATGTACTCACTATCAATGCTTTTACCTGAAAAGAACTTTATAATTTGCAGAGTTATGAACTTAAGACATTAAATATAAACACTAACTTTTCTGCTGTTATACCTAACATTGATTAAAATTGGAAAGAAATATTCAAGGCAGTTATTTTTCATACTGTTCCCTTAACTTTAATTGCTTCTTTCTCTACCTAGACAATAAATCCATAGCAGAGCTGATAGTTTCATGATTTCTAGTCTACAGACACTTCTTCCCATGTATGTAAAAGAATTAATAGAAATGGAGGGAATTCTGTGGCTTTCTTCCCTAAATCTGGTAGATACGGGCTACTGTTTAAACCTGTTTTAATCTTGAGTTGTTTACCTCACACATAATAATCTTAAATACGTTCCTGACATATGGACTGGTTACTAAGGAAACCACTGGGAAGTGCATTTTGGGTTGGATAGCTTGCGAAAACAAAAATCTAAACCAAAGCTTGTATTTAGCCCTAAAGGCTACTTAGCCTGAATGCATCTACCAGAAGCATACCTGCGGAAACCTTGCCCACGGCTAATGTCCAAACTGACTTTGACTCTGGGTTGCCTCAAGCTGGTATGCCACCAGCGTGGCCCAACAGCAAGTGTGGAGGACAGTTAAACTTCTAGCTCTGGTGCTTTCCTCTAACTCTGTTTCCTCCATGGGTCTCTTAGACATTTATATGTTCTCCAGCTTCTTCTAAGTTGAACATCCTATAATCTCTTTAATAGTATCCTCCTGCCGGTGAAACAGAATGTTCTTATTAACCTCATTCTATTAATGTGGAAGTTAAAGGGCTGCTAAGTGACTTGCCCATGGTCATAGATATCATGTACCTCAAAGAACAGGGCAATTAATTAAACGGTGCAGAAAAAAACTTGTGGAGATCCTTAACTGGAAGGCACTTCAGAGAGAACAATAATTATCATAATTAATTATGGTAGTCATTAAGTACTTGTTTCTTTGGAAAAAACCCTAGCACATATCAGTTATGGTTGGGTCCTAGTCATGTTGTTCTGGCATGTGCTCATCAGCTGTCCATCACAGCTATTGAATGCTCTGCAGTGAAGACATTCCCACTCAGTCACTGAGGCTAGCAGCTCTGGTGCCAGCATGATTGGCAGCGGAGCGCTCCAGCACAGTGCACAGGCAGGTTTCCTGAACCAGGAGATCTTCAGGGGAGTTGATGGACCTGCCAGGAGCCTGCAGCTCTGGCTGAGGAGACCTGGATTGGGTCAGAAGCAATGGTGGGAGATTTAAATGCAGTGTAATGGAAATGAGCACTCAGTGGCCAGGGGATCAATTTGTGCCAGCACAATCCACACCTGTAGAAGAATCCCCTGGGGAGTGCTAGAAACAGGGACAGGGAAATGGCATGGTGCAACATGGCACGGTGTTGTAACTCTGCTGGCTAGACCAGGGAGCAGTGGGATCCACCCAGCAGAAGGCCTTGTCCTCTCTATGCTCTGCACCCACCGTGACTGACGCAGCTGCCCAGACAGAGCTCGGGTGGGAACGGGCAGCCACCCCGGTGCCCCGCTGCAGGCTGTGCCCGGCTCTTACGGCAGTACCAGCCAGCAGCGGTGAGCGCTCCCGTGGGAGATGTGCCCAGCTGGAGGAACTCCTCCACTCAGTGGCAGCGCACTGGGAGGAGGGGAGTAGGCTGAGGAGGATCAGGGAGTGCAAGAGGGAACCAGACGACTGGAACCGTGCCTGGCCTCCCTTGGACAGGCCTGTCAGGCAGCCAGGAGGCATGAGACAGAGGATTCCCTGTCCTCTCTCCACCGGGCAGAATGTGGTAACTCCAGGGAGAGAGGGCCATGGCGACAAGTTCCTGCCCGGCAGGGCAGGCACATCTCCTCCATGACTACCCTACCTCCCCAGGTGCCTTTGCATCATAGGTACAAGGCTCCACCAGTGGAACTGAACAATGACGAGGACAACAGTTCATCTAGGTTGGAGGTGTTGCCAAGGTTAAGTCGGCCTATGCCCTGTGTGAAAACCACTTCCACAAAGAAAAGAAGTCGGGTCATTGTCATTGAAGACTCTCTTCTGAGGGACACAGAAGGCCCAACATGCTGACTGGACCCACTTCTCTCAGGGCAGCCTGCTGCCTCCCTGGAGCCCAGGTTAAAGGTGTGAAGAGGAAACTTCCTACCCTGGTACAGCCCTCATTGTTATCCGTTAGTGGCTTTTTATGTGGGCAGCGATGAAGCTGCCATAAATCCAAGGGTGATCAAGAGAGGCTTCAGGCCTTAGGATGCCTGGTTGAGGGATCAGGAGCACAGCAGTGCTCTCCTTTATCCTTCCAGCTGCAGGGAACGATGAGGGAAGCAACAGGCAGATTCAGCAGATCAATACCTGGCTCCGTGACTGGTGTCACCGGCAGAATTGTGGGTGTTTTCGTCATGGGCTGATCTACATGACATGATGCCTGCTGGCAACAGGCGGGGTATGCCTGTCTCAGAGGGGGAAAAGGCTCTGCACAGAGTTAGCAGGGCTCACTGCAAGAGCTTTAAACTACACTTAAAGCGGGAAAGAGATAAAACCAGGCTTGCTAGAGATAAGTCTGGGGGTGGCATGACAGTGTTTGAGGGATGGTGTGCTAGCAAGGTCCTTCAGTCCGCTCCATGATGTGCCGAGTACATTGGAGCACATTTGAAATGTCCCTGTACTGATGAACACAGCACCTTAGCCATCTCAGTGTGGGTAGGGGATGGAGCTGCATATGGTAGCCAAGACATAAGGGTTGTTGATGTGTTAGAAATCATGGAAGTGCCTGAAAGCAATCACACAGGAATTAGGGCTTCTTCCCCAGTAAAAGATCAATAGCCGAACAGAAGTGCCTCTACACTAATGCACACAGCATGGGCAATAAACAGGAGGAGCTGGAGAAGCCATTGCGCAGCTGGAAAACTATGATGTAATTACAATCACAGAAATGTGGTGGGATGACTCATACGACTGGAGTGCTGCAATGGATGGCTATAAGCCCTTTGAAAGGGGTAGACAGGCAAATGAGGACAGGAAGTGGGGTAACTATGTTTGGGAGTGTTTTGACAGTCTAGAGCTTTATGATGGTGATGAAAGAGTTGAGCGTTTACAGGTAAGAATCTGGGGAAAGGCTAACAAGGCAGATATCATGGTGGGAGTCTGTTACAGACCACCCAGCCTGGATAAAGAGGCAGATGAAGTATTTATAAGCAGCTGGGAGAAGTCTTGTGATTGCTAGCCCTTGTTCTCATGGGGGACTTCACCTTACCAGATGTCTGCTTGAAATACAGTACAGCAGAGAGGAAACAGTCTAGGAGGTTCCTGGAGTGTGTGGAAGAGAAATCCTGACACAGCTGGTCAGTGAGCCAACTAGGGAAGGCGTCCTGCTGGACCTGTTGTTTGTGAACAGAGAAGGACTGAGTGAAGTGATGGTTGGAGACCATCTTGGGCATAGTGATGATGCAACGATAGAGTTTTTAATTCTCAGAGAAGTAAGGAGGGAGGTCAGCAGAACTGCTACCCTGGACTTCTGCAGGGAGTCTTCGGCCTGTTTAGGAGCCTGGTTGACAGAGTCCCTGGGGAGGCAGTCCTGAAGGGCAAAGAGTCCAGGAAGCCTGGACATTCTTTAAGAAAAAAATCTTAAAGCTGCAGGAGCAGACCATCCCCATGTGCTGAAAGACAAGTTGGCAGGGAAGAAGACAGGCCTGGCTGAATAGAGAGCTTTGGCTGGAATACAGGGAAAAAAAAAAGTTTACAACATTTGGAATAAGGGGCAGGCAACTCGTGAGGACTACAAAGATGTTGTGAGGCTATGCAGTGAGAAAATCAGAAGGGCCAAAGCCCAACTAGAACTTAATTTGGCTACTGCAATAAAAAAAAAAAAACAATAAAAATTTTTTTCTATAAATATATTAGCAACAAAAGGAGGGCTAAGAAGAATCTACACGCTTTATTGGATGCAGGGGAAACATAGTGACAAAGGCTGAGGAAAAGGCTGAGGTACTTAATGCTTTCTACAAGAAAGACGTTGAGGTGCTGGAGTGTGTCCAAAGAGCAACAAAGCTAGTGAAGGATCTAGAGAACAAGTTTTACGAGAAGCGGCTAAAGGAACTGGGGTTGTTTAGCCTGGAGAAAAGGAGGCTCAGGGGAGACCTTATGGCTCTCTACAACTACCTGAAAGGAGGATGTAGACAGGTGGGGCCTGGTCTCCTCTCCCAAGTTACAAGCGATAGGACAAAAGGAAATGGCCTCAAGTTGCACCAGGGGAAGTTTAGATTAGATATTAGGAAAAATTTATTCACCAGAAGGGTTATCAAGCACTGGAACAGGCTGCCTGTGGAAGTGGTTGAGTGATGAGCCCTGGAGGTATTTAAAAGGCATATAGACATGGTGCTTAGGGACATGGTTTAGTGGTGGACTTGGCAGTATAGGGTTAATGGTTGGACTCGATGATCTTAATCATTTTTTGCATCCTAAATGATTGTGATTAACTCCTAGAATGCCCTGTCATCTGGGGATTTAGGTAGTGATTTAGGTTTTAGGCTGCATAACTTTTTTTATTAGAACTTTGTAAAACTTGGGATTGAGGGAGAAACTTGGCCACAAAATACCATCCTTTAGAGCAGAATAAAATAGAGTCCTGGTCCAAGAGGCACTGAACACTCTTGTGTTCTCCTAATGAAATTTATAAATTCTGCAGTTTCTCAGCTTCATGAGGCATGGAGGCCAGGCAGCCAAGAAGATGAGTGGAAAACTGGTAACAGAGCTGAGAATAGTCGGTCTAGCTCCATCTTGTAATGCAACTGGAGAACAGCTGTGTGTTTGGTTGCAAACTGTGATACAGTGGGGAGAGGTCTATTCAATGTTCAGGTTCTTCTAGGATGTGTTTGAACTGCTTGAGCTCCCTCTGCCGCTTTGTCAGGGCAAATAAGAGACACGGTGTCTGCACCCACCTGGGGGAATGAGTAACTCAAAGCCGGGAGCCATATGGTACAGACGTGCATTATTACCAGGAAAACTCATCTCAAAAGGTCTGGGCTGGATGTGAATCAATATTAATTCTAGGAAGGAGAAATTTGACCCACCCGGCAGTTGCTGAGTGAAATTAATGCTCTCATCCTTGTCTTGGAAAGTGCTGCAGTGGCTGAGGCTCCTGATGCTGAGCCTCAAACAAAGCTGCCCTGAGACAGGTGTCTTCAGCATCCCAGTGTTTCCAGGGCAACCAGAGCTGGAATTCAGATCTGATGAAAGTTCACTGAATCCAAGATCTTTCAGACATAATATTTTTTCACTGGCTGAACTGGCATCTTTGAAAGTTGTTTCTGAACAGTGGCTCTAGTGTGCACAGCCATTTTGAGTATCAGCAAGGGCACAATAGGCAGATGTTACAAATTTCTGGAAATAAGAGGCAGCTCCTTTGCCTTCAGTGCTGTTATTGTTCCTTAGGAACACAGACATTACTGTACTGTTGGATGCATTGGCCATTTGGTGGGATAGCTTTTTTATGAGAGGGTTTAGTAATGGAGACATCAGTAGAGGGTGGAAACAAGCCCTGGTATCTTTTCCCCTGATGGTGTAGTATCAATCCCTTATATAAAATAGATAGCAAAGCATTTATCTCCCTTTTGGGTTGTTTCTTACTACCTTTCAGTGTTGCAACTGTACATGTTCCTGTTATCACATCAAGATTTCTTACATTCTGGGTTATAAGTAAATTCCAGAGCTCTGTGGTTTGTAATTATGTCCAGCAAGTGCTTCCACTGTAAAATAGTAATTTGCTATTTCTCATCTCTTTAAATGACACACTGCTTTTTTAAAATATGAAAGGGAAAATAGGCATGCTTAATCCACATGTTCTAGACTGTACATTACCTGATTTATCACATTTTATTCTTCCAGATAAATGGCTCCAATCCTTCTTTTAATTTTATAGTTCATTCCTGCAAGAATGCTGCTTGTCCCTGAACACCCTGGTCCTGTTCTTTATTTTTTAGAGTAACAAGCACTGAAGACAGTCTTCTAATGACAGCAATCACATACATTGTGTCACTGAATTATATAACCCTTTATCCCATCCTTTGTATAGCCTCGTATGTTTGCTTTTTGGATGCGACCACACAGTAAATGCAGTTCTTAACTGACCTTTCTCCAGAAATAGACAAGGATTTTTTTCTGAGTTAGTGTTTGTACTAGTTTATCGTGGCACAAAGGCACAGTGAACTATGACAGCTCAGTGGTATAATTCCCAGCTGTGCATATGTATGTTGCAGCAAGTCTTTCCACAGAGAGGAGCTATCCCAAAATCTCTGGAAAAGTCTCCCATGTTGATAAGTCCTAATTTAGAGCTACATTCCAGTCTCAAGAGTCAGTTTGGGAAGAATCAAGGAGATACGTAAAAGGAAAAATAAATGTATGAGCCATGAAGGTTACCATGGATAGTGGAACAGGGAGTACACAAGGCTGGTATGACAGGGTAGCTAAATAAAGTAGAAGTGACACAGTCAAAGACCTTGAAACATACAGCACAAAATAAAATATTTCCCCAAAAGACAGACCACTCAATTAAAAAAGAAAAAAGCCTCATTTCTAGGCAGAATGAGCTGTAAATCTGTCTAAGAATAGAGACTGCAACGCTCTTCTCAAGTTAGGGTGAAGGGTAATAAATCTGCAGGTAAGTCTCAGAGCGACTGTTCAGCACAATGACAGACAAAGGTCTGCAGCGTGGCTTGCGGCTTCTCCTGTTTGTAGCATGGAGATGTAGCTTAGAGAGGTAATACACCAAGTCAGGCTGCTGGGATAGATTTTGGGTACTGCATGCTAGAGGCTGTTGCCTCAGCAGATGGGAACTATGTATTGAGGACACAGGTGATGACAAATACATGTGGCCTGCCAGTCCCAACGGACTGCTTATAGGAAAATTTAAGAACTGAAAGTTTCAGCTTAAGCATCTCTGATGAAACTCAACAGAGCTTCGACAAGCATTGTAGCTCATTTCATAGTATGTTTAATTATCTGATGTCATTTAAATGGCTGGTGAGCTGCAGCTGGAGGGCGTATCAGTGAATCTCAGGCAGATAAGGGAGTGTTATTTCCTTGGGAGCTGCTCAGGACTGAATTTTCTTAGCCATGCTGCTAAACATGCCTAGGACTGCTGAGTTTTGTTTGTTACCATGCTCCTTTGTGTTGCCCTCAGACTGACAGCAGGACTACCTTTTCTTTCTGCTGTAATTAGGAGCCTGTGTGGAAATCTTTACTCTTCTAGGTAGCTGTGAATGATGGGATTGCTCCCTTACATTGCTGTAAACCAGCAGTGGTCTCTATGGTTGGGGTAATTCCTGCCTAATGCTTCTGAGTCCAGAGGCCATGCCCATGAGGGAGGAGAGGAACTGATGAGCCTTGGAGGGTTTCTTTACATGATGTCTATTGCCTTGCTTATTGGGAAGCTTTGGATACAGCAGCGTTTCCTTTAGCAGCTGCAGTAATCCTGTCCCAGCCCGTATCTCCAACACAATCTGATCCTAAAATAGCCTGTTCCTCTGCACAGAAGTAGGAAATCTCATTTTCAAAGCATTTCCTCTGCTGGTAGTCTCCCAGCTTTTACTCATGGTGCTGGTATCCAGTACTGCTGTGGCAAATGGGCAGTGACACCCATGGAGAGGGAGGAAGGGAAGGGACCTGAGGAGAGGAAAAAATCATCCCCCTCCATAGTGCAGGAACTGGGGAGAGGCCACATGCCAAAGGGCCACCACACAAAAGGCAAGAAGTCTGCTGCTGCCTGGAGAAGCACGGTAGGTGGGACAGGCTGTCTGAAGGTAGCTCGGCACAGCCCATACCGGGTGCTTCTGCGTGTCATGTGTCATTCCACAACCAAAAGCATCAAGTGCTGCACCTTCCAGGGCCTGAGCGAAAGCTACATGGAAGGTGATGCAGGGTGCTACGGGCAGGGAATTGTTCATGGTGGGTGGAAAGAAACACATTTCCAAAACAGGAATTAGCCACCATGCTTACAGCCACAGTTCCTGTAGGAGACTGCCATCTCAGCTACAATGGAAATACAGTCACGCTCAGCTGTATCGGGAGGAGGGAAGTCTCCAAGGTCTTGTCCTGTTCCAGTGTCTTTTCAGGATAGCTCAATTCTTACTTTCATTCATCTCCAGCCCGTTTCCCTTACCTCGTATTTTCAGTCTACTTCACTATAAAGTTTAAGCAAGTTAATGCTATTACAAACATTGCTTGCCACCTCTCCAAAGTGTGGAACTTCATATATATGTATCTGTATGTTCTCATATGCATGACTACAGAATTTCTGATTTCAGCCCTGAACTTCAGGAACAAATTCCACAGAACTGCACAGGACTCTGGTAGATGCACCCCAAATGGGATTTATCTCAAGCCTCTAAAGAGCACATGCACACAAGTTAATATTCAGTACTACATTAATATTCATGCTCTTCCTCTGTGGTGATTTATCTTCATAGAAATAGTTTTGGAACTGTCTGTTTCCTTCACTCTGGGATCTGTCCCTTGCTTTCCTCCTGATTAATGTGTTGATATGAGGCTTCAGGTAAATGGCCAAACTTTCATTCATCTGTCCTTTAAACTAATTGTTTCTTCACAGCTAATCAGCTCTGTTTATTATGAAAATCTTGTGGTATTTCATGCTGTTGGGACATTACTGCTGGCTAAGTATTGCCTCTGTATACCATAACAACAAAGAATGTGACATCTTCCTTCTGAGTCTGAATTCCCATGTCCTGGCCTAGCAGGAGCTCACCTCCTTGCCCATCTACCTGCACCACGTGTGATATACAGTGATGGATTATTCTCCATGGGGAAGACAATGTGAAACTCTGAGTTTGCCTTTTGTCTTGTTTCCTCTTCTAGAATGATAATTTGAAATATTTTTATAAAAAGCACCTACTTCCCCACTGGGTTTTTTTGTAGCAGAAATCACTTTGTAGAAAAATGTATTTTTAAACTGATGTAAGGGTTTGACAAGCTGTTCAAATGCAGTCCAGCTGTCAGAAAACAAACCTCTACCTTTTATAAAAAAACCCGACCAAACCACAAATCCACTACCTCCTTTCCTCCTTCAGAGGTCCTCTCTGGGCAACATCTGGAAAAAGTTTAATTGCTGGTCCTGAACATAACCCAGTGAAATCCTTCCTTGGCAGAGTACTAGAGCTGGACCGTAAACCAGAGGCCATACGATCTTATTATAGCCAGATCCTTGCTCATCCCACAGATACTGCTGCCTGGACAAGGCTGATATAGCCTCCCAGAACCCTTTGCTGTGACTAGATCCCCGCAAAACCCAAGAGCAGCCTCAGCATCAAAGTTGATGGTACAGGAGGAGGGGGAACTGCTTAGGAAGCAGTGGGACTTCTGCATCACACCAGAACCATCTGCATACTAGGGGAAATCCCACCAGGGGTTAGGAGGTGACTTCCTGGCAAAATATCCTGCTCCAGCTGCGGTGTGCAGCATGAGCGGTTAGAGGCTGACCCGTCTGCACTTGTGTATGTCCTTTTGACCTCATCTGCATTTTGGTTTGGCTGTGCTTTGGCTCACAAGCCCTCCCCAAAACCTACAAAAGGGACATTTCCCTTCGGATTTCCTTCTCTATTGTACCTCAGAAGGTAAGAATTTCACAGTAAGAACTTTACTGCAGACCCACACAGCAGGAAAATGTTTGTAGTGATACAAATATAGACGGATGCAAAAAGAATATACCTCAGATTTTTGAAGCTTCCCTACATTAGAGGTAAGACAGGGGCTTGAACTGAATTTTCCAGAAGTGATTAGTGCAGAAATCATGGAAAACAGCTGAGGTGTGAAGCACTCAAGAGCTCCTGTTTGAAGGGAATATCCAGCAACTCTGGCTCTCAAAATGTAAATAGGAAGCAGTCACAAAATCTTATCTGTATTTTGCAGCTAATGAAAACATCAGTCTCTCCTGAGAGCCACGTCTTTGCTCTAATTTTCTTAGGTTTTCCTTAGCTGTGACTAATTTGCACTGTCAGGTGTGCCTTTTTTGAAGTTAAAAAGCGTATCTGAAGTGCTACAACCTCTAGCCAGAACATTTAAATTAGCAGCTACCCACTGAAACCACATCTCAAAGCCTGTCAAGTGAGGTGATGGCACTCGGATATCCTCATGCTCTGCTGAGTGATGGGAAGAAGCAATCCCTGCTCCCATGGGAGCCTGCAGGCAATTCTTCCCAGGTGAAGTGCTGTTTGCTGTGCTGGTCCCTTGTACTATTTGGGCTGTGCACAAACAGCATTTTGACTATCAAGCACAAAAAATTTCAAAGCCAGATCCCAGCAAGCAGTTTTATCAGTGGAGCATGCAGTGGCCTTCCCCTCTCTGAATCCCAGAGTGCTGGTAATTTTATGTACAGTTTGGAAAACACACTGAATCACACCCAACTTTTTTTCTTTAGGCTATATCCTGAAATGGGTCTAAATATATATAATTACATATATTTAATTACAATTTTATTATAATATAATAGACCCTAATAATATTACTTCACCCATCTGCTTACTATGGCTGTGTTCACATGATGTATCAAACCTGGGCTTGCTGTAAAACCTCTGGGCTACGGTGCCCTTTAGCCAAGGGTTAGGAGACCCCAGGGTTAGAACTTCACAGGGTGGGCTAGGATGGCACTAAGCTCCTCCCAATTTCTGTTCAGCTGCTCCTTCCTCTGGTTCAGCTGATCCCTGAGCTCAGGTCTGCTCAGTGATCAAGGAGACAGAGAAACGAGAGGGCTGAAAGTGCTCACAAGCAGACACCAGCCTCAGCTGGGCAGCTCACTCTGCATGGCAGGCTTAATATACAGGGTGGACATACCTTATGGTGCCTGTGACAGATGGAATAACATGGCATACTGAGGTCATGAGAGCAATTCAGGCCACCTGCTACCCACAACTACTAGGCTGTGGAGGCCAGGCTCTGCCAAGCCTGGGTAGGAGGTCTCTGAACTGCTGTTAGAAGTCATTTAAGATACAGTAGTAATATAATAAGTTGCTTAAGTGTGCTGCCTTCTGCATGTAATTTGGGACCAAGATGGCTTTTCCCACCTGTGTGCTGGCAAAGACCAAAAGGAGCTGCAGTCTGTTACTTCAATAAAACTAAAGACCGCTTCAAGTTAGGTATTCAGTGCCATCTAATGTTGTATATTCATATACGGGAGGGTAAGCAGGGATCTGAACAAGGGTCAGAGATGAGTTTGCACATGACTTACACTTTAATGTTAGGCATGTGACTTGCTACCTACAAAATGAGGTGGTGTTTGCACATAACTGTGTGTATCATCCATGCAGCTAAGCATAAACAAATGAATGTGCATTTGTTTGCAAACGTTAACCCTGCAGAGTAGGGAGGCTAGTTCCATGAAAGCTGGATCTGTGGCAGCGACTCTTAACTTGTGAAAAGCACAAAAAGTAACAGATGTGTACAACATAATTAGCATCTCAACAATTGATGTTTTTATGTCGGGAACGTAGCCAGAGAAGGTTTCTTGCTGCTTCCAGAAAGTTGTCAGCCCTTCTCTCAATATAATTTATTTTGTCTAAGCAGGGACATAAAAAGCAGATTTTGCGAATTTACCTATCTATTCTTGTTTTTTGCCATGGAGATCAGATAAAGACCTAGGTGCTTCCTGAGTACAGCAACAATATATGCAAGCTGAGCAAAAAATCCAGTCAGTGCTGGATTCCAGAGGAAAAGGTTACATTTGGATGTCCTGTGCTGCCTGGAAAGAGACCTTCAATCTGTTTTAATTCAAATATGTTGGAAGGGCAAAATGCTGAACAGAAGTTCATGCCACCTTTGTGAAAGTAGGCAGATGGGTAGAAATTAAAGTACCTGTAAGCATACTTAAGTGAAGTAAAGGCTGGAAACTCATGCACCATTAGAGAATCCAGGTGTAGGGACACCTTGTAGGTGCTGCTATTGTGGGAAAAGATTCACTTGGTGATTTTGCTTCTTTAGATATGGAAGGCAGTCAATCAGGGTACAAGTTTCCAGGAAGCCAGGATTCACTGGTGGTCAAAAACTACTGTGCAAGTTTTGCAGGTTGCTAGAAAGACATCTCTGCATAGGTAGTTTAAAATAACCTACTCCACAGTTACAACATTGCTTCCTTTTAGAAAAAGTTGACAGTGTATCAACATCACATGCTAGAAATGCAGTCTTTGAAATAATTCATGTATTACTAAATAAAACATCCAAATTTACCCCTTTAATCAGAATGTCTCGAAGCACTTTGCATATGTTAGGAAGTTATCCCCATGGATGAGGGAAGCCTTCTCATTTTACAGAGGAGAAATGTCTGGCAGGCAGGTAGAATGGTTTGCTCAGGGTTACGAGACAGGCTGGGTAAGGGGGTCCAGCCCTGAAGATGCACGAGGAGCATGCAGTAGACACCGAGTTGTTTGACTGGTGTGCATCTGCTGCATTGCTGCCACACAGTTGTGGCCTGGTCCCACCTATTTGGTTCTCATGGTTTGGTTGCCCAGCACAACAGTTTTCAAGCTCTGGCTCTGTAGTCTTTGCAGATAAAGAACTGTTAAGTCAGGTACAACCAGCTTGTTTTATGTAGCTTATGTTACACTTCAGTAAAATAGATGAAGGCTTGTAGTGTGCCAAAGGCAGCGGGGTAAAGGCATGACAATTTCAGTAGCCACTAGCACACAAGACAGACACGTAGCTAGCAGCATAGACTTTCAGCTTTTTTGTAAAACAAGATTCATACCTATGTCCAAACTGTAACACACCGGTCATTGTGATGCCACATACTTCATTAAAGATGCTTTCAGTGCTGGGTCTTCTCATACCTGCTATTGTATCAAGCAGCATTTGGCTTATACCTGTTGAACTCTAAACCTCAGGGGACCAAATTTCATCTGTAGATTATTTAGGTGTTTATTAAGTACTTGTTCTTTCCATGAGAACCACACAGCACTGCAATTCTGTTGCATCACACAAAGTTAAATACCTGTCAAAGCATCAACTAATTAATCCTCCTTGCTCACACCTGTAGTAGGCTAGCAAATATGAGAAGATGTGTTTCAGCTTCCAGGGAGGTGGCCAATGTAGTGAGGCTGTGGAAGCTGCTATAATAAATCACAGCCATAGTACCTAGAAAATCTTATATGCATTTTTAAATGCAGATTTGTTGGGTTCTTGAATACTGAAAGAGCAAACAAAAGGTTTGCTTTCTAAATAACTTTCTAAGCTTTGAATTCTGTACAAGCTTGTTAATGTCCTGCAAATTTGTGTGTGCATGAACTGGTTAGACTGGACAGAATTTGTTTGAAAAAGGTGGCAAAGATCTGGATTTTTTGCATTAAGCTCCTCATATTTGAAGACTGTTCGGCAAAATAGGCAATGGATAGAGAGATTCCAGTCTTTCTGCAGCTGACCTAGCATACTTTTTCTAAAGGCATTTGTGATATCTGAGCTTTGAAATGATGAATATAATTGAAGTGCAAAATCTCCCAGAAGAGACATTTCAAGCTTTGCAAGAATGAACATTTCAAACGATCAAACACCCAACGTCATCAGGTTTTCAGGCAAACTGAAGGAAAAAATGTGTATTAACCCAGAACAATTAACAGTACTAGCCAAGCCATGATTGCCCCCTTTCCAGACCTTTCTGGAGCCCAGAGCTTTGTGAAAACAAGATGGGTCATTAATGAGAATGGGGCCTTTAGCTGAAGTAACTTTCTGAGAAGTAGGAGTTATAGATACAAACACTTCTGGGATCAGTAAGGCTTACAACCTTTACAAATTTTGCAGAACTTTTTTGTGTAAGTATCACTAGAACCCTCCCTCTAGCTCTGTCAATACTGGCTGGCTGTGCTGGGTGGGATGGGATCATACTGAGACAGTAAGGAAATCTAAACAAGAGGTAGGTACCTCTTTCCGAGTTGGTGTTGTAATGGAGCTTAAGTCTCAGCTCAGGCTGGGACATGTCGACCATTTCCAGGCATCATGAGAGCCTGGCAATCCCAGACATAAGGATAAGGTGTAGGTGACTGCAGCATCTGGCAGCCCTGGGTGACTGAAGATCTTAACTATTCCCTTGATCTAAATGCTAAAATTTGCCAGGTCCGTTATAGGCGGGAGATGGTCTGAATACGGCTCCTAGTGGTTAAAAGCACCCATGACATGTTGTACATGAGGTTTGCTAGCGTTATGAAGCTCTTGGGAAACTGGATGAGTAACTCTTCATTTTCCGTATAACTACCCATCGTAGTCTCCCTTCCTTTTGCAAATTGATTTTTCATCCTTGCTAGAATTCTTGGACTTCCTCTGTAATGAGAAAGATGAAAACTGTGAGAAAAAGGATGCAAACACAGGAAGATGGATAGTGCCCTGACTCCTAGCCATCACAGGATATTTTAGGCAAGTCATTTTGCCTTTTCCTGTCTGTCTCTCCATTTGTTCACTACTGTGCATGTTGGATGTTGGAACTGCAGTCACAGAAAACGATCCTATTGTGACTGAAGCAATAAAAATCTGAAATGAAAAGGTCATCCTGCCCCAAATTGCTTTTGAGGTGTGAGACAAGAAACAACAGATGGATACAGTCACAGAGGGGAATTTAAAGCAACAGTGAAGCAATGCTGATCAGCGTGATAGACAGCCACCACAGGGTATAAGCTGTTGCCAAGGCTTCCGTATTGTGGCAAAAACATTTTAATGATGGATTTGAGGAAAGCTAATGAGAGAGCTCTGTAAATATTTTCGTAAGCCCAAAGCATGAGAGAAAGCATGAAATTGATTGTTTGAACATCTAACAGTAACTAATTTGTGTAGTAAGTATGATACCCATGAATTTGTAATGGAGGTTATGAAGGTTAATTCATGAGCATGTCTAAGTGTGTTTAAATACCATTGAAGAGTAGAGTATCGTTAAATTAATCATTCCAGAGAAAAGACTTAGAATCATTTTAAAGAAAGGCAGCATGACTTTAGACAGATGACAAGCAAAGAAATTGGAAGACACTAGGCCATAACCTTCTGATATGAGCAGAGAAGGTCATTAAGATGAAGATTGCCAAAGGGATTTTTTAGCAATTGCAGACTCTGCCACATCAGATTGGGTTTTATTTTCATTTGCAGTGGCTAAAATACTGGTTGTGGCTGCTCTGGCTTTAGTACTAGTGTGTGTATTCATTTCAGGAAGTAAAAGACATTTCACTGGGAGCGAGAGAACTACTTACCCATGTGTTGGCATAAAAGAACTAAAATACACAGCAAGACTTCTAGCTAGCATGTTACTGTCAAAACAGTTAACCCATCTCGGCACAAGTGAGGTAACTATAATGAAGGAAGCATCATATCTAAACCCAACATTTCTCTTAAGCATGTCTCAGTGCCCCATAAAATTTGATTTTGAAAGTATTATTTGGAACAGAAAATAACTTTTAAAGGACTCCAACTTTTAATCTCACAAAGCTCCTCAGAGTAAATTCCTGACATAGCCCACTGCCCGCTGACCCTGAATATTCTTGGTCTGCTGTCTGCAGTGAAGACAACTGGGAGGACCACTGTGAAAAAGACTGTATGAAGTTACAGTTATTTGTGACATGCAACAGAAACTAAAATATATTTCCTGAAAAACAGATCCTCTGGTTTTGTATCCTTTTGAATTACTGCAAAGACTTGTTTGCCACTGTTTCTTAAACATGAGATTATCTCTGCTGCATTTGTAAGAGTTGAATTTGAGGTTGTCAAATCCAATCTTTTTCAAGAAGCCTTTAGAATCTTTCTAGTGTGATTTGTGCAAGATGATTCAGTCTTGAGCAAATGTGACCCCTCTGTGCCCTATTCCTGCCTAGACAAAAGCAGTTGCCTGCAGCTGTGTCCATCTTGCCCTCAAAGGATTTTTAAAATGCCACTTGACACGCTGATTGTATTTGAATGAATATTTTCTGTCATTACCAGTTGAAATAACTCCTGCCTTCTCCTCATGACCTTCAGATCTGGAGCCCCATAGAAGAACAGCATTCTTCCTCTTTCAAACAATTCTAAATCTGATTGCCCCATACCAAAAAGGAAGTTTATGACACTGGAAGTATTTCCTTGTTCATGAAGAGGGGTGGTGGGTTAGATAATCTGCATAGACATCATAGGGAACTAATTTAACAAGTCCTAAGCTCTAGTTTCAGGCTAGCTCAGACATGAGCTCACTCTGTGGCTGTGGACACATGTTAGGGTATTTTATCAAGTCTGAATTATTTAAGTCTCTGTGAAATCTAAAACAGTATTGTTGAGTGACAGTGAAAATCAAATAGCTTTTCCAGAGAATCTGGAAGTAGGCCTACCAAGAGTTAAGTGGCAGTGGACAAAAGGAGCTGGGGTTTTCTCAGCTGGAAGACACTACACATAAAAAGGAAGATAAAAGGAGTACTTTGTGGTGGGGGAAACCCCGATCTCAGTTGTAGGAAACAGTTTGTTCCAAGTAGGCCCTTTGATGAAGACTTTGACTTCAGTCTGTACACATGCTGGCAAGGAACAAATAACTATAGCTTTTTCTCCTCTCTTATCAGCAGTACTAGGGAAGGGAAGTCCATAGTTTACCAGCATTTTATCCAACTTCTGTTTTTCAGAGAGGGGGTAAGTAGTTTTCCCCCAAGCTTCCTCAGAGATGTCTCTGGCTGCCAAGAAGCCGTGATGGCTGTATACCTCCAGTTTATACTGCAGTCAGAGACAGCATTTCTCAAAATTTCTCTTAAGCTACTTCAAACTCAACATACAAAACCAGTCAAAATCAGTAGCTACTTCTGAAATTCCCTGTCTCCATTTAGGACGTGCTTACATTCCAAAGAAAGAATGCAAGCAGAAAGTACACTCCTCATACATAGACAAGTCAGCTGGGGTTTTAATAGAGAGGACTGGTTATATCCTCAAGTTTCCCTTTTAAGTATTCATTTACTACTAACCCAGGTTAAAAACCTCAGTTGCCATACTCACAGCAGTTTTAGCTCAAGTTGTCCAGCTTAAGAACACCAACACCCACACCCCACTGCCCCCAAACTGATATATTTTGTCTTATTTGTGAAATGGTTACTTCTTACCTGTTCCTTCATGGGTATTTTTATGAGTTAATGCTTGAACAGAGCTTGAAAGAAGACCTTCTTTATTGAATTTGAAGATCAGAAGTTGCATAAAATAAAACAGGTAACCACCTCTGTACATCTAGCCTAGCTTCTTACCTGCCCTGTTCACAGTGTTTGTTTGCTTTGAACAGATGGAGCAAACAAAATAAGCTGCTAAAAAAAAAAAAAATCCTGTGGAACTATTGTACCTGTTTTTTCTGCACAGAAGGTGAAACAAAGAGGCAGGCAGCTCAGGTCCTGAATGTCAAGGCACAATGGCAGCCAACACAGTTTGCCTGTTAGAGAAGAAAGTGGTGCACTGATCTTTCTCATGTGATCTTACAGAGGTGAGTCACAGTGAAGAGAGGTGCAGATACAAGTACTTTATTTATAAACTAAAGGAACCAAATAACAGTATTACTGTGCATCATATGGAAAATGCTGCTGGTACTATTCAACATGAACAGGCTGGCAGGGAAAGGAAATCCAGCTTGTTATTTTAACTATTTTAACTATTCTAACTTAAGTCATCTTAACTATTACCTTTCTAATCTTTCAAACTAATCTTTCAGGCAGAGTCATTTGCTAGTCTTAGTAACTTCTTGTTAGCAGTGAAAAACAGGTGAAAAAACACCTTATATAACCTAGCATCTTCTTAATAATTCCAATTAGAATCTAAGTACTGAATGCACAGATGACATCAAATGTGAAATTTTTTTCTCCTCGTTTGTAACTGGGAGGTGTAACTGCAGATGTACAAACACTTCTTGAGAAATTTGCAGCTTCCTATATGTATCTATTGTTCTAATGTTTCTGTATTCTTATTACAGCAATTAAGCTGAGGTTTGTCACATTGGTCTTTAAGTACCAACCGAAGTACCTAAACTGAAATCCACTCTAAGCTCCTTCTGTTCTCAGTATTGTCTTCATCCAACTGTCAGGTTGAATCCTGGTCTGAGTTGCTCCACAGTTGTTACAAGCAAAAGGTATACTTTCAAAACCAACTCATTGTTTTTATACACTGCTGTGTATAAGCAGTATCTACAAGCCTGAAGCATGACAGGCTGGAGGGAAAAGACTTGCTTTGGTCTGCTAAGATATAAAATTGGTGGCATTGACACTCAGAAATTCAAATGCTTGTGGAATATCCTTAACTGTCACCAGCTTTTGCAGTTGGTTACTTGTGGGTAGGCTTAGGAGACAGGGAACTTTACAGCGCTACAATTATTTTCTCATACCATGTTTGCTCACACCACTACTAGTCAAAAGTAAACCTTTCCACCTTTGTTTACAGTTTCATGGGCTGCATCCAGGATGTTTGCACACACTTACAAAGACAGGTTCCTTTCAGTAGGATCTTGCACGTCAATGGTGTGTCACAAACAGCTGTCATATCTGTCATATTGAATACATCATTAAAAAGGCTGCATTTCCCCTCTCTTCCCCAAGAAAAGTGAAGCTTCCATTTAAGCTTTTTTTACCAGCTCACCTCCTGCTTTTTCCTATTTTTTATGTGCAGCTAGTGCTGGTATATATTGCAAGCAGGGGTGACCAGATTTGATGTTGTGAATCTGAAGCGACATACTTCATTTGGCATTGCTAATTCCTTAGTTATCATCTGAGCCTGTAACTCTGCCCTGCAGCTGCTAAGTTTTTGGAGGTTTGCTTTTGTTTGATCTGCAAGTGCACAGTTTTGAAACATTCACAGCAGGTTTTACCAACACAGGCAGAATAAACTCTACGCACTACTCACTAGTAAACAGCCTTTTCCCAATCTTGTACTTTCCTTATTCCTTCCATCCCGGTGCTAACAGAAGTATTCTTTTTTCCTCCTGGAAAAAAGTGGACACTAGTGAGAGCAGAGGATTAAAACTTACCAAGAAAATAGCTGCAGTGGGGGAAAGGAGATAACAATGACAGTTCCTCACCTTTGTGTGTGAAACCAATCAGTCCAGTTTGGGCTCAGTAACTCCGGTCTGCCATCATTTATAGTATTGCCTTACTACTGGGTTTTCTTGTTTTTCTTTACCTGTTGAGAAATAGTCTCTGTTACATTTATGTATCATGCTTGTATTCATTCACCCAAAAGATCAGCACTGAAAGCAAAGAACTTACATTGACATTTGAAACTTTATTGTTTCCTAATTAAATTAGGAAATCATTAAGTGGTTTGAGTGATAGTAAATGATTTAGCCTGTCTAACTGTAAATAGGAAAGCCTTGCTGCAAGATTTTCTTTCACTCTTATTTTCCTCAAAACTGTTTACAAAAAATACCTGCTTTGATATCTGTTAGCATAATTTCTATGGTTTCATAAAGAGGTATAGGTTTACAGCTGTAGCATATGAGAGTCACGTACTTTCGTGTGTTACTGTTTCATCCTGTGAGTGGCAGAGTGCAGCACACTTTGACCTCTGCTATGCACAGGCTGAAGACATTTGGTAGAGGTGATCTAGTATAACCATGAAAGGGCATACCCTGATGCCTTTATGCACTTGAATAAATTCCACTATGAGTTCTATAATGTGGTTCATGTGCTTAAAGTGATCAGGGCATGGCTGCAATTGCTTGCAAAGTTCAGTACCTGCTGCCATGGGATTGACCTTGGCTGGCTGCCAGCCCTCTACCCAGCTGCTCTCTCACTCCCCCTCATAAACAGGGTGGTGGGGGGGAATAAGATCAAAAAGTTCACAGGTCAAGATAAAGACAGGGAGATCACTTACTAGTTACTGTCACGCGCAAAACAGACTTGACTTGGGGAAAACTAACTTAATTTCTTGCCAGTACAAAATAGAACAGTATGGTGAGAACAAAACTAAAACTAAAACCACCTTTCCCCCTCTGCTCCCTATTTCCCAGGCTCAACTTCATTCCTTCCTTCCCAACTCTACAACCCTTCTCCCCATCCAGTACAGGGGGATGGGGAATAGGGGTTGTAGTCAGTCCTTAACACTTCATCTCTGCTGCTCCCTGTTCATGTTCTTCCCCTGGTCCAGTGTGGGGTCCCTACCACAGGATACAGTCCTTCATGACCTTCTCCAGGGTGTGTCCTTCCCACCAGCTGTAGCTCTTCAAGAACTGCTCCAGTGTGGGTCCTTTTCTCAGGCTACAGTCCTTCAGCAACAGACTGTTCCAACATGGGTCCCCAAAGGGCCACAGGTCCTGCGAGAAAACCTGACGCTGAATGGGCTCATCTCCATGGGCCACAGCTCCTGCCAGGAGCCTGCTCTGGTGTGGATTCTCCATGAGATGCAGCTTCCTTTGGCGCACATCTACCTGCTCGAACAGGATCCTCCATGGGCTGTAGGGAGATCATGTGTCACCATGGTCTTCCCCAGGGGCTGCTGGGGAATCTCTGCTCTGACACCCGGAGCACCTCCTCTCCCTTTTTCTTCACTGACCTTGGTGTCTACAGGACTGCTTCTCTCACCTTCTTCTTGCTCCTCTCTGCTGCTGCACAGCTTTTTGGTCCTTCAACTATGTTTTCCCAGAGGTTCCAACAGTGTAGCTGATTGTCTCAGCTGTGTCCTGTAGTGGGTCCATTTTGGAGCTGGCTGGAGCTGGCTCTGACTCAGAGATCAGCACTGCAGCCCCCCGGCTGTCACCACCTGGACATGAACACCCAATATGCATGCTTTTATAAAATGTAGAATCAAGAAAAATTCAAGTTGGAAGGGTTCTCTGGAGGTCTCTAGCCTCGAACCAGTGTCTCCAGTCTTGAAGCAGGGGTAACATGTAAATTAGATTAGATTGCTGAGGAATGGGAATTTCATGATTAATTAAAAGGAAGAAAAACTTGTTGGGCAGATGATTACAAGAGTGGAGACTACAGCCTAGTTTGCAGTTTAGACTTAGCCATTACTGAGGGTGACTGAGTGTCATGAAATCAGTATTGTGTTTGAAGAGAAATCAGTATTGGCATCCACACAATTTGCAGTGGAAAGTGTTCACCTGACAGCAGTCATCATTACAGCTACCACTGACTGCTTCCATTCTGCCTTGGGGCAGAATATGCAATGAGGGTGAGGAAAGATGGAGAATGAATATTCCCTAGGGTAAACACTACAAATTTATACTGCATTTAGCAAAGTCTGGATCCTGGTGGCTTTAGGTACCACTGGAATACAAGTAGTAATGACTTCTTTAGGAACCATTTTGAGCTCCATTGGCAAAGGTAAGGGTTATGTGGTCTGTAGAGAAAACCACTTGTAACTGAAAAAACTGATGACCTCAGCCTCCTTCCTTACCCTTTTCTTTCATAGAAACCTTGCATACTCCCTTGCTGCAAATCAGCAAATGTCTTGTAAACTGACAAAAGGAAAAAATAATTAATTGGGTATTTCCATGATGCTTTTGAGTGGCACTATAGCTACAGGGTGAAAGCAACATTGACAAATGTTAAGCACTGAAACCAGACAATACCTATAAATCCCTGGTTTTCAGGTACAGATAATTCAGGGTTACTGACTCTGCAGGCAATCTTAATTCTGTCATCCTAAGGAGTGAGGACAGATGCCTGGCTGAGACTAAGCATTTCCTGGCATAGAAAACAGGATGAATAGGTGAAGGAGAAGACCTGGGCTAGAAAACACATGGGAAAGCTGTGAAGAGCTGAGCATACTTTTTGTGCCTTGAACAGAATGGGAATGTAGGAGCCCATAGCTGTTGCTTACATGCTGGCAACCTTTGAATCTTCATTTCACACTCCTCCTCCCTTTTCCTTGCTGGCAGCTGGAGGGGTAAGCACATCTCTCAGAGCTCTGACATAGACTACAGAGGTAGCCATGGATGTTTTGTTATCATAGAGTTGTCATGTGTCTGGAGCTGGCTTTGCTGTCTGAAATGAGACTGGTAGTGAAAGATAATAAGCAGAAAACATTGCATGATGATGTAAGTGAGATGCAGTTAGAATTAATACAAAAACAAGGCTGCAAATCCTGCATATTTATGCAATCACTTGTCTGGAGGGTGTAGATGTTATATTTAAGTTGTAGCATTTATTTTAACTTAGCAGAACTGAACACCATCTGTACACAGAGAATAAAGACAAAACAAGCCCATGTTGCTTGGCTGATGGTTCTGTAAGCTCTTTTGAGAAAAGACTATGCCATGGGTCCATAAGGCACCAAGCATCAGTGGTGTTTCAAGCCCCCATGGGGTATCTAGGTGGTAGGAAAAAAAATCAGAGTAAAAAAATATTGTACGGGGGATTCAATAGCTGGATTAGTGCTGAATTACAGATTATGCTTAGTGCCAAAGCTTTTGTGCGGTTTGTTTAAAGTTTGTTTTTTGGCTGAGCTGAAAAACAGAAGGCTTGGTTGTTATTTCACAAGATTTAGATAGGTCCAGATCACTTGGAAACTCAGTTTGAGGGTTGCTTTCTCCAAAACAAAATTTGCTGCTTTTAAACGATACTAATTTTGAAATAAATGCAGCCTTTATAACATATTATAAATATATACTGCAGCACAGTGCCCTGTAGTACATTTTTCGGCACTGCTTTACTAATAGCCTCTTTGATTCCTTCCTGTTTAACTCTGATCTTTATGCAGTAACTCTAAATACTTCCATATTGAGATTCAGATTTTGCTCTGCATCAAGAGACTGAATGTTTCTGGACAGTATGTAAATAAATTACCTTCTTTCCTTTGAAATCTTTATCATAATTACATGATTTGCAGGGGTAATCATGCATGTCATTATGAAGAAGTGATTGTATCTGTTCAAGTCAGCTCTCTACTGGTGCTGCATAGATATTGGCAAGCAAATCACTAAGAAAGCTTTTGTGAAAAATCTTGTTAAATCTGGGAGAAAACCCAGGGAAATATGTATTAAAGAATAGACTCAGCAGGAAAGTCTGTTCATAGATTCATTTACGAACTGCACTAATGTTGCTTTCTTGTAACTATAGCCAAGGAAAGACAGGAAAGACACAAGAAATTTTTTTGAACCAGCTTTTACTAGAAGCATGTATTCTTGTCATTAAAGACACATGGATTCTATCAGTGTGTGATCAACTTTTTGACCTATGAGCAACTTGCACTGCCTGAAGAAAGTCCTGAAAGGGAATGCCTCACATGTTGTGCCAAACTACACATACCTAGCATGCTTGAAAAATTACCTCTTTTGGTGCAATGTGGGACAGTGCAGAATAATGTATTTCACGATTTATATTAATGTCACTTCCAGCCACATTTGGTGAAAAGGCCAAAATGCAATCTGCTGAAAGATGTAAAGCAGCTGTCTTTTAAAACAATGATGGAACTTTAACAAAGAAATACCAGAAAGCAAGTAGTTGTTGTGCTGTTATCCTCACACCTTGGATCAGTGCCCTGCTGTACTACACTCGGAGAAACCCTCCTACCCTGAGGCATTTACAATCTAAGGTTGCGATGCAATACTGAGTTGTGTGGGCTTGATCCTGAAGAAGAAACTGTGGCTGAAGGCTTAATTTTAGAAAAGATGCAGCAAGTGAACTTGCCAATACATAACATGTAGATGAGAACAGAACTAATAGGAAAACATTGTTGTTTAAGCCTTCAGTCTGCATAATGTGAGAACTCAAAAGAAGTCTGTCTCTTTTGGCCAGGACTTAAAAATAAAACCTGTAGTCTGTGGAAGCACTAATAAATTTGTTTCCAACTCTAGCCTGGGCTATATCTATTTTTAGTTTTTCATACAAATGTACTTAATACAATCTCTCAAAATTCTATATATTTTTATATTACTTAATTTACCTTCACTAAGTGAACAGCTTTGGTGACAATATTATAGAAAGTTATCAGCAGTGTTTTCTGAGTAACTGCTTCCTGTAAGAGGAAGCTTTCCCAAATCACACAACAAACTCTTTTTCCGCTCTAGAATTCAATAATTGCCTTTGCATTCAACTCTTAATCAAATAAAACCCTTTTTTTGCCCCACAATCACCATGAGCACTCCTATAACATTATAACAGCATTTGGCAGCTGACCAAACTGGGCTCCTGTTGTTGTGTGTGCTCTACAAACACAGAAAATTAATAGCTACCCTTCAGAAGGATCACCTTACACTAGGAAGGCCAGAGTTGTCATAAATGGTTTGTGCTTTCTGACAGTAAAAAAATTGGACATAAGGTTAATCTTTGTGGAATATGAAGCTACTTTTATAATTTTCAGTCATTTCCATTTATGTCAGGTTATGTTATTTCACCAAGTTGAAACGTTATATTTTGGTGGGTTTCTCCTACTAGAAGATTTGAAGATTTGAGGTAAATCAACTCTGAAAAGTTTTCCAAACAGCAAAGAAAGACAAACTGAAATAAGGAAAGACAGCATTAGATTCAGCTGTGCCAGAAAAGAAAGCCTAAATTGCTCTAAAAATGGTTTCTTAAAATACCTTTGATGAATAATTCAGCTTTGTAGATGAGATATCTCTGCTCTTCAATTAACTAGATAGCCTACAGAAAACTAGAATAGCTATTATGGATGAATAAAGAACCATAGAAAACAAGACAGTGGGGACACACGGTCAATTAAGTTTTCCAACCCCAAATTTGGCAGTTCTTTGTTTTAACATCAGAAGTGCAACACGGAAAGCAAGCACAGACTATCAGGTGGTGCTTATACTACTATGATTTTTCTTTATACAGTCCGCTATGCAGAATCTTCCCTGGCCTTGTGGCAGCAAAGCATGCCTGATCTAACAGCAGAAGTTGCCCCGTAATGTCTTCATGCAAATCAGGGATTTTTAAGCAATAAAAGGGAATTA
The DNA here is from genome assembly GCF_963210335.1 of Falco punctatus. Taxonomy (NCBI): domain Eukaryota; kingdom Metazoa; phylum Chordata; class Aves; order Falconiformes; family Falconidae; genus Falco; species Falco punctatus. Next base: position 87,746,650 of record NC_137582.1, on the reverse strand, counting down.
ATTATTTATCAGAATTTACGTTCTGTCCAGTTTCAGTCATACATGATACAGCAACATGTGCCTAATTGCTATAGTTGATGTGTCAGGCAATATTTAAATATACTAATTTTATACTGATATAGAAGTACACCTAAAAGTATGATATGTTTAGCTATGCAAATGGATGAACTTTCGTTTCTGTCTGCTGCACTTTCAAAATCTCTAAGGACTCTTGGATGCAAATAAAACTATATGGACTTAATTAGTTATAGAATCAAAGGCAAATGTTTAGAAGGGACCTTTGGTGGTCTCTAGTCCAACTCTTTGCTCAAAGCAGCAATAACTTCAAAGTCAGATGTGGCTGCCATGCAGCCAGGTTTCAAAAATCTCTAAAGAAGGAGATTACACTGCCTCCCTGGGGACCTGCTGAAGTGCTTAATCATTCTCATGGTGAAAACTTTCTTCCTTATATTCAACTGGAAATCTCTTGCTGCAACTTTCAACTGTTGCCTCTTGTCCTCCCACTGTGTGCCTCTGAGAAGAGTTTGTGTTGCTCTTCTTTATAACTTCTCTTCAGGTAGATGGCAATTAGATCTCTAGATATCTCCTTAGCCTTCTCTTATGGCAGCTCTGCCCGTCAGCCTTCCCCTGTATATAGGAATGCACACACTTGCTGAGGATGCCTCTCATTGTATTGTCCACATTCATGATGAGGATGCTAAGTATTAGCCCCAGTATCAAACATTGAGGAATGCCACTCATAACCAGCTGTTAGATTTCAAACTGTTCATCCCAACACTTTGAAACTGATGGTCCTGACAGTTTTCAACCACCCTGTGCTTCACCTATCTAGTCCATATCTTCCCAGCTTAGCTAGGATGGAAGACTGTGTCATGCCATGTGAGAAGGTAAATGACATCCATTATTCTGCTTTCCTCCACCGAGTCAGTCATCAAGGAAAGGAACACAGAGTGGTAAGGGATGATTGCCCTTGCTAAACCCATGCTCACCACTTCTAGGCACCTTGTTCCTTCTGTGCTTACAAAGGGTGTTAATGAGCTCTTGCTCCATGATGTTGACTTGCCTGCTAGAGAAAGAGAAGCATCAACATGAAATGCTGTCAAGTTAGAATGGTCTCATGCTGTACATAACCAGACTGGCTAAAGCCCATGGATTCTCCTATTTTTGTGTTTACATTAGACTGTTATAAAGGTTACTTGCTGTATGCTGCCTTGCTACAGTTCTTCTTGATGCAATTTTATCTGGGAATAAGCTGAGGTCACTTAGAAGCTAATTATTTTACATGGAAAATACAACTGTTTGGTATTCTGGTTAGATCCAAACCTGGATTAATCTTCTTCAACAACCTAGTAATGTGAATATTTAAAAATAAAAAAACATCATATTTAAACAGTTCACAAGCTTAGAGAAGACTAGGTTTTATGTAACAAAGTTATTTTTATTTACATATGCTGGTTTTTCATAAAGAGAGTGATGTAGGGGCAGCTAGAAAAAGATCAAGAGGGAAAGGGTTTGGATTTTAATATGTTTCACTAAGGTAACATTAATTACCAGTGAAGCGTACTATATTGTGCTTTTGTCAAGCTATGAACTGCTGATAGATGTTTTCTGAACACAGTGGAGTAACCCAAGAGATTCTTCAAATTCCAGGGACAAAACCAAGTTTATTAAAAAAAACAGTTCATGGTTATGAATTATGGTATCTCTGCTTATGCATTTTAAAGTTTCTTACACTGATGTATACAAAAAGCTATTACACAAAAATTGTTCTTCCTGAAATTTTTTCTGTATCTGACTGTCTTTCTGTACTAATTGACCTCTCCTCTCTCTTGTCCCTCCACTTCAGTAATTCTGAATCTGTACTTCTTTTATAGGACTGCAGTAAAAGGACAAATGTTATGAAATCTTAATGCTACTACAAAAACAGCTGCAAAATCTCTTTGGCTGCCTGAGAATGTGCCAGATGGTAAAGACCTGGAAGTATAATAAATGTCATGTTAAGCAAGTCAGGTTTGAGGGACATGTTATGCAACTCACATAAATAAAACACCGCTAAAAATGACCCTAGAGTGATTAGATTTAGGAATAAGCTCTTCTGTAGCCTCAGGAATATCTCATAATATCTACAATGCAAAGTGTTTCTAATATTCAGAGCACTCACATTAGTGCGGTTCTTTGCCAAGACTTGGCAGCTTAGTGGTGCTATACTTGTCTAGATGCAGGGGCTGTGAAAAAGCTCAGCTTTTTTCTCCCTCCCAGAACTTTCAACAGATTTTTTTTTCTCAGAAAAATAAAACTACAGCCAGCCTCCTTATCAGAAATACAGAAATGATGAGGAATAAGTGTTGCACTGACATCCAAAGCTATTTCCTTGGGCCTCAGTTATCCTATCACAAAAAAATTATGCATGTTAAATTGAAAGGTTATTGACTGTACAACTGGCTAAGGATCTTCCTTACTTGGTTGACTGGAATTCTAACTTTTTTTTCCTTCATATAAAATTTTTTAACCCTCTTGCTGTATTTGTACACAGAGCCCCTGAGAATGACAGAATCGTCCAAGTTAGAAGGGGCACCAGGAGATCTCCAGTCCAACCTCCTGCTCAAAGCAGGGTCAGCTGTCAGATCAGACCAGTTTGTTCACAGCTTTATTCAGCCTCTTCTTGAAAACCTCTGATGATGGAGATGGCACATCTCTAGGCCTCTGCTCCAGTGCTCAGCTAATCTCAGAATTAAAACGATTTGCCTTAGATGCAGTCTGCACTTCCCCTGTTTTCGTTTATGACTGTTGTTTCTCCACCTCTGGCTGTGCACCTTGGTAAAGAGTCTGGCTCTGTCTTCTTGATGACCTCCCTGTAGGTGCTGGGATGCTGCTGGTTCCCCTGAAGCCATCTCTTCTCCAGCCCTGTGGCCTCAGACCCTCCTCACAGGGCATGTGCTTCAGCCCCAACCATCTTGGTAGCTCTCTGCTGAACTTGTTTCGGTTTATCAATGTCTTTATCCCAGTCTTGCATGTGGTAATCCTACAGTCCTTGCAGAAGCTTCAGTTATGTTATGGGATGAAAGTGGGGCTAAGGAATCTTTATTATCCTCATAAGCACTCTCTCCCTCCCTGGTGGGGCACAAATATCAGGTCACAAAACACAGCTGTGTGTGAGGCACCCTTCTCTCCCTCCCATATCCTGCCCTCATTCACAGTGTGGCTTGATCTGTATATATGTTTAAAAGGATGGCAGACGTTCACGTAACTAATTACAGCCATAATATAATCCAAAGAATATTCTGCAAACAACATATTAATCTGATAATTTTTCATCTTAAAAAGACTGCTATTGACAGTTCTAGGATATATCTATACTGCATGCGGTAGTGCAGAGAAGAGCTACTAGCTCAGGTACTTTAAGAGCACTCCTAGGTTGAAATGCCTCACTTCACTGCTATTTGTTTTTAGTACTTGCACTGCCTTATTCAGAGGTGGCAGAGAAATATGACAAAGCTCTTCAACATAGGTGGACAAATCCCAAGGATCTGAGCTTTAAGGGGTGTATTTCCCTACATAAGTTTGAACTGGGGCTAACTTTCCATAGCTTGAGAACAGAGAAAATCGCAGACAGTAGCTGAGTTCTCCAGCACACAGGCAGGTACAAGCTGTGGAGAATACAATCTGGTGATATGTTGAAAAACTGGTCTCGTGCTAGCGTTTTTCTGTCATGTCAGTGAAACATATCTATGTATTATTGAAGAGATGCATGCTAAATGACAGTTAATGTTGCAGAAAATTTGTGTTCTGTTATACCATAAACGGTGGCAGCACGAACCAGACAAGCCAAGTAAAAAAGAAAGAAGATGCAAATGGAACTGTTAATAGACACAGAGATCCCTAGACTGCCCCTTCTTTCCTTCTGATATATTTACACAGAACCTGGTGACCTTTTACAGAACAATACTGGGGTCAAAGTCATTGCACTGAATTGGATGATACCTGTGACAATGAAGAATTCTCATAGTAAGTTTCTGTAGCATTATTAAGAATGGGAATAAATGTCTGAAACACTGAGAGAGGAATTTTAAGACTGCAGGGGCCTAGTTTGAAAATTAAGATTCAATTTGCATAATCAGTTACCAAGTGATTGCTTGGTTGCTAATATCAGTGTAAATTTAGAAAGTGTATTTTCCTGCAATGAAATAAATGTTATATCTGCCAATAAAGATCTTTATCTGCAGATTCATCAAATTCTCCTGCTTCATTATTCTGGAAGAAGGAATATAAAATGAGAAGTGTTGAAGCTGGAGAGAATACGTCAAGCTGACTCCCTGAGTTTTGTTCAAAACGAATCCTTCCCCCTATGAATGACCTTGTTAATAAGAACTGATGTTAGAGACAAAGGGTTTAAAATCCTGAGATGCAGTGTTTTTGGATGGACTTCTAGACTGCACAGAGTTGTCTAATCATGTCAGAGCAGCACACATCATGCTGTACTTCCTGTCTTCCCTTTGGCTAGAGCACACAGTTCTTGCCAGACTGAGTAAAGACTTCATATCTATGCAGTCTTGCTTGGCATAGACACAGAAATCACAGAATCATAGAATCATAGAGTAGTTTGGGTTAGAAGAGACCTTTAAAGGTCAACTAGTTCAACTCCTCTGCAATGAAGAGGGACATCTTCAACTAGGTCCGGTTGCTCAGAGCCCCCTCCAACCTGACCTTGAATGTTTCCAGGGGTGGAGCATCTACCCATCTCTCTGGGCAACATACATTCCTCTGAGCCAGGTACTGGAATAAAGCAGTGACCTGAGTTTCAGTTCTCACCTAAAGATACTACCGTGCAACACACATAAACGTAAGCCAAAGACAGGATATTGAACTGAGCAACGTATCAATAAACCTGCAGAATACAAGTGATGTCTACATTCAGTTTCAAAAGGAAATTCCTGTAGTCCTTAAACACATCATGGTGAAACTCTGCCAGAGTTCATGGACGAAGTCCTGAGTTTGCCTACATTTAGTTCTCAGCCCTATTTGAAATGATGCACAAGCATGAATATAAATCAGCACTAAAAGAACATGCCCAATAATCATAGTATTTTGAAACTCCTTAAGTCACATACAGACTTTACAGCATACAGCCCTAGAGTTTCTGGAGGTCAATTTCCTTTCTTAGATTTACTGCAGAGCTGTTGTTATCAGGTGGTTTTATCATATCCATCAGGGGGGAACATATTAATGGTTGAGGACTCAGTCCTGTATTATGGGTACCAAAGATAAAAGATTACATATATGTGAGAGAAGATGCTATGATGAAGATATATTGAATGGCTTTACCACTACATGGGATAGGATTCATTTCACTAAATAGAATCATAGAACAGTTTGGGTCGGAAGGAACCTTTCAAGGTCATCTAGTCCAACCTCCCTGCCATAGGCAGGGACATCTTTCACCAGATCAGGTTGCTCAAAGCTCTGACCAGCCTGACCTTGAACACTTCCAGGGATGGGGCATCTACAACTTCTCTGGGCAACTGGGTGAGGTGCCAGTGCCTCACCACCCTCATTGTAAAATAAATTCTTTCTTATGTTCAATCTAAATCTACCCTCTTTCAGTTTAAAACCATTGTCCCTTGTCCTACCACTGCAGGCCTTGGTAAAAAGATTCTCTCTGTCTTTCTCATAGCCCCTTTTTAAGTGTTGAAAGGCTGCAATAAGGTCTCCCTGGAGCCTTCTCTTCTCCAGGCTGAACAACCCCAACTCTCCCAGCCTGTCTTCACAGCAGAGCTGTTCCACCCCTCTGACCATTTCCATAGCTCTCCTCTGGACCCACTCTAACAGGTTCATATCTTTCTTGTGCTGCGATTCCCTAAGGTGGACACAGTACTCCAGGTGGGGTCTCATGGAAGTAAAGGGGCAGAATCACTTCCCTTGACCTGCTGGCCACATTGCTTTTCATGCAGCCCAGGATACAGTTGGCTTTCTGGGCTGCAAGTGCACATTGCCAGCTCTTGTCCAGTCTTTCATCCACCAGTATTCCCAAGTCCTTCTCCTCAGGGCTGCTCTCAGTTGATTCATTACCCAGTCTGTACTGATACTGGGGATTGCCCTGACTCAAGTGCAAGACCTTCCACTTGGCCTTCCTGACCTTCATGAAGTTCACATGGGCCCACTCCTCAAACCTGTCAAGGTCCCTCTAGCTGGCATTCTGTCCCTCAAGTGAATCAACTGCACCACTCAGCTTGGTGTCTATCATTCACAAATTTGCTGAGGATGCACTCAATCCCACTGCCTGTGTCATTAATGAATATATTGAATAATACTGGTTCCATTATGGACCCTTGAGGGACCCTGCTTGTAAGTGATTTCATTTGGACATTGAGCATTGACTGCAACTCTTCAGATACAACCATCCAACCAATTCTTTATCTGCCTAACAGCCCATCCATCAAACCCGAATCTCTCCAATTTAGAGGCAAGAATGCTGTATGGGACCATATCAAAGCCTTACAGAAGTCCAGGTAGATGACATCTGTAGTTCTTCCCTTGTCCACTGATGCAGCCACTTCATCATAGAAGGTCACCAGATCAATTAGGCACAATTTGCCCTTGGTAAAGCCATCACGGCTGTCTCTAATTACCTCCTGTCTTCCATATGTTTCAACATGTCATTCAGGAGGATCTGCTCCATTTTACAAGGCACAGAGGTGAGGCTGACTGGTTGGTAGTTCCCAGGGTCCTCCCTTTTAAAAATAGGCATGATGTTTCCCTTTTTCCAGTGACTGGGGGCACCTAACTGCCGTGACTTTTCAAATATGATGGGAAAGTGGCTTGGCAACTACATTGGCCCATTCCCTCAGGACTCTGGGATGCATGTCATTGGCTCCCATGGACTTATGTGTGTTCTACAGGGGATCTTGAACCCGATCTTCACTTAAAATGGGAGAGCGAGAGAGCGTGAGTTTGGAGAGTGCTGCGACACTTTGCCTTGAGGTTCAGGGGCTTGAGAGATGTAGGAAGAGAGATTATGATTGAAAATGGAGGCAAAAAAAATATTGTTGAGTACCTCAGCCTTCTCCATGTTGGTTTTCACCAGTTCTCCTGTCTTATTTATCTCTGTGTGTGTGTGTGTGTGTGTATACTCTTTCTGTAATTTTCAATTTTTGCCCAACATGCCTGTAGAAGCCCTTCTTACTATTCTTTGCATCCCTTGGCAAAGGCAGCTCCAACTGTGCCCTTAGCTTTCCTGCTCAGGGAATATGTCCCATATTCTTCCTCATTCCACTGCTTGTGCATTTCTTTCTTACACTTTAGTTGGAGCAGAAAGTCCTTACTGACCCATGCCAGTCTTCTGCCCTCCTTGCTTTATTTCTTACAGATGGGAGTTGAAAGCTCTTGTCTCTAAGGTCAATGTCCTTTAAAGAGCTGCCAAGTCTTTTCAGCTTCTTGAGAGCAGTTTCCCAGTGGGTCCCATTCACTAATTCCTTAAACAACTGAAAGTTTGTCCTAAAATTCAGGGTTCTGACTCTACTCTTCACCTGGTCCATATCCCATAGGAATCTACAACTCAACAAGTCACTCAGAGCTCCTTTCAGTCTTGATGGAGAGCAACTCAACCATTTCCATGCAGTCTACAGCATGCTTGTCAGACAAATTCCATGTGCAATTACTAATTTACAGCAGTAATTTGAAAGAGGTGAGGGCAGAAGCTTGGAGATTATTTTGGAATGTATTTCAAATGTAAGGCTGAACACAGAAGGCTGTATTATATCATCTATGAGTGTGGGATTTTGAGGGTGGCCTTGTTAAACTAGAGCCAGCTCATGGCTTCTCATCTGATTGGGTAGGGTATATTTTATAAGCAAGACTGCATCAAAGAAACACATGACTTGTTAAATTATTTTCTCCTCTTAACAGAGGCAGTCTATCTGAAATATAAAACCCTGTATTTGGAAGCTGAATTTGATTTCTATGTCAAGGAAATCTTTAATTATTCAGATATGGCTCTCAGGTCTGATAAAGCCTTATCCATGTTGAGGATATATCAAGATCAGTGTTTTTTCTGCATATAGCTCTAAGCAGCCAAGTACCACATCAGACAGTTAAACAAACAAACATTTACTGTATTTGCAGTCTTACAAAAACAAAACACGTAACAAAAGCTGGCATTTCTTCCTCAGTTGGCAATTTTTCTTAGGAAAAAAATGATTTAACTACACAAATCTTTTTGTAGCACAAAGAGGTTCTTCTCTATGTGAATTATTTTGTCTCTTACCAGTGACCCTGTATAGCAGGTTTCCTACTTCCAGAGCTTTTGAGATTTTATCAGATTCACATTAGTACCTTTCATCTTGTAGTTCTGTTCTGATAATAACTTCACTGTATCTTTGCTTTAAGGGCTACATTAATTATGAACAAGAATCATTCAGTATTTATCATTGCAGACAGCAGAGAAATCAGAAACTAATCATGATACAGATTAATTAACTACAGTGTGACCTGGATTTGCTTAATAGCCTCAGTTCATTTGTAATTTCCTTTTAATGTGGTCAAATGCTAGGTCATAATCATTGGCCAATGAATATAAGAGGTAGGATTGTCATGTTGGAAGTAATAAACCTAAGAAAACCATACAGGGTTATGGTCGATAACCAATTAAACTTTACACCCTTTTTGAATGATTCAGATATGGGTCTTTCTCTGATTTAATTAGGTAGGGATATCAATTAGAAATAGCAGTGTGACATACCACTGTATATTCGGCAATAGTAAAGCTTATTTCTGGTGTTCATAATTAAAAAAGAATATTGGAAACATTTGAAGATGCTGAGAAAAGATACACACAAGTGATCAGGAAAGAAATTTAAAAAGTATGAATTGTATAATGTCTTAAAAAGAAATTAACAATCTTGAATTCTGCAAGAAGTCTTTTCATAGTAAAGAATCTGTTCAAACAGCAGGAAAACTGTAACATCATCAGTGGCAAAAAGCTAAACTAAACAGTGAAACTAAAAATGAGATGCCTAACTTTTAACAGTGACTGTTAGTAATCCCTGTTGCAGGAATTCATGGTGTCAGCCAAAAGTGACAAATTTAATACAGGAACCAGTCTGATTCTGTGACCTGGGCTACACAAGCTAAACAAGAGGATTTTAACAATCCCTTATGACCTTCAACTTTATTAACCTAAATCTTTGAGCCTCTGATCTTCTATCACTTTGAAGAAGTGACCCCTGAACTTCCAGGTTTTCAAGAATTTCCTTCTTTTAGTCAGTGCTATAGTTTCCTACATTCTGCATCTGTGACTTCCTCTAAAGGGGCCATATAATCCTGAGCTTTAACACCACAAAAATACAGATAATAACATCCCCACAAAGACCACATCTTGTGTTTCTGATGTTCTCTGTACTTTCTGAAGAAGTCTGTTCTGAACCCTGGACTGATTGCAAACTTGTGAAAGCCTGGAGCCATTTATACTGGGAATTTTGGCATTTTAAATGCATGAATGTTAGCCTGCAAAAAAAGTTTGTTGCTATGATAAAACTATGTCTCACACTTTCAGTTTCAGAGTAATTGCTCTCTACATTTTCAGGTACTTTATGCCCTGGTCTGAGAGGAAACATATTTCTCTCAGTGAAGATCTACAGCGCCAATACATACAGAGTGACTCATTGTCTATTTAGATTAAACACCTCAAAAAGAAATCCTGAGTCCCCTATGTTGTTTCTCTGCTGTGCAGGCAGCTCCACTGAAAACCCTGCTGCTCTCGAGGTGAGAGCACCACCCAGTCTGCCATCAACTGTGTGCTTACAGTTCATTGAAACTATGACCCATGATAAAGACTCTTATTTAGCAGCAGTCACATACCCCTGCTGAGTCACCTGGAGCAAACAAGAGGGAATGACATCACTTGTCAAAGCACGAGGCATGACTTCACCCACCTCTTGATGTGCCAGTGATGGCCAACCCTGAGGCACCGCAGCTCCTTTGGGCCAACAGCCTCACCGGGAAATCAGCCCGTGGCAGGCCAGGAGAAAAATTAACTACTCCTTGGGTCGGTAAGCGCCTTCCCTGGGGGCTCTCCTGGCGTGAAGCGAGCAGAGGGTGACTACGTGCGGCTAACTGCAAGCACCGGCCGCCGTGCGACGGCGGGGCAGCCATGCCCTCAGCTTTCCTCAGCCCTCACCTCAGCCACCTCGCGCCCCGCCCGCCAACGGGCAGTGACGGACTACGCCCCGCCCCCGCCCGGCCCGCGAGGCCGAGGCACACACGTGCTACCATTCTGATTGGTTATATCCCATCAGAGCGACGGGAGAGACAGCCAATCAAAGCGCGCATTACCGTGCGGGGTGGGGAGGGCTGCTGTGCGAGTGCTTGCCTGGGCGAGGGAGCGGGTGCTCTCCCTTCTCCGCCCAAGCCAGCTCCAGCCCGCGGGGAGGGACCGAGCGGCCCTGCGGGAAGGAGTCGCCGCCGCCGCCGGCTGTGCTGGCAGCCTCTGCCCCGTTGTGCCATGGAGGACGTGCTGCCCTCCGGCCTGCTGGAGATATGCCTGCTGGTCGGTGTGCCTAGGGAGCGGGTGAGGGCGCTCCTGCAGGTGAGAGGGGCGCGTGGTGGTGAGGGGGCGCGGGGCGGGCGGGCTGGCGGTGCCCGCCGGCCGGGTGTCCCGGCTGGTGCGTGGGGCAGCGCCGTGCTCTGCTCCGAGGTCTGGCCCGAGCCAGAGCCGGTTAGCGGGGCCTCTCCCTCCTGCGGACTTGAATAAAACGATTGGGTTGTTGCTGTTATATATCGGGTAGAGCTGCAATACTTTAAAGAAAACTTGTTTTGACAAGGCGAACCTCAGCAAAGTAGGAGTAGTTCGGTAGTGATGTTAAGGAATTATGCTTTTTCAAAGATCTGAGCTTAGACAAAGAATGCGATGTGGCTTTATATAAGCAGGAACAGTAAAATGCTTGAACAATCCATATCCTTTACGGGATGATACACCATTTCCTGCCATCCCTTGGAGATAAAAGCTAAAGACAGGGGAATAAAGCCTGGTGACTTGCATCCTTAGGCCAACAACCAGCTCTAAATCCCTGAGTTCAGTGCTCTGAATTTAGCAGGACCGGAGCAACTCAGATCTGGCAGAAGTTAATGAGTCTGTTCCTGCTTTGAATATGTGGTTTATAATTTGATTATGACTGTAGCCTTTTCACATGTGAGGTAAAAATTAAAGGCCTCATCCTGATTTTGCTTTATTAAAATGTGCAGATGATTTTGTGAGATGCCTATCAGCTGCCTGACTGTGGGAGTAGCTGTGGTGCCAGCACGTGCGGAAAAGCCAAGCTGTTCCCAGGGATCGCTGTTGTCTTGCTTTAACTTGAATTTGATTGTGCGCTCTAATACCATTAGATAAAGAAGTCTTTGTTAAACTTGTTGCTGCTAACTCGCTGAGGAGATGGCTTTTGCTGATGTCAGCTTCTTAAGTGATACCAGCTAAGCAGAGCTTCAAATTCCAGGATCTCATTCATGTATACATTCAAATTTGAGAAATAGTTTTGCCATAAATGTCACCACCAGACTTTTGAAATTGGTGTATGTGTGTGTGTTGTTTAAGCACCTGCGTGTATAGTAAACCCAAAAGAAGGGCAATTTCTTTTTCATTCCAGTCTGCTCAGTTGGATCTCATTGCTTCCAAAAAAACCAAAAAGAACAACAAATAAGATAATTGGCAACAAACACAGAAACCATTCCAATATTCTGGTCGCACCACAGGTTTTGAATTGTTTTTTTTCTGAAGGTGTAAAATGGAGTGTCAGAAAGGGAAGTAGTCCCTATGCTTGACAGTATTAACTGTAGTAACATCCCTGCAAGCTGTTACACCACAGGGTTTTCAGTCGCTGTCTCAGGACAAGTTTATAGATTTAGTCTGCTTCTTCTTCCTTCTGCAGCACTATCTATGTGAAGAAATAGTGGAATATTTTTGTGTCTAATTTCAGTGAATGTAGAAAGAAGAGATCTTGTTGAAAGAAAATAAGAACATTTCAATGGAAAGTAGTGGACCTCTGATATTTACAGATGAAACAGCAGAGTAAAAATCTCGATAACGCTTCAAATCTTGGTCTTGAAAGTGTGTTTGGTATTCTTAACTTTATTGCAATATGTTCTTAACTTTACTGTAACAAAGTCAATGAAGTTAGTGGGAATGTGATATAACCCACTGTCAAAGGAAAGTCTTGTATGAATGACCTGTTGTCAATGGAGATTCCAATGGAAAAAAAGATAAAGTTTTGCACTGAAGCTCATGAAACTGAAGTGTCTGGGCTGTCATCCATCAGTTGTCCTTATTGCCAGGATACTGTCACTCTAAGATTTAAATTTTAAGAGCTCAAAGGCTGCTATTTTCAGCTAGAGATTACTTTTTAGTGTTGGAAGTGTGTTATTTTGTAAGAATGAGATGTACAACAGTGAAGATCATACAGCCATCTTTGATAAAACTTCTTTCCCCTAAGTTATCTTCAGCTATAAAGCTGGGGTTTGATATGACAAGTATGATGTGCAAACTATCAGTGAGATGTCTCAGATCTTCCTGTTGGCTCCATTGTTGCGTTCTGTATCTACCTACCACAGTCAGTGGTATAGATCTTGTCTCTTACAGTGTCTGCATCGTGCTTTCAGGCCCTGCTAATGCAGACATAACCACCAAACCATATTTTTTCTTTTTCTGTAACGCCCTCCTGGCTGTCAAATTGTATGAAAGGAATGAGGTGTGATCAAATTGAGCATTAGTTAGTAGTGTGTGCTTGTGGGACAGAGGGATAGAAGGGACAGAGTGTACCCTCAGCAGCCTTCCTGATGATACAAAACTGGGAGAAGTGGCCGAATGGCAGCATAGCCTTCTGGTGTAAGACCTGGATAGGCCAGAGAGCTGGATGGAGAAGAGCCTAATGTAGTTCAACAAAGGCCAGTGTAAGGTCCTGCACCTGGAGAGGAACAACCCCATGCACCGGTACAGGCTGGGGCTGACCTGCTGGGAGGCAGCTCTGCAGAGAGGGACCTGAGCGTTCTGGTGGGCAGCAAGTTGCCTGTGAGCCAGCAGCGTGCCTGTGTGGCCAAGAATGCTAATGGGAATCTGGGGTGCATCAGGAGGAGTGTGGCCAGCAGGTCGAGGTAGGTGATCCTCCCCCTCTATTCTGCCCTAGTGGGGCTGCACCTGGAGTGCTGTGTCCAGTTCTGGGCTCCCCAGTTCTAGAGAGACAGGGTGGTACAGGAGAGGGTCCAGCAGAGGACTACACAGGTGATGAGGGGAGAGATGGAGATACAGTTTTGCACTGAAGGTCATGAAACTGAAGTTTCTGGGCTGTCATCCATCAGTTGTTCCTATTCTCAAGATACTGTCACTCTGAGACACTGGAGCACCTCCCTTCTGAGAAAAGGCTGAGAGACCTGGGCCTCTTTAGCCTGGAGAAGACTGAGAGGGGATCTTTTCAATGTCTGCAAGTGTCAAGAGGTTGAGGCCGGGCTCTTTGCGGTAGTGCCCAGCAAGAGGAGAAGGGGTAACGGACACAAACTGCAACACAAGAAGTTCCTTCTGAATATGAGGAAAAACTCCTTAGTTTGCAGGTGAAAGAGCACTGGAACAGGCTGTCCAGAGAGGCTGTGGAGTCTCCTTCTCTGGAGACATTCAAAACCTACCTGGACGAGACTCTGTGCAACCTGCTCTAGGAGACCCTGCTTTAGCAGGGGGTTGGGCTGGGTGATCTCGAGAAGTCCCTTCCAACCAGAGGCCCTGATTTCTGCAGCAGTGAAAAGTGAGTGTGTAATGGCCTGCATCATCAGGACCATAGCTCGTAGGTGAAGGGAAGGGATTATTACTATTATTGTTATTAGTCAATGCTCTTCAGGTTGCATCTGGAATACTGTCCCACATTTGGGTACCTTGATACCAGAGAACTGCACGCCAATGGCAGTGAGACCAGAAGAAGCGACACTATATGAGGGCTGAAGCACAAGGATGGAAGAATCTCCTGCCTAAGGGATTTCTGAAACTTGACTGGACGAGACCTAATGTAACCTGATTTAACTTCAAAGTTACCATTGCTTTGAGCAAAGGGTTGCACTAGAACTTCCAGAGGTCTCTTCCAACCTAAGTATTCTAAGCCTTCATACTTTTCCCTGCCCAGTTATTCCTTAAAGAAGCTGGTTCTTTCATGGCATTTAAAACAATATTAACTTCTTCAGTGACGATGAGAATGAGATCAAGGAAACGCCAAATAGCTGAGATCACACTCTAATCTGTGGTTTCGACACACTACTTCTTGTTTGTGTCTAAAATAGTGTGGTCAGTGTAAAAAGTCTTGTCTGTTCTATATGGCATCATTGTTATGGGAACATAATTGGTAAATGGGGATGGACCAATGTCCCTGATTTCTGGAATCTTGCAGAATTACAGGGAAGAAAAGGCATTAGTATTTATAAGAGGTTATGCATGATGCAAGGACATTTGATCGTAAAAAGCGATAGAGAAGCATTTCAAAATGAAGAATTAACAGTAGAAGCAAAGACTACAAAGTGTTCAAAGAATAGTAGAAACAAGTGAATGTTGCTCTGTTGCTGCCTGCTCACTATCTCTGAACTGAAAGTGTAAGAAAGTACAACTTTGGCTGCAGATGTTAATACGAGCCGACTTGGATGCTGATTGACTGAGTCACTGGGTCAGTGACAGTGCTGACTGTGCTTTTCTCTGGGGCAGGGGATGATGGAAAATGGTGTTTAATGCCTCTGTTGTAGTTCAAGACATTAAGGACCTGCAATTTTAGAAGCTTGTACGCTGTGAGGCTATTAAATTGCTGGTTGTCATCCAGCACTTGTATCACAGAGATTCCTTCAATGCAAGTCAGGGATTGCCCTCTCAAAGCAGCTTTGTATAGAAACCTCTGCAGGGCAAATCTGCCAAATTAAGATTGCTACTGTTTGAATAGGTCAGTGTTTTTCTTGCATAACAGCCTCAGGGCTGATCGATAATTGTTCATTTGCTTCTGAAATGTTGAGCTGCATGTTATTTTGAGTGATCCTGTTGGATTTATCTGCGTTTCCAGTTTATTCACTTGATATGGATGTCAGCTGCCAGCTAAGGAAAATGACACAAAGTTTTTAGCATGGCAGGATCTGTCACTGAGTACCCCAGTTTGTAATGTGCTTTTGTTGTGGTTTAACCTTGGCTGGTAATTAAGTGCCACACAGCTGCTCACTCACTCCCCCCTCACTGAGGGCTGGGAAGGAGAATCGGAGAGGAATGCAAAACTCTGGCGTTGAGGTAAGAGCAATTTATTAATTGAGATAAAATAAAAACAAAAGAACAATAATAATAACAGTTATAATGAAAAGAAGGGAGAGGAATGAAAATCCAAAGGGAAGTGAGAACAGAAAACAAGTGATACACAATATAATTGCTCACCACCCACTGACCAGCCAGTCCCCCAGCAATGATCCACAGGCCCTGGCCAACTCACCCAGTTTATATACCGAGCGTGGCGTCCAATGGTATGGAATATCCCTCTGGCTAGTTGGGGTCAGTTGTCCTGGCTGTCCCCCTCCCTATTTCTTGTGCCCCTCCAGCCTTCATGCTGGCAGGGCCTAAGAAACTGCAAAGTCCTTGACTTCGTGTAAACACTATTTAGCAACAGCTAAAACCATCAGTGGGTTACCAACATTATTCTCATACTAAATCCAAAACACAGCACTGCACTAGCTACTAATAAGAAAATTATCCCAGCCAAAACCAGGACAGCTTTTTAAGGTAGTTCCTGTCTTCTGAATATCCCAGTGGATACTTTCTGAAGTTTTATCTTTTCCACTCTAATCTCTTTCTAGTTCAGGCTCTGTGTTTATTAAAAGTATTTTTTCACTTGTTATTTTTATTGAAGTACTTTCTTTCAAGTATCCTAGTATAGAATATGGTGGAGCTTATGATACAGTAACAACTATATCATGAAGGTAAGTATTCCTTCGCATTTTTCCTGTGATGCTCAAATGTGAAGAAGACTACTGGTGGACTCATCTACTAGGACAAATAAGCTGAGACTTTCTGTTCCAAAACTTGGATGGAGGAAGATTGGCTTCAGTGAAACAATAGAGCTTTTTATGTCGTAGCTATTTTAAAAAGCAGGGAAATTATGAGAGAGGCCAGCATTGATTCTGAAGGAACATCTTAAATACAATACTGATGCATTCATCGTGTCTGAAGGTAAAAGCAGCATGTATGCTGCATCTGTCTTTGAATTAGTTAGCAAAAAGTTGAAAATGAAACAGCTTTTTAGCTACAGTTAGCTTGCCTTTCCTGTTTCCAAATATCCGTTGACTAAACAAGGCTTTTTTTTTTTTTTTTTAACTTGCTGTTTTGACCTTGCAGGAAGAATTAAAATAGCAGTGAAGTAATTTAAAATGCAGCTACTTGTCTTTACTATAGGGTCAAGAATACAAAAAGTGCTTGCAAGTACAAGGAAATCTCCTCTTCTGATTGCTTCCTCCACAGGTCTTTCATAGTCAAGCTGCAAGGCGTTTCAGTGCAGTAGTACTTTAAAAGCTGCCTCCTGAAGAATGTTGCAATTTTATATATGCTCTTGGGATGCCTGTTGCACTTAGTCATCAGTATACAGAGGTTTTTTCATGGCTTCATGTTGTACAGTGTCTTAAAATTGTGTTTATTGTAACAGTGATTGTAATTTTTAATTGTACTTTCTTAATTGTCTTACAAAATTAAAAGTTGTCATGTGAAACCTTATGTGTTTTCTTGGTGGTGTTTTTTTTCCTGTAGTAGTTATTCTCCCTTAATATGTCACTTTCCCTAAAAATGAACAAAGGCTTATCTAGGCAGTTCAGTTGGTTTTCTTTGTTTTCGTGTATTTGTTGCTTGGTTCTGCTTACTACCAGTATTTATTTTAAGTATAGCTTACATTTCAAAGGAGGAAATACAGTGTTAGATATTTGTTAGTTTTCTTGTGCCAAAGGTGTAATACTGATATGGTGCATTTTGAATGATGAGGAATGATTCTTTACCTACTGAAAATGCCCCGAGTATTCCCTATGGGTTAACATACATGAAGCAAGAAATTAGAAGGAAAAATCAAATATTTAGGAAGAAGAAAAAATGTAGTCTAAAGCCACAACTTAAGGGTGGAGAGAAAACAGGGCTAAAACTAGTTTAAAAAAAATATTAGGATGAGTGTCAACTTAGTGATTGTTTGTTTTGGTTTTTTTATAGGGTACACAAAGAAAACCCAAAAGTCTTCCTCCTCTTGATCCGGAAGTTCTTTCTGTATTTGTGCCACCATTTATCAGCAGAGATGATATTCAGGTGATTAATGCTGGTAATAACTCGAATAAAAGCAAACGCCGATCTTTCCGAAAGAAAAAGGAGAGACCAAAGATTGAAAACGTCAAGAGTCTCAATGGGGAGCAGAAAGCACCTGACGCTGAAGACATTGCAGTTCCAAAGGACATTGATCTTATTGGTTTGCCACAGCTATGCTTCCCAGGTACAGTAGAGTTTACGCTTTTTAATGAGAACTGTTTTAATACGTATTTGTTGACCCATAGTACAACCAATTAATTTTTTTATGATCATCTTATCTATCTCTTTCTCTTTCCCAGTATAAAAAGTGTGTCTGTGTGTGAGCAGGTCAGTGATGAAAGCAGCTGTTAACTGGAATGGGTGCGCTTACTCTGTATGGCCACATTATGTGAAACGGATCTATTAGCAGTAGTAGCTGCAACACCTGCAAGAGAAGGAAGTTGAAAGTCACTTTACCCCTTATGGGTAAATCTGAGTTAGAATGAAATGCACACTTTTAAAATCCACGCCCTCCCCGCCCCATGACCAAATACTCTTTCGCTTTTCATTTGCTGTGAAGATATACCTGAGGTAGTGACTGTTTCCTCCAGGTTTAATTGCAGAAACTTTAATATTCATGTCACTATTGCAGATCTTACAAACATCTTGAAAGGAAAAAAAAAAGGGAACAAAATCCATCTATTGTATTTTTCCACTTAAAATGAAGAATAATTACATAATATTTTTCTTCCTCAGTGATGTGCAGCCTACAGCCTTTGTAACAACCCTTGGATCAAACGGACTGTATACATGCATTTTAATCCCTTGAAATGAGACATTTCTCTTGAAATTAAGTGGAAATGTGCAGTATTTGTCATTAATTGCTTTCCAAGCAGCTGTAGTTAAATATGTAGTTAAAAAAAGGTTTCTGCCTTCATTGCAGGAGGACTTTATGTAACTTCTGAATCAAAAGAGGACCACATTCATTTCCTGGTCTTCACAGATGTCTGTGGTAACAGAACATACGGTGTTGTTGCACAGTATTACCAGCCTATGCAAGTATGTTCCTTAACTCATGCTTTTATTAAAATATATTAAAAGATACATTAAAAAAAAACGTTTTGAGAATAATTTCAGGTTTAAATTATGAAATTAGTGAACAGATACGTTTTTATGTTAGTAGGAGTACTGAACTAATCGTACTTTATACTGTTATTGTATATTAAGTACATTGGAACAGCATTGCATTGGGAGGAACTGTTATGGATTTCAGTTAAGAGTTTTGAATATTTAGGAGCAGACTTTGTCCCTTCGACTTTTTTTTTTTTTTTTTTTGTGAAGATTGTACCCTGGTTTCTTTCTGAATATCTTTTGTGCTGAAATTCTTTTTAATACGTATGTCTAGGTCTTGTGGGCTGGCATTTTTCTGGAGGGCCTAAGGGAGATAGACGTCCAAATCCCCTGGAAATTTAGAGGGAATTGGGTATCATATCTCTATGGTTCTCAAGACAATATGAGCTATAAATTAATGATTAACATAAATACATAATCTGTAGTTTTCTTGCAGGATGGCTGTATTTCGCTGGCCCGTTGGGAATCTGCGCAGACTGGGAAGGTGCCTGTCTGTTTTGTACCATTTGCTGTTTGTGTTATATCCAGATATCCATATTTTAATGTCCTCAAGGATTGTCTGTCTTGGTAAGGCTTGCTGTGCTGTGTGCTTCTGAAAGTCACTGTGCTGGTTTTAATATGTGAATTTGCATCATGTGGTCAGGATAGCTGCATAATACTAAAGCGGGTGTTAGTTCTCTGTTACACCCTCCCACACACCTCACACTACTGTATTGTGGTTCAACCCCAGCTGGCAACTAAGTACCACACAGCTTCTGGCTCACCCCTCCTCCCCACCCCCAGTGGGATGGGGAGGAACATCCCGGGAAAAAGGTAAAACTTGAGGGTTGAGGTAAGAACAATTTAATAATTGAAATAAAATAATAACATCATCATCATCATCAATTGTAATGAAAAAGAGAGAGTAAAATCCAAAGAGAAGAAAAAAACCCAAGTGCTGCACAAAACGACTGCTCACCACCCACTGACCAAGGCCCAGCCAGTCCCTGAGCACCAGTCAGCAGGCCCTGACCAACTCCCCCCGGTTAATATACCAAGCATGGCATGGAATACCTCTGGCCAGTTTGGCTGAGCTGTCCTGGCTGTGTCCCCTCCCAGTTTTTTGTGGCCCTCCAGCCTTCTTACTGGCAGGGCCTAAGAAACTGCAAAGTCTTTGACTTAGTATCAACTGTACTTAGCAACAACTGAAAACGTGCTATGTGTGTTACCAATGTTATTCTTATACTAAATCCAAAACACAGCATTGTACCAACTACTGGGAAGAAAATTGACTCTGTACCAGACAAAACCAGGACAGAGAGGAAAAGAAGAAAGGTAATGTGAATGTGACCAGACAGTAAGCACAAGTTCTAAATATCAAGGAAATTAGTAATGTTGTCTTTGTTTTCTTTGAGGTTATTGTAGAAAATACTAACTTGCAGGAAATAGATTTCGCAGATTTTGGTGGCTGGTGTTTTGTTTTTGTTTTGGTTTTTTTTTTGGAAGAGAGTTGACTATAATTTTACCACACTAGTGGAAATAACTTCAAAAGCACAAACCCCTCTTTACAGTGCACCAAATAAATGTCCTAAGAACATGAATATATGTATTGATAAGCAGTTAATGACACTTTAACTGAATAATCCAAGTCATTTGAGGGAGTATAGTGAGTACTTCCCTGTCGTAGATCTAGGAGCAAAAATCTTACGATACAGAATACTTCATGGATTAGAAACACTTAAACACTCTGCAGTGTAGGTGAGTTAAAAGATAAGTGAATCTGGGTCTGTCTTATTATTTAGTAATTTAACTTCTTTTGAGGTTGTGTGTTGCTTTAAACTGCTAAAATCCATGAACTTCCATTCTGAAGCGTATTAAAAACTCCTTGCGTTGGGGAGCCTGTCTCTGTACGCTGGACATTACTGGGTGATCTTTACTTGTGGGCCTGTGGGCCAAAGGTAGAAGAGTTTTTTTCACCAAATTCCAGTCAAGCTTTCTAGAGTCAAATTTGAAGTCAGGTGTTTTCCTTTTGCAGGTCTTTGCTGCTTATACGGAAGATGAAAGATGTTAGTGTTTTAGGTTGGAGTTTGGCAGAACAAGCTGGAAGACTCAGTGGTTGGTGTGTTGAACAGATGAGCAAGCAAGGGTGTGCTTTCTGGGCACTAGCTGAGGTGCATCACTAGCCCCTAACCTGACTCCGTAACAGGATGAGACCTGAGCACTCATTTCCTCACCCCACGCACCTCTTCTTCCCAGTGCTGTGGGCTTGGAACTGTTTGGAGCACTGACTGGCTTTCCCTGGCTTTTCCATGGTTGAAGAGAGCCCTGGAGGAACAAAGCAGTGTCTCTTGGGCAATTCAGATGTTGCCATCAAAAAAACTGCGATAGCAGAAAGAGTCACTCTGGCAGCCCTTAAGTATGAGCAAACACACCACTCATGGTGTTCACCCTACCCTTGCTCTGTCATTTTCAAAGCGTTAGTGAAGGGGTTTAATGTGAGTGAGGGACTTCAACATGTTGGAAACTATGTAGGCACAGGTTAGTGTGAAATTGTGATGAGCTGTAGAAAGAATAGAAAGAAAGTGTTTGTTTCCCTTTCTCCTTTCCTGACCAGGTCACTTTTCCCACTTCTTATGTTTAAGCCAGTTGCATCAGTTGTTGGTATTGCAGGAGCTGATTCGTTGCTGTCTTTTTATAGCCTCAAATCTCAAACACTAATCTGCGTATGTAGCTCTTACAGCTGTATACCTGAGCTGTGGTGCTCTGCTGTTTATATCCAGTCTTTGTAACAGGACTCATGCTTTTATGCTGTCAATTCAGTCTGTATGAGGGCTCACTGCAGATGAGCTTTCCACCTGGTGGGAAATAGGGTAGATTCAGCTTTACCGTTATGGTGTTCGTCAGTGGTTTATATGGTATATCCATAAATGAGTAATTGCCTCTCTAAAGTGAGACAACTCTGAGCTGGGAGAAGCAGTCAATTTGCAAATGGATCTTTTAGAGCCCACTGAGGGAGAAGTGGGACAACATTTAAGAGAACCATGGAAAATTCCAGAGGTTACAAAGCTGTTTCTAGATCTCATGTTTGTTTAGAGCAGACAGGAACCAGGTGGAGTTAACTCTCTAGAGATGCAAGCTTTGCCTCTGGTGGGTATTTTAAACATCATAATTAAACATCTCTGGGTTGATCATATGTAGTAGGGTTTTGCAGCTATTGAAAGCATTAATGTCCAAGCTAACTACTATGGATGGCTTTCCCCTTTAAGCTGAATCTGTGCTGGTTTCAAAGGAGAGTTCAGATTTATCAGTAACCTGCCATCTAAGCTTTAAGTGTTTTGTAGATATGTGAATAATTATAGAGGAGTTTTCAGCAGGACAGTAGCCTTCCACGTTAGTACTCTATGTTGTCCTGGGCATTTAACAGGGGAGTTTGTCATATACCTGCACAGCTTTTCTCTTTCCTTTTTGCTGCTGCATCTGAATGTGAGGTGCAAGTCTGTGTAACTGGCGGGAGAGGGGGAATGCAAGTGACAAAGCTGTATTTGATGCTGGTGTTTCCCATTGCACTGGAAACTCAACTGATTAGGTTTCCATTATATTTTCCTCTGGATTTTTTTTTTTTTTTTTAATATCATAATCACCACATATTTTCCTTGATACTATTTGATAGATAATTTCAGGATGTCTGCCCTTACATTTTTTTGCATTTTTTTGGAAAAGATACTTTGCTGTGCTAGAGTATACTTGAGTGGGAGGAAAGGAAGGGGTGGAGAGGTACTGTTTTTCCTTGTTTTGATTGAGTCACTGAAATTTTTCCGTATGGCATGAAACAGCTGCTGGGATGTATGGCCGTTCTGAATGTGATATAAGCAATTACAGTAAAGACAACTATGATGTATTTCAGTGTAGTGCCCTGTACAGCTGGGGATGTTTCAGCTTTTTGTAACATTACAAAACATTGATGTTGTTTTCCTGTAAACCAGAAAGGGAGTTATTGTCATTTTGGATGCCTTAACTGTAATCAGGTGGCCAAATAGTTAAAAATCTAATTAAATGTTTTTGTTGACTGAGTGTACTCAAGTAGTAGTTCCTATATACTTAAATAATAATGTGTTCAACAGTGCACTTCTATCCTTGGTATACTTCAGTGGTGTTTTGCAGGGTGCTTCAACATTAATTGTTCTGCAAGTCTGGGGATTTGAAAACACTTGCTGGTGGACCTCATACCACTTATTTCTAGTGTGTAGCCCTTTCCTCATGAGAACTGGCTGAAGAACACTAATTGTCATTGCTACTGACATGTTGAAGTAGCTTCTAAAGGGGTTCTGCTTTCATTCAGGATCTTTGTGCAGCAACAGATTTCATTCTCCTCCAGAATTCTTCTATGCCTATCTTCTTCTTTCCAGGACCTGCAGTGCACAGGATTGCTTATAGGTGGGGTGGTACTTGTTCTCATTCAGAACAGTCCTTAAAGGTATCTTATAATCTTAAACATTCTTGGATAAAAATCCATGTTCCTAAATTTTTTTCAGATGGCATAGTAAAAGTCATAACTGAAAACTGAGGTTAAACTGACATGCAAAGGCAACATTCAACTATAAATCCTTGTAGGTGCTTTGAACTGCAAGAACTTGCAGACTTTCAACATAGAATAGGAAGACCTTCATTATTGTACAATTAATTTTTAAAATATTACTATTATACAGTGCTTTCAAATCTGGAACAATTTGAATGGAGTGTGTCTGCCTTTCTCCAAAGCAAGCAGATGTGCATCCAGAGTGTTTCACAACACTGTGACTGTTGGATTATTCTACATTATTTGAAAAGGTTCAATTTTAAATTGAGAGGTTTTGGCACTTTGCACAGGTAGTTTTACCTCAATCTGTAACACTGCGTGAAAAGTGAAATATTCCTGGCAGTAATCCCCTTCTGGATGAACTCCCATCTTGGATGGATGAATAGGCTCCATTCAAACAGTAAATCTTCCAACCTGTGTATTAGTCCTTTCAGCTGCCTTGAGGAAAGGTGGAACTGTGGAAATAGCTTACAGCACTGCGGTCGTACAAAGGACCTATTCTTAGATGTTCTTGCTTTCTGAAATATCTGTCTGTGGACAGTTAATAGAGGTAATGGAAGGTTCATAAACTCCTTAGCTCTCCACTTTAATGTTTTAGAGATTACTTCATTTATTTCAGCAGACGTTTGCAGTGCAGACCTGTCAACTGCTATTATGTTGCATTAATGGACACAGTGTACTGACTAGGGAGCACTTACATTCTTCTCTGTACATCGGCTGCTTTTTCAGTGTCAGAGTCAGGTTGTTTCTGTTGTTAACATTGACTGGATGTGTTGATATGTGCTTTATGTCTAAAAAAAACCCCAACCAACCAGAAAAGAAAAAAAACCCCAACCATGCTACCTATGCTCTTGGGCCGCACCTAGGGCATTACAAAGTGTGACAGCGTATTTGTTTAAATTGATGGCTCTGCTATCAGTTTTTTCTTTGGTAATTCTCAATTTTCCTTCTTCATCTGCACCCCTGAATAGCTGATTGGCTTTTTGGGGATATGTGTAACAGCCTAGTACTCAGCCCAGGGCAGTTTCCAAATGTGAATTTGTGAATTTAAATGTCTCTTTAATATTGATTAAAAGCTCAGTACTATATGGCAGAATATTTTTATTCTGGAATCTAAGTGCCATACACAAATACAATGTCCTGAATTCTAATATACCTCTTGACCTACTCGGCTGCTTTCTAGACCACTTTATTCCTGAAGAGCAAGTATTCTTCTGCATGAAACCAGTAAAACCAAACTGAAACAAAACTGCAAGGGAGAATATAACCATTTTAAGTTCCTAGTTTCTGTATATATAGACTTGCAGGCTTAAATTTCTGATTTTGTAAAGGTTTGGGGTTTTTTGGGTTTAGGTGTGGTTTTTGGGGGTTGATTGATTGGGGTTTTTTTTGCTATAAATATATATTCAATCTTGAATAAAATGCCCTTTCTGACTACAAACTTGTTAATTGTTACATTTCAGAAATGCAGTTAGACTTAATGGTTTGCAGTCTTAATAATGTGTATGTTTAAATGTTCATGAATTGATCTGGTAATAACATAAGCTGCATGACCTTTGTGGCTTTGACACAGCCAGGGTAATGGTAATACAGTTCTAAAATAGAAACATTTGGCAGGTTTGCATAACTGTATTTGTTCTTTTACAGTTAGGAACAATAGCAAAGAGCAGTGTTCCTGCAGGCTTAGGCTTTACGCTAGATATGGTTCTTGCTTCACATTCCTCTGCAGTTAAGCCCATGTCTACAACCTCTCTTTTTCTCTGATGCTATTTTCCATCCCAGACCTGATGTCTGGTGCTTGGAATGAGAGAAACGCCATGGCACTGTGTTGCAGCTGTGGGTGTTTTGTTCCTCAAGCAATCTTTAAGACACATTGCTTTAGCTGTGTCTTGCCTCTCCATTTTCTTTGTCATCATGAGACCCAGTGTACTATCTGCATCCCCTGATATATATGATGCAGCAGTATTTTATGCATGCAAGTAAAACCCCTGCTTCTGACATAGCAGCATCATTAAAATTAAATGGAGCCACTAAAGTATCTAATAAATTAGAAATTAATTAGCTGCAGTAATAGCTTCATTGCTTGTAATTTATTATTATTTTTTTTTTAGTTCTAGGTTATCAGCAGAAAGGCACATTTTCTGTTCGCATATTACTGTTTGTAAGTAATTTTTCTATAATTTAATTTCAGCCTACTAGTGCAATTGCAACCTTTCAAGGATTTAGATGTTGAGGAGCACCTAAAAGAATTTGCAGCAAAGTTATTTTTGATACCCAGCCCGCCACCAGGACCACTCCACTTGGTAATCACTGATGCTGAATGTCATAATTAATTTAACATTATGTTTTATAAAGCGCTAAGATGTTGTTTTCTATAAATTGGGAGCTTTCTTCACTCTCAGGTCAGAGGTTGTACTTGCTGATATAAAATTGATCTCATTACCCGTGCTTTGAAAATAAGGCTGTGCATTATTAGTACGTAAAATAACAGGGTAATCAAGGTGCAGGCTTGAGCACTGGCATACCAGTTGGTCGTGCTGCTTAATTTTTAGTACTCTTCAGGGGAGGATTTGGCTCATGCCAACTATTTACTGTTTGAGATGATGCCTAGATAGGTCTGGGACAGTGTAATCTAGCTTGTGATTTCTAGAAGGTCAGCCCACATAATCTTTACTACAGGTGGTTGGAAGTTCCAGTCTGTAACTACTGTAGAAGAATGGAAGCTTGCCTTTCACCTGGACAGTATGGCATTACCATGTCATTGAATACACATGTATGAACTCCAGTAAATCATGTAACTATTTAGTCCACCAAAGTGTGGGAATTCCCTATCTCGTGTCTGATATCAACACACGCTGCCTGATGCGGATGCTTATGGCTATCATCCGGATGGTGTGATGGGTGGACATGCAGCTGTGAGACTGAGTAGTGCAGTCCCTGTGAGAGAGAAGGCGCCAAAGAAATCAGTTGCTTGGAACAACACGTACAGCTGTGGACTTGTTCTTTTTTTGTGTGTGAGTGACTCTAGAGAAGCAGAACAGTGTGGAGTGGATTAAATGTTCTGGTGAGTGAATTAAATGTTCTGGATTGGCTGCTGCCTGGATAAGACCTAGCTGAAAGGAGAAACTCACATAAACATTTGTATTCAGTGTAGAAGCTGAGATGTGTGGGCTGTGTTTGCTTCTTTATAACCCTTCCCAAGTCCAGCTAGATGTTATCTGAAGCAGTGATTTCAGCACACTCTCTCTTTTGACCTCTGAAATGGCTTCTAGGGAAGCAGTGCTTTGGCCATGGATTTCTTAGATGCTTTCCTTGGCCCTTGGGATGAGGGGTTAGGAGCAGGATTAAAAATAGCATAGATGGAAAATTGTCTGAATGATTGGCTAAACCAGCTGTGACATGCTGAACTATCCAGCACGTGCAGGATCTGGCCTCCAGAGATTTGAGCTAGAATATGTGAAACTTTGAAAGAGCACATTCATTTTGGCTTATTCTATCTTTTTAACATGAGCACCTATGCTCAGCTATTTTTTCTATTTTCTGTATGAATTTTATCAATGCTTTTGATTTCCCAGTTATATCTACAACTATAAATTCCATTATTTTATTATCCTTATAACAAAGCAAGTTTAATTCTGTTAAAAGAATATATATATACACGCACACACACTTCCAAGGTTTTACTGGTTAAACAACCTATGAGAGTGAAATGAGATAGTCCATGTTAATCTTTCAAACTAGTTATTATGGCTTTCTATTTCAGTTTTCTGCGGTCTGTAAATATCTATTGTCTTGGTCTTAATTAATATTAATATTTTGTAAGTTGGAACTAAAATCCCAAACTATACATGCTGTGGGACCATTTTCATTAAGAACTAAATGGGAAAACATCTGTTATTACAGGTATTTAATATGAAACCACTTCAAATAATAATTCCTTCACGAGAGGATCCAGACAGTCCAATTATTGATTTGGATCTTCATCTTCCATTGCTGTGTTTCAAGCCAAAGCAGGTGCTGCAGGTAAAACTAACTGATACTTTAAAATGTGTTAGACATTGACAGTACTGGTAATTTGTGATTTAGAAAAAGTAAAAGCGTTTAGTTACCCAAAAAACATTATAAACCCAGGAATTCAAAGTAGTGATAATTCTACATATTAGACATATGGCACAATAAAGTATATTTCTTAGTAAGATATTTTGTTGTTTATAGACCAGATTAGATCAAGGTATGCTGGATTTTTCTCCTGTGGTTTAGCAATAGGTACTAAATTTCTTAAGAGTAAGTTTTAAAACATAAATTCCCAAGCCGATTGGCAGATTTTGAGTTCTCATTTCTTGCATTTCTACAAGATTTATAAGAACCTTCTTAATGTGTAAGAAAAGGACCTGTAGGATGGATTGGTAACAATTGG
This sequence comes from Falco punctatus, assembly GCF_963210335.1. Lineage (NCBI taxonomy): Eukaryota > Metazoa > Chordata > Aves > Falconiformes > Falconidae > Falco > Falco punctatus. The sequence goes on along the minus strand of NC_137582.1, from coordinate 87,719,251 downwards.
CACTCATACAAATAAAGTGTAAATGATGTAGAAAGAAGTGTGTATATATGTGTATATATATATATATAAAGAAGAATAAAAACAAGCTATTTGCAAATAATTTTTTCAGTGCTTCATAGAATCTTACAGTAATTTCAGCTTGGAGTGTCCTTTGTAGGTTTCCTGACCCAATTCCCCGCTCAAAGGCCACCTGTGAAGTTAGGTTGCTCAAGGTCATCAGTATTATTGGTGCCACTTCCTCTAAAAAGAGCAGGCTGGAGGTCTATTTCCAGGGATGATTGCAAACTTCCTTAATCCTGAGAGTAGGCAGACTGGTTTATTTTTTAGGATTCTGCCCACATGTGCACGTTATGAATAAAACTTATCTCAAATCCTAAATGGTCTTCTGCAGCTGGTGCATCTTGAGCTTTATGAATTTTACATTGGCACCATTGTGAGATGTCGTCTGTGTGCCGTTACTCTTGGCTTGACTTCATCCCACCTAACTTGAGGCATCTGGTGCTTAGATGCCACTGGATCCCTTTCTGTAAGTGGAAAAGGGTGGACATCTCCAGGTAGCTTCCTGAATTGCTCTGTGAAAGCACTGCTCCCTAGTGGCACTATAAGGAACCTCGACCAGCTGTCATCTGGAATAGATGTTTGGCTGAGATGTCTGAAACGTAAATGGCCTTTGTGTTCACCATCAAAGACAGGTTTGCTTACAGTCTTCATCTGGGTACTTTTTAATTGACATTTTATGGTCTAATACTGCGAAAGAAATGCGACAGGTCTGAGTAATTCCAGCTAGATCCTAGCCTTGTTGACATTGGTGGCAAAAGTCTTATTAACTTCCACTGTCACTTCACCACCTCTCCTTTTCTGTTTTCTCCTCCTCTTAGTTTTGTAAGAATCCTTAAGTGGACATTATTTCAGTTTGTAAATATGTAAGGTAGCTATTAAAAAAACAGAACTTGTGAGGCTGAGTTTCACAAGCAGATGAAATATTTGTGCATATCTAGTATGTTCTAGATACAACTCTTTGTAAACATTTAGCATTTTGTTTTTTCCAGATTATGACCTGTATTTTGACTGAGCGGAAAATAGTTTTCTTCTCTTCAGATTGGGCTCTGTTGACGCTCGTTGCTGAATGCTTTATGTTGTACCTTCATCCTCTTCAGTGGCAGCACACTTTTGTGCCTATTCTGTCTCGTCAAATGCTGGATTTTGTAATGGCCCCAACATCTTTTCTTATGGGATGTCATATTGATCATTTTGAGGAAGTTAGCACGGTAGGTTTTAGACTATTACCACTCTTGCTGTTCACTATCCCCTTCTTTCAGATGTATGCAGAAACTGGCTTTAGCGTGGCTTTAGGTGTATGAGAAGGAAAAAAAGTAAAAGTAATGGAGCCATACTGATGTGACCACTGGCTTATTGGAAAAAGCTTATTGTATCCCTTACCTTTCTTTTCTTTGCAGGATAATATAAAGATTTTTGTGAGTTCAAGTTTCATTTGGGCAAAAATTCTCCTTACATGTCATTTGTGTAGTATACATAGTTTTCCCTCAGGTTGGTGAAGTTATTTTTTGCTCAGTCTCGTGTGGGATGAATTAGGTGCCTTTTCCAGGCATCTGGGTTAAGAATTGAGCATGCACTTGAAAATACTCTAATGATGCTGCTGTTCCCCATAGTGGAGTTAATTATTTAATAAAATAAGAAAGAAAAAGCAATGTAAAGAATATAATCTCACAACTTTTCTGATTTTTTTTCTTGTCTTTTTTTCAGAATATAATTTAATGAAGTCTCTTTCAGTGGGTAACATTATCTTGGTTACCCAAAAAGATTTCAGAAGAACTCAACTTCATAGTAGAGGGCTGATGTGAATCTACTTTTTTGAGGATTTCACATAAGGTTTCTGTGGGTGTTCAAAATGGAACACAGAAAAATTATGTTAATTTTTATTAGATTTATCTATCTGATTATAAGCCAAAGTGACACTGGTCCACCTAGACAAGTCCAAAATAAAAAAAAGTTAAAATGAAGGAGATAAATATTTTAGTTAGTAGTAAGATGTCACTATTAGAAATAAGTACAGATTAGAGAACACATTTTTCTTTGATGTAATTGGAAAGATTTTATGTTTACTTTTATATACACTGTGTTGCAGACTGATCTTTAAGGTTATTAAAATTGCAAACTGAGGGATAAGCATGGGCTTTACCTCTGTGTGACTTTTTGTGCATTAGCCTGTGTTTCTGTGTTTTGGACTGATACATAAACCCTCCCTCTCTCTATCATCCCATGGGGTAAATACAAGAGTAAATGCTCCAAGTGGAGCCTCATCTATGAGCCACAGTCTCTCCAAGAGTATACCTGCTGTGGCATAGACTTATCTACAGCCATAGTCGCTTTGAGGTGCACCTGTTCAAGCGTGGCCTTATCCATGGGCCACAATGCCTTCAGAGACAGACCTGCTCCAGCGTGGCCTTACCCACAGCCGCAGTGCCTTCAGAGGTAGACTTGCTCCAACATGGCCTTACCCCTGGCTGCAGTCCGTCCAGGGGTGTACCTGCTCTATTGTGGGCTTATCCATGGCCATGCAGTTTGAGGTGGCCCATCATGTCCTCCCACACAGCCACTGGTGCTTTAAGGTGTACCTGTTGCAGCAGGGACTTATCCACAGCCACAGATGCTTTGAGGTGTACCTTTTCCAGTGTGAACTTATCCTTGGGCCACAGTCCCTTCAGAGGCATACCTGCTGCAGCACAGGCATGACCATGGCCGCAAACACCCTGAGAGACACCTGCTTGGGCATGGGCTTATTCATGGCCAGAGATGTTTTGGGGTGTCCTGCTCCTGCATAGACTCATCCGCAGGTCTCAGTCCCTTCGACTCGAGCTCACACTGGATTTCCAGCCTGTCCAGTACAGCAGCACAGAAACAGCAGCAATGCCCTGGCCATCTGCCAGCCCCGGCGCATCGCCATTGATGTTATCAGAGTGTTTCCGGGCACAGCACAGTAAGATGACAAGCAGTGCAGCGGTACAGCAAGCAATGAAAGTGAAAAGCAGCCACTAACGAGCTCTAGACTTAAGTATACAGTAAGGCAAGCAAGCCCCATGGCAAGCACAGGAGCCTGCTGATTAATAGCTAAACAGCAATAACAGCTATAAATTCAATCCAGTACACTTGAATCGAATCTGGCATTACCTCAACCCCTTCGTGCCTCGTGTTTGGTGACAAAAAGGACTGCCACAAAGCTTTCTGGGAGCCTCTTTGTGTACATATATATGGTTCTGTGCATATCCTCATAATGTATAGCTTTTCCAGGATGGGCTTAGAGATCCAGTATTGATTTAATACTGCATGAAGATCATATTGGGTTAGTAAATGTTTATGTACTGAGATTAATGTCTATTAATGACATTTATCTTTCTTGAAAGTAATTGTTTAGTTATCCATTTTAGTTTGGGAAAGAAGTCAAACCTCTGGTTTACCTCCTTGCTCAAATAATTCATTGTCTGAGGATTAAAGAAAAGAGAACAAATGTCTTTTAAAAAAAAAAAAAAAGTATATTTACAGTCATTCTATTTTCTTTTGTTAAAAGGAAACCGAAGATTTAATTCTAATTAATATAGATAATGGAGATATTACACATTCAAAAGTGGCTGAAGAGGAACCTGAAATTCCAGATGTTCCAGCACAAGCAGCAGAAGCTTTCATAAAAAGGTGAAAAGATTTTGAAGTTGTGTTTATCTTAGTGCATAAATCATGCTTGACATTCTTTCTTTTACTTTGTATTATTTATGATTACACTCTTTCATTCATATAAACCCCACTTTGTTTGATAAGGGAAAATTGGAAATTTCAATTGATGGATTATACAGGTAACTGTAAGCAATAATAATCATAACCAAATTATTTTGCCACACCTGGAATTACTGTTTCTTTTTTTCTTACTGATTATTTTCTGAACTTTACTGTTCTCTACAAAGAAGACTGAGTGCACTGTGGTTTACATGTGCTAGTAGGACTTCCAGGAATCTTGTTAGCTTGTCAACACTTGCAAATCAATCTGGCACTTTCTCTGGCTGTAAGATGTGTGAGGCCTAAATGACTCTTTTTAAAAGGTATGAAAAAAATTGTTGGTGTTGGGATGTAACTTGGTAATTTTCTTCTCTCTGTAGAGTGGAGAGTCTTCAGCTGCATTATGATTTAGAGCTCTGCCATCAGCGAGCCAGCACAGATCTTGGTGAACTCCAAATGCGTAGAAGGGCTTGGCAACAGAAACTGAATACAGAAGTTCAGCAAACAACTTTGCAGTTAATTGTTAATATCTTCAGGTGGGTGGATATAGTATTTTTTATTATAAGAGCACATGGTACTGGTTAAGATACTTTCACTGTCACTGAAAATTTTCTTGTTTTGTCTTTCTGTATAGATATTTTATAAATCTTTTAAGTTTTGTGAGGGAATATGAGAAGAACATCCTGCTAACTTGCTGGAATATCAATAATTAAAGTATTTGGGTGCATATACATTGCTAGGACATCTTAGATAAAATTGTTCTAATTTTGAAATTGTATGTCTTTTGTATGAAGATTCTGGGAAGAGAAGCGCAGTCTTCGTTTTGTAATTAGGAGGCGTTTAAGGCCCAGTAGAGGTATCAATTTGTAAATGGACACAATCTTGGTCACTTTGTTAGAGGAAAATTAATTCGAGCCAGACCAGGGTAGAAGAGCTGAAAGCAGAATCGGGAGTTCGAAGCACCTGAGTGTGTTTTGGCTAACTAAACAAATGCTGAGAAAGGATAAAATATCTGGAGAATGCAACCACATGGGAATGAAGGAAGGAGAGGAGCAGTTTAAGCTCAAGGACACAGTCATGGCACAAGAAATGATTTTTTTAACAATGATGTGGAGTAGGGTTTGGGTTGTTTTTTTCTCCTCTAGAAAAAGATTCAGCTATGCTAGTTTTCCTTGTTCTTAATCTAATGTAATGTGTTGATACCCATAGTTGCTTTATCTTACCTGTCAGGGTACTGGTTGTAAATTCTGCTACTATTTGCTTGTATATGGGGAGAGAATGGAAGTGTGGTAGGAGATTTGTACAAAAAAAAAGTGTGGAAAATGGGCAGCTGGTTTGCACATGCTTCATTTCTTTTTGCATAGATACTAACATACTCAACCATGAAAGTGAAACTGCCTACCTGGTACTTCTAAAGAAATACAGACAGAGGTCAGCAAATAGCTGTGCACATGGCCATGCCCAGCTATTTCTTCCTGCCTTTTGTTGGAGATGGTGCTCCCCACTGGATCAGCTACTCAATGACTCACACGAATGCTCCCTAACACTTTCAGTCAGAAGATGCTGGGTTATTTTATATAGTCCAAATACCAGGTCTCTGATAACCTGCTTGCTTTCGTTGGATCAGCTTAGGGACCATACATACAAGTGGCTGGGCCCTCCAGGAGGACAATAGCTGCTGGGTGTGGAATATAGAGCAGACTTTACAGCAAGCTGGATATGGAAACTGAAATGCATTTACAACCTGTTGTGCTACCACAGTGGGATCTGGTGGATTTCAGTGTTTGGAAACAATATGGTCCAGATAAAGATGAGGAGAAAGGCGTTTTGCTGCTGACAGCTTGAGCTCTTTAATGCACTAAATGCTTGGCTACAAAAAATGAACAGGTGTTTTGCTGTCTAAGAGACAATATGTTTTGCAAAGGGATTGATTCTTCACTTGCTTTCATTCTCCTTTCCTTCAAACTTACGTTCTCTGTTCTTTTTTTTCAGCCTTGTTTCTTCTATCTTCTAATGCTATAACTACCAGTGTCCAGGAGTGAAGGGAAGTAAATCTCCGATGCAATTGTTCTGCCAGTTGTTACTGTCTTCAGTGAAGCACTGTAGTATTTTTGTGTCTGTGTAGGTTCCCCGTTTAAAGCAAACAATGCTAAATTATGTAGAATTATATAGAACTATGTACTTCTACTAATGATTGTTTTTCTGAACCCATACGGCTTGGTAAACTGTTATGCACTTTTATCACTGATCTGTGAAAGACAAGCGATGTATGTTCTCTGCATGGGTATAAGATTCCCCTTTTGTGCTTACATTCAGATTTTAGCTTACCAATTTATTTTCTTCATTCATGTTTTTTCATGGGAATTTCTTATTCATCAATACCCAGCATGAGTGGATGAAATAAGATGTAACAATAAGAGCCCTGATTTAACCACTTGCACATACCTGTTAAATAACTTGGATTTCTTACTCACAGACTGCAGTTTGGAGAACAGTTTTTTTTTCTGAAAAACTCCCACTTTCTGCTTCTGAAACAGCTTTTTCTGGCTCACCTTTAGGGCACGGAAGTTACTATTGATGTCTGGTTTTCCAGGGATAGCACAGGACCTCTGCTGCCTGCTGTGACCATGCATATAGTAAAATACGCATCAATTCTTTACCTTGCTTTCTCTTTCTGTCAGCGGTTTGGTGTCTTTAGTTTAACACAATTGCTAGTTACTGCTGGCTTTATAAGCCATGTTTGAGAGTGCAACAAAAAATTATGTAATCTGTAATATTTCGTGTGTGTGTTACAGATGAAATGTAATAAGGCAGTGTTGAGGTCAGATGACAGCTTCCAAATGGCCTATGCAGATAGTTACACTTGTCTTTTTAGTGCTCCAGATGGGTTGTATGTGATTCAGGAGCTGTGTATGTAAATGTAATTCCAGGATTGGAGCCTAAATCATAAATATAGATTTAATAAATATAGAGCCTAAATATATAGATTCTCCTCTGTGGTTTCCTAAACCTAAGACTCTAAAGTGAATCTGCTGATTTGAAATGACAGTGGCAGCAGGTAGCCTGCCCTACTACTTAGAAGAGTTTACGTTCTTTGTCTATGATTCAGTAACTCAGACTTTTTCATTAAAACTGAGATTGCCTTCTGATACTGCAGCATATTTCTAATCTGCCTTCTGATGCTGCAGCATATTTCTGGTAGTACCAGTGGGCTGCTGCAACTGCAAAAGTGCAGCTTGCTTACAAATCTGCAAGTATATTTATCTATGTATTTATTTTTTTCGCCAGGGAGGTAAAAGACCATCTAAATTATGAACACAGAGTGTTCAACAGTGAAGAATTTCTGAAAACAAGGGCAACTGGAGACCAGCCATTTTACAAAAAGGTAAAATCAGTGTTAAATACATTGTGATTCTCTGTTATTAATTTTAGGATTAATGTCAAATATTAATGAAATGGTCACAGTTTGGTCTGTGTGGTGGTGTTGAACCACCCACTTTCATGGAATGCTTTACCAAATTTATTTTATTTGCTATAAACAGATAAAATAGTTGACAGTATTTTGGAGAGCAATGTACTGTGTAGTTCCAGAGCAAATTAAATGTAATTCCACGGGGGTGAGATTAACCTATGGCAGGTGGTCAGTAAAGCTATATCTAAACTGTATTCTAAGTGCAGGCACTTGTCCAGACTTTTTGGACCAAAGCCCATATGTAGACATGACTTTTCAGCAAGCCTGTGAGCACAGCAGAAGGGAGCTTCAATGACACAAATTGAAGTACCTGCTTTATCTGAATCCTGAGCAACAGGGCATGGAGTTAACGATGCCTGTTTGGCACCAGGCCATGAGCGTGTTGCCCACAACGAGTCACGGTGAATGCATGATGCCGACTGTGAGTGCGTTAAGTGGGCACTGGTGTCCTTAGGGCCTGCAGTGTGACATGGCATGTGGGATGTCGGTTGATTTAGCTTACATGTATTTTACCAAGTAGTATAACTGTAAGTGCTGGTGAAGCCTGTGAAGTAATACTCAAATAGTGTATAGCCTCAGGCCAGGCCCAGTAGTGCCAGAGGCTAAGAGACAACCTGAAATCTCCACTTAGTTGTTGGGTTTTTTTTAGCCCTCCTGTTAATTCAGCTGATTAGATACTTATCTGAGTTTGAAAACCTGTAGGGGGGTGGAATTTTTCCATTTAAGCCCTGAGTCCCTTTTGTACTTGCACTGATCAGCTTGATCCTTCGTTAGCATCAGCTCAATCAGCTGAAGGTCCAAAATGACTCCGTTTTCACCCAGTGTATACAGCGAACCAGCTTTTTATGGAGGATGCAGGTCTGTTATCCCATGGAGCACAGGTGGTACCGGTGCCTGAATCTGCCCTTTTCTGTAATGGCTTTGTATATCATGAGGCAATGGAGTGGATTTAATTTCTCACCGAAAGGAGGATGTCTTTGCCACCAGGCTGTAGAATTTGGAGCAGTTCTCCATGCCACTGACCATCAAAGGTTGGAGTTACTTTGGGTAAGAAGGAAGGAGAAAGGAAGGGGGAATAGAAGGAAAGGAGCAGTGAAAGAAAGAGACTGAGAGTGCACGGGTTCCTGTGAGACTATCTTGCAGTGTTAGGGTACTCTGCCCAGAAGTGGGAAGGTTGAGAGTTTCATCCTTGCAGTTGAGACAGTTATTTTACATTAAACTGTTTACACCTGATTAAATTAGTATTTGCCTTCAAAGAACTAAACTGTTGTATATGTGAGAAACAGAATTTACGTGTTTTAAGCATTTGTATCTACCCACATAGTGTTCTAGGAGAATTTGGTCTTGACATAGCAAGCCAAAATCCAAAGTTATAAACTCCTGTGATTATTTTTTTTTTTTGGTGTTGTGACTATTAACCAAATAAAAGGTTTGCCTTAGTTAAAAAAAGTAATAGTTGTTTGGAAGAGTGTTACCTTGAACTGGGAGTGTCTATGGTTGACACCTAATTTCTGAAGGGATGTGAGACATCTTTCTTGGCTTCTTGCACCCTTTGATGCAACTTACATAGTAGTTTTTAACAGATGCTTTATTAAGTAGCTTCTTATTCTAACCAGCTGTAAGACATGTTGTGCTGTTAGTTAAGCTTCTCAAAAGTAAAATATTATGGAATATGTCCCCACTTTTTTTGGTGATACTATAGCTTGTTTAACAAACCTGTGGGTCAAAGCAAAGGTTTAACAAGGAGTGTAAGAAAGTGCATCTACCATCTTACATTTGCTTTTAATTATGTTCCATGTGTGCATATGAAAGTTCCAGAGGTTTTCTTTGCCACTAGAATTTGGCAGTTAACTCTCTGGAGTAACTGTTTTATACCTGGCGAAAAGAACTGTTCACTAAGGTCAACAGGCTGTGGTTGATAACACCTTCTTAGTTTCCTGTTTTGTTTTGTACTTCAAACATATGGTAAGAAAAGTTTCTGATCATCTGTTTTAACGACATGTCAGTGTGTGAAGGAAATGATCAGAAAAGTGTCTCATTTTACTTAAGTGGTAGTTGTCAAACTTGGCAGAATATCTGGCAATTCAAAGATAAACTGATGAATCCTAAATAAGAAATAATGTTTGTTGGATAAAGCTTCTAACACTAGCAAATATTCTTAAAAACAAACAAAAAGAAAAAGTTAAAAAGAACCTATTAATATGCCATCAGGAGAGAAGCTAATCAGAAATGTTCTGACCAGGATTGCAAATGAATAGAAATAATTAAAGTATTTTCAGTAGCAGTTTCTGAGACTTAAAATGAAACAGTGGCAGTTCTATGAATTGAAATTTAAAAATAATTTAAAATTCAGATGTGCATATTTAAGAAGAGCTTTAAGCAGTTGACTCGCTTCAGTAGTAAATAACTAGGGGCAGGTTTGCCTTCAAGTAAATCTTAGAAGATAACACGGTATGGGATAGTTACTAATAGTATCTAGAATTATATAAAGAGAACTCCAAAAAAGCGTTAGACTCTGCCAGTTCCTGCAGCTTGTCATCTCCTACACACACAATTGCCAACAAAATACGCCATCTACTGGCGAAATATGTAAAAGCAGGTACTGTTCAGCATCTTCATGGGTGACATGAGCACAGGGGTTGAGTGCACCCTCAGCAAGTTTGCTGATGACACCAGGCTGTGTGGTGCAGCTCACATGCTGGAGGGCAGGGATGCCATCCAGAGGGACCTTGACAGACTCAAGAGGTGGGCTCGTGTGAACCTCATCAGGTTCAACAAGGCCAAGTGCAAAGTCCAGCATATGGGTCAGGGCAATCCTAAGCACGGATACAGGCTGGGAGGAGAATAAATTGAGAGCAGCCCTGAGGAAATGTAGAGGAATTATAGAGGAATGAAGCTGGATTAATTAACATTGATAATATGCAGCTGTGGGCTGGTTTCAGGGGTGGAGGGTTAGTTGATATGGATAACATGCAGCTGTGGCTGGTTCTGTTAAGTAGTTAAATAGCTCTAAGGACGGGATAAAGAGGAGCCCTGGGTGAAGAGAGACCTGTAAGAAGCAGAGGGAGGAAAGAGAGAGAGTGTTCTGGATATAGGAGAGACAAGGAGAGGCCCTGGGAGAAGCAGGGGGCCTGGATGAGGAGAGGCTGGCTGGAAGAGGAGCCTGGATGAAGAGAGAATCCGGACGCAGCAGAGGCAAGTAACAGGGTGGACTGGCCCAGAGGATGAAGAAACAGCATGGACAGTAGATGAACTTTTGAAACCTTGTGGTGGATTGGTGGCTGTGCCAGGGCAAGGTGTGGGAACTACTTATTGAAGTTAACCTGGTAAAAGCCAGGGATGGTAAAAGCCTTGTTGCAGCCGGCTAGTTTTGAGAGTGCTGTGACAAGGAGACAGACCTGGGAGTGCTGATGGACAAAAAGCTCAACATGACCCAGTAATGTGTTTGCAGACCAGAAAGCCAACTGTATCCTGGGCCAAATCAAAAGAAGTGTGGCCAGCAGGTTGAAGGAGGTGATTCTCCCCCTCTGCTGTGGTGAGACCCCACCTGGAGTACTGCCTGAAGGATACAGCTCTGGGGCCCTCGACACAAGAAGGACATGGACCTGTTGGAGCAAGTCCAGATGAGAGCCACAAGGATGATCAGAGGGCTGGAGCACCTCTCCTATCAAGACAGGCTGAGAGAGTTGTGGTGGTTCAGCCTGGAGAAGAGAAGGTTCTGGGGAGAGCAGCCTTCCGGTACCTAAAGGGCCTACAAAAAGCTGCAGAGGGACTTCTTACAAGGATCTGTAGTGGCAGGACAAGGAGGAGCAGCTTTAAAGTGAAATAGAGTGGATTTAGGTTAGGTATTAGGAAGAAATTCTTTACTGTGAGGTTGGTGAGACACTGGCACAGCTTGCCCAGAGAAGCTGTGGATGCGCCATCCTTGGAAGTGTTCAAGGCCAGGCTGGATGGGGCTTTGAGCAATGTGGTCTAGCAGAAGGTGTCCCTGCCTGTGACAGGGGGTTGGAACTAGATGATCTTTAAGGTCCCTTCCAACCCAAACCATTCTATGATTCTATGAAATCTTAATGTCTTTGTAGATGTTATTTTACAGGATACGTTTCAAATGGATTGATAAGGGGCATCTTGAATAAGAATAGCTTATTTGTTGGTGAAATATTTCTATTAATTTCGGAGTATCTAGGTTACTTATGAATCTTTCTCATTTGCTTTTTAAAAACATCATAGAAATACACTGATCAGTGTTTTTTGGGGGTTGGTTTGGTGGTTTTTTTGATCTTGTGATAAACTCCAAGACTAACTAGGGTACTTTAGGCAAGCCTCTGGGATGTATCATTAATCATAGTAGTTTTTCATAGTTACATTCAAAGATACAGCTGTCTGTCAGTAAGTTTCTAAAGCCTAGAGGTTGTATAAACATAAAGACGGGATTCCTGGTTATGACAATATTGTCTCCTGATGAAATTTGCTTTTGATTTGCTAAACAGATTAGTTTTCAGAGTTATTTATGTCAAACAATGCTAAAAGCCCAGTGCTAGAACTAACAGTTATATAGTACACATGTTGTATTGCCTCAAATTCTAGCTTTCATCTTGTTCTAATTTGCAGTGGTGAGAGGTGATAGCTCTCCACTCTTTTTAATTCACACTTGTTATTTTTTATGGTGTCGTCTATCCTAACAATAGCAATTTGACCTTTTAGGAATTATTTCTGGATAAAACTACGATAATTACCTGGGCAGGGAAAAATTTTGGTGGTTAGCAGGAGTAAAGATGCCTCTCTTGTCATTTTACTTTGATTGCATAATGTTAATTTAGTGTCACAAACTTCTTAATCCAAATCATAGACAATATTATCAGCACTTAGGCAGAAAAGATTCTGTTAAACTTGTAGCTAAAACTCTCTGTTTTGCTTAATATTTCTTTGGGGTTTTTTTGTTTCATCTTTTTGAGGGCAGTCTGAGATTACTGTTTGCCACTAGGCAAGTATTGTGAAAGTACGGAAGGTGAATGGAAATTGAGTTAGTTTTTCCATTGTTGAAGCTTTCAAATATTTTTGGTTTTGTGATTGCTGTTCTCAGCTTTGCATATGTAAAGGTAATAAAAATGAGAAAAAAATGCTAAGAAAAATGTAATTTGTAAATGATCCATGGTTAACCAGTTTGTGTCTCACAGGTTTTAGAGACCTACATGTTTCACTCTTTTCTTAAAGCTCGTCTGAACAGAAAGATGGATGCTTTTGCTCGACTTGAGTTGAGTACCCAGTCTGAAGAGGAGAGGTAAAGTTTTCTTATTCCTTATTCTGATTTTGACTCTTTTGTTCGTATCAGTGATATAAGTCCTTTTGACTCTATTGGTATGAGATTAGGTCATCTTTGAATAAGATGATGGCTAATTGATAGGCCATTTTATTAAGATTACAAGGGTGATATGAACCTGTCCAGCAATGGCTGTTGAAATTGTAAATTGGTACTATAATTGTAATTTAATACTATTATACAAAAAATAATAATTTAGTAATTTAGTGTGTATGTATACTGAATTTTAATTATATAGTTTATATATAGTCTTTGTTTTTCTCAGATTAAACTTGATGTTTCATAGCCCGAGAAGACTGACTATTGAGAAAATGGCTTCTAAACGATTTAATCCACAGCGCATAATTAATAGGCGTATGGTAATCAGTATGCCTAATCTCCAAGATATCAAGCTGCCAGAGGGCCCTACGAGAAATTCCTCACTTCAAAGAATAGAAACAGGCGTTGGTAAGAGAAGGATGTGTTGAACAAATACAGTGTTTTTTCTGTTGTCTTTATGGGTGACATCACCGAGTGATTTTCACAGAAACAGGGTCAGATGCTGTAAAGAACTGGTGAGCTGAGTCATTTTGCATCTGTGCTTCTTGCATGTTAAATCAGTCTGCAGCCTGCTGTAACTTTTGCTGTGCCTGATTGACAAAAGACTGATTGGTCACAAGAGGACTGATGGAGATTCGCTTCCTGGGGCAGTGACCATGTTCAGTCCTCGCCCACCTTATGTCTAGTTCTCCACTACCTTTAAACATAGGCTTAGGCTTATCACTGTTTAACAAGGTGAGTCTTAATAAAACTGCATGTTGGGTTTTTTTTGTTTTTTCTTTCCCAGAATTGGCGTTATCAGATGTGGGAATATTCTGATGGTAAGAACAGTGGACATAGAAATATATTTGTGTCCTTAGCACAACTGTAATCTTACTTGAATTTCACGTGATGTAATTGCTTGTTGCTGTGATGGGGATTCTTTTTATTGTTTATAGTATTGCTGGTTGTGAAGATACTTGCACTTTTACTCACTGCTTATTCTAACTACTGTACTTTTTGTTTGTTTTTAGCTGTGAGAATGCCCTCCAAATCAGTCAGTATGTTCAAAATTCCAGAAATTCACTTTCCTCTGATGTTCCAGTGTGTTCACTCCTACTATACAGACTTCTTCAATCATCTCAGCAAAGCTATAAATACCTTACCACCTGATAACTCAGCATTGCTGGCAAGGTACTTCTACCTCCGGGGACTTATAAGCTTGATGCAAGGGAAACTACTAAATGCGCTTTCTGACTTTCAGAACCTAGATAAAACAGACTTAAGAATTTTCCCTACTGATCTTGTAAGAAAAATAGTGGAAACCATGCCTCCTTCTGAGCGTTTGCAAGCAGACCGCAAACCTGAGCTGAAGAAGCTGATAAGTCGAGTGATGGAAAAACAAAGAGAAGTTGTGAAAATAGATGATCATGTAAAAAATTTTGAATTACCAAAAACGCACATGCAACTTGATGATTTTGTGAAGCGAATCCAGGAATCTGGGATTGTCAAAGATATAGACACTATACATCGGTTATTTGATGCCCTAACAGTAGGTGAGTATAAGATACATTTTTAGTGACCATCTACATAGGTTCATAAAAAAAAAAAGTTCAAAATTATTATTGCACCAAAGTAAAATTTGTCTCCAGTTGACTTTAATTATTATTCAACATTTTCTGGGCCTCTGAAAACTCACAATATGTGAGCTTTATGGACAATTTTATTTAATTAGGATAATTACAGAGAATAGTTTTAATGTATTCAAGAATGCCTATACTTGCATCCACAATGAAGACGACGAGTCTACTTATATTTGGGCACACAATTTTCAATTTTTCATGTTGTGTAGGTGAGGTAGTTTTATGATCTGATGGTGTGCAGTTCTGCTTTGGAGTAGATTGAGTGAAGTGAATACAAACTCTCCTAATGGAAAATAGCTCTGTGTTATAAAACCACTAAGTAACATGACAAGATGGTGGTCTGTTAAAAATAAACTAACAAAATCCAGAATTCAAGTAGCTACAGTTAAATTCCTCATGGATGGTCATCATAGCAAAAGGAGAGGTTTTGTATAAACTTGAGAGAATTTTCTTTTCTCCTGAATGAGATCTGAATCTTGTGATTGATTTCTAAAAAAAAATAGTTTGAGGGTGCTTTTATAAAATACTACTCAATTATCTTCTGTGCCTCATTATCCTGGTAACTGTTGTATTTTGTGGCCATGAAGGATTAAACACTGGTCAAAATGGCAAGACTTTCTGAAGCCAGAGGTAGCATCTCACAAGAATTTGTGTTTGCTTGAGATTCTGCTGTCCAAACACTTGAACTTTTAGAGTAATTAATTACTTGGAGTAACTATTGCTGAAGTCTTCAACTGTTGCAATTTAAAAAAAATTTTAGGACGTCAGAAACAAATTGATCCTGAAACATTCAGAGATTTCTACAACTATTGGAAAGAAACTGAAGCAGAAGCTCAAGAGGTGAATCTACCACCAACAGTAATAGAACATCTAGATAAAAATGAATGTGTCTACAAGTTATCCTGCTCAGTTAAAACTAACTATGGTGTAGGAAAAATAGCTCTGACCCAAAAGCGCTTGTTCCTTTTGACTGAAGGAGGACATCCTGGCTATGTCCAGATTGCTGCTTTCAGGGATATAGAGGTGAGCATCACGTAACTTCTTGTTCTCTTGCATGCCTATGGATATAAGCCATGTTCCATTCTGCAAAATGATCTGTCTCTCAACTTAGTTTCAGTAAGGAGTGTAGGAAACCTCTGAAGTCAGTAACCTATGAGTGATTAGATAAAATTCTGAGTCTTTGGACCAAAAACATCAGAGGTGATGTAGTGTGGTTTGCTAGGTGCTAGGATGAAATAGAATAAAAATCTAGAGGTTGTAGCCTCTAAATGTACAGAAATGTGCACAGTGCAGCACATGGGATATAGAGCTAGAGAAGTTTAACACGAGCTGTAAGTGTGCTTATTTGAATTTATTTTGTTGGTGTCAGTGAAGCTTGTATCCACTGTAGAGTGAAGTCTGTATGATGCTGTTTGGAACTTACATTTTCATAAAACCATCTCAGCTTAACGGTGTGTATGGACAATTGAAATTATTAGCTATAGTTAGGAATAGAGAGTTGCCCTGTAGGGGTAGGTGCTTCACCTTATCTGTGATACATCCTCCTTGTTTTCTTTTTTCCCATACCTTTCTAGGATGTTAAGAGCACAACTGTAGCTTTCCTTCTTTTGAGAATACCTACTCTGAGGATTAAAACATTCTATAAAAAAGAAGTCTTTGAAGCTAACCTTAAAACTGAGTGTGATCTCTGGTACCTGATAGTGAAAGAAATGTGGGCTGGAAAGAAAATGGCAGATGATCACAAGGTATAAATATGGGGATTTCTAACCAGATAAGTATGAATTATGTGCTTTCTGTTCTAAATAATTCATGTATCAATCTTAGAATGTCTAAGTTCCAGCAAAAAATAGCTAAAAAACTTTAAATTTTGCTTCTAAATAGAATACTTCTGGAATAATAAAAAAAGGAAAGAAATAAAGTTATAGATTGATTTTTCTTACTCGTTGGCACAGAACTTTTGATTTACTCACCAATTCTGTGAAGTAGTTTCTGAAGCTAACAACATATGAGAGTAATGATCCTAACTAACAGAAAATTTTCCTCACCTTGTTTCAAAATATAATGTGTAGAAAGAATTTGGCCATGCTGGGACCCTGGTGACTGTAGAATCTTTCAACGAATGGAGCAAAATGTGTTCTGCCACAGAAGCAGGGTTTTCACTTAAACTACATGATTCTTCATGACTGCTGAATATAATAGTGAAAATATAGCTTGGTGGTTTTTCAGGAAGGAAGCACAATGTGTAATTCCCTCCTGTGAAGAAAGATCTAGCCTGAAAATGGGTACCCATCCTATGTCTGCTGTATGTTTTCCATCATTGCCATTCATATGGTTTCATTGGCACATCTGTATCAAGATTACATCAGATCTGAAGTATTCATCCAGTCTAATGAATTTACACTGGCTCTTGACTCCCTGCTCCATGCCCTTTCTTGGGAGTGCAACATGTAATGTGGAAGCACAGTTTCACTGTAAGTTGCATGAATTATGCTGCAGGGCAGCAACTGGTCAGTGCTTGTGTTAAGAAAGACGTGTTGTTGAATGTGGAGATTGTAATAATGAGCAATAGATAAACTACATTAAGATTTTTGGTTTTAGGATCCTCAGTATATTCAGCAAGCATTGACAAATGTTCTTCTGATGGATGCTGTGGTTGGTGCCCTGCAGTCCTCCAAAACCATATATGCAGCCTCTAAACTGTCTTATTTTGACAGGATGAAAAATGAAGGTCAGTCACATGGCAATGATATAAAGCCTGCTGCTGTTGTATCATGTGTCTCAGCTCTTTCTGTTTATCTTCTGTTTTTCAAACTGATTTTCTGTAGAAATATAAAAATATGTTAGTCTTGATTGCACTTTCACAGATATAGCTTATTAAATAGTATTACTAGAAAGCTTAGGGTTGAGGGTTTTGTTTGTTGTTTTCTTTTTCTTCTGTGCATCAGAACCTTAGTTGGTATGTATGTCTCCATATTGGATGCAGTGTTTTTGTTTTGGTTGTTTAGACTGCTTGGGTGTTGTATGCATGCTTCTGCCACCAGAATTCATACAAATGGTGTTTGGACTCTCCCAGTCAGCTAAGGCTAGAGGGAAAGAAAAGTGAGAAATGTGAATAAATGGTGCAGAATTCTTATTTCACGAGAATCTATTTCAGGCTTAAATGTGCGATTCATGACCTTTTAAAAATCTGTTTTAGTGCCTATGATGGTCCCCAAAACAACTTCAGAGACATTAAAGCACAAGATCAACCCCTTAGCTGGTGAGACATTTCCACAGGCAATAGATGTCTTGCTTTATACACCAGGTAATGTGATGTATTGCTTGCTTTATGTTAGCCCAGCTTTAATTAGTCTATAAAGCATGTTATCTCATAACACTTGGTATTATAACTGCCTGATTTTGTTCACATTCTGACATGCTTTGGTTGTGTGTTGAATACTAAAGCAGAAAATCATTAAAAAAAACCCGGTAATAATTGGAGTAAGATACTCCAAGGCATAGCTTTCACAGTCTTAATTTGTCTTCCTGTGTTTATATGCCTTATAGTAGACCTCAATTATGTGTTAATGTGCTGATTTCCCATTAAGACTTCTGCCTTATTTATTGAGCAGGGGGTGGTGGTGAATGATGCTCCACTATTGATCAATATTCATTTTAATTTTTTTTATTTTTCAGTAGAGTCATATGGGGATGTTTGAAACAGTGCAGGGAATAGCGTACCACCTCTTGAAATCCCAGGCAGACCTATATGCCCATGACTCTCATCGTATATTATGTGATTTAACGTACTGTTCATCACATGTAATTTAAATCCATCCCTGCAGAAAGCACTATCAATTTCCTTGTGAGCTTTTTGGTGATACTTGGCACATTTATATCTGACTAACTCAAAAAGCATTAGAGGAAAAAAAAAAAAAAAAAAAACCAACCCCAAAGCTAAGGACTGCGTGCAGTGGGCATGAATTTAGATAGCAGATTAGTTCTGGAAGTTCCTAACTCTTAGCTTCATAACCTTGCTAGTCTTCTGATGTAAGTTCGTATGCGATTCCTGATATTTGGGCAATTTGAGATGAAAGGGGAAAGTTAGTGGAATTCCAGCGTTAAGAAAGTGGGAAGGAGCAATTTTGTGTGGGTGGGTGGTGGTTGGTTCAGTGGTGCTTTTCTTTCTTAGAAGCCTCATACTACAAAGTGGAGCTCTAATGGAGCAGGCAGAATGAGTAGATTTATTAGTTGTATTTCATAGGGCTTAAAAGCCTTCCGGCAATCCCAGTTAGCTAAGTACATTATCAACGAAAAACATTGCCTCTGCTCTGAATAACTTTGAAGTGTAAGATTAAATCATCAGGTGAGCTCAACAAATGGATGAGAACAAGCACAAATGCGTTGTGAGAACTGTGTTGTATGCTGATGATGTAAGTTCCAGAATACAGATGTATTTTGTTAGAAAGCTGCTCTGCCTAATAATGGTTTTCCCACACATCTCCAAAAGTGGTTTATTTTCTTGTATCTCTCTCATCTTCTCTGCTTTATTTCTAGGACATCTTGACCCTTCAGAAAGACCTGGCAATGCTCATCCCAAACTATGGTGTGCTTTAAATGAGGGGAAGGTGGTGGTCTTCGATGCATCTACCTGGTCTATTCAACAGCACTGTTTCAAAATGGGCCACTCTAAACTGGTAAGACTGACACACATTGCGATTGCTGCTTTAGTTTGGTGCTTTTGTTGCTATAGCCTGTACGACCCTGAATCGCTGTCATTCTTTTAAAAGTTGTAGAAAAACAGTTGAGATTTTTGGGCCTCAGTTAACCTGGAGAAATGGAGATTTTTGAGAAGAAAGGAAAGGAGAGAAGGTGGGTCCATAATGAAACGAGTCAACTGGTGGAAGTGATGAATTGGATATTGGGAAAGCCTGCTGGCCTAATGGCCTGCGTTCATGGGGCAGGAAGGCAGGTTTGAAACAGCTGAGGAGAAGGAGTAAGAAAATCAATATAAAGAGAAGATGAGAAGGGGAGCCCTAAGAACAGATGAAGTGTCACCTGTGCTGAAGAACTGGAAACTGGGGAAAGGTATAAGGAAGACAGGTGGATGATATTGAAAGAGAGACAGTGCTCTAAAAGAAGATGACACAACCTGCAGGTTAAAGATTGTTGCTTGTGAAAGGCCACCTGAAAAGAGTAACTCTTTTGATGAAAGGGGAAGCTGACCAGAGCTGTGGACTGAGTGAAAAACATGCAGTAGAGAGAACATGCAGGAGAAAGGGATTGGATAGGGTACTTATGTGAAACATCTCTGTGGGTGAGTGTGGGAAAGAGTCAGAAAGGGAGAGGAAAGGCTGATGTTGAAGAGCTGGGCGGAGGGAAGATAGAAATCCAGGAGAAGAGTCAGATACCAACCTGTTAAAAAGAAGAGAAAGAAACGAGGACGGAAGTTTGGAACTGGTGGGACTCAGGAGGGAGAGAAATGAAGAGCAGCTGAATGAGGGAAGTATGTCCTGGAGTCAATAGAGGAGAAGACAGTGTTTTCTTAGACACTACTTCAAACTGAAGTAGGAAGTATGTTTATATCAGACAGGATGGCTTCCAGTGCAGAACAGAGAAGTACGCTAACTTCTGTGGTTTCCCCTGATGCACTTTGTAACATTTACTTTGGGTCAGAAAAAACAGCTTTGAATCATTTACCAAGGTACATTATTAATTGTATTTACGGAAGAATAAACTCAGCAGAGATCTGTGCTCTCTCATTTTTAATAGAGCAGAGAAAAGGATATAATACTGGAGCACCAAGTCTTGATCTTATATGGTAATCACCAGAAAACTTTAGCATCTTAATACAAATTTTTTCCATGTTATGTTAAAGAGTGTTTTTTCTTCTAGATCTTATTTAATCTTACTTTTTCTCTCTAGACTTGTATGGTCATGGTAGAACAGAGTCAAGTGTGGATTGGTTCTCAAGACTCCATTATTTATATTATCAACACCCACAGTATGTCTTGTAATAAGCAACTAAATGATCATCGTTCTGATGTTACAGACATCATTGTGGAGAAAAAGAATGGAATACCCAGGTATATTTAATTACTGTGTTTTCTTCTTAAAAATACATATACGAGCAAATGTGAAGGATGTCTGTACCTGCCAGAAGAGACATAGACATGTGGAAAATCTTCCCGTGGTTGAGTAGAAAGCCATTTATGTAGCTAGAATAGTATTCACCACCCTAGAGAATTTGGCCTGCAGTCAGCAGAGGACTAGTTAAAGATCCAAATGATATATGTTGTGCTTTAATTATTTGACTGAAACAAGGGCAAAAAGTTAACTTGTGGCAAAGAAAAAGGAGCCCACACAGGAAACCAGTGACTGATCTTCCTAGATGTTGGAAAGAATTTATTGTTTTAAACGGGGGAGCTTATTCTGCTAACATAAGCCTTCATTTAGCCTGTTTTTGTAGCTCCCATATTGTATATGGTAAAGTAAGAATTTCCTTTTTAAAGAAAGGCCATTATGTACTTTGGAACAAAGAGGACAAAGGAATGCTTTTTTGGATGAGGATGAGAGCAGCCAGGAATTGGCAGCATCCAATGATGAATCAGTACAGATGCAGTTTAAAGACCACTTCACTTCTGCTTTGAACACATCATCAACTAGGTGTTTACAGCATGCTTCTAGATTTTCCTGCCTGTTTGTAAAAGAAAAAAATACATTTATTGTTTTGTTAAGACAAAATGCTTTTGATCTTTTGGTAGCACCGGGAAGAGATTGGCTGGAGGCCTTAACCTGCTGTCTTCCCATGGGAGCAGCAACTCCCAGGCCAGACCAGACATCAGCCGTAGCTCTGCCATTGGTGCAGCAGGCGTAATGGGTTTCAGGCAGAATTTGCTTAGGTGTTGTTGGAACCTTCTGAAAAAGGTTTTCTCATCTGAAGACAACAGATATTAAGGGTAGAAAAAAAATACTATAGTTTGTTTTCTCAGGTGCAGTAACAAACAGTTCTGAGATGGTTTTGTCCTAACTTGAGAGAAAAAGAGAAAATCCTATAGGCAACAATATTCGGGATAATTATAGGGAAAGTTTTTGTTGTACTTAACTCCTCATGCATGATGTAACATGTACTCCAGTTCACTTGGAGCTCTGAATTAGCCTGCAGTGTTTCCAGTGATACAGAGTACACTCCTAAGAAGAGAAAGGTACCTCTACTGGAACACTAGGAGACATAAGCAGCTTGAAAGTTGGATGCCTGGTTGCGACCCAGAGCTGTTCATTGCTTAAATGCACTTTCAGCTGTCTAGAGCCAGCTACCTAGAATACAGTGAGGGAAGAAAAGAAGTTTAGATCCTTCCCTAGGCCTGTGGGCACAGGATGGACATGCTTCTGTGCACTCAAGACTCTGGTTACCTTGTTTTAAAGAATTGAACCAGTCTAATTGTTTGCTAGTAGAAGAACTACAGTATCTGGCCTTGAAGACTCTTGGACTTCAGTCTGTTTGAAATCATTACGGTGCTTTACTATTCCAGTCTCTGAAATGAGGAACATTAATTTGGCTCACTGAAAATTGGTTATTTTGCAAGTGAGTCTCTTCTGTGGATGTGCTCTGTTTGGAACATGAATGTATATTATACTCTTCTTTTAATCTGTACAAACAGTGAAGCATACTCGAGCAGCTTAGATGGAACAGTTATTGCTTGGAACATCAGCACTCTGAAAGTTAATCACATCTTTCAGCTGCCCTGCCAAAATCTCACTTCTATCAAGCTTCATAATGACCAACTGTGGTGCTGTAAGTTCACTTCTCAAATAATTAAAAAAACCCCTACATCTTCACATAATGCGCTGTTTTATTAGAACAATACATGAATCTCAAACTCAGACTTATATGTACGTGATATTCTTTCCCCATTCTCTATTTAAGCACCCTTGTGTAGGTAAGGCCTCCAAAACACTTGCATAGATGGCTAGCTTGGATCGCTCCTCAAGGTATTGCCCCTACTTCAGGGTGTGACTTCTGGCTACACTGTATTTTTCTCGCCTCCCCTAGTGATGCCTGTAAACTGGAATGGAAAAGTCCTTTTGAAGTCTAGAGGGCCATAGCAGTTGCAAATTTTGTTTGATATTTCAGCTAGATTTTATGGTATTGGTCTGGCTTGGTAATCCTCAGACCTGCATTTTGGCTACTTGTAGAAATTTCTCATTCCCTCTGTAGGAATTTAGATGAACAAAGGCAAGTTTTTTGCTAGGGTAAAAGATCACCTTGAAGTTGTTTCATAAATGGTGACCGGATCAAGAATTTTGCACTGATTCTCAGTACTGCCATAGTAAGAGCCTGGATCCAAACATATCTTAACAGCAGCTAACGACTTGGGAGATCCTGGTCCTGCTATGGGCAGTAGTGATGCTGCTGGTGCTGTAGTAGAGTAAGGATTCAACTCTGTTAACCTTTTAGCACAGACACTTGGTCTCAGTTCTGTAGATGAAAATAATTATTCTTGTTAAGTTCTTAAGTATGAGATGTCCTAATTTTAAGGAGGTTTTTTCTCAATTGTTTTTGGATTCTAAACTAATAAGTGTATGCGCTGCAGAATAGAAGTCGGTGTTTGGAGAAAGAACGATCTGGAAAACGGATACTGTGAAAACCAGGAAGAAGTACCTCAAAAATTTCACTGTTGACTGAGAAACAAGACAGTTGTTAGATGCATCCATTTTATTTAGCCTTTTTTCTCCATGATATATAGAGATGGAGGAAGTTGGCACTTCTGTTACTAACTTTTTATTTTTAACATTGAAGGTACTCGGAGTTGCATACTTGTAGTGTCAACTCATGAATATCAGCTGCAGATGAAAATTGAGCATCACCTGAAGGATGTGTGTTCCTACTTTCTGTGCTTCCAGCTCTTTCCTGAGGTATTATATCTAAACTGATAATAGAGTTTAAAGGAAGCATGACTATGTGGCATTACAAGCCATAGTTACTTATTGCAATATACCTCCTGTCAGCAGTACTCATGTTAAATGTATCTTTCTGTGCTTCAGAGAGATGAAGTGTGGGCGTCTTACTCGCGAAGTAGTGACGTGTATATTTGGAACACCAAAGACTTTTCAAGTACACCTCAAAAGATTAATCTTCAGGATTGCTCTGAGATTACTTGTATGATAAGAGTTAAAAATCAGGTGAGAGACATTTGGACTGTTTTTACCTGTTGTGGAATTCTTTGCTGAAGTTTTGTTTGTTTGCAGCTCTGACAGGCTGTCATTGGTTAGTGTCCTTACTGGGTGTTTGCCATATGTACTGGTTTGAAACTTTGATTCCCCTTTGAAATCAGAAGCTAATGACTGCCTGCCACAACTGGCTGTTACAGGTATAGCCTAAAATGCTTCTCAAGCCAAAAGCCTCATCAATAATTAAATGTGTGGTGACTTTTATTAGCCATTAACGTTTTTGAGGAAGTGTAGAAACTGAACATTTAGGTTTGTTGATATTTAATCTCAGGATTCCGAAGACTAAGCCTTGGAAAAGGTTAATAGACAAACAGTAAATGGCAGCTAGCTAGCCTGTTTTTATATATAACCTTTTTCTTGTTTAGTTACCACATTTGTAACTCAACAGAGACAAAAGGAGCCAAGGGCTTCCTACCTTAGCATCTTGTGTTTCTGTCATACCTGTTGCGGTGCAAATGATTGTAGTTGTGATACCACATGGACAGGTTCTGGGTTAACTTACAAATAAATAGCTAAGATGTATCTATTGGGAAAGCAACTATCTGAATCTTTGGTGTTTCCTCCTTCCCTCCTCAAAAATGATTTTTTTCATGAAGTGCCTCATGAAATAAGGAAGCTCTCTGTGTGTTCAGCCCTTGCTTAGATTTGTGAACTAAAATAGAAAAACCTTTTGATACATTCTTCCTCAAAGTAGAGATGAATATATTTAACCCAGGGGGTTAAGAGGATTGTTTTGAAACCCCAAGGCATTAAGCTCTCTTTTGTTCTACCTAAGAACTGTGTTCCTTTTCTCTTTCAATTACTCCTCACACAGCTCCACCTTAACTACCATTGTAGTTCAGCTCATTGATACCAAAGGAACAACTGGAAGATATCCCTGTGTGAAATGTCTCCTGAACTTGAGTGTTCAGCACCTCATCTTTTAGCCTGCCAACAGCTCAGCAGCCTTGGTTGTCCAGGGACGAGTCTGGAGCCTGCTGTAGTAGCTGGAGCACACGTACTCCTCTTCTACACAGCGTTGCAGTTGCTAAGAATGAACTTGCAGCTTGTTAAAGGCTAGTGACAGCATTGGTAGGGTTGTCTGCCACAGGCTTGTGCTTCAATTAAAAACCAGCCGATTTTAGTCTTTAAGAAACCTGAGACAAAACCATTTGTATAATGTGCCTGTCTGAAGTAAGATGCTTTCTGGCTGCCAAGCATTGCTAATACACAGCAGTGAGTACTTACCTTGTGCAAATTTTTGTGCAGGGTGACCACAGCTTCTGTTTTTTCTGCTGTGCCAGACCAGGTACATCTGACCCTGTATTCTGCTTCTTACTGCTGGCAATAACAGTGTGAAGTAGGGAGCACACGTGAACCTGGCCTGTACCTGCAGTCCATTCCCCTTAAGCACCCTCACTATCCGTGGTCCTTGTTTATGGGTACTACAGTATGCACATCTGTCTCAGCCATTTATTAGCTATTTTTGAACCAGATCTCTGTGGATCTGATTGTATTTCGAACTTGCTTGTGCCACAGTTTCCCATAGCAGCTGTTTCTAGAAGTTCAGTGCCAGCCACGTACAGAGAAGTACTTTTGTCTAAGTGAAACTGAACTCTTACTTGCTTCCACATGTGACCCTTACTTCTCTTAACTGTGGGATGTGAAAAATGATTCTACATTCTGCTCATCTGCACTTTTGTGACTTTGTAAACCTTGATGTGATCCCTCCTCAGCTGCCTTCTCTCCAGCCTAGGGAGTCCTGGCTTTTTCCATCTTTGCTCATACGACAGCTGTTTTTTTTCTCCTGATAGTTGCAGTTAATCTTCCCAGGATTTTCACTGCTCTTGCAGTGCAGAGAGCAGATATCCAGAGCACACAGCACTGGAGAAATGGGCATGCTGTGGTTTATGCAGTGGTAAAGTGACACCTTCTGTTTTATTCTCTGCAGTGGGTCCGTGGAACAAAAGGCAAGTTGAGTTGCTGAGGTGAACAGCTCCAGTGCTGGCACGATCAGCAGCGGAGCACTCTAGTGTGATGCACAGAGATGTTTCCTGAACTGGGGGAACTTCAGGGGAGCAGAGACACCTGCCAGGAGCCCACAGCTCACATGGCAGCGGCTGAGGAGACTGGAACAGGGCCAGAGGCAACAGTGGGCAAGCCACCCCACCTGTAAAGGAAACCCCTGGGGAATGCTAGAAACAGGGACAGGCAGATGGGCTACAATGTGGCAGTTTGTGCAGCAGTTGGTGCACGGGAAGGGTGTTATGACTCTGCTGGCTAGACCAGGGAGCAATGGGATCCACCCAGCAGAAGGCCCTGTCCTCTCTACGCTCTGCACCCACCGTGACTGACGCAGCTGCCCAGACAGAGCTCGGGTGGGAACGGGCAGCCACCCCGGTGCCCCGCTGCAGGCTGTGCCCGGCTCTTACGGCAGTACCAGCCAGCCGCGGTGAGCGCTCCCGTGGGAGATGTGCCCAGCTGGAGGAACTCCTCCACTCAGTGGCAGCGCACCGGGAGGAGGGGAGTAGGCTGAGGAGGATCAGGGAGTCGGGGTGGGGAAGACAGAAAGACTTGAGGTGGGGTGGGGAGATACTTATATATGACATTTTTAGCGTTTCTTTTTTTCCAGCCTAGCAAGAGAGAATCCTCATTGTATCAATGTGGCACATCAAACTCCTCAACTGTGTCCTAGCCTGAAATGTGAAGTAATGAAAATGATTGTGGTTTGGTCTTGTTTTATTCCAGATGTGGGTTGGCAGCAGTGGAAGTTTGCAAGGCAAAACCAAAGGGAAGATCTATGTGATCAATGCTCAGAAGAAGACTGTGGAGAAAGAGTTGGTTGGTCACGCTGATACAGTAAAGGCGTTGTGCTCAGCAGAGGACAGATACGTCCTCAGTGGCTCTGGAAAGGAAGAAGGGAAGATTGCCATTTGGAAAGCTGAATAGTTAAGCTATTCAAAATATGTCTTACCTGTGCTGGAAAAAAGTGAAGACCTCAGGCTGTGGTTTACTCCAGCATTTTGCATATGTTTCAACCACCTGTCAGTGTTACTGTTTTCTATTTATTGAATTATTTTAATCCCTACATCGTTGTAGAAAATCGAAATGGAAGTGACTCTCTCCTTGCACCTTGTGCTGCTCCTGCAGGTTTGGTAAAGAAACAGAAATGTGAACAGAGGGGTCACTGGCATTCAGCTTGCCATGTGGTGATATGAAGGATCAGGGTTATAGGCCAGGTGGCACCAAAAGCATCGAAGCCAGCTCAGTAATTCTACTGGAGCTCGTTTTGTGCAGTGCATGTGTTGCCTAAAAAATGGAATTAGATACTGTGTTTACAGCCTATAATAGCTGGAAACGATCACCAAAAAGAAAAAACAAAATGCATTTATTGGATTTGTGGAGTTACTATGAATGCTGAGTATCTTTCTGACCTAGCAGCTAGATTCAGCTGGGAAGACTGTCCGTTACCCCTGTATGTATATTTATGGTGCCGTATTTCAAATGTAAACACAGACAGGTTCTTCCTGGTGGCACTGAAAGCTCACTGCTGCTCAGACAAGACACTTGCATATTTTTTAATGACCGTTGTACTTAAAAACTTTTCTTCTTTAAAAACGATGCACAGCGCTTGACATTTCTAACTGGTCTTTTTTTCTCTGAAAAAAAACCCACCTTTTTTTTTTTTTTTCTTTCATCTGAAGCACTTAAATTAAGTGGTTTCTGTATATATTATACTTGCTTTTGGAAACAATCTTTCAGTTACTGTGCAAACAAACCTGTGCTGCTCCTCCTTTCAGTCACAGTCTCCAATCAGAGGAACTGCTGTTATTTTGTGTAGAAACTGCTTAATTTTTAACTACTGCAGAGTCATCAAACTACTCCTTGATTACTGAAGTGAGCATCATCAAATTGTGGTCTGAGGATTCTCTTTAGCGTTCCCTAACTGCTTCCTGATGTACGTCTTTTTTTCCATTTATGACAATTCTCTATAAGTAAAACAATAAATATATACAGAATAGTTTTATCTGTATCAGTGCTGAGGAAAGTGGAAGGCAATATTTTAAATATTGTAAATAGAAAGGAAAAAAAGGGCTGCTACTTTTGTTAATAAATATGAAACAGTGTAGACCTAATACAAGTGTAAAGTACTGGAGATATGCACCTTGTAATATTTCTAACTCTTTCAATGTACTGATGAAAGGTTTTATCATATGATGGTAACTGGAATTGTACCTTTTTAGTTTTGTTTTATTTTTCAATTTAAGAATATTAAACACCATATTGATACTCTGGTCTCTATACTTTCTTTGTTTTCCTGTGTAACTTGATACATGATAAAAGAATGATGATTTTTAGTGCTCACTTGCATCCTGTTTGTGTACTATGGGGAGTAATTGCCTGGCTTTTTCCCTCTACATATTCTCCTTTCTAAAATCAGCTTCTCATCTGTAACTTTCAGGCTCCTTATTTCCTGTCCTGGGAGCTGTCTGACTGGTGATGGTAAGTGAAATGAATTATTTACTGAATCAAAAGATTTCTCTGTACAGAGACACACAATGATGAAAATGTCAGCTCTGCTCCACATTTTAAAACTGCATTCTAAAGGGAATGTGAAATTTTAAATGTGAGCTGTTGCTACCAACAACTTTATTATTATTAGAAAGAACTTGTTAATAAAATTTCACTTGCTACAGAGGTGAACAACAACCTGCCACCTGGCTGTCATTGCCATCACTGATTTTTTCATTCCTGCAAGACTTCTTAAACCTGGCTTTGCCTTCTCAAATGGTTTGTACCCAGCTTGTGAAAATGTCAGGTGACAAGAATAGCAAATATCCATTTTCATGCTTATAAATTCTTTCACTGATGAAAGACTCCAAAGTAATTTATTGAATAGGAACATAATTTACTGAGTAGGTATGTCCTTTTTAAAAGCACTGCTTTCTTTAATACCAGCTGTTGAAGACCAGTGTGTAGAAGAGTTTAACCACCTCGGACAAAACCATGAGATACAAAATCCGTCAAGAACACTGACCTGTCCCCAAGAGCAGGAGGAGGACCAGCAATACCAATTTAACTGACACGAGGAGCACAACATCATGTTGGTCTGTCTCTCCCAGTGCCATGAGGACACTCAGGTATGTGTTCACTTACCATTTCAGCTTTGCCACAATGTTGCAGTTGTGGAAATGAATCTGCAGGAAGGGTGAGGTAGGGTTTTGTTGAGTTTTTGGTGGATTTTCTGTCACTTCCCCTGGGCTCCTTGATGGTGGGAAGGCATAGGGGGAAGGGATCCTAAGATCTCTGAGCTCTTTGTTGCAATGCTTACTAAGAGATTGCCAGGTCTAGTTGCCTGTGCGCAGTCCACACTGGCTTGTGACTTTGTGATCTCTGTCTGGCTGTTGTTTCACCCTGGAGTAAGCTGTTTGAGGCAGAGACTATTCTGGTTGTGCTCATGTAATGCTTAGCATGGTGCTGCCTTGGCATGTAACAAGGACTCCTGTAAGTAGTGACGCTGTAACTACTAGTGCTTGATGGCTTGAGTTTTATAAAGCTTTTGTTGAGCTTTTTCAATTAAAAAGCTGATTGTCGGGGCTTTAAAGAGGCTGACAAACACTGGAAGGTTTTATGCTCTACCTGAAATTGTCTCACTCTCAAAACAGCGCTCAGAGGTTGCTATGCGAATACAGAAGTTCTTCAGCTATTTATGAGTGGATTGACCAGACAGAGCCCCTGGATCCTGCCAGGCTGTTCAGGCTAATGTGTGTTCAGCTCCTTTTTGCTGCTGATTTTTCCCCACTTTTCCCAACCGGGGAACTTCAGGGGAGTAGAGAGACCCGCCAGGAGCCTGCAGTCATGGCACAGCAGCTGAGACCAGAACAGGGCCAGAAGACACTGCAGGCAAGCCCCCACCCTCCCAAACCCCAAAGCAACCCCTGGGGAGCACTAGCAGCTGACATTTAGGGCGGCAGTTTGTACAGGATGAGTGTTATGACTGCTGGCTGGGACAGGGAGCAGTGGGATCCACCCAGCAGAAGGCCTTGTCCTCTCTACGCTCTGCACCCACCGTGACTGACGCAGCTGCCCAGACAGAGCTCGGGTGGGAACGGGCAGCCACCCCGGTGCCCCGCTGCAGGCTGTGCCCGGCTCTTACGGCAGTACCAGCCAGCAGCGGTGAGCGCTCCCGTGGGAGATGTGCCCAGCTGGAGGAACTCCTCCACTCAGTGGCAGCGCACTGGGAGGAGGGGAGTAGGCTGAGGAGGATCAGGGAGTGCGAGAGGGAACCAGATGACTGGAACCGTGCCTGGCCTCCCTGGGACAGGCCTGTCAGGCAGCCAGGAGGCATGAGACAGAGGATTCCCTGTCCTCTCTCCACTGGGCAGAATGTGGTAACTCCAGGGAGAGAGGGCCACGGTGACAAGTTCCTGCCTGGGGCAGCTGGCATGTCTCCTCCTTAGGTGGAAAAAGTATGGATTGGAAACAAGGACAGGTGACATGGGAGGACTACAGGGAGCAGCCCTGTAGAAAGCTCTGGGGGTTTGGGTTGATGGCAATACGAGCTAACAGCATGCCCTGGCAGCTAAAACCATGTCCTGGGGCGCATCAAGCACAGCATAGCAAGCTGGTGGAGAGAGGTGATTGTCCCACCACTGCGCTCGTGTGGCCCCACCTCAAGCTCTATACGCAGTTTTGAGTGCCTCGGTAGAAGAAGGGCATAAACTATTAGAGTGTGTCCAGAGGAGTGTGGTGAAAACCCTCAAGGGCAAGACAGGAGGAGTGGCTGAGGCCAATTGGTTTCTTCAGTTTGGAGAAGAGAAGGCTGAGGGGTGACCTCATCGCAGTCTGCAACTGCCTCACGGGGGGGGGGGGGCAGTGGAGGGGGAGGTGCTGATCTTCTCTCTCTGGTGACCACGACAGGACATGAGGGAATGGGATGAAGCCATGTCAGGGGAAGTTCAGATGGGACATTAGAAAAATGTTCTTCATTGAGAGGGTGGTTGGTCACTGGAACAGGCTCCCCAGGGAATCGGTCACAGCACCAAACCTGTCAAGAGTTCAAGGAGTGTCTGGATGATGCTCGTAGTCATATGGTTTAGTTTTAGGTAGTCCTGCAAGGAGCAGGGAGTGGGCCTTGATGATCCTTATGGGGCCCTTCCAGCTGGAGGTTTTCTAGGATTCTGTGATTCAAACCAAGGGATGGCAGTGTTTGCTTCTAGAAATTACCCTGCTGCGGAGATGGGAGCTGCTTGGAAATTCGGGCTGACTTGTGCTGGCTGATCAGGGCCGTGCAGCAAGGTGGGAAATGGCCCCTTCCTCTCCTTCCAGCCTGCATTCATGGGCTTCTGCGGGTCTATTTGTAGGACCAGTTCCCTTTCGCCATCAGTACTGACTGAACCCTGTCTTGCTGTCAGCTTGCTACAGTCAGCGAAGCAAAAGCCAATCCTCAGACACCCCCCCCCATCCCCCCCCCCCCCCCCATTAATTACTTGCCTCTGTTGCTCTTTCTGCATCTCTTTCAGCTACTGTGTTCCCAGCCCTCTCCCCAGGGGGTGGTGGCGGGGCTGTCATTTGCTGTGTGGCATTGAGTGGGTGCCAGCTGCGCTGGGGTCAGCTGCCGTTTGGAGGCTGAGGCTGAGGTAGAACGTAAGCTGCAGGATTTCCCCGGGTGTGTGACTTCCTCCTCCGTGGTGCTTTGCCCCAGCGCCTCACATGGGTCCCCCGCTTTTGGCTGCGGGTGGGTGGCCCGTGTGCCACCCCAGGTGTTAGGTCAGGAAAGATGTTGTGCAAATGCCACTTTGCACCAGTGCAGCCTTCCAGGCCCAAAGAAAAGGAAGCAAATGCTGTCTGCTCAGGGCTGGGAGCTGGGGCAGCGGCTGCCCGCCACCCTTGACCCTAGGATTTGGGCCACTGTCCTGCTGCAACTCCCCATCCATCACCACGGCCCTCCAGGGCTAGTTCCCTGCTGGGTGGCTGCCCCCGGCCCCTTTTCAGGCTGCGAAGGGCTGCCCACTGCATGGGACCCCAACTCAAGGGTGTGTGTCTGTGGTGTCACCACCTGGAAGATGGTCACATCCCATGTCCCCGTGAGCTCTGGGCTTATGAGTGTGTCGTGCAAGGTTGGAGCTGCTGGGGAGTGGGCAGTAGTGGGAGTCTGGGAGTGCATGAGGTCTCAGCTCTGCCGGGTGCCTACGTGGGGTGCAGGCAGCGTGCACGACAGGGCCTGATCCTGCAGGGCACAGCAGGGTTGGGGCTGCTCAGCAGGGCCTGCGACAGCCGCACAGAGGCAGTAACTGGTGGCCCTTGGGTTCCTCTGTAAATACCCAGTGGTAGCCCTCGGCAGTAGGTGGCATTACCTCCCTGCCAGCACTGAGGGCTGGCGTGGACATGGGCACAGTATACCCCTGCCCCCTGCCCCAGGGTGGGAGAGATGTTACTCCAGCTGCTGGGAAGCCTGCAGGGTGCAGGGACTGACTCCACTGGGGCAGACTGGGGCTGACAGGAAGATCCTAGTTTGCTGGTTGTTCCAGACTGGGTCCAGACTGGGAAGCAGGGGAAGCACTGGGGCAGGCCCCTCTCGAGCTGTTCCCAGCTACTCCAAGGCCACTGAGCTATTTTTTAATGGCTGTATTTAACTTGAACGATGGCTCAGGGGTGACCAGCTCCTCTTCCCTCACCCCTTCCTCAGCATGCTTCGGCCAGCCCAGACTTGGCACCCTGCTCCCAGCCCGAGGAGGGACCCGGTGCTCCTGACCGGGGATGGCAGCCTCCCCCTCCTAGGCCAGAGGGTACGTCATGTCTCCTGAGCCAAGCAATTCCTTTCTGCACTTTTCCTCCTCTCTGGGCATCACCCTTGCAGGAACAACAGCACCTGAGAGGTTTCTGTTTCTTGTCACTCTCCCCTGGCTGCCTTGTGACACTGGAAAGGATGAAGCGGACTGCCCGGTCCTCCCCATCTCTTGGCACAGGGGACAGAGCTAACAAGCAGATACTGGGGAGGAGATGCATGGACAGAGAGAGGGGCTCAGTGTCACGCCTTGCAAGACCCAGCCCAGGGAAGTTCAGGGTTATTTCTTTACTCCTTTCACATCCTTTGGGCTTCTTTACTTTTAATTGTGCTGGGAGAAGACAGGGATGCAGGGCAGTCCCTGCCACTTAATCCCCACTTTACTTTGGTTGGGCTCTGCCTGGTGAGCTCCCCATGGTGAGGGCCCTGCTCTGCCAGGTGGGGTGAGGAAGGGAGGCTCTTGCTGATTGTAGTTTCACCCCAGCCAGCAACCTCGCTCCCCCATGCTTCATAGCAGCTCTATATGAGGTGCTATGAAGAAAGTTAACTCTATCCAGCCAAAACCAGCACAGCTGGGTCTTCTGTAGGTATTTGGAATAGCTCCTTCCCCAAGGAGGCAGTGTCCATGCTCTCTCCTTGATGCTAGTGAAAAAACAAGTTCATAGCCCAGGCTGAAAGTCAGATTTATTGCATTTTATGTTTTCACTTCTTTCTTAACATCAGGTCCAGTGAGAAAAGAGTGCAGATGAGCTGGGTTTAGTCAAAAATGAACTAAATGCTGCACAGGCATCAAATTCTCTGAGCTGCTTATACCAGTTCTGAAGAAGTGCCTTCAGGGGAAGTCACAGAGCAGATCTGTCAAGTAAAGTGCTAGAAATCAAATCAGGACAACTGAGCTCTCCACAAGGCAAGTTTAACCCTGTCAGCTGGCATTTGTAATCAGGTACACTGGTCTCTGGCTTTCCCCTTGTCAGTAGCAATGGCCCATGTGGTTAGTCAGTTTGGGTGTGAGCTGGTTTCTTTGGAAGCTCCTTATAGTTACACTTATTTCCTCCTGAAATGCTCCCAGGCCCTCCTGCGCAGAGGAATCCCACACCGTGGTAAGGAAGAAGAGTGGGAAAAGACCAATATGCTGGCAAAGAAGGGACAAGACCCTCCCTGCCACCCACTGGAAGGGAAGGCCTGACAGCCCTGAGGCCCCAGTAGTGCTCTTGGTGATGGCATGAAGATGATGGATTTTGCTGGCTCAGCAGGTGACAGCCACTACCCCTCGTTTTCTCCTGGGAAGGGGTCAGAGCAACCAGCGCAGGAGCAGAGTCTGCAGCTGGGGCCATACACCTCTCCCAGGCATCACTGTTTGCTCTCCATCTGCGCTCCCTCCTCTGTTGCACCTGAACCCTGCAAGTGTCAGGTGAGTTTATCAAGTATTTGTGAACTGTTTGGTGTTTGGTTTTTTTGTAGTAATGTTTTTAGAAATATTAATTAACCTTTGGGAAGCCAGTGAACATTATTTGTCTTGTACAGCTCAGGGACGAGGGGAGGCGGCAGCAGCGTTCAGCCAGTAGCAGGCAGCCAGCATTGCTGCCAGCCCCGCAGGTGCAACCACAGACAGGACACTCACGTTCCCTACAAACAACACAGGAATGCCAGCCACCAACTCTTACTGAAATGTTTATTAAGATCGAACTTCTGAACAACAGATTGGAACACAATGTTTTGTGGAGTAGAATATTTCTAAATTGATTTTTCTTTTCTATACATAAATGAAAAAAAATCAAGATTATACAAAAAGAACAGAAAGTGCAGAACACAATAAAATAGTTCTCATGCAACAAACCTCTTCTTTTAACCTTAAAACAGAAAATAAGCTCAACAGTGTAGAAATAAAAATCATACATACATTATGCCATCTACGCACTCAAACATTCATCTGTGACATTACTTTTCTTTATCCCTTTTTCCTCATAAAACAACATTATGTGTTTAACACATGCTTATAAACATTGCTAAACTCAGCAAGAGCTATTATAGTGCCCCAACTTAATAAGTTGATAAAAAAGTAGTTGTCATATGGCCAGTTCACAAAGGAACTAAATATTCTTTTTTTTTCTTTTTTTTTTTTCTGCTATGAGATGCCTATATATGCAGCTTTCTATTAATATGAGGCATTTAAAATAAGCTGGTCATTTGGCTACCAAAAGGGCTTAGTGTTCATGTTACATCAGAAAAATAAAAATTAATGTTGGGAACTGCCAATTTGTTGAGAGAAAAGTCTTTCTGGTTTTTGGGGCTATTTACTACAATTTAGCTATCATTAAGGATTCAATAGGTGCAGACTAAATAAGGGGATGCCTAGTTCAGCTAAATGTTCCTAAAGCTTCACCCTCAACTTCAAAATTTAAGAAAAAGTGTATTCAAATCGAACCGTGTTTGCTAAAGTTTCAGCAGGTCACAAGGGCATCAAAAGCCTTTTAATTTTAGCAGATGCTCTCTTCTAGGGGTGGAAGGTATTTGTCCCTCCTGGGCGCCCGTCATGGTCCGCTGTGCCTCCCGGGCGAGGGAAGGCGAGATTGAAAGACAGGTGAGCTGCAGGGCTGCTTGGGTTGAGGAACCAAATAAAAACTTAATTTAAATTACAGGAAAAAGTGGAACATCTTAATGGGCAGACCTTTGCAGATATTAGTGCCACAGTAAGAAAAGGCAGTTGAGCCTTTTTGTTAAGACTATTTCCTAACTCACTGGGTTGCTGAGTCTTGAAACTCAAAATCAAAAAGCCAGTTGATATCTGAGCTTCTGCAGCTCACCTCTGCCAATGGCTTGTTCTGGATGCAACATGAGAAAGAGAAAACTTTGGGTAGCTCCACTTTTTAAAAATGACCATTTTTGATGCACTTTACAAACGTTCAGCTTTGTCATTTAAGGAAGAATAACAGCTAGAGAGCTCTCTGTAACCATAAAGTTTCTGCAAAGAAAAATAAAATTTGGTATTTCTTCTACACAGTCATTAATAACATCTCTGTGCAACATTTGGTGTTCGTTACATTTATTTGGCCTATTAAAAGGAAAGAAGGACAAAACAGCTGCAAATAAAAACCAACTTCTCTTTCACAATAGATACTTCAGATGCCGAAGCTGCTACATGTGCTTGGAATATCATGCAGGAGTTTACTTATTATTTAAAATAGGATACATATTTATAGCTGAGCTCGTCTCGCATCAGACAAGGATGAAGGAAATCTGGAAGAACTCAGTTGAAAATGTTGAGTACAGTGATGACAAGCACACAACCACCAAAAGAGATTTTGGCCCGAGCAGTGTGTATATAAATGTATACACACACAGATACATAGACACACGCACACGCACCTAAAAAACCCCAACTCTCAGTGACTGAACTACAATTTGTCGCAGGGACTGAACAACGGAGTGTTGTGCAACCCGGCTACGTGTATATGCAGAGTTACTGAAACCATGAGCGAGCACTGAAAACGAACGCTGACCCCTGTGACATGCCTCCGGG
Source organism: Falco punctatus (assembly GCF_963210335.1). Taxonomy (NCBI): domain Eukaryota; kingdom Metazoa; phylum Chordata; class Aves; order Falconiformes; family Falconidae; genus Falco; species Falco punctatus. The sequence goes on along the minus strand of NC_137582.1, from coordinate 87,683,515 downwards.
AAGGCAGTGCCCCTCAGCTCCCCTCCTGCCCAGACATGGAAGGAGCTCTCGCAGGAACAAACTGAGAATTTCTCCACCTTTATTTGTAAATGTAACCTCAACCTGCGTGGCTGCAAGACCCTACTAGCAGCCATGCAAATCCTGCCTTTAATGGTGAATGCTGGAGGAAGACCAAGCTCGCCACAAACCGAGGGCGGGTGAATGTGTTTCTAATGATAGAGGTGAGGTTTTAATGAGGTACCTGGCAATAATCACTGTTGTTGCCACTGTCATTCCAAGTGCTGAGGGGGGGATTCAGATCAGATGGGGGAGGAATGAGAAGGGCTCAGCCCTTGCTTCATGCCTCTGTGGAAAACTTCATGCAAGCCTGTTTCATCACGGGGCCTGCATGCCAGCATCGGCACTGGCAGGAAAACTGGGACGCTAAATGTGCAGCTGCCTCCTTTTCAGCCTGCCGTGCCGGGAATATTTCATAGTCTAGAACAAGGCTCCAAGTGAAAAGGGAAAAGGACATTGTGTGTTTCAAGGAGCACTAACCTCCGTTGGATTTACTGGCTTCCTCCCTTCTGATGATGAACAATCCATATCTTTCCATAACTGCTTACTGCCAGTGCTAGCAAATGACCAGATTCATGCTATTAAAAGGCTATTTAGGTAATAAATCTCTATGAAAGTCATCTAACCAGCAGGAAGAGAAACATTCCTAAGAAATTATTGCTTCTGGAGTCTGAAACTGCCATCCACAAACAGTGCAGACCTGATCAGACTCTTGCAATAACCCAAGGGTGCAAAAATCCATGCTACACCTTTCTGAGTGGTTAAAGAGAGCTTCTCTGCTCTCACGCAAAATATTTCTAGATGTGCAGCTTACTGACTACAGCACTCAAGAATCTGAGCACTAACAGTGTCTCATGTCCGAGGTGTTACACGTCACCAGAAGGACTGCAGCAGAATATGGTAATATTACTTACAGTATAGAGCAACACAGAATGAAACCACTAAACCTTAAGCCTACTGTAGGAAAGGTCCAAAAAGACGGAGCATGCAGGATGAATTGGACTATACAGTAATACCGACAAACAAAAAATGATACTTACTGTCATAAGGAGTAAAAAAAAAACCCCACCCTCCTTCAAATCTCTCTTCCCACAACTTCTGCAATAAACACATAAAATCATACTACTTCACCTTTTAATTGTGACCATAAAAAAAAAAAAAAAAAAATCATCATTTCTGTAGCAAAAGGTAAGGAACACACAAAAAATAAATCATTGCCTGCTCTACCCTGAGAAGTGCCAGGACTAGGAAGAAAACTCACTAATTCAAGGAAAAGCATTACTACGAAAGACCTCGGGAGCCCTCACCAGCAAGCACAGTGAAGCCAGTGTGGTGGTTTCACAGGCCAGCCAAGGTACCGGAGGAGATACTTTGGCTGGTGCTCCCCCAAGTTAAATCTTCTGGCAATACTACAAATACTTCAGTGTGTTTACAATGAAGAATTATTTCCTTCAGCTTTTACAGGGGAGTGAAATAGAGCTTCCTGCTGCAAGGCAGTGTGCACATTCATGTGTTACACACAGTAATTAAACAGCCCCATAAACAACTCCAAATACATCTCTGAACGTCCCATTCTTAGAAACGAGGCTATGCCAAATGCTGGCTGGGACAGAATTGGGCCTGCCTTGCCTTTGAAAACCTCTGGGTTCAAAATGTCCTTCCTCCCTCCTCACCCTTCCCCTGACTGAAAAAGCTCAGTGTGTGTGAGCTCATACCCCAAACAGTTTCACATTCCCTCTTCTGGGTGTGAAACGAGAAGGAGCTTCAACTCCTCCCTGCAGCTAGAATCAGGGGTCCTCAAACTTTTTAAACAGGGGGCCAGCGCGCGGATGCAGTGGCAGGCAGCCATCTGCAGCTGCTTGGTTTCCCCCCCCCAACCCCGGCAGGGGGGTGGGGGGTTCTGTAAATACCGGGGGCCGGATTGAGGACCCTGGGGGGCCGGATTGAGGACCCTGGGGGGCCGGATTGAGGACCCTGGGGGGCTGGATTGAGGACCCTGGGGGGCCGGATTGAGGACCCTGGGGGGCCGGATCCAGCCCGCAGGCCATAGTTTAAGGACCCCTGAGCTAGATCTTGGTCAGCTCGATGGTGCTGTGAAAGAAATCTTGGCTTACAAAGGTGCAGTGTGGAGTAGTGGTGCTTTGAAACCACACCGATCCATGAAACTCGTGGGGAAAAGGCTAAAGCTGGCACCAGTCAGAAGATGCAGATTTTTTAAACTGTAGAAGAACCTTTCCAGGAACAGATTAAAATAAGGAATACTTGACAGCGTTCATTTAACCAAAAGAAGAATCTTCAAGGAGCTTCAAAAATAAAATATTAAAGCCACTTTAAAATGTCTAACTCAGTGTGCATTTCACATGAATGCCAGTTATAGGGTGAAATACAACACTCATCTCTGTTGTACATGAACATCACTAGAATATATTAAATGTAACTGAGATGATAAAATTCACGGCAGAAGTTCAGTTAAAGTTTCCTACAACTGATTTCTTCAGTAAGGTCTCATATTCTTCAGTAGTATTATTCCCCTGTCTGAACACAGTTCACAGTAGGTGTTCTAAATAAAAAATATTCACCTCAAAGAAAAAAAGACTTTCTCAAGACACATGAAACTAAAACCCCTAAGTCCTGTGCGATTATGTGTACTTTAGTGCTCGGTGATTTCACCAGCCTAAAAACAACATTGTTACCCTTGATAGCACAGGGCATCAGCACTGACTGAAAGCCTTCAGCTAAGAAACCCACGTATGCCACCAAAATTTGTCAACGATGCTGGCCAAGACTGCGCATTAACTTCAAATATACCAAAACATACATTTCTTAAATACATTGACAATTCAAGTAATTTATTAAAAACTGCTTTTCATTTTGAAATATATATTCTTCTTTTGAATGACTATATTGCAGCATGATTTACACATGCATTTTAAAGTACTGTAGTATGAGAAGTCTGAGGCAGCAGAAATCTTACAACGAGCTGTGATTTGTCTGTTCAGCAGACGGACTGACTGCAGCCCAGAGGCCCATGCGAAAATGAGTAAATAGCATCACAAACACTTCTTATAAGACAACAAACAGAAGTTCAGTTTCTAAAGTTGCTTTAAATGACTGCTGGATCTCTGAGCTTTGGCTGCCCGTGGACTGGGGCGCATTGCTAGCGATCCAAATGCTGTTTTAAATCAGGTTAGCACAACTCTTTCAAGCTCTTCATAGAAAAATGTCTTTACACTGCAGCTATATCCTGAATCAAGGAAGGGGGCATGGAGGTTGCGCTGACGACATCAGTACAGCAGCTCAGAAGAGCTCCAGCCTGCAATTCCTCCAACACGGGGACTGGAACAGCAACACATGCTAGTGGATTGAATTTTAAGGCCTAAATACTGTTTCTGACACAGATTTTCATACACCCAGACTATGCCATAAAGTGACGGAGGTAGGCCTTTGGTTCACCTTGTTGTACTGACACTGTGTCTTTACCTTGGCTGCTGTGTTCTCAGCCAGGAGGTTAAAGGATCATAAAAAGTGCAATTAATCAATTACTTTCCCTACAAAAGAGAATCTGCACGCCCCCTTCCCATGAAGCTGACCCCAGAGACACCCTTTCTCTATGGCAGCTTCATCCAGAGATGACCAGGTTTAAAATGCCAAGAAAACCCTCAAGTTCACCAGCACAAAAAACACCAGGCTAAAAACTGTCACAGCGTATTCCAACGACATTCTTGAAATGCAGCACTTGTGATAAAAACCTGTGAGTGCTGGTCACCTCTCCCAGCTGCTGCTCCTTCCCTCTACAGTTCACATCACCTATGTCACCCTCTCTTGACAAGCAGCAGACTTGGGAGTAGCTGTTGAACAGTGTGACTGAAAGGATTCACGGCAGTTTCTTAGAAACCGCACTAATTGCTTTTGTTTTTCTTGAAAATAATTGTAAATAAAACTATTCTGTAGTAATTGCACTAACAAAAACATGAAGTCTAAAATTAATGCTAAAAAACTGTAGCTGTCAGACCAATAATATCATGCTTAAGAAAAAATTGATCAAGATGTCTAAGCGTTTGATTCGGCTATTACACTAGTGAAATCTGAAATGTTCAGACAAAAAAACAGCAAGAGACTGTAAGTCAAGATAGCTTCCATTTTCAGTTTAAAACCAGCCAAAAACTTAAATTTTTCTAACTGCTAATTGAATACACTGTGAGTCTCATGCAGATTAATAAAACTTATTTGCAATCTAAATGTATTCTTAATAAAAAAGTGTTCAGAAATGATGTTTCTAAGTTGTAGAGAAAGCAATTAGCATCATAGCTACCTGTTCAAATCTATATTAAGGACTACAGGATTTCATTTACATTTTTGCATGAAACCGCCTTTTCTTTTGCAATTTCAGCTACAAGTAGTGAAGACCCTAATTTTTTTTTCCTGGGGAAAAAAAAAAAAAAGTTCTTGATCCTGCACCTGCATTCCCTGGAATGTGAGTGAACAATAAGCGATGGTCTCACACAGCTGATTCACTCTCCAGCTCCGATGTGGCAGCTCCTTTGCGTGTGAGCTTCAGCACAGTTGGCTTCTCTGCACTCATGCCGTTGCCCTCGGCTGTCTCCGGAGGACCTAATCCTTTCTGTTCTTCCTTTGGCTCTTCATTGACTTCGGGGTATATCACCAAGAAGGTAGCTGTCAAAAACCCCAGGAAGGATCCCACTGAAGCCACCATGGGAATGACTGTGACTGTGCCAACCGCATCTACCACACCACCAAGAGCAGAGGCCACGAGGATCTGAGAGATGTAAACCTGGCATGACAGAATAGCGCAGTCTATGCCAAACCCTCGCTTTGAGTTCCCAGGGCTATGGTGAATGTACTGGAAAAAGACAAACATGTTAGAAGGCAAAACAATGGATTAAATCAAATAGTTAAACATTAGCATCTTCCTCAAATTTCTCAGCGATGTGGTGGACTTCATGCCATCCTTGTGCATCACGCAGGCTATACAAGCCCAAAGAGCCTTCTCACCTACTTATCAAGCACATTCTCATCTTGCACCATGAGACAGACATTTATTGGGGTACTCCTAGTGTCAACTGGCTCCAAGATCAGGTTTTGTAGAAAAAAATTACATGAAAGAGTTGGTGGAAATTATAAAAAGGAATCCCCATCCCAATCCCAATGCAGAAACATGTTAAAATCAACAATCCTCCTGTAATTTGTAATCCAAATGGAACAGTGATGAAAAATGGAAAGTAAATCTGTCCTTTTTTCCAGCAGAATCAGTTTGCCTTACATCTCCCCAAACTGATAGTTGACTCACGTCAATATCTAAGACTCTGAAAAACCTGAGTAATGCTAACATAACACATCTGAAACAGTATAACAACTAGGCATATAATAAATAGCGCAATAATTATTTCATCTCTTTTCATCCTACCACGTCCACCCAAATCCTTTTATACCTCAGCACATGGTAAAGTAATCATGACCCCACCGAGCCAACTTGAAGCTTGGTACTACCAGCAGGTTTAAGTAGCAGCTCTTGCTATTTACTATCAAGGATGAATTTCTGCTTTGGCCCACATCCCAACAAAGCATGTACCTCAAATAATGGGGTTTAATAAATCCATTTTGCCACTGTGATCTTCAGCGAAATGTGAATGCTCTGCTTTGATTAAAATACCCAAAATATTCTACGTACCTGTTTAATATCGTGGTATTGTCCCAAAAGCGCATAGGGACAGTAGGAGATACTCATGGAGACTATTCCCATAGTGCTGATCATTATCATAGTGACATACACGTTGGGGAACATAGCCATCACTGCAGTGCCAAGAGAAAAACCCAGCGTGCCCAGGATGTAGATCACTTTTATACTAAGGTCATAGTTGTCCAAATATTTCTGCAACAAGGCTGCAGAGATGAAGAATGAAACATAAATGTCAGTTTACTCGACAAAGTTTTATGGTATTGATGTGGCCATGATGGCTCGCTATGCTGTTTAGGGCTTGGATGCTCACTGCGTATTTGGCTTGTCTTGGCAGCATAGCTCAGCTGTCGTTGGGAAAGAAACGCGTTGCGGCTACAGAAACTGGGGAGCAATTGAGCTCAGAGACTTGCCTAAACCATGCTACAAGTCTGAGGCAGAACAAAATGCATTGAGACTCAAACCTATCATGGTCCACTCAGTCCATTCAGTAATTTTACCTATTCGTTAACTTTGTCAATGCGGGTACACACCGAGCACAGAGGCCGTTCTGTTTCTAACACAAGCACATTCGCTAAACAAAGTGATCAGGTAACTGATGTTCACAGACCCATTTCAGTTTGTGTTCAGAAACAAGCTGCCCACCTGAACTTCAACTTGACATGTCTCAACAAAGAGGCAGTCCCCACGATACTGATCTGTACAGACATGCCTGCGCACGTACTGCAGAAGGCAGAATTTGGCAGAATTTACATTTGGCAAAAGCTCTCAATTTCAGAGTCTGTATTCCAAGCTTAAATTGTCTGTAGTTGCTTTATCTGTTGATTAGAGAACATGAAAGACTTTCAGAAATACATATTTATAATTTTGATTTTAAAAAGTCTTTGCAAAACCTTCTTACATATGCTTCAATTTTCTAACAAGCATAATTTTAGTTTCCTGATGACTAACCAAATGCCATTAATATTCTTTGATAAAATTTTGTCCTTTATGCCACTTAACTGATCTGTTCTTATTTCCACCCCTACGTTTGGAGGAATTTTTTAATATTGATTCTTAAAGAAGCCCCTTCCACTTTGACCACATCAAATGCTTTTCCAAAATATCCTTCACACCAAATAAGGATGCAGATGCTAACTGAAGCAAAACTATTTCTACCTTGCAAATACATCTATGAGGTGCATTACACTGTCTGATTGTGCATAGTCTCTTACCTGAACAAACAGCAGCAGTAGCAGCATAAATTACCAGTCCCCAGCATCCCATCTGAACTCCAGCGTTATAGGCGTGTAGCTCAGTTGAGTTAGAAGGGGCCTGCAACACACACAAATGCAAAGCCACTTTCTTGTAACGAGCGCATCTCAGAAACAAGTAACTGCAAGCAGGTCTGCCAAAGGTAACTGTCCTCTTACCTTTGGATCGCCCTGAAAAATGACTTGTCCCATGAAATCTGTATAGAACACAGCTTCAGCAATGATCGAAAACCAAGTTAAGAGGTGACAGACGCACAGTCTCAGCAGCTCCTTTGGCATCTTTAGCATTGACAACCACAGGAGTCTGACGGTGGTTTCAGTTTCCCCCTCTTCGCTCTCTGTGTCTCCACTTGAATTTGTTGTGCCACTCTGATTCCTGTGCCTGTACCTCTGTCGCTGCCGCTTCTGCATGTCATAGATATCATTCATGCTGCGTGAGGACTTTATCAAGACAATGGCATTGGCCCGACGAAAGCGATAGCGGTGGGAACCTATTTTGCCATAGTATGAGAAGGTGTAAGATGGCTGACGGTAAAACATGTGCCTCCGCCTTCGCATGGAATTTGAAGTACTAGATTGCTTCATGCCTATTCTAGCATGTCCGTTGAGGAACTCTTTTGGTAGGGAGCCGTTGACATTTGGGACTTTATCTTCATTTAAGCGATTATCAAGCAACATTTCCTCCTCTTTCTCATTGTCCCTGAGGAAAGCAGACAGGTGGTTGAGTTTGGACTTCATGATCTCTTGGCTTGTGTTGTGAGGAGTGTTGGGATACGAAGCATCCTGAAAAATGGAGGGTTCGATGTCATGCAGAAAAAGCAGCTCCGATTCAATTTCCAATGTAGCATCAGGCATGTGTAGAACTGAGTCGCTCTTGCTTCTTACAATGTTCACCTCAAGGAACTCCATATTGAGATCATGCTCTGATTGCACCTCATCATGGAACATAGAGGCTCCATATGGGTCTTCCTCACTGATTACATTCAGTCGATTTAGAGGGGGGAGACTACCACTGAATTTGACACTGGAAAGTGTGTCTCCTTCATCATCAATCCTGTCCTGCTGAGGGTTATATTGCTCTTCTTCAATGCTAAAAAGGTGGAGAGCAACTGAGACAGAGAAAATAATGGCTGCAAAGAAGAAAAGGACTTGCTCTTGAGATTTAAAAATACCACCTAAGAAGGTCTGTGTCCAGTCCAGCCCTCCTAACATATAACCAATTGCTCCTCCAAGACCTGTGGAAAGAAAAAATGAGAAGTGAGTTCAGGAAAAAAATCATTCGGCCACAACTCATTCATCAGGAAGACTTGACAGCTGCCAAAAACATATCAGCTAACTCCATACCAGCTGAAAACGCATGGATGTTAAGGGCCATGTCTTGTTCTTCACTGTCCACGACATCCAACAAGTAGGCCCGAATTGGCCCTTCTGTTGCATCAGCGCAAAAGTCCAACACCACAACACCAAGCACTGTGAGAACTATACCAATGGGTTGCTTGTCTGGGACATCGCCAATAGCCAGACCTGGGGGAAAACAGAACAGGAATCTGAGCATGTTATTCAAAAAGGGAAAACTACAAAGCGCAAGCTTAACTCCTTAAGAGAAAGGTGGCCAACACACTCACTGGAAATGTTCCTTTACAGAGTAAAAAAGCAATTTCAACTCTTTGGCACAGCTTCATGGAAGGTCTGGGACAAAGATTTTGTTTTTACATTTTTAAGACTGACATTTCTTTCTCAAAATGTTATTTTCAAAGTATGTCTTAAACCTCTGAGAGCATTGGATATTATTTCCTGATCCTCAGATGTATTTTCCTTTAAATGCTGAAGGCTGTTTTTGTAAGACAGCCACGGTGAGGAGAGCATCCAAAAGCAAAATGACATACTTCATCTGTCAGTTACAAACACAGGTAACTGCACTGTTGACAGCATTACTGACATGGTACCTGACATGCAAGGGTCACAGTAAATCACAATCAAGTGAAATTTAACCCCTTCACCTCTCTCTTTGCTTTTCTTAAACATTCATTTTTCTAGATCATTTTTACAAGCAAAACTTTTAAGAATGAAGCAACATGAAGGTATTTTGCATTGCAAAAAGCATCAGTCAGCTTCTGTTGATAGCACGGGGTGAAATGCTTTTTTTCTACAAAGTAGAAAGGCAGCATTAGTATACAGCTGGAAAATGTTTCATGAAACAAACCATTGACAAAAGCATGAATTACTTGAATCAGAGAGATTTAGAAGTCACACATGCAAGACTGATAAAACCGTTAGCATAACTCATGAAAATGACTGCGGAAAGAGATGAACTGGCTAAGCCACCAAAAATCATCTAAATCTCAAGTGCATATTCAATCCTCATTTATACCAAGTCCTCTGAATGCTAATGAAGTTTATATGTGTCCCATGCTAAGCTGAATCTCACAGCAGAAAACACCAGCAGTGTCCGTGTTTTAGATTTGTTGGAAACTTGAACAGTGCATATAGTGGAGAGAACAAGAGTTGAATAAGATCTACACATAGCTGTTCTCCTGGGACATGGTTCTATTACTATTAGGATTAGTGAACCTCTTCTTCAGCATGCTCTTGTGTTCCCTGTTCTCCTCACTATGACTCCTATTGCCAGAGGCCAGGGTATGGAAAATGGTACAAAACAATGACCACGTCAGTTTTTGCAGCACCTCCTGTAGCCCTAAATTGAAATTGTGATTGCCAGTAACTGGAGACTAAGGACAGGAAAGCGTGAACCTAAAATGGGAAGAAGTCAGACAATAAGAGCATACAGGGTCCATTTAGAAGAAAATGTGGTTACAAATGAGGCCTCTTCCTGCAAAGAGCTTGACACCCCCTTTTGCAAGAGACTGGGAAGCAATGCCTTTTCTCTCTGAAAAGTGGGACAAATCACAATTTCAAAAACTTTAATTAAAGAGAGACTAATATAACTTTATCATATTGTGCATCTGTTCTAACTAGTAGTTCAAGTTCTGTCTTACGCTGATGTCAAGTGCTATCTTATGTCGATGTAAACTGAACATTGGCAGCAAACTTCTATCTTCTAGTATGGAACAGGTCTCTAGAAGACCATGGAACAGCTCTCTTACTTCAATTCACTCCAGGTTCCCTTGAGAGGCACAGTGGTGTTTAAAGTGCCTTTCAGAAGAGGGTTTTTGTTCGAGATGTATCATAACCATGTCCCAGGAGCAGATGCATAACCTCTGTGTTTTAAAGAAATGTCATTGCACCGAAGTACCACTGGAGTATCTGGAAAGCACAAGTTTTCTAGAAAGCTATGCAACAGAGACTGTATTACTGTGCAACAAAGAATTAAAGAAAAATTAAAGACAGTATTTTGTGCTGATTTATTAGAAGCCGAGACACTTTAAGCCTATAACCTGCATATGACGTTTGCTTGCCAGTACCAATGGCTACCTGTGTGGAAGTAAGAGCTTCCTATCAATTAAAATCTTGTAAGAAGGCTGCAGTCTAACATCTTGCATACATCTGGAGGAGGAGGAATAAGTCTTGGAGACACAACAACAAAGTACAATTGATATCATATGACAGCAATTCAAATAATATTTATTGCCTGGGTAAATTAAAAAAGGATAAGCTAAATGTCATTCACCTGAACAACTTGTCCACTGCAGTTTGCAGCAAATTGGAAACGATCATATGGCATCCCAATGTGGCTTTAAAAACCTAACATGCTGAGCCAAGGTAACGTTCCACTCATTTCCCTCAATTAGTAAAACTTTTTCACAATAGAACTTCATCTAACCCAAGACAAAAATGAGAGCCAAGAGGATGTTATTAGGTGCTAAGTTCCTTTCATTTGCATCAGTCCAACCATGATGTAAACATTTCCCCAAATGTACTTGCTGTCACCTCTCCTACACTAAATTTACAAAAAGATTGTAGATTGTAGATTAAGTTCTGTAGTAAACTATGTTCAAGGGAAACTATTTTTACCAGCTTTGATGGGGGCTCAGGAAAAATTATTTTCCCACAAAGTTTTTGATAAACAAATATTAACTGTGTTCTGGACTTTTTCAATACCAGGTCTAAGAAAAGCACAAGAAAAAGTGAAAAGATAATTTCTGAAATAATGCTGGAAACAGGATGTGTTGCCAGATATGCATTAAAGGGAAAATGGATCACAACAGGAAACATTTCCCTGTGAACAGGTTGCTACAATTTTCCCATGTCAAGGATTGACCAAATTCATCTCAGCAACTACAAATGTGCTGGCAACCATTGTATTAATAACGCTGTATTACCAGTTACAGCTATGATTGCACAATACTTAGCACAGCACTGTAACTTTTGAGTGAGAATAAAAACATGCAAGATGGATAGCTCAAATGCAGCGTTGCAGAGATTTCTAACAACTTTAACATTAAACCTATGTTAAATTAGCTGCATATCATTATCTTTACTTCCTACATAAACATCTTAAAGCAGGTATGTATGTTAGCAGGAGATATACGCAGGTGATTTCCTCATTATTTACCTATAACAGAACCATTAAGGAAAAGTGCAACTCCAAAGAGGACACCAATGCAGAGAGCAAGAATAAAAGGCCGCCGGCGGCCCCAGCTCAGTGTGCAGCGGTCACTAGCCGAACCTATAAGCGGAGTGAAGATCAAGCCCAGGACAGGGCTAAGGAACCAAGTGAGGCTGTAGTATTGTTCAGGAAGACCTAAAACAAAGACAAAAATGATGTAAAGGTTACGCACTACACATAGAACAACTTTATACATTAAACTTTCATACCTTTGGAACTGTAAATTGATCAGTAATTTACTTACAGTAAATTCTCTCCCAGATGAACAACTCCGTTAAGATTTCTTATCAATGGTTTATAAAAACAGCTAAGGAAAACACAGATCATTTATCTTTCAAAGACCTGGGCAATAAGAAGGTAACAATAGGTATATTTAAGCTACTGGGAAAAAAAAGTTAAAAAGCAACCCAAAACCCAGAAATACTTCACAGTGGACTCACCAGTCTAGATTTGTTACTACTGCCCAAAAAACCACATTTTTGCTGAAGTAGCAGCCAAGGTCTGCTGTGTAGAAGCCAAATGGCTTTGTGCATCCTCTCTCTCCATTTGTGGACTATGAAAAAAGCTTTGGGATGCTTGGAAAGCTACCTGGTTTTCATATACACATACCCACATCTCAACAAAAGTTTCAATGTTCAACAGGAGTTGAAGTTTATAGTGGTACTGTTCAGCTAAGACCACCACCACCAAGAGTTATTAAAGATTTAATGGATTGAGAATGATGGGCAGAATTTGACTGTCATATGAAATGCCCCATTTCTAAGCACAACAATGTTTACTTATAAAATTGAACAACGAACAATAAAAGAAAAAGCAATTATTCATTAACTTCTAGAGAAATCTAAGGAGCTTATCTCTGCTATCCTTGGGGTTTTTGGTTGGTTTTTTTTTTTTCCCCCTATAACCGAGGTGACTAGTCATAGGATCAGATGGAAACAAATTAAATTTAAATAAATAACATTTACCTAGGGAAAACAAACTTGTTACAAATAATTTCTGGAGAAGGAAAGAAACCCCCAACCCCCTGCGTTACCTCTCTCCCAACGGAGAGCAATGGCCTGCAGATGGCAGGCTGGCCCAGAGGAGCGCATCCACTCCGCTTCTGTGAGACCTGCCTCCCTCTCGGTTTATCAGCACAGGTCAGCTAACCACGTTTCTTAGCAAAGCATTGAAAACAAAACAATTTCTTGCAGTCCAACTCCTGCCATGCCTGAAAAACCCAGTGTCTCTACCCCAGGAAGGAAAACCATTTATTATTCAAAACCATGAATCGTGAGTGCAAGGAGGATTTGACCTTTGCTGGTGAGATCAACCTGTACCTTGTGCTCCCCGTTCAGCACACTGAGGCATCCATTACCGAGCAGGATTATACCAATCCCTGCCCAAAATAGCCTGCGCTGCAAATCTGGAAGTCTAATCTCCTGCTGTTTAAAGTACCATCAAATCTTAACTAACACTGCTGACTTCTTCCACCAGATAAATCAGATTTTCCTGAGACTGTTGTGTACTCCACAGCAATGCAGAGATTATGTTATAGGAAAATAAGGTATTTTTTTACCGTAAATAATAAATTTCATCATCAGGATTCAAAATCCAGGTCTGAGGCCAAGGTCTTTGTGATTTCACTCAACTTTGGCTAACAAACAAGCTAACGGCAACAGCCGCCTGGATGAATGAAGTGTTATTGGAAGAGACTTGCCTCTTCTGAACCCATCCAACCTGCGGTTTTGGACCAAATATGTCCATGAAGACCCTGCCCACAGGGGAATGGGCATGGCATCATGGTTTAGCCATCATTCCTTGTTACAGGCAGCTGAAGGCCTCTACCAGAGGCCAATACTTTGTACCAGCCCTTACCATGTACCTGTTCACTCCTTTTCAACTACTGCCTCCTTCAGTGGCAGGTTTTAGATCTCTAGGAAAGGGCTGTGTTCGTACAGATGGCACCTTGTTCACATCACGGTTCAAACTGCTACCTCTTGCTCAGTCTTTCCAACTGTTCACTGACGTCTTGGCTGACACGGAAGTTTTAGCTGAGACATACTTAGTAAAGGGGCATATTAGGTTTAAAGCTGTTGTTCAAGAAGCCATAGCTGTTAGCAACGTTGCTGCCAGCCTCACACTTACTTACACCACCCAGCTTCTCTTAATGAGTGCTATCCTAATCACAGGTGCAAGTCAGCAAGCCAGTAATCCAAATAAAAGTGCAGGGAAAAACCTCCATCTCCCCATAGTTTCAACATTCTCTTTAACTTCACCGAGTTCAACAGCTTTCCCAAGCACACAAGCAAGTTCAGGCGCCGTGGATTAACGGACACCTCGCCTGCTCCAGGATGCTAATGCTTATCAATGCCTCAGTTGGCATATAGATGGGGATGGGGCGGGGGAATCTGCTTTAAAAAAAAATGATGGGAAGGAGGAAATATTTAGTTCAAGGCAAGCAAAACTACATTGTAGGCAGGTTATGATTCATTTTGGGTGAATGATTTTTCTGCAGGACACAGAAGAAATGGCAATATGTAAATACTCATCCCATTTTGCCTCCACAGTGCCATCCTGTTGAGCTGCAGTTATGCATCAGAGGTTGCTACTGTGTGATGCCGAGTCACTGCAGTGAGTCTGTTTTAAATAAAGTTAGAAGCTTAACCAATGTCACTGATCTTTACTGTAGTGATTGCCAACATCTGAAATGAGTTGATGTCCTATCACTGAAAGAGGGCTGTATGTAGAGAACAGAAGCTTGTTTTCTGATTCATGTTGTGACTTATGAAGTATGAGCTGGGACATCTTAATCTAGCTTATCCATCAGTAAACACTTGAGAGATGTTGGGATGGTTTTGCAGTAAATCATACAGTTGCTTTAAATAAACACTGGGGATGAAGGCTAGCAAGAGCTCCATTACTAGCATTACAAGCATCATCCTATCTTATATGAATAAACAGCTTTAAATAGGGAGATGTAAGTAAACCAGACAATTAAGAGACCAGACTCTCTTCTAATATGCCAACATCCACTGAGACAATCAACACATTTTAATAGAGACTATGAGTAGAAACACAAGGAAACACTAGTACAGCTGAGACAAGCAACAGGAATGTATATCCAGGGACAGCAGGGGCTTGCACAGGTCACCATCCCTCTGTCCTTGTGGCCACCACTTTATCTGTCTCCAGTCTACAATGGCACTTGCCTGTGGCATCTACAAATTTTAATTAAAAAAGTTCTGAAAACAATTAATCCATTTGAAATTATGATTGAAAATGACTTCTGCAGAGAATTGAAACCTGTTCACAAATATTTTTCCTTCAGCTACAAAAACTGCATGTTCCTAAATTGGAAAGATAGGGTTGGTTTTTTCTGCTTTATAGCCAGAGTTAACCAACTGTCAAAAAGAAATACCCTTAGACTGAAAAAACACAGTGATTTTTACTGCTGGCATTACTTTGACTTCAGTACTATCAAGATCAACTTTGCATGTAATAACTTAAAATCAGATAATCAGATTAGGGCCTACATGTGAGGGCGGCGAGGCACTGGCACAGGCTGCCCAGAGAAGCTGTGGATGCCCCATCCCTGGCAGTGCCCAAGGCCAGGCTGCATGTGGCTTTTAGCAGTGTGATCTCGCGGAAGGTGTCCCTGCTCATGGCAGTGAGGATGGGGCCAGATGACCTTTAAGGTCCCTTCAGTCTCAAACCATTCTATGGTGATTCTATTATTCTGGTTTGATTTTACAGGCCAGTAAAAGAAAGGAAAAGCCCCTGTTACATACCAGCAATTAGAGAGTCTTACCTTCCCATGTATGAGCCAGAGGAAAGAGACTTAAATGCTTTCTTGAGACGACTTTATTTTCACTGACTGAAAAGGGCGATCTTCCTAACGTTTAAGTATTATAAATAAAAGCCTAAATCCAAATGTTTACATTGAAAATGGCATACTTTGCAAAGACAAGAATCTCAGTGATTTCAGAACAGAGCTAGGGATACAGCTTTTATGGAAGGGTAAAAAGGACACTTAAAAATCCAAGACTATCATATTTGGAGATCTTTCCTTAGCCAAACCACTGTGATGTTTTTTTTATTGAACTACTCTTTAGCAGCCAAAATATCTATCTTTAGAAAAAGAGACCATGATAAAAATCTATACAAGAAGTAATAGCCCCATGCCAAGAAAAATGGAAGAATTTCTAAAAAGCTTTCAGTGCTCCTCCAAGTAAACAGGAAAGGGATAACTTTCAAGTGAAACATGAGCAATTCCCACAGATTGTATAATGGTAGGAACCATCAATGTGAGCATAACCTGCTTTTTCCCTTGCTGGAGAAATCATGCTATAGGACTACTTCCATAACCTAAGCAGCAGGGCTCTTATAAACTGTACTCCAAGTGTAAGCTAGCAGTTTATAAAATCATCATATGTGTTTTACGTAGTTATGCAGAACTCAAAATACTTAAGTGTATGACTTCTCTTTACTGTAAGTATGTAAACTGTGATATCATTACATTAGAATGTAGTTGGTTACTTGTGTGGAAAACTACTGAGTGGGGTTAGAGAAGATTCCTGGCAGGAAGATGGTGCATGTGCAAGCTAAAATAAAACAGCACAGGAAAAATAAATTTGCTGAACCTGTCTGACAGACAGCAGACTCCTCACCTGAGTAGTGTACGGGTAGGCAAACAGAGCAATCATTTTAGCAACAGGTAGTAAAGTTAGTTACCCAAAGCTTCTTTTTGCATTTGCTTTCTATATCTTGAAGTTGAGATGTTACTGATGAGCTGTAGTCTACCCAGTCAACCAAAACTCTACAAGGCAACAGTTCTGGAGCCTGTAAGAGCCTTCTCTCTCTGCATAGATGTAGCTGTCACCTCTGCTGTCTGCACTCAGCACTGCTGCTGCAAAGTCAAGACTTTTGTAGAACTCTCAGCCATGTTCTACCATGGGTCTTGCAGAAAGAGCTCTGAGGCACCGAGCACTACCTCCACTGTCCCACAAATCAAGACTTCAAAACACACCTTGCAGATGTTCTTCATAAAATTCATGCTTCATACTGGCAGAATCTACAGGACCTACATCATTTCAACAACAGGTTCACTTTAGCACTAGTTGTTTTTGCATATAAGTGAGAAAGTTCCAAACAGACAAGGAGGACTCCAGTCCCAAAATACTTCTTTCCCTTAAAAGAGGCTGGTTCTGGTTTTAGTATCTCAAATGTCTGCATACATGATATGCATGTTTAGGTTGGCGTGTATGATTTGGCAGTAGAAGCAAAATAAGTAAGACTGAAAGTTGAAAAAGAGTTTGTGCGTGTATATATACATCTCTCTATATACATATACACACACCACACACACCCCAAAACCCAAGTCTTCCAGTTTGCTGCCTCACAAGAATGAGCTCCAATAATGAAACTTTACAGAAATTACGCCTGTGAAGGGCACTAGGCAGTTGAGGAAAGTAATTATGTACCCTAACGGTTCCTTTCTCTGCACATACATGCTGCTATACCTACAGAACGTCACCATTTTATACAACGAAGACAGTCAAGAAGGCATCGCAAGCCAGGACAAGATGATGATAAACAGAAATGAAGAGATAAAAGGGAATGTTTTGAGACCAGATTTCTTCTGATACCCCATCTAGTGGCAAGGACTCAGCTCCAGCACATATTTTAAAGAACTCGGCCACAGTGGTGTGCCCGGCCAGCAGCACTGCAGCATCTAGCCTCTGACGTGCAGAACAGATGTACGGGTGCTGGTTTTGACTAGAATTCAAGGCAGTATCACACAGCAAGCTTGTCATCCGTATGACTGCCTCACTACAACCTCTTACAGCCAAATGTGAAACGACCCAAATGCTGAGAGCTGCTACACCCACCTGGAACAGGCTGTAACTAGACTGGGACTGATTTCATATGGCCAAGAGAAGTATCACGCAGCATATGCCTTTACCAAAGGCTGCTGAGACTCACAGGCAGGCTCAAAGGCCAAAGCAGCTGCATCCCATTACCAGTTTAATGTTGTTTCTTTATTTTGTCTGTAATTTTCCACCTCCACATTTGCCTTGCCAGGTAGCAGCTCTAACAGTGAACCACCATCCACCAACCCAGAAAAGTAACCTGGTAGCCTCTCGGTGGAGGAATAATAGCTGGAGGATTATTATTTAGCCTTTTACTGACAGCTAATCTGAGGAAACACCGAGGAGGAAAAAAACATATTGGATAAACAAGGTTAGTATTTGTGCCGTGAACTGAATCTGGAGCAGGTCACAAGGCAAACTCAGAAGTCTCATACAAATCAGTGAGAAAAAGAGCAAAACACAACAACAGCTTCTGTTAGCAGTGACGACTGCCACTGAGACCCTTGTAATATGGCATTTCCCAGCCAGCTACAAACAAACAGGACACTGGCTTCTAGTAAATAAGGGTTTGTTTTTTCCCAGACAAAAAAAGTGCCCCAACAATAGTGGGACCAGCACTGCTCACGGTTCACAGGAAATGCTCACTGTGTCACCATCAGTCTAAGGGCTGCGTGAGGTCACGAGTTACATGGAAGAAAGATTAAGTCACATGCAGCAGTTTCTATTCAAAACCTCTTTTTGATAAGTTCTATTGGGGGAAAAATGGTTCTTTATAAGCTTAACAATAAGATCTGATATGGGAATAGGATGCTAAGCTCCTATTTTCATTTGTCAGAAATCATCACCTACAGACTTGTTTATACACTTAAAGTAAACACCATACAAAATTCTGAACTAACATAAGAAGCTGTCATGCCCTGCAAATACTTTGTATTCCACAACTTCATCCCTGTATAAAATACTGTGCATTGCTAAAGATAGTTCACATTGATCTGTTTAAAAATGCATTGCTTATACAAGCTCCTTTGTTTAGACTGTAGTTTTCAAGATTGTAGGCAAGCAAAACCGATGCTTGTCAAAAAGCTGTGAAAAAGTTAGAACCCCAGTATCTGCTCTTCATTTTGTTACAACAGAATCATAGAAACCACTGCAAACCCAAGTATTGTAGCTTTGGAGCACCTGTATGAGGAACAGGGATTTCAGAATGCAGTTGCAATCATTTCATAAATGCACCCTGATATCGACTCTCTGATATTTAAAATAAAAATACAGAGCTGCCACACATTTAGGTCCCCCTGAGAAAATGCAAACAAGCTGCATGCCTATTTTGACAACTATCACCATGAAACTTCAGCTACAAATGCTTTTGCTTCTTTCTATCTCCCCTCAGATTTTAGGGCTTCCAATGGTTTAGCGCTCGTGTGGGATGCTGAGCTGCCAAGAAAACCATATCCAAGCCAATATATGTTGAACCAATGCACTGAAGTAGGCTTGCCTTGTGGTCTAAGCACTACTGCAGTACAGTCAGCACTTGCACGTTGAGTTTATTGCACCCACGAGAAACCACTTTCTAACTTCTGGATTGCAATAGGAACTCTGACCAACAGGGAAGAGATATGAAGAAGCACAGCAATTTCTCCTGGTGCCCATTACCATGCTTTGAGCAGCTTCCAAATGTGGGAGTACAAGTTTTTAAGAAAGAAATAATTTTAAGTACTACCTGAAATCAGAGTCCAATATCCAATAAGACGAGAGAGCCTCTCATTTGCATCCCTAATGCTACAGTATCTTAACAGCTGCTGGGGTGAGAAGAAATGAAGTCCTATACTGAATTTCACTTTTACATGAAAATTTTGCTCTTCGTTAAATTTCGCTTGCCCAGCCTTTATGATACAATGACACTTGCTCAAGCATCACAGCACTTAATGAGCTGAAACTGAATACAGATTAAATCTGATGCAACTTCCAGCGTGCCGAACCAGCAGTAATAAAGTTTCCCTTTAACCTCTACCAAAGAGCAGTTTTAGGGATATAACAAAGGTGTTTACATCAACTAAAAAGCTGAGAACTTTCTTCACGGTCCCAGAAAAGCGTAGGTTGTATTCAACTATGCAGACTTATCAGTGTAACCACCCAAGGTTAACCTCACAGTGTCAGTGTATTTATTCCCAGGCTGCAAATGCTGTCTCCTCGTGCTGGCCAGTTAAGCAAGCTAGAGATACAGGAGGACTCAAAAGGTCACACACAACTGCACTAGCGTACATTTCCCATCACTCACAAGTGTCTAAATGTATGCAGACACATATATGAATGCAGCAATCAATAAATTGTTCTACCACACTAATCCTTCCCTTGCCTTTATGGGATGTAATTAAAATGCATCAGCTGTACATGATGCCCCACTTTGACTCCGCACACATTACGTAACACTGCAGCACTTCACCACTCTGTCTCGCTGCAAGATTAGACATCAATTACAGTGACATGTGTTGCCTGAAGATACACAGCATCCCAGTTTATCCAAAGCTCAATAGCGTTTTTCGTCACCACTTCTAGAATATTGGCAAATAATAAACAAAGGCACTTTGACTCAAACGGTCTTTGCAATTCCCAAACTCAAAAGACTTTTACATGTACAGTAGAAAAATCTTTCAGCACCAACTCGTAAGCCTGTTATGTTAATCAACAGTGGAGCTTTTGTTGCAGCGATTAACATATAAATACCCTGGAATATGACCATCTACTTACACAGCTGAATCAAATCCTAAGCAAAACCTGGTGTTAACACCAGGGTTTTTTTTCCCCCAGGTAGAGCCAAACCTGAACTGTTAACTCTGGGTGTCCAACCCAGACTGAACTCTTTCCCATCCCCTAAAAATATATGGTTAATGATCAACTTCTCCATTCTGCCTTAACAAATTTTCAATTAAAATCATATTTGCTTAATGGGGACCTATTCAACATTGGGCTGGTCATAGCTGGGAGGGGGCTGCCCAGCAGCATCACAAGGCTGCAGTGAGCACAGCCTGAGCCCTTGGTTGGGTGCTCTGATGCTGTGCTGCTCTGCAGTGCAAGGATTTTGCATCTAAAGAAAGCTTTGACTATCCTTCTGCACTGCTCTAACCAGACCTCAAGGGGAGGTAGGAGTGTGACGAACACAACTAAACAAGGGCAAGATGAAAAGCATGGCTAGGACATCCCAAATTTTGTAAGGCTCACTCAAGGTTGTCTTTTAAGATACCATTTCTAGCAAACACTGGGCTAGAAGGCATCACCTAGATATTCAACTCCCATGCACTACAGCAGAAGTTTACACCTGATGTGTCTGCTCTACCCTATCAACCCCCAATCCCTAGGAAACCATAAAGAATCTCGTTCGCACTGCCAAACAAATGACTGGCACATATGTAGCCCAGCACGGCATCTAGTCCGTGCATCCAGGAATGGAACTTGAAAAAGGAAGGCAAACAGACTTGAAGGTAGCCAAGAAAGTATTTCTTGTCAAGCAGGCAGCCAGCCAGAGTATGGTCTGCACAACATTTGTGCCCTTGAATTGCAAGCAGCAAGGAAAACAGTTCATTTCCAGCCTCAAATTGTGGGTATTAGAAAATGCAGAAGGTGTACAGCAGAGTAAAATACAAGGAGCTTGTCTTTGCACATTGATAAAAATTATCCTCTTCCTCAATTTTTAGGCGTGACTACACATTTGGAAGCCATGTGAAAACAGTGAGTCAAGAAAGTGGGTTTTGGCCTGTGTACCCCTGCAGATACCACCTGAAAACCTTCATCTTCCTGGGGATTACCGACCAAACAGTTGATCTTTAAATTTCAGCTGAGATCACATTTCCAT
Organism: Falco punctatus; assembly: GCF_963210335.1. NCBI lineage: Eukaryota > Metazoa > Chordata > Aves > Falconiformes > Falconidae > Falco > Falco punctatus. Next base: position 87,662,241 of record NC_137582.1, on the reverse strand, counting down.
AGGCCTTTTAAGAGTCAGTAATTGGTGCAGGCAGCTCCTTCTATAATTACCATAGCTGACCTAACACAAAGAAATATAACAGCTAATAAACATTATAGGTACCTCGTATAAACTTTATATTCTAAAAGCTGTTTTTTTTCCAGCTAGAAGTGCACAAACTAGAGGGGGAAAAAGCTGAATTAATCTACCTACACTCCTTAGGCCATTCAAGTCACAGCAGTCTCAAAGTGCTTTACTCCCCTTTTCAATACTCACTCAAAGCCTCCCAAAACGTCACCATTCCTGTAACAGGCTTACAAACAGTGTATTGTTAATTGTTACTACACTGCAAGATCAACCTTCTGGCCTTTCTAAAGTCTTTAGGGCTATAGGTTTGTTTATGACAGGAATAAACACTCTGCCTGCGATCACTTTCGTCCCAATTATGCTACTACTGGGAAGCCTTACCAGCTAAAAGTCAGCAAAGAACTAACACTGCATTCACTTTTAAATTACTTGGTATTTTAAAAGTGTTGCTGAATTATAGATAAACACACTGATTCTTCTAACTCATTATTCATTGTATACTTTAAAAAAAGAGAGGCATTTTGAAAATAACCCATACTAAGCTCCTAAAGAGAAATTGCATTCCTCTACACAGTCCCCTTTATTGAGGTTAATTCCTCATGTGGCTATATCAAGCGAAACATAAATCCTATTAGTGCTTTTCTTATTTGCTTTAACAAATGAACTGCAAGTTGTAGTTTGCAGGCATGGTTTTCCACACAGACCACTGCTCCAGGAAAAACACTGCAATTCATCAGTTGTTTTAACAATCTTTAGACATATGAATGCTGGTAACAGGACTACCATACAGAGAATTTTAATCAACTGAGCACACACACCCCCCCGCAAAAAACAAACAGTGGTTTTCCTTTATAACTATTCATGCCACCAACTGCCTGCCTTGTGGGTAAAGCATTACAGAAAACCATCTTCTCAGATGAAATTATGTGGGCTGATTAAAAAGATGGTGTTGGTGTTTATGTTGCCTGCCTCAAACTTTCAAGTTTTCCTACATGCCACCTTCTATAAGCTTGTATGTTTTGGCTTGAACATTAATTTACATGAAACGCATTCTGCATGCGTACTGAGGAGATTTAAAAGCAGAGCTGCTTTCACATTGAAGTCTTCTAAACTTGAGCTATATAAAAAAAATCATCTTCTTAGTATTTTGAGCTTGCAGGGTCATACTACAAAGTTGCACACATGGGAAATTTTGGTAACTAGAGTTACTAGAGTAACTAATTCCCCAAGACAGAACTTGGCAATCCTTTAATATCTGACAGAGGGGAAGTTGTACCGAACCCCTCGCCTGAAGGTTACAGATCAAAAATGTTTGAAAACTTAAACACATTTTGCCACATCAACAGGGTAGGAATCCATAGTGCAGAAAAATAACCTTCCCCTTCATTTATCTCTGTAACCTCTCACATATGCTGACTGATGCAGTCCTTGGCACAAGATTTATGACCCATGACTTTGACTACCTCAGAGAAGAGGGGAGCACTTGTTAAGACCACTCCTTAACTACAGAGGAAGCGCCACCTTCAGCTTTTTAACTGATTACATAATCTTATTTTCTCATTTCGTCCCCAAATAGCCTGAAAGCTCCCCCATGCACCTGTTCAGCATTGCCACTGTTACACAGCATGTCTGTATCTGGGGCCATGCTGCAAATCACTAGGGAAGGGGTGTCTACACTGCTGCTCACCACAGGTCGCTAACGACCTTGAGATGCTAGCCAGTTTAGGTTTGAAAACTGTGTTTCTTGCATATTGCTGTTTGTTGAGTCAAAAAAGGAAAAAAATTAAATTCAATTTTCATTTCAGACACATGACAAAGTTTCCTTCTGCTCTTATTTAAAGTCAATATAAAGTAAGCATCATTCAATTTATGTGGCAAAGGCATTATTAGGAATAATTCCCTTAGTGAAAAAAAACCCCAAACTTTTCAAATAAGCAGTTTTTCTAAAAAAGCAGATGTAGTGCAGAACCAGTACAAAGGTGATAAACTGACACTGAAGTCTAGCAACCAGAAACCTATTTTTGTAAAGTTTTACAGAAGAATGACTCAAGGAGGGAGAGAAGGAGCAGAGCACTGTGCATCTGGTCTTCATTTCTGTTGTAGTTTGGAACAAAACCCCAGATTAGAGGTTTCCGAGGCTGCAGTGGCATCCCATAGCTACATAAATTGTTTAATTTGCATCTGAGTACAATAAACAGTAATTTTTAAATCACCTGATGTAGTCCATGTAAGTCAGCAGGTATGCCTGTAATGAGTCTTCCTTGCCAGAAAATGTCTGGCTTCGTAATACATAGTGCCTGACTTTCCAAATCAGGCAAGGAAAACAAGAGTGAATGCTGCAACAGTATCCCCTAGAATAATTAATACTGGTAAACAATCAGTTACCCAAATATCCGAGGCATTTTGTTGGGTTTAGATTCACAAAGATTCCTCCTTGAGCGTCAAAATTTCATATTACATCTTAGAATATGCAATTTAATATTAATTTTCCTGCCACCTACTGTAAAGTATGCAAACTTGAACTCCAGTCTCCAAAGAAATATTTTCATTCCCAGAAGTATCCAGATGTAACATTTTTAAGAGGTATTAAAACACCTCTAGATCAAGAGCTCATTTAAAAGCAGCAGGGTATTTTTGGAATTATGCAGATTATCCTGGAGGGCCTCAATTCTGATAAACTAAATTATTGAAAGACCATTGTTTACAGAGCAGCACAACTGATAAAAGGAGGAAATTCATGTTTTTAAACAGTCTATACATAAGAACACAGAAAATGATCCCGCTCAGTTTATCACTTGAACCTGAAAGAACATAAACGATCCAGAGGAGGATAGAAATTCAAGGTTAAGACAATCTGAGCAGAAGCTATACAAAATTTATCGGCATATTAAGAGATTTCACTGCCTTGTGGTGGGACACTTGCCAAAGACAAAATTGATACTGAGGACAGAACCAGGCTGCTGTAGGGACTGATCCTTTTGATTCACTGTTCTCCATATTGACACTTCTGCAGGGAAAAAGTAGTTTTGCTCTGGAAATGTGTTAAGGCTTCTTCAGCTGACTGCAGAATCCGTTTCTGAAGACTGCCTGTCACAGTGACATTTGTTTTGACGTTATTTTATGGACACAGTTCTGGCTTCCAAGGAATTCAGTCTCTATTTGCAGAAAGTTTGCTTCATTAAAATGTTTTTTATTTAGTAATCTGGAGGAAGACGACAAAGTTACGATTTCGGCATTCAGCTGCTCTACCTCTGAAGTTTAAGCTCATCTAGCTTTTCTTCAAAGTCTCCTTCCAGCTGCTATGCAAAACGTTGGTGGGATCCCACGCAGGAGTGCCTGAGTGGTTCCAGCTACCTAGGGCCTGCGTCTACGTAAACCAGCAGCTCTGCCCTCACACACAGCACTACTCACAGCCCTGGGAGATGGCATCTAACTAGTGTTAGATCAGTGTAACGCAGCAGCCACCATTCCCTATAATAAAAGAAACTCAGACTCAAATCCTTCTGTTTACCCAATGCCAAGAAGGTATTTGCATCTAAATCTTTCCTTTTCAGAACGCTACATGGACACTGGGCATTTCAAGGTTGAAACAACTTCATAAAGCACCTACTTTACAAAGCGATTCAGCATAAATGTGGACAGCTGAAACATGCTACAGTGACAGCACAGTTACTTAGCAGACCTGTGCTTTCATGAACTTATGCTATTTTACGCAAATGGAACAGTTTCCAATGACAATGATTGGAAGGGGGGAAACCTTGTTTGCCGTCTTCCTCAGCAGCGTGCACGTGGATTGCATGTCTTTCCTCAAATGAGGAGTGACAATAAAGGACCTGAATCTCTTCTCAGTTTCAAAGCGCAAGTAGAATCACCTACCAAGTCTAGCAGCACTTGCTAAGTACTTTAGTGCTCTTGCCAGCCATTACCTTTTCTTCCCCTTTGCTACCTACTCATCTTACTCTTCTTTGTGAGTTTAGGCTTTCAGGTCATTCTGGTTGCAGGCAAGTTATGCTTCCTTGTCTGATGAAACCCTTTTAAATCCAGTTTATTTCTGTAAAAAAACCAGGTCATACTCAGTTTTCATGCTCTGTATCAACTACACTGCAAAAAATCCACCATGGGGCTTCAACTGAAGATCGCCAAATGTTAATACAATATAGTGCTGAGTTTATGGAAAAATCTGCATCTGTGCTGCTTTGTACCCACTGTTACTCAAGACTTCAGAGAAGAATATGTTTATGGAGTTACCTGAGCTACTGGGGATTTATCCAAACCAATGTAAATAAAATCTATGACCCGTTTTTCCCCTGTTTAGTTAAATGGACTTGTATTAAAATTTATCCTCAAACTGAACCAGCAGCTCAACACTTCTCCAATAATTTCTTGCAAAATAGCCTGCAGAAAGCATATCTGAAACCTTCTCAACCGTTGTTTGGATAAAAGAGGATGATTAAAATGGAGTCCCAGAGGGTGCATCGCAACAGAAACACTGTTGCAACAAGCACACAGGAGACTCAGAGAGGAACAGAGCTTAGCTTAAGGGGCTGCAGCTTTGACAATCCTCTTGAAGCAAGCTTTATTAAAGCATTTCATGATTTGGCAACAGCCGGTTGCCATTCTTTTAATTTCAAAAGTGGCCTTAATTTTATTTCCTTGAAAAGTAAGACTCCTGTTCACTAAGGAATTCTCAGCCACTCCCTTTTCATTACCTGTTTCACAATCCACGTTCAACAGAAGACCACTGATTTGAGTCTTGGCATTGCAAGTTTCAGAAGCTGGGTGCCCGAATCTTGGTCCTGCATCTACAAGTCTCCACCACCAGAACCTCATCCAAAGAGTTGAAAGTTTTCTTTTTACACTAAAGAACGGGCAACTGCCTGCTGGAAAATTCCCCTGGTGGCAATTACTGTGTAATAAAGAACATGGAAACACTATTGTGTTTCATCTGTTAACAGGAGGGAAAAGCTACCTCTCAGAGTTGAGGGGCAAACTCAAACTGAAACTCAGACAGCCATTGTGCATGCACATATGTTCACATATTCACCTGACATCTTGCTCTCCTAGAGGCTGTTCAGACAGAAATATGAAACTATGTGGGCTTTGTAAATTTGGCTGAGAGTGTACGTGGGTGGAAAGAAGATTAACAGGAGGGGTTTAGTAGGAAAGAGGTTGCGTAAATGTGCGTGTTTAAAACCACTCAATTTTAGTACATTTTCAGGAGGCGAAAGTCTGCCCCTACTTCTCCCATCCTTTCCCTGCTACTCACAGGAGATCTTATAAGGGAGCACTAAAAATACAGGGATCATGCAGTTCCCTGAGTCCAATACATGCCCCTTTCTACTCCAGAGCTACCCGTGAAAGCAGAAACCTATAGGCTTGTCTTGGCTATAGCAAGAAGGTGGGTCTGATGCGTGTGGGAGGAACAAACTGCAAGACAGTTCAGTGACCCAATGTTAAAAGACAAGTAAAAAGCACATTTACAATAGACAAAGAAAATCTAAAAGTCATTGGCTGATATGCAAACTAAAACCAACAAAAAATCTGTATATAATTTAACATAGTCCCATAACCAGTTCATCACTATTAGCCTGTAGCAGTGTTATTAACTAGTCCTTATTTCTGCTGATTTACTAGATCTCCTTGGGACAGAAGGGAACAAGAGATTGGGAGAGAAAGGGAACACATATGTCAAAGTACTCCTAAGTCATTGCAAAAGTTTAGCCTCTCTTAAAACTTGGCTACTCAAGATAAAAAGGAGACAGCATGCTGGACAGGAAAGATTTACTGGTAGAAAGAAGCATCTGCATAAGGATAGAGATGTCCATTTCCTTCTTAGGGAGTGATTATTTTTGGAGGCCTCAAGCTCTTCCCACAAATCAGACTGAAATGTCTATCGCTGCAGAAAAAAATAGATTTGAGGAATGGAGATGACAAAACCAAAACCCAATTTTAAGCCCCCCATCCTTATATAAGAGCTGACAGTCTGCATTTTATACAGTTTGCTTTGTCTTGCAGCATGCTTCCTTTATCAGTCCATGGTTCTCAGACGTGTTAGCATTCCCTGCATGTCATATGGTCCCTCATGCCAACCTCAGATCATACAAGCTCTCAAAAGGAAAACTTCTGAGGATTCAAAGAAGTGTTCTCACACACAATTTTTACTGCAAATACTCTTTATGCTAGGGGGGGGGGGAAAAGTATTAATATTCCCACAATACACAATTAAAAGATCAAGGCTTTTTGTTAAAAATTCAGAATGGGAGAAAACAGCACCAGAGCAAGTAGAAGACCTATTTTAGAAAATACGTAGCTTCTTTAGCAGATGTTCAGCCAAAAAAAAAGGGAACAACACATTACCTACTGCTAAGTAATAGGAAACATCTTTCATGCTATGAGAGAAGCCTCTGAATTTCTTTGCACTCAACTTCCCTTTCCTAGTAAGGCTATTCATCCAAAAGTCACACAGTCTGTACAGTCCTAAAGCCAGCACAGATCCTCATGTTACCCCAGCTGAAAATCTGCCATGTGTTATCAGTTGTGCCTCTGAAGGCCAGATTCAGTGTTACTTAAAGAAAAACAGAACATTGATATAAAAAAGCTCTGTAAGTAACAGTTGTTGCACAACTGCCAGACCATGTGGCATTTGCCTTGATATGAAAATAAAGCATGTACTCCTACTGTCCCCAGGATTAACAAACTTATTAGCTGCACAGCACCTTTCTTTAAAGGTGCCTTAAATGCATCCTTAACCAAACCTTTCACTAAGGACCACATGCATTCAAAACCTGCTGCTATTGCATCGAGGTCAAAAGATATTTTATCTAAGAGAACAGTGACACGATATGAAGGCCTTACTGACTTGCTTGTTGGTTAAAAAACCCAAAAGTACAGTAAAATTAGTCTTACACAACTCCTTAGTGGACATAAAATTAGTCCATAAGTAAAAAATGATGGGTGCGGAGGTTTTATAGGGCAATTAACATGTGCCTCAAGCACAGTATTTGCTATTTTATACATTCCACAAATTAAGATTTGAATACAAACTTTACATGATCTTAAAGACCAGCTTCAAAGCTAACAAGGCTGAAAAATTTATTTAGTTAAGTGTTTATTATGCTTGGGTTTTGGGATCCACTGTAAATTCAATTTTTGTCTTTAGATTAGCTCTGTTACAGTCCCCTCTTGGGACAGGTCAGCTCTCAAGCCATTAATTCTTCCAAGGAGGAATTCAGATCCTGCAATTCACTGTCAGCATCAAACACAGCTACACCTGGGAGCCCAGATGCAGCTAGACTGTACAGGAATTTAACTTTGAGAATCAAAGAGCAGCTTACAGCAGCTCAAACAGTTTCATCCTGGTCAGACAAGGTAAGGCAAGGCACAGCTCAAATGGTAAGATGCAGCTTTGTACAAAGACAGTTATAAATACATATAACCTTAACATAAACGTAACCTCTGGCAGAGATGAGGAATAAACTTCACTACTTTGAGCTGTGCTAAAATAAGGAGTCAGTGCTGCTTTACGTTGAAGAGCTTCCCCCCATCTACGAGAATTTTTCCAGCCAGTCTGCCTTTTTTCACTTGAATTACAGGCATCCTCTAAAAGCTCATCCAATCCCTTTGTTCCCCTTTCCCCCACCAGATTTCAGGTTTTTAGATTTCCTTTGATCTCAGGCTTAGCCTTAGGAAAACTATCCCCCTTCCACGCTGAACTGAGTCAGCAATTGATACCCTAATTCCTTTGAAGAAACAAACCTAGAAGCTAACTTACCTGTCAGATTTCATGCTTGGTCTCTAAATACGTCTCCATAACCTCCTCTTTACCTACATGTATTCTTCTCAGACAGGTATCAACACTAGATTTCAATGGGGAAATTCACTACTTCATACTAAAAGTCTGCAATATTAAATCTCTTCGGCATAATGACTTTTCAGCTACCACACAGATTTCTCAGAATCAGCAGTTTGAATTATTGCTTAACACACTTTTTTCCATACTGGCAATTTCACATGAACTACATTTCAAGACCCTTTAAGCATGGTCTGCTAAGCTTTAGGCTGGAAGAATTCTGAGTGTTAGATTATTTTTTTCTGAGCTAACATGTTTAAATGCTCTAACGGAGAAATGACAGCCCAAACTCCTGAACAGCTTTTCTACATGTATAAGACCTAAGAAACGTATCTCTTGCCTCTCATGAGACAAGAGAAACCACAGTATTTTGCTGATTTGAAAGCATATAATAAGAAATAACTTCTTTTCCAAACAAAAATAATCTATGGTATTCTGCTCTGCTTAGCTCAGCCCTTCTCTTTATTAAAATTTATTAATTAGCATTGAAATACAGTTTCCATAAATGCTATTCCTTTGTGTTACTGCCTAAAAAGAACACCATGATCATGGTTATGCTTAAAATGACCAACATTTAATGCTAAACTGGCTAATGTTTACTACAAAAGCCCATTAACTCTCACAGCAAAACAAAGTAATGCTATCACAGATAGGCACTCAGATATGAAATGCATAAAAATCAAGGTACTGTACCAGAGAAACAGCCCTAAGTTGAAGTGACATTATAAACGTAAGCAGCACATATAAACTGTTCAAGTCTTTTCCTTATGTAAATGTACATAGTTTCTTTTTAAAAGCACTAGTTACTATATTTAATTTATGCAGAAGAATAAGGAACAGTTCTGGTGCTGACAATCACTTCTGTGCCTATTAACTATTCATAGAACACTCAATGACATTGGGAAGAGCCTTTGAAGCAAGCTTTGCAAAGCTTTTATATTAACCAGACAACGTAAAACTTCATGTTTACAGCTACCACTACTCAGAAAGCAAGTTTTTCACACTGAAAGAAGCAGCCACTCCAAGTCACAGAACAGAGATTTTTGTCTTTCATAGTCCTAATGAAACAGGCACATGGATCCCACCTTTAGAAGCACTGTAATTCACTGGTTGCATTACAACCCGAATTGTGCTTGAATTACAACTCAAAGGATCTGAAATTACCCAATTACGTTATTTAATAATGGCTTAACGTGTCATTAACAGAAGCCATATATTACGATTTCATTGAACAAGTTTCTTCAAAAAGCAGTTTCTCTAAGTTTACACTACACTAGTCATCAGTTTCTCCTCACTTTTATTCACTCAGTCCCTTGCAAAATAATCCTTAAAATGTATCCAAATTTTCCATGAACTGTTATGAACTGGAAGTAGTTTTAGAAATTTAATCCTTAGAAGCCAAGTTTAACGATGGAAGAAAATACACTGTCATCTAAACAATAGCAGGATTTTAATTCCCTCTCACAGATAAGCAGCATTAAGTACCAGATGTTTCAGAAGACAAAGGCCTCATCTTGCTTCTATGGAGTTTACAATACATGGCTGAAATGTGACAGGGGAAGCAAACAGTTGTGTTAATGCACCAAACATACTCAGGAGTAATACAAAAATCACTCAGTTGCTCAAAAACCTTGGATGAACAAGTAAATCTAGGGTTTACTGACAGTTTATTTTCTAATAAAATTTTAACACTGGCTGGGAGGAACTGCTGATTGAACAGGTCTTCAGAAAAGGTTAATGAAGATTTCCAGAGATCAAAACTTGTGAAAGTGACAGCTAATATAATGTTATCTGAAGTCAGCCTGCCACTTCACATATTTGGCAAATTTTTATATCCTCTGAATTCTTCTAAAGAAGTTCTCTGCTCATTTTGGATTCTTAAGCTGCAGACAGTAAGAAATCAAACAGCAAGTTAAAATAAAAAACCCATGTAATACATATTTGGCTTGTTCTTGTTGCTAAGCTACTAAAGCCCAGTTAGGACTAGAAGACTTACAGATTTGTAGCTGCATTTCTAACAAGCCAATATAACATCAATCTAAGCATTGCAATAAAGGCAAAGATTAAAGTCACAAATCAGAACTTATTTTGGTAGGGGTACAGCAACTCCAGCATGTCCAGACGCTTCCAGTTCACAATACCTATTGATGCAAGCAGCTTTCACTGATGCCTTTAGTTCTTTACAAAAAGAAATCAAAACTTCAGGAAATTTAAACACAACAGGCATTCAACCACTGTTGAAATGAAAAGGGACTATGCAAAGGACTATCTTCCTCAGTTGCTAATATCTGGTGGCTTACAGATCAAGTACAATAGGTTGTTCAACTGCTAAATCATAACTACACCTCTGATCCAGTGCACACAAACAGCTAGGGAAGTGGATTACCTGCCGGCAGAAAGTGTGTAACATTGTACTAATGTGCCTAAGGTTCTAATGGTGGTAACCGATAGGAAACTCTGGTTTCAGTTTTCTCTGAGATACAGGACACAAGCATACACTGTAAAACTTAAATGTTAATATTCAACATAATCTGTAAGAAATAGTCTTTCTTGCATACCCAAACTGAAGATCCAGAAGCCTTTTATTATAAGCAAAGTTGGTTGAGTCATCACACTTCCCCAGGTGCCACTTCTCAAAAATAGTTTCTTGAGCCAATTTAAATCTCACAGAAAACAACTGAATGTTGCTGTTACCAAAACAAGCAGCAAAGGGAATATTACAGGAGTCTTACAGCTACATGCAACCCCCTCCAGTGAGGAGCAAATATAGCTCATGTTGAGGCAGACAGATGTTGAGATTGATAAAGGTAAACAGAACCATGTAATTATCAAACAAACTAGGTAAGTCACCCGTGAATAACTTAACCCTTCAGTGAATCCAGCCTTGGTTATTCCCTTGCTGAGGGAACATGAGCAAGAGCACAGAAGATTTTAACATTTATAACCAGCTACCTCCATTTCTTATCTCCATGGCATGAAAGAACATTGCATGCCCACAGCCTTCTGCATCACTTTGTTACTTGCCAGCTCTTCTAGAAGCGAACGCTCTTTTCTTCCCTTCCTCCAAATCCCAAAGTTACTTTGATCACTGGGGTTAGGGAAGGAAAGGAAGAGATGTTTCTCAATTATCTGGAGGAAACAGATATGCTAGAAGAGCTCACAAAAGAAATGTAAACCAGCAGACTGGTCAGTAATTACCAGGATGGTTTATTTATACTGTCTGACCTTACTCTACGGTAAGGTAAAGGTCAAGCTTAGCCAGCTATACATTTTAAACATCCAAGTGCCAGCACAAACAAGAAAGCCCCCTGTACTTGGCACTGGTGAGACTGTACCTCAAATCCTGTGTTCAGTTTTGGGCCCCTCACTACAAGACAGACGTTGAGGTGCTGGAGTGTGTCAGAAGAAGGGCAACAAAAGTGGTGGAGGGTCTGGAGCACAAGTCTTAAGAGGAGCAGCTGAGGGAACCGGGGTTGTTTAGCCTGGAGAAAAAGAGGCTCAGGGGAGACCTTATCACTCTCTGCAGCTACCGAGGTGGGGGTTGGTCTCCTCTCCCAAGTAACAAGCAATAGGACAAGAGGAATTGACCTCAAATTGTGCCGGGGGGGTGGGGGGAGTAGACTGGATATGGGGGAAAATTTCTTCCCTGAAAGGGTTGTCACACCTTGGAACAGGCTGACCAGGGAAGCTGTGGAGTCACCATCCCTGGAGGTATTGAAAGGCATGTAAATGTGGCACTTAGGGTCATGATTATTAGTGATGGACTTAGCAGCGCTAGGATAAAGGTTGGACTCAATCTTAAATGTCTTTTCCAACCTAAATGATTCTATAATTCTATAAAATAGTACAGGTCACTTACAAAACTGGGGGTCATGCAAAGCAGGATGCAATGTTTTGCATTCATGATAGACAGTAATTGAACCAACACTGCTAGTACATATTACTTAATTCGCTAAATCTCACTTTGCCCAAAACAAAAAAAACTCAAAACATTATGGACAATATAAATGTTCCTAGATTAAGTTGCATCTGTTTTATTCAGCAAGTCAGGCTGATCAGAAAGCTTCTATTTGCAGAACACTGATAATGTATTTTAACTATGTCACAGATAGATCCAAAAAGGACATTTGATGAGCTCTGAAAATGAAAATTTTCATGAAAACTTGAAGGAATAATTCATCAGCATCTCTCATGGCACTAACTGCACTGATTATTGACTGCTCTGTTGACTCAAAAGAAACCAACTAGTAATTTCATACAAAACCAAATTTATAACTGCAGGTAAACTACACAAAAGTATGTGTACATTGCATGCTCACAAGTTCAATCTCTTATTCCTTTTTGTCATATCAAATATAAAAATACAAATGTTTCATTTGAGATGCTAACCTTGAAATAATTTTTAAGCAATGTTGTAAATAGCATTCAATTCATATTCGAAATCAACTCAACCAGAGAGTCAGTTGAGTGCTTCTGTTTGGCCACAGCTAAGCATGCTGTAAGGCACAACCACATGTATAAGCCAAGGCAAACATTAGCAAACATCTAACATGCATATATTGTATATACACCTATACAGTGTGCACACATCATTGATTTATTCACTCACAGTAGCACACTCAGTCCAGTACATCCATTCAGTTTCATTATAACAGTTTCTGACATCTGATAGAGAACATGATTTTCTAGATTTGATAAAGGTAATACCAGATACTGTTAATACTGTAAGCAGTTTATCAGAAACCTAATACAGTACTCACCACAAAATTTAACAGTCTACTCCTATTCTAAACTTCACTGCCCCCCCATTATTATCTAATTGTATCATGGTTTATTTGTATGTACTCTCATGTTATAAACTAGATAGATCAATCACATAAGACAAGACTCAGTAGTGGTTTTAAACAAATACAGTATTTCAGCAGTAGTTGGAAAAGCCAAATTATCTAACTGCTTAAAGTATTGTAACCTGAACCACTTCTCCATAAATAAAAAAAGCTTTTACAGCCTAATGTTGTTTCTAGTTTCTACAACACTTACCTTTTAGTAAAGAATTTTAGACTTACATCAGATTAAAATTTTTACAGAGAGAAGCAGTATTAGACAGAAGATGAATGTAAATAAAAATCCTTCCCACTTAAACATGGTCACATAACTGAATCTGTGGCACAGTCAATAACAAAACAACAAAACTCTTTTTACCTTACGTACTTTTAGTTGGTGGACCCCACTTCCCTCTTACTCTGACCTCAATGAATGCAAAAAGGTATAGAAAGTTTCAATTAACATAAATGAGAATTACTTACCAATTTGTAACAATACAGGTGTTACCAAAGCTGTCTCCATGGCATAACAAAATTCCCTGCCAAACATTACTGCACCATGCATCACCCACAGGCGTATTGGTATCCGGTCTATGGATCCTTCACTAATGGTCTCCTCCCTACTTTCATTCTCCTTGTTTTCTGGTTTCTGAAGCTGTGCCACAGGTAGATCTTGAACTTGCATAGATTCCGAGTCAGCATTCTGGGGAGCCATTTTCATTACCATAAAAAATATATATTTGTTATATCTATATAAATAATACTACCATAACTCCATGAACAAGTTAGGGTGTCTTCTCTTTCTGCTTCTGTTCCTCAGGCAAGTAATGCTTATATTCCTTTTGTACAAACAGGTATCTTGCAACTTCTTGTATACATACAAGACATTAAGAAAGAAAAGCTATTTGGTAGGAATTTCAACATATGGCTTGCTGGTTTACTGTGAGTTAGAGTTAAAAATCCATAATTGCCATTCAGTTAATACCAGTTTCATAATTATTATTGAAGAAGTGCTGAAGTTGTTATTCTTGCTACAGAGAGGTGGAAAGCCGACACAAAGAGGTGCTCCACTGTTAATCCCCATCGAGTGGCTGATTAATCTGCAACAAAAAGCAAGCATTTAAAAATTTCAATAGCATTTTTCAGGATATTGTGGCCCCCCCTCCCCCTTAACCATATACCCTATTTCCTGCTTAATGCTTTCCATTGTCCTTGCCTAGTGTAAGGTCTTTTATTCCACATTCCCTCCTACCTCTGGACTTTCCACTGAAATGCAGTTACTCTTCACATTTAAATGATGCTTAACTGTATATATCAGTGTATTTGTCTGAGATCCTTAGAACATTGAGCACAAAACTAACAAATTCTGGGAAATTTAATGCAGATTTCATTTCAGAAACAGCATAGGATATTCCAGTACTATGCCAGGAAGATGATTCATCAATTACCATTTACTTGCTGGCCAGACAGACATCTCCATTTAGACTTTTGGAAGTTGCCAGTTATTTTGCAGTAACCATCTCACTATCCTATAATGAAAATATTCCTCAAGCAAGCATACGTAAAAATAAGCCATTAGGGATATAACTTTAAGGATTGATATTTAAGTATTTAAACTTCTAATGAAGACATATACAGCATATGCACCCATCTTCACTTTCTGCTCACAAGACCAGAGTATTTTACTTCCACATCCTACAAGGCTTCTGAAGTCCATGACAGTAGAATGGCACAGTATCTTCCACCATACATTAAAATTATTAAAATAAATTTCAGCCAGGTAAGAGAAGCTTCTCCTGTGTTAACACCTCCTTTGTGCCACAGAAAGTCTAAGCAGACTACTTACTGTAATGTGTCAGTCAAAATGTGTTTAAGCACTTAGGAGAAAAAAAGGAAAGCATTGTATAAAAAAAAGTCAGATGACAATATTTCTACTAGAAGGATGCATAGTAACATCTATGCACACAGTATGACTGAACTCATATCCCAGGATAAAACCCCTTGGGGTTATGGTTCCACAAGATGCTGGCTTTGGCAGCAAAGCCAGCCTAAGAAGTCCCCATGCTGCAGCTCAGCTCCCTGCCCCTTCAGTTGTGGCAACTAAAACTCTTTGTGGCTAGAGCATAAACCAGATCATTAAGCGGTGAACCTACAAATGAGCCTTAAGAAAAAGATGACATATTTGGGGTTTGAAGCACATCACATCAGCAACTCTGTTTCAGTGTGATCTGACACACTGTTCAATTAAAAGTGCAGCATGGGAACATCATCTTGATCATTCCCTCCTGCTGATACCCTCCTTTGAGCTGTACCCCCAGTGGGTTTACTCTGTGTATTTTGTTCTTCCATTCAAGAGCAACTTTTTTGATCTGGCTTTTTCTCCTACCAGGTTCCCCAAGGTTACTGGAGTTCTCCGATTTGATCACCTCAATAACAACTTAAATACTACAATTTGCTTTTGGGCTAGTCAAACCTTTAAATCACACAAAAGAAGTTAACTTTCTGAACACACGTGCTCTGAGCCAAGTTTTAAATTCCAGGTTTTAGTTTATAAGCATTAAATAGTTCGGACAAAATGGACTCAAGAAAGCGTTTCTCCACCCACTCACAATTAAAAGGAGGAGCTGAGATGCACTTCCTAGGGTAACTGAATTACGGCACAGACAGGTAAGTTCTTCATAAGCACCTTTTTTTTATATAGGTTTTTCTTTCTGCCAGTCAAGGTTTAGATTAGCCAAGCTCCTGCATGCAGGCAAGTTCATTTGTTCCTTCTAGTAGTTAGTACAGTGTTAAACCTGCATCAGGAGAGGAAGGGATGTGATTCTCTTCCTTTGCTTTAGTGTCTGAGGTTTCAACTCAGTCCTTGAAGGGCTATTAGTTTATCATAAATGTGAAGTTAAGTACTATGTGTATTTACAAAAACACACATCCGCTTTTCATAACACAAGTTATGGGTGAGTAAAACCTACAAAATACAGGTTCCAGAGCAGGAGCAATTACTTTAATTACAGACTAGTCATAAAATGTTTAATTGCTGGCAGACTCAGGCAAAATTACATTCAGTAGAATTTAAAAGTTTATATATCAGCTCTTACTATTTGGAACACGTGTGCTGTATTACAAACTAAGGTTCACAGATAGCAGTCCTGTACAAGATGGCTTTTAAGTCTCTGGTGTTTTCTTATGCTTAATTTCCCCCTGTCTCTGTCTATGAAGGATTTAACTCATTTCCCTAAACACCTCATTCAATATGCAGTTACAGGGTAACAGAATGAGGCATGGAGAGGAAGGCAGTTCATCACACTAGAATGTTTTATGATGCACTGGGGCAGCCTGCATATGCAAGCAGGATGACACCAGGCTGAGAGCATTTGTCACTGGAAAGGATAAAAAGGCAGGACAAAAGAGGATACCTGAGATTTAGTCTATTTGAGCAAGACTCTTAAGGGATCACTGAAAAAGTTATTCTTGAAGTGGAAGATTATGGGGAGAGATCAGATAATTTAAGAGACAAGAATAATGGATGATAGATGGAGGTAGACTTTGAAGCTGTAATTGACACAGATGATAAGAACAGTATATTTTAAACATGCCAGAAAAAGCAGTTACAGTATTCAAGTGCAACAGCAAGAGGCACAATGAACAGGTTTTATCTAAAGGAACAGAGAATTACTGTTCCATTATGTCAATTTTGTGGTAAGCATAACACTAGTCTTCCTGCAGCACTTTCATCTGACTCCAAGTGCACGTCTAACGTAAGAGCCAGAGAGTAACAAGAGACTCTCAGAAAGGTCTTCCAGTTCTTTTGTAAATCCTGCTAGGTTGTGTTCATATTTATTTTAGACCCATCCAGATTCTGCTCCTTCCAAGTTAATTTTGAATTTGACAAGTTTGAATAGTGGCATTCTTCCTTATCAAAAAGGAGATACGAACTCATTTACCTGCTGGAAGTAATTATTACTGAAGCTTTTATGCTAAGAACTCAAAAGTAAATGGCATTTAAAGAGGAGATGGATTAAAATATGAAAGAGAGCATGCTCCCACGTCTGCATTTAGCACAAATTCTTTTTTCCCATGTTCGTTGGCTAGCGAAACCAAAACTTAATTGACAATCTTTTTAATTGTAGCACTGAATATCCATGGTAATGTCCAATACAGTCCCTTCACTTATACTCCATGCGATAAAGCCTTTGGACCATATAACTAAGAAATAAGCCAGCACTATTATCATTTTTTAAAGTGTGAATTAGGCTTACATTTTACCTACCATTCAAGCTGGCTAGGTACTAAGAGAGTTAGCCTCCCTTCCTCAGACAGATGTTGAGAGACATGGTGGCAAAAGTTTTCAGAAAGACAGCTTCCTTTTCATCTGTACCTTTCTGACCATCCAGTCATGCAGCAGCTATACAAAATAAATTAAAAAAGTAAACTGGCATGAGACAGCATTTATCTTACAAAGCTGAGACCATGTCCCCTGTTCTGCCATGCACTCTCACTATACTTTCCATAAAGTTTCAAAAGGCATTTTCATAACTAACAAAGAATAAGCAAGTGGAATGAAGAATTTCTAATACTGGAGAGTATCCAGTGAAGGGCTACAAAGACGATTAAGGGGCTGGAGCACCTCCTTTCTGAGGACAGGCTGAGAGGACAGGGAGAGGAGAGCTGGGCCTGTTTAGCCTGGGGAAGAGAACACTGAACTGAGGGGCGATCAAAGTCGGCAAGTGTCAAGAGGAGGGGGCCAGGCTCTTTTCAGTGGAGCCCAGCGACAGGAGAAGGGGCAACAGGCACAAATTACAACGCAGGAAGTTCCTTCTGAATATGAGGAAGAACTTCTTTACTGTGAGGGTCAGGGACAGAGCGCTGGGAACAGGCTGCCCAGAGAGGCTGTGGAGTCTCCTTCTCTGGAGACATTCAAAACCTGCCTGGACACGTTCCTGTGCAACCTGCTCTAGGAGAACCTGCTTTAGCAGGGGGCTGGACTGGATGATCTCTAGAGGTCCCTTCCAACCCTGAGCAGTCTGTGATTCTGTGAATTTCAGCCATGGAAAGAGGTTCATGTTGGGCATTGTAAAGATGTTGGATATGAAGAGAAGTTTAGACACAGAAGTATTCCTGATCTTTCAAACTGTTTTATGGGAGAAGGGGATTGATTTCACTAGCTCTTCAACTTAATTGCATGTTTTACTTTGACCTTTGGCCACATTGCAACAATGACAAAACCTATAAAGTGTTAGTTAATATTTCAACTAAACAGTCAGGTAACATTCTGAAAATTAATCTGTAAGCAAAATTTTATAAAAGGTGCTCAAATTGCTTGTAATCTGATCTGTTATATTTTTACTAACTTCCATCTAGGCATAAGTCTTAATATGACTATGTGAAGCACAAAGCAATATGTTACAAGGTTGACAAGGCTGTATCACAAAAATCCTATGGCTCCAATAGGTATCCTTCAGAAAGTACATGAACCACTGAACCACCAGAGGAAAATTACTGCCTGCCTTTAGGGTTTTCCGAAGAAGGGGAAGAGTTATATAGGTCAGATTTGTGGCCCACAGAGTTCAGTGGTTTTCTTTTCCCTAGCCAGCACTAAGATGCTAGAGATGGACAAAAAGCTCACACTAAACAGTTATGCAACACAATGCCTTGGGCAAATGACTTCTATCACACTTCCCAGAGTGTTTTGTAAGTGTAAGACTCACAGGTTGACAAGCAGTGTTTTTGCATTTGTAATACCACGATGTGGAGGTCAAAAGATTGGCAGTACACCCATCGATACCAAAATAAATGGGGTTAACAGTGATCCTGCCCAAATCTTTTAAGACTGAACTATTTTTAATGCATGTTTCCAGATATCTCTTTGCTAACAAGGAATAGGAATGTACTGTTCAACAAGCAACTAGATTTTCTGAACCAGTGCCAAAGCATATGACTTTGAAGCTATGGAACATACAGCAAGTTTCAGGTAATCACACACGTACTTTTACAAGCAGTAATACAGCCTGGCGAGTAGAAAACAATTAAGTAGGCCCAACTGGATACCACAAGAAAATTTCAAATCTTTAAGGAGGGCTTTCTTCCTCTGAAGCCATTAGGCAATCCTTAAGGCATTTATTGGTGTACGAAACAATTAATTTCAACAGGGTAGTTACAAAATCCTAAGTCCTGAAGGGAAAAAAACAAGCACAGCCTAAGAAAAACTAGAATGAGTAAACTGAAAAGGATGGAAACAGTTCTGTGCAAACACTACTAATATCTAAGGGAACATGGAAGGGATCAAGCAGAAACAAACTACCCCCTTCTCTCATTTGGGTCTTTAAAGTTTATTGCATTAACTTCCAATCACTTATTTAGCCAGCTCTTGTCTTCAAGACCTGCCTCTTACATTATCATTCCTTTCTCTTACATGCAAGTATACAGATTGATCAAAGCCTCCTCAAATCATGGTGAAGAGCTGCATTCAGTTTTGCTCCATGGGAATTGTTTTCTAATGATGTAGGAAATACTCTAGTTCAAACAAAGATTCTACAGTTTAAAAGAATTATACCTTCTTGACCCTGCAAGAAAGGATGAAGAGAGGCCTTGAGCCATCATTGTGTACAAATGCCTTTTCATTGTTTACCACTAACTTCATAAGGGAAAAACACTCAGAAACAATTCTTAAACACTCAGAAACAGTTCTTGTAGAAGTAGGCTTTAATGATTCCAGTTCACAATTGTCACTGGATCACTAGCAGGTCCTCAGATGACATCCTGCATGACATATCGAGAAAACCATAAACAAAAAAACCAAAGCAAGTGTAATTCTGCTTCATTAAATATGCAAATGTTTGACTGGAAAAGAGAAGTGTTAAGAGTCCAGAAATTTCCAGCCTAATAGGACAAGATTTTTGTTTTCTCCCAGACTCTTACACCTTACCCTCCTTCAGTTCTTCAATGAGTACATCCCACAGACATACACACTCGTAACCATACTATTTCACCTGTGAACCATGTTAAGCTGGCAAGCCTATTATTGCCCAGTCATTCCATTTATTTGTCAAATACTTAACTTTTCTGCCAAGCTGGTTTAAGCTAAGGTTTTCAAGTAGTCTGGCCATCTCTTGAAACATTACCTAGACTGATTTAAGTATAGCTTTAATATTAGTATTGGAAAGAAAGGCATTTGAGTTTATCTGGCTTTTCCTCAGACTAAATAAATGTTTGGCTGAACACTTCTACTCTTGCGTTGCAGACAAATATCACTTATTATTCCTTCTATGATTAAATGCAAAAGGGACACTGGGTTCTACTTCAGCATCTGACTGGCTTGCAAAACGATACATTGTTTGGACTTAGGCCTTTTAAAGAGTAAAGTGGCATTTGTCCAAGGATAATTACTAATGTTTTGAGTTCAAATCCTCTGGTGCTCCACCATGCCAACAGACAAATAGCATGTTGCTGTGAAAGAGTAGCTCTTAAAGGCAAGGCTGACCTTCATCCCTCTGCAAGTGTGGTTATACCCCCTCACAAAAATTTGTCAATTCTCAAAATAAAGTAAGATCAATTCCAGAAGATGCTGATCCAACTGATTTTGTACAGATATCTGCCCCATGATTAATTTTGTTCTACAGATCTACAATAGGGACAGTAGCTTGCACTACAGAGGTAGTAGCAGCTGAAACAGATAAGATACTCCTTGTAGTATAAACCTGATCACAGCTTCAAATTCTAACAAACTATACTTTCGCTAGGACAAGTCTGTTTTGCTAGCAAGGGTAGTTTTGTTTTACAGCCAGCTGCTTGCACAGGAATATCACACGAAATACATTACCAGCTTATTATACTGCTTACACTATAGGTTTCTCAATCACTTTAAGCTGGCATAAACAAGTACTTCCTCTAAAAGCAGCACCCTCTTCTTCCTTTTCTTTGCCCCAGGTTCCTTACTCCCACCCCTTCCTGCACAGCCACACAAGTATCTAAGTAGTGAACCAGAAAGTGTAACTGATCTAGGTTGAAAACTAAGCTGACAAAAACATGTCCAAGAAGCTAAAAAGATCCTTTATAAAGTCAGGTTGGTTTTATCTGATTGCGTGGCTGGATGGATCCATACCAACATAACAGGGGAAGGGAGGAACAGAGGCAGCTAGAAGTATTACTTTGGGTAGCAAAACCTAAAGCCAGTGTAAAATTACAGCTCACACAGAGCAAAGAAGTTGTCAGTGGATCCCTGCAGCTACAAGGTCAAAAGGCAGACGCACCAGCGCAGCTCGAGATGCCTTCTTTTCAGAAGGCAAAAAGAAGGCTCTTCAGTCATGCTGTGAGAGCTATCATGCATTCTGCCCCCTAGTACTTGCCAGATGCAAGGCAGAACACTCCTTGCTTAGCCAACAGGCAGCTATTTTCTCCCTGGTTGTTTTGTGGCTCTGTTCCTAATTATTAGCAGCTGTTTATAGTAACAGAACTGGCCACAGGGGAAGTTTCTTTGGCCCATGTCAAGACACAAGTGTTCAGCCACTGCAGTAAGAAAAGCATCTAGGTAACATACCTGGACTTTTTTGCCCAGCTGGACAAATGTGGTCAGCTAATCTATCTGAAGTTCAGCAAAGGGGCTGTATCCTTCTGTGGTCTGATTAAGTTGTTCCTTCATAAAAGTTTAGACTCAAAATTTCCTGTGACTTTCTAGAAGAATCATGATGTTAAGGGAGTCATGAGGCCTTTGGTTCAAAAGGGCAGCAATTACAAGCAGGTAGTTGTTTAAATTCTCATTAAGACTTCTCCCATAGTTAAATGCAAACATAGAAAGATTTTTAGCTATTGCTTCCTAAAAAACATAACTTCATTAACCCTATCTGACAGGAAAGGCTATAGTTGTTCAGAAATAATTAAAAAAGTAATTGTACAACATATTACTTAATAACAGTCCCATATGTGAGCAACATTACTCCAGATCCTGAGAGAAAAGCCAACCTCTAATTTTAAAACAGTCTTAACATTAAACTGGACTAACCTGTTTTGAATCACTAAAAGCCTGCCAAAGGGAAAAGGTTAAGGCTAACTGGGTGCAATCAAGAACCACATTCAACATGTCCTAACATTTAATTCATCATTCAGGTAATCAAAGGCACTGAAACACAACAGCATAAACCAGCTTGTTCTACAAGGATACTATGCCTAAGCAACCCTACAACTGACAGCGAAAGAAAGCTTAAAAGAGATTTTTAACAAGTTCATCTTGAAACCTGAGATTTAAAAAACTACAACATATAAGGAAGCCACTGGAAGCAGCACAGTGCTTTTGCATCCTGACCTACTTTTAAGGCTACCACAAAATTTAGGCCACTGAAGCAAGATCTGGGAGGCTGGAAATCATTCTGCAGCATGTTGCAAATGAAGTCAATATGGAGCAATCCACCTCAATGGAGAAGCAGTGTTTCTTTCCACTTCTTGCAATGAAAACTTTCGCCTGCCCTCAGGACTCTTCACACACTGTAATCCAGTCGATGTATCTTACAACCTTTGCCTTGCTGTTGTTTAAGTAAGGGCATAACTTTTGAAAAATATACTCAGCTGAAAGAAATTATTCTGGCACCCCTCCTACTATTAAGGCTGAACATAAGACATCTCAACTCCCCCAACAAATCCATTAAAATATCCAAACAACAATCTAAAACAGAATAGTAAGGGTGTGTGCCACTTCATTTTGAAAGGGTTAATGAAGACTTCTTGCACCATTTCCTTGGTATGCATACAAAATTCCAGAAATTAATAAAACCTGACATAAACAGGCTTCCAACTCCAGCCCTGCCAATATTAAAACTTCCGTAGGGTTTCCTGCCTATTTCTTTCCATAAAGCATGGCCTTGATTAGAACCTCCCTGGCTTTCTTGGGATCCTCTTTCCACCCCTTCCAGCTTACTCAGAAAATGACCAAGAATAAGATTTTGGCTCATGCTGGAAGACATGGCGATGCAGTCGCAGCTGGCAATCTGTGCATGACAAGCTCCCCTTATGGGCTTTTTTCTGCCCAGACATGCAAGGAGGAATAGAAAGCTTAAGATGCAAGGAAGAGAAATGAAGGTCCTCATGACATCAGGGAGATCATCTTTGCAACAGACAGCACTACTTCCTCATTCTGCATATTTTGGGGGTCAATGTCATTGCCACAGCCTGATCATTACTGGGGAAAAGATGTAGGAAACCATGAGTCTTTACAAAATTACTGGAACAATTCTTGGAAGCCATCCAGAATTTCACGTGAGAGACTTTATCCAGTGCATTGGATATTACACTGCTCTCTAAAGGCACTCACTGTTACTAATATTAGATCAGAGTACATTGTTAAGTCCCTGCTGCTGCTGCTTTTAGTAGGAAATACTTCATTTTCTTAAACTGGGTAGGTA
Organism: Falco punctatus; assembly: GCF_963210335.1. Lineage (NCBI taxonomy): Eukaryota > Metazoa > Chordata > Aves > Falconiformes > Falconidae > Falco > Falco punctatus. The sequence goes on along the minus strand of NC_137582.1, from coordinate 87,639,115 downwards.
GCCTTATCTGATTAAACTTATTTTTTCTTTTATGCTAGGTAAAAAACTTCATATATGGCCCTGTTACCCTCATATTTATTAATACAGATACATTAAATAAATAAACATTAAGGTGGCATGGACATAAATAGCAATAGAGAAGCCTTCCTACCTAGTGGAAAATCTAACAGCTGGGACCAGCAACGCTGGTAAAACAGGCACTAAGAAGCAATGTTACACTACAGCAAAGACACAGGCATGCCTTAGTGATGACAACTGGATCTTCAAGTAGCAGGTTCTACCCCCAAAATTAGGTAAAGGTTAAGGGGCAAGATAGCGAGCACTGACAGCTAAGTACTTTCGATACCAAAAAATAACCATCTACTCACTACATAAGCACAAAGAACTCATAACTCATGGGGATGCACATCACTCAAAGCCAGCATGCAAATATTCTCTTACGGTCTAACAATGCTGCAAATAACTTTCACTAAGAAAATCCACTAATTTTGTCAGAGAGGCACAAACTTCAGTCTGGCACAAGCTAAGCATGGCTCAGCTTAGGCATGCCCTACTAAAAGATCCTCAAGTTTTAAAACCTTGTTGAACTCTAGACTTATCTCCCACCAGAACTAAATTCATTTATTCCCTCTGTCTCAATGACAACAGTAAAACAAAATTAAGGCTATTATCAGGGAACATCTTAATACATTACCAAGTGGATTAACTGGAACAATCTTACCTTCATGCAGAAAGAAGGACAATGTCTAACCCAGTGGGGCTGGTGGTGCAAGAATAATCAGTACATCATTGCCACTAGCGCTTTTTTATTATTTTTTTCCAAGTTCTTTCACCAAGGCTGTCCTCCTGATTGCAGTGTGGGAAATGCAGTATACCAGTGCAGCCACTTGCAAACTCTTTGTTACTCTCCAGAATGAGCAATACTTTCTATAACAGGTTGATATTAGTGTTTTGCATGAATATTCATCCATAAAAAATAGTCAAGCCAGGACTGATTACTTAGTTCTGTATATGCAAAGTTAGATATTCCTTGCAGATATTACTGTACCTATGATGAAGAGCACAACGCTTTATTTTCACGTACTGGAATTTGAACTAATTATATTCACTGCTCTGAAAATTCACAGGCTGGTTTCTTCAGGCTGTAAATGCTTAAGAAACCCAAATACTGCCAGAATATGTATTAGACAATTAGAGAAGCTATTCAACAGATCAAGACAAAAAAAGAGCACAATATAGATCTTAATATGCTGACTCCCCCTCGCATATCATTAACATCTGCAAAGTTTAATTCATTGGAATTATCTCCAATTACAGATCCCTAAATGCATTACCATCATTCAAATCTCAGAAAACTCTGTTAAAGTAAGCTTTTGAAAGCACCCATTGAATTTTGTTCAAATTGTACAAATTTGTACAAAGATGGAGAAATTAGGTCTTGGCCGGATTTTATTAACTCTTCACATTATTACTCCCTCAGAGAAAACCCAGAACAACACAGAAGAGGGTTTCTCACACCACAGAATTTCTGAAGGGTTTGTAAACAAATATATAGAAATGGTTGCATCATCGTGCACTAAATATTCTCATTTTGCTTTCTTTGACTGGAGTCACAGATCAAACTGGTACATCATCACTGTGATGGTTTAGTAATAAGCAACTGCTTACAGCCTAACCTGCAGTTGAGCCCACACTGATTCAGCATGATTGCTGGCAATTGTCTCATCAGCATAAAGGAGAGATCTCTTCCCTTCCACCTCTTCCCCATCCCAGCTTCACATAGCTTCCCTCCATCTGGGCCAAGTAAAATATTCTAACATCCCCTGATGAAGTGTTAAATGGAACTCACCACTATAGTATTGAAAGAAATGTGTTTAGAGATACTGAAAGAAAGCTGCTTAGAGATTAACTTTTTTTTCTTACTTACTTCCTCCTTGGCATCCAAGGAGGCCTGCCTCCTGCTAATGCAACTGTGCTGCAAAGGGTGCAGTAAAATAGCTGCTTCTCAGCCACATGACCACAAGCCTGTGATGCAATGGAAAAAACAGCTATAGGTTAGGGCAGCAGTTTTATGGTGCAGCACCCTTGGTAAACATCTTCAGTGCCTCCCTTCTGAAGCACAAATGATTACAAACAAGCATTGAGACAGCATGCTTCATAAAAATTATAGCTCAAGCACTTGAGCAGATCCCTGCTCCGGTTTTTCACACTGTCCCAAATACCAGCATGACAGATATGTTTATGTTCATTGCCATGAAGTATAGCCATTTGATTTATTTTCTCAATTATTTAACTAAATACTTGAACTGGCCTAGCAGTGATGCATAGCCTGTATTTTTAAGTAAGGTGTAAGATAAAGAAACAAAATTAAGAATCCCCTCTTAGTACCAATTATCAATAAAATTAATAAATCTTAGTATCAGAGAAATACTGTTTGGCCAATAATATGAATAAATCACTGCTTAGAAGGGTTATATCACAACACTGATTTCAGACCATATCTACACCATCTAGGAACAATACAGTAAGAGCTTCCAAAAACAGTACTTTAAGCAAAGTAGCTTAAACTTACACATTTAAGAGTTACACCTTCTGGAAGAAAGCAATACAGGTAAAAAACAGACAATACTTTGACCAACATAGTATATTTACAAACCATGCATTTTAGAAAAATTAGTGCAAGTAGTGTGATTTAGCTGGTTTATAAGCAGCCCTGTGGAAAGCTGGTGGCCACATTTAAGAGCAGCTTGATCAGGACATATTTTGAATTTGAACTATGAACACATGCTATTTTAGTAATGTGTTTTGCCAAGCTGCAACCCTGTTAGAACTGGCAGGATAACATATTTACTGACACACAGGCTAAAATAATAAGAGGCCACAAGTTCTTGGCAGTTGGACTCTACACATAAAGACCTGCTAGCAGGGAAATATTTAGAGGACACAAACACCCTCCATTTGTGATTTTGTAGAACTATGAAACACTTAGTAAAGGCTTGTCAGAATTTGGTATTTTTACCTAATTTGGAAGTGACTGTCAGCCATTGTCCTTCTATAGGACGCATGAGCTCCAGCATCCATGACACTTTAACAGCATACATCTGGACCATTATGGGATGATACTTGCAGCAGTTCTGTACCAAAGCTGAAACCTTTATAGTCTGCTGTTGTATCAGCACAATCACTACTGCAGTTCTGACAGCTGACAGGCACCTTTGGCAGGTGAAAATGAAAGTAAACACGTCCCACAGCCTAGGTTTGGTACTGTCACATTCAGAAAATTTGATCGTGCTCTGTCAGTCCATCAACTTTTCCTGTATGCTTGCTGCAAAATATACAGCTGACATCGTTCAAGGGAAGTTTTACATAGGACCTAAGGAATCCTTTAGGGGCAAAGCTACGCTATGAGATGGGGGCAGATCTCATCCACACAAACATAAGCATTATCACATTATCTAGAGCACAGATCTTATGCCCCTTTAAATCCGCACAGAGACATTTTCCAGGGGCAGAGTGGTTAAGAGGTATCAGCATAACACTTTTGTCAGCTGCATTATAATTGTTAGAAGCCAGCTGGGGCTACCACAGGCAGGCCACGAAGGCACTAGAGATGCTAACCTATATTTAACTAGCTTGAATATTGGGTTGGTCTTGTGAACTATTATCCCCCTACCCCACCAAAATAAAAAAACAAACAGCAAATGCTCTTTGAAAAGCATCTAGTATCTTGCAAGCATTTTCTGTTGGCAGTTATGATGAGCTATGCAGCCTTAAATTACCTAAATCATCCTCAGTGAATCGATATTACACAAACTAAAGCAGTTTTTCAATGTCTCTAAGGACAAAATGTTGTCGCAATATTTTCTACTGGACTAGGCAGGCTTTTTGTAGTAGAAGGAGAGTTTCTTCGCATAAAAAGGGTAAAGTCAACAAATCATAGCCAACATTAATTTAGATGTAAGGTTCAAAGTGATTGCACTTGAGTAATTTTCTAGATGCAGGGCTGCTGGCATAAAGAACACTGTAGCAAGAAGCTCAGCCTACACAAGCACGACTGACTTTAGAAAACAAAGCTAATCTAGTGGTTGTTTCTTTATGCACAGCTAATTGCATACCAGCTACAGTACCTTTCGAGATCATTCTTAGAGGCAGAATGAATTTGTGGTCAGATAGTATCACAGGTATTTCTGTAGGTGGATAGAGCTGCTTTAATACTTGCAGGCACTGAAAGCAGCATGTGAGAAGATCAGGACAAGGGAAACACCAGAACTTCAGTACACAGAATAACATGACACTGAAGTGCAACAGCCAAGTTAGCAGGTTATTCTACCAGACATCTAATATCCTCAGAAAAGCATCAGATCCTCTACTCAGAACTGCATGCACTAGAGTAAAAGAACAAACAACAGTTTTTCTCATGCTGTTACCCTGGATAGATCATGAAGTTTCAAGCCAAGTGGGAAATTCAGTTGGTAGATAGCAAAAGAAGTAGCATCCTGAACACCTAACAAAATAGGTTTAGGTTTGTAACTTTGTTTACAGACACCAAAATACACATGTAGTTAGCATAAGCCATCTTCAAAGGAACGAAAATAAAAGGGACGCCACAGTCAATATGAATAGACTTTCAGTGTAAATAAGAGCTACAATAGATTCAGGACCCCAGAATTGGTCCAGTGAATGTAGATGAGGACTCTTACGCTTTTTAAAATGTATACCAACTACAGCTTGGAGACTAGCAAGTGAAACTTGTTGAGTGTTGATTTGAAGGATAAACAGGAACAGCAACATCTTGCTCAAAGTAGTAATTTGGATTAGTCTAACACGCACGTATAAGGGACCTCCTATTTCAGGGGCTGCATGGCTATTCACAGAACATATCAGAGGAAGAACTGACCACACTGAGAGCTGATCAATGAAAGCTGCCTTTAATGCACTGAAACTCTGCTTACGCATCTCAACAGTTTGACAGAAGCCCTCTCTAAACTATTAATTATTCTTGAGTATAACACATAGCAACAGCGTGGGCTTCACAAAGATAGTTAAATAGCTCTCCATTCATCTTCTGTCATCCACATACCTTTATTATGCTGCTTTAAGTTTGTGGTTGCACCACTGACTGTTCCACATCTTGTTCTGCTCACGTTCAGTCTGGCTTCACCTCTGCTGCTCTGCTTGTATCATAGAAGAAATGCTGGTACAAGGTTTTTAACCTCTACTCTTTGCCCTGTTTTAATCTTTTGTGATTCAGCAGAAGCTGTTGAGAATACACATACCACAAGCTATGGCATTCAGCTCTTTGCTTTAAGCTTTCATTGCTTTCTGATCTTAAAAGTATAATGGATAGGCTTCCCACTGCTCCTCTGGAAAGCTGAGCCTGACCTTAACAATATTCTAGATGTAACATTTCCAGCTCCCTAATCTGTCAATCATGATCAACTCCTGGTGGCTTCTACTTGCTATGATATACTAATTTCTCCATTTCCAAAACTGACTTGATGCTTATCTTCAGGAGATGACAACTGCCCACAGCAGCAACCAAAGCAAGGAGCATCACTAATCACATGCAGGGGTTGGATAAAGTATGATGTGAGCTCACATACACCTGGTTGAGTGTTAGGTGGTTTTGAGTAGATACATTTCTGAAAGGGATGCTTTATTTCTGTGGTGCAGAGGAAATCACAGGCTTACATGTGGGGGTAAGGGGGATGACAGGAAGACTGTCATAATTCCTACAACAAAGGGATGAGCTATAGCTGCAAAGTCAAAGTAAAATAGTTGAATCAAAGAATGGTTTGGGTTGGAAGGGACTTTCAAAGACCATCTAGTTCCAACCCCCCTGCCATGGGCAGGGACACCTGCCACTAGACCAGGTTGCTCAAAACGCCATCCAACCTGGCCTGAACACTTCCAGGGATGGGGCATCCACAGCTGCTCTGGGCAACCTGTGCCAGTGTCTCACCACTCTCTCAGTAACAAATTTCTTCCTAATACCCAACCTAAGTCTACCCTCTTTCAGTTTAAAGCCATTCCCCCTTGTTGTATTACTACAGGCCCTTGTAAGAAGTCCCTCTGCAGCTTCTTGTAGGCCCCTTTAGGTACTGGCAGGCTGCTATAAGGTCTCCCCAGAGCCTTCTTTTCTCCATGCTGAACAACCCCCCCCTCTTAGTCTGTTAGCTTAGGAGAGGTGCTCTAGCCCTCAAACATCTTTGTGGACCTCCTCTGGACTTGCTCCAACAGGTCCATGTCTCTTATGTTGGGGCCCCAGAGCTAGACAGTACTCCAGGTGCAATCACACAAGAGTGTAGAGGGAAGAATCACCTCCCTTGACCTGCCAATCATGCTTTGTTTGATGCAGCCCAGGATAAGTCTTCAGACAATTTCTTTAAATAACTGCTCTACTTTAAACTGATAAGAGAAAGTATTCAGTTAATTCTGGTACAAGATAGCAGCTTGGCTCCCAACCCAGTTCCCATGAAGATAGTTAACACTTACAGGATTCCTTTCTCTAAAATTAGTTAGTTTTAATGCATCACACATGGAATTGACAAGGGATAGCACATTTGCCCCTGAATTATTGTGCAATTTTGGGCTGGTTCCCTCACTGCAAGGTGTTTAAAAGCAAAAGTTTGTTGGGATTAACAGACTTGTTGTTCAGGTTAAGAAATAACTTTACTATGCATTTGGCCAAGTTCCTGAAGAGCAGAAAAAAGTTTTTACCTTGACATAGTAATGTACATATTAGTCCTAAGTATTTAAATTGCTATACCTGCTTAAAGTATACGACTGTTAAGAGCAGACAAACCAAAAATATCAAGTGAAGGAGGCTTTGAGTGGCAGAGTTACACAGGTCAGACTGTGGTGATGTCACTTTTGCTTACTATTTCTAAAAAGCCTGTTGCAAGCCCTTTGGCATATTGGATGGCTTATAGACCTTCTCTGGTTTCAGTTAGAGACTTTTAGAATATATTCTAGACAACTGGAATTGCCTAAATTTGGTCACTCGAAGTCTTCCAGGACAAATCCTATCTAAACACAAGGGCTTTAAAAAAAAAAATCAGCAGTTATGCAGGATTTCACAGGTCTTGTTTATTAATAAACATTAGTAGGTGCCATGCATCCCTATATTAAGGCTCTGGCAACCTTAGAGGAAACCACCACAGAAGTGAGTAGGACACTCAGATTGACTTAGAGAACATTACAACAGCTTCCACAACTTTTACTATAAGGAGTAACTGACTCCAAAATAGTATTTCTGAGTAGGGTTTCAGGAGCTTTCTAGTGTTGGTCCAGAAATATCATCAACTCATGCACTGCAGCTTACTGAACAAAGATCTGTAAGGACTGCAAAAGACAGTTGACAAAAAACCCAACAAATATTTATTCAAACACTGCTCCTGCAGAGAATGTATTACACATTTTTCAGGAAGGCCTGTGGGTTATAGCAGAGAAGCAGAACCCATGTCAGTATCCTGTTGAGAGCAGATATCCTTACTTTTGTCCTAGTGTTACACCAGCAGTGAGGATCACCTCACAGGACTAACAATTCCTCACCAAGCACAACATTCAAACTTAACACTTCAGTGAGCAAAGCATGCTGTGTAAACAGACTGAGCCAACTAGAAAAAGCTGGAGGAGGAAGTAATGGAAAGGACAAGAGCCCAAAGACAGAACTACAAGACTGAAAGGCATGAGATTATTCCATTTAAACAAAGGCTTGACAGTAGGTTTCAAATTTAAAAACTGTTGAAGGACAACATGAAGTGATCTCCATCAAGAGAAGTAATGATGGGCCCAAGTTGTACCCAGGATTATAGCATAGTCTCTAACACTTCTGATACTGATACCATGTATTATACATTATAAGACAAAAATCAGGTTCACTCCTTCCTTGCCACACTCATTGATAACTTTCACATGGCTCCACAAGCTGAGGTTGCTCCTTGCAATTCTTGCATCTTCAATGGTGAGCACACATCCGGTTGCCTAGCTACCAGGTTCCACAAAGACACATTTATAGATGCTGCATGTGCAGTTGTACTCCTTCAGTGATAACACAGAAAGCTGAAGCAGCAAACTATCTGGTTCTTGTAGCTTGTGAACAAGCAAGTACATTTAGTATCTAACTAACAAACACCTTAAAGTTGATGCAAGTTACTGGTCAGCACATGGAGGTATTTAACATCTTAGAGCGAGGAAGACATTAGGGTGAAAATTTCATGGTTGTTAAAGCTTATTTTAATGAAAAGTGTAGCTTGCCCCTCTAGGCTGTATTTTAGTTTGGCAGCTTTACTGAAAACACTGTGCTTAGTCATTTTACTTTTCCAATTACAGTACCAGCTCATGCAATAAACTAACATGTTTACTGTTTGAATGATCACCTGCCAGATTTTTGAAGGAATAAGATTTGATTAAAGCAATGAGCAGTTAAGCATAACATACTTAAATGTTTTATGTTTTAAGAGCCTAAATAGACTTGAAGTATCTTAATGTTGCTTTATGTAGCAGTCAAGATTAAATAGACAGAACAGGGGCACCACATTCTTGTTATCTTTAAGTGAAATGCATTTATTATCCTTTAAGACCTTTAAGTTTTTGTTCTTCCAGTAGCATATTTCTAAGTTCAACATATTTCCTCTAAAAAAAAATATTTCTGCAAAATGAATGAAGCAGAACTTGTCTGGAAAAGTACAGATCACTATATAGTAAAACAGCTACAGTTTGAAAGGTCACTTCCATTCTGTTTTAAACTTATTAATTCAAATGAGACTTTAATTTCTAAGTTACAATTCCACATTAAAAGAGCTATGACAGGATACATTACTACCCTTAGCTTGCATTCTGGTTCTCAATCAAGTTGCAGAATTTTTTCCCTAGGAAATAAAATTTGTTATCCCCTAAGCTCACTGCAGGAAAAGAATTCAAATGCTGCCTGCAAACATCTTCCTACTTATACACACTGCAGTTTGCATTGACTACAGATAACCAAAAGTTCTGGCTAGGACAACTTTCTCAGCTCACTGTCCTTTAAGGATTTAGTATGCCCTTGCTCACTACTCAACATCATGAAGTCTGGAGAAACAGGATGAATATAAAGTATGCAACTATATCCTGTATTTTCCCCAATGAAAGAATACTTGTCCTGTAACAATACACTTCTACCAGGCTTAAACTTTCACTGGCATGGAAAACAGAACTCTGCAAATAAAGTGTTATTAGCCTTCAAACCATGGGACTGAAATTAGCATAGACACAAGTTTCCCAGGTTCAGTAGAAAATGTTAATTCCTACTGAAAAAAACTAGTGCAATCAAAAGAGACTCCAGTTTACTTCAGGAGACACATGGGGTAACATAACCAGCCATCTGGGTAGGATCCCAAGTGGCCTGATCCCAGATTTCTTTGCTAGGCAGAAAATAAACCAGGGCCTTCTCACATGCTTTCTATTAAACAGTTCCTTCCATGAGAAGCAGGTGTGACTACCATTTGCTGCAATTAAGCTGATTTCAGAAGCATTGGCAGTCATACACTAAAGCCATACTCCAAATCCCACTAGATTGTGAACAGTGAGACTTGTCTGTCACTTTGGATACATCCTCCCCACATACACTGTAAGTGAAACTGCACACCTAATTGAGGAGAAAAGCTACCCAGCCTTTCAGGTTTTCCCTGCACAATCTGGAGTTTAAGTCTTGCCTAGCCTACTTAGTCTGGATAATGCAGATCTAACATTAAACTACAAGCCCAGACATAAACAATTGAAGATGTATTCAGTCATGTAAGCCTTCTATATTTTCATTCTTTTCTGCAAGTGTGACAGCACTATTACAAGCCTAAACCCTTTCAGATGCAAAAAAACCCCAAACAAACTTACATAGCTTTAGTCTTAGCTGCTCACTAAGAACTGAGAGCTACTGTTTGCTCTGTGAGGCCAACAAATTCATGAAGCAGTTCTGGGTCTTGCTTGCTTTATCAGATACAATAGAGTCAAAAAAATTTCCAGCCTTGGCTTCCTGGTTTGCTCTCAGTCTAACCCAGTATTTTTGAAGTTTCTTCAGTGAAAGCCAAGAATTGGCCCATATTCTTAACTGTTATTTGAAAAGATACCACTATTATCCAGGCTATTAAAAATTGCTTAATTCCTACTAATTAATACCATTACTGAGCAAGAAAATGAAGCATTATAATGGCATTAAGATAACCACACCACGTAAGAATTTGAAGGGATGCTGGACAGTCACTGAAGCAAAAATAAGGACCACATTCTCATTTAATAGCTGTCACTTGCAGGCTTCCACTCATTTTCCAAGTTACAGGTAGATGCAATATGAATGAACTGAATGCTGCTACTGGAGATAGAGTATTGCTTTCATTTACACACTGCTTCCACCCTCACCACACTAATTTAGATGCAAGATGGACAGTACATTGTATGGTGGTGTTATAATACTGACCTGAAGTATTTGAACACATTAACATTAGACTCTGCCCTTCTTAGACAATATACCCTTAGTATTAAAGCTTGGGGAACTATTACCAACATCTCTTCTAGATTATGTCTCTAGTTCACGCTTTTTTTTTCCCCAAGTACAAAGCAATTTTACCAGGAATACTCAAAGCACAGAACTGCAGCAGCTCTTAGCCCACTTCCTAGAGGCAAGATCTCCAAATCATTTGTCCTGCAGCAATTTCTGCATGTACTGTTGAAATCTTATTCCCTACTTAAAGAATTTCTTTTGTAAACTATAGTGTATATATTCAGTCTTAATACAGTAATTGCTATGTAGGGACTTAAAGCTTTCTCTAGTAGGGATGTTTGACCATGGGCCACCTCCCAGTCTACTGCTTTGTCAGTGGGAAAGTCCCTAAAACTTCAGAGATCAGTGAAGGCTGGCAGGGACACATCAATTACTACATTCTGAGGAGGCAGAATGAGGTTGTAATGATCCACAATGAAGACAACTTGTCATCAAGTTCATTGAAGGATCCTGTAAGTGAGATCTTTAGAAATACCTACCACAAGACAGCAAGTCTGTTGAGCAAAAGCTTCTGAAAGAGGCTGAAGTTAAGGGAACAGTGTAGCTATTATTGTACCAGTGATAAATTTAGGCATTAATTACAGCCAGTTATTCAGTAACCAGCTTTAACACAGAACTGGAACCAATCTCTTGGAAAGAGCATTCATTTAGGAGCATAGTTAAAGAGAAAGCTACGAAGTGCAGCTCAGGGAAATACCACACAGTGTTGGGCTACCGGAATAAGCTGAAAGTTTGTAGTCTAATGAACTGTATGTTTAGTAGTTTGTAGTTGTTGAGTACTGGGGTTGTGTCAAGTGTACCTTTCCATGAAGTAACTTACGCAGAGGTAGGAAAATACAAAGAAATCTGTTTAAGGAGTACAGGATCAGATTTATACTGAACATCCCTGAGATATTAGGTTTTTACATAGACAAAACAGTATTACTTAGCTCTAGCCATGAAAAGGCTAAGAATACCCTAACACAAAGTAGTAAAGCTCTATCTTAAGTCATCACACCACTGACTTACTTGCCCACAAGTATATCCTACTGTTCCTAACGAGCAGAATTACCAACAACTTAATATCAAGTCCAGTACATGAATAGGTATCAATGGAAGATGCTAGCACAAGGTTCACTGGATAGGCATCCAAATGCTTCTACATACAGCTTAACTGGGAGCTACTACCCAGCTGAAAGGCCACAGTAGATATATTCTACTTGGATGTCCAGCTCAGCTCATATGCATACAAAGGTCCCACTATACTAAAGGGTCAAAAAACTTATTTTCAAATGGCATCCTGAATTGTCACACAAACTATCCCAGAATGACCACTTGGAAGAGGACACATCTTATCTGGTTCAATGCCATTTCTCCAGTAGACTGAGCAACTCACTGCTGCACAGCTGCATATTGAGAGTTCTGAACAGACCATACCTGGAAGACAACAAATTGGATAGGTGATATGAAAGCAAAGCAGCAGAAAAAGCTCCAACTCTAAGGCCAGCAGTAACAGTAGGAACATGAAGGGTACAGATAACCGTCTCATCACTCCTCTCTTCAGACCATGAAAAGAGCTAGATGTTTTGACTTTTAGGCTATGACAACTGATGTGAATGGCAGATGGAGCCACAGGAGTGCTATGATGTTGGAAACAATCAGGATAACTCCTGCACCAAGAAGTGTAAACCTTTTCCCTCTCCACACCAAAGTCAGAAGCAGAAGAGCCAAGAAAAAGGACAAGAACAAACCTACATCACAAGCAGATTCCCCCAGATATATTTCAGACAGAAAACAGGACATGCACACTAGATGTGTTAGTGTTAAAGCAAGCTGTGCATTTGTTTTGGGTTATTTTTTGAACTCCTGGGAGCTGGCTGGCCAGCCACACTACTCTAAGGAGCAATAGTTCAGACTATAAAATCTCTCCTCTGGGAGTACCCAGAGCCAGACTGCACAGGCCAGCATACTTGCTCATATATTCCCTTTGTAAAATGGGAGGAGTATTCTTGCCCTGTATGCATGCCTTCTCCACCGCACCCTGCAAAACAAAAACAAACACCAACCCTGAAGCTCATTACCTGGAAGAAAGATCCAGCACTGAGACTATTCTACCAGTTGATTCCTGTTCCTCCTATTTGTACTCCCATATGATTGATAAGCAAGTTGTAGGTTTAACAGCACTCAGATTAAATGTATTCTGGAAGACTGCTGTGTGTAAGTGATGATAGGAAATTAAGTGGCACAGAAATCCAACGGTTATGTAGTCACCATTTGTTGGGTTAAGCCACTGGTTTCTGGACATGGTCCAGGAAGACTGATCATATATTCATGGACAGAATGAAGATGGTAAGTGTTACATACAGTTGTGCTTTTATAAAAAGAGTGCTCTGGGGTCAGCCCCCAGTTAGATCATTTATTTATCTGGCACCAAAGGGTGATAATGGCTTGTTTTCAAGTCTCCAAAATAAATGAACTATACTGCATGCAGAAGTAGTCCAGGCCAGCCAGCAAAGGATAGAAAATATGCAGGGTCAGCATAACACTGGTTTCAATTTCAGTTACAAAAACATTAGAGCTCTCATTTAAAACAAGATGAGGAAACTAGGTTCTCTCTCTGCTCTAAAAGCACCAATCTTGCTCTCCCCAGAATGCTGATAAAACCCACCTCAGACAGTTTAGCAAAACAGTTCAGGAGTAATGCTTTCCTGCTGCTGTTTATGCACCATGATCTTTAAAAGCATCTTCAGTCTATTCCTTACAGCGAAGTTTTGTTTACCTCCTACCCTTTTACATCTTGCTACATGAGTAGCAGCTATTAACTGACAATTTTAGTCTTGTAAAGGAAGTAGGTCTCAATCCATTCCCAGAGCACCTCAGGCCACCCCATAGCAATCAGTCTTCATAAAACACTGCAAAGAGACTTCTAGTCAAGCCTGAAGTGTCAAGCCAGCTAGGTGTCCTAAAGCTAAAGAGACTAGTTTAATAGCCTATACCCTTCATAGATGGGAGTCCTAGAAAGCACATCTTCCCCAGCCCTAACTGGGTTTTAAGAGTTTTATTAGTTGTCCACATTGCAGAGACTAACTTCCCATCACCTATATACTCAGATTTATGTTCAAGCAGACTACATGCCAGCAAGAGGCAAACCAAGGGCAGAAGCAGCTCCTAAGCCAAACTAAATCATTACCCAATGAAAGCCTTGTGCCCTGATGCTCGCCAGAGTCACTTGCCAAGAGCAAGTTTGATGAGAAAACCTGGCTGCTTCTCCCAAGTTGTTATAATGCAGTATGCCAGTTGCAGTGTAAATGACTTTAGTGCTGTTATTTCCAACAAGTGCTGTAAGGGGCTTTAGTTAAGCTACTGTGTGCCAGTTTCCCTAAGATGGCAGTTCACAGTACACAAACCACTCAATGCCTCAAACATTGCAGTGCTCTGGAACCAGTGCTGAGATGCCTAAAGTTCAGCTTTTAACTTGAGGCCAGCAACTCTATCACAGGTCTAGATTTAATAGCATGAACTCAGCTCTTTTTCATGCAGAGTATCTTATTCCACTTGGAGGAGTGAACTGTGATACAGAAGCATAACAGAATAACCAGTGTATTCAGGCTAGCAGTATTATTCAGTGCTTGGATTCAAGAGACCCTCAGTCCCAGCTGGAGCACATAATATCCTTTACTAGTGGAAGTTTTGGGTGGTTACTCCAAGCAGGGCTGTAACCCAAATGCAAGATGTGTGGGTAACTGATAAGCTGCTGACTGTAAAACAGTCACCTGACCAGCAGCAGCTTACCAAAAGCATGTAAAACCTTTAGTTCACAGCCCAGAGCCCCACAGCTTAAGAGTGTCTACCTCCAGGCTTGGTTTCTGGGCTGTTCAGGAGCTCCCATCTGGAAGGCAACTTTCAAACTGAAACACCAGCTATCTGTCAGGCTGCACACATGGTGTCAATCATTCTGACAGCAAGCATTCTGCTTCAACTTTCTGGCAACTAGATTTGCCAGAATGATTCGTATCTTCTGCTTCTGTATGGCAACCTAAATGCACAACTCTGCTAAAAAGTTTATTGGACTTGTTAAAGCAGTTACCAAGCAGAAGGAATGCTCTGCTTAGAAAAAGTAGTTTCAAACACTTCTATCAGTTTAGCACTGGTATATTAACCCAAATGACAACCCCTGCACTCTCTATTCCCCAAGTTAATCACACCGTTAAGTGAAAGCTGTTTAGTAAGGCTGACAATGTGCTGCAAGCTGAAGGACCAGGAGCTCCAACAGAATAGTTATCAAATCAATTAAGCCTTCTCAGACAGAACTACACATAAGACTACACCATTGTCAGTGTAGTTTTGATGACTTATGCCTATAACTGAAATAGCTCACAGCCTGGGATCTTGCAAATATTACAGGTAAAGGTTATGGGAGTAGCTTGCAGAAGTAAAATGCAGCACAAACATTTTTTCATGTTACCAGTCACTGCGCAAGCTGCTAAAGCTTCCCCCTCCATCATAACAGCCTCATTGCTTCCACAGCAGCTCTCCTGGCAGATCAAGTGGAAAGCCCCATTTCAACCCAAGTAGCTTTGCCTCTGTTCTACATGCTTTTACACTAACCATCACATTAAAAATCAGTTTGAGGTGCAAGTGGAGTTTGTTTTTATCTCAAGCATGACACCACTGCACTTGTGCTGTTGCTCACACACACTGCTTGATCATTTGATGCAAGTGTTTTAGGGTGGCTTCTGCTGTTAGGAGTAACAGCAAAGGTACAGACTCCTAGTTAAGCTCAAAAAGAAGTACCAGCTGCAGCTTTGTGATGCGTGACATGAAAGGATTTCACCGTTTCTGCCTTAACATACATGTAGATGTGCCCACATACTGTGGGTGAAACTGGCTACCTACTCTAGGAAATGAGGCTTTAAGTCATAAGGCGTTCAATTAAGACCAACAGCATTACATCACAGGCAGAGTTTACAGATTAAACTAGACAAGATCAAATGCTACTGTGCAAAAGAACCGTTTATGGCTTAAGTCTTCTGAAAGTACAGAAGTGTTATACAGAACTGTTCACAACTGCAAGCATTATCTAGCAATTAGTAAGCCATTTCAGTCATCAGCTTCCCACCTAGGAATTTATAAGATGCCTATCAAAGTCTAAGCTACTCAGTTGGCAACACATTTTGACTTTAAGGTTTTTCCAAACATTAGATGCTGTTTCACTGTTGAAATACTCTGCAGGTACCACCCAACATTTAGTATTCTCATAGCTTTTAGAAATGATCCATTTAAAACTAGTTTATACAGACAAAGCCCATACATTCCAGCCTTAGTATACAAGCAGACCGATACTAAATTACCAAGACTTAACTTTCTAGTTGTCAGTGAATCCAGGAGTGGAGCGAGTTTAAAGGTAATTAACCTCTGAGGTCACAGCCATGTGAGATAGGTCCAAATTCAGCCTGCTTTCCCTAAGCTCCTCAGAGCCTGTATTTCCACACAGAATAAAGGGAGTTAGTTCAGAAAGCTCCTCAAATAGGCTACAGATTTACTTCAGTGTGAAAAAATGAAGGTCACACATACTTAGACACACAAGCAGTGTCAGTCAGTTACACCATACTTCATTGGAAGCCACAAATACACCCCTGGTGTTGCCCCACAGAAAAGACACATGAACAGAGTTGTACTTCATTAAATTTGAAGTTACATGACAGAAGGAGCAACAAAATCATCTACATCAGTTGTTCTTGTAACAACCTTCTCGCCACTAATGAAGGACACCTCCAGCAGAAGACATCCTCCCTTGTCTGCTTAAGGCAGTATAATACAAGTGTTTTTAAACCAGACTGAATTGCTGAAATACATTTCAGCTTTGAGGGAGAGGATTGCTTTTGATTGCAAGCCATCCCCACAGCATCCAAACAAGATCCCATCAGCAGATACTGTTCATTGCTTTCTCAAACTCCCAGAGAGCAGCAGGTTCCTGTAGGAGTTAACATGCATTACACAAGAGGGTTATCTATAGAACCATATGTTTTCAATTTTACTGAAGATGCCTCAGTCACACATAATTGAGTGCAAGAACTGCTACCATTTACTTGCTCAGAGGCATGAGCCAACCCATGTAAACTGGCCTCTGATATTACAAATAGCTAACTAAAATAGAAGTTGTTCCACTGATCCCATCCCTTACAACACGGAAATTGTTTTGACATGAAAACTTCTTTAAATATCCAATTTAATCTCATTAATATAGGACTGAAGCTCTCACTTCTAAGACAGCAGCTGCCACCACCTTTGACAGACACAGGAATTGGTAGATGTTTGTGGATGTCTCAGACTACTGAATGCAGTTTCAGGAGCTTACTGAGTGTTCACTGTAAGTTTTAAAAGCTAAAAGTACTTCTGGAAGCATTTGTAGCCATAGTGTCAAGTAAATACCTTAATCTCTTGTCTGAAATCCCTTTCCTTATTTAGGAAGGGAAAAATTAGGCCTGTTGAACATTTCATCAATCCAGTATAATCATTAAACAAACCAAGCAAGGAAAACCTTCTCTTTTGCAATACTGTTGTGGGGGAAGAGGGCATATACAAGCTACATCTATGCAACTGCACCAGCAACCACTTCTGCCAGACACTGACAAAAAATCCTGACTTCTAGAGGGAAACAAAGTATTCACCAGCTCACTCTTTGAGCTCAAGTGCCTTCAAGCCATATTTCCTTAAATATTTTAGTAGCACAGTCTGATTAAAGCAGTGGAACATGACGCAGATCACACTGGAGCAGTTTTTACAGAGCAGTAAGGATACGGCTGTAACAGTGCAATTTCCTCTCAGTCCTCATAATGTTGCAGTTATCTGTGCTCTGCACCTAGTGCTGCCTATCCCTGAAGGTCCACTTCTTGTAACATCTCTCCTTTCCTTAAGGAAGAATCACCTCCTCTGTCCAACATCCTGCAATATCTTTCCTATCCTTTTCCATTTGTAATTCATTGCATTAGCCAAGCTCTAGCAACATTGATTCACTCACCGCACCCCATGGCCAAGTCAGAGCCTTGGCTAGATTGTTTCTTCCCCTCCTTTTCCTCTATACATAGAGAATACTGGAGGCCAATCTCAACAACAGAAAACTGCCCCACAGGGAAAGTATTTTTCAAGGTCAAACACAGTTTCTACACCTGATAAAGATGCTAAATTAGGGCATCTTGGAGTTGCAAGTCACCGATAACATGATTTTAAGGAAAACTACAGCCTTTGTGCAACACTTAAGTGCCAAGTAATTTCTTCCCCCAGTACCTTCCCACGATCAGACTACGA
Organism: Falco punctatus; assembly: GCF_963210335.1. Classification (NCBI taxonomy): domain Eukaryota; kingdom Metazoa; phylum Chordata; class Aves; order Falconiformes; family Falconidae; genus Falco; species Falco punctatus. The sequence continues at coordinate 87,621,291 of NC_137582.1, read as the reverse complement.
GAGGTGAGACTCAACAGTTTTATGATAACATATTGCGATCAAGTTACAGATTAAGTGTAGAATTATTCAAATGGAAAACTAGTGAAGTTTAACAGTTTGAAGAGCTACACTAATTTCCACCTTTGGCCCCTCGGTCAAGTCCTCTTGCAGCACACTCAACACCCAACACAGTCCCAAAGGGGCACTCAACCACCTCTTTCTCACCCCATTTTCAACTCATTAGGACTCACTATCCCAGACAAGCCTCTCCAACCCGGCCTTACTCACCCTACCATTCATTCCTCAACCCTTTCCAACATCTGCAGCCCCACGTTTCCTTTAGCCCAATCCCTCACCACAGAGCTCAACCCTTTCCAACTGCCACCTCTGCAGCCCCATGTCTCCCTCACCTCACTCCTTATCCCCTTCCCCCTCTACAGCCTCACACCTCCCTCACCCCAAAGCTCCTCACCCCTTTCTCACCTCTCCAGCCCCAACTCCTTCACCCAAAAGCTTCTCAGCCGTCCCTTACCCCATTGCTTCCCAACCTCTCCTTACCTTCACACTCCCCCTCCTCACTCCAGGTACCCCCCACAGCTCAGCCGCCACCCCTCCAAGGCCCAGCCGCCCCCTGACCCACTTACCTGCCCCCGGGTCTCCCCCTGCACCCGGGACCTGCTCCGTGCAGCGGGGGAGGCGGCGGTGCCGGGAGGTGGCCGCGGCGGCCGTCGGGGAGGGTGGGGGAGGGGGGGAAGAAGGGAGGGGTGAGGTCACTCACGGCGGCACGAGCACGGCAGGCGACACGGGGTACCAGCGGCCGCTTTATACCGGGCTCCTCGGAAACCGTCTCCCGCTTCCGCTTCCGCCCCCTCCCCACCCCCGCCCCCTTCCCGCGCCGGGGTACATGAATATGCAGTAGGGGGCGTGGCCCGGGGGGGCGGCCGCGGTCGGGCGGGGGGCGTTGCTATGGTGACGGGCAGGCGGGCTACGGGGGCGCCCTGGCATCCGCCCAGGGGCGGGGGTCGCGGGCGGCCCTCCCACCTGAGGGGAGCAGGGAGGGCAGCGGGCGGCTGCCGGGGCCGGGTCAGGTGTAGCGGTCGTTCCCGCTGCCGGGGGACGCGCGGACGAGCCCGCTGGCACCTCTCCCGGGGCCGAAGGGGGATTCCTGGCCGGAGAGGGAGCCGAGAGCAGACTGAGGGCGGTTGGAGGCTGCCACCTGATCTGCTCCCGCCGAGCCAGCCAGCGTTTTCCACAGAAACTCGGTGGGGACATGGCGCGGAGCCGCTCTCCCCCGTCCAAAAAAGTTGTGCCAAGTACAGCTCCAAACTAACAACTGCGAAAGAGCAGGGGTGGACGCCCTTCCCTACCTGAGATACTGCAAACATGCCGGCCCAAAATTGTTGACGTTTTCCTGCATCGTGAGGAAAAATAACACCTTTTCCTCAGGCTTGGCCACACGCAGAGTCCCATCGTGCTTCCCTTCCATCAGCTCTGTGCCCACCAAAGCCTGGGAGCCTCCTCTCCACATGTCCAGCCCTGCGCTTTAATGGGGTGTGACAGGCCAGTGCCTGTCACCTGCTCTGTACAAGGGTCTAGTCTGACATTCATCACACCCGCAATATACAACGTTCAATATACAACATGCAGGGACCCTCAGGAAATCAAAACACTTCAGTCCTGATTGAACCATAGTCCTGCCACATTGTAAGCACCCCCTGCAAACTTGCCATAAAAGAACACGTTCTTTCAGCACAGGTGTGGGGTTTTTTTTATTCTCAATTACCATCTCCTAGCCTTAATTGTGCTGACTGCAACGGGCAGGGTAGTGTAATACTTAATTTTTACTACTTACATAAACTGAGGATGCATAAAGTAGTGTATAAGTGGCATGTAAAAATGCACGTTACATTGCGTAAGTGTAGTTGTTTTCTGTTTCTTGACATGCCATTAAGTATATATTCCAAAACAATTGTTTTATTGTGAACTTCTTTCTCTGCAGCTTATGAATAAATAAACCACAAAGCATACCAGACTCAAGAAAAAGGAAAACCACAGAAGGCAAAATGGAAGAACTGTACACATCTATGCACTATTAAAAAGCAATAGGAATCTTGAGTCTAACAAAAATACTGCAATTACAAGCCCTAAAGAAACAAAAAAAATTAATTATTCTTTTCTTCTGGAATGCTATTATCAATATGTATTTATTTTTAGGTTAATTTAGACCAACGACTGAAAAGCATGCATGACCGCAGTCACACATAACTCACTAAATCAACCGTTCTCTGATGATGATTCCCGAAGTCTGTTGAAAGAATGATGGGTTTGATGACATATTGCTGATGTTTATAAATATTTTAACAATATTGCTAGCTTTTTTAGAAAAAAAAAGTGGCAAAATAATTATTTTAATTAGCCAAATGATAAAGCTACAATACTGATGACAGCCCAGTGTAACACCTACTCTTGACAGTAAAACGACACTCACTACATCAGAAGTGAATGTATGTAGTATGGCTTAATAAAACACTAATTTTTTTTTCCACAGAAGAAAAAAACCCACCTATATTTACAGTAGTAGAGAAGAATAATGATTTGTGGTAAGAGAAAAGACTTCAGTGACTTTAGTGGAAATTATATGAGACCCTAACAGAACTGAAAACACTGAGAAGGGATCTCAAAATGTGGGTGTAGTTACAACTTCTAAGATGTGCTTCTTCTTACCCATAGATCTGTGGCAGCCTGGAGTACCTGATGTTTTGACACCTTGCTTTAAAATAACTGGAAAAAATTGCTTCTTTTTTTGTGTGTCTTTTTGTTGCCTGCTGTTGTAGCAAAGCGTGGTCCTTACCTCACCCTGACATTTTAGACCTGTTCCAGCAATGTCCAGACATGTCCAGACGTGTCCAGATATTTCTCCATTGTATTTCCTCATTTTATTTTCACTTGAGTGTTGTTAACTGTCTAGCTGAGCCTAGAGTCATAAAGAGTAATTTTCCATAAAACGAACAGTTTAGTTTAAAAAATCAATTTTTTTATAATGAGAGTGAGGGAGTGGGGGGAAAAAAATCCAAGGAAGCAGACCCACCTTTTCCCTCTGAGGTTCTTACTCAACTCCAAATATTTAATCCATAATAAATAAATGCATCCTCAAGTCTTGGCAGGGGAGGAATGAGTGTCAGTTGAGAGACTGATGTGCTGTCCAGACGTGTGCTCCGTTTGCCCAGGAGAGGGACTGATGTTTGTGGGACTGGGAGAAAAGCTTCTAAACTGTGGTTGAGGGTGAGGTTGGGGACACGCTCTGCTTCCCCATGTTTGTGAGAGTCGACTTTTAGCAGGTTCCTTCTCAGCCGGGTGGTGGTTTTGAGTCCTTTTCCTCAGTGTGTTCTTAGGCAATGTGTAGCGAGTTGAGGCACTTCAGCAAGAGCTTTCCCTAAAGAAAGCATCCCGAAGTCACCTTAAAATCTCTCTATGACTCTTATTATGCATGCTTCCATTTTGTGAGTCACGTAGTTGGAGAAACCCCCAAGGTACTGCTCCCTCACTTATCCTTGCTTCCACTGATTTGTTTGGCATGCAGTACCCAAGGACTTAAAAAAAAAATTAAAAAAACCTACAGGACCTCTGAACACTGAAGAGCAATATCCTGCTCTGAAAGCCTTGCCCTCTGTCTTGGCATAGAAGCTGGAGCAAGGGGTCTTCCCTATTTAATGAGATATGTTAATACACCAGACGGCAGGATCATCAACAAGCTGCCATGACTTCTCTCTACTCCATTTCACAGGTACTTGGCTTACAAAATTGTTATGAAAATTTACCATCCAGCCAAGCCAAACAAACAACACCCCCAATATTATTTTACACGCGTGTCAAAAGAAATAACTTGCCGCAGGCAAAGCGGGTGAAGGAATTTTACGAGGCTGTGTCTGATCCTCCCTCTCCCCTCCCTCAGACAGTTAAAGAAATGTTTGTATGATGAAAGGGGTAAGGGAGCAGAGGACAGCTGGTTAGGAATTAATGAAATGTTTGAGCATTATCATGCAATAATGGATTTAGTTGACTGTTTGCCAACAATCAGATCCAGTGTGAATTGCTTTACATGCGACGCAGGGATTCCTAGATTATCCAAACCTCATGAGACGGGCTGCTGCTCCTAAATCCTTTGAAAGCTGTGACTTTATAAAAAAAAGGTAATTCTTCATCTGGATGGACAAAAGCCCATGGGATTGTTTTGACTTGCTTTCAGACTTAATGATGTTTGACACAGCCAACTCTTAGAGGTGTCTCCTAACTGGGAGCGGCCATGGGTTTGGGAAGCCCGAGGCTGGACTTGAGGCAAATCTGAGCACCCAGAAGCCCAGGTGAGGTCTCCTAGCCAGGACATTTGTAAAGAGGACGTGAAAAATGAGACTCAACTTTTACACATTTGGCCTGTAGCTTCTCCCCAGGGTATCTCTCATAAAGGGTGAGATATCTGATGGGAAACCAGTGCTCTGGGCTTGAAACTGCTGTTTATCCTTCTTCCCACCCTCCCCCAACATGTGCTGTCATTAAGCTGGAACTTTAATGGTTGTGTAAAATGGCCCATGTCCCTTGGTGCCTTTTTTTTTCCTTTTTTTTTTTTTTTTCTTTCTTTTTTCCCCTAAAAGCATTGGGTTTCTTCTGGTTTCTGCCTATGGATGAGGGCTGTAGACTTGAAGCAAGCAAACCAAAGATATTTTGTCTGGACACAAACAAGTCTCAAGAAGGTTTTATAGACAGCACGATACTGCATGTGAGTTTGTGACTGCAACCCAGATAGGCAGATTCACAGGTCAATTTAGGTTGCCTGTGGCTGGTAGCCAAAACTGACTTTGAAGTTTGAGAGCCAAATGGCTTCAGACAGGACATGCAGGTATAGAGTGAGACCTAGCCCTTTGCCCTGTCTTGTGCCCAGAGTTTACCCATCTGGAGCCATTTGGTTCATGTCACCCTAGAGCAATGTCAACAGTCCTAAGCAAACAGGGTGGTGCAGGTGTAGGGTCCATTTATTTTTCTCCTGGGATGAAACCTGGTGTAAAAGCAGTAGCTGTACCTTCCCACACCATCCCCATATGGAAAATAAATGTCTCATCGTGGAGACTCCAGCTGATAGCAGTTATGTTGGCAAGATCCTAATACGGGCTGTAAGATACGTTTGCTGCTGCTGCTGCTGCTGCCGCTGCCGCTGCCACTTGTGAGGTCTCATCAGGAGTTCATGCCTTGAAGAATGAGAGTTCCCTATCATTATTTTCCTGGTTTGCACAGCTAAAAAGTGGTATTAACAGCTGCAAAAATTATCCTGCCTCTTGAATTTATGTGGTCTATAATTATCTTCACAATAAAACTGCGAGGAATTAAACTCCAGTGCAGTTTATAGTTGACAAGGGATGACTTGACAGTCCTTCAAGAACTGTGGCCTTCAGTCCTCATTTAAGTGCCAAGAGCAGTTAAAATGCTGCTAGACAGCATTTGAGACCTGCAGGGCTTGTTCAGTTCAGTCACTCCTTCCCTTGCAATGGAGAGACCAAACCCTCATTTTTGGAGGCTATTTACTCTTTCTGTTTCTCTCTGCTTGGGCAATGAGCTGAGTTTAGTCAGTTTTCCTTCCGAGCTGCCTCATATTAAACCATGACTATGATGTTTATGTGGTTTCCATTGCCACACAAGGATATTTGTACTTTGGTCTCTCTATTTTTACTCAAAGCCAAATTGAAAAATGGATTTTCATCACACTGGGTTTGCAAAGAAGCAAAATCCTGAACCAAAGCCCGAAGTACAGGAGTCTGTTTAACTCTGAGATGATTTTCAAATTACTTCATTCACATTAGCCTTACCCTGGTGAAAGCTGGCCGGTATTATTGCCAGTTTACACTGGTGAATACAGAAAAAAGACCAGTTAGTTTTCTGGCTGCACAGGCTCCTGCAGCATGCCAGAAAGCCAAATTTACTGAAGTTTCACCTGTAAGATCTTGGTTCCTTAATGCTTTCTCATAACAACACATTTCATGGATTAATTTATAGATGATAACCAGTCAGTCTAGTCCAGTGCAGAATAAAATACCATATTTTATCCAGTCACAGCACACTTAGTCTGTAGCGCTAGACACTCAAACATGACCTCTAGTAACTGAGCATTAATTCCTGTTCAAGCTGCCTTCTTGTTTTGCAGCCTTTTAGTTACAGCTGGATTCAGATATGCACGTGTTATTTGGCACGTCTGTTTTGATCACCCAGGTGGGACCTGAAGCCTCTATAGCCTTCCTGAAGGATTCGCTTTACTCTTTGCTTTGCTAAGGCCTGTTATAACCACATGTTGTGATTTATCTCATCTCTTGCCTTGCCTAATCGGTCACATACCTGATTGGTGTTTGCAATATTCTGAGTCCTGGCATAGACAGGATTTCAAATTGTTTAGCCTTGTGTCATCAAAACTGCATCTGGAAAACCAGCAGTGTTCTCTGTATTTTTGGAAAATTCTAAGAAACAACTCAGAAGGAGCTACACCTAAGCTAGTGACTTTTGCAGCTATGACTCAGTGTTAGCAGAGGTCCATGAGCAGTCGCAAAAATAGACACTGTTGTGCTGACTAAATTCAGGATTTTTTTAACGTACTCCTGAAAACATGAGTAACAATCACCTGGGTGATGGAAAAGCAAGTTGGATTGGCACTGCTTGGCAATGGGATGGAAAATTAGTATGTAAAGAACCTAGTGATTAAGATAATAAAAACAATGTTAAGAGTCTTAGGTGAAGCCAAGTTTTATAGCCCTCAAGCTTTTAATTGTGAAATTGTTGGCTCTCTTTTTGTTTCTGAAATAGAAATCTATTTAAATGACTTAAGCAACCCAAGTTTCAAGAATAACCCTGAGCAGACTGTTGTAGCTGTGGCCGAAAAACTCAAATGAATTGAGTGAATGCTTTTTATTCTAATTACTTGAATTTCCAAACACAACCAAACAACTGCAGACCTTGAAGTGTTTCATAAGAAAGTAATTAAGTAATTATAAACTTTGAGGAAAAAATAAAGTGCATTTCCAAAGTCCAAAGTTGATTGGAGTGAAAATTAAAATCCCCAGAAAATACTGAGATTTTTTTAGAGTTCTTTTAGTTGCTTCCCCCTCTAAAAGTTGGGTGAAAATGGACAAATTCACAGTTTTTGACCTAACTCAAAACAGTTGTGTTCAACAATTTCCCCTTTTCCTAGAACTGAATATCACCCCGGTCATCAATTTTCAGGCAATGTTTGATTTGGGGAAGTCCTGCTATCTGAAGCACAGTGTGGATACTGCACACTTCTGCTCTTAGAGTCTTGTTTTACTTTGCAGCTATAATGATTGAAAAGCTAGTTGCTCCCAGAAGGAGCAACTTTTCCTTTCCTTTTCATCTGCGGATTGTATATGCTCTGGTCACCTAGCTGGTTTAGTAGAAAACCCTACATAAAGAACTGAATACTTTTCTGTTGAATAAACCATGCACATTAACTCATGTGACAGTCCTAAACCTTGTTTCAGCTTGCAGAGGCTGGCAGAAAATGGTCAGGCCCTTTCACATCGTGTTGTCTCTTCCAGGGTAAGTCACCTTCCAGTTCTCACTTCCAACCCCTATAGAAACAGCTGCACTTTCCAGTTCTTTCTCAAGCAACTTCATAATCTTCCTCAAACACTTTCCAGATCTTCCCCGGACTACAACACAACCTGCTGGAGGGGGACCTGGAGGTGTCACTGTTCTTTTGTAGAGCTGTGTGTGAACACTGTGCCAACAGCAGTGAGATCAGGAAGGTAACAGAGATGTGCTTTCCTGCTGCTCTTCTTACTTGGGCAATCCTATCAGTTCAGCAGCTTCTTTCCATATCTATAAACAGAGCCTGGCAACTAAGCTCCAAATTTAAGTACCTCAAAGACCCAGGGCTGCTTTGATAGGACCAGAAGTTTTGTATTACTGGTTTTTTGGTCCCATCCTTTCCCGCCGCACTCCCTCGCCGCTCCGCCCCCCCTTCTCCTATTATTAGTGAATAAAATGCAGCAGGGGCTATTTTCTGAATATGTCAGAATAAGAATAAAGATCCTTTCTCCTTGAATGGGTTTCAACCCATTTTTCTGGACTGGCAATGTATTTATGCTGAGTCCAGATAGATGCTCTCCCTAAGGATGTCCTAGCGCTCACCTGGGCCAGAGCACAGAATGACGACAGAAGCTCCGAAGGTGATGATTTGAACGGAGATTATTCACAACCTTGAGAGCTGACTCAAGAGGTTATAGCTTAAGATAAAGAAGTTAATAAAACTGAGAGGAAAGAAAGTTCCTAGCAATGAGGTTATTTGGAAGGTTTAACAAGCTCCCCAGGGAAGCACTGTTCCTGAAGATAACTTTGAGAAGAGACCAGCAGAAATGTTTTTGAGGCATTTAGATTTTTCCTGTAAAGTAATCAGTTGTATTTCTGCCAAAAAAGGCCCTCCCCAGTCCCAATTAAAAAAGAATTGGCCTGAATGGATTACTCCAAATTTGAACAAAATATTTTTTTTTCCATCTGGCAAAAGTTTCATGTATCTTCCTCACTCTTTTTTCCCCTTGTTAGTGGTTTTGGTCAGACCAGAAGCATATGTTGCAGAATCTGCCAGAAAAAAAAAATGTTTTTCACAATTGATATTTTCTTAAATGCCTTTCAAAAATTCAGTCAGTGCCCTTGGAGACAGAAATCCTCCCTTCAATGATACAAGTACAGAACAGCCACCAACCACCTCTCATTTTTTCTTATCACAGAATCAAACGGTTCAGGAAGGGACCTTAAAGACCATCTAGTTCCAAGCCCCTGCCATGGGCAGGGACACCTGCCACCAGACCAGTTGCTCAAAGCCCCATCCAACCTGGCTTTGAACACTTTCAGGGATGGGGCATCCACAGCTTCACTGGGCAGCATGTGCCAGTGCCTCACCAACCTCACAGTAAAGAATTTCTTCCTAATGTTTAATCTAAATCTACCCTCTTTTGGTTAAATCCATTCCCCCTTGTCCTATTTCTACAAGCCCTACCTAAAAAAAGTCTGATCATCTACCAGACTTGAACTGCAGGCCTGGTGCTGCTGGCACCGTAGTTCACTCTCTCTTTCACCTGTCTTCTGAGGTGCTCAGCAAACCCATGATGTTGCCTTTAGGGTTTCTTTTCTGAACCCTGACAGGCAACACTGTTCCCCATGACCTCTCAGTATGGTTTGGTGAGGCTGTGGTTGGAGCATGGCTGAGGAAGTTCAGAGCATTGTTCAGGGAGTACAGGGCACTGAACCAAGTTGAAATGTAGATTGTTTTCTCCTGATAGATAGTCCTGGAAATGACCTACCAGATGGCCTGGTCCTTTCATATTGATCATCAGTTACCCTGCTGCACAAACTCTTCATCTTCTGAGAAAGGCGAGTGTTTTTTATAGTGGATATGTATTTTATATCATCCCTTCTGGCTTGTTTTGAGCTTCATTTGCCAGAAGTGAGAGATGCTGCTGTACTGTTCCCCTTTTACTCCATTCCCCCCTGCCCTGCTTTGCTTACTGCTAGCCAAGTATTGCCCCAAACTGTTTCTTCTCTTACAGGTCTGTGCCTTTCTGTTAACTGCAAACTTCAACCTGTTTTCCTGTGGTTTAAGCAGATACAAGGTCTTTCTACCATGTGGATTTACTCATCTGAAATACCACAAAATCCATATTCCAGATGAGCCACTTGCAAAACTCCTCCTTTAAGCACTTACTTTAACAAACTTGCAGCATTTCATCTACTCTGTGGTTTTGATCTCCCTCTGAAATGCAGCTGAAGCCAAGACGTTTAGGAAAGGCGGCATACTGTTGAACCAACCTCACACCCTTAGAAAACTAGTGTAAAATTCAGAGACAAGCCTAGAAATTGGAGTTCCCAATATTTCCAGGGCTTGGAGGCAGAGGCTGCATTTGCACACTTGATGCTGTGTTTTGCCTCAGCTCTCTGAGCTCCATCTGAATTCTGCACTTGAAGCCAGACCCAGCAAAACTTACAGCTACTCAGACCTATGCTTTTGATTTGTACGTGACAAAAGATACAGACCTGGTTGCAGCAGACCTCTGGCAACTGTACTGTTAATGACAGGAAGAAAGTGAAGCTGTTCAGCTGATCCATGACCATTTGCAACTCAGCCCGTGATATATTTGAATTGCAAAAAACTTCAGAAAGTTTTCACGCATTGCAGGGACAGATATTCCACCACCTGTCTCACTGGAGGTTTGCATGATGTCCCTTTTTATAGATCAGAAATAGTGCACAGGTGCAGAATTCCCAAGTACAAGGTACTGTGTGTGTGCATGTGTGTGTGTGTGTGTGTTGCATTCATTGACTTTACTTTCTCTCTAATGACCTATGAGTATCTCTTGTCTCATGGAATTGAGTGTTGTTTGCTTGTTCACAGTTTCCTTTCCTTCCGTTATCCAGCAAAGAAAGTTTGCTTAAGTGGCTTTTGTGAACTCTTTCAAGATCCCCAGAAGGATGATACAGGAAACAGAGAGTTTCCTTTCTATATAAACTTCTAGGGTGTTCCCATAATAGCCTGAAATTTATCTGCACTCAACAGTCTGCAACTGGACAAAAAATTAATGAACTGTCAAGGGATCAGGCAAAACACAATTAAAGTATCGGAGAGAGGAGAGCTTGCAATAAAAAAGAATCCTCCACTTACATAGCATCTTTTATCCCATGTTACCAAACACTTTCCCTTCTATGTTTCCAATTACTTTACAAGTTGGCTGTGCTTTAACCATTCAGCCTGAAATTTTCTGTAGTTGCTCCCTGCCTCAAGTTGAATACATTTTTCAGAGAAGAAGGAAAAGTGAAAAGTTACACACACAAAAAAAACTTTTTTAAAAGGTGCAGTCATATTTCACTGAGATTAAAACTAAAGAATTAGTTTTATGAATGTTTAAGCTTTCTCCCTCTTTATTTTAAAGAGTATGTTTGCACCACAGGAGGCTGGAACAGGACTGAGATGCTTGGCACAGAAGCAGTGCTGGGGATCAGAGTCTATTGCTGTCTCTGTGAAAATGCATCTGGATTTGTCCAAATAATAAACCACAGACAAACCTCTACTTGAAAGTATTAGAGGCAGGCTTGCACCTCGTTTTTTATGCCTGCTGACAGCCGTGCCCATAGTTTCTACAGCCCCCTAAAAGCAGCCCCCATAAGCAGAACATCTGGACAAGGCGCTGACAAAATGGATTCTCATCTTTCATGATTTCACCCTGGGTGACCTGGCACAGTGGGTGAGATCTGGGAGGATTGTAGTACTGGGAGGGAGGGCAGGGCCTGTGCTGAAAGCTGACAAGGTAGAAATGTGAGTCATTAAAAGGCAAAGACCAAACTGTAAAGAAACAATTACTTACATTATTATTTAAAAAAAAAAAAAAATCAGATCTGGAAGGCACGTTCGCCTGGTGGTTGACACTCCCTACAAAAGCACCGTGTTATTCCAAAAGTCTCCCATGAGACGAACAAACCTTGCCAGGAATAATCACAGATCTGGAATTGTGTAACTGCTCAACTAAACACAGGCAGAGAACAGATAGGGAACCTGTGCTTTTCTTTTCCTGCCCACTTCCTTGATTTCAGGGCTGTGTGGTGTTTGGGAGCTCTGTGGCTTACATTGGCTGGAGCAGTCAGGACACCAGAAAAAAAAAAAAAAAAAAAGCTTCTTAGCAACAGCTTCACAGCATCTGTTGTTTTTAACTCCATTCATAAAAGCAGTTAGCCATGCTGTAGTGAGGCAGGCCGCTACACTTAGCATACTCAACCTTTGCGAGAAGCAGAAAGCTCTTGACTTGCTCTGAGCTGAGCGCTGGCAGATTTCATGCCCTCCCAGCACTAATCCAGCGATAAAGAAAATGGCTTTAAGCCACTTCAGATTCTAGTGCTCCCATTAGTATTCTCCAGTTACAGAGATCAAAGGACTACAACGGGCAGTGCAGCGAAGGGAACGAGGAGATGCAGGCAACAGCTTCACCTCCCCTCTTAGCGGGGTTTGGGCCATTTTCTCAAGCAGGAGAGACCATGTTTGGGGAGTAGATGCCACGTCAGCCTGGCTTGGACAGTTCTGCAGCACGCTGGCACTCCCACATTGCAGGAGTCTGGGCATTGCATCAGGCAGCGTTAACGGCAGGGCTGTGGTGCCTTTATTTTAGCGATAATTTACGGCTAACCAAAAATCAGATACTTAACCTGCTGCAGCCTGGAAGGCAAGTCTGTATGTGAAATGACCCATATCTGCATGGCCACAGGCAGAAGCTGATGTGAAAATTGTTTTGGTAACAGCAGTTAGTGCAGCAGTAGTTTTTATTAATTTTCTAAAACAACTTGTGGAAATTAATATTTTTTAAATTAAGAAACACTATTTGTCACTTTTAAAATCAAAAGCCTCATGTTTACTGAGAAAGGGTTGTCTTTATTGACAAGAGCCTATCTTTTTTTCCAAGACAAAAAAATGCTGTGAAACAGTACTATTTAAAATAGTCTCTGAGCAAAGATAAAGAGGTTCTGCTATAAAACCTCACCATACAGAGGAAGTAACTGAGGAAGGCAGCTGATGTGGGATTTCACATACTGAGAAGGTTTGGAAACAAGAGTCTGGTGGAGCTCTGTTATGTTTGCCTTGCAGCAGAGAAGGCTAAAAGGGATTTGATCTGTCCCCAGAAATACCTGTGGCAGAAGAAGGTACCAGGTTTGAGCAGGCTGTCTAATCTGTTAGGCAAAGTGCTGCAAGAGCTATTTCCCAGAGACAGAAACAAGAGATGTTCCCTCTGGAAATAAGGATCAGAGGTTAATTAACTGTAGGAACATCCTACCAAGGAAGCCACCCTGTGAATTTCTATATGATAGATTGTGGGCATTGCCATTGAACATTTTAGGTGTAACCTGCTTTGCTGTTGATTACAGAGGGATGCCAGGGGTCTTGCCTCAGGTACCCAAACCTCAGGGCTGTGAATACCTCACAGGTGCCTGCTGGAGGACCGTGCCCTGCTTTGATGTTTCTCTGTGAAAGAGCCTCCTCAAGTCTCTGGAGAAAAGCAAAACAAGGACAAATTTGCACTTCCATTACTCTGTTTTCATTTACAGCCAAATTCTGCCAAAATTTGTGTGTCCATTTAAAACTTTTATTTCCTCCCCACTGTCCTGCCTCCGTGCTGGGGTGCATGTTCCTCATGTTCCTTTTTTTTTTTTTTTTCTTTTAGTAACAGCTTTGCGGTTGCTTCACAGCCCACTTGATGATATACTCATCACTCCAGACACAACAGGGCTCAGAGCTGAGCACAGTCTATGTACAAACAGTCTATGTACAAACACTGCTATGTGAGGTTTTGGAGCCTGCCCCATGCCCAGGGCAGAAGGCAGAAGACTGCAACAGACTTTCCTTGGCTGCAATACTACGGCTCAGCCCGTAACTGGGGGCTGTGGAAAATTAATTTATGGGCCCTGTTTTCAAGGCATGGCCGGCAAGGTCACAGTTTTGAAGCTGTAAGGGCACAGCCTTTTCCTACTTGCAGCCAGTACGCATGCCAGCTTTCCTGTACTCGCTTCAGATGTCACCAGATCGCTGTCACATGAACACACCGTGGGTGGGGGAATGCCCTGGCTGCTCCAAACACGGTGCCATTGGCTGCCCAGCCTGTTTTCTTGCATGGTAAATCTATGAATGCAGCCTGATGATTGCTCAAAGTGTAACTTAAACCCACTCTTCAGAGACGCAGCTTCTGGCTGAACTCTCCTTGGCCCTTGCAAGGCTGAGCAAAGGAGTTTGTTTAAACCAGCCTTGAAGACAGTGCTGCCCTGTGTAGCAGTGTACAAGAAGTTGCATGATGTATCTCTGCTGAGGGTATCAACTTGTACAGTTACGCTTCCGCATCTGCTTGGTGGTCAGCCCAGCTGAATGGAGACAATTTGAATGCAAAGAAATGGATTTTTCCCAGGCACCGAAGCCAGAGCTGATTCCTTTTGGACATGAAGAGCCTGGGCTTGGTGTACATTGAGCCCTGTCCCTGGGCAGTTTAATCTCACCAACCAGAAATCTATGGATTTACACTTCCATATGCAACTGTTTGATAATCATGTTGCCATGGCTACATTTGAATCTTGCAATAAATGTGTAATTTCACACATTTACATCAAAAGGAATTGCAGGACATACAACTGCCTACTGCCTAACAAAGCAAGCTGATCTCTCTCCATAAGCACTTTCCATTTTTAACACTGTATTATTGTACTCATTGGGTGTTTTGGGGGCATTGAGGGCTATAGGGCAGGTTTGACAGCCTGGAGGTCAAATTCTTGAGGTCTTGTCTACACTAAAGCTTCCCCAGTGCTGACATCAGGGCAGTTGCCCTTCTGGGATCTAAACAGCCAGTTTCAGGGCAGTGCTGGTTCAGTAGCTGCTCCTGCTGCCACTGTGCCTGGGAGCTGCAGGATGCTGAGATCTTTTGCAATTAAAAAAAGAGAGTTGAACACAAGGTCCTGGTGTGCCTGAAATGCAAGGTGAAGGACTGAGGAAGAGGAGTGGAGTGAGAGGCTCTGCTCAGGGGTCTGAAGCCCTCCTCTTTTCCTAGTTTGGTCCCTTCATCCTCTTTTCAGCCCCGTCCTCTCATAACTTCCTTGCTGGGTCCCTGTCTCCTCTCTTTCACCTTCTGCCACCAGCACTGCTCCTTATCTCAGGAGCCACCTTGTCCCAGTCTCTTTGCTCCACTGCCCCCAGGCTACCTGCCCATCTGTCCCGCAGGTTCCTTCTCCCAAGTGTTCTTCCACTTCTGATGGCTTCTTAATCCCATGCACAGCTCTTGTCTTGGTCCATGCCTCCTTCTCTGCCTCTGACAAAAGTCAATGGGCAGGTAAGAGTCATTTAGAGAGGTGCATGTAGCAGGGGTAGCAGAGAAGAGGCTGCGTCCAAGGTACAACTTCAACCAGCAGCAGCTGAATGCAGTGGTGGATGGCAGAGATGCACTCACTGAGCATCAGATCTGGAGAGAAAATTGCATTCAGATTCTATCCCTGCCGATTTAAACAAATTTTTCAGGAACTCAAAACTTGGACAGTTCTGCCTTTGTTTTTTTTTCCTATAGCAACAGCAGCTGGAACAGTGTCAGCACCAAGGCAGGGCTGCAGCTGGGTTTATCCTTGCTCAGAAACAAAGAGGTGCTGGAGAGTCTTTAGCATTAACAGAATGTGGGCAAAGCAAATGTTTCACCTCACTCTATGAACTTACTGTTGTGTAGAGAGGAAATTTGACTGAGACAAGTACCCAATACTGACAATTGCTGTGTGAGAAACTGGAAAAGTAAAAAATACTGGAACAGATTAAGATATTTTTTCCCTAGTTGTTTATACAATTGGAAAAGTTAAGTAAGCCTAATTATTGAGGTTATTGGTTTTAATGAGTCACCCCCTTGCTATTATTATTCCTGGTTTCTGTTGCCATAGGACAAGAAGCTGCAGCTGGGCTAAGCTGTGCTGTGCAACAAACCCTTACATTTGCTTTTCCAAGATTGAGACATAGGAAAATGGGTGGACTCAGGCAAACAGGGGAACGTGGGGAAGGAAAGTGATGCTTGCCAGTATGGCCTGTGGCAATCTGACCATTGTGCAGATACTGGGGGCAAAGATGAGTTTCTACCAGGGGCTGGGGGGACTGATGTGGCATTGATTTTTGGATGTTTCTGAGGAGCCCTTTCCAAAGATGTGGTAGAAAGTATGAGGAGGTTGTCCACAGAGGTTGTCATCGTGGGCTGGTTGTTGGAGGCAATGGCCATGGTCAGAGAAGTCACAGGGCTTTGAGAGTGAAGATCTGAGTTTGATGCTATGGGATGGGAGGAGCCAGTGGAGGGATAGAGGCTGGGAAGCAAGACAAAAGGGAGAGGTCAGGAGAAAAATCTCCATGGTAGTATCCTGAATGGGTAAAAGCGAAGCATGAACAGGGCCCATTGAAGGTACTTTAGTAACAGAGGAAGGGAGAGGTAGGTAAGAGATTTACCTGCAGGGCTGGAGAAGCTGGGCTTGAAAAAATCCACAAGGTTCAACTGCAGCCTAAATTCATGGACCTCAAAAGAGAGGTGTGAGGTGGCATTCAGGAGCCGTGTCTGCATGGCAGATAACGCATTTTGTTGCCCACTGTGCTTTTAGAAGATTTAGGGAGAAAGCTTGGGAGGAAAGGGATGTCAAAATCTCTGTCTTATCTAGGCTGAGCTTTAGATAATAGACATCCATGATACGTCCTGTCACCTGGGATGATTGCTTTGAACTGGCCTTTCTTACTGAGAGCCAAAACAAGTGTGCAAGAGGACGTGGGATCTCGCTGGAGGAGGGTGTACTTGTGTGTGTGTTAGTGTGCAGGCTAATTCTGATCTGCTGTTCAGGCGGCACCACAAGCCCACGGAGTGGCGGCAGGAACATGCTAACCCACAGTGTTCCATTGATTGGTTTCAATTGATCAGTTGTATAGAAACAAAGCAAATGAAGTTTCTGGTCTCTTGGATGTTGCAGTGGGTGTCGGGTTTGCTTGCAGCAAGTTTATCTTTTTCAGCTGATCCTGCACTTTCGGTTCTCTCTCCAGGATGGTTGAGAAAAGTCTTTATTGAGATGGGTAGCTGGCCTCAGGAAAAAAAAAAAAAAAAGGGAAGATCTGCTGGAAGAATGTACTGTCAGATTTTCTTTCCCTCTTGAATGCATACAAGGACAAGTACTAAAAATGCCATGGGAGCAAGCATGGGAGGGGTATGTACAGAAATGAGCTGCCCGGTGGGTGTGAAAATCATTCTTGAGCCATTGTGTTTTCCCTCCTCCCTTCCCTTAGCCCAACAAGAAGAGTTGCACAGTCTTTTGTCTTCCAGTACTTTAGTGTACAAAGCCTGGAGCAGAAGGAAACCCTCACCTTTCTTTCTGTGGCATGGGTAAAGTGTGCCTCCCCTCTTCACAGCTACCAAAATCTGGCCTTTCCTGCTTGATTATCCGTTTCCCAATAGTTCCCAGAGCTCGAATGCTGGACTCCACCAAGGCTTCACAGAGAGATTAGCGTGGACTTGCCTTGTCCGTGGATGACCTTAATTCTCTTTTGCATTTATTCCTCCTAGAGGATCAAGGAGAAGGAAGGGGAGGGTGAGCTACAGTTAAATCCGGTTCTTGGATCTCCCTTCAGCCAGTGGAGAATGGGCTGTGTGCCTAAAGGAACCCAAAAGGCCCCATGGCGTGAGGTGCCTCACAACCAAGCAGGATGTGGTGGACTATTCCCAAGTGCCTGAGCTGCTACACGCTCCGGCCATGCTCCAGCAGACAGCACAACCCAGAGACCCTGGGGACAGTAACAGGGCTGCTGCCAAGGCACCGAGCTCCCCTCCAGGCAACTGGAAGATGGCAAAAATGCAGGTCGTGAATGCTGTCTGGAGCGAGTGACCTGGATGTGTCTGCCCAGACTTCATACAAAAAGGCAACGTGGTCCCGGCTTCGTTGCTCACAGGGCTTTGTGCCGGAGGCCAAAGCGGATACTGTACAACGTGTAGAGAGCCACAGCTCTTGCCCAGTCGCAGAAGAGGCCACTGTTCCCAGTGGTACCCAGTACAGCTCTGTGAACCCATCTGCACAATAGACTTGTCAAAATGGATGCCAAGAGCATCCAGCCTCTCTGCCGTTACTGCCAAAGCTTTCCAATAGCAGGCTGCTCTGCAGCCTAATGCAGCTCACTAAGGGCGAAATTCAGATGCTTAGGATGTTCAGATGAGAACTGCATAATGCATTAGCAAGTTATCAACGTTTTTTCACTCTTGAGGCCAATTAATTTTTGGATGCAAGCATGCTGAGACCACCTTGTGCAGCACTGCTGCTGTGGTTTCCATGGGTTGTTAAAGCGAAGTTAAGCTGTGTTTTTCTTTGTGTGTTTATCAGTGTTTTCTCTGTTAGCTTGTGCATGTGAGAATTGTTATCTGAAACACCCTCTCCTCCCTTCCAAACCACACTGAATCCTCTGGCAGTGGCAAGTAGCCCATGGACCACAAACTGAGAAGAACCTGGCTCATTCCCTCCCTCTCCTAACAGGTATTTGCTTGATATTCGTGAACACAGGAATCAAACACAGGAGTTCCCAGCTAATGACAGTCACGATCCCAGTTGGAAGCTGCTCCTGTGCCTAACAGTTAGCTAAGAATTATCTCAAATACCCCAAAATAGGTCTTACAGGACAAGTAGAGGAGATCTAGAAGGTTATTCAGTCTGCCTCCAGCATTGCACAGGGACAAGGCTCACTCCACCTTTGCATGACTGTAAGATTTGCTTCTTCTCTCCCTTGTAAAACTGTATGATGAAAACAGTTTTCCCCAGGCATTTGCAACTTATGAGCATTATTTAGTGCATCACATTACAAATAAAGGAAAATACTAAATTTCTGCTGATTTTTTTTTTGTTTTGTTTGGCGCTCAAGTTTTGTATCCCTTAGTCCTTTTTTGACAGGTTAAAATTAAAGGACTTTTCAGGGTGATCAGGGTCAAGAAAGAACTAGAATATCAGTCTTCTGCTGAATGAGACAACACAGGGGAAATTTTCATTAGATCATCTTGAATCTTGGGATCCAAATACTCTTTTTCTCCTGCTCTTCAAGTCAGGTCAATGTGCAGGGTACCAAGGGCCAGACTAGCAGGAAAGGCGGCACTGCTTTTGCTTCCCCTTCCCTCCTGCATACAGAAATGAGGGACATGATGAGCTTGCAAGCTCAGATTAAAAAGGACTGTCTGCCAGGGAGCAGACATGCTCCCCTAGAATCATCCTTCCAGCTCTCCCATGTGGGCAGGGAGAGATTCTGGTTATTTCATTCTCTTAGTTAGGAACAAAATAGCACGTCCATCACTCGCCACTAACAAAGAAGTACAATTAATGTATCTGGTGATACATCCTGTCTGCCCCGAGGTACTGTTGTGCAGTGGAAGTTGATAAATTGGACCAAATAATGCCTTAAAAATACCCTGTTTTCACAGTATCTTAAACTCCAGGTCAGAGTGGGCACAGGCTACATTGGGCCACAAGTGTGTGGGATGTCACTTCTGACTTTACAGACACTATCCATTTTCCCTCCATGTCCCTTTTTTACCACCAAGAATTTAGCTGATTTAGCAAAATATCATGGACAATAATAGCTAGTGCCAGTCTTGAAGGATCAACATCGTTTCTGCAGTGCAACCCACTGCATGCAAACTGGGAAGAGTCAACGTGGGCTTCCTGGGAAGGCTGATGCAGTGATGAGAAGAGGAATGACATGTTATTAGACTGGTATATATGTGTCAGGTCAAAGGCCTCAGATTTCTGCAGAAAGATGGGATCTTGCCTGACTTCAGCAGAACTGGTTGCATCAAAAAGGTTTAGTGCTGGATTTTGTGTCTGCAAGGATACAATGCTCAGACTCTGTGCTCACCAGCATAGAGACGGTAAGTGATACGTGAGAAGCCTCCACACTTTACAATTAGAAAAAAAAGAAAGCTGGCATGAGATGGTAAATGCTGCCATGTGGTGTTCAAGGAAAACCTGTTTGCGTGGGATGTGCTGGAAAAATTGCTCAAGAATGGTGCATTCTCATAAAAAATGATCTGGCTGCTGTTCAGGTCAGTGTCTTTGTATAGAAGCTGTGGGCTACGTGGTTGCTTCAGCATATACGTGCAGCCGCTGGCAAGGTGATTGCTTTCTGTGTGATCTAATCCCCCTTGCCCTGGAGTGTTGGAGATCTTTGCCCTCACCTAGTTTTGGGTCTGGATCCATCTTCTCAGAGCAGCTTGCATTGACACAGACCTTCATGGCAGAGAGAGGCACCCTGTGGATGTCAGTCCAGGAGAGCAGCTCAGCCAAGATCAGTTTACTGGTGGTGCTTGGTCCCTTCTTGGGGGGAAGGTGGGAGGGCTAAAATGCCACACTCACTTTATTAGCAGATTATAACTAGGTTTCTGATCCCTGCCAAGCAAAGCAGTGACCATGCTTCAGAAGAGGATGAAGAGATTCCTGGAGATTCAGATCATGAATTAGCACTAGCTGCAGGAGGAAATAAATGACAGGAATGCCCAGTTGCTAGCCAGAGCCTCCTTTCAATCCCTGCTTAACAAACTATCAATAAATTGTGAAGGGACAACCCCGCCCCACCCACCCCCACCCCCACCCCCCACCCCCCATCTCCTTTTCCACCTTAGGCGTAGGCTGAAAATAAAAGACAGCTGGAAGCGTCCTGCAAGCCAGAGAGCTGGAAGCCTTCCCTCATGCACTGTTCTTGCTCTTCTACTACCAGACCTCCAGCCTTTCTGACTATACTGATGTTGGTCTACACTAGGTTCCTGTAATCTTCAAGGCTAGAAACAGCATGACTACCACCAAAGCCTGCAGCGGTTAGCCCCTCTGGTTTCACAGGGTGAAGTTTAATAGGCATGACTTAATATGGTTGCTTGGTACAGAAGGTCCTTTGTCCTCAACCATATTAAACAAAATAATACAGACCATAAATTTAGTGTAAAACCTGTAGTTAAGGAAAATGAAGTAGCAATCCATGGCAGATTGCTGCTTCTGCAGGGGAAGCACCCTTACACTGCTGAGTAGTTTGGTCATGATCAGTCCTGAAGCAGCCACTGGGAATTAGAACAGAGTAAAGTTATGCAGGAGGAAGGTTGTGCTTTAGGTTCCTTCTGCCATTGCTTTTAAAAAATCAGCCTTCACAGAAACTGCTCTTTTCCTTCTGGAAGGAGAGCTGAAGCAGTGTTTGAATCTGAAGTTTATAATAGAGAAGTGGGGAAGGAGCAAAGGTCCCTTTTTTTGCAGACACACAAAATCTCTCATTTGTGACTTCATGCACTGGCTGGTGAGTGCAGACAGAGATGGGTCAGCGCAGGGAGCAGTCCCTGCCATCACATGCACAGGTGCTTACATACCCTCGCCCCTCCACACCCCAGGAGCTGTCCCAGCACCACAAATGCTGTCTCTCCATTCTGGTCCCTGGTCGCCTCCTCTCCAGGAGGATTTGTTGCTATTTGCCCTCCTTTCCAATCTCCATCCTGTCCAAATCAACACTACCAAGTTGCCCTCCTTGGCATTTTCGCTACTTTGCCCCAGTTGGAGTTGTGTATGAACTCAGACCTCACATCCTTGCTGCATCTGTGCACTCATAGCACTGGGTGCTTGATGCCAGCTTTTGAGAAACAAGCACCAGCTTTAACTATGAGATGCCCAAGACTGTGAGCACTGAAAGCACCAGGAACGATCACTGTGTTACACCCAGCTAGGCTGTCCTTTTAAGAGCACAGCCCTGCCTGTGTAATACCCATCATCACAGCTACTGCAATGCTATGGCTGCAAAGACAAGATCTGGGGTACAACGAACAGTTCACACCTCCTCCCCCAGACACAGATGCATACACACCCATGCACAAAACCAGGGCATTAAAAATTTCCTCTGTGACTGGGCTGTTTTGCTTGCACAAACATTATTTCTGAAAAGGCCTGGCATTCAGATGGCAGGCAAGATAACTGTTTTCAGCAGTGCCCATCATTGTGGTGTCTGGGCTTTGCAAAACAGGCTCTGTCTTTGGGGGGAAAAAAAATAAGGTAAGAAGAGCCCTCTAAGCTAAGGTCTCACCCCTCCTGACTGTCTCAGAAAGTAAATCATACTGAACCATGTTCCCCTGCCTTGAGATTATTATACCATTTTGAAACACCAGCCTGGTCTGGTAATCCTGCGTCTTAACCAGTCTCACAGGCTGCCTCCTTTAGCTGCCAGCAAACATCCTCTTCCCAAATCAACCCGACCAAAATGAGCTGCAGCAGAATCCGCATTAATTGCTCTTCTTGCTCCAAACAGCATGATTTACAAAGGGGACATTTCCTGCAGTAGCCAGACCTGCAGTATTCATTATTCTTAAACTAGGGGTTGCTGCGGTATCTTTACAGCCCTTAATCTCACACACTGCCTTTAAGCAGCACCCACCGGCTGCAGCAATCCCGCAACATGCCCTCTTTCTGTCCTCTCCCAGGCAAGCAAGGCAAGAGGCTCCAGAAAGAGCTGGCAGAGCAGGGGCGCTTTTCGGCAGTCACCCGGCAAGAGCTGCATCCCCCCTTGGAGCCAGGCATGCAACTTCCACCTGCACTGGCAGGCGCAGAGCACTCACGTTGGCTTGGCGGCAGCGCGGATCCCTTTGAACAGCTTAGCTGTGATTCATTTTTAACCCCGGCCAGCGGATCTAAGCTTCTGTCCCCAGGGCTGAAACAGAGGTGCCTGCATGACCCCGAGGCATCCAGACGCGGGCTTACCAGCTGACGTGTCAAAGCAATGTCACCGTTAGCAAATATACCAACAAACCGAGCGACCGACTGAGCAGCCCACACATTGGTGTGAACAGCTCGCTCTGTGGCGTGTGGGATCCCTGCTGCATGGGCAGGCAGCTCATGCCTCTGTCGCTGCTCTTGGCTTTGTGCAGCCCCATTGAATTCGGTGTTGCTAGCTCGCATTTTCTGCTGATGTTTAAAATAGCATCAGGAATGTTCCCTGTTGATCTCCCCGGCAGTGCTTGCTGAGCCATACCGGGTACTACAGCTCCTGCAACTGCCTCCATGCAGCATATTAAACATGATTGCTTGTTTTCTCCCTCCAGAGGAGGTCGGGGGGAGAAAGCCCTGCAGACATTTCTCACCCAGCTACCAGCAAATCCCGACCTGAGCTAATTCTGCCATGGCTGAAAGCAGAGGATGTTTGCAGTGCATGAAGCTGATTTGCTGACTTACCCTTCATCTCTCTCAAGAATGCCAGGTGAAGAAGCCGGCCTCTCGCTCAAGAAATAAACCACAAGAAGCCCGACAGCAGCCACTGCAGAGCTTGCTCAGAAGTTCGCTCCCTCTGTCACAGTGTATGCAGCTTGCCAGGTATAGCCTGGATGAGAACACCCTGTGCTTTTCCCAAGATGAATGAGATCAGCACATAATTCAGGCAAGGAAAAAAAAAATATTCACTGCTAATATATGTGATGGTTTACGACCCAGAGGTAAAGTGCTGGTCTACGAGTTCCTCTGCTTTACAACTCAGGGTTTTCTGGGGCAAATTTCACAGGGAGAGGGAGTTTCTGTTCTGCATTTGGTGGTAGTAGACACATGTTAAAAAGCAAGCAAATAGTACATCCACAGGGCAGGCAGAAACCCTGTCCTCGGCAGCATGAGATGGAGGACACATGAAGGGTACCATTATGAGCAGCAGAGACACCTTTATAATGTTCATGCTGATGCTTTTTTGACTCAAGCCAGCACCTTCTGTTATATACTCCACATAGTTTGAGCAGATCCTCACTCTGCTGGTCCTGGCTTTTCTGAGCAAGGTTGTTCAGATTAAACTCTTTACCGGCTGGCTTCTTCATGCCTTTCTGCTGCCAGGTCCTTTGCATCAAGCATTTCTCAAGCCTCATCACCTGCCTGTTGGGGTTGGGGGATATCACCGTGCTGAAGCCCTGGGGTGACAGGGAGGCAGGGAAAGGGCATGAGCTACTTGGAGGACTCAAATGGGCTGAAACCTTTTGGTGGCAGGGAGTCAAAAAACATCATGTACCTCTGGGATCTCTGTCCTTGTGCTGGGGGGAACCTATACTATTAAATGCAAGAGGACCATGGCATGGCCAGGAGTTTTAATGGCTGCTTTGGCCTTAGCTAATGGTTGGGAACCTGTGTGGCACAAGAACAGGGAATGTTCCTTTAGTCTTAGCTAGGTGAAAAGTGACTGTATTGGAGGAAAAAGGGAAAAGTCACATGATTTGCTCAGGACCAGGCCCCAAGACTTGTGTGGTTGGGAACCCAGCTCAGCTCTCTGAGTTTCTACCCATAGCTTTAGCTATGGCAAACCCCCCTTTCCCTCTCCTGAAGCCCAGGACTAGGAGTCACCTAGGTAATGACTTCTGTTACGGACTGTCTGAGTAACCCGGGGTGTGTCCCTGCATCTCCTCAGCCTGCTCATCTGCGCAAAGCTCCTTTGCAACTCATCCACGCGAGAGGCAGATTCCCCTCTGACAGCCTAGACTGGGACGTGGGTTTTGATGTGGCTGAGATAGCCTGTGTGAATAGGCAGGCTGCAGGGAAAGTCTGGCTCCCTCTGGGTGACACTTAAGCAGGGGGTGGCAGGGCAGCATGCTGTGCTCTCCTGTCACTGTCCTGAAGGCCAGATTTGTTCTCTGGCATCAACGAGGCTGGTGGCTGGCTACCAGCTGTGTCCCAGGGAAAGGTTTTTCCTACCTGTGCTTGAGGTCTGGCAAAGCCTCATGCAGCCTGTTGCTTGTCTGAGCAAGTTGGCTTCAGCTGTTGGATGTGCAGGATGCCCCACTGGTGGTGGGAGAGCCAGGGAATGAAGCAGCCATGCAGGGCCAGAGAAGATTTAGAAGAAAAGCCCATTCAAGCTTTCTGAGACATGGCTCCCTGGGCCCAGTGACCTCTGTAGTTGCAGCAGGTCCTGCAACGCAGAGGGGCAACGCTGCATGGGTCCCTAGGAGGTGTGGGCAACAGGGATGGTGGACCTCCTATCACTGTTACAGACCTGCCTGTGCTTTCGACCTGCGAGGCAGCTGTGGGCATGTTTGGAAGCTACACGCAAGACTGAACTAACCTACCTCAAATAGGTGCTTCGATTAATTAGTCAGTACATGTTAAGTGCTGCAAAGATTTAAGGCTCTGCTTAATTGTTAAGTAACTCAATCATCAGTGGCTGCGTGGGTTGCCCAAGGCAGATATTGGATGAATCAGCCAGTCCCTGGCAAGTGCAAGGTAAGGAGGGAGAAAACTTTCCAGGGCTGGGTGACAGGATGATGCGTTGGTTAGGGGACAGCAGCCATTACTGAGGTCACTGGGACTGGCAGAATTTATAAGAAAGGTCAGATCCTGCACAGAGCAGCCTGCTCTGAGGGGAGCAGAGCTTTTTTAGGCTATGGACAGGAAGGCAATGAATCCATAGCAGAAAGAGCTAAAAAACCGATGAGGAACTTCTTTGAGGTTTTCAAGCTTGTTATGGACAAGCCACTCTGAAATAAGTGGGTTTGCAGCTGAACAGAAATGCTTTAGGGGATGTGAGAATGATTTGGGTGAAATGGGGAGCGCTTACATACCATGGACTCACCTGTCCTCCCTGCAGGGGCTGGCCCTATGTTATAGGTTTGGGAGGGCCATGAAGCTGCTGAGAAGGGGTGAACTTGCATCCTGCAGGTCAGTACTCTGTGCAGCAATACAAGCTGAGAAGCCAAGGGCTCCCAACAGGAACACTGGTGCAGTAGTGTCCATCCATCAGCTTGAGACATCTCTTCTCCTGCCACCACACAGTGTGTGCTCTCACTCAGGGGTAGGTTTCAGACCTGGACCCATGTCCTTGTTTCTGTGCTAGCAAATTCCAGCTTTCACAGTCTCACCATTTGCCTCTACCCTTCCTGCTGAGATTTGCCCTCTGCTTCTCTCCATGTGAGAGCTACCCACGTATGCCATCGACTGCTCTCAGAGACCTCTGCATGGCCTCAGTCAGCTAACGTTTTCTCCACCCTCCTGTGAATAAATGTCCCCCTTGAAGGTGAAACTCGATGAGACTTTAATCCCAGCGTTAACCCCTGTGTGGAAGTGACTTCCAGTCATCTATGACCATGGCTCCTCCAGCCAGGTAAAATGGGGGACTCCTTGGCACTATGTGTCATCCACAGGCACATTCCCAGGGCTTTCTGTGAGGCTGGATCTAGCAAGGACCTACCTGCTTGGCATCTGGCTGGCTGGAAAAAGCCTCTGAGATCTGCCCTGGTGAAACATTCATATTTTGGGAAACGGAGAGCAGGCTGGAATGGCCTGCACTGTTGTGACAGAGTTGCTTGCCCAAGCCAAAGCTCACTGCCAGGTCTGGGATGGCTGCACATGAGTTGTGTGGGATAAAGGTGTGAGCTCTGGAAGGAGACACAGCCAAACACAAGATGTGGGAAGAGCCAACAGGACAGTGCAGAGCCTCAGAGGAATGCCATAACCATTGCTGACTCTCTTACCATCAGCATAAGTGTTTTCCTGCAGGCTGTATACCCCCGATCCCATCCTTGCCCTGCAGCTCTCCTTACAAAGCAGCACTACAAGAGGCAAGCAGCCTGGATAAGTTGCCTGGGTCTCAGATTAGACCTGCCTTAGTCTTGGAGAAGTTGGCATCACCACCAGACAGCCCACTGTCTCAGCACCAGCTGCGGGGCTTGGCATAGGTTTGCAAGGCACCCCCTGACCTCAGCCATCACCCACGTCCTTACAGCCTGCTTTAATCCTTTTTTAATTAAATGCGGAGGGGTGTGATGGTATCAGGAGGGTGGGAGGGGGGTGGCCTGGGGTGTTTTGGGCTTGGTGTGTGTGCCAGCCAGCTGGGTTTGTTATGAACCTGTCAGATCTCACACGCTAGTGTTCCCTTTCTTGATCCTCTTGAGATCCGGCTGCAGCTCAGCCATGACGTGGATCGTCCCTTCAGCTCTTCCATTGCTGAGGGATCCTGTGGTGTCCCACCTGGCAGAACCTGGCATATCAAAAATGTCCATGAAATTGGTGGCTGAAAGACAAAGCGGCTTCTCTGACAGCACTGAATACTGGGGAGGAGGTTCAATTTAAATCAGAAAACAGTTTTGGTGAAATAACCACAACAGAGATGAAATGGCCATGGAGATGTGTGAGAGAAACTGGGGTAAGGTCTCCAGCTGGCAGGTCATTGAGGTCATGCAAAAGGCTTTTAATGGGGTTTGTGTGTATTTGTGCTTGTGGGGGTTATTGCAGCGATTCAACCACCCACTTGCCTAGGGTTTGGACTCGAGGACAAGGCAGACACAGATTTTCACACCACCAACCTCCAGCGCAGGGAGCTGCAGATGCCCAGAGTGCTGAAGGGGTCTGATGCTCCTAGAGAGAACAATTTGCATGCTGGACCTGAACGCAGTGAAAATGTCTGTCTCCAGGCTGAAAGCAGTCTTTCGCTGGAAGGACGAGATGCTCTGGGGACAGGTTACCTGCTTCTACCCATGAACAAACAAGAAAGTAGGACAACTGGAACTGAGGTCCCAGACTGCTGGCACTACCAGGATCACTGAAAATGTGTGTGGTGGGGGTTGCTGGAAACTGACAGCACATGATGTTAAGTTCTAATAAAAATACATCCAGATATTAGCATCCACAGGATCTGTGTGTCTGTCTTGCACCCTCATGATGATTTCTTTTAGAGAAACCTGCCTGGCAGAAGCAGGATGCTGATGTGGCCTTGCCCAGCCCTGGGGTGGCTCTTCTGTGTTTTTGAACATCTGAGCAGATCTTGTGTAAGATATGGCCTTGAGGGAAATCAAAGGGATCAGAGCAAGGGATGAAGGTCTCTTCTTAACCAGTAAGGATGACCAGACACCGCTGTGCCCAAAACAGTGGTGAAGTGCAGAAGTGAAGGAGCTGACCCGAACAAAGCCTATGCAAAGAGGTGCCAAGAGGTGACAACACTCCAGCCACACTGAGAAAACTGAACTGCACCCAGTGATCTGGAGCTGAGGCCAGATACGTTCAAACTCAGTCAGATGCCCTCCTGTTTGTAACTGGTGGAGGCTGTGAACCACTGTAATCAGCCATCTGGGGTAGCTGGAGAGTACGTTCTCCATTGCTGGAAATCTTCAAATCAACACAGCAAAATTATTGGTCAGAAAGAAATTGAGGGTTTCACAGAGGTGGTCAGTGGTGGATTTTGCAGGAGGGCAGATTGTTTAGTACTGTACACCCCATGTGTCTTAAACCCCACAACTCTGAAACAGCAGCTGGTCACCAGTCCCTCTTAGCTAGGGTCATTTGAGAGCTTTTGGGGTCACAGAATCGCAGAATGGTCAGGCTTGGAAGGGACCTCTGGAAGTCATGTAGTCCAATGCCCTGCTAAAGCAGGTTCACATAGAGCAGGTTGCACAGAATCGTGTCCAGGCAGGTTTTGAATGCCTCCAGAAAAGGAGACTCCACAACCTCTCTGGGCAGCCTGTCCCAGTGCTCTGTCACCCTCACAGTAAAGATGTTTTTCCTGACATTCAGGTGGAACTTCCTATGTTGTAGTTTGTGCCTGTTGCCCTTTGTCCTGTCCTGGGCACCACTGAAAAGAGCCTGGCCCCATCCTCTTGACACTCTCCCTTAAGATACTTGTAGACGTTGATAAGATCCTCTCTCTGTCTTCTCTTCCCGAGGCTAAAGAGGCCCAGCTCTCTCAGCCTTTCCTCATCGGGGAGGTGCTGCAGTGTCCTAATCATCTATGTAGTCTTTTGCTAGCTCCTCTCCCTGGACAAGTTCCTTGTCTCTCTTGAATGGGGAGCTCAGAACTGGACACTCCAGGTGCAGCCTCACCGGGGCAGAGCAGAGGGGGAGGATCACCTGCCTTGACCTGCTGGCCATGCTCCTAATGCACCCCAGGATCCCATTAGCCTTGGTGGCCACACAGGCACACTGCTGGCCCATGGGCAACTTGCTGGCCACCAGCACTCCCAGGTCCTTCTCCACAGTTCCAGCAGGTCAGCCCCAGCCTGTACTGGTGCGTGGGGTTGTCCCTCCCCAGGTGCAGAACCTTATACTTGCCTTTTTTGAACTTCACAGGCTCCTCTCTGCCCAGCTCTCCAGTCTGTCCAGGTCTCGCTGAGTGGCAGCGCAGCCTTCTGGGATACCAGCTGCTGCTCCCAGTTTTGTAACATCAGCAGACTGGCTGAGCGTACCCTCTGTCCCTTCATCCAGGTCACTGGTGAATTTGAACAGACCTGGACGCAGTGCTGACCCCTGTGGAACACCACTGGCTACAGGCCTCCAGCTAGACCCTGTGCCACTGATCACAGCCCTCTGAGCTCTGCCATCCAGCCAGTTCTGAATCCACCTCACTGTCCGCTCACCTAACACATGCTTCCTGAGTTTAGTTGTGAGTATGTTATGGGAGGCAGTGTAAAAAGCCTTGCTGAGGTCAAGGCAGACAACATCCACTGTTCTTCCCTCATCTACCCAGCCAGTCTTTCCATCATAGAAGGCTATCAGCTGGATCAAGCATGATTTCACCTGGTTAATTCATGTGGACTACTACTGACAACCTTCTTTTCCTCCATATGTTTAGAGATGACATCCAGTATGAGCTTTTCCATCACCTTTCCAGGAATGGAGGTGAGGCTGACCAGCCTGTAGTTGCCTGGATCCTGCTTCTTTCCCTTTGGCAAGACTGGAGCGATGCTGGCTTTCCTCCAGTTATTTGGCACCACTCCTGTTCTCCATGACCTTTCAAAGGTGATGGAGTGTGGCTTAGCAATAACAACTGCCAGCTCCCTCAGCACTCAGGGGTGCATCCCATCGGGGCCCATGGATTTATGGGTATCAAGTTTGCCTAAATGATCTCTAACCCAATCCTCCTTGACTAAGGGAAAGTCTTCCTTTCTCCAGACTTCCTCTCTTGCCTCCAGGGTCTGGAATTCCTGAGGGCTGGCCTTGCCAGTAAAGACTGAAGCAAAGAGGGCATTCAGGAACTCTTCTCTGTATCCTTCATCATCAGCGCACCCACTTCATTTAGCAGCAGGCCCACATTTTCTCTAGCCATCCTTTTGAAGAAGCTCTTCTTATTGTCCTTGACATGCCATGCCAGATTTAACTCCAAGCAGGCCTTAGCCTTCCTTGTTGCATCCCTTCATACTCTGACAACATTCCTAGGTCCATTACATGGAGAGTGAGATGCTCTGTAGCATTGCTTACAAAATCTCTGCTTCCTGCACAAATAAATGTAGGGAGAACTTAGCACAGAGATGAGGGCGTCATCCTTATGCCTTGACCTTGAGCTGTCAACAAACCGATGAGCAAAAGAGATGCTTGAAAGGAGGGAGACCTATAGATGTGTAATGTCTCTGTCTGCAACACACCTGTTTCCCTGCAAAATAAGCTTGTGGGGTTCCTGTGCTTAGCACAGGACCGCATAATTCCTGAACCACTTCCTGAGCTGCTCCCTTGGCACTCACATGGGCACATGCAAAGCAGAGAAGGGCCCAGCATAAATGCCAGAGAGGTGCCTGGTGAGGAGAGCCTGGTCTTCAGGAGGCCAGCGTTTAATCCTACTCAGCCCAGAAATTTTCATAATTCACAGTGCTATGGCAACCACTTCCATGTTAACTAGCAAGCCATGGCCAGGCACCACAATGTGTTGCAGAAACCCTTTCCCTCTTAAAAGCAGGAATTGGATTTACTGCTCGACACAGTGGTGTGACCAGAGTGTGCTGCTGTGCTTGGTGGATGAACTTAGGCAACGGTGCTGGGAGGAAGCTCGCTGGTCATAAGAGGTGGGTGCATTCTGTATAAATTCTCCTTGATGCCTCATACTGCTGTCTTCTGTTGAAGCTGGGAAGTTTGACAACAGCAGGAGCCTTGCCTCAGTAGAGGTTCTGGGATGGAGAAAGGCTGCTTATGGCTGGATCATCCCAGAAGTTACCTCGTGGGAATGGTTTTAGGACTGAAAACTTGGCTGGATGAATGTCCCCTCAACTGCTGAGATTCCTATTTCCTGGCTGCCCTCTTTTTGGTTATGTTAAAGGATAAAGTTTAAAAACATCCTGTGGGTCAAGGCCTCGTGAAACTTCCCTCTACGACTATGGGAATGCTTCACCTTGGGCTTTTGTTGTTGTATTGCTCTTTTTTCCTCAACATCTGCCAGTTCTGGGGTTGGCATCAAGTCAAATGCTGTTCACTAAAGTCAGCTTTTAGCTGGAAGCAAGTGCATTTATTCATCCCCTTTTCCCTGCTGCAGCCAGATGTGCCTTGCTCTCCTGAAGCGATGCTGCTCATTTCATATCCCTGCTCCCCCTTTGCTCTTGGGGCGCTCCTGCTGGTCTGCAACCCAGAAGATCCTCAGAGGGTGCAGTACTCAGCACCAGTTGTTTCAGCTGGTAGCAACGTGGATTTTTGCAGGCATCAGGCTGTGTGAGAGAGCAGAGTTTAGAGCGGACCTGCCTCTCATTCCTGGGGATGAATCCATTGTAACACCTACACTCCAGGCAGTGAAGAGGCAGTGGAGCAGGGCAAAGGTAGGGTCACATAGAATGGAATTTCTCTCTTCATTTCTCAAATAGTAGCTCAGCTGTGCAGACCCGTGATGCCGCTTGGCTGCTTCTTTTCTGCTTTCACGAACGGCGGCTATTGCCCATGGGGCTCACTAAAACTGCAGTGTTTGCCACTGTGGCAGTGTTGGCTTGGAAAAATGGCTACAGCTCTCTTGAGAAGCAGTGTGGGGCAGACCAGTGTGTCCTTTTCTTAGGCTATGGCTGAAGAAGGTGTTAGAGAAAAGAGAAACATGGAAGAGTGTCAGCTGGGGAGAAGTTCAGGACATGGTGGGAAGAAGTGTAGGTCTGCCTACCACAGGACATAGCCGCAAAACCAGAGCTTCTGACATAACCAGCATCATGAGGCTGCAGGAGTGACCAACTTGGTTGCACTTTGTCTGGTGCTTCCTACAAGCTGTGCACTTGCTACACCCTGATCTGTGCCCAGACAGCAGAAAGGATCTGCTGGATCCAGCAGCCACAGCTGCAGACTGTCTGGCAGCTCAGACTGGACTTCGAAGGCATCAGGAGATGCTCAATAAATGCAGGCAATTCTCAGCATGAAGAATGCAAAACCCAGCGGGACCATAACTGAAATGAATGGGATGTCCCTGCCGGCAGGTCCTGGCTCAGCTTCATGCTTTTGAACTAGTGTAGCTCTTGGCTGGCCACCCACAGAAGAAAGGCTGCTATATTGCAGAGTGTACACAGAGCAAGTGGCAGCCAGGCTGAACTGCGCCCAGTTGGGTTGGCACTGTGGTTTGTGTCACCTCTGGTGGTATGTCACCAATTTCAATCCCCCCTTCCACTGTCTCAGACAAAGGGATGTGGTGCTGCTTGCTTTAGCCCAAGTGCAGTCTGAGGAAGGCAGTGTGAGCCAGGGCTGAGGGCTACTTTTCTGTGTCCCAGGGCTGATGGCCAGTTTGGGGTACGAGGATGTTTCTCGGCTTGTCCAAAGTGGAGCTCAGGGACACAGAAGCAAGGTGTGAGAAAGAAGGGCTTTTTAAGAGCCCTGATTTTTCCCATGAGAAGGTTCTTGCTGTGCTGGGTGGAGAGGCTGTGCTCTGGGACCTTAGTCTGCAAGGGCCACCAGAGATGAGGAGGCAAAGACATGCACAACGGATCCTGGCAGGGCTTGAAAACATGAGAGAATTATATTTGCTCAGTGAGAAGGAAGAGCTGGCAGGGAATCTTTCTCCTCTTCTTGCATCTGTCCAGCACTGAGCAAACATCAACTAGTCTTCCTGACACTACCATAAGACAAGGAAACATTACAATGCCATAATGGTAAGTGCAGGGGAAACCACAGGTGGGGTGATGCATGCTCAGGTATGAAACCACTGCTCAGGCAGAATCAGCCTTGACATCTGCAAATGTGGCGTATCAGGAGCAGGACTGAGCTGTGTTTCCCACAGCAGGACAGGGTCAGACTTCAGAAAGGAACCCATACATCCTGTCTTGCAGCCTCCTACTCTCACTTCTGGACCACAAGCTCAATCAGCCAGGGGAATAACTTGCCAATGAAGGCTGTAGGGGTGAGGAAATAATTAAAAGCTGATCTGGGCTCCTGCTTCGAAACAAGAAAAAAACCCAACATTTTTTCTTAATGATTTAAAAGCACCCTTTCATCTCCAAACCAGCAGGAACCTTCTATTGTTCATTTCTCTTATATTTTCTCCTAATCAGTTCTTGCTCAGCAGTCATGAAGATGTGGGAACCAATTTATCAGACATAGCAGAGTAGGCACAAAGTTGAGTGAGGAACGTTAGTTCACAACATCAGCAAATAATTCACTACATCAGCTGCCAAAGGTGCAGGAGCTTGTTCTTGCAGCCGAATATCTGGCAAATAACAAGAGATATTTGTTGGCTTATTCTCAGATGAGATTTCTGAAGACATGGTGGGGGGAGGGAGAGAGAGCAGGACTATCAGTCTTTTCTGAAATGACTTTGATTCACCTGTCACTAAATTCAGTGGGAGTTGGTGTCCTCCTGTACGTGCCTTGCAGGTTCCTTGCAAAGCCAGCAGGTTGGGGAAAGTTATGATTCCCCTCTGTTTGAAGCACTGTATTCAATTTTGGGTTCACAGTACAAGGGAGACACCAACAAACTGGACCAGGTCCAGTGGAGAGCACAAGTCATATGAGGAAAGGCTGAGGGAGCTGGGTTTGACCAGCCTGGGAAAGAAGATGCTTGGGGAAATATAATTGCTGTCTTCTGCTGCTTAAGGGGAGGTTATAGAGAAGATAGTCAGTTTGCTCTCTGAGGTGCACTGTGAAAGGATGAGGCAACAAACTCAAGTTGTGGCTGTAGGAAATGACATTGGGACAGTGTAGTAATGCGTGATGTGAGAGCTTGTAGGGGGAAATTTGATTAAATTGTAAAACAAAACTGAAACAAAAGGTGTTGTCATTCATTGCATTCAGACTTTTATGCAGACAAACAGCAATAAGTGTGTACCTACCAGTTCAGCACCAAAACACCTATGTCTAAGTTGTCTGGCCAGGGTTCCCTGCAAAGCCATGGAGGACAAGGCGTGCCACTTGTGGAATCTCTCCATCCTGCCTCATGTCTGTGAGTTACCAAGATTTACTCACTGGCCTTTGTCTCCCAGGTGTTCTGATATGGTACATGGAGATGTGCTGGGATCTTGCTAACTTGTTCTGCTTGGTGCCATCAGCACACCCCATTTGTGTAGCCCTTCCCCTGCCATTTGTTCCTTCTGGTACATCCACACAAAACATCCCCATTCACAACAGTCTGAACATTTCTGTTATGGTGCCCTGCACAGCAAAGGACATTTTTCACTCTGAGAATGGGTAAGTGCTGGGACAGGTGTACAGGGACACTGTGCTACCTCCACGCCTGGGGATATTCAGAAGTCACCTGGGTAAGATCCTTATCAAACTTTGAAGATAACCCTTCTTAAAGCAGGAGATTGGACTGAAGATGCCCAGAGGTCCTTTCTGACCTGAAATATTCTGTGGTTCTCAGATAGCACAGGAAGATCTTTGTTTTGACAAGGAGAGGATAGGAAAGAGAAGGGGGAAGTGATGACTTCGGTGTCCTTCATTAACCTTAGCGATGTACATTCAGTCATCATCAGCTGATTTATGTGGCACTGCTAACTGCTGGCTGCAGGAGAAACCATGCACTTTCCCTTTTCAAGGGTCACAAGGATAGGTTTGTGATGGCTAATGCACATACTCTGCCTCCTTCAGAGGATTTCAGAGCCCAACATGGAGACAGACCTGTACCCTAGTTTTTGCCAGAACTGGAAGCATAAGAGAATGGGCAGCTTGCCCAGCTCTGCAGTGACAGACAGAAGGCAGATTCCTGTCACCAGGAGCCCTTTTCATCTCCAGCCTTGCTATCTCCTGTCATAGTCCTGTGACAGCCCAAAGATGTGGTACCCTCCAGGTCCCTCTCCTGCCACACAACCTCAATGTGTTCAACAGGGTCTCAGAGAAGGTCCACCCTGGCTGCAGGCAGAGATGATCTTCACCAAATGGGAATGCTCTCCATCTTCTATCCATCTCCACAATTTCATGTCTGTTTGAGGGTAGGCATCCCCAAGTTTTTCTACAGAGAATGGTCCTCTCCTCTGGTGTTATGGAGGAGACAGAAGGACTGTGACCCCATGATCAAAGCTCAAATGCTTTGATCCCAAACACCTTGTTCTCCTTGCCTACCCATTTTCACAGCATGTGTAGGAAAAACCTTTCTTTGGACTTCTGAAAGCCCTGGGTTAGTGGGGTAAAAATTATTGGGCGGGGGGAGAGGTACAGTCATGCACAGGTTGCGTAAGGGGATTTCCTAGCCACTTAGGAAACCTGGCTGAAAAACAAACCCAAGCAAAGAAACCCTTCTGGAAATCAGCTTCCTCAAAGAGCTTGGGGATGTGGTAGCTGGGCAGGGTGGACCCTGCCCCTGCCTCAGCTCAGCCAACTTGGGCTTCCTCAGGCAGCCTGCCAGCCTGCCCCTCAGTCCCAGCTGAGCCTTCAGTTTGCAGCAATGATTTATCCCCCGCGTACCTCAGAAAGTTTTAGTCATCACCCAGCTGCTGAATAACCCTCTTGGCTGAATTCCCCTGAAGGCCCCAAAAGACTCTCTGCTTATCTAACACTCATTTGACTGGATAATTTGAAGGCAGTTTGCAAGCTCTGTGGAAGTGACCTGCTTTAAGTCAGTTCAATTTTTCAATCCCCTCAGCTGCAACATCAGCAGTTTTCCTTGTCTTTTTTCTTCTGCCTGGTGCAGGCTCTGACATATCTACTGTCCCAGCATCATGTTTACCCTGCTGAGACTCAGAGGATGGAGAGGTGCCCCCGTTTCCCACCACAACCTGTGTGTTACCTTCCCTGTGGAAACTCAATCACAAGGGATCATTTGCAAAGACTAACTGATCTTAAAAGCCTTTTTTGCCTTATCCTAGAGTATTTGAAAGTGGCTTCATAGAGCAGGTCTGTCCTCTGAGTACAGTATTAACAGCTTGTTCCTACATTTTCTCTTCTTTGAGCGCTATTGATTAATCCCCCGCTGATGTTTTCTGTTTTGCTGGCTGGGTTGGGTTGCTTTCTCGCTGCTGGGGAGATAAGCAGCAGCCTTCCCATGGGCAGAGAACAACAGGTATTTAGTTCCAGTGCTAATGCTTTCCAACAAAAACTTCATTTTTCTGCAACCAATCTCGTGCCTGGCTTTGAAACACACTTTCAATGAGTCTATTCACTGCACAGCTGCCTGCGTGAACATATGTCATAAATTAGGCAATTACCTTGTGTTTACTCTCCTCCTGTTACCAAAAATTGTAACTAGGAAAAGAGTTTAGACAACACTTTTCTCAATGTATGCTAGCTTTTCCTGAAAATACTAAGTGGAAGCAGCAAAATCATCTTGAAACTCTGGAATTACTGAGCTATCTTTTCAAGAGCTTTTCAAGGCCACATCCTGCGATAGCTAATGAATATCACAGTCAATAGCTAAGGATGTCGATTTCTGATGCACTACAGATAAAAAGCTAATACTGCCTTCCTTTCTCCTGATGTGCTTTTTCCTCTTCACTATTCTATCCCTTTGAATCATTTACCCCTTTCAGCCAAGTCTGGTGAAGTGCCAAAGATCATAGATATCAAAATTCCTACCACTTTTGCAAATATCGGTTGCTGGATAGAGAAGAAGTCTCTTTCAAGTGTTTCCACTAATGGAAATACAGTGCTGTGAGTACACGGCATATTACCCCAGAGCAGAAGTCTCTAAAAATCTCCAAAATCTAACCCCCACTCCGATCTTTAAAAAAACAGGTTTTGGTATTCCAGTTCTCCAAGGACAGCTTGTCCATTGCAGTGAAAAATTTGCAAAAGTTTGCTAGGTCCTCAAGTTTACTAGGTCCTCTCCCATATCTTCTTGGCCTTGTAGGTCCCCACTCTGCAAGTCCTGGCTTGGATGAGCTGATACAGTACTGAAATTGTGTCATTGCGGGAGGATGGCTTAGTGGCCTGGGTCATACTACAGCAGTATCATCCAGCCTTGGTATGTGTCTCTGTGCTGGTTATATCAATTCCTTTTGCCACTTATGAAAACCAGCTGCAGCTTCAGAAGCAGGAATTTATTTGCTGGAGGAAAGTATTGAAGTTGGGCGGGTCATGGGGGGGAAGGTGGGGTGTGTGTGTGTGTACGTTGAATTGTTTTAACCTTGAAACCTAAGGGCCCTGAATTGAAGCCAGAGAAATAGCAGTGAAAGATAACACGGGAATTTGGATCAGCCTGAATATAAGGTGGGATCTTTTCAGAAATAGAGATTAGAACAAAATCCATCTAATTTCACATTTTTGCTCTGTAGGGATGATGGTGCCTTTAGGAGGCCCAGACGCATTAGCAGGTCACAGCTGTGTTGTATGTCAGGACTCTCCAGTTCTGTCCCTAGTGAGAACTCTTCGGGGATACCTACCTCCTGCCTCTCCTTCCCTGTCCCATGTTTTCCTTGCTCTGTCTCTTCCTCCTTGTGCTCACTTCCCTCCCCTCTCCAGCTCACAACTCTGTCCTGAGCTGTCTTGCAGACTTTAACCTTGTCCCTAGTGACTTTGCTGTCGTGGCCTCCTTCTCTTTGCTTCCCGTTTGCTTTCGTCCAATTATCATGTTACCTTCTGCTCTCTTAGAGAAACTCTGCCAAAAATCCCCCCTCTGTGTTGTTTGCTTGCCAGGTCTGAGCAGGAAAATGCTGTTTCCTGCTATTTCATTAGCAGCAGTCAGGAAGGTCTCTCCTGCTGAGGGAAGGCACTTCAGTGAATTGCATCCCTCACCCAGCTGCCTTAGAGGAGATCGTGTGTGTTAAATCCGATCCTTTCTGTCTCTCATTTTCCCCTTGCAAATGCACCATGTGAGGCAATAAGAACAACAGAAGTATGAGGCCCATCACAAACCCAGGTGCGTATCCTCAGGGCCCCTGCACAGTTTGGCCTTATCTCCCTTGAGAACAATAATCTGAGCCACTAACTCAAGGGGAAGCCCCAGTGAGGGCAAGAGATCCCCTGGCTTTCCTGTGAGGCAGCAAACTGTGTCAGAACCCAGGCTCTTGTTAGCAACACAGCAGAGATCTTTTGTAATGGGTTAGTTAGTATATTTAATGGTTTTATAGCAGCACATGGTCTTTTGGGACACATATATGCCCTTGCTGTGATTTTTCCTGAGATAGCTGCTATGTGTAGCTCTCTACTGATCAGGTGCCAACCTTGCCCATTGCTGTATCTGTTCACAGAACTGATTCAGAGAAGTAGCTGCTGTGTTACAGACTGTGGCAGATTCACCCTTCATAGTCAGTTGAGAGGAACAGGCAAGATTAGGACATCTCACCCTAGTCGATGTCTCCCCGTGGGTGCTACAGAATCTAGATGACAAGCTCAAGTGCAGACACCTGCTCCTCTCTGCAGTGACCTTAAGATTCAACCAGTAATTGCCCTGATTTGCAGATCTCATTGTGGCTTAGGATGAACTAGGAACTAAGAGACCCCTCTGGCAGAGGGAGTAGCAGAACTACTAGTCCCTAAGGGAGCTTGGCCGAGCAGGATGGTGTCTTAGTTCTTCAAAGTTTTGGCAAGCATCAGGTGAGGTTTCTTTGGTAGTTGTGCATCCCCAGGTCTTTCAGCCAGTCTTTCTTTACCCATTCTTCTTTGCAGGTACAATCCTTGTCTTTTATAAAGAAGGATGGGGAATGTGTGACTCTGTAAGCACAGTGCCTTGCATGTTGGGGACAATGAGTCAAAGATTCTTGGTGCAGTCCTTCAAACATACTCTTAGAACTGGAGCTAAAAATTAACAAAAGAGAATAGCAAGCAGGGGCGAGTCATTACATGGTTAAAATCCTCCTTCCAGGTCAGTCAAGCATGCAATCCAGCTACCTTTCCTTTCTTCCTATTTGATGTGCACTTACACTACAGCATCTTGTTTAATGAAAAGGATTGCTTTTGATAGGTGAAGGCATCTGATTATGTAATTGCCCTTGTAAGGAAGCACAGAGGAGAATTTCAGCAATATTGCTGGTTCTTATGCAAGATTGTTGCCACTGTTTACTCTGCAGAGATGTGAATCTCCTCTGTCATTTGGGCAGAAAATGATGCCTTAAGACATTTATGAAACATTGGATTATGCCAGGATCAGTGTGCTATCATCTGTAAGAAATTTACTGGCTGATTGGATTGGACAGAACTTTTCAAGGGAGGCTTTGTATTTAAACTTTGCATTTCTGTGCCGGAAGAACAGCCGATATCAAGCTCTTAAGAGCCTTGGATAAATTATGAGGTCCTAGTTTTCAACAATTACTATCAATGGAAAGTTGGGCATGTGCATCTGTCAAGAATAGAAGCTGTATGGCTGATCTCTGGTCTCTCAGATACATTTTCATTGTATTTCTCAGCTAATGGGAATTAAACAGAACTAAATTGCACAGTAATGCTGAGAGGCCATCCTGAGTTCTAACTGTTCTCTGGAGGGCTGTGAAATGATTTAATGACACA
This sequence comes from Falco punctatus, assembly GCF_963210335.1. Classification (NCBI taxonomy): domain Eukaryota; kingdom Metazoa; phylum Chordata; class Aves; order Falconiformes; family Falconidae; genus Falco; species Falco punctatus. Next base: position 87,582,201 of record NC_137582.1, on the reverse strand, counting down.
GGTTAAGTGTTCTAAGTAGTGACTGGAGCAGCAACTTCAGAGCTAGATTAGGAGCATAATATGGTATAGGACATTGGAACTACTTCAGCTAAGTTTGCTCTGGTCTTCTGCATTCCTACTTGTCTTTGCTTATTTTGCCCTGCTCCTTTGGAAAATTGGAGTCACTAGAGGTTCTGGGATGTATGTCTGAAAGCTTGTTACAGTGAAGGAGAGCATCTGGGCTTAAAAGCCTGGTTTTCAGCCTTGCTTTGTTTGTGGCTCCCCATGTTTTCCAGTGGAAGTGCAGCCCATCAGATAGTGATTTCAGCCAGCTGAAACAGGCTTGCGCCTCTGAATGAGCCCCAGCACCCAGAGGACTGTATGAACCACAGCCTGTGTTGTAGCCTTCACCACCTCCTGTCTCCAAACAGGCTCTTTCTGTTTTAGTTACATCTAACATAGTCATTGAAGTGCTGGATCAAGCTGAGAGGTCCTACTGGAGAGATGGTGCCCATTTCCCTGTCTCTCACATGGCTGGGTGGGAAATGGTACCTGTGGGAAGCAAAGTAAATGCTTGCTTGCACAGGGATAAGCCATAATGTTTAGTACAGGGCACTGGAGAATCACACCAAGAACCTGTAGGTCCTGGCCAGATTCTGAAATGTCTCTTCATAGTGGTCCAGAGGGTCTAGTAGATCTGTGAGGCTCTCTGTGATGTCTGCTGCACACAGAGCCTGTCGAGGCTTGTCTTGATGCAATATGAATATTCAAGCCCAAACTGGTGGCATGATTTTGCACAGGACTGAGAATTATTGATTCAGGCACAGTGCTGATTTGGTCTTAAGCAGAGACCTTGACCCACATTAACCAGGTTTGGAGGCTCAGGATGTCTTTCAAAGCAGTGAAGTTCAAAGCTTGAGAGTATCACAATTAGTGCCATAAAAATGCTGTCTTTTTCAAAACACCCTTTTGAGTGTACTTGCAATCATGTACTCACACAAGAGTCAGATATATGCAGTATTTGACATAAATGATAATCTTGCAATCTTGCCACTCTCCTTACTGAAGTAGGATGCTGACCTGGTCTACCAAACATTGAACTTTTTTATGAAGCCCAGCCATGTGACTCCCACACTTTTCAATGGCCAATAGAATAAAAAAGCAACGCTTGATACAAGCTACAATTAAAGGAAGATACCTAGTATGCCTTGGAAATCTGGTCACAGTCCCTGCACTGGGAACTCCTCTGCAAGTCAAATGCCCATTTTACGCTCATAGAAGCACAAGAACCAAACATACACATGTGTGCTCACCTGGATCATCTTGTGTAAGACACTGACAGCACTTAATAGCTTTATCAAACTCACATCAGCAGGTGTAAACACCCATACATAAACAAAACTCCATGCTTATTTCTTGCTTTTCACCAGATGTTTGCCATTTTTCAACCATCAGCCAAAGGTTCCCATCCCCACTTCCTTCCTCTCCAATAATGCAGCAGTTGACCTGCTTGTTCTGATTGTTCCTCCTTTTACAGGTAGGGGAACTGAGGCAGGGGCTTGGCAGAACTGGGGGCAACAAATGTTGTGGGTCTGGACATTCCAAGTGCAGATTAAACTTGATCTTGCCTTGGGGCAGATGGAAGGACAAGGTCACCTCTTCATGCCCTTCCCAATCCTCCTCTCAGTGGTTTGAAGATCCACCCAGGTACTTTGGCAAACAAGGTCCTCCCTTTGGTGACGCACAAGTTTCTTCTAGTCTTCCTGTTTATGTCTACCGATACTCTTGTTCCCACAGTCTTTAAAGTGCCTGGGGCTCTGGGACTGTGACTGGAGGATTCAATGAATTGACATGAATTGACATTCAGTGAATGACATGCACAGAACTCCTTGAACTGCATCAATGGTACGTGGCAGAGATTCCCTAGATCAAGCCCCACTTCTGCACAAAATACTGATGGTTTACTGTTGTATCAGCTCTCTGCCACATCAGGTGTTTGCTCTACATACCATGTTAACTCTTTGTTATACCAGGTGCTATCTCTCCTCCTGCAAATCTCTCCTAAGAGCACAAGGCCAGAGGCTCACCCATGAGAAATGTGAATACCCTCAATGCATGGCACGGGGGATGAGGAGTGCTGAGGTGCCCCGGGCCCCAGGGAAGGGACCAGAATGCCCACTGGCACCTTTCAGGGCTTCGAGAGAGTGTCAGCATTGTGGCACGCAGATTGTTTGTTAGCAGGTCACCAGGTAATGGCTGGGGCTCCCTGGGTGTGACAGGGAGGCTTGCAGTGGGTGGGAAGGAGTTAATTTCTCCTTGGGTGGGGAGGGCAAGGAACTGGGTGTGGGTCAGATAGGCACTTAGTGTGAAGCACAGGAATGGCATTGCCTGGGAGATCTGTGACTGAATGTGGACTTAACAGCAGTTTGAAACCCCCTCAAATAACCCAGCCTTCCAGGAGGACTCTTTCACAGCAGGGGTTGAATCCCTGGGTCAGCCTGGTGTGGGGCTGCAGAAGCAGGCTGGGAGTCCTGGCAGTGTGACCCTTCCCTAAGCACTGAAGTCCTGGGAACACAGTGTCTGTCCCATCTTGACTTTGCCCTGGTGTAAATGATTAAACAGGTGCTGAGTAACAGAGAGTCCTTGCTGTGGCCCTGGGCCAAGAGGAGGAAATCAAGAGCTCCATCTGACAGGCATCACCAACGTTAACAGGGAGGAGCTTTTTTTTTATACCTCTCACACACCACTCCTGGTCCTGTGGTAAGATGTGTCTGTCCATGGTGTGGGCAGGCCTGTTGGACAGAGGGAAGTCATCTTATGAGATATGGAAAGTGGAGGACTTGGATGCAGAAAAAGTAAAAGCATCCTGGGATTGGGGCGTCAGACTGGTTGTGTAGCCATAGTCCAGGTTGTCATAAGGAAAGGTGACTGTAATAGCAGTGGGCTAACTGCTGTTATCTGCCTGGCTTGCAAATTAATATTGATCACATGTTTTGTTGACAAAAGCCATGTTTGGAAGAGGGAAGGTCAGTCACCTGCTGGAGAGGGGCCAAAGACAACAATCTGGGGAGCTGGACTGATGTGCTGGTGTGCCCTAGCCACCCCACCTTGGCAGGCTTTCCATGGCCAGGTCTGCTCAGGCTAACCTGGGCTATGCTGTCAGGGCAGAGCCCCCCTGGCCTCCTGGCACAGAGGAGATGTGAGGGAAGTACGAAAGGCATAAATGTTGTTATTCTGGAATCAACAAAAACGAGCCCCTTGAAGTACCCTTCCTGACATGAAGCCACACTGGTGGGCACAACATCCACATGGAGGCATCCATGCTTTGTTGCAGGAGCCCACAATCACAGGACAGTTTAGGTTGGAGTGGACCCTGGGAGGTCTCTAGTACAACCTGCTGCATACCTGGGGAGAGGACAAGGAGTCCCTTTTCTTATGTGTCACTCACGGAGAGCAGAGCGTGGCCTGCAGGACCAACACTACAAAGTTACTGACTGGTAGCTGGTGAATTACTCTTAGAGTTGTGGTCAGCACGTGGAGCTCAACTGTCCTTTCATCCACAAATGTAGTAGCCTTCCAAGATAGGTTGAGGTGTGCACAATATACATGTAATGCTTGGCTCATATTGAGATCATACATCATAGAATCATTCAGGTTGGAAAAGACCTTTAAGGTCATCAAGTCCAACTGCTAACCCAGGACTGCCAAGTCCACCACTAAACCATGTCGCCAAGCACTGCATCTGTGTGTGTTTTAAACAGTTCCAGGGGTGGTGATTCTACCATCTCCCTGGGCAGATTGTTCCAATGCTTGACAACCCTTTCAGTGAAGAAATGTTTCCTAGTATCCAATCTAAACCTCCCCTGGCACAACTTGAGGCCATTTCCTTTTGTCCTGTTGGCAGCTATATAGGAGAAGAGACCAACCCCCATATTCCCCGAGCTTCTTATTCTCCAAACTAAACAACCCCAGGTCCCTCAGCTGTTCCTCATAAGACTTGAGGTCCAGACACTTCACTAGCTTCATTGCCCATCTCTGGACACGCTCCAGCACCTCTACATCCTTCTTGCAGTGAGGGGCCCAAAACTGAACACAGGATTCAAGGTGTGGCCTCACCAGTGCCAAGTACAGGGGGGAAAATGCTTCCCGAGTCCTGCTGGCCACACTATTTTGGATACAAGCCGGATGCTATTGGCCTTCTTGGCCACCTGGGCACACTACTGGATCATGTTCAGCTGGCTGTCAGTCAGCAACACCAGGTCCTTTTCCACCAGGCAGCTTGTAGTGTTGCGTGGGGTTGTTGAGATCCAAGTGTGGGACCCGGCACTTCTCCTTGTTGAACCTCATACAATTGGCCTCAACCCATCAGTCCAGACTGTCAGATCCCTCTGCAGACCCTTCCAGCCCTCAAGCAGATCAACACACCTGCCCAGCTTGGTGTCATCTGTAGACTTACTGAGGGTGCACTCAGTCCTCTTGTCCAGATTATTGATAAACATGTTAAACAGGACTGGCCCCAGTACTGAGCCCTGGGGAACACCACTTGTGATCAGTTGCCAGCTGGATGCAATTTCATCTACCACCACTCTTCGGGCTCAGCCATCCAGCCAGCTTTTACCTAGTGCAGAACACACCTGTCCAAGCCATGAGCAGCCAGTTTTTCCAGGAGAATGCTGTGGGAAACAGTGTCAAAGGCTTTACTAAGGTCAGGTAGACAACATCGACATCCTTTCCCTCATCCACTAGGTGGGTCATCTTGTCATAGAAGGAGATCAAGTTCATCAGGCAGGACCTGCCTTTCATAAACCCATGATGGCTGGGCCTGATCCCCTGGTTGTCTTGCACACACCACTTGATGGCACTCAGGATGATCTGCCTCATAACCTTCTCCAGCACTGAGTTCAGGCTGGCAGGCCTGTAGCTCCCCAGATCATCCTTCTTGCCCTTCTTGTAGATGGGTGCCACATCAGCTGAACTCCAGTCTTCTGGGACCTCCCCAGTTAGCCAGGACTGTTTGAAAAATTATGGAGAGTGACTTGGCGAGCTCTTCTGCCAGTTCCGTGAGTACTCTTGGGTGGATCCCATCTGGCCCCATAGACTTGTACATGTCTAACTAGAGCAGCAAGTCACTGAGCGTTTCCTCCTGGACTTTGTTCTGCCCCTCCTCCTCACTGTCTTCCAGTTCAGGGAGCTGAGTACCCAGAGGGAAGCTGGTCTTTCTCTTAAATATAGAGACAAAGAAAGCATGAAGTACCTCAGCCTTTTCCTCATCCTTTGTGGCAACGTTCCCTGCTACATCAAATAAAGGATGAAGATTATCCTTGACCCTCCTTTTGTTTCTAATGTATGTGTAAAAACATCTTTTGTTATCTTTTACAGCAGTGACTGCTACAGCACAAGCAAAACTAGCAGGCTGCAACAAGGCTTTACCATGGGTCAGATTCTACTGTCCACACTGTTTTTCCATCCTCCCGAGGCCAGACCACACTGCCCCTCATCTCTGCTACATCTAGGTTCTTCCTTCTCCAGCCATTCCTTCTCCATACTCCTTAGGGCTATTTAACCACTTTGCAAGAATGAGCCACAGCTGCACACCGTCCATGTCAATCAACCCACTGCCTTCATTCTTCTACAAGTGACCAGCCTGAGTTCCATCTGGGCTTTCACCTCTCTAATCTTCACCCTGCATAACCTCTTGACTTCCTTATAGTCCTCCAGAGTTGCCTGACCTTGCTTCCAAAGTTGGTAAACTCTAGTTTTTTCTTAAGTTCCAACCAAAGCTCTTTGTTGAATCGGGCTGATCTCCCCTGCTGACTTGTCTTTTGGCACATAGGTATGGCCTGCTCCTGTGCCTTCAAGACTACCTTCTTGAGGAACTTCCAGCCTTCCTGAACCCCTTGGCTCTTCAGAACTATCTCCCAAGGGACTCTGTCAACCAGGGTCTTAAACAGGCCAAAGTCAGCCCTTTGGAAGTCCAAGGTGGCAGTTCTGATGACCCCACCCCCACCCCCCTCCTTACTCCTCTGGGAATTGAAAACTTTATCATTTCATAATCACTATGCCCAAGACCTCCTCCATCACGACATCACCCACCAGTCCTTCCCTGTTTGTAAGCAGCAGGTCCAGCAGGGCATCTCCTCTGGTTGGCTCACTGACCAGCTGTGTCAGGAAGTTCTCTTCCACACTCTCCAGGAACCTCCTAGACTGTTTCCTATCCACTGTGTTGTATTTCCAGGAGACATCTGGTAGGTTGAAGTTCCCCACAAGAACAAGGGCTAGCGATCTTGAGACTTCTCCCAGTTGCTGGTAGAATGTTTCATCTGTCACTTCATCCTGGTTGGGTGGTCTATAACAGACTGCTACCAGGATATCTGCCTTGTTGGCCTTCCCCTGAGTCTTACCTATAAACACTCAACCCTATTGTCATCATCATTCAGCTCTAGACAGTCAAAACACTCCCTGCCATACAGAGTTATCCCACTGCCTCTCCTTTCTTGTCTATCTCTCCTGAAGAGTTTGTAGCCACCCATTGCAGCACTCCAGTCATGTGAATTATCCCACCATGTTTCTGTGATGGCAGTTATGCCATAGTCTTCCTGCTGCACGATGGATACCATTTCCTCCTCTTTATTGCCCATGCTTCAGGCATGGGGATAGATGCACTTCAGCTGTGCTACCAATCTCACCTCCAACCCTGGCATGCTGCTCCCAGGCTCATCTCTAACAAGCTTGGTTTTATTCCCTTCCCCCTTTGATTTTAGTTTAAAGCTCTTTCAATGAGCCCTGCTAACTCCTGACCTAGAATCCTTTTTCCCCTTTGAGACAGGTGAACCCCATCTGTTGCCAGCAGGCCTGGTGCCAAGTAAACTGACCCATGATCAAAAAAAATGGAATTAAGCTGTTGACAGCAGGCCAGGAGCCAGGTATTGATCTGTGTGACCTTCTGATTACACACCCCGTTGTTCCCTGCAACTGTCAGGATAGAAGAAAACACTACTTGTGCTCCTGATCCCTCAACTAGTAGGCCCTAGGCCCTGAGGCCTCTCTTGATTGCCCTCAGTCTTCTTCTTGTTTGGACTTCATCATTATCTGCTTGGAAGACCTGTAATAAGTAGTAATCAGAGGTCCGTTTCAGACAAGGGAGTTTTCTAGGGACATCCCTTACGTGGGCCCCAGGGACACAGCAGATTTCCCTGTGAGTTGGGTCTGGTCGACATATTGGGCCCTCTGTTCCTCTCAGAGTGGAGTTGCCAATGACAACCACCTTTCCTTCCTTCCTAGAAGAACTAGTCGTGATGCGTGGCATTGGCTGACTCTCCTTAGGCAAGCCCTCCACCCTGAACGGGCTTTCATCCAGATCATCATTTTCCTGGTCTTCAGGTTCCAAAGCTGTATACCTATTGTATACGTGTACCTGGGAAGGTGAAGCAGGCCAAGAGGTGATTGCTTGCTGCCCCAAGCAGGGACCTCTTTCTATTTATTCCTTTCATTTAGACCACCTCCATCTTGCTGGTGGCGAGTAGGTAGGGGAGTCTCCGCTTCTTGTGATATGTCCATCCAGTGCATTTGTCTCAGTGATGGTAGACAGCGGCCCCCCCAGCCTATCTCCCTCTCACACTTCCTGATACTCCTTAACCTTTCTACTTCCTCTTTCAGCTCTGCCACCAGGCTGATCAGATTGTCCACTTGGTCACACCTCATACAGTTGTTATCTCTGCTGCCCTCCAGTACCAGTGACAGGCTTAGGCACTCGGTGCAGCCTGTGACCTGGGCAACCATATGTTTACATGGGAGCTCCATCTTGGTCACCATGTGCCTTCTTGTGCTGTTTTTTGGCTGAGTGGAAACCATCGCTAAGTTTCTTCTTGGGGTGGGATGACCACTATGGAGCTCGCCACTTTGAGCCATTAGACTAGAGGGATGGCTGATGCACCACACCCTGTTTGCCTTCTCTGTCTGCCATGCTCCTGGTCACTCGCACTCCCTGGGAGCTCATCCAGACACGCGTTCAGTCAGGCACTGAGCATCATGGCTTTACCACAAAACAAAACTCTTACATTGTTTGTGATGCAATTGATATTAATCAGTCAAGTGCAGAGCTCTGGACTCCTATTATGGACGACAGCATGTCAAAACATGCATTTCTAAAGAAGTGAGTCGTAACTCAGTGCCCAGTACTGGGTCCAGGTCTGTTCAAATTCACCAGTGACCTGGATGAAGGGACAGAGGGTACGCTCAGCCAGTCTGCTGATGTTACAAAACTGGGAGCAGCAGCTGGTATCCCAGAAGGCTGCGCTGCCACTCAGCGAGACCTGGACAGGCTGGAGAGCTGGGCAGAGAGGAGCCTGTGAAGTTCAAAAAAGGCAAGTATAAGGTTCTGCACCTGGGGAGGGACAACCCCACGCACCAGTACAGGCTGGGGCTGACCTGCTGGAAAGCAGCTCTGTGGAGAAGGACCTGGGAGTGCTGGTGGCCAGCAAGTTGCCCACGGGCCAGCAGTGTGCCTGTGTGGCCACCAAGGCCAATGGGATCCTGGGGTGCATCAGGAGGAGTGTGGCCAGCAGGTCAAGGCAGGTGATCCTCCCCCTCTGCTCTGCCCCGGTGAGGCTGCACCTGAAGTGTCCAGTTCTGAGCTCCCCATTCAAGAGACAAGGAACTTGTCCAGGGAGAGGAGCTAGCAAAAGACTACATAGATGATTAGGACACTGCAGCACCTCCCCGATGAGGAAAGGCTGAGAGAGCTGGGCCTCTTTAGCCTCGGGAAGAGAAGACAGAGAGAGGATCTTATCAACGTCTACAAGTATCTTAAGGGAGAGTGTCAAGAGGATGGGGCCAGGCTCTTTTCAGTGGTGCCCAGGACAGGACAAAGGGCAACAGGCACAAACTACAACATAGGAAGTTCCACCTGAATGTCAGGAAAAACTTCTTTACTGTGAGGGTGACAGAGCACTGGGACAGGCTGCCCAGAGAGATTGCAGAGTCTCCTTTTCTGGAGATATTAAAAACCCATCTGGACATGACTGTGCAATCTGCTCTAGGAGAACCTACTTTAGCAGGGGGTTGGACTAGATGATGTTCACAGGTCCCTTCCAACCCTGACTATTTTGTGAATACATCTCCATATAACTGACGGGGAACTGTGCCATGAAGAGATTCAGTGGGTTACAGTCAGAGATATGTCCAAGCATCTCAAATAATGCGTGGTGCTTATGTTTAAGCAAGTGGGTTAGCTGTACATTCAGTCAGTTAAATTGCTTATTAGTCTCCACTGACAGTGCTGATTAGATCCTTGGCTGTAATGTGAGATCGGGGACCTAATGCCCATGGAGTCACCTACAATGAAGAATTGTAACGTGCACCTGCCTCTTGTGCAGATAGCTTTGCAAATGCCTGCTTGGAGGTCAGGCAGGAAGGTTGTGGTGGAGATGGGGAATGCCTCTGCATGCCCTGACTGCTGAGCCGGCACACTAGCACCTATTTGCTCATGCCAGGATGCTGACACCTCCATTTCAGCATCTATCCAAGCTGTGTCTTGGCTTGTGCTATGAGGCTTGGGCCACCATGACTGGCTTGGCTTATAGAAAGTCTGCAAGAGGGGTTTCCTCATCCATAAGTAGTGCTCTGAGGTTCTTAAGGGTTACAGGTCTATGACAACAGCATATAATAACAGCAATAACACTATTACTCTTCTAATTGCCAGAGGAGTATCAACAATTCTATTACTAATAACAATGGCAGTAAAAATAGGTGTTGCTATCTACTGGTAATTACGGTTACTGTGCAAACTTCATGAAGTTCAACAAGGCCAAATGCAAGGTCCTGCGTCTGGGACAGGGCAATCCCAAGCACAAATACAGGCTAGGAGGAGAATGGATCGAGAGCAGCCCTGAGTAAAAGGACTTGAGTGTGTCGATGAGAAGCTCTACATGACCCAGCAATGTGTGCTTGTGTAGAGGAATGAAGGCGTGGGTTGATTAGCATTGATAACATGCAGCTGTGGCCTTGCCTCTAAGACAGTGGGTTGATTGACATGGCTGTAGCTCGTTGCTGCTAAGTAGTTAAATAGCACTGAGGATTGTGGGAGAAGGGGTCTGATGGGGAAAGAGTAGTGTGGTCTGACTTCTGGAGGAAGGAGAAACAGTATGGACAGTAGAATCTGACAATCTACTATGATAATATAAAAACCTTGTTGTAGCCTACTAGTTTGTGCTACAACAATTGGTGCCTTGTGTGAGGCTGACTGAGTTGGACTCAGCCTACAACAGGCACCCAACGTAGCTGAGACAAGCATGAGAGTCTGTGACCCATAACAGACACCTTGAGAGGTGAGCCATTGACAACTAATTGATATGGGTGTATTGCAATATTTGTTGTCCATCTTAACTTAAATTGCAACTTTTTGTGCACAGTGTAGATGGGCACTAATTGATGTGGGTGCAGAAGAAGAAAATTCTGTTAACAATGCTTATAGATATATTTGAGAAAAGAAACATAAAGTATAACAAGAAGGCAATAAGAACTTTGCTAGGATGGTGCAAAGTAAACGATGTGCTAGTTATGCTGAAAAAGTCCCATTCATTCAAACATGGCAAAATGCTGGAGAACTACTTTTTGAGGCTGCCTCGAGGGGGGATAAAATTGCAACATCACTAACAACATGAAGGTTAGTCTTAGAATTACTAGAACAATTAAAAGTGGACAGGGAGAAAAATTCTATATTTGCAATGCTTATAGATATATTTAAAAAAAAAGGTGTAAAGTATGATAAAATGGCAGTAAGAATTCTGCTAGTGTGGTGTAAAAAATATGATTTGCCAGTTTACAGTGAAAAAAGTTTTCAGTGTTCAGACATGGCAAAGTGTTGGAAAGATACTTTTTGAGGCTGCCTCCAGGGGAAACAAAATTGCCATAGCCTCGTTAATGATGTGGAGATTGATCAGAGATTTGCTAGAACAATCAGAAGTGGATGGAGAGACGAACCTTATATTAACAATGCTAATAGACATATTTGAAGATGAAGGCATAAAGTGTGATGAGACGGCAATTAGAACTCTTCTGGGGTGGTGTAAAAAGAATGATTTGCCAGTTACGGTGAAAAATGTCTCCAGCATTCAGATATGGCAAAGTGCTGGAATGTTACCTTTTGGGGCTGCCATGAGAGGGGACAAAATTGCTACAGCATCATTGATGACATGGAGATTGGTCTTAGATTTACTAGAACAATCAGAAGCAGACAGGGAGACAAAGGTTGCAGTTGAAACAGCCACATCCCTGGTTGCAGAGATGATGCCCAATAAGGTGCCTTCAGCGCCATCAGATTCTCCACCATCACCTGATTCATGCAGTTGGGGCCAGCAGGAGGAGTAGAGCGGTGCCGGTTTGAACAGGCAGAATCAGTTCCCTTCCAGTGCCAGGGAGATCTGGTCATTGTTCTGTTGCCTGACTGTGACCCCGAGCCACCTGTGATAGGTTTATCAGAGGAGACCTTGGGTCATGTTCAACAACCAGTCCAAATTAGAGCATTGGGACCAGATCCTGCCAAATTCTGGAAAAAGATGCAAGAACAAGCACTCGCGGAAGGGGATATCGATACCACAACTGCCATGGGGGGCAGGGTGTTACCGTGCCCAATACTTTTGGGGGATGGTAATGCTCCCCCCGAGTGGGAACCTTTCAACTGGGGAGAGATAAAAGAGTTAAGATCAACCTGTATACATTACAGAATAGGCTTACCCTATGCTCAATCGTTGTTACATAGTCTTTTCACAGCAGAGTTTACTGCTCATGATTGCTGTACTACTGTGCAAATTATATTGATCCCTATGATAATGTTACTTTTTGAGTCAAATTGGAGGTGCTTGGCAAATGAGCAATCATTAGTGAATTTAGAATACCCCCAGGATGACCCTCGTTTTGGGGCAGGGATTCCACAATTGATGGGGGAGGCTCCAGCTAACTCTCCTCAGTTACAAGCTCTCTTACATCCTTTAGTCCTGCAGCATGTAAAAGAGTTAGCTCTCCAAGCTTTATTGCAGGTCCCAGATCATGGTGCTCCACAACAATCATGGAGCACAATAAAACAAGGTCTAAATGGGGGGGGGGGGGGGTATGTGTCGTTCCTAGATAGGTTGAGAGATGCCTTGGACAAGCAAATACAGAATGGGGCAGCTAAGGAAGCATTGTTACTTCAGTTAGCTAAGGACAATGTGAATGAGGATTGTAGAAAGGTGATTGCAGGCATGGTGCATTGTAATCCCACTTTAATAGAATTAATGGATGTATGTGGGAAGGTAGGAACCGCTGCCTTCCAAACGGAGTGTCTGGCAAAGACCTTTGCTGATGCAGTCAGGGTCATCCGCTGTTGTTACACATGTGGGCAAGAAGGTCACCTAAAGAGGGACTATCCAAGGAGATTGAGGCTGGGAAGGGCTGATGGCTCTGGTTTGGTATGCCGTTGATGTAACAAACCAGGGCATTTTGCAAAATACTGTAGATCTAAATTTAACACTCAAGGACAGTTACTTGCAAGTGGCAACAGAAAGCAGGGAAATGGGGGGAGGAACGTGGGGAGGAACTGTGTGATGATACAAATGAATCCTCCACAACAATTCGAGGCTTATGCAGCCAACTCGCAGCTCAAACTTCAGGGAGCACCGGATTGGACGTTACCACAGCAACCACCATCACAATAGAGGATGATAAAGTACATAAGGTCCCACTGAATGCTGTGGGACCCATTGGCACTAAATCGAGTGCGCTGTTGCTTGGATGTTCTAGTGTAACTTGACAAGGTTTGTTAGTCTTGCCAGGAGTCATTGATGCAGTTTGTATGGGTCAGATTCAAGCAATGGTGTGGACCCCCACACCCTGCCCTGTGTCAGTTCCTGAAGGAAGCTGGATTGCACAATTACTTCCTTTCCAGGTGCAAGTTAATTATGCCCATGACAAAGTCTGGGGCAAAGAAGGGTTTGGTTTGACAGGAACACCACAAATTGTCTGGACTCAGAGCATACAAAATGCTTGACCAACTCTAACCTGTAAAATCACCTTTGCCAAAGGGACCCCTTCCGCAATACGAGTAACTGGAATGATTGGCACGGGAGCAGATGTAACTATTACATCTGTGCACATCTGGCCTTGCTTTTGGCCTGTCTGTTCAGCAGGTTCCATATTGGCTGGTGTGGGTGGTGTGACAGTGTCCAAAGTCGGTATATGGTGCAAGTTCAAAACCCTGAGGGCCAGACAGCAACAATCTGTCCCTATGTGCTTGATGTCACTCTGAATTGTGGGGATGGGACATTTTGGGACAATGGGAAGTTATCATTGGTACCCAGAAGGATTTTTAATAGGGGCCACTGTGGTGGAGGGTGTACAAAGACCTACTCTGCCTTTGACTTGGAAGACAGATACCCCTGTTTGGATGAAATAGTGGGCCCTTCCTGAGGAAAAATGTGTAGTCCTCCAACAATCTGTCAAAGAATAATTAGCACAAGGTCACCTAGAACCTTCCCATAGTCCTTGGAAGACCCCTGTGTTTGTGATAAGAAAGAAATCAGGCAAATAGCACCTGTTACAAGACTTAAGGAAAGTAAATGATGTAATGGAGGGAATGGGAGCCCTGCAATCGGACATACCTTCCCTGACGATGATCCCAGAAAACTGGGACATTTTGGTAATTGATTTAAAAGATTGTTTTTTCATATTCCTTTACATGAAGCTGATAAATGTAAATTTGCTTTTTTCAATACCTAGCAGAAACAGTATGTCTCCTTGTAAGCAATACCAATGGATGGTGTTGCCCCAGGGTATAATGCAGTCAATATATATATATATGATGCATATAATAGTCCTACTATATGTCAGTGGTATGTAGCAAAGGCTTGTCACCTGTACAAGAACAATTTCCACAAGTGTATTGCTATCATTATATGGAAGATATTCTTGTATCAGCTGCAAATAAGGCTGAACTTCAGCAAGTGTATCCAGTTTTGCAGCAGTTGTTGGCCATCTTTGGGTTATGTATAGCACCAGAAAAGATTCAACAAGCCCCGTGGAAATGAAGCCACCTTGGCCCTAGAGAGGGTGGCCAATGGTCTGCAACAAAAAAGGGTACACCATGTAGACTTAGAAACTCCGATAAGTTTATATGTTGTCATTGCTAACTATCATCCCATGGGATTGTTGAGCCAATGGAATGAGTGCTGGCAGGATCCACTACATGTCTTAGAATGGTTATTTTTATCCGTACAACCACGAAAGACAGTGAGCACTCAGGTTGAACTAGTATCAAAAATCATCACCAAAGGATGTACTCGGTGCGTTCAGCTCACAGGCCAAGATACCAATTAATTGATAATTCCCATTGAACATGATCACATAAGCTGGTGTTTGGCAAAAAGTTTACTGTTTCAGTTGGCTCTGGAAGGATTTAAGGGACAAATATCCTGTTATCTTCCCAGTCATAAATTTTTACAAACTTATTCGGACATACAAAAATTCAAAAGCCGCTGGCAGCAGACAGCCCAGTGCAAGGCCCTACAGTCTTTACAGATGGTTCTGGGAAATTGGGAAAGACAGTGGTCACTTGGTATGATGGGAAGCAGTGGCAAGAGTTGATACACTTAACACAGGGATCACCTCAATTGGTTGAACTTAGTGCTGTCATTGTTGCCTTTAAAACATTTTCACCATGTGCTGTAAACATTGTTACAGACTCCGCTTATGTTGTGGATGTTGTGTATTGCATTGACTGTGCGCTGCTTAAGGAGGTAAATTCAGAATGACTATTTTTTTGTTAAAAACATTATGGGTGGTAGTGAGCCAACATATACATAGATATGACATTCTGCACATCTGCAGTCACACTGGATTGCCAGGATTCGTGAATGAAATGCCTGTGCTGACACTCTTGCAGCTCCCGCTTGGACTCCTCCAGTGCTGGATCTGATATGACAAGCCCTCATGTCTCATCAATTTTTTCATCAGGGGGCTCGGGCACTGGTCCGTCAATTTAAAATATCTTTTGCAGATGCAAAATCCATCATCGCTGCTTGTCTGGAGTGTCAGTGATTGGGTCCCAGGTTGACGTTTCCATGAGGGGTCAATCCACGCAGATATCAGTCCTTGGATCTGTGGCAAACTGATGTCACACATGTGCCTTCTTTTAGTCGTTTATAGTATGTTCGTGTCTCCATCGATAACTTCTCAAAAGTTGCATGGGCATCAGCACATACTGGGGAGAAGGCTCTGGATGCCATTTCACATCTTCGACAGGCTTGGGCTGCTCTGGAGGTTCTGAAGTGTCTCAAGACAGGCAAATGGACCAGCACATTCATTTGCACGCATGGACAAGTTCCTTGTCTCTTGGGGGGTGGAAAGTGTTACTGGTATCTTGCATTCTCCGACTGGCCAAGCCATTGTGGAACATGTTCATCATACTTTAAAACTACTTCTTGAAAAACAAATAGGGGGAATGGGTTCTGAGACTCTGCATGCTTGTCTATGGAAAGCTGTGTATACATTGAATTATTTGATTGTGCTGGCTGGGAAAGTGTGTCCCGTGATTATCTCGCATTTCTTGTCTTTGCAGGGAGGAGATCCTTCTATCTGACAAAGGTCTTAATGCGAGACCTACAAAAGGGAAAATGGAGAGGCCAGTGGGATTTAATTACCTGGGGATGTGGATATGCTTGTATCTCCACAGATGCAGGGCCACGGTGGCTTCCCATTAGATGTGTTAAGCCTGTTCTAGATCCTAGAATTGACAAGAGGACATCAGATACCAGCTTTTCCACAGACCCCTTGAGAGGGGAGTCACAACATCTGGGTGACCCTGATGCAGAGCCTGAATCAGGCGCAGCCTTGTGCCTTCTTAACTCAGCCGAACAGCCTTTCCACACATCCTGCCAAGGGCCCTACAACAGATCATAGACATGGCCTTTTTGGTTAAAAAAAAAAAAGAGGGGGGGGGGGGGGGGCGGGAATTGTAGAGGAATGAAGGCCGTGGGTTGATCAGCACTGATAACATGCAGCTGTGGCCTTGCCCCAGAGGCAGTGGGTTGGTTGACATGGATGATGTGCAGCTGTAGCTCGTTCCTGCTAAGTAGTTAAATAGCCCTGAGGAGTGGGGGTGAGTGGTTGGATGGAGGAGGAGCAGTGTGGTCTGACCTCTGGAGGAAGGAGAAACAGCATGGACAGCAGAACCTGACTGATGATAAATGCCTTCTTGCGGCCTACTAGTTTGTTTGTGCCGCAACGTGCTTGCGGACCAGAAAGCCAACCATATCCTGGACTGCATCAAAAGGTAGAAGCTTTTTTTTAGATGACCAGCAGGTTGAAGGAGGTGATCTTCCCCCTCTGCT
This sequence comes from Falco punctatus, assembly GCF_963210335.1. Taxonomy (NCBI): domain Eukaryota; kingdom Metazoa; phylum Chordata; class Aves; order Falconiformes; family Falconidae; genus Falco; species Falco punctatus. The sequence continues at coordinate 87,565,861 of NC_137582.1, read as the reverse complement.
CTGGTGAGACCCCATCAGCAGTGTTGCGTCCAGCTCTGGGGTCCTCAGTACAGGAAGGACATGGACCTGACAGAGTGAGCCCAGAGGGCCATAAAGATGATCAGAGGGCTGGAGCACCTCTCCTATCAAGACAGGCTGAGAGAGTTGTGGTTGTTCAGCCTGGAGAAGAGAAGGTTCCTGGGAGACCTTATAGCAGCCTGCCAGTACCTAAAGGGGCCTACAAGAAGCTGCAGAGGGACTTCTTACAAGGGCTTGTAGTAATACAACGAGGGGGAATGGCTTTAAACTGAAAGAGGGTAGATTTAGGTTAGGTATTAGGAAGAAATTCTTTACTGTGAGGGTGGTGAGGCACTGGCATGGTTTGCCCAGAGAAGCTGTGGATGCCCCATCCCTGGAAGTGTTCAAGGCCAAGTGGGATGGGGCTTTGAGCAACCTGGTCTAGTGGCAGGTGTCCCTGCCTATGGCAGGGAGTTGGAACTAGATGATCTCTGAAGGTCCCTTCCAACCCAAACTATTCTATGATTACTCCATCATATTAATTATTGTCTCTGCTATTAGTACTTTCAAAAGTGGATGGCAGTTGTTTGGCATTGAGACGCATTACTTTCAAAAGGCCACAAAGAATAGGTTCAGCCTGGGTCATGCCATAGGAAAAGGAGCTACCTACTGCACATCTGTCTGAAGGTACTCAAGGCTATTCCTGAGAGGAGAAAAAAACCCACAGAATGGGTGAATTCTAGAAGTGGAAGAAATGTGTGTATGTGTAGCTTCCATGGCTGGGTATTATAGGAGGAGTGCAAAGGAGTTGGTGATATAGAAGTGGTGGTCAAGGGTTGGCTTCTGGAAGTATGCCAGAAGGACACTGCTCTGGACTACTGCATGGGTAGCACTTGTCATATTCATCCTGAAGATTTCCCATGTGACTGTCCAACCCTGTGTTTGAACGACAGCTTCGTGTGCATCTCTGCCTGTAGCAGCAGGTCATCCTGATCATGCAGCAATAGATGTACAGGTAGGAGAATATTCTGGGAGGCAAAAGTACCTTCACTACAAAATGGTGGGTGGGTGTGTGTGTCTCCTGGATCTGGGGAGATTTCATCCCCTTTCTAATGATAAGACAAAACTGGAGGCTTAGTATTTCTGAAAGATACTTCTTGATTCTGTGTTTTGAGAAGACTGTTCCCAACTTGTGAAACTGGTATTTTAACACAAAGTTAGCACATCAAAACTGAACCCTAATTAAGAAAAAATAAATCCACCTTCCATCGTCCTCTGTATCATGTGTCACGTAACTTTCTTCAGAGAAAAAAAAACCAAAACAAACCCCCAAAACTTTTGGAATATTGTTATGTGGAGCAAAGCCAGGTTCTGAAAGTTAAAACCTGGGAGCAACAGCAACTCCTTCCTGTCCATATGGTTTTCCAAGATGGCAGACACAGTCTGGCCCAGGTCTCTGTACTCCCATGGTATGAAGTATAGATGATGTTCCTTGTTTTGCAGAAGCAGAGACAGAGGTGGGGTCCTGCATTTGGGTCACAGCAACCCCACGCAGTGCTACAGGCTTGGGGAAGACTGGCTGGAAAGCTGCCTGGCAGAAAAAGACCTGAGGTTATTGGTCAACAGCCAGCTGAATGTGAACCGGCAGTGTGCCCAGGTGGTCAAGAAGCCAACAGCCTGGCTCATATCAGAACTAGCATGGCCAACAGGACTAAGGGGAGTGATTGTTCCCCTGTACTTAGCATTAGTGAGGCTGCACAGTGAATTGTGTGTTCAGTTTTGGGCCCCTCACTTCAAGAGGGATGTAGAGGTGCTGGAGTGTGTCCAAAGAAGGGCAATGAAGTTGTTGAAGGGAACAAAGGCAACAAAGCACAAGTCTCATGAGGAACAGCTAAGGAAACTGGGGTGGTTTAGTCTGGAGAAAAGGAGGCTCAGGGGAGGCCTTATGGCCTCTACAACTACCTGAAAGGAGGTTGTAGCCAGGTGGCTATCAATCTCTTCTCCCAAGTAATAAGTGACGTGACAAGAGGAAATGGCCTCAAGTTGTGCCAGACCAGGTTTAGATTGGTTATTAGGAAAATTTTCTTCACCAAAAGGGTTGTCAAGCATTGGGACAGGCTGCCCAGGCAACTGGTTGAGTGACCATACATGGAAGTATTTAAAAGACATATAGATGCGGCACTTGGGGACTTGGTTTATGGTTGGATTTGATGATCTTAAGTCTTTTCTAACCTAAATAATTCTACGATTCTGTGTAGAGGGCTAGCAGGGATGTGGTAATGGGCAACTTTACCTACAGTGGAGGACAAGGGCTCTCTAGGTCTCTGTTAGCAGGTGCAGGGTAGTCACTAGTGTGGCTGTATACCACCCTGCTTGAAGTTTCATAACCACTAATTAGTATCTTGGGTGCTTGGAAACTAAGCACTCCAGATCCATTTTTATTTGTTTGGAGATTATGCCAGATTGTATCAGAAGCTCAGTGATGTTGCAGCTTGTGGGCTACTCTACTGACATCTGTCACTTGCTACTTTATTTCCTGAATGGGCTTTGGGTAGCAATGCAGGAAGGACTAGACATGAAGGGGAACAGTCTCAATTCTGATTACACTGATGGAGCTTGAGCGCTCATTGTTGCCACGTTGGTTGCTCACTGTGGCTAATTCATCACTACAGCCTAAGGATGCTGTTACCATGCTCCTGCTGCACATGCTGACCTTGGCAGGTTGCACCAGTGGTGCCACATCCTGTGAAACTGGTGGACATGCTGTCTTCTCTGAGGTGACATGCAGGAGGCCAGCGTCTGTTTCTGGTGATGACACGCAGAAACTTGTTTCCAAAGGGAACACAGGCCAGCTGGGCTTTTGAGGAGTGGAAGGAATAGTACCATCCCAGGCTTGCACGTGGCCACAGGGCTGACAGGTGGAGACAGCATGTTACAGACATTCTTAGGATGTGGCAGAGCAAGCTTGTGCTCTGCTGGAGGGGAGGAAAGGAGGGTTACTGTTGTGTTAGACCTCCCTGAAATAAATTCACACCAATGCACTATCAGCAAAGAGCAATGATCCCCTAGGGACAGCTCAGTGTGAACATATAACCCTGGCTTAGGGTGTGTTTCTTGGCTGATTACACCACAAATGGCTAAAACTTTACAGCTGTTTCGAGCAAAGGGATTTGAAGTGCAACAGCCTGAATTTGCTGATCCTGCAATATTTCCCACAGGAGCTTGGGACTGTGTTTGAAATGTCTCAGATGAATTTTGGTAATGGGCACAGATGGACATGCCTTTCTAAGATACCATCAAGCAGTCAGCAAATCTTCACCTGTCTAAATAGCTGAATAGCACTGCTCTCAAGCAATGCCATTTTCCTGTGTTTTCCCATATTTCAGTTTGTTGGTGGGAGGCACAAATGAGTGTGTTGGTCCCAGATTTTCTCTTTGTGGGCCTGAAAGGACAAGGAACAAGGTTCAGACCAGGTTGGTTCAGCTGCGGTCTGTCTGTGCAGGGGGCTTAGAACTAGATGATCTTTAAGGGTGCTTCCAACCCAAACCATTCCATGGTTCCGTGATTCCTGTGTAGCAAGATCTTTCCTCATCATGAAGGTGGTGTTATGTTGTCAGCAGGAGAAGGGATTTTGCATGTGTTGGGGAGTTACAATGGAAATGTTGAGACTGGCAATAATGGAGAATGGATGAAAATTGGTGTAGAAGCACCAGAAGGACTGGAAAAATGGCTAGTGTAAATGGTCCATAGATGAGCAAATTGGCACAATCCCAGTACATCTGTGTGCACTGCCTAAGGACACCCAGTCTGTGAGATGAAAGCCAGTGAATAAATCCTGGTGACTCAAAAAGGTAGGACAGGATGGAGAAACTCATCACTGGCAGCTCCTCCGGGGCAGAAAAGGGTACATCCAAACTCACCACACTGTTACCAACCTGGGAGAAACCCAAGGAATGTGCTGAGGATTTTATAGTCATTGTCCCTTGTGCCAGGAGCAGAGAAAAGCTGAAGGGCAATGGACTTCCCATGGCTTAAGATGTGACATTCAACAAGATCCCAAGAGGATGCTACGGCAGGAATAAACCTTATTCATTCATGTTTCTGTAACCAGTGAAAAGCTGCCCTTCGATGTAAAACTGGATGTGAAATTTCCTTTGCTTCTGAGTCACTCTTGAAATCTGTCCCATTGCTATTTGTCAGATGCAATCATGCCACAAATAGCAAGTAGTGGCAAAAGCAGCAGCTGTGGCCCAGGGAGTACACTGTAGACTTCAGGAAAATGGTGTCTGTAATGTGCCCAACTGATGCAGAATTAATCAGGTTTGAAAAAAACCCACACTGTTCTTGCACCCTGGGGGACTGTACCTAAAAATTCCTGCCTATGCGGATCTTCCCGTAGTGCTCCTTGACATAACTTCCAAGAGAAATAAATGAGTTTATCTCCCACATTGCCCACAGACCTTTCACATGGAAATACTGGGATTAAGGAGATTAAAGTTTAGCTTCAACTTGGATAAAGAACAACAATGAAGAACGATTAACACTTGAAATGGTTCCCAGTTATTAGATCTGAAGTCCAGTCTCTGTATATTGCCTCTAGTGAGAGCTTTTCTGTTATGTTCATTGCTGTCACATCTAATCCCATAAGAGAGCAGGATTAAACCTAATGGTTCCTTACATGGGGGTGGGCTGCCTCTAAAACACCCATGGTTTGGGCTATGGAGGATGTAGAAGGCATGGAAGGGAAAAAGGAGGCTGATGAAGTTTATGGAATGAATGTAGGAAAAGTTCCTCTTGAGGAGGATAGAGAATTGGTGAGAACAGGGTCAAGGAGGTGGAGAGCATAGGCTGTGGGTTGAGGTCTTGGTTTGAGGTGAGCAGGAAGGAGAAGGTAGGAGGCCATAGTCTTGGAGAGGACTGACTTGGGATGGAGGACAAGACCACAGGAAAAGTTTGTTATGAAGTCAGCTGCATCTTGGTATTGGTGGGTGACACAAAGGGGAGAGAAGTGGCCATAAACCTTGTGCCCTGTTACAAGTCTGGTCCAGAAAGCAGATGAAGTTGGTCCTAAGGAGGCAAAATGTGTAAATCTGTAGTGATGCAGGTGAGAGGGTGTGTGCTGGGAGAGATAATGGTGCAAGATACAAGAAAACTGCTTGAGACTTTGGGCAGCAGTTGTGTGGCTGGCTAGGAGGGAAGAAGATTGCTCTATGTCCCTGGTTTTTGTTCTAGCTCTTTTTACCTTGGTTTTGATTTCAGGGGAGCATTTGAACACCCAAATTTGATTTAGGTGAAAGAATAACTCTTCTGAATTTTCCCCCTTCTCAATGGATCTGAAACTTAATGAGGGATATTGCAGTGATGTCTGAGATGTTTGTCATTTTCCCACTTCAGAAAACTTTCAGCAAATGGGGCCAGATGTTCAGATGTCCCAGGCTGAAGACTCCAAAACAAGGCTTTCAGCGGTGGGAGCTGAGGCTGAAATGCTTTGCTGGGTTTTTGGAAGTCCTTAGGTCCCCTGAGGTCATGACTCTCAATACCAAACCCAACCCAATGTCCAGCAGCCTGGGGAGCTTCCTGCTTTTCTCACTTGGAGCACCCCCACATAAACTGGGTCTTGCTAGTGCTAGAGAAGTGAACAACACCCAGTTTGCTGGGAAGGTGTTCCTCGGTGTCCATCAAAATGCCTGAGGGAGACCCTTGGCTGTTTTGCCTTTGTGTATCCACGCTGACCTGCAGTGAAGGACACAAGCCACCATGTGACACCAGTGTGTGAAAGCAGAAGTGTCCAGCCCCACACAAACCCCAGCATTGCAATCAGAAACTGGTTTCCTCTTTACTCCAGGCTCTCTTTTCCCAGCAGCAGTATCTGAGATAGTCTCCCAGGTCCCTTTGAAGGCTGTGGCAATTCACTGCCCCCAAGATCCTCCTGCTGCCAGCGTGGAGGCACCTTTTGAAGCAGGAGTTTTTTCTCCTGCTTTATTCTTCCTTGAGGCCTGGATCAAGGCCAAGCCACTAAGAATTACATTCTTTGGGATGGCCGTTCTCATTTCATCTGCAGTGTTGTAGCTCTGGCTGACTCAAAGAGCAGGCAGATCCTCTGCTAGTAAAAGCAGGGAGCCAAGCAGGGGTAGGCTGGCAACGAGCACAGGCAGTGAGTTCAACTCTGGACTATTTTATTTTAGCAAGTTTGACACTGGACCTTCAGCACTGTGCATGGTTTGATGTCTCTAGAGCTTTTTCTGCATGTACACAGAGATGTGTCAGCCTTCCTTGGTCCTGGAGGTGTTAACAGGCTCAGATCCAGTGGATGCTTAGGCTCCATGTTCAACAGAGTAGCACTACACATGGTTTCATTACCTGGGATGATGGGGAGAAAGAGATGAGTATTTGCTCAGTGGGACCTCCAGATCATTTCTTTGCCTGAACGGACAGGACAGGACAAGGTTGTGTGATCTCCATCTTTTGAGGTTTTCAAGACCAGGCTGAATAAAGGCCTGAAGAACCTGGTCTGACTCTCACAGCAGGTCTTACTTTGAGTAGGAGGTTGGGCTAGACACAACCTTGGAGGTAACATACTGGTGACAGTGCAGCAGGATACTTCTGGGCTGTTTTCCCAACAGATGCCAGTGATTAACTCTGGTGACATTGGTGACCTGAAGCCAGCTGGCCTCCTTCCCTGCTGCAAAGTCAGGGCCTTGACCAGATGTACTGAAAGATCTAAGTTATCCAAAGGCTAAATAACCACGTTTAGCATGATATCCAGGCTCCCAGACTCCAGAGTGTCTCAGCTGTCCCCTAGCATAGCATTCTGCAGTTAGCTGGGCCATAACTGAGTCCAGTTTCCAGGCTCACGCCCAAAATTGGTGTGAGTGGAGCCATGTTGGAGGCTGGGGGTTATGGCCAGCAAGGAACAGCTGGCTTGTGTACAGGGTCCTTCTGAACTGCACCCCAAGGTGCAACTATTCAAGTCATGTCCCAGGGTAAATGGAGTCCCCTTCCTACCAAATCCAGGCTTGCTTCCTAAGCAGCTGACTGCTCACAAGTTGAGGTGCATAGTATTGCTAATTGGGTGCAGCGTATGAGGTTAGAAAAGGGCATGCGATCCCTGTTCCAGCTCTTGCATATCCTTGTACATTTTATAGTACTCAAGAGACTGCAGAGCAGTGCAAACCAGCTTGAAGCCTTCCTTTTCTTGGCCTGATAGGCAGGTCATTGTTGGTTTCTTTACAGAATAACTTGGTCCCTTTTTGTGCTACACCATATGTTAGATGAGACACAGATGTTTGCTCTGACAATGAGTCATTACCACAGTTGTAGCCGTCAAGAAAGCTGGTGTTTTTTGCAGCTGGATCAGGGAAAGTCAATGTCTTTAGCATACTTTAAAACACAGAAGTTCATGTGCTTTTTTGGGAGTCTGGGGTCAGCCAAACTGATCAATCCCAGTATAGGAATCCCTCTCTGTAGCCAGTGCAATAAAAAATCTATAGTGAAGGGACTTTGAATCCCTTCTTCCCCTGCTCAACAGGGGAACACTTTGCCTGTCTTTGCTCTGCCCTCTCTGCTCTGCTTGTTTATCCTACCTGGGGTCAGGGACTTACCATGTGTTCCCATATGACAGCGCAATGGCACCTTGCTGGCTTCTGAAATCTCCAAGTGTCACTGCAATAGCAGTTCTAGCTTCACCCCTTTTGTGTGTGAGTTATTTTTTCAAATACATGGCAGGAAAGGGACTGGGATTCTCACTAGAAAAACAATTTGTGCTAGTGGCTTTAATGATGTGGTGGCTTATCTGAAAGACTTGAACTTCACAAAGGTCCCTCAAATCAACTGGATTCTCATATCCCATTCCTGTCTCCTCTGACACTCACTGTGGTTCTGGAGTTTACAAGTCTATGTCAAAAACAAATTGTGTTTGCAGATCACCAAAGATAATTTATGAGCTTTTAAACAGAGTGGTTGCTGCCAGTGCAGAGGCAGCCTCTGCATTCACTGCTGAGAGCTAGAGCCAGGTGGAGGCAGTGACAGACAGCATGGGAAGAAAAAGTGGTAGGAAGAAGCAAAAAACCTAGATCATTTGAGCAGAAGTAATTTTCCTGGTCCGTTGCTGTCGTGCTGTGTAGCAGTTGCAGACGTGGTTGTTCTTAAGGAAGAAATGGAGCTTCCTGGAGCACTTTCTCCTCTTGCCCTAGAAACAAGTAGGAAAGAGCCTCTGGGACTTTCAAGGGTTGCGTGTACTTCATTTAGAGGAACAGCAGAGGACACAAGCAGTGTTACTGCTCTCTGATATGGGTACGCACTGAGAGCTCACACTCTCATAGGAGTATTAGGAGTCCTATACTGAGAAGGTAAGGCTGATGATGTTGAAAAAAAGAATGAAAGGGAGAAATGCTGAGTTAAAGCTGTGTGTGCATAAGTAGGAATCAGAGAAGTGAGGGAGAGTGATTTTCTGCCCTTGTAAGGAGGGCATGGAGATGTCCAGGGTGAAAGCACTTCTGCAGAGCACATAGGAAAACCACACATGCCCCCAAGGGATATTTGTGTTCAGCTCTCCTGAAGAAATAGGCACCACAAACCTAAAGAAGGGAAGTTATCCATAACCTAGAAAATACAGGGAAATATTTTCCATGCCGCTCTGGCAGACCAGGAAGTTATTTTTGGTCTCTGTAGCACAGTGAGTGTCCTCGGGAGCATGTGCAACAACAGAGTTTTCAGCAGCTCCCATTGTATTTGCTCCCATTGACCTTATCACTAATAAGTGCAGGATGTGAATTATAACGGCAAAGATGTAATCAGAGAGGCCTGGAGACAGCTCGTCTGCTAGGGACGAGCAGTTGCCATGACAGAGACTCTCGCGTCTCTCCTTCTTAAGTGGAACGTCAGGTAAAACAAAGACTCTGCGCTTCTGTTGACTGCGGTATAATTTAGGGGATAAGTGACTTCACTGTTTCCCTGGATGTGGGAGGTGAGGACATTTTTATGATTGTGAAGGACAGAAAGTCATGTTATTGCACTTGTGGTGAAATACTTTGATATTCTGCACAGCACTCAGGCTGAGAGACTAAATGTTATTCTTAGCTATTGCTTATTAAGTCACAACACATGCAGAGATGCACCAGAGGCAAAGGATCCAGATCCTTCCTGATTTACAGCAGCCTAAACAAATTTGGGAGTGCTATTCCCATTTATACCATCTTAGAGCCTGGCTCAAAGTTTCTGTGAGGTGTAGCACCAGGGTTTTAAACGCTACAGGTATTATTAAAGCTGATATGATCATGTTGGTTTTGCAGAGGAAACCCAAGCGGCCTATACGAGTAATGGCGCAAAACTGTCATCTTCCCTGTGCTGAGAAGCCTGGCCAAGTAAGCAAGCCTGATGCTGACGTCCTTACTTATAAAGAGGCCAAGGGGAAAAGATCTGGTGCTCAGCAACATGGGCTTTGTGTTTGTTAGACAACCAGCACATAAATGCAGTCCCTCATGGCCCAAGGTGTGATGGGAGAGCTTGACTAGGCAGAGATGTTGCAGAGGGCTTCTGAAGGGCTTGGAGGCACAGATGGCTTCCAGATGCTTCTGCTCGATTTGTACGCTGATTGTAAGGACTGTGGTCTGGGAAGGTGGTAGAGAAAGGAGTCCTTGAATGTGTCCTATTCTTCCATCCTCCTGTTTTGTCTCTGCTGTGAAAGAACAAGGACTGCCACTGGCTGTGGGGTCATACAGTAGCCTAAGGGAACAGGCCTGGGCTGGTAGCAGTCTGTGGTCTCTAGAGACAGCTGAGGAAGATGGTTTGAAATTTAGCAGCAGTGATGGATGTAGAAATTTTACCAGGTCACAATGATTTGAAAGGAAAAAAGAGGCAGAAAACATACCTTGCAATGTTATATGTGGGTAACTTTCTGTCTGCAGGATGATTTATCAGAAGATGGAAAAACAGCATTACAAACTGCAAACGTCTGTGTGTCCAGAAGGACAGTGGAAAAGGGGACAGATTGAAAGGGGATGGGACCAGCAGGCAGTAATGTTCTTATTGTCAAATGTATAAGTATCAATGATTCTTGTTTTAAAAGCAAGGGACCCATTGTAATTTTAACAGGACAGGTTGTTATTCCTTGACAATATCTGATTCACATTGCAACACCTGGATCCAAGAGTGAAGACTTTCAGATGGAAGTGAGAATCAGCACAGAGGATTTTTCCAAAGTGCTGAAGAAATAGAAATGATTAAGGGAACTGGGGTTTCAGGCCTTGTGTACTTGGGGGAAAAAAAAACACCCTAGCCTCTCCTTTTGATCTGAGAAATGCAGTTCAACTACCAGATGTATAGACCTGGTAAACAAGTCTAAGGCATCTCATTGTGTCTTTTGCCAAGACTCCACAATATTTCACAAATATCACAAGAACTTGATGTAGATCTGACTGTTGTTTTGAAAGGGGAGATAAAAAAAATGATTTTGTCTAAGCAGACATCTGCTACAGCTTACACTGCTGTCCTGTGAGCCAGATTTCTGCCACCTCCTCCAGCCATCGTTCAGTTTGTGTTACTTCTATGGACTACTCAAATTTGTGCAGTGGGTGTTATCCCCAAAAGAGGAGAATGAAGGCTAGTATCTCTCAGAAGAACTTATCCTCCATGTAAACAACCTTCCACTTTTGGCCTGTGTCTGAGTTCCTCCAGCCAGATCCCAAGAAACTTTGTCACTTTTTGAAGTTTTATAACATATCACTGGTGATAGCAAGGCTGTCCTTCTGCATACCTTCCTGGGGTGAAGCACAGTGTGTCATGTGGAACAACATCCTGGAGATATGGGAAGGCACAGGGCATGTATCTGGCTGCATTAAGGCTATGTGATTGTCTGTGTGGTTTTTTACATGTGCAGATCTGCACATTGCAGCAAAGTATTGCTGCCAGTTTTCGGGCACTGTGGAAGAGATGTGGCCATGATACACCCATACTGTATTTTGCATCAGTAAAGTTGTTGACATTGCTATTAAAACAATATCCCCCTGGTTGTTAACCGTTAATTCATTTCTTCACATGATCTGCCCTCCCCAATGCATCCCATTCCAGAAAAACCATCAGGCCACTGTTCGTGTTGCTGGATTGAGCTGCTTTATGGCTCATGGTAACAGGATGGTTCATGGCCTGTGGAACATAAAAAGCCTCATCATAGTCAAGTAATGAGTATGACAACGGCTGACCTGCTAGATGGGTTCTCACTGCATTCCCCGATTCCCCTGAAAAGGGATGCTCCTTCACAGCCACAGTGATGGCAGAATGGCTAAGATTTAATTCATGGTCTTTAGCACTGGAAACAGACACTTAGAGGAGACCTCTTTTTACTTTAATGAGGGCAGAGTCCACAGAGCAAACTCTAGTGATTTTGTGATCTGCAGCAGACCTCCATTCTTTGCAGCATAGATCAAGAATTATTCTGTGCTTTGGCTAATCCTAGCTGTCTCTGTGGTCCTGCTGCTGGGTCAAGTTGTGCATCTTAGGGTGGGATTTGCAGCTGCTAATACAATGGCTACGCTTCCCGTAGAGCCTAACTCACTCTCAAGCACCAAAAAATAGCTTAAAAGGGCTTGTGTTGATCTGCGTAAAACACAAGGTCTTTGAAAACTTCAGTGTTTGAGATCTGATACAGCAGTCCACATGGGTCATCAGGTTCTCCTTAACATGGTGAAACACGTGACAATCCCAGAAGCAAAGTTTGTAGAAACAAACTGCATCACCACCTCCTCCCCTGCATCCAATTGCAATGAGCCAAACTCCCAGGTTCTCCCAGAGAACCACTCAATTTTCCAGCTGCCTGGTTCTCTCAGTAGGGAAGGCAATGGGACTCAGTGGCTGAAGCTAGATCCACGAACACAGCCCCAGGGACCTCTGCACGTCAAAATGCTGGGAATGGTGAAGGTGAAAGAGACAATTTGCAAGTATCTTCACCTATAGTGAGCATGTCATGTGCAAATACAATCTCTAAGCACAGATAAGGTCTATATGTGCATGGAGGGGCTTGCAAACAGCATGATTTAATGTAGACTGAATCGGAGCTTTGCAGCAGAGTAGCAGACTCTTATTTTTATTCTGGTAGCCTTAGTAGTCTATAAATACTGTACCTATATATTTTGACCATCTGCGCTTTAAAAGGCTGTCAGAAACATTCCTTACCGATTTGCTGTGGAGATAGGAGGAAGGAAGGGAAGCTGATTGTAAATGCTCATATATGCCTGTTGTCTGGGTAAACTTTATGTGAAGTATGAGCTAAAACTCAAATGCAAATTCATGGTGCTTGATCCAGTGCCAAGGGAAAGCTCAAGTTCAATCGCTTCAAGGTGCGTCTGTGTAGACATAGACAATTTGAGGTTAACTGACACGAAGCCACTGCTAATTTCACTTATTGGTTATAACCCTGGGCAGACTCGAACCTTCCCTCAGAACCAAAATGTTAGCCGAAACACAGTGGCTGCCTGTACTTGCAGGGTGAACTTGCAAGCAAACTGCCCCAGCTGGGGGGATTTTGAAGTTAGTGTCTTGATGGTACAAAGGCTTACTTCAAATGTGAAGCGCTTGCTTGGTTTATTGAAGTATAGGCTTTTGTGGAGATATAGATCAGCCTGGATGTTTCTGAGGATGCATAGTTTTCAATCCATGGGAAATCTGACCTATACATATAAGCAGAGGAAAAATTTAAACTTAAAAAAATACAGTAGCTCCTTTCATCTTACTGTGACCTTCTCTTCACATGCTTGATAGTCCTCCTGAAGACATCTGTTGTTCTCTGTTTTGGTAGTGATCTACATGCAACAGAACCAGGCTTTGCTGGCTCCTGCACTGTCAGTAAGATTGTTTGGGGTGCAGCTGGGCCTCTTCACAAAAGCCATTAGTGCTTTTTCCTCTTCCTTGTCTTTGGCTAGGGTCATCCTCTGCTGATCAGGTTGACTTGGGTGTTGCTTTCTCTGGGAGTGAAGGAGGACCCTCTCCCATCCCATTTCTGTGTGTAGTAATGATGGGCTAAGAGTTTCAAATGAAGTCTGAGCAAGGATGTCCTATGCTATTGCTGTCTGAGCTGTTAGCACTTTCTTTGTCTTTTCAACCGCCATGGCCTGAGACTTGCCAACAAACCCATAGCCTCAGACAGACACCCTGTCTACCTAACAACCCTGACTTATTCATTCTGCTCCTGCCAGCTTGTGCCAGCTTCTCCCCCTGGATGGGTGTAGCTGTATTTGCCCAGCTCTGCATGCCTCTCTGCCTTCCTGTGCTATGACTGGTACCAACTCAGATCTAAAGGGTTAGGCTCAGCTCACGAGATGGACAAGACAGGGAAGAACATTAGGTATATCCTATATTAGCAAATGCAGGGGAAAGTAGATACATTCAGTGCTTATGTTGAAATCATCTCCAGCTAGGATGTAGATAGCCCCCTACAAATACTAGCCAGGTTGATCCTTCCTGCTGGGGTTTTCAGAGCTTCCACTTCCAAAACCAGACTAAAGTGCACAGAAACCTGTGATGTGTAACTAAGAACTACCATGGAGCAGTTTTGGGGCAGCTCATCTCTGCAGAGACCTCTTTGGAAGTTAACCTGGTCTACCCAAAGGGGTGAATTTAAAGTGTGCTCCTGAAACCAGGTCAAATCTATGTAGAAATAAAGTTACTTTAATTCTCACAGTGTCAACATAGACATAGAGGCTTAATGTAGTCTAAGCAAGAAGGTGTCAGTATACTGAGAAAACTGTAAGACCTATAAAGGTAGGGTAATGTTTTAGGGCAGAGGGTATAAAGGGCCCCAGAGCCCTGATGGGCAGCAGTGCCAAGGTGGTATTGTTTCTCCATATGGATATTTAGCTAGATGTAGCCACTCACTGCACTTCCTCCAAGGAGTCTACATTTCATCTGCAAGGCTGGGTATTCCCCTGCCTCTGAATGGCAACAACCCCTGGGATACAACACTGCTTTGCTAGAAAGGAAAAGGGGAAAGAGGGTAGTTTTTGGAGTTGTTTGGCTGCTGCATACAACTGTTGCTGACTGTGATGCTTCACCACATTTTTTCTGCATTCGTTTGTCACTTAGAAACAGATCAAATCACCAGCCAGGCAAGCTCCCCGCCTCTGTAGGTTGGGCAGTAAAAGAAGCTGCTTATGTCAGAGCCTTGCTCTGTTTCAGGCTTGTGTGAATTGCTGTGTCACCATTTCATTGTGACTCTGTTTTGAAATAGGTTCTGCAGCTGCCTCTTCTTCTCCTGTTTTATTTGGAATGAAGCAGTGGAGAGTCATCATGAGCCATTTTGAATGTTCTTCCTTTGTGGCAGTTTGCCCAAGAATGACATGAGTCACAGGCAGGTTACATGCCCTGTCCACATGAGTGTGAATTAGAGCGAAGGCTCTGGGATTACTGGCGATTGTCTCCCTGAGCGGCCCACCAAATTGTGCATTTCACGGGGCTGGAGGCTGTGATGGTCTCCTAGTCCTTTGGGACTTACTTAAAGGGGGATGAGCTATTGTGTTCTGCTCCGCCAGCTGGTAGCAAAACCTGTTAGGTCTGCCTGACCTGTCAGATTGTTAGGGTTCAAGTGGATTAGGAGAGGAACGTCAAAAAATGTTCCCAGCATATGGGTACCTCATGGCCTTGCAGCAGGCTATGTGTCATGGAAAGAGGTATGTGCAATCAGGGATAGAAGGGAGATAATAGAAATTCTTGCATGCATTTTGAGCCATTAGAGTTTCTGTGCCTAAGTAAAACCAAGGAGAAATTAAGCACTGGGGTTACAAGCCAGTCCGCAGAGTGCTGTACATAGTCTCAGGGAGTTCAGACTATCCTTTGGATGACAGGGAAAGGGAGGATGTATTTTTTGAGAAGAGCATATGGATCACTTAGTCAACCAAGGCTGAAAGATGCTCTGTGTAAGCAAAGCAAAAGAAGTTTGGAGGCAAAGTAGTATTTATGTTAAATATGTTGGGGCAAAAAAGATATTTATGTTAAAAGATAGTTCTAATGGAGGATCAAATGAGAATAAATTGGACATGGGCATCTTTGGCTTGGGAAGAAGAATAATATTTCTAAGCCTCAGAGACATTTTAGGAAACCTTTCCAAAGAAAGGCATCAAACCTGTTTCAGTGTGCAACAAATAAAGTTGAGGTAGGAACTGCACAGGAGAGGTGCCATCCTGTTGGCAGGGGTGAAAAGTGCCTGGATGAGGGTGGGAGATTTGTTGATGCCCTCAGGAGGGCACTGGAAGGAGATGATCGTTGCTGTTCTCAGTTTGTTATATGGCATTCTGACTGTGCTGAATTATTCCCATGTTTCAGGGTTTCTGTCAGGAGGAAGGAAACCTTTGTTCCTTGATGCAGAAGCTGGCTTTGGGTTTGATTTGTTCTGGGGGCTTTTTTCTCTCCTTTCCTGCTTAGCACTGGATTAGCCCAAGTGAAAATTGGCTTGGGGTGGGCGTGGGGGTGCAAGCACTCCACTTGTGCTTTTAGAAGGAAAAAGAAATGTTTCCAGTGTCCATCTCATCCACACACTCAAAATTTATCCCAGAGTCAGACTTAACGTCAGAGAGGAACTGGGCTGGGTCCTTCCTTCTCTGTAATGCAGAGGGTGTGTGACATCACTTGACATGGACCCATGACCTTGGCAACAAACTTGCTGTCTCCTGCCTTTTTGCAAAGGCACATTGTCCTTGGAGGCTTAGAGTCCTTTGTATTTCAGGTCTCCCCTTGACCACAAATTGCTTGGGATGCAGATGGAGGACAGTGGTTGAGCAAGACTCTGAACAGGGTTTCTTGGGGGCTCGTTCAGACATGCAGCTAATGCCTATGGAAAATGCATATGGTGACCATGGTGGCCTAGTCTGGAGCTCAGCACTCCCAAGTGGTTCACAGGATTGATGTGTGGTGACTTGTTTCCATCAGGACCTTTTCCTTCCGTAGTGACTTGGTAACCCAAAGGAAATTCCTGATGCAGGCACTGCCTAACTAACCAGGAGCAGTTTGTGTTTGAGAATGGAAGGGATACGTCATAGCTATTTTTTCCCCTCTGATTTACTAGCAATCTGAGAAGATGACGAATAAAACACAGTTTCAGACAGGAAACTGTTAAGAATCTAGTGCAGGGTGTAATTGTGCAGGTTTGTACTGGAGCTGAAGTGTTCCCATACATGCTGTCTGTGATATGACTGACCCAGAGCATTTCCAAGTCCTGGATCCAGCAGTGCACTCAGGCCAGATTCTAACTGCAGTTTGTTTGGAGGTCTGGGCTTGGACCGTTTGTCCCTGGGGTGGATGGGTTGCACACCATTACAGTGACTCTAGCGAGGTGTGTCTAGGACACTGAATGCAGCCTGGCAAAACAGCCAAGACATAAACAGTGACCCCTGCCTGCCATGTATCTCCAGGATGAAAGGAGTCATTCAGACTGAACCAGGGCTATACCGAGTACAGAGGAGGGACTTGTAGTGGTAAAGGTTATCCCAGGGTTATCTTAGCTTCATTTATGCAACAGCTTTGCCAAGGCAAGAACAAGGGAGCCATTCTTGTAAAGATACCAGCACCACCCAAAGATGAGCAGGGTCTGCAGCAGGCCAACATCCCTTCGACGTGCTGAGCCAGATGAGCTGTCCCTGCACAGCATCATCTAAAGACAATTTCCAGCCATGACCTTGTCCCAGGCCTGGCTGCCACTGGCTTTGGGAGCGTTTGGGCAGTTCAATGTCCATAGTGGCTGAGCATATGGGGCTAAACCTCAGCTATGTTATGTACTGGGTGGGCAAAAGAGAGGAGCATGTCCCCTTTCCTCATATAACAGACTGAGGGAAGCAGAGGGTGCCTGGAGCAATCTTTAGGCTCACTCCGTTGCTGGGCCCTGGTCTCTTACTATGGCCGTGGTCCCAGTGGTCTTCCCCTTGCCCACAGCAGTCAATAGTTTACTTGGGCCCCACTTCCAGATGCAGGCAGCTGGAGCAGTGTCCAGAGGTTCAATAACCTGGCCTTTGTCATGGAAGGTACAGAGCAGGTGTCCTGCCTCTGAGGGGACAAGATCTGAGCCCCACCACAGAGCAGGGGAGTCCTGCCTCTGAGCCCCACTGGGGAGCAGGGGAGTTCTGCCTCCGAGGGGATAAGGTCTGAGTCCCACCACTGAGTAGTGGACTTCTGTCTCTGAGTCCAACTATGGAGCAGGGGAGTTCTGCCTCTGAGGGGACAAGCCACCAGGAGATGGAGGGGGGGTCCTGCCTCTGAGGGGACAAGGTCTGAACCCCACCACAGAGCAGGGGAGTCCTGCCTGAGGGGACAAGGTCTGAACTCCACCACAGAGCGGGGGAATCCTGCCTCTGAGGGGACGAGCCACCAGGAGACTGAGAGAGGGTCCCGC
The DNA here is from genome assembly GCF_963210335.1 of Falco punctatus. Taxonomy (NCBI): domain Eukaryota; kingdom Metazoa; phylum Chordata; class Aves; order Falconiformes; family Falconidae; genus Falco; species Falco punctatus. The sequence goes on along the minus strand of NC_137582.1, from coordinate 87,548,496 downwards.
CTCTGAGGGGATGAGGTCTGAGCCCCACCACAGAGCAGAGGAGTCCTGCCTCTGAGCCCCACTAGGGAGCAGGGGAGTTCTGCCTCTGCGAGGACGAGCTCTGAGCCCCGCCACCCAGGGGCCGCGGGTCCTGTCACTGAGGGGACGCTGTGCTCTTCCCGCCACCGCCGCCCCCGTGGCCCTCGGCCTTTCCCGGAGCGCCATCTAGCGGCCACCTGTGGGGATCGGAGCGGCCGTGGCGGGCGGTGCCGCCTCTCCCCTCTCCGCTCAGCCTCTCCCGCCGTCGCCAGGCGGCTACCCGCGTTACCCCTTCGGCCCAGCGAGGCCCGGCAGTGGAGCCAGAAAACAGATCTGAGCTCTCTGGTCGAGCAAGGGCAGAGGAGACTCAGGAGAACGGTCCAGCTCGTGACTGGGGCTCTGACAGGGGTGCTGAGGCGCCCCAGGGCAGGACATACTGCCCTCAGTCACCGCTCTCCCCTCAGACACCAGCGAACACCAATTCCCTCCCCAGGTGCTGCCCTAAAGATGCTTTGTTGTGAGCTCTGACACAGATTTTTGCTTGTCTTCAGCCCAAAGCAGCAGCAGGGACCATTTCCAGCCATCTTGCAGGTATGATGTTCCAAGGCCAGAGGATCTGAAGAAAAGACTACGCGGGGGGGGGCGGGGCACTGGTGCCTGACCCTCAGAGATTTAGGGACAAGTGTACAACAAGTTCTGAAAGGGACAAGAAATCCTTACTGTCCTGGGCCACGCACAAGCTGCACTGTTTGTTGCCAGCAGTGGGCTGGAGCTCAGGGCTAGGACACCCATCCCACCAGGGATTTCTGTGGGGTCCAGCACACCAAGGTAACCCTCAGGGCTTCTCAGGCTCTCCCAATAAGGGAGATTAAGCCCAAACTGCATTAGTCAAGAGACCGATTATTGTTATGAAGTTGAACTAGGTGTGTTTGGGCTTCACTTCCTGCCCGTGACTGGATGTTGATGTGCCTTTGAGGAGGGCACCCAGGCTTATTTTCTTGTGTTGGAGACTCCTCAAGGTCCCTTAGAAATTGGTTTCTGTGGCTGATTCTCTTCAAATGTAATACATTCCCCATGTGTTTGCCTATTTGGATGTGCTCCTGTGATAATTCTCATCAGAAACTGTTGTCACTTCCTTAGACATTTGCCCAAATCCTTAACCAAGGTGGCTAGAGGACTAGCCAGATGTAAACACAGTGTCTTTGATGAATAGCAGCCTTGTGTAGCAATGCATACTTAAATGTGCTGTAGAGATGCACCAGTGTATCAGAGACACAACATGGAAGCCACAAAATACAGGACTTTAACAGCTGACCTGAAGGAAAGAGTCACAATCTAAGATAGGGGGGAGTTTAAAAACATGATTTCAACCATAATTTTCTGGACCCTCGGGAGGTCTGTGTGAATTTCAGGCTGTGTTCAGCAGAGGGCAGTGGTTGGTTTGGTCACTACTTGGCTGGCAGCATCGGTCCTTTTAAACCACTGCCACGGATATCTGAAAAAGCTGTAGAAAAAGATAGTGCAAGCAGATCCTCCCTGCCTTGCATCAGTGCAATGCAGAGGTAATGGTGGGTCAGTGAAGTCTCTTGGGGAAATTCAGCCAATCTCCCTCTTCTGACCCTATGCCAGTTTACAAAAATACTTTCCAAGGAAAAAAATTATGATTCCTTGACCTGTTTTAAATCTGCTATTTTATTGCTAGTTTTCAAGATATTTGGAATTTTGTTATCCACAAGTGTTTAACTGAAATGAAAAAAACCAACCTCTAAACATGCTGTGTGTGTTTATAAAATTTCCCAAAACAGTACGTGTAACCATTACTGCTCATGTGAGTGAAGAATACCACACAGTGTCTCATCATCCGGGCATCCTGTTCCCGTGGGAAGGGAAAAGACAGAGGAAAATGGAAAAATTCCTGCAACATAAGGATACCAGCCACCTGGACTGAACAATGTGTCCTAGGTGGTCTTGGGAAGGTTACTTAAACACAGCAGAATTGGCATGGAGCTGCTCTGAGCTGCTCCAGAAAGCCTGGGAAGGGAGTGCCTGGGGACAACTCCTGTGACAGTCCCCTTGCGTCTGCTGACATGCCAGATGCTGCTGTGGGAAGGAAGCCAAGGCCGGGGATTCCCAACCAGTTGCTCTGTATGGGGCTGATGACAGCCAACATGATACGGAACTTGTTGGTGCAGAGCAGGCTTGGGGTTGCTGGAGTAGCCCAGCTTTAGGATCCCACCCCAGTGTAGGAAGAGCTGGATTCCAATTCACTGACACTGGGTGCACTGGTGTGAGTAATAGTGGATGAGAAGATAGGGGAGAATGACTGTAACACAGACATAAAGGCAGAGCAAAGCTTGTGAGAAATTGGATAGACTGGGAGGACTGGGAGTGAAGTTCAAAAGTAAAATCAAACACTTAGCCACGGCCTGCCTCCCAGTTTGGGCCCTTCATTTAACCATGTGCCTGCCGTGGCCCTGCACCCTTCCCCACACAGACGTATAGGTTTTTAAAATGTGAAACTTAGGTCAAAATCTTACTCCACATTCAGTGCTGAGTGCTCTAGGACCAGTCACAGCCCAATAGAGCTACTCTTAGGGCACAGAAGGGATATGTCGTAATGGCACAAGTGACAGTCCACCACTTTGCCTTACAGGAATGAGCCAGAAAATAGCAAATGTTTGAGCAATTCCTTGCTCCAACAATTCTGCTGCTCCAACAAATCAATCTTTGGAGAGAAGGATCAGTGCTGATGATTGGCCCAGGAAAAATTAACTGTGTATGTTAATTATAATTAGTATCTTATATATCATGTATACTCCAGCTGGGAAGAGCTGTAAAAGCCTGGAAAGATGGGAGGTGCCCAGGCTAAATGGGAGGCCTGTTCTGGTGTAATGGTCAGAAAGGTGTAAGGCCAGTCCTGCCTGGTGCTGAATGTCCTCTGTTTCTGCTGCAGGCGAAAGGGATGAGCCACTTCCTAGAGTGAGGCCCAAGTGTGTAAAAAGAGCCTGTAGGCTATTTATGCCTGCTTCCCAGCAGCTTTATCTTTTCTCCAGTTGCTGGAAAGACCTCAGGCAGGCTGTTTCCTGTGATTTTATGCACCGCTACCTGGGCAAAGACCCCCCTGGAGAGCCATTAAGTCATATTTAATCTGTGAAAATTTTTGCTGATGGTAGGGGGAAAAAAATGGCACCTTGCCATGTATGAGAAAGAAATTTTGTCCTTGAAGGGACTGGAGAGAGAATAAGGAGATGTCCTTCCCCTTTGAGCTTGCATTACAAAGCTAACCTGCGCAGAAGTGGTCTTGTGTTTTTGACCTGCTCATGCCATCTGGTAGTGCCTATGCTGCTGGCTGTTTTCCCACCACAAATACATGTCATAGGAAGGGGAAACTCCACAAATCCCTTAAGGTGACCCTTGGATGTGGTGTAGATAAGCTCCTGACATCTTTCACTAGAGACTGCATGCAAAGATTGTGCCTCAGTTTCCCTCTCGCATTCACACCACACTTCCCTACTGTATCTGTGGCCTCACTCTCATCTCCCTGTCTCTTCAGAGTTTGTACCCTTGTGGTAGAGGTCTTCAGGTCTTCTCCCCATCCATATTGAAGTGTTTCTTTCTCTCATCACATACAAATGTATTAACACATCATTGCACAGTCTTGTCCCTTTTGGACTTACGGTGCATTTATTCTCACTGCTGCTTAGGGTGTTTGTGTTGTCAAGTGTTCAGCTGGGTACTCAGCTCTCTCAGACCCCAGGGCAATGGATCAAGAGTGCTCTTTTTCTTGCTAAGTCAGTCACCAATTCCACCACCTTGCTAGAGCTGCAAGTGGGAAGGACTTCGAGCAATAGCCCAGAACAGACCCAAATCCCTCCACTGAAATCCTCCCTGGCTGCTAGTGGGTGCTGGATTGGGGTTTGTGTGATAGCTGATTTGCATCACATATCAGGAATTTACTGGTGTATTAAACAGCCCACAGGCTCCTCTTGCCTGGCACAGATGAGAGGACTTCCCTGCCTGCAGCTGTCTTTGCTAGGCTCCTTGCCCTGTTTTTCCATCACATAGTTGCAACTACAAATCCACACTTCTCATTGCCACCCATACTTGCTCTGTGTGCTTCTGTGCAGGTATCCTACCCTGTTCTGTGTGGCTTTCCCTTTGGACCCTCTGGCTCCCTCACTCAGCATTGCTGACAAATGACCCTCCAGGATATTCTTGGCAAAACCAATTGATTTTTCTTGCCCCCTCAGGAGCTTGCAGCACAAATGGCTGCTCTATTGATTGTGAAACTTAAGTTACAAATAGCATGTCCACATCCCCTGTACTGGCATTTGCTGCTGGTGGTATTAAACATGGCAACTGTAGAACCAACATGCAGAGAAAACTCCCCCTGCCCCTCCAATCCTTGTGGGCTTGGAAGACCTACACACATGGCTGCCAAATGCAGGGTATGTGGGCTTTGCTTAGCAGGTCTGGCCAGGCAGTGTAGGAGCTGAAAGGAAGGCAAAAATGTTAAGGATACACATTGGTGCTGGCAGACTTGGAGTTGTGGGTGGTGTGTAGAGAAGCACCATGCTCCCATGGTCTTTGAGCATCAGCCGTGTCCCTCAGTCCATCTGTATTACACACACATACACCCTCCATCTGCTCCAGTGTAAAGAAGGGGTTTAACCTACATTAAATCAACTGATGGGCTAACAGCCCTCTGTCCCCCATCCCCAACTTCCTCTGATGTCCCTACCTGGAAAAGGCAGCTGAGAAATCTGAAGAAGCTCAGCAAATAACCACCAGAAAGGCTGACCCTGGGAGCATGCCTCATAGGAAAAGACAGATTAATTTAATTATTTTTGGAGTGCAGGAATGGAGTACTGTTTACAAATACCTTTGCTGGGATAAAAAAAGTCTGGCATCTGGGGGTGTAGTAATCTGTTAGACAGAGCAAATATCTGCAGCTTGGAATGTAAAGACAAAGAAGGTGCTTTATCTTCTCTAAACCTTAAAGAGACATTAAAGAAAAACTACAGGCTTTTCTGAAAAGGGGGCTCCAGTTTAAATGGGTTGATCCTGGGATGACTGGGTGAGGCTTTCTCATCTCTGTGTGCAGTAACCTTAGAAAGAAGTGCTGCCAGCTTCCAAGTCCTTCCAGTCTTGGAAAGCAACAGTGCTGTTGCACCTGGTTTGATATTGCATAGTTTAATATACTCTACAGTGGCTGTTGAAACATCTGCAGGCCTGGTATAGTGTTAGCAATGGCAGAACTGTTAGGATTGTGTAGATAAACCATCCAATAGTTTGCTTTAATTATGACAATACAAATCTGTTTGGTTTATGCAGTGTTTGTCATAAGATGAAGCATGGTTACCAAAATTATCATGTAGACTAGTCTGTATATAATAGCAGGCCAAGAGGTTAGAAGAGGAAGGGTTTCCGGGTTGGGTAGGAGGCACAAAATAAAGCTACCAGATAAACAAGCCATAAGTTCTGTCAAGAACCTATCAACAAATTCCCACCACATGCTCTGCAAATGGGCAGCTGTGCAGAGAAGTCCGTCTGAACCGGCGTCTTGAGCACTGCTGTGTTTTCCAAGCGATGCTGGCAGGATGACATTTCCAACTCTAAATAATATCAATCAAGAGAGGCCTGCCCTGGGAAGCCAGGATTTGGGCAGTCTCTGAACTATCTGAAACGTCAGTGTTGAACACTGGGCTTTAGTCTAGGCTTCTATCTAATGAACTTTATAAATGAATTTACAGGGGTCCTTCTCTGGCTGGAGAAATGCTGCCTGTGAGATCAAAAGAAGGATGAGCCAATGGCTGGGCTCTGGCCCAAGGCTTTCATGCTTTATGGCAATATGGACTTCCCCTGGGCAAGTCTCTTAGGAGAATCTGTTTAACTGACCTGCCACAGTCTCCACTTTTCTCTGTCTGTAGAGACAAACACTTCTAGGCCTGTTTTAGAGACCTCTTTTGGAGGAGGTGGAAGTAAAGCTACTCTGAGAAAAACCTTCCCTGTTATTTTGCTCCTGGGTGTTTTGACCACATAGAGGGCATGCTGCTTTATGGTCACATTAGGAAAGTCCTGTTAGTTCCCTACTGAGGGAGAAAAAACAAGCCAAGGGGTCTTCTGCAAGGGAGAGAGGCAAGGCCTTCAGGACACCCCCAAGAATACCTCTTTTGGGGCTAGACCTCTGGCTAGTGCTTGGGTTTTGGTTGTTCCTACTAGGAAGACCAAAGGTGACATGGTTTGAGGACATATTTTTGGATCAGAGCTCTTGACTGATATTTTGACAAAATGAAACCTCTTCTGGCAGATCTACACAGTCAGGGAGCATTGTACAACTCTACATGTCAGAAAGTCAGCTGGTGCTTGAACATACTTCTCTCCATGACCCAATGAGAAACAAACTCTAGATCACATTCGTCCACTGAGGCATGACTCCACAGCCCACTCTGACCACTACCCACATTTATCTTTCAATGAGCAGCTGCAAGTAAGATCTCCAGAAAGCTCTCCTGAAGTGACCCCTTTCCCTCCTTACAAAAGGCCTACATGTTGTACCACACCTACTCAATCACATCTTGTAGTCAAGAGTGCTCAACAAACATGAGCTCTTCATGTCCTGTTCAGCCCTTTTGTTGCAGATGGAGTCATGCATTTCGCTCATAAGAGAGAAGCAACAACATGCTTCATTGCTATAGAACAATGAGTTAACAACGTTCAATGGTAAATGTGACAATGGTTTAACAAGATTTGATGGCAAGGTACACTCGATTAATTACTGTATGGAGGACAGGGTCAGACAAATTGTCAGGGACACCCTCCTCTCAAGTTATGAGGTTCAGAAAGGAGCCCCTTGCTTCCTAAACTTATCAGAGGGAGTGTAGGTGCAGCTGCATCCAGTCCTAGTCCTAGACTTGGTCAATGGTTTACGTCTAAAGGGTTTTATGTGCAAACACTTAGCTAAGATGTCAAAGTTTAGCATGCTATTAATTACTTATTGAGGATCTGTTGTGGTAAGGAATCTCTCAGCCTCAAGGAGTGTAAGGGGCCCTTTCTGAGAAAAGTCTTTGTTCATTGTCTGGGTGCCAGGCTGCAGAGTAATTACACCTTAAAATGTAGTGAGGAAACAACTCACACTCAATCTGGCTCTCTGAGCTCAACTGCAAACCAGTTCTGTGCACACCTGTCTGCAATGAGGGGCTGCCCAAAGCCCCCCCCAGCTTAAATCCTGATCTGGGAAGAAGAGAGCTCCTCAGGTGAGCGTGGAGGGAGTAAACAGCTCGGTGGACTGTGAACTGGCTGCAAAGGTGCTTTGCTGCACGTAGGCACATCCTGGGGCAAAACTTGGGTGGAAGTGATTGCATATAACCAGTACTTATGTTTGCAATGAAGGATCTCACATGGGGTCTGTGCCTTTGTATGCAACAAAGGAGTAACTTTGAGAGGCATCTCTACTCAATGGGAGATCCTAGTGTGCACGCTGCTGCTGTGCAGGAGAGCTCAACAGGCACTGGGCTGTCCACTATTTATGAAGTAAGATGATTGACTTAGTCATATTTGCATACCAGCAAGAAAGCCCTTAGCCACCATCTGTTGCCATCCATCCCCCAAAGTGCAGAGTAAGCTGGATACAGCCATCAACTTCCACTGGTGGTTATGGCTTAAGTGGGGGGTCAGGGGGAGCACACTGTCACACCTTTTACAGTAGCTACAAGTCAGATGTGTTACCTGAGGGAACTGGAACGGGTGGGTGATAGGCCTGGAAGGAGGCAGGTAAAGAGATTTCTTTGTCCAGCTCAAACTTAGTCAAAAGGACATAACATCAAGAGTGATAGGGGACATGCTTGTCCATGTTGTCTCTTTGTTTCATCTCTCCTTGTGGTCCTAAGCATGTTTCATTTTTTTAGTGGGCTGTTGCCAAGATGGCCTTACATTGTCAAGCTAATGAAGAAAGAAGACCAGCAAGGGCTGCCAGTTATTTAATGTCATGCTATTAATGGAACTTAAACTGAACATTTATGGTAAATATTTACCTTTGCTTTCCTCTGGCCAGGTGTTGACAGATGATGGACAGTGGTCTGCCTTTCAATATGAAGACCTGGCTTTATTAAGGCAAATACAAGAAGGGGAAGGATCTGGGAGAGGGCTACTTACCTTACTTACGTTCTCATTGGGATGGTAGAAGCTCCTTGCTGTGAGCTTTCACTGAGATTGCTGTGAGATGAACAAGGGCTTTCTCTTACTCTCCTACATGGAAACTCAGCTTTATTTCACCTGACAGGCTCTTTCTTATTGCACAGGCAGCTGGAAAGGAGAACCTCAGTCCCGAGTTGGACTGTTAGCTCTACATACAGCCATGAAGGAAAAGCAAAATCACTTGTGTTTGAACTCAAACCCATACCTAAATTAATCCAATCTCTGACAATGTAGTCAAGCATCCTGAAGAAGGGTAGTTTCATGAACTAAGACCCTGATATACTGCCAGCATTGTCAGATTATAAAATCACTTAGAGAATCTCACATGTCTGTCAAGGAAGTTTTGGTGCTTTTTGCAGCATCTTCTGGTTATACAGGAGGGACGGAGTGAAGTCTAAGCAAATCCAGCTCTTTGCCCACGGTAAAGGACTCTGTCCAATGTCCTCTTCCCAGCTTGGTATGGGACTGTTGTGTAAATGATTACATGGACAGCCAGCAGTCAGCAGAGGAAAACATCACCCTGCACATCTTAGAGAGCAGCTGACTTGTGGCTACACACCCTGTGATGGCAAAAAAACCAGGATGGCAGGACTTAGGACTTCAGTTAAGGCCTAGAGATGTGGCAACATACAAGGTTAAGGTCCTGCAGGAAAGGTAGCAGGGATGGACCAGACCAGGGTCATGATGAAAAGGAATTGCAAGAGGGAAAGAGGGGATCAGAGAGACAGGACATATGTGAATATTGCAGTGGATATTTCTCCCATGCATCCCTATTAGGTCCCAATAGCTGAACCACAAAGCACCGAAATACTGCAGTGATCAAACATTTCTTGTGCTTGGGGACGTGCTGCAGTATCCCAGTCTGCCTCTGCCTGGCATGCCCTGCAGAGCATGGGATGTATGCTGTGATGTGACATTTCAGGTAGCACCATCTAGCATAAGCATCACCCAACGCTTCCCATGTCACTCCTGCTCATCATGTAGCCAAAATACACAATAGATGCTGCTTCTAGGCCATAAGCGCACACACTGTGCCAGATCCCCTCCTGTACCCCCTGCACCCCACTCCCAAAGGCAGAGGGATAAAGGCCCTCTTCCTTTTTCCCAGCAGACAGGAGACCTTCCTGTCTTCTGCAGCAAGAGCACAAAGGATGTGGGGAGATCACTCTTGTCCCTTTCCTGGGCCTCACTATGGGAAGGGGATAAAGTGCTCTGCTTTTAGGCTTTTTCTTCCTAAAACGGGAGTCTTCCAGCTCTGATCCAAGCACTGGAATCCTCCCCAGAGCTCCTGTTTTGGGACTAATGATGCCCAGAAGGAGAAAAGCAAGCCAAGCCCTCACTTGTTTTTGTGTGTCATCCTTTGCTGGATATCAGGTCCCTGTGTTCCCTGGCTGCTTTCCCCTGCGTTTGCTTCCTCATCCTTGCTCTCACCAGCCCTCCCTTCTGTGGAGCTCTACTTACTGTTTAACCCATTGGCTCCCTTCCTTTCCGTTTTCAGTTACTACTTTGTCTGGGACTCTGGTTTGTCTGCAATGTCTTCCTCATCTTCCCCTGTCCCGGAGCAGCTGTGGGGATCAGACTTACCTTTGCCTCCCAAATCGTTGCCCAGAGCCACTCCTGCCCTTACACCTGGAAGGAGGCAGCTGACAGGTACAGAATAGGCAGGATGGCAGGCCCATGTTTCTTCAGCGCTAATGCAGGTGACCTGTGCTGACAGCCCTAACATGGGCAATTCCACTTTCCTCAGCCTTACTGTAAGTTGAGCCTACACCTGCTAACAGTACTTACTAATGCTGATTAGGCTGACTAATAAGACTCTTGTGCACACATCTGAGCAGCAGCAAAACCCAGAGGGACAAGGAAGAAACTGCCATTGCATGTTGCTGTGCTGTTTCGTCTTTGCAGTTATCAAGACAGTTGTGGAGGGAGGGCAGAGCTTGCTCAGAGCCCAGGAGGAAGCTAGCCTGGCAGATAACCCCATGTGTGGAGTCAGGGGCTTCTTTTCTGGTCCTGAATTTCAGCTTTGCTGGGCCCAGATACGTTTGCATTATGAGCTGGGGCTGGCTATTCTGCACCTTTGCCTTGCTACAGGTTTCTGGGCTGTAATAGGAAATGCCTTGCAAAGACAGAAGTGCTTTGAAACATGGACTGTGCTGGATGCAATGCAGATGAGACATACAGAAGGGAGAGAAAGAAGCTAAACTTTATTCCTGGGTACACATCTCCTGGCATGCCAAAAGACTGCAGACATCTGTGAGTTGTGACGCAGGCAGGCAAGCTCATGATTAGCAGAGATCTTTTGTCACCAGACTGGCTGAGATCCCAAAAAAAGACTTGTGAGATTTTTCACAATCTTTTTTTGCTAGCCTCTGGGCAGCTGGTAGCAGAGGATATTTCTAAGTCACTTTATAGGATTTTAGATGCACAAGAGATCCACAGCACATCAAAGTGGAATGAATGCTGTAATTCCTATGAAAGGTCAGGGCTCTTTACAGAGTTCTTTATTACTGTTAAGCTCTTTAGGGAATGCTGTATTCTGTCTACCGCAGACTTGGTGGTGGTAGTATGATGTGCAATGCCCATCCATCCCTATTATTATTATTTCAGCCTCTAGGGAATGATGAAGAACCTCAAAGGCTGTTAAGTGCTTGAATTTGAAATCATTGGGAATTTGGCATCTAAATATTCAAATACACTGCTTAAAAGCTTTCCCTGTAAAAGCTGACTTGTATGTGCTTTACTTTAGTGGTCACTGCATGTATTTAATGATGCATTTAATGTAATAGAGTTACTCACATAGCCCTTGGAGGCTTCCCTATTGTGTCATGTGTGGCTGTTTTCATCAGAGAAAGGGCAGGCTGGGGTAGGAACAGGACTATTGCAAATCCCTGTTGGTGATCATTAAGAGGCAACCCAAGGAGATACCCTGCGCAGAGGGATGGTGCCGATCAAGGGGTAAAACACCTCATCCTAATGTCCAGAAACACAGAGAACTGAGGGAGGCTTCAGAAGCAATGCCAACTGGCAGGTGGAAGGCCCCCACCAAAACTGTGCCATTTGGGACAGTATTTTTGATGATGGCTGAGTTTATGGTTCTGATTTTCACCTTTGTGCCGTCAGCAGAAATGGATGACTTGAAACAGCACAGAAGTTTAGCAAGTGCTGCACCCTGAGGAAAAATGTGCGAACTATATGGATTAAACACAAAGCACAAAAAGTCACTGAAAAAGTGGGCTAGTTTGTGAATAATTCAGCTTCTTTCCAATTTTTGGAGACTTTTCTTGATAAAAGACCAGACCCTGTTTTGGAACTGGTATAAAATGAAGGACCGCTGAAAGCTCTGGGTAAGGGAATAGGCAATACCAAATTAAAAAGAACTATCCAGGCTCAGTTGGCTTTTATGGGGAGTGAATAATACATTGACAGTAAAGGGAATTCAGACTACTACAAGTTAAGTTTACAGTAGAAAGACAGAGCTTCAACTGAAACTCTGTTTAGGAACTTAAAAATCTAGAGAAAATAATCTTAGAGATTTTATACTGACCTCAAGTGAACAACTGCATTGAGAAAGATGTTAAGATATTTCTGTATATGGCAAAAATACTTCTGATAGCAAAAGAAAGGGAGGTGTGAAGCTGTAGCTTGTTGGAATGAAGAAACTAAAATAAGCTATGCACTGAGCCTGTATTTTTCCTTCTGTTTCTCTGAAGTAGTCTTAGCAAGAGACATTACTGTTAACAGTTCTGTATACGTGACACACATTTTCATCACAAACAGCTTAGATGGCATGGAAAGGTCTGAGAATGTGTTGTAGGTCAGTGGACATGAGTTTTTGGGGTTTGCAGGGAAGTGCAGACCTTTGAAGCATAAAATATTTCCTCTAGATGAGGGGCTGGTGGAAAATGGTGGCAGAAACATGAAGTGGTGAGCCTAGCTGGGAAATCAAAGCTAATTCATGTGTGCTGATGCATCATTTAACAGAGAGCTTCCAAGAAGGTGGTGTTGGCTGTTAGGTGCCTATGACAGTGATTTACAGATCAATAATGAAATAGATGAGGCAGAAGGAAAACACAGGGCAATTTGGCCCTGGGGAGGCTCACCATGTTTATGGCTGTATCTAAAATGGGAAACAATGACCATGACAACACTCTTACATCCCATGTGATAGTGGTACAGTGTTGGTGGCCCTCATCACAACCTCTTGTAAGGAAAATCCTCCTCAAAGGAATAGAGCTCCCAGCAAAAGGGCACTAAGTCAGCTGTATTGCTTGGGAAAGCTTCAAAGGGGTCACACATCTGGCAATGGCAGTTGCTGAGCCCCAGGATGATCAAGAGCCTGAGTTAATGGGAGCAACTGCAGCTGACAGTGTCATGCTGATGTTCTGGGTGGGACTTGTAGATCCCTGCACTATCTGACTGAACACTGCCCATTTGTAGATTGCAGATACATAATTCTATTTCAGGCACAGGACTCAGCTGCCCAAGTAGAACTGAATGCTCTGGCATACCTGAAGGTAGGGCCATCGGGACAGTGCCAGACTTGCAGGAGAACCACAGCCTTGTGCAGTAGGAGCTGGAAGTGTGGCAACACCCCATCATGCCTACCATGATACTAGGCACTGGTCTATTAGCAACTGAGTCCTTCCCTTGGGGGACTTTGGTCCTGATGAAGATGCATGCATTAGTGTCTCCATGTGCAGGTGGTGTCTGGGCGCCCTGTATAACCCTGGAGATCTAGGCAACACGGAGGCCATGGTCACTCAGCTGGGAGGCCTCTGCTTCCATGAATCCCTCTCCATGGACTCCACTGCCTGGAACAGGAACTGGGACACCCTGTGCTCCTAGGGACAACTATACTCATCTCTGGGTAGACCCCTGTATTGCAGTGTTGTTGACTGTTCAGTGTTTATTGCCAATTGTCAGGGGAAATATATAAATTTATGTTGCAAGAGGCAAACTTCCAAACTCAGTTGGAAGAGGCAGTTTGAAGCACTGGTTATGTTGTGTTCCTGTGAAATGAAGATGGCTGTCCCATGGTCAGACCCTGGGGAAGCAAAGTGCTCTAGGATGCCATAGCTTGGACCAACAGTTAAGCCTGCTGTTCTGAATGGTAACACTAGTGAGTGCCAGGAAAAGCTGTTCACTAGACTTGATGAATTCACAGTAACCTTCCAGCTGCAGGGGCAGTAGACCTGTGAGTGAGGAGATACGGAGCAATAACAACAGCTATTGATGTTCAAGCTGCAGGTTTTGCTTTTTTTTCTAGGATAATTTTTTGTATTTGCATTGCTTAATTGGTACAATGTGATCTAAACCATCTACCCACCAATGTGGACAGAATTTTGTGGCATCCTTAGCCTCACACACCTTTTAAACATGGCTCTTAAATCATCCTAGTGACTTTGTACTGGGTTGAATGTTAACCTAGATGCCTAAGGTGGATTTTTTTTCTGTCCATGGAAGCATCAGCATTTAAGTGACTGAGTGGATGGACTGACGGTGGGAGTTAGAATAGCAAGCCCTGAATTTACAACATGCCAGGAAGGAAAATCAAATGATAGTAGAACATCATAGTCTCGTTCTGCTTTTTATATTGGATGTTCTTCAGGGAGATCAAGGAGAACAGAATAGCAGAGTTTGCTGGAAAGAATGTTCATTTTCACAGCTTTTTTGTATGCTCATCTGCAGTTTATGAGATCCAAATGCAGGTGGAACATATCCCTAACCTCTCCCCAAGAATGTACCCACATGTATTTTTTTCATATAACTGAAACAGTAGAGGAGACTTTACTACCTGACTTCATCTTCTCTTATCTGAGAAGGTTCAGACTTCTTCAGAAACAAATGAGTAGTTACAGGTGGGTTAGAATACTTCCTGTCCTACTCCATTGGCATCTAAAATCTTTGTAGTGGATAGCTGTGGAAACATCTGTCTTACCCTTTACTCTTAAGCACATGCCCAGGGCCCAAAGGTTTCACAGAAAACAGATTTCCTGCTTTCTAAGTCATCCTAGGAGTGTCACATTATTATGTCAAACATGAAAAGAAAACTACAGTAAAGAATTTGTTGCTAGCAAAATGTCTGTATTAAAATACAAAGAAAACTTTCCTATTGGGAACAGTAATTATTAGACTCTCTTTTGTAATGGTACTAAGCACTGCAAGTTCAATTTTCCAAACAGACCACAATGTTCTTGAACAATAAATTCCACCACTGTCATTCTGAACCTCAGCCTGAAAAACAAAGAGGCCAAAGACAATAGTACCATGCATCCTAGCAATATTCCAGCATCCTTACACTGGTTACTGCAGGGTATTCCATCAGATGTGGGTTATATCTGGACGCTCACAGGGCTTCCTATTGTGTTTGAGAAGGCAATGATTGCATTGGAGCCCTTGGGGTTCTTGTTCATACCCAGGATGTCCACACTGGTTTGCTCTGGCTCAGTTTTCCTGAAGATGTTTTTCATGGTTGACTGGAAGTTATTGGTGACAAAGCAGTAGACGATGGGGTCCATGCAGCTGTTGAGGCTACTCAGAGTTACTGTCACATGGTAGACAAGGAGGCTGACATCATGGGCCATGTTTGGGTTGATGGAGATTGCTACCTGTCGCACGTGAAAAGGTGTGAAGCAGATCATGAAGATGATGAGGACAGTGATAAGGAGTTGCACAGCTCTCATTCTCCTCTCCCGACTCTGATGCATGAGGCTGGGCTTGGACAGAGCACACATAATCCTGGTGGTGAAGAAGATGATTATGATGAGAGGGAAGAAGTACTCGCAGACCATCAGGGCCAGAATCTTGGAGAGGCAGCACGCAGCAAACTGTATTGCCATGATCAGGATGGAGAAAGTCACCACAGTGGCAAAGATCCAAATGAAGATGCAGATCCCCTTGGCGCAGGTGGGGTTCCTCCATTTACGTGAGACCTCCACCTGTACAATTGCCAGATAGCGGTCAACGCAGATGCATGTCAAGAAGAGGATACTGCAGTACATGTTGACAAAGTAGCCAAAGATATGAACCAAGGAACAATTCAGGCAGTCCCCTGCACTGTAGAACATGATGATCCGGACAGGCAAGGAAAAGCCCACCAAGAGATCAGTAACAATCAAGTTGATGGTGTAAATAACAGAGGTAGTTTTTGTCTTGGTACGGAAGCAGAAGACGTACAGCGCCAAGCTGTTCAGCACAACACCCACCAGGAATATGATGGCATTGACTACCATCAGGGCAATCCACAGGCTGTAAAATTCTTTGTACAGTTCTTTGTCAGGGTGGATGAACTTGGAGAACAAATAGATGCTGGAGTTGGGCTGCTGGGTGGAGTTGATAGAGTCAGGGGCTGGCAGTTGGGTGGAGAGGGTCGACATGGTCACTGACTTCCTAGTGATCTGGAAGGTAAGAAGCAGAGGTATATTGATGCGTATGTCAGCATTCCTCAGGACTCAAAATATTGTCATCTAAGAACATTTTAACAAACATTTGTACATCTTCTGTAGTTATAGATATTGCTGTACTCTTGGAGTGTCTCATCTGTCAATATGGGTTTACCAATAACAGCTAGGAAAATACCTGGGCTTATAATTACTGTCTTCTTGTGGTTCCAGATACATGTTCTGGAGAAGACAAACTTCAAGTTTCTCTTCCTCTGCCTAGTGCAAAAGTGGTTTTAAGGCCTGAGCAAGAACAGATTTGTGAACTATGCTGAGGAGAGCAGAGACAGAAAAATTGGGGGACCTACACATGGTCATGTTTGAGCCAAACACGTGGCAAATAGCCCAGAGAAATAGATGGGATTGCTGAGTCCAGGCAGGGTGCATTGGTGCTCATGGAGGGCACAGGCCATTTTCTGCTGTGACAGGGAGGGTCAGGCCAATATAAGGCTCCTACCAAGTCTTGTTTCCTGAACATGGTGCTTATTCTTTTGAGTCTTGCCTCCACTGTAGAAGCTTCTTTCCAGCTGGAGGCTCTTCCTACCATGCCATGGGAGCAGGATAATGCTGGCAGCTAGAAGACATTTCCTCAACCTGTTGGCACAACCATAGCCCCAGCATCTGACTCCTAAAATATCACATCCCTTCCCTTGGCCAGGTGATCCCGTTAGAGAGTCACATGTGGCAGCATTTTCAGGAACTGTAAGACTTTCCTGAAATCAAAGGATGGCTGAATTTTCCAGCAAAGCACAAGCAGGTTGTATGGCATCTTCTAGAGATCCACACTCACAGCACAGCAGCTGGGAGATTCCAAACCAAGGGCATCAGCGGCTACTCCTGCCAGGGTTTGACAGCTTAATTTGGAAATCATTCCTGACTTATACACTATTTTAAACTGATTTGTATATGAAAAAGATAAAAAAAAGCTCAATATATACAGAGACTTGGCTGGTTTCAATAAAAATAAATGGTTGAAAAATGTCTGGAATATCTCAATGCAGCTGAGCAGGCCTTTGAGGTTAAAAAAATCAGCTTGAATCAGCAGAGAATGATGCTGAAAGGTTTGAGTTATGAGGGTCTGAAATCTCTACTACCAGCAAGCCAAGTGCGGAAAGACTAGGAGACAAGGAGCTGCAAACACATCTCCCAGTGCTCACGGGAACTGCAGTGTGCCTAGGCTGTTTGTTTCCATGAAGAAGGCTTGAATTGCTAAGGGAGTTTGAATATCCAGCTACCCCAAGCATGCTCCATCCTCTGACAGCTGGCTTGCTGCCTGCACTAATCCTTTTTGCTGCTTATGGGGCTTGGGAGGATGGACTGAAGGTGTCTCATTGCCTTTGATGTGCTTCAAGCTGTTGGTGGCCATGTGCAAAGCAGAGGAGGAAACTACCTATGTCAGAAGCCTTCCAGAGAAAAGTGGATCCTCAGGAGAGTTCCTGCTAAACAAAAGCAAATGTTTTGCAGAGATGGTCCTAACTGGGTGCAGAGAATGTCACAGCAGCTCTGAGCCTGACTGACAAATGCTAGTCTTTTCCTGGCCAGCCACCAAAAGCTTGCTTGTTGGGCTAATGAACAACAAATCCCTGATAGCTGTCACACTAAAGCTCTCGAACTTCACACCTACTGACAAAAGCAGAAAGCTTCCAGCTTTCTGCGATAAAGAGCTGTGGAACTGAGGTGTAGGAGAAATCTCTGCATTTGCTGGACACAGCACTCCTGACGTGTCTCATCAGAGCTGAGCAGAGGGGAGAGAGCCTGCTGGAAATGCTCTTCCTAAGGCAACCCAGGAGGCCTTCTTTCTGACAAGGGTGCATTGCTGGCTCATGTACAACTTGGCGACCACCAGGATGCCCAAGTCTTCTGCAAAGACGTTTTCTTTTTCAGCTGGTTAGCTTCAGATGATACTGGTGCATTCCTTCCAATGGCTCTGCTGGACCCTCACCTGTCTTTCAACATTGCCCTGAACAGCATGGTCCCAAATGGGACACGCCATCAGTGATGAATTGATGGATGTAATAACTCTCCTCCATCTGCTGACCATGAACTTCCTAATGTAGCACAGTATGTACTTTGCCTTGTCTGCAGTGAGTGCACACTGCTTGCTGGTTCTTTTTCAGCCTAAGATCCACCATAACCCCCATGCCCTTTCCATAGAGCAGTTCCCAGCCTGAACACGAGTAGGGTCATAGGATGTGGCCAGGCAGGCTTCTTTGGAGGACTGAGTGATCAAAGTGTGGGTTCTTTCCTGCCCCTTCTCACTTTAGAGAGGGCTGGGAATGAAGTATGTTTGGTAAATGGTCAACATTCAAGATCAATAGTCCTCACGGGACGCTACAGCCTAGTTGTGGTTATTGTGTATGGTTCATACAAGCTAGGTGAGCATGAAGCAGGACATTTGTTGAGCAAAAGCAGAGGTTAGGACTGAGAATTTGGAAGACCAGGTGTGAAGTTCCCTCTGGAAATTTTTCGAGAAGTGATGTTGCCATTATGATGGAGCTTGGGTCTGTTGGCCTGGAATCTGGTGATTGCTCTAGTTTCTTGTTGCTTCTCATTTAGTCTATGGGAGTGGTCTGAAAGAAAAAGTTGGCTTTTAATATCCTTGAACCTGGGATATTTATAATCAAATGGCAATTTGTTCTGTTTAGGTAGCCATTCAAGCTACCTAACTTCATTCAAGCTACTTGAATTATTAATTGGAATGGTTGCTGCTCAACCATAAAGTCCTCCTGAGTTCTAAGACAGTGCTAGATTATGCTGCAGGACTGAAATCCTGAAGCCTGGGGTCATACCATCTGTAATGTCCTAAAGAACTGCTGGGCAAAGAGGAATAATCCTAAATTTTGTCCACTTTTGCACTTAGGCCATCTCCAGCAGCAACCAGGCATTGGAACATCTTGTGTTTCAGGAATGACCAGATTACCTCACCCTGCACTGAACTCCGGTGGCAGCCAAAGTAGCACACTTGTTCACATTATTTTGTCTGGGTCTGATTGAGCCTGTAGATTCCTAGGGGAGAGTCTCGTCTCTTTACATTTTGTGCCAAGCACGCTGTCTGTGAATAACAGGAAAAACTGGGCCCAAGACTGGCTGAAGGTAGCGGAGTTGCAAAGTCTGGCACCTGAGAAAGATGCATGGGGAGGATGTAAAATGCTGGCCCATTTTCTAGTGATTTTCTAGTATTCTCACCATCTGATCTTCTCTGTTTGTTTCATTCTTTAATTACAAAAACAAACTGAAACAAACAGATGCCTGGATCTGCTCCCAGATTTCTCTTTGCAGATGCTGTCAAGAAGAGCACTGCAGAAGCCACTGCACCAGTGCCAACCAAAGAATTAAACCTTTGTTGCCACTCAAGTGCAGCGTGAGCTTGTATATTTATGTTCATACAGGTAGATGAGCAAGGGAAGAAGACAAAATCACTTATCCCATCCCTCAGCATGCACTAGAGTGTATTGAGTTGCATATTCATTTGTCTTCTTATGGTAATTCTAAGGCACTGGCTGCTTGCTCTGATTTTACATCTTGTTAGTAGCTTGCCGCCTCTGGGAGATTTTTTTCAGTCTCAGATCCTTTATCAGAAACACCTGATATTCATCTTACATTTTTCCTTTCCTACCTCAGTGAAATCAGTAACTCAAAATGCATTTAAATGTTCCTCATCCTCACGATGCTATTGACAGACCTAGGGGCACTTTATAGACTAGCAGAAAAGAATTCACTATGAACAGTGTACCTTCACAGAAATATAAATCATTAGCATGTACAGCATGCTGGCTTACATATTCACCTCCTCCACTGAGCCCCCTGTACAGTGATGTAAATTCCAGATATTGTAAACTGCTAAAAAATAACAGGTAACATTTTGTTTGCCAAACAATATGCAAAGGAAGAACTGAATTAGAGTTTGTGCCTTTTCCCAGTCCATTGTTGCCCTAACTAAACTCAAAATCTAAGCAATTACATGAAAGAAGTCCCAACAAATTTAATTATTTCTGAAGACTTCCTCACTGACAGGCTGTGGGAAACCTGCCTTTTGGGCTGCAGTGGGAAAAATCTTCCTCTAATCAAATCGTTACTGATGGATGTTTGGGTGAATGGCCTTTCTCTTTCTTTGTGTGACTGCCCTTGTCTCATGGCTCACAAGCAGAAAGGATGGGGAACTGGACTAGCAAAGCAACAGCATTCCTCTGAGTGCTTTTAATGACATGGAGCTGGACCAAACCTCTGGTTAAGAGCTGCTAAGTATTTTTCCATTGTGGGACTCCAAGCACTTGGGAAAGGTACGTTGCCCCGTTTTATAGTAGGCTGAACAAGACAGCATAACCTCGTGTCTGAGAAAGAGCAAATATTTCCAAAGTTTTCCAATTCTGCCCCCCAAGCCCAAGATCAAAAATTACCCCAGCCAGGTCTCTCTCTCTGATACTAATAACACTCACACAGGTGTTGAAGTGATTCAGTTCAGCTACCCATCAGCATGGAGTGGTGGTATACAGCAGTTAGTGAGGGGCAGGGCTAAATGCATGAGAAGCTTTGCAGCCTCTGCAAACATTTATTTTGCTATGCTTTGCACTATCTGTTACTTGCAGTTATTGCATTAGCTCATGCAGAATTGCAAGAACCACAATCACCTTTGCTTACAGACTAAATAGCCTTTGTGTTAACTCCCTCCTTAAAATCTTCACAGAGTTAGGAGTTCTGCTTTCTTCATGCCTAATTTGGCTCTTAGCCCCACAGATTTCCATGCAATCCTTATTTCTTGGAGCTGGCAGTCTGCAAAGCCCAAGATGGGTAAACACGCATCCTTCTGAGTGCTGTCTGACTGTGCCAGTTGGCCTATGCTGTTATATTATACCTCTCAGGCTGGGTTTTGTCTTTCTGGCTGTGAGACTGTGGGTAGCATTTCCTTAAAAGTACAGCAGGCATCTGGGTAGAAATGGGATAAGGGGAGGGACAGAGACTGGAGGTTGACCTGGTTTCCCTCGTTCTGATAAAGGTCCCTGCTCTGCCCTGGGAGAGGGGGACTTGCTCCAAAATACTTTCTCATTGTTGCGTGACACACCAATTCCATTGTTCTTGGGCCAAATAGGAAACAGATGGTCACTGTGCTGAAACAGGTCCTTCAGCCTTTTCCCTCATTCATTCACTTGCTGCTTGGCATCACACTTGTCCATTTAGCATGGGCAGCTCCATGTTATGTCTGCCCCAGGAGGATATCCGTGACTATCCTGTACTTCGCTCCACCCAACCTTTTGCTTGGTGTCAGCCTTAAGCTTCACCCTCCACTTGCTGAAGTTAATTTCCTTGACTCAGTGGACTTTTGGATCTGGCTCAGCAATTCAAATAATGGGATGCAAAAGAAAAGGCAGGTCAGGCAACTAAGCTTTGTCCTTACTGCTTGCCAAAAGGGTTATTTATCGGTGTGTGCAGATAGGATCTCTGCATGCAAACCCTGAGACAGAGAACAAGAGAACCATGCACTGGGACTGGAAAGATGAAAAGGACATTAATAAGTGAGAAAGTATTATTTAGTATAAACAGCTTCAGCTTTTCTCATCTCCCTGCCCTGAATTAGAACATCTAACATGGCAACCTGTCTCTTCTATCATCCCCCCGTCCCCCTCACCCTGTCCTGCCTGCTAGTGTTACTCTTCTGCCTGGGGTGGCAGCAGCATGTGTTTAGCTTTGCAGCCTTTCCGTGTTTAAAGTTCCCTGGGTGATTTATCATCGTATTTACAAATGAAGGGTTAAACTCACTCTCTTTCAGTTTAAATTGTATGAATCTCCTTCTGGCAAGCTCTTACTCAACTCAGGCTCAAACTGGCCAAATATGGTGTTTTTGTGCATGTCAAGGACCTTGCCCTATATGTGGTAGAGCTTGTTCTGTGCGCCTCATGCTCAGATTGGAGAGGGTGGGTTTGCTGGCAGTGGGAACTGAGGGAGAAAGGGAGAGAAAGATAATTACTCCAGCTGCTGAAAGGAAAAAGCTGGTGCCCGTCTAGTCCTCAGGCTGTGAGAAGGGAGCTAATGCCTGGGGGAAAAGGATCCTACCCTGAAGCAGAAATGAAGCTATTCCCAGGGCTGGGAAGAGCCCATGTTTTCAGGCATCAGATCTCTGCTTTCACGTAATTCCTGGGCAAGGATGTCTCCTAGAAGCCTCCAAATCTCAGGGCAGCCGGACAGAGTATGTGAAATACCCAGTTGTTGGGGAATTGCCATTGGAAATAGTCAAACCCAGTCCAGGGTTGGATTATTCCTTCCCCTCCAATGCTGTGGAAATAGAAGGTGCTTTGGACATACAAAATACATAGTTTGTGAGTGCCAGATTAAATGACACCTGCTTTCTAATGGTTTCATGTCTTGCAGTGGTTTTCAGGGCTGGATGAATGCTTTGCCCTGGCTGGAATGTTTATTATGACTTTTTCCCATTTGGACACTTGGCTGTCTTAATGAGCACTCTCGTTCCAGCTCTTCCCTTGGCTCTGACACTTGTTTAACTTTCTCTTCTCTTTGCTGTCTAATTTCCTGAAAATTGAGGTGATCATTCCCTTCTGCCAAATTTTGGTTGAAATTAGCCAAGAGATTGAAAAAACATTAGGAGGACGGAAGAAATAAGAGCTGACGAACACACAAGTAAACACTGAGAGTGATCCTTGTTTCCTCTAATAAGAATCTACAAGGAGTTTGCTAGCACTCTCCACCACACATCCTTAGGTCTTATTCCCTGCAAATTCACAATTGCTTTGGCATTGAAACACTGCAAACAGGGATGGATGTCTTCTTTGCAAAGAGAGAGCATTGCCTGCCTCTCATTGCTTTCCTGAAGTAAAATAATTACAGATTCACACCAAATCCTATCTTCCTCATGGCAGAACCAGTCTGACTGGGGACAGGTGATAGCTAATTTTCTCATGTCTTCTCTGGTCAGCAGTGGCATACTTGCCCATGTGTAATGAAGAAAGTGATTCGTATCCAGCAACTCCTACTTTGTCCAGAAGTTTGAATGATCATGTGCTTAATTACAGCCTTTGTCTGGAAGGAGAAAGACGTGAACTTACTTTGCACAGCAGAAAGAGGGATTAACCCCACCTTACTGACTTTTGCATCTCTAAAGTTGCCCATGAGAATCAGATTTCTCATCTGGCCAGAGGAAAAACTTGGATGTTCAGTCCTAGGCATAGCCAGGAATTGTCCTTCAAGTCACATAAGCAGTCACAGACTAAGGATGTGTGGAGGCTGATGCAACGTTGGTTGTTGGGCTGGTGTTGCTGATGTTCTATTGAGCCATTTGCCTCCTCTCTGATATGCCCAGTTAGCCTACCTGTGGTCCTTCATCTCCAGGGCCCTGCTATGGATGGGCTATGGGTATTGCTGTGAGTTGTGATCTGTTTCACCCACCACGCTGTGTTCAATGTTACGTGTGCACATGGGTGGACCCCATGATCCCCAGAAAGACTAAGGCTACAATCAGGTCCTGTGAAAGTGAAGGACCCAGATAACTGGTTTAGTTTAGGACAAGCAATAGCCTGTGGGTGCCCAAGCAATGATTTAGTCCAACAGGTCATCCTAGGCCATGAGAGATCACTGCCAGTTAGAAGAGGGAGAGCACAACTCTCCACACTGCATTCCTCTTCTTTGTGGAGCAAAGTGACATAAATGGGAGGGACGCCACTCAGTTTGACCCAGATGCCCACTCACTGCATCTAGGCTTGAACCTGCTGCTTAAAGCCAGGTGGTGGATTACCAGTCCTGGACACTCCAGAGACAATCCATTTAAAACTTGGAAAGGTCTGTTTGGCCCTCCCCCAGCCCAACCCTGTCCTGAGCATGCATGGAAAATATGGAATGAAGCTCCTAAAGATACATAGAGCTAGAAATTCATGTGTTGGCATATTTCTTAAGAGCTTATACCTCCTCTATGTCCATTTGCAGCAGTAAAGCCTCAACCTTTGAAAAAAGGAGCCCAGATATACATGTACAAGCAAAGTGGGATTGTACACAGATTACTTCTCCAGACCTGAAAATGTGCACCGAGCAGCGGTGGGCACTCAGAGATCCTTCAGCACATCTCTAATGAGGCTTGATAGTACCGGTCACCTTAAAGTGCTAATAAAGGATTTACACCTCCTCTTGCTTGTTTATACCACACCGTGTAAAGTCTCTCCTGAAATGTTTAGTTGTCTACAATGCCTTACTGATACCGTTGCATTTCTTATGTCCATCCCTCTTTTCTGCATTACCAGATCTTGGCCTTGGAGTGAGAGAAATGTTATCTTGGATAATGCTCTATAGAGCGTGCTGTTAGCATTTAGAAGACCAATACCTCATAGCCTGTCAGGGCTAGTACCAAGTGCCATCTGTCACGAGGGAGCATGGAGTGACAACTCTGCAGTAGATGCCGTGTATTTCTAGCTCTGATACTTTAAAAGAAATCAGAGCATGACTTCTGTGTGCATCCCTCTCTGTCCTTTGTGGACCATTATAATGTAAGAGGAAAGCACGTATTTTGGGGAGAAATTTTTTTCCAAGAGGGTTTAAATTCTTTTTTTAAACATGGATTTGGATTTGTATAGGTCCAGTCACTAAAGATGGTTTTGCGGCCGTCTTCTTGGGAGGTTGTAACAGTAAGAGATAAATGCATTTGATTTTATTGAGTTTACAGTAATCCATCCAGCATTTCAAGGGTGACTGGGACAAAGTGCTAGAAATGTCAGTTTGGAATAACAGCTGTCACGGCTGTGTAAAAGAACTCTGCAGTGAAAATTACCATATAGGCACATACAGAAACTTCACAGGCAAGTGCAAAAACATCGCGGGAGATTAAACTGAACAACATCTGCCCAGTGCATTGCTGCTTGCTTGTGAAAAGGAAATTTAAAATTGCAGATTTAGTGATCTTTGAGCACTTTTCCCTCTTTCTGCCTTTGGCTGCCTGGTTGCTCTGTCCGTGGCAAGAAGCCTGAGAAGGACAGCGGGGGAAGAGCAGCAACAGAGGTTTGCTGTTGGGGAACACCCGGGGTCCTGCATGGCCCAGGAATGCAGGACAGAAGAGACAATGTTTGCACCCCAGGGAGCACAGGGAATGAAAGTGGCATATATGCAGGTAAGGATAAAAGGGTGATGCAGCAGTGTGAGAGGTCAGGTCCACCATGAGCAGCAGACCAGCCTGGCATGGATGCAGCTCTGCAGCCCAGCACTCACTTCAAGGTGTGCTGCTCTTTTGACTGCAGGGAGAAACTGAGGCACAGAGCCAGGAGTAGGCTTGGCCCAGGTAATGTAGCAAGATGGGAGACCTGCTCAGGTAGCAGACATTTTTTGAGGTATCTCAGGATGGACAACCAAATCTTCACTGTTTGGGAGACTGGTTTCTGTGTTTTCCTTTGCTAGGCACGTATGACACTGTGCTGTGCAGACAGACCCCACGGTGCCTTCAGGGTCTGGCAGATTTTGGATTAACCAGGTCAACCTGGAAAAACTTGGAGCTCTCGGTGAGCATGTTGCTGTGAAGTCAGGGAGCATTTCTGAAGGTGCCTGGTTAAGGACCTTGGAAAAGATCTGCTTTTCCTTAGACTGACCCAGCAAGCAAGTTCAGAGAAAGAAAACAGCATCTTTCCTAGAGCTGAGCTTGCACCCTGCTGCACATTCAAACAGAGGTAAAACATCCCCCATCAGAGCTGATCCCATGCCAGGCAGTGCACCGCCTTCTCTCATCGTTTCCAAAACCTTCCTGAACGCATTTGCCTACAATGTTATTATGCCTGGGAATACACAGAACAAGATATCACCCTACTCCTTACAAGAGCTGGCATAGTACTTTTAATGAGGGGAAGCCAGTACCTTTGCACACTTTTCACCACCCCCCATCCCCTTGAGAAACAACCAAATACCACAGCACTGCCCCAAAACCCAAGAGCAGAGGAGCTTACAGCAAGACAAGCCCCTTGCAGCCCCTCAGAGCTGCCAGCACAGCTCAGCTTTCCGGGTTGGGCTCCTCCTGACAAACTTCCACACCTGCTGCACAGACAGAACCAGGGGCTTCCTGAACTGCTCATCCATGTGTTCAGTGCAGGACCCTCTCCACTGCCATCCCTGCTGCAATAGCCATGCTTTCCACTCTGGACTTGGGGTCCAGTCTCCAGCAATTCCCTCCCGGCCCCCTGATGTCACTTCTCCAATCCCATGCTCCCTATTTCTCTCTGACCAATATCCCAAAGCATTCACTGCAATGGTCCCTGCAGTATATTCCTCCATGACGGACTGACTTACCTCTGGCCCGATCTCCCGTCTATGTTAGAGGAACTGGTGGTAAGAAAATTTCCTCGTGGACCTGAATGCTATCACCCCAGGAAAGAGACATCTGTTCCTACAAGCAGAACAACTGGAGTGACTACAGAATACGAAGAAATGCCTAATCTCTCTCTCCCCCCGCCCCCCCTTCTAAATATAGCCTTGCAACTAATGGGAAAAAATACACACTACCCAAAAAAAAAAAAAATTTCCACTTGTCTTTACTGTTCAGAATTTCTCCCAAACATCTGGCTTCTTGCCCTAAATCTCTCTGAAATTTATGAAGTGCTGGAAACGCTAGAGAGGGCCCCAGCCTTCCTCACAATGCTAATGCCTGAACATCTCTAATAAACTAAAACTGATGTTGCTGCCCCCTTTTCCCCTCCCCAGGTCATTTTTCCTGTGACTCTGTAGGAACAAAAAACTCCTTACTGAGAACTCACCAGCTCAAGGCCATCACAATGCCACTGAGCTACCACCATGTGACACTAGACGAAAGTACCTCTCTTTTCATCTTCCTGACATGAACTGGGATTAGGCAGAAGCATCCCTGGCAGTTGCAGGAAGGTGCTGGATCAAATGCCACAAAGCCTGTGACATGTTTTAAACCAACCCAGCTGTCCAGACCCTGAGAAAAAAACTGGCACAGGGAGACAAAGGGTGACCCTGCACACTTTGGTGATGCTCTGGCTAGAGTCATTTCAGAGAGGGGTTAGTAAGACCTATCCAAGGACTGGGCTGAAATGGCTGAGCGTAGATGAGTCGAGGGTGGAAACAGAGAGTCTGAGATTCCACTGAGGAGCCCCCAACACGTTCCTCCATCCTCACACAACCCTTCCCTACTGGTGGTAGAGTCATTGTGAGTACCGGCTCGCTCTCAGAGTGGGGATTTAAGTATCCCTTCAGCCTGGGCTGCATTACAAGAGGCTAAGATTGAGCAAAGCATAATGAACTATCCAATTGTTGAGATGGGTTCAAAGGACATGGCCACATCAGCTTTGAAGATGTCTCTGCTGACCAAGGCTATAAAGACATTGAACACAATCTCCCAAATCCCCTAAAGTCCCACCTCATGATGGGATACTCCCTGCTCTAAATTGGGTACCAAAACCCCCATCTTTAGTGGGGCTTGCACAGATGTTCTCTCCAGAAGGGTTTACAGTAACTTTAGAGGTCCCTTCTGAGAAAAAAGGCAGAAAAAAGTAAAGTGAGAAGTTGCATCCAATTTAGTTGTTTAGAAAGACAGGGAGGATGGATGATGGATTTTAGTATCAGCCCTGGACTGCTCTTTTCCCTCATCCTTTAGATAAAGACAACACTGGTGCCAATGCAATAAACACACAGGATATGGCCCGTCACAACATGACAGGATCAACTGAGAAGCATTGAATTCCAGGTCAAAAGGCCAAATCCATAAATAGAGAAGAGGTAAACTCCACACATGCATGTCTCACTGGAGCACAAACAGTAGCTATGGTTATTAGAGAAGGTTGACCTCATTTTCTGGAATTAGTTTTTCACCCTTGGATCTTTCCCAGGAAGACTGAGCTGATCTTTTTTGTCTGGTTATTTTATTGATTTTCTATTTTGAGTTTTCTCACATTGAGGGGCACATTTTTCCCCCAATTTCAGGAACATCCTTCTTGACTCCTCTGGGCTCCCCTGTTCAGGAGAGTCAGGGAGCTACTGGAGAGGGTCCAGTGAAGGGCTACAAAGATGATTAGGACACTGGAGCATCTCCCTGATGAAGAAAGGCTAAGAGAGCTGGGCCTGTTCAGCCTGGAGAAGAGAAGACTGAGAGGGGAGCTCATCAATGTCTACAAATATCTCAAAAGTGAGTGTCAAGAGGACAGTGCCAGGCTCTTTTCAGTGGTGCCCAGTGACAGGACAAGGGGCAATGGGCATAAACTGCAACACAGGCAGTTCCATCTGAATATGAGGAAGGATTTCTTTACCTTGAGGGTGACAGAGCACTGAGACAGGGTGCCCGGGGAGGTTGTGGAGTCTCCTTCTCTGGAGTGCAACCTGCTCTAGGAGAACTTGCTTTAGAGAGGATTGGACTAGATGATCTCCAGAGGTCTCTTTCAACCCTGACAATTCTATGATTCTGTGACTTTATTGCCTCCTCATACAGGCATCCAGCCTTTCACAGCTGACCTCCAACTCAGGCATGTGCCTGGGCTCTCATCTGCTTTTCACTTCCTTATGACCTGGAAAGCAAGTGTGATTGGAAGGTCTCCATGGGCCCTGTCTAGGTAATAAGCTTGCCTTCAGTTCCTTCCATCCTGGGAGTTGGACAGGAGGAAGAACAAAAGAGAAGAAACCAACCCATGGTTCAGCATTGGACAGGGCGGGTAAACTTGGACCCTAGTAATTCTTATTGCATATGGTGGCAAATGCTTAAGTTTCCCCTAGCCTATCAAAAAAACTTTTGTACTTAGGGAATAGCCCTCTGGAGTTACAAATGCAAGACTGTAAGAAAGAGGAGATTTTTCTCCAGGATGTGATATTGGTGTCTGCACTCTGTTCACCTGCTCTGGGACTGCCTGACCCTTCCTATGTGAGGACTGGCTTAGTTTTGTGCATCTGCGTGATGCATGTGAGCTTTGTTCCCCTCCCTGTGTACAGGAAAATGAGTGCCCTGCACTCCCCCACTATCTCAGACTTTCCCTCCTTGCTGGATTTAGAGCTAGACTCAGAGTGGCAACAGCTGCAAAGTTTCAAATTGTGCCTGAGATAGTGCAGAGCTTGCCATATTGGGAAGCAGATGCTGCTGTTAAGGTGGAGAAGGCAGGTCTGGGCTCAGGGCCACGCTTTGTCCCAGACGCGGTTCCCACACTTGACTTCAGGAGGATTTGCAACTGTATCTGATGAATGAAGAGTTTCTATCATGTCTTGATTTTCAGTCATTTATCACTCTCCCAGAGGAAGGGGGAAAGGCAGAAAAAAAAGAGTAAAGCTTTAGTAAGCAGAAAATTTTCAAGCTTCTTCATTGGATATGTAACAGTATTAAACATTGGAGTGGATGTCTTGAGATTGTAGGTGGAAGAAGGTATTGGCTCAGCTGAAATTAGCACATAGGAGAAGGAATAATATTTATGGCAGGGAAGGGTGCTACTAGCCTGTAACATTTCCTAGCAATCCCTTAACCTTGCCGTGTAAAATAGGACTCTGTTTAAAGTCTTCTGTGGCACAGTGCAGCAAAGCAGGAGGTCAGACAGTTCTGAAGGAGGGGGAAGAAAGCTGATGCCACACACCTCCCCGTCAAGATATCTCCTCTGTTTTTGTCAGAAGTGTACACTTTCCCAGTCCCATTCAAAAAGAGGAGTTGAGTGTCCTTTCATCCCCTGCTGCAGAAGAAGAGGTTGAGATTGGGCACAGTGTAATGAACTATCACACAGCTGAGATGGGGTCAAGGCAGATGGCAGGATCAGCTTTCAAAAAGTCTCTGTTGACCAACTCTGTAAGGACCCAAACCACAACCTGGTGTCTGAACATACTTGTTTACCTGTTGGTTTGTTGGGTTTTTTTGAGGAAGCTGTATTTAGGCTCTGCTGAGGATCTGCTGAGCAGATCCTTACAAATGAATTATCTTCTTCAGTGGTGAAAGAGTTTCTACCCAAGAAGGTCCTAGACCCAGACATGACAGAATCAAAACTCAGAAAATTAAGGAGCTTTTACTCATGGTCATTACTGTATGGAGGACACTGAAGAATGTGATCCTCACTGTGTGGAGGGCACTGAAAGGTGAGATCTTATTGAGCTGACTGGGAAACCTCTTTTTATCAACTACTTCAACAAGAGTGAACTTGTATCACCATAGGCCACCTCCATTGAATGTTCTCATGTTTTCCCTCCAACACATGTATTCCTGAGGTATTTTACCACTGTCTTGCTTCTGCACCAGGAAGCAGGAGAACCAGAAGGAGAAATAGGAGTAAGTAATGCCCACAGTAACAACACACACACACAAACCAAGTCTGGCCTCAGAAGACTGCTTGCAAGGAGAGGTTGCCCAGCTGACACAGCTGCAGGCTTAATGGAGAGGCAACAGTAGGTGGCCTCTGCTCCCTGCCAGGTGAGTAAACCCTTTGTCATGGCAGATAAAGTTAATGACAGGGAGGAGAGTCTACATCTGTTTTACCCTCCTCTCCCCAGCTACTCTTCCTTCTAGTCAATCTGTTCCAGAAGATGCCTAGGCCTTAATAAGTGCTCGAAAACATTCATGTAGGTCCCTATGATATGCACTGCCCATGAGTCCCAAATTCTTGATTCTTTATAGTCTCCAGGACTATTGTGGGATGCTGTGAATCAGATTCAGAACTGAATATGTTCTCACGGATGGACCAAAGGTGGAGAAGTTGCTGCACTGGTCCACTCTCCAAAAGTCACCTTTTACAGATTATAACTGCCAGGAAAGTACCACACTGCATTTGGTTTAGGGGGCAATCGGTGACACCGAGACTCTCCCCAAATGTGTAGGAATTTCCTTGCAAAGGGGCTTGATCAGGTATGCTTCAACCCCATCATGCTTCCTTATCATTAAGAAGTGAGACATATGATGCCTCACCCTCGAAGGAAAACCTTGGACAGCAGTGTGGGAACTCAATCCCCTTTGGCAATTCCCAAGGTGTGCTTTGTTGAAACAATAGCATGGCAAATGGGTGGATCCTGAAAGTAGATCCAGTTTTTTTCTGGTACCTTTGGTAGAGTTCATGGGAAGTCCAGTTGAAAGAACCTTGAAGACTGGGGCTGACATCTGTATCCAGCCTGGCTTTAGGCTTGTGGCATTTGCTCACTTGGAGCCAAGCAGAGGAACATGTGGCTTCAGCTACTGGGCTGGTTAATCTCTGCTGTTCTCATGGTGATCCGGGTGTGCTATGCTGGGACATCTGGGAGATCAGAGACCCCTTTGGGATCTGAACCCTGAAACGTTAATGATGGCTGTGCCTAAGGTGGTAGCTGCAGGGGCTGTAGGGAAAGATCAGAGCACTTTCTACTGATCCCTAGACAGAATCTGCAAGGAAGAGACAACTTTTGTCCCTCTGCTGCAATGCTGGGGCAGAAATACCAAAGAGGCAAAGAAACATGAGCTGCTTCTGCCTGGAAAAGGAGGGCTTGGACAGCTTCCCCTGCTCATGTTCAACGCCCCAAGGCCTATTGCCTGACTTTCAGCATGGACGACAGAGGCTGTGGGGAACCATAGAAGATGGTCCAGCTGCTTCTGTAATGGTGTCTCAGCAGGGCCCAGAGGCAGCTGCACTGTGTGATATAAGAAGCTCAGCAGAGAGCAGTCAGCGTCTTCTGCCAACTGCTTGAGATCACAGGCACTTCCCAGCACCCACTGGGCTGTTGCTCACTGTTCTCAGAGGACTGCAAAGGCCAGAGGTCACCATTAGCTTGTGGCCCTGCCTCGGAACAGGCTTCCCATCCACGTGTTTATACAGGGAGGGAGATCAGACAGTCACCATATGGGAGCTTCCACTGATGGGATCCAGCCGTGATTTGTCTGTTTGATGAGGAACAGGGAAAGACAAGTGATTGCTAAATGACGGTTGTAGCTCCTGTTGGGTAAGTCAGGCACAGGGGAGAAAGTCTGTAGGAGCCAGTTTCCTGCCTGCCTGGCTGCATATTTGGGAATTGTCTTTTCTGACCATTGCCTCCCCCTCCATTTTTCTCCCCAGGGCATGACAGTTTTGCTGATGGACTTGCTGAGCTGGAAGAAAAATGAAGACATCTGCAGGGCATGAAGAGCAAGTTGCTCCTCTGGGTGACCCTAAGGTCTCTCCTGGGTGACTCGTTTGAATTACATCAGTCCTGACTTTCTCCAGTTCTTGCATGACATGTGGCGTGAAGTTGGATGTGCCCTGTCCTGGTGTAAATGTACCCTGTGGGGGTGAGCCAGGATCCCTCTCTTCTTTGCAGTGTGCCCATTTCACCATAACTCTCACAACAGTGAGGTTTCTGACAAGGTTCTTCAGTCAAAGCACCAACAAAATGAGCCACAGAGACCATTTGGCCACCCAAAAAGTCATGTTGTGTTTCAGCTGCCCCTTGTGATCCAGCCCATGTTGGGATCCCTTGCAGGGTCCCACTCTGACCTTTCTGGCCCACCAACCCAGCACTGGCCAGCAGCCACTTCTTGTTCTTTTTTTGATATTTTTTCAGTTTCAAGAGCTAATTGCCAAGAACACAACATCCAGTGTCACAACCTCACTGCAGAGCTCTCCCCATTCCCAGCAAACTATTTCCTGCTGGGTTTGTTTGTTACTGGGCACATAGGGACACTGGTGCTTGGAGGGGAAAGCTACGCAGGCAGCCAGGGCTTTGGCATTGCTTGGGCACATGTGCCCTGGAGAGGTCAGAACCGGGTGGAGTGGCTCTTGCCCAGCTCTGGCTCGAGGGCTGCAAAGCAGGAATCGGCAGGACGCTTGGCATGGCTGCACTGAGACATGGCTTGAGGGTGGTCGAGAGAACCCTTAGACAACTCTCAGCACTCTGCTCTTGCACCTCAGGAGGTGGGAAGCACAGCGTGGCAGGGCTGAGCCAGAAAACCTTGAACGCAAAGTGTACTGTGTCCTGTGACGCTGCAGAGGCCAGAAGGGGCATTCACAAACACATAGCAAAGAAGTGGCGGGGGACATAGGGGACCAGTCTGGTACCTCCACCTGCTCTGATTTAGCAGCAAACATGAACCTGACAAAGGGCGGTGGGGTGCTCTCAGGGACATCTGTTCAGTGGCCGGGGTCCTTTGCTGTATGAGCAACCTAGCCCAGGAGGAAGGACACCTGCATCTCAGAAAATCTGGTCTTTGGACCCACGCCTCTCAAATGGCTTTAGAGAAAGACATCCTCTCCCTGCTCTCTTACTGCAAACATGTTAATCCTCCTCTCCCATCCTCTTTGTTTGCCTGGTTTGTAGAGATTTTGAATGGCTCAGGGCAGGGCTGTCTTTTGTTAGACATGCACAGAGCTCAGCAATGCTCTGATCTGGAACAGAGCAGCATAAATCTGATGGATTATCGTAGGAAATGCCACAGTGATGAAAAACTCTATAGGAGCAGAAAGAAAAGAAAGGGCCCCATCTGGGGAGAAAAAAACCCCACAGTCACCCTGTTGCTGCCTGGTTACAAGTGATTCCTAAAATTGCTGCCTCTGGAAGAGGCTGGTACATTTGCTGATTATTTTTTTTTTTTTGGCCTGTTATTTTGGAGGGGGTGTTTTCCTTTGTGTTTTCAGCTGTTTGGAATTACAGCTCCTGTCCCTGCATGCAGTTCCTGCTCCTGCAGCAAGCTCTGTGTGAGGCGCCTCACTGGGAACAAAAAAACACCTTCTGGGGAGGTGGCTCAGTTTCCCTATCGTTGAAATGACCCCTCTATGTGTGATTTAAATTTGTTACTGGAAATTGCAATGCCAGACTAATTAGTTTTCTCTTGAAGACTAATAGGTGGGCAGCAGAATCCAGCAGGCACTGTATGTGGTGGTGGTGGTGGGTTTTGCTATAGGATCATGGACCCTTTTGTTTTTCACATGGGGCAGATGGAACATGCTGTGGACTTGAGTCAGGTGGAAACATGATGGTTCAGAAATCCCGGGATTTTTCTCTGCCTGGGATGAGGATATAGACAGGAAAAATTGCCACTGCTGGTTATCAAGGAGGCCCTGAACTCACTGAGGTGTGAGCAGTGCCTGGCATGGTGGAGGGAAGATCCAGGCCCTACTCCAGTTTGTGTTTGTGGCCTCAAAGCAAATTTTTTATCAGCAGCAAAAGCTCAACCTGCCACTGCCTAATCATTCCTTTCCATAACTTCATTTTCTTAGATATCCTGAGTCTTTGTTATGTTAGGAGGTGCTGCAAGGTGCTATTTGACATGCCCTTTTTGTTGTCTGGAGGAATTTTTTTTCTACAAAAGCATTATTAGATGTAATAAATAGTGTTAAAATGGCTAATGAAAGGGGGATGTGTCTCTGCATTGGAAAAGGTCCAAACCAAAGCACTGAGAATGACCTGAGGACCAGCAAACATGACCCACCAGGACAAACCAGCAGAACTGGGCTTGTTTAATCTAGAGAAGAGATGACTGAAGCCAGACCTGATAACAGGTCTGTGAAATGTCTGCAGCAGCTTTCCTGGGAATGGTGCAAGGTGGGTTCATCTTGCAGGGCTTAGTTCATTAATACAAGTCTGTATGAAATCACCATCCCAGTTTGTGATGGTCCCAGTGTAGAGACCTCCTTTGGTTAGGAGGAGTCTTATTCTTTGTGTCTTTTAGGGAAAGGATGTGTGATCAGCATCCCTGCCCTCTGTAATACAGAGTTAGAGCTGCAGCAGCAGCCAGGGTAGCCAGAGAATCCTCCCACAGTGCTAGCACCACAGGTTAATCCCATGGCTGTAACACAACCTAATGGCACCTTCTTTTGGTCAAATTCTGCTGGCTTCTTTAAAGCAAAAATCCAGCCTGCTGTGGTTACTAAATTGGGCTCTGCTTCTTTGGGTGTCTTTCCATTTTCCAAGAAAAATAAACTGCAGGCTCGGTATTTTTAGATATGCCATCTGATCATAGCTAGTCATATATCAGGCCCAATACTGTGAGTCAAGATGCTGAGCTCTGCTGCTGAACTCCCTTGGGCAAGAACTAGTGGCTTGAGCCATCCTGAGTGTATTAATAAATCAGCATGTTTAAAATAATCATGTGCTTTCCTAGGTAAACTGCTCACGAGGAACCGTACTATTGGGATTTATTATTGCTAGTGTCTTAGTAGCTCCGAATTTCTGGGTGAACTTAATACTGTCGTGAGTGGGAGATTAATAGCCTTGGTGTGAGACAGACCTAATCTAGGCAGGGGCCAGATGCAACATGACTCCCCCTTCCTTCCTCTCTCCCACCAGTGACACCGATTCCTGTTGTCTGCCCCTTGCTATGTCAGTCCTGGGTACCCTCCGAGGCAGCTGGCGGTCAGAGTGAACTTTATGGTGGCTTCATGCAACAATGGGATGTGACAACCGTCTCTGTGCTGCTGATCTGAATCTGCGTTGCTGAGACACAGGTGGGAAATGCATATGCAGTACTCCCAACGTTGTCAAACCCCTTTGTGGGTTGTGGGAGAAGAGGCAACTTAAGGGCAGCACGTTTCCCTGGGCTGTATCTTCTCCCTGCTCATGCAACCCTACCCTATGCAACCCTGCCCTGTGTAACCCTGCTCCACAACTCAGCCCTGGACCCCCTCAGAAAGTATCTTCTCAACCTGTCTTGCCCAACAGTGCACAAATGTGGAGTTATTGATGTATTATAAATCTGATCCCTGCTACCTTGCTCCAGCCTTCACAAGCCTGTGTCTCTAATACCAGCACAGCTTGGAGACAATTTTCTGTGCATTTGATCAAAGCAGCAGGAAGACTTGAGGCTGGTGTGTGAAAAATGGGTTGCCTTGTTCCTGTAAGTTTATTTGTTGAGCTACTTCATGACTCTAATGACAATCAATTTATCCACCTAATTGGTAGCTGGAGACAGCATAACACAGCTTGGCAGCCAGGATTTTTCTCAGAGATGTATTGCTTGGCATATTCAACCAGGGCAAAAGGAACCAGCCTGGCTGCTGGGTAAAAGCAACTCTGCAAGTGCCAAGCAGGTGAAACCTGGCATGACAACCCAGCTTTCTTTCTCCATCCTGCCAGAAAAGAATCCTAGGGATGAGGACGAAATTGCATCTGGCTAAAAGTCCCACTAATAAGCCTGCTAGTGCATTGGCCTCCCTACTGAAATGGATAATGCCGAGTCAAGCTGTGCTGGTTGTAGGGGAAGGCATGCTCCACGTGTTCAGTTTGCACTGGCTGTCAGCGGCTCCTGCAGAGTGGACACACCAGCAAGGGTGCTCATACACCCTGCTGAGAGGAGAGGCTGGTTGCACCACAGTGGCTCTGGGCAGTGGAGGTCGGTGCCCACCACTCTGCCACATAAACCATCCACCAGCAATCTCCTGTCCTCTGCACTGGAATGCTAGACACCCCCTTTATGTCATACAAGAAACCGGTTGCCCTGCTGAGCCTGCCTCAGTGCCCTCTCCTGCTGTGCCTAGGTCCCACTTTACTATCATTCTGGGTCTGTTGCTCTGAGAGGACCCTGGTCAGTTATGAACACTTGCCATGGTCTCCGTGTGGGTCTGCATGCTCAGACCTCAGTGCCATTTCACTTTGCTAATGCCTACCTGTGGTGAATGAGCTACTCTAATGTAGGTCTTTGCAGCTGTTTGTAGCTCTGGATGAAACAGAAATTTGGCAGACTTCCACAGCATTCCCAATCTCATACATAAAGCCAAAGCTTTCTTGTGATTGCTTCACTGTGGGGTAGCTCCCCAAAGAGACCCAAATCCATCTCTTCAGGCATCCCATAGAGAGGGCTGACAACCTCAGTTCATGCAGGGATGGGGAGCTGTCTAGTGGACCACCACACTGGGAGCCATGCTCCACTTTTGTTAGCCTTAGAGGAATTTCCCAGAGCCCAGTTGTTTTGCCAGGAATTTTTGGAAAAGGTGTCTGGAGCCATGAACAAGAGGGGACATTTGACAGTAAATCTTTTTGCACCAGCATGGAAGAAGTAGTCTTTTCTGTTGTGTGATAATGGCTGTAGTGGTGCTTTTCAGGCTGTGATAGATGAGATGCACATCTTTTATGGATTATGTGTAAGAGGTAATAAAGTATTCCGTTCCTCTGTGTCTATACACTAATGGCATATCGATCCCAGTAAATATCATGCTGAGACTGAACAGCAGCATCCCTGGTTAGTGTTATCTTGACAGGTGACATAATTTCTTTGGTTGTCACAGCCAGCTCAGCCTAGTCTCATCTGACCCCCACAGCTTCACTGATCCCATTTGCTCTGGCCCTGGGCTTCACCTTTCTATTCCCCTGATTCATCCTTGACCTCAGCACAACTACTTCTGTCTCTGGACTTTGTCATGCTTAGCTGGACTCTGCTGTGCCTCTCTAGGAGTTACTGGATGGGAAGTGTTTCTCTGCTAAGCCGTCAATAGGATTTGCTCAGTTATCTGTAATCAGTTGTTTTGAGTGGGACCACAATCTACAGCTAAAGGCTACAGATTAAAATGCAAGTATTAAAACTGGAGGAGAGGTATAAGAGGGAGCAAGCAGGGATAGCAAGATCTTTGAAATAGTTACAGGTGGGTTTGCTAAGAAGGTGCAGACATTCCTCAGAAGGAGCTATAGACTTTACTTTAGATCTCACAGGAAGTTTGCTAATGTGCACATTTAGGTAATCCATAGTCTCACCTCCCCCTAAATGTAGCAACTAGGCATTTATAGAAACCTGCTATAACAGGTTTGGATGTCTCCATTTTTAGATGTCAGGACTCACATTTCCTTAAAGGGTGAGGTTTCCCTGAACATGCTGAGCACCTGTCTGATAAACATTCCTGTTTATGTGTCTCCAGACTGTTAAAATGCAGAAAGACAAAGTCCCATAGCCCTTCTGACAAGTTGGAGTGCAGGGTTTGGCCTTCCCCCCTGAAGGGGGATGTAGGGGCAGGGCAATCTGTGTCCCTGTGGGAATCACGTCATCCCCAGAGCATGATCCACATAGGGGGGAGCAGAGCTGTGGTGGTGGTGTACGTGCATGTGGTGGGATTTATTACTTTGTTCAGCATCCTCCCCCCTTCTTCTTGTTCTGCCTCTAGGAGAACGTGCTGTCAGAGATGTTTCATGTACAATTCCTTCCTTGGCCTTTGCCTCCTTCTTCAAAACGGGGAAAGGAAGACTTGTAGGGTTCTTTTGGCACCTTTATGCTCTGCAGGGAGGGAAGAAATGGCTCCCTGTCTGTGTTTTATCTCAACACACTGGGAAGTTGGGAAAGGAGTCTTGAGCAGAGTGAAGCAAAATGTGCTGAAATGGATCGAATAAAAAAGTAGCTGCTCGATTACATTGTTAAGTTGCCATATGTCTATAAGAAAGGAGGGGGGAAGAAGGGAATTTTCTTTCTAATTGTGGGTCGGCAGAGATTTCTGTGCACAAAGGATATGATAGAAAAGTTTCCACCAAAGGCAGGCTTCTACCCTCACTTGTGCTGGTAGATGCTACAACATGAAAGTGGTGGGCATTTCTACCTCCTTTTTTCTGGGGCTGCCCAGCTTTCCCCTGTTCAGGGCAGGATTTACAGAGTGAGCTGAGATGCAGCATTGCATCTAATTAAAGGCGCCAGAGGCATTTGCCCCAGTGGTTTTCAATTGGGACTGTCACGCGCATGTAATAGGGATTAAATTTATATGCCCACTCTCTTTTATTTCTGAATGGGGGAGTTTTAGCTTTGCTGAAGGAGGTGCCATTTCAGGAGAGGGCTGGCTTTTTGCTGAAGAAGAGAAATTGGCCCTGGAATATGAGAAATATTAGAAGAAAAAGCAGCTTACGTTACTAAAACACAGCTGAAATGGGTCTGGAGAGCCACATTGCCAATTCATCACACTGCCACTGAGTATAGTTTGTGTAAATGATGGGAGATGCTCTCTATATAATGTACTGTGGCCAGACACATCAGTTAGCATTGTCGATTGAGCTAGTGGGGCCATTTGTCCCTCTCACTCACCCTAGCTCTGGCCCAGCTGCTTCTCCCATCCACACCACCCAAAGTAAGGATATTTACATACAGTTTTCCTGAGGGAAATTTTCTGCTTCCTAAACCTATACTACAAAGTTCATTTTGAGCCCTCTCAGATACCTTTTTCATGTCCTGGGTCTAAAAGCCTTGTGTCTAGCTCTGCATCTCTATACAGGGACACTTGCAGGATGCATTGTAGCTGGACTTGACAGAGTTAGTCAGTATACGGAGGTCTACCAAAATACTCAAGTTGTCATGCAGAATCATTTGGATGGCTCTGCCCTCAGCCTACTTCTTATCTATAGACATTTATGTGTCCTCACATGCACGTCACTGGCTGTGATAATGTATCAGCACCCAAACTGATCAGTTCAGTATCTGTTCAGAAAAAAAACATGTTTTCCTCTATGAGATATTCTCTTCCTTTGCACTGGCACTAAACTCCCTGACCCTCCTTTACCCCTGCAGCACCCGGCACAGGAGACTCTCCTCTCCAGCACTGTTCCCACCCATGTGGAGTCAAACCACATATAAACCCACGTGCTTCGCTCTTGACCCAGCTTGCGAAGACTCCCATCCCCATCCGCATGCCTCCAAACTCTCAGCCCAGCTGGGACCAGGGTATGCTGTCTTCCTGAGCTGCAGCTGGTAAATCTCCCTCCCTCTTCCCCCTCGCTCTGAGCCTGAAGCATGCCGCAGCCAGTACTTACACAGCCTGAATGAGAAAGCTCAGCTGCTGATCCCCGAGTCCGCTCCCAGATTCCTCAACTGAGTGACCGTGTGCTTGCTCCCCAGCGCTCAGCCCAGTGCAGTGATGATACAGGAACCAGACCTCTTTGGTTTACTTTTACATTGACGTCAGTGTCTTTTCTAGCCTTCACAGCTCGTTTTGGTAAACGGATGTCTTCAGGGTAGAGGGGAGGGGTCGGAAAGGGAGAGGAGTGAGGATGAGCTGGAGATGAGTTTTTCTGACGTGGGCAGCCAGTGGTGGGAGGTTTTAGGGGTTAATGCTGAAAGAAGGGGTGCTTATGGAGCCCACGTTGACCCTGGGTATAGATCACCCACCTGGATGTGGGTATGTTGGAGGCCTGATCCTTGCATCTGCACAGAGAGCTGCTTTCCCACCTGCACCAGCACCCTGACTGGGAGTGTAAGCCTTGCCTTCCCTGACCTTCGGTGGCTGTTTTTACTTGGGTGGTGGTTCAAGGGGAGAGGGAATGTTGAGAGACTGAGGGAGGTCTAGTGCCCTTGCACAATGCTACACGGACACAGCTGCCCAGTTCTACTGCCTTAGTGCCCAAGCCAGGGCCAGTGCCTGTCTCCAAGGGAATAGGGAGGTGCCAGTTTGAGTTGCTTTTGCCATCTCAAAGGATGGACTTGAAGGCATGGGCTCCATGGGCCATGCAGATGTAGGTAAGCGTGCACCTTAATATACTTGTCTATGCATATATATCAGCTTTTTACAGGCTTACAGGTCACAGCATCTAGTATTCAGATTCAA
Source organism: Falco punctatus (assembly GCF_963210335.1). NCBI lineage: Eukaryota > Metazoa > Chordata > Aves > Falconiformes > Falconidae > Falco > Falco punctatus. Next base: position 87,508,454 of record NC_137582.1, on the reverse strand, counting down.
GGACCTGAATAACTCACTTGTCCCTAGACCTTTGTAAGGTTGAAGAGTACTTGTATCCTGTTGAGATCCTGCTTTGCCAGGTTAAGGCTCAGATTTTATCCTGGGATTTTTGTTGCATGGTGTACACATCCATCCCCCAGTGTGCCCACTGTGCAGTGGACATGTGCATGGACAAGTTTTCGGGGCATGTAAAGGGCTGACTCTTGTGAGGGATTTGGAGAATGTTATCAGAAAGGGGAACCTTTGAGTGTGATTGTTAATGCTGAATTATTCACAGCAAATAAATCACACCTATGTTTAAGGCTTCTTTCTTGCTGGCAGAAATCCAGGTTTCTTTGCATGGCCAAACAGCTTCCAGGAATTCAAACTTAAGGCTTTCATGCCCTAAATGCTGGTAGTTTTCTGTTAGATTTGTGAGCATTCATTCACTTGGGTAGTGTGATGCAAATGCTTAGGTACTTGGATCTCAGAGAGTCAGGTAAGGGTGAATATGGAGCTTGGCCCAGTGCTGTTGAACAACTGCAATTAAACTTGTGCTCTCTCTGGGTCATGGATCACCTTTCTATGATGCATTTGTCCAGCTCTTAACACAACGGGTCTGTCACCTGTTATTAGACCATGTTTATGATACCTTGATGCAAACCATTCATTGTAAGCTCTTAGGAGCAAGCACTGAGATTAGCTTGTGTGAATCCAGGCACCAGCACTCATAAACAGCCCTAGTGACCTGGTGACATCAATATAATTGGGTTGGTTGACCCTTGGAAACTAGTAATATAACCTTGCCGGGAGCAGGGATTATTGACAAGGAAGCATCATCTGGTACCACCAGAATGATTGGGTTGTATTGGTTTATTTGAAAACTGGTAGTGAGAAAATAGTTTTTGACCCCAGTGTACCATCATCACAGAGAAGAGGCACAGGAAGGGAAGGTTGTTCAGCACGTCCATGGCAGAGCCAAGTAATAAGTCCAGTTTCTTGGCCACTGGATCACACTCTGCCTCATAAATAAAGTTAAAGTCTCAAATTCCTGATGTCCTTGTCAGAACCAATACATTGTTCATGGCTGAAGAAAGACAGAGTCTTATAAAAACCAGAAAAAGAGGTCCTTGTAAATCACCATGTCCATACTTAGAAATGTGTTAAACCTTCTAAGCTCCATTTCAGAACACATAAATTTTTTTCTTTCTTTTTCCAAGTTGAAAAATCCATCCAAAGGTCAGTCAGAAACAGGAATAAAACTGTCTTTGAAATCTCAGGCTGCTGTAATAGCATTTTTGGCAGTGAATGATAAACTTGAACAGTTGAGGTTTACATGGCAGATGAAGTGAACATACATTTGTCTATACATTAAATGACCCAGGACTGGCCATTTTTCATTTCTTCTCCCAACCTGTCAGGCTATTTATAGATTTTTACTACAAATGGACCTCCTGAACAGAAGAGGCAGAAGAAACCATCACAGTGGAGCTGTGCCCATAAGCCATCATTCCTGGGCAGGAGTCCCATTTTAGTGATAACCTCCCAGGTAGCAGGAATATTAACTCTTCGTTTACCTGGCAGCGATTTTTGCAATTATTTGGAGGGTGTAAAGGGTTGTTTAGGGAGGTGTGATGATCATGAAGGTGTTGGATTGAAAAGGAATTGTGACATATCCTGGCTAGGGCTTTCAGAGATATCTGGGGAATGAGATCTACTAGCCATTACATAGACTACGCCTGGCTGAAGGGACTTAAAAGACATGTATTCAGATCTCTCAATTTGAATGAATAGCCTAGGCAGTCCTTGAATGGGTGGATGGTGATAACACCCAAGGATGACAGAGATCTGGGGTTTCTTTTCTGTCATAGATAGGAAGCTTTTGCTGGAGACTTATATTGCACTCCTTGCTCTGTTAATTTTGGAGTTAACCCAGTCAGGGCCTGATTTCTTTGAAATACCTTGATGTTCATTAGAATGAGGACTGCCATGGCATCTCTACAATGACCCTGGTTAGGCAGCTGCACAATAACATGCCCTGTCTATACAGGGACTCCTAGTGGAAACCAGAAGATCTTCTACAGAGGTGAGTATGAGGCCTTCACACCTGGATATTTTAACTTGGTGACTGAGAGGTGATGTGGATTTGAACTCCCTCATGTGCAAGGGGCACTTTAACTGGGAGATCTGCAGTGAGAAGAAGTGTTTGCTCCCTATTTTGAATGAGTTTCCAAGCTATTGGATATAAAAAAATCTGAAAAAGCAGGTCTTCGTCCTTTGGTTGCTCTTATGTAGGGCTGGTTGGGCTGAGGTGCCTCCTGGAATGAACTACCATTGATCTCAGCAAGGCTAGATGGTGGTATGGGTCTGGTGAGCAGACCAGATCTGAAAACACAGGTACTTCTAGTCTTGAGAAGGTATCTTCAGGATCCCAGTGAAAAATACTGAAAAAAATTCCCCTAGATACACTGGGGACTTCAGGCTCCAGTGCAGCTGGTGGAGGAGAGGTTTAAGACCACAGTTTTAGACATCTGTGCTTGAGGTGGGTTAGGGAGGCTGATCCTCCATGAGAATGGGGTCTCACAGGTCCTATCCTGGGAGGCTGCAGCCTGTGGGATGTTTTGTTCTTCAAAGCTGAATGGCAGCTCTCCAGGCCCTGCAGGATAGACTTGGCTCTCCTTGCCTTTAGGATGCCCTGCTGCATATTCAGCTGCTTGTGGCTCCAAGGGAGATGTTCCTTTCCCTACCTTCCCCCTTCTCCCGTAACAGGGACCGCAGGCAGTGTCAGACTCATAAGGCTTCAAGCTGCTGGGGAGCCTTTTGAGCTTCTTAGATAAGATGATGCACGGGCTTTCCATACCAACGCTGTGTAGAAGAACAGAGAGCAGCTGGGACAGTGCAGATTTTACCTTGGCACATATCTGAGGAGCTTTCTAGGGTGAAAGAAAATATTCCCCGCAGTTCCCAGTGCTGGGAGTGAAGGTGGTGCTCAGAGGCTGCAGGAGCATGGCTCTGTGCTTTGAAGAAAGAAATGTCCAAGGTATCCTGGGCAGAGTGAGAGCAAAGGGAGATCTCTCTGCTCCAACAGCTGCCTGCAAACCACCTCTGCAGGCAGGCAAATCTGCATCACTCCAGAAACAGCAGAGGATTCTCCAAAAGCAAACACACAGAGGTGGAGTCCAACAAGGCTTCAGGACTTCATACGACCAGAAGAATCCCTCTTGTCCAGCACAGGAGGACACACCACTCTCGGACTCCTTGTAAGCATGGTGGGAGTTCTTCGCTACATAGTATTTACAAAAGACATCTCTTTCTCAGCCAGCCTTCTGTGTCCTTCTGCAAATCCCAGGCTGGGCTGCGAGAGGCAACAGCATCAGAGCCAGCTGTGGGACACAGGACTGTGTGGTCATGTCCCCATGGCTGGTACCCTTGGCTGCATGCCTGAAGCCAGCTCTGCCTGGCACCATGAGCTCTGCACCTAACTACATTTCATGGCACAGATCTGTATGTCTTGGCTTAGAGGAAGAAGTAGAGAAGAAAAGCTTTGGGCTGGACTCAAGCTGTCTGTATGAAGGAGTCTCGTCCCACTTCTGATGCTGAAGCATAGCCTCTGAGCTCACAGGCTTCCAGTAGGACCTGTGTCTTCTCTCCCAGCCCCGTGAGAAGTGTAGGTTTTGCTAAAGCATCTCAGACATCACTAGAGATCTGAACCTGTCATTAGCACAGGCAGCTGGATTCAGCCTGATGTGAAGACTGCTAAGCGTTTGTGTTTTCCTGTCCTCTGGGTGTCCAGATTCCCGATCTAGTCACTGGATATCTAGTCAGTACAGTTGAGTAGTCTAAACAGACAGTCACAAGCCAGGAGGGTCTGAAGTCTGTTGCTTACATGCAGATGCCATTTTAGGGGTGCTAACTTGGCCTCTGCTTGCTATTCTTTAATTGCATGGGCTCCCACATGCTTTAAATGGGTGCTGAAGGACAACTCCAATGGCTCAAGATGCCACCAAATGGACAATCAAATTGAGCCCCAGCGCCCTCTCCCAAGCTGGGTGGCCAGTGGTCTTGTCATTTGGCCAGCTGATCAACTGAGGGATGAAGCAGGTGAGATTTCAGGGTCTTTTGCCTTCATTTAAGCCCTTGAGCAATGGTGGGGTGTTTGTTGGTGGGAGGGAAGGCAAGAGAAACTGCTAGAGGTCCTTTATTTGCAATGCTGCCCCAAGAATTAACCCCACAGGGAAAACTCCACAGCAAAGTTTACTGGCATAAGGGACTGAAGCAGACAGCAAATAGATTTGTCCATGAAGACGTTTTGACACTGTTCATGCAGCTGTCCAGGGTAAATAACAGCTGGGTCCCCCCAGCCCTCCCATGGTGCCCTAACCATGGAGACCCTCACTTCAGTGTTTTCAAAAGTGTTTTTTCCTCTTGCCTTACAAAAGCAGCATTTTATTTTATTTTTTGGGGGTGAATGAGAGCCAGTCCATCAATGAGGGAAACAATGGCTCATAAAGGCATAATGGTTCATCTGGGGCCCTGCCAGGGGTTATTATTTCTCCCAGCATACTTTCGCCTGAGCTGAATGTTGCATTCAGAGGCTGTGTTTTCCTTGCTTTGCTGTTCACAGACCTCTGTTAAAGGGTCTTCAGGGTAAGGATGGTGGGAACTTGGGCTCAGCTAATTTTACCAAGAACTTTTCCTTTCCCTCCTTTCCCATTTTACAGAAACCTAGGTATCAGACCAAACGCAGGGATATGTGAAACCATATCCAAGGAGTTTACTTACAAAATGAACATGGGGCAGCAGTTACCTGGATATTGTTTTTGCCTGTCTCAGTGACCAAGTGAAGAAGCAGACTGCAACCAATCTGCATCTTACCCCTTCTTCTCCTCAAAGCAATTAGCCTGTGATCTGAGCAAATCTCCAGGAGTCTTCAATCGATATCTACACAAGTGTTTTGCTATATGAACATACAGGGCTGCAATGCCACTGTCTAAACAGCATATATGCTGAGGCAGCCTCATGTGCTGTCTGGCTGTGTAATGGTACATCTCTTGCTTTCTGTTGTGTAGGAATACATGTTCCCTCCCTTGTAGGCTTGCCAGAGTAAATAGAGCCCTGAGAAATCACCCTTCTAACACCAATAAAATCTGTTGGTTAATTTTTTTTAAAGCAGTATGTTTTGGCGCTATTTCTGGGAGCTCTGTCCTGTGTAAAATTCCATGCTCATTTCAAATACCCTTATTACATTTCTTCCATCATCTTGCTCTTCCATTTTGGCTAAAATTAAGATTGAAAATAAAAATAAAACCCCAACAACAATATTCTGTACTACCCAAAGTATCTTAGACAAACTGGCAAAGCACAGAGATTTTAAGGCTCAGTGCCCCAACCTTCAGAGCTCTTAAAGTTTAACTTTCCATTAGTCAACAAGACAACTCATATAGATCCTAGTTCACTTGGTCAGAGAAGGACACGCATAACTAACTGCCTGATCTGCAAATGGCAGATCATCTTGTACTTGGGAATTTTCCATGGCTTAACCTATGATGGAGGAGGTTGGGTTCTTGAGGGAACCACCTGCTCCTGTTCTTACAGTGCAGTGGGATGGGTGCCCTGCAGCATAGCAGCAATGCCAACACCGGCTGGGGTTGCTAACAAGAGTTAGCATAAGCTGTGTACCATGGGAACACCAGTTTGATGCAAAGTTGGCTATTTGTGCACTTGCACTGTGGCTACTTAAAGTGAGTTTGACAGGTAAAATGCATTTCATGTGTGGGTATGTAATCAGTGCTGACCTTCTCTGGTAATACATGAACCTTGACATTAGAAAGACTTACCTATCTGGGTGGAAAAATAGCCATTTTCTTTAATTTCCAGCTTCATTGACTCAAGCACTGCCTTACCCTGCTCTCATTAAGTATGTCCTCACTGTCCCTTAAGCAGTTTGCTCTAAGGGTGTAGTGAAGTCAGATTTGTGGCTGGAATGAGCTGAGATGTTTGGAAAGAAAATAACACTTGTTTTATGTGAAGAAGCCAGTGGAGGAATAGCCAAGACTTTACTGGGCCAAAGTCATCCTGCTAGTGTTAGGTGGACTCCTAGGCAATCTCCCTTTCTTGGCGAGTAATAATGTAAACAATTTGAGCATTGATGATGCAATCAAAGCAGTTCATCTTTTGTAGCCAATTCTACTCCTGTTGAAGTCAGTAGGAGTTTTGCCTTTGGGTCCTCCAGCTTCTAGGAAGGACCTTCAACACAAATTATCGTAGGCAATTTGTCATACCCTGTGACATGAATACAGCAGCTGTCACAGGACTTTACATGTCTTTACATGAGGTGTAGTAGCTTTTCCTTGTCTTCTCCAGAAGCCATTTTCTGTAAGAGTTTCCCAAAACAATTTGTGAAAAAACAACCAACCAAAACCTGAGCTGAAATGCAAATGATTTTGATTCATCTTCTGCATAAGCATCAGTTCATTCATGGCTGAATGCTCCTCCTCTCATGGGCAGGGATGTGTGTAGCTAGTGAGTGACCTTGTCTACACCCAGATCAAGGGATGCCAGCAGCCTGTCTTGGAAAGTAAGCTTTCTGGGCTGTCCCTGAACTACCATTTAAAGTGGTCTGTCAAGCTCTTGTATGAATCTGCCAAACCATGTGGTATGGGCAAGTGATATGCTCCTAGAGACAAATTCCCTTTTAAGCCTGATTCTGAATCATGCAAAATTTCCTCTGATGATGCAAAAGAGCATAAAAGAGGATGCAAATGTGGGGATTTTGTTCATGTCTTCTCTGGCATGAAGAAATAAAAATATGAACAGAGAAGGTCTAAATGGATCTGGTAGTAGTGCCAAAGTTATTCATCTCAGGTGACTGTTTGCCAGGCTGGAAGCCACATGCTCCAGAGAAAGGCTGGCTGAACCCACTTTTAATGGCTTTTGAGCTGAGGTGCAGAACCTTGCACTGAAATGGATGGGACAGTTGGCGATGAGAGGTTGCTCTGTGCTCACCACACATTGCAGAGTGGTGACAAACATCCACCGCCTCTGAAGTTGCCACTGTTGTCTATGGCACTATGAGAAGGAGTCAAGCCTGAGGATGAGACACTGTTGGTTTCCCCTGCTTTAGTCAGACCTTCACAGTCATTGCACCCTCCCCTCCTACCCAGCCGCACATTTCTCCTGCTTTATCTGCACCGGGTGAATGCTCAAGTTGTTTCCTGGGAACTGACTCAGAGAAGTGATGTGAAAGGGTCTTGGAAAAATGAAACATTGCTTAATCCCATGCTGGACCAGTTCCCTGACCAGTTTTCTGCACAAAAGGAGCGTGGGAGCTCATGCGTGCTAGGAAGGTCATAGTGGGTGAAGCAGGACTGGTCCTTGCTGCAACAGCTTCGTTGGAGATGACCGCAATGCTATACTCAGTTTGGTAAGGACAAGTCCCATGAGACATTACCCTTCTAAGCTTGGAAGATAGTTCTTTTCTGATGTGCAGTTGGCCTCTAACATCACCATCTGCGCCATTGTACCAGCTTGTTGGAGGGGCTGTGTTGTGTAAGCTTGGAAAACGTGCCAAGCTCCCGCTATCTACTTACGTAACTGGTGGTATTCATCAAACTGTCTTCAGCCCCAAGCCCGTCAAGATGTATTAACACAAAAGGAAGCAGTGAAATGTTTAAGGAATAGCTAGTTCATTGGTATATTTTATAGATCATTAATTTGCACTCTATGAAGCCTTTCTGTGTGCTTCAGCAATGAGGCCAAGGCCTTTCCTTTAGAGGTTTACTAGAAATAGGGACACATTTGATTCCTGGAAGTGATTACAGGCCTGTTATTGATTTGTTCCTATTGATGGCTTTGGGAGCTTTTGGCAAAGGACAGTGGATGTGAAAACAGGGAAAGAAGTAGATTTCAGCAATGTATTGTTTTGCTTCCAAGTGCTCAATGTCTGTGTGGGCCACAGATTACCAGGAAAGTGATGTTACTTATCTTTGGCTGCCCACACAGCTCTGAGGCAAAACCATATCAAGTGTTGATGAACAAATGTGGGTTCTGCAGCCACTCTGTGCTGTTAATGAAATGGCCTCCAGTTCTGAGGTCTTCCAAGGTTATTTCCGACCAGTTTGGGTAGGACACGATCACGTAAGTATGCACCCTCCCATTTAAATTACATTTGCTATGACCTGCTTTTTATGTCTTTGATCTAATTAAGATTATTCTGACACTCTGTTATTTGGAAAGAGTCTGTATTTGCAAGTGATGTACTGATCTGATTTGTTCTTAGTTTTGGTTCATTACTTAGTCAGAAGGACTCCTAGAGCTCCTTCCAAGATATTCTTGGTCTTAAAAGTGCTATAACTACACCTGTGATCCCTGCATATGAAAGTTTAGTATTTGCATCTGATGAGTGAACAGGCAGGTCCCCTTCAAGCAGCTGCCTTCTTGGCAGCTCCTGGAGGCATAGCCACCTGAAAAGATGCATCTTCCATCCAAGAAGTAGGCATGTGTGTGTGGATGTGGATGGGAAGGCATGTAATAGATTGCTTGGTAGAACCATATCCATGTGGGCTCTGTCTAAACTCGGCTTCTGTTCTGAGGGGCAGAGATTACAGGCAATTTCTTTTTGTTGTGCAATTTCTGTTGTTCTGAAAAGTCAGCTAGGACAGGATACATGGGAATTGCGAGGCATCTTCTGCCAGCCCTGTCTGGGAGGACATGCGCATGGCAGAGCAAGGCGGAAGCTTTGAGACCTTCACCTGAAACCAGGCTGGAAGAACAAATGCCGGATGCACAGAATCTGAGCAGCTGTTGGATCACCTTTTGAACAGGGACGAAAGACAGGAGGGACTGAGGTACAACCTTTCCTGGGGTGCCTGCAAGGGCAGATGTGGGCTCAAGTCAAAGAAGAGCAGACTAGAGGAATAAACAAATGTGGAGCCTGGTGGTGCTGGGTGCGTCTGCTGCAGAACCAGCTCACCCTAGCCCTTTCCAGGTATCCTTGATGCCCTTCCACCCTCCTTGCTACAGGCTCCTTACAGTTATTTACCAGCCCTACCATTTGCTTGAGACACACTGACATGGCTGCATGACTGGTGAGGGAGATCCTACCCATCTGAGACAGTGCAGATGAGGAGCCAGTTTGCTCCAAGGGAGGGTGGAAGGAAGCAGTGAATACCTGAGGCTTGAAGCTTATAATGTCTCCTGGCTTATAGTGGTTCAGTGAAGATGATGCCTTCTCACCAGATTTCTCCAGAACCTAAAAACCAGCATGATCTTGGGAGTGTTGGTGGGAAGGAGAGTGTGACGTTAAAAGCTCTAGGCTGTGCTTGCAGTGGACATGCTGTTTCTTTGGGTTTTGTGCCCTGGCCAATGCATTTACTGCAGAGTGCTGCTGCAGGGGCAGCATACCAAGTGCTTGACTCAGCACTTACTTTGCTTTTTGTGGGGTCCCTGTCCAGTAGAATCGAGGTGCCTGGCTAGCACGAGATCAACTCCTGAGGCAGGCAGATACTGTGGAGAAGTGCAAAATCCTTCATTTCACATGTGGAAAATGGATTTCTGTGGAGGGCCAGTCCCAAATCACCCATATGTCTGCCTTCCACAGATAAAAGTGCTCTCTGAAGGAGCCCAAGTGTGGTGCATGTTGCCTTCTCCCCATCCATCAATCCTGCTCTGGCCTGAAGCAAGGAGACTGATAACCTTTTCCAAAGTACTAAAGGGAACAATCTGAATCGCTTAAGGATTTGATGGTTTGGATGGGATCTCCACAGGCAGTCTTGGCAGCTGGCCTAGCACCCTTGTGAAAGGCTTAACCAGCTCTATCCGATCACAGCTAGTGGGGGAAGAGCTCTTTTCAGAGTGGCTCATGTTTCCAGACTGGAGCCAACCATGTTTTGCACAGCTGAAAGTATTTGGGGGAGGCACATCAGGTGCCAAGTACAACATCCCTGGCAGTTTCACTCATGGGTGGGGGTCCATGTGCTGGAGGAGGAGGCTAAGATGAAGGGGGCCATGACAGTGGCGTGGGGGAGCTTTGGGTAAGCTGTTTTCTGTGATTTCCTTCTTCATCACTTGTCTGTACACTTTTTACCACTGAGGGGTGTGGCTTCTGGCCCTCTTCTCTAAGGTTAGTGGTAATTTTGGTATCGATACCAAAGGAAGGAAGACCTGCTCATTTCTGGACTCTCAACAACCAGGCAGCTGAACCTGCAAATCAGATGGAGGTGCTTGGTTTGGGTGTATGAGAAGTTGGTCAGGCATGGTCACACTCCAGTTGCCTAAACAGGGACATTTAGTGGTATTTGTGATGCCCTTTGGAATATTGCCTAGTCAATTGGTTCAGAAGGTCATGGACCTCCTATAGCTTCTGGGGAATCAAATCTTCCATCCCCAGATGGACATCTCAGACATCCTGGCATGGGACACTTTTGGAGCTTGCATAGGCTGTGGGATGGAGGGCAGTGACACAGGTAGAGAGAGATAGTGGTTTTGATATGGATAGTAGATTTTGGGTCTGTTTGCAAACGCTGAACTAATGCACAGACTCATCCTCTGAGACTGGGTGTCTTGATATCTCAGCATGTCTCTTCTGGTCACTCCCTGTAGCTCTGTCAGGCAGTCTGGGGCAGGATTCTCTAATTTTCCATGGGTAGGGGTTCTATTTGGGGAATGCTAGTTGTACCTTTTCAGTACCTAATGTCCTCCAGCTTAACACCACTCCTGACTGGAAGGCAAGTATTAGATGCCCACATCATGGATCAGTACTTGCTCACTGGACTCTTTTCCTGCTTAAGCTTTTCTACCTTCAAAGGGACCGAACCTTTGGGTTTAAAGATGAACTTACAGGAGGTGTCAGGTAGGACCTGCAGCAAACCCAAGCTACAAAACCTCCTCTTCCCCACTCAACCCTTGCTGTGTAATTTCCTCAGTCCCCACAACCATGAAACCATTTGTCCACATGAATGGAAATTAATCTCCAAGGTAGGATTCAGCTCTGGATAGAGACCTAGCCATGTAGGATGGGTCCATATCCGTGTCCATGTCCATGTCCATGTCCATGTCCATGTATCCATGTGTACTAAGTATCTGAGCTCCTGTTGTATCTTGTGGAGAGCTAGTTAACAGAGACCAGCCATAAAGGTCTTGATTCAGTTGTAAATGTGCAGACTCCTAGCATTGTGTGAGATGCTCTCCAGCATCTCATTTGGCCTCTAGCTGCTCACAGAGCATAGGTTTTCCAAAGCCCTACTACATGTTGTCCTAATGTTTTCACCGCTCTAAAACACTCCCATCCCTAAGAAGCAGGAAAAAAAACCCAAACCAGGTCTCTCCAAATTTCCTCCAGTTCTGAGAAGCAAAGGGAAAGCACAGCCTGATCCACTTGTCCCCTCCTTTCCCCAGCTCTTCCAAGGGAACGCCATGGCCTGTCCTTCTGTGGTGCTTTGTGACACCAGTTTCTCCAAAGGCAGCTCAACCGCAGGGCAGAGGCGAGGCACATTCCTGACAGGACCAAGATAGCTTTTTCCCATAGCTCCCAGGCAGTGGGAACAGGGCACTTTTTCAAAGGATTGCTATGCCTAAAGTTAAAATAACAGGAGGAACAGAGTGGGAGATCCAAGCTGGATTATAGTACTTGGGGCTCGATTCCTTCAAATTAAAAAAGGGAAGATGACAAAAGGATGCACTTGGGGAGCTTCCAAAATACTTCTGTGACCACTTCGATATCTCCTTGGTCTCACAGCATAGCACCACAGGAATAAATTTGCCTGATTCCAGCTTGTGGAGCTGCAGCTTTGTTTTTATTAACAGGGATTACCCAGGCTTGTGGTTTTGTTGTTGTTTCCAAAAAGATTTCTCCTGCTGTTGGGGTAGATGAGTTCTTCTTCCTATTCCCCCCCCACCCACCCCCCCACCACCCCAATGGAAGAACAATATTGATATAAGGTCTAAAACACTTAAAATCAGATGGACTGAGTGTTGTTTTACAGTGTCAAAACCCCAAGCTGTCTTTATCCCTCTGATTTTTCCACAAGTTTACAAGCCATGGAAAATCTTGTCTGTTTTCAACTTATAAATCTCCAATGGCTACAGTATTGCCTCTCATGAGAAAATAAATAGATAGGTACTCTGGGGTCACTATGGTGTTGTAGGTGACAATCTTTGAAGCTTTCACAATGGAGTCCGTGCTGCCTGTAAGAGGAAGGAAAGGGGAAAATTGCTTCTTATTATTTTAAAGCTATATCTTACAAAACAGGAACTCGTGCCAGGATAGTTGATTTGGGTTAAAGCCAAGTTGTGCTGCAGTTCCCCTGAGGCGGGACTGAACTTGAGGGCAACAGAGCAGGAGAGAGATACGCCCAGGGGGAGACTGAGTGTTTAATCAATGCTGAGTGATTGTTGATACTTGGGAGCATCAGCAACAGGATTGCATCAGGTGGAAAATGTTACCTTCTCTGCACATGTCCAGACAACTATAGGCAATGAGGGGCACTAGGGACTTAAGTCACAGCAAAACTCACCTTGTCCAACACCTCGATGTCACTGCCTTGGTGCTGTTTTGGCTTCATCTGTCCCACCATGGCTGGAGTTCAGAGGATGCACAGGCTATGTCTACACCAATAAATCATACAGGAGCATCCCAGGGACCTGAATATGATCTATACAGTTAACTTGGATGGACCACAAGGCAGGGAGTGGGGGAGCAATGTCCCTCCCGTTGCAAGAGAAGATCAGATTCATGACCACCTGCAGAACTTGAACATACTTATGTCTGTGGGACCTGATGAGATGCATCCCAGAGTCCTGAGGGAATGGGCTGATGTCATTCTTGGCAGATTGCCAAGCTGCTCCCCATGATATATGAAAAGTCATGACAGTCAGGTGAAGTTCCTGGAGACTGGAAAAGGGAAACATTCCACTCATTTTTGAAAAGGGTAGAAAGGAGGACCCTGGGAATTACCTACCTGTCGGGTTCACCTCTGTGCCTGGGAAGGTTATGAACCAGATCCTCCTGGAAGCTATGTTATGGCACATGGAGGACAGGGAGGTGATTCAACACAGCCAGCATGGCTTCACCGTGGGCAAGTCTTGCCTGACCAACATAATGGCCTCCTATGATGAAATGACTTCATCCATGGACAAAGGGCGAGCTACAGATGTCTGCTGTCTGGACTTCTGTAAGGCCTTTGACATGGTCCCCCACAATATCCTTCTCTCTAAATTGGAGAGATATGGATTTGATGGGTGGATTGTTCAGTGGATGAGGAACTGGTTGGATGGTCGCGTCTAGAGGGTAGTTGTCAATGGCTCAATGTCCAGATGGAGATCAGTGACAAGTGGTGTCCCTCAAGGGTATGTATTTGGAGCAGCACTGTTTATTATCCTCATCAATAACACAATCAGTGCACCCTCAGCAAGTTTTCAGGCAACACCAAGTTGAGTGGTGTGGATGATACACCTGAGGGATGGGATGCCATCCAGAGAGACCTGGATAAGCTTGAGAAGTGGGCCCATGTGATCCTCATGAAGTTCAACAAGGCCAAGTGCAGAGTCCTGCATCTGAGTTAGTGCAACCCCTAGTATCAATACAGGCTGGGGGATGAAGGGATTGAGAACAGCCCTGTGGAGAAGGACTCGGAACAGTGGAAGATGAAAAGCTGGACATGAGCTGGCAATGTGTGCTCACAGCCCAGAAGGCCAGCTGCATCCTAGGCTGCATCAAAATAGTGCGGCCAGCAGGTCAAGGGAGGGAATTCTCCCCCTCTACTCCACTCTGGTGAGACTCCACCTGGAATACTCATCCAGCTCTGACATGTTGGAGCAGGTTCAGAGGAGGGCCACAAAGATGATCAGAGGGATGGAAAACCTCTCCTATGAGGAAAGGCTGAGAGCTTGGGTTGTTCAGCCTGGAAATGAGAAGATTCTGGGAAGACCTTATTGCAGCCTTTCAGTTCTTAGAGGGGGCCTATAAGAAAGAGGTGGACAAACTTTTTAGCAGGGCCTGTTGTGATAGGACAAGGGGTAACGATTTTAAACTAGAAAAGCGTAAGTTTAGGCTAGATATAAGGAAGAAATTTTCTATGGTGAGGGTGGTGAAACACTGGAACAGGTTGCCCAGAGAGGTGGCAGATGTCCCATCCCTGGAAACATTCAAGGCCAGGTTGGACAGACAGGGCTCTGAGCACCCTGATCTAGTGAAAGATGTCCCTGCCCATGGCGGGGGTGATGGACTAGATGATATATGAAGATCTCTTCCACCTCAAACCATTCTACGATTCGATGATTTTGTGGTATGGTGTGTCATCCCTGGTGTGAGCCCAGTAACTTCAGCCACCTCCAAGTCACCTTTGCTCAAACTTCCTACAAAGTGGCTTTGTGCTCCCAAGTACTGGATTTAGACGGGAGCTGCTGCGGGGGAAGATGGGAGTTGCATCGCCCCGAAGGTATCTGTGGTCATCTGAATGGGGAGGAGGCAGGCGATGGCCACCCTGGTCTGCAGAGGCTGGAGGACATGGGAACCATGTTGCAGATCCTGTAGGTGCTCCTCAAGGCTGAAACTCTCCATAGGAGATGGGAGGACCCCAAACATAGGCTTGTATGGCTGCAAACCCTGAGCCAAAGCAGCTGGGGGATTCCTGCATGCCAGATGGTGCCGCAGAACCCGCTGCATCCCCACAGAGTTGCGCTGTGAGCCTGCTTTCTGGCACGTGCATCTGTCTCCCCACTGCCAAGGTCCCAAACACCACCACCCTGAGTAAAAAGCAGTCTCCCTGAGATTTTCCCCAGACAGTGTTTCTCTCTTGCCCTGACCTTGCCCCCGCCTCGCAGGACTGGCCGTTCGATGATGGAGCACCTCCTCCCAGCAAGATAGTGGAAGATTGGCTCAACTTGTTGAAGACCAAGTTCTGTGAAGACCCTGGCTGCTGCGTGGCCGTGCACTGCGTGGCCGGCCTGGGGCGGTAAGTCAGAGCCCGGCACCCCAGCTGCCACCCCACCCATGAAGGGAGGAGAGGGAAAACCATGCCCGCTCTGCTCCTTCCCTTCCCCGGTCCCGCTTTGAGCAGGGTTTTTGCATGCAGTAAAATCTGAGTGGGAACAGGTGTTGACGGGGCGTTCTGCTGCCGGAGCTTCTCCTTGTGCTTCTTATGGCCAAACCCTGGGCGCTGGAGGGGATCTGGGTGGCTCGGTGCTGTCCTGCCAGTGCCCTGTGGCTGTTTTGCTTTTGCTAAAGAGCTCATCGTGGAAATACTGCAAAATGCCGCTGCAACCGGGAGCTGATCCTTTTTGAGAGCTGCTGCATTTTGCTGTTCCTCACAGCACAGGTCAGGTTTTGCATGTGTATTCACATCCACTTCTCCGATAGATTTGCCTCCAAAGTCCCTGTGCTCATTAGAAGAGCAGGAAACAGCTGCCAGCCCTGTCATAGGGGTTTTGCTCCAGAATCATGGTTGGGGCACCACTTGCAGCAAAATGACCAGAAATTACAAATTAAAAGGCTGGTGACTGCCTGCAGTGCCACCATTGTGTGTCCCCCCACCCCAAGTTGGGATGTCAGTCTCTGGGCCACATGGCTGGGGAGTGACCGCTTCTTGCCATTGCCTTTCAGGGCTTCTATCCTATCTCTAGGACAACCTGATCTAGGTAAAGGTGTCCCTGCTCATTACAGGGAGTATTGGACTAGATAACCTTGAAAAGTCCCTTCCAACCCGAAGTATTTTATGATTCTATGAACTGAAACACAAGCTTACAGCATGTGGTTGTGGTTTGGTCACCCCAAAGCTCTGTTGCATTGCTGTGGGTTTACCCCTGTGGGATTGGGCTGACCCACTGCCAAGGAAGCAATGGTGGCATCCAGCCATGGCTGCAAATAAACACCAGATCATAGGGTGATGAGATAATTCAGGTCAGAATGGACCTCTGCAGCCTCTAGTCCATTCTTCTGGCTCAAAGCAGCATCAGGGACATCCAGGGATGCTGGGTGTTTGTTTTGTAGTTAAAGACCAGGACAGTACCTTATCACATGTGTACCTTGGGTAAGTTAACCTGTGCCAAAACAAGGCCATTCATTGCATCTTGGGACATACACAGTCACCTCCAGTTAAACTGCTGCTTCCTGACAGCACCTCCATGGAAATGGTGATGCTGGTGGATGGCGATTTTCCCTTTACTCATCCTTCTGTTAATGGAGAAGGGCCTGTCAGAACTGGGAATGAACAGAAAGAATGAACTGTCCCTGACCAGCTGCTGGGCTATTTTTCACAACCTCCTTGCATTTTGAAGTTGCTGTGTGCTACCCAACTCAGGGTGGCTGTATGTCTCCTTTGTGCTTACAGGGGAACTGAAGCTTTATAGTCTGTACATATACTGTGTAAGAATAAACAGAATGAAATTTTTTCTCGAAGTGGTCTCCCTGCCTCCAATACTTGTGCATTGAAGGTCTTCTGAGTTGCATGTTAGTTTTACATATTTAACAACCCTCAGTGTATTTTTCTTCATCACCTACTGTCCTGTTGGCTTGTGCAATTGTTAGCACCCACAAAATCCCGTGGCAAGGATTTGCAGATTGACCATAAGTTACATGAAGAACTGCATTGCATTTGGTTTGAAGCTTCATTGTGTTGGTTTGATTAAAGACCTAGATTTTGCATTAAGAGACCATGACAAATCAGCCTCTGTACCCTTTCTGTGCCTTTTGTGGGTTTATAAATCTCTGTCCACCCTCCTATTGTTCATCTTTTTTTTTCCAGCCTGAAAAATCCCGGTGTGCAATTCATTCCTAAGTGTCAGCTTGCCGAAATCTGAGATGAAGTTTTTGTGGTGCTTCCAAACCAAGATCTTGTTCCAGCCCGTCATTTCAACCTGCATTTTGAAACTCCACTTAAATCGTTTTCAATCCTTCCCACATGGAACAAACAGCACAGCTTGATACTTAGAGCGGCTAAATTTTCCATACAGAGAGATGTGATTGTTTTATGAAGAAACCGAAGTCATCTGAAATAAATGGCAATGGCAACATGTGGCTGTTAAATGTGAGCAGCAAAAGCAATAATCACCTAAGTCCATAACAGTACATGTCATGTCCTCCTTGTTCACCTGTCAGGGACATGGAAAATGAGCAGCAATGCAGCGAGGCAGCATGGACTATCAGATTTGAAATCACATCCAGGGCTTTGGAGCCAAATCTCTGAAACTGCAAACTCAAGCTGTACATGAGATCTACAAACAGGAATCACCCTGGCTAAACATGCACGTTTCTTCCAGGAACATGGCTATGCAACCAGGGCCCTGGGCACTTCTGCAGTATATTCCATCCCTTTGCAGTCCCCTGAAGATTCAGACAAGCTGGCTTTGCACAGAGAGGGAGGAAGGCATTCTCCTTACTTTCGTTACTTACCTTACTTAGGTAAATTGCAAAAGGTAAAGTAAATTTACCTTACTTCTTTCATCCCTGCTAGAAAGCTGCTGGGATGAACACAGCTCAAAGCTATCCCAGGATGTGGCAGCAGCAAGTGTTGGAGGTGGCAAACAGAAAGGGTCGAACAAGAAATTGTAAAAAAACTTAGTTCATTTTACCGTTTGGATCAGGAACCAGAAGGATACATTTTCTCCTCTTGCTGAGGCTGCTCTCTCTCTTTACAAAGTTTGCAATGCTCCCCTGACCTGGAGGGACTGTGACTGTGGGTGTTGTACCTGCCATCAGGTGAGAGGGAAGGGATGGGGGGCAACTATTCAGTGATTCCCTGTCCTGCTGGGCTTGTGTGCCCACTTGCTGGATCCTCTTCTCCTGTTCAATCTCTTTGGAAAAGACTGGTTTTCTTTTTACTTTTCCAGAATTTCTGACAAACTCATTCCTACCCCACACTTATTTGTCCCTTCATGTTCCCTTGTTTTATTTTTATATTCAGGAGAATCAGTTGTTTGAAGAGAGCTGACATATCTGAAACTCTGCATCATCTTGTCTCTCTCCACAAGTTTTTCTGTCCCAGGAGAGTTTTCCTTTCCATCCTCTTCTCACCAGACACAAGATTTTTTCCTGGGAATTTCCTTCCTGATACTGCCATTCTGTTTTTGCCACATCTGCTGCATTGTAGTTTCACTGGCTGCAAAAGGAGCATTTTCAGGCTGATTGGCATAGTCAGGACTGACATACTCTTGTCTGGAAATGTTGGACAAGAAAGGGCTGCTAGGAAGGCAGATTGTCATTACAGATCAAAATCTTCCCATCAAGGACATAGACATGGTTTAATGGCTCTGAGAGTTAGCTACTGCACTCTGTTCTGTGCTATTATTTTATTTACTTTTATTTTGTTACATTTCTGCCCCTAAATAACTACTCACTCTTTTTTTTTTCCTTCAAATAGGGAGAGCCTCACCTCCCAACATAAAAAAAAAATATCTGATTTTGCTGCAACTAGACAATAATGAACATCTTAGTCAAGAATAAACAGCCGACACAGGGGATGGCTGGTCCACAGGAAAAAGGGAGGAAGATGGGGAAAGGCAAACTTTCTGACTCAAAACAGGGGGATGAGCTGAAAGGCAGGTCTCCTTGGACACCACTGCCAGGGCAGGGGCTGGCTGAAAGAAGGATTTTCAGAAGAGCAGGGGTGGCATTTCCAAGAATGTGGCCCCCTTTGAGGATGTGGGTTTGAGATGGACAAAGAATCTGATTTGGTCCATCTTACCCTGTATATAACTGCTGGGACCATTTCATGTTTAGCAGCGCAAGGAGGCTGGGGAAGTCTGGTGCTGAGGGATGAGAGAACTGAGCAGATGGCATTAACCATAGGAGAGCATCTCACAGGGAAATAGGTGAAAATTAAAAAATAAGCTATGAAGTCAAGAGGCAGAAATTAGCCCTTGTGTTGTGTTGACCCTGGCTGGACACCAAGTGCCCAGCAAAGCTGCTGTTATCACTGCCCTTGTCAACCAGATTGGGGAGAGAAAATAGAATGAAAAGCTCTTGGGTCGAGATAAGGGCAGGGAGATCAACTCAACAGTTATGTTCATGGGCAAAACAGACTCGACTTGGAGAAATTAAATTTATTACCATTCAAATCGAAGTAGGGTAATGAGAACTAAAATCACAACTTAAAAACACCTTCCCCCCATGCACCCCTTCTACCAAGGCTCAGACTCACTCCCGAATTCTCTGCCTCCTCCCACCAGCAGCGCAGGGAGTTGGGGAATGGGGGTTGTGGTCAGTTGGTCGGTTTATCACAGCCGGTCCTCGGCGCTCCCCCCGCCCTGCCCCGCCCCGCCCCGCCCCGCGCGGGTCCCTCCGGCGGGACACAGCCCTCCCTGCCCCGCTCCAGCGGGAGCCCTTCCCGCAGCTGCAGCCCTTCCCCCCCTGCCCCAGCGTGTCCCCCCCGCGGGCGCAGCCCCCCCGGCCCAGCCGGCCCCAGCCCCCCCGCCCCCGGGGGCACCGGCCCTGCCCCAGCCCGGCCCCGGCCCGGGCTCCTCCCCGCGGGGCCACAGGCCCTGCCCGGAGCTGCCCCAGCGCCGCTGCCCGCGGGTCACAGCCCCCTGCGGGCACCCCCTGCCCCGGGGGGGGCCCTGCCCGGGCTGCGGCGGGGGAGCTGCTCCCCCGGGGGCTCCGCGGGCCGGGGGCGCCGTGGGCTGGGGGGGAAGGGAATCTCTGCTGCGGGCCTGGAGCGGCTCCGGCCCCTCCGGCACCGCCCGGGGGCTGCAGGGCCGCGGCTCCCACACAGGCTCACTCCTCTCTTTGGCTACAATTCTTGTGCAGATTTTTTTTTTCCCGTCTTAAATATGTTATCACAGGGGCACTACCACCACGACTGACTGGCTCAGCTCTGGCCAGCGGCAGGCCTGTCTTGCAGCCAGCTGGCATTGGCTCTGTGGGACATAGGAGAAGCTTCTAGTAGCTTCTTACAGAAGCTGTTACACTGTAGCCCCCAGCCTCACCCGGGTACCAAGACCTTGCCACACAAACCCACAAACCCACTACAACCATAAAGAAATAGGTAGAATAACTACAAATTTAATTCTATTTTATTTTGTAAAAATTAAGGAGGAGCTTATTGCTTCAGTGGCTTATGTTGATGGTGCAAGAGCTTGAACCCCTGGGTGTCACTGCCTGTGTGTCTGACATGCATTTGGAAACAGGAGGACACAGGAGGTGAGGACACACCACCTCCATGGGCCCTCGTGTGTGCAGGCACATGTTGACAGCCTCCAAGTCCATAAACAGCTGCTGCAAAGGGAAGGATCACTGGTGGGAAGTGGTGGGCAATCCTGTGGTGTGCCTCTGACATGAGGGAGCAGGGTGGTGGGGACAAACACAAGCAACTTGCTCAGGGAGGAGCTGCAGGGGGCTAAAAATAGTGTCTGTCGCAAATGCTTTCGTAGAAGTGGTCCCACCTCGGCACAAAGGGATGGACTGGGTGCCTTCTCAGGGGCTGATCTTGCCCTATTTTTAGCCTGGTTTTGTAAGGAAATGGGCGCCTGTCCATCTCTCCCTATGTTCTTCCCAGCTTTAACTTTTCGGTCTTTTGGCCACCCAGAACTAAACATGACAGACTATAGGTTGGAGACCTCAAAGAGAAAATGTGCTGGAGAGTTTCTCAGCACTCAAAAGTGAATGCTGGTGCTGAGAGAGGCTGCTACACCATAGCCCCTTGCCCATGCCTTGGTCAGCAGGGATGCGCTGCCTGGCTGGTCTGCTCTGTTGCACACGCACCATCATTTGAGGACATGGCAATGATCAGCGGCTGCTACATGGGGAAAGGACATGCCTGGGGACATGGATGGCATCTGTGATGACTCAGGTGGTAGGGGATGATGTGGGACAGGGGCACCCCAAGGAGCTGTTGTTGCATAGGGAGCACCACGGGGCACATTGGGTCTGTGACCTGTTCCCCTGGGTGGGGGGGGCAGGGGAAAAAACACGGCTAGTGACAGAGTATATAAAAAGGTGGTCTTTGGCATTGGCCTTCCTAGTGCAGGAAAGGTGAGGAAATGCAAAGTTCCCATATGAGGAAGGGCAGGAGAGGAGCCATGAACCACAGCAAGGCAGTGAGGTGGAGAAGGACAGCAGGGCACTCTTACCAGAGAGGTTGAGCTAGGAGGAGCTGCAGCCATTCTGGAGCAGTGCAAGGTGCCTTTGGCCTCCTGCAGCCTGTCAGAGGCCATGAGGAGATGGGGACTTGCACCCCTTTGAGTGGGATCATAGGTCTGTCTGCTCCTGGGGAGAGACGAAGGGAGGCTGTCAGACTGTCGTTTCAGTGAGCATGGCCTTCCTCCTTCATGATCCCTCTCTGGGTTTTGTCTTCTGTGGGGTGCTTTTCACAGGGTGACTCTGACACACCTCAGCCTGTGTGTGGGACCTGACCCCAGCCCAGCCAAGATGAATGATGAACAGGTTGCAATGCCAAGGAGACAAGTTTTCCAGTCTCCATCTTGGGAGATGAGATTGGATTCATAACCTGGAAGTTATGGGCCAGCACCGTCCCAGGCAGCGCATTGTGGTATGTCCATCACCAAGGGGTGGACATGTCTCAGGTCACTTCTGGGCCAGGAGAAAGCTGCCATGTGAGACATTAGCAAGGGACACAGCCTGTCTTCAAGCCTTTTATTTCCATCCTGTCTTTTACACTTGCGTTGTCTTTGAGATCCCAGGTTGGCCAGCCCTAACCTCAGGGTACTGACTCCTTCCGTGGCCTATGTTTACTGTAGGGTCCCCACTACTACCACTGTAACAAATGACTATTTTTCCTTCTGTGCTGGCCAGAGATTGCCTCTCTTCCCAAACCCTCATTTCTGCTTGATGTCTGTCATCCTAGCAAGGCTAAAACCAGACTGCAAACCTTCAGTCATTGGCAGACCTTCTCCTGACTTCAGCAGCCTCAGGCTTTTGCATTATTGGTCAGTAAATTGCCCCAAAAAATTTTTGGGAGGAACTACTAAGAAAAAGCATCCTGTAGATGACCAGTAGTCAGCCATCACATGGAAGTCTCTGGATGCTCTTATTCACCATCTGTATTAACTCCAGATGTGCACAAACTGAACAATATGTTTGAGAACCATCTACTTGGCTGAAAAAGTGACATAATTTCCCCTAAATGTCCCTTTTTGAATGATTTGTTCCTATCTTTCTGGACATAGCTCCTTTTTCACAGAACATGTGGGACTGCCGTTGGAGGCAAGGGGATGGGGGCAGCTTGATGCGATGGTATACATTAGCATTTTTTCCTGTTCCTGGGTACAGCTGACTGGAAAAAAACACTTTCACTGCTTGGAGGGGAGGAACTCACGAGAGAGCAGTGACTCTTGGCAGTCCCCATTGAGTGCAAGGTGTGCCAGAACTGTGCAATGTGAAAATGGTATGGCAGGGTGGGCCATGCCCCACACAGTGCCTAAACCCGACTCTGGGTCCAGCTCTGAGTGTGAGACTGTCCCACCAGACCCAGCTCGAGGACCATGCAAGGTCTGTGCCACCATTATCTCTGTGCAGAGCGTGTTTGGAGCCCAATCATTTGCACTTGGGAGCAGCGTGAATTCTCTGGGCAGGAGCACTGCATGACCAAAGAACTGAATCTAGACAGCTTCGAGGAACATGGTAAAAGCTGTTTTGGAAGCTTGGATTGGGTCAGGGCTTTGCAATTTATCTGGTCATGGCTGGGTTTCCTCTTAGCTGCTGTCAGGATCAGTGTGAGGATAGCTGCACACTGGCTGCAAACCTATTGTTCCTGGTCGATACAACCCCCAAATCTTACATTACATTCACAGTTTGTAGTGAAGAGTGTTTCAGAGAATTCTCACTTGCCATGAGTTGTGTTTGGCTATAAAGCCTTTGGTTTTGATTTGAAGGCTTCAAGAACTGGCAAACTCACCCCTTCCTGTACTGACTTGTTTTGGTGGTTTATCATCCACGTTGTTAAAACATGCACTTAACTTTTCTTTTGAATTTGTTTTGTTTCCTAAATACGAGTTTGAGCCATGCTGTCCCACATTAAATCTCTCCTGCAGACACTCCAAAGGTCTATGCTGACCTTACCTCACTTTTCCTTTGCCAGTAGACAGCTGACCACTGGGGCAGAACAGCTGATTTATTCTGATGTAAATCAAAGCACAAACATATCCCCAACCTATTTTTATTTGGCCAAGAGAGATTATTGAGTACAGCTGCAATTATGTGAATGCAGTGGGTGACCCTTGTGAAATCTGGGCTGCTAAGAGGCGCAGATAATCCTGTGTGATGCTGTTAGGACTATCATGATCGCAGCATGACCTGTGTGGTGGCCACAGCCTGTGCAGGTACAGGGCAGGGGTAGATGTACAAATACATTTGAGCATGGAGAGCTCTGGTATTCCCTGATAGCCTTCTGTGCTGAATCCAGAAAGGGTCTGGATGTGGAGATGTGGCCACTGCCCATGTTGCCATGTTTCTGCCTCTGCTTTTAGGACTTGCACCCCTGTGGCTTGCAACCTCCTCAGGTTCATGCTGCTGAGCCTTGCTCTCCAGCAAGACACATTGTGTTCCTCAACCTCCTTCATACCAGATGAGGAGTCAGGGCACATCCCGACTAAAAGCTGAGAGCATGACACCATGCCAGACAACTGCAATTTTTGCCTCAAGTAGGTGGGCATGAGCCAGATTTGCCCCGTGTTAAAGACTGACATTTTGTCATACATTCAGCACCCTCAATTAAGCCTTTGATTTTATTTTTTTTTGTTACTATTATTTTATTTATTGCTGCTTTAAAAACCTGAGAATACCCATGGATCTGTTGTTGTTTTCTCCAACAGTACCTGCCACAGAGGGAGCTGGCTGCCAAGAAAAATAAGAATACTAATCCCTCAAAGCTTCTAGCTGTTCTGGCTTTCAATCCTTGCCCTGCTGTAGCAAACATCTACCCCATCACAGTGCAGGAGATGCAGTTAAGAGGCAGAAGTCTCCAGTTCCCAACTTTTGAGTAGCTTGTATGGAGCACTCCAAAAAGCTTACTTTGCACCCACTCTTATCTAAACATGCCTAAGCCCCAGCATGCTGCTTCAGCTGTGCTGGCTTTACACTTCAGGCTGTTTTGAAAGTGAATTTGTAAAGCCATTAACATTATTTAAACAGTTTAGCCACAGAATTACCCGGTGGTGCAATCCAGCTGCCAGAAACAAGATGCAAGGCTCATTTGTGTTACAGATCAAACAAACCTCGGCCAAAGCACGTGGGCTCTGGAGAATGCCAAAACCAGGGGTGATGGGGGGAGTGAGAGCTCACTGGCTTTCTGCTTAGTGGGATATGTCATCAAGTGTGGGTTGTAATTTTTATTTTTTTTATGAGCTGGTTTGGGTCCAAATCAGACCAAAACCAGATTCTTTTTCCCCTGAAGTTTCTGGAGCACTAGAAGGCATCAGGGCCCCGGGTCTCCTGATGCAGTTGGCTTCCCAGAGAGCCTGTTTCAGCTGGTGGCTTCAGGGCCCAGGTTAGGGACACATGGAAAGCTCAGGGCTTGCAGACAGAGCTTCCCATGCCCTGGATCTCATGGCAGACCTCACCAACATCACCTCCTCTTGGGCGACATGCCCCAGCTCCTGGTTTTCTCCATGCTGAGGCAAAGTCCTCTTACACTGCAGAGGAAACATGCTCAAGTATTTGGGGCAAGATTCTGGGAACTGAGCTTTTTCAGGCAGTTGCAGATGGCTAATTCCTCCAAGCTAAACCTGTGACAAGGTTCATGTATAGTGGTAAAGTCTTGGCCAGCCATGGTCACATTAGCTGGGGCTTTCTCTAACCACCATGGCAAGATATGCTCCCTGTTCTGATGCAACTATAATAAAGATGGGCAAAGCATAGAGGACTGGAGAAACAGAGGCACGGAGCCCTCAGATGACGTCTCTGAGGCTTAAAGGGGATTTCCACCAGAAGTCAAGCTACACTCTTGCAGACCCTGATGGTACCTGATATTCAAGGCAGGATCTTTCATGCTCTGATAATACAGGTGAGAGCAACTGCCTAAAAACATGTCAAGGTGTCAACGTTGTCGAGGTGTCTGAATCAGGATTTTTTTCGTCTTGGTTATCTGGTTCTTTTGGCTGGTGTCTTACAGCAAGCCTGGCTATTTGATTGTGTTCCTCTGAAACTTTCAGACATGCAGCTGGGAAAAACAATTGGTATTGTTTCATATTTAGACGGAGCATTAAAGGCTGAAACGTGCAAAGAGACATAAGCTGCTGGGAGGGCTCAGACCATCAGCTCCCTCTGCTGACCTGCTCTGGAGGGAAACAGTGCTGCTAAATTCCAAGACTCCTCGGGCTGGAAAAACCAGACTGAAGTGGCATGTGACAATATTACTCCAGCAGCACAGAGGTGGAGACTAGGGGATGACTCTTCACAACCCTTACCAATGCAAAAACTAGACGGCACCAAAAGAGGCTACTGAGGGAAAAATTGGAGCAAAAAAAGGTGGTCATTCACACGGTGTGTCACAAAACTGTGGAGTGCCTTGCTGCAGGAAGTTGTGGATTTGGAAAGTTTGTGTATGCTCAGAAAGAGGCAGGAAAAATCTGGGATAAAAGTTCACTGAAGACTACAAAATGCAGAGATCCCTTTTCTTACCTGGGAAATTCCCAGCTCACAGGGTACTGAATGCTGGGAATTGTTTTAAGGAAATATTATTATATATTTGTTCTAGGCCTATGTTCTTTCTTGGGCGTCTACTGCTGTAGGCAGGATGCTGACTCATGCAGCTTGTTCTCCCACTAGTCCCAGGGGACGGCTGAAGTGTCCAGAAGAGGTGATGTGTGCACAGCTTGGTGCACTGGAGCCAGGGAACAAAAGCATTTTGGACAAAGTCAAAGAATTTTTTCTTTATAGTGGGAAAATTAGATTTTGTTATTGTCTCAGCCTCCATGCTGAAGGAACCGACTGTGGAGACATCTACACCAAATGGAGATGTTGCAATAGCACTAAGGGTGAACTGACCTTAGGTTCAGACACAACTAGGCAGCTTGGTGACTCAGTATTTTTCTTAAATTGTTCTTTTTGAACTAGCATGGACCT
Source organism: Falco punctatus (assembly GCF_963210335.1). NCBI lineage: Eukaryota > Metazoa > Chordata > Aves > Falconiformes > Falconidae > Falco > Falco punctatus. The sequence goes on along the minus strand of NC_137582.1, from coordinate 87,482,464 downwards.
AGGCTGACATGTCTGACATTCAGGTGTAGCCTTATGGGACCAAGAAACTCGTATAAAACATGATGATCACGCTTTGAATGGAGGTTCCACTAACACTAGTGAAGCCATTGCAAGTATTAGGTGGGAAATGATTCTGAAACAGCAGGAAGACCAATATGTAATGAGTGTTTCTGAACTCTGGAGATGAAGAGGTTGTATTAATAGAGCTTGGAATTGATCTGAAGAATGTTGATTCTTCAGAGTGTCTCCTCAGAGTTAACAAGCTATCTGGGCTGCTTCAAACAGAAAGTCATAGAAACAGAAGACTATACAAGGACACTTTTCTGGATAAATGATAGATTTTTTTCTAATCTGTGATGTTGAATGAGCTTTGTGGATGTCTTCTCACTGTGGTTTGATGTGTTCTGGATGTCTCGGGATTATTGCCTTTCTGTTAGGCATGTGGCTGGCAGGCTGAACAGCACGGAGATCAGAGCAGAGGCATTATTAGGGGAGGGGATATCGAGAGCCTGAACATACAGTGGCTCTCAATTTGTCCGGACAAAGTGACATTTTCATTGTTAACACTTTTTTCTTTTAACATCAGCAAGAAATTTAGAACATTTCTGAAGACCAGGCACTGAGGAGAGCATTTAGAAGAAATGCTGATCTGGCACCCTTGCAAACCAAAGGCATGGGTTTCTGTCAGACCCTGCAGAAAAGACGACACAGTTGCTTAACACTATTTCCAAGGTTTGTGAAAAGATTTAAGCAAACAGAGCATTTAGGTTTCCTGGGGACATATCTGGGTACCTGATTCGTCAATGTCATTAACCTCCATGGGGTAGCTGTGGCTGGGATTCGATTGTTGAAACACTTCTCATTTGAAATGGATCCTATGTCTTACCTACCAGACTCATGTGGATGTTTTAGATACCCTTGGTCATCTCAGATGTTTCTAGCTGTCTCCTTTTAGGCAAATTAATCCACTTTAAGCTGAGTATCTACTGTAGGTTAGGCTGGATCGTGCTCTAGGCTTGTTGATTTGAACTCCAGTGACTGTAGGAGAAATGCAGCCACCAAATTTACATGGCAGCATCTGAACTTGGGTGTCCTAATCTGGAGGGAGTCTCAGTCTGCACTGCCTCCTAGGCAGGTGAATCAGGAGGACAGTGGTGAGAACGACATGAATGCAAAGTATTTAATCCTATTTTCATTCTTCTCAGACAAATTCAGGAGAGAACACAACATTTGTTTGTTATTCAGAATAATGTCCCTGTCCTCCACTTGTGACCCCATGGCCACACCACACAGATTTCTTTTGTACCCTGCACTTTGCCAGGTGAGGGAGAGCTGGCCTCAAGTACAATTGTCTTGGGAGTTTTCTGTTCCATTAACAAAAAAGATGGTACTTGTGGTGGTACTCTTGTAACAATATGGGTCAGCAGTTATGTCTCCGTGGCCTTTTCAGGCTCTGTTCCACTTTTCAAAGAGCCCTCTGGCCAGCTGGAGAGAAGCTTGCTTTGCCCTTAGAGAAGTCAAGGTAGTTCTCAGAACAAATTTGTCATGGTTGGCCCCAGAATTGCTTTGTTTATCCATGGTGATATCAACCATGAGGATCGCTTAAAGAAAGTTGTCCAGCTCTGAAACTACATTCTTTTCCTTTGAAGAGCACTCAAGAAAAATGTTAAATTCGCTGGTAGATAAAGCTTTTGCTTGATGGTTTAGAATTCTGTTTATGTAAGATCTGGAGGTGAACCTCTGAGAATCCAATGCCTTAATACTTCTGACAGCCACAGCTCAGGAAGACGAGAAATCATGTTGCACCTGCCTCCTTATTTCACCTTGCAAAATATTTCTTTCTCTTTTCTTGCAAATGTTGTCAAGATTTACCCCTTGAAAAAAAATAGAAAAAAGAATTGGCATATCTCCAAGAAAATCATTGTATCTCCAAGTCTATCATGTGCTAATTTACCCTCTAGGATTTTCAGAAGAGATGTTTTGCCAACAGACAAAGTGAGAAGCCATTTCTGCCCCACCAGACTACTTGCCTATGTGATGAGCCAGGCAAATAAAGAATAATTACCCGCATGCTGGGAGTATAGTCCAGATCCTCCTGTACCTTGGAGTATTGCACAGCGTCAACATACCACCAGACCCAGCTGGGTTGATAAAGCTTCTACCAAAATAGACTGTAGTGCCTGTTTGCCTGGTTCCTGCCGTGTTTCTCTGCTGCTTAGAGTGGAGGCTGCTGAGCAGACATGGCTTTCTGTGGACCTTCAGGATGCTTCATCAGGTGAACTGCCCAGAGCTGGAGATTCCAGGATCCTACCCTGGCAAGTTGCCTTGGAGCCTGGGCTCTGTTCCTTTTCCTGAGCAATTAAGAATCCAGAGCAGAGCTGTATTTTGAAACAATATCCAGATGCCACCCCTGCCCTTCCCCCTTGCCCTCAGTACTATCACTTTCCTCTGCACAGTGTCAGCAGTGTGGCATAATGATGACATACACAGCCTCTGAAATGAATAGAGAATGAGCAACCATCGGAAGATGATGCTGTGTGGCAATGCTGGGAAGCTCCCAGCCCCACGCCTGAATTCCCTCATCTGTCTCCTTAGTATGACATGATGGTTGGCACAATCCATGTGTCTCCTGAACACTACCTAACATGGGCGATCCCAGCATGTGGGACCTCCCCTCCGAGCAGAGCTGAGTTCTGGTACTCAGCGGCTCATTGATATATGCCTGCCCTGCCATGAACGATGGCTTGTGGTGACGAGGATGAGGTTAGCTCACACAAAGCCTTTGCAGACAGAAAGCTGACGTGCAAGCACATTTATGGCAACTGTGAATTTGCTGCCCTTTTTCTTTGCCCCTTTTTTCCCAATGTTTTGGGTTTTTGGTTGTTTTTGGGTTTTTTTTCTGCTGCCACTGAAAGTGTTGATCATTTTTCCATTGACTGAGGTAGGAGCATGATCTTCCTTTGAAGAGCAGTCTCCATTTGTGGCTAGAGGTTCAGAAGCATGAATCTACCAGGCACAGAGTGTCCCTAATTCCTGCTACCTTTTCTGCCTGTTCACTGTCCTCTGCTCTTCTCATGGCTCAAATAAACGGATATCAGTTTCTCCCTTTTGGAACCAGGGCAAGACATTGCATGGATTGGACTGAAGACGTGACTCACATAATTTCTGTTGTGGAGAGCAGGTATACATCTTGTCTTCGGTGGGCTAAGTAGCACCAGGTAGCACTAGGTAGTTTCCTGCAATAGCTTTCCCAGAACTGCGTGTGTTGAGAAGACTATGCTGGTGGAAGCTTTCTATAGCCAGCTCCTTTGGAGAGGTGCAGAGACCACAGCACTGTTATCTCCATCACTGGCAATAGGTCCAGTGATCCCTGAACTCAGTGCCTGCCTGTTGACCTGTTGGTCTGCCTACCTTCCAGCTCAGGGAGGGGGGAATCCCATGAGAAGGAGCATGAAGCTGTCTTTTCCTTACATGGAGTCATTCCCCAGTGTGGCCCCAGGTTTTCCCACAAATGTACTTCTCATTAGCACTGATTATTGATCTGATTATTACAGATTATCTCTGTAACAGAAGGGCTGCTAGCTATCAAAGCCCACTGAGGCTGGGTGGAAGCCCAGGATGTGGTCCAGCTGTGAAGTGCTGCGACCATGTGGGTGCAGGAAGAAAATGCCTTGCTTTTCTGTCAGGAAGAACTCAACTTCTTCTAGACACAGGCCTTGGGTGGAGGGGTAGGGATGATGAATATAACCACACCACGGCATGGAGGACTTTCTGTTTGTTGCCTTGTCTTCAGATGCATAATATAGTTCTGTCCAAGATGGACACAATCTGTATCAAAAATCATAGAGAGAACCAACAATGTTCCCAGGTCTTTACCGTCTGTCAGGGCACCACATCCACATTTTCTTCATTCAACCTGGACACCTTCACCTCTGATCCTCTTGTTGCTCAGTGGCCTTTCCAGGCAGCCACACACTGGGTCCATCCCTCACCTCTGCCATGGATGGTGGCCCTGTGGAAAGTGGACAGGACTTGGCAAATGGAAACCAGTGGAGAAACCAAATGGACCAGAAGGAGAAAACCATCCATCTGTACACCAAAAGGCTCCTTTATACCTCATGCTGAGTTGAGGAGTAGTTTTCTGGACTGAAGTTGTGCTGGGTTGAGGTGTTCATTATTGGCTCATGAAGGACTATGAAAAGTGACATGAGGGCAACACTCCTGTACCAGAACCTGTTCCTATGGAACAGGTGTAGGGAGTTCTGACCAGGGTTCAAACTCCTGTGTGGGTGGGCAAAGGCCTGAAAAATTGTCTAGCCACTTTTGCTGCAGAAATTATAATATGTATATGTGCTGGTGAACATAACTTGAAATCTCTTGCTTTGTTAGATGCCATCTTTTTTGTTTGGTGTGATTTTTCCACAGTTGATAACCTTGATGGCATCTGACCCAGTGGGGCATAAAGGAGAAGAAATCCAGGGCACTGAGGGGTGACCCTGGTCAGGGCATAGTCTTGTAGCTGCTAGGCACAGGACACAGCACGTTGGCATCAGCACTGCTGCTACCGTGTTAGCAGTGCCAGCACGTAGGAGAGATATTTTGATGTGCTAGGCCACTTTCTGCCCCCAGATGTGCACATAAAAAAAGGCTATTTTCTATAAACATCATGCAATTTTTAACATATTTAAAGTTGCAGATTTTCCATGTTCGAAAGCTGAGTGTGAAGAATTTTCAGATTCTCGGCAACTCACTTCAGACTGAATTGCTAACTTCCTCTAGATTGACTGAAATGTCTGTCCCAGAGCAATTTTGTTGGCTAAAATTATTACATGAAAAATGGAAACTTCTTGTGTAAACTCTCAATTTGACAGAAAATGGTGGATTTCATACTAATAAATGCTTTTCCACCAAAAATTTTCATCGGTTCTAAAATGTTGTCAAATGCTTTCCCCAGATTGGAAGGCACATATGAAAAAAACTGAAATGAAGGCTGAGAATGTAACTTAGTTAAATAACACATGTCAGGAATTTAGCCTCCTTTTCTGTTTTCAATTTGTCCCCTACGGATGAAGGTTTTCTTGATTGTACACATTACGGGATATTATTTTTCATCTAGCTGTAGTAAATATTTTTCAGTTAGTGACAGTTTCATGTCTGGTTAACTTTCTGTAAGGTACACAGATTAAACAGTGATGTTTTTGATCTTTGAGGAGATTAATGACATTTAGCATGAGGGCTGTGCAATGAAAATTAACCCTCCTGAAATATTTTCAAGTGTTCACTTAATGTGTGTTCTTCACACCAGTTTTCCTGCCAGAAAAGTTATCCATTGGCACACTCACTATAAACTCAGCAAGAGGGTAGACATGTGAAAGCAGATTAATTTCTTCCTTTGCACAAATATTTGCAAAATTCAGGTGTGGGACTTTTTTTTTTTTTTTTTTTTTTACATTTTTGCCCATCTTTCTAGCATTGGCACCCTAGATTTACCAAGTCAGCCCACATTTCTGAGTCAGGCAGCTGAGAAAAACATAGAAGTGAAAGCAATCCATATATTGCTGGAAAAATCACATCGTTAAATGCCAAGAGGTTCTGACTGAAAGGATTGAGAAAGAGGCAAATGCCAGTAATTGGCCCCGACACAAAGTTATTTATAGTAAGCCTAAGTAGGGTGAAGTCTAGTCCACTGGGTTCACCTCTCAGGATCAGGCCCTGGTTCTCCTGGGATTTAATTTCTCAGAGAACCACAGGGATGGCAGATGGGAAAGACTTGTTAGGTCATCCTGTCCACATGCCCTGGAAGGAGCAGAATGAGATTGTCTCTTTGCTTCGTTCTCAAGTGCCTCATCTAGATTTAAACAACTCTAGCAATAAGACTGTTATTGCAAGAAAATTCCATTGCCTACATGTACTTTTGCAAAACCGCTTTTTTAAAGCTCTTGACGTCCATTTGTTAATTTTGCCTGAACTGCATCACAAAAGAGAAAAGTGAAAGTGACCTTGGGCAGCTCAATCTATCTGATGCCTTAAAAATAGAATTAAATCACTTATCATAATGAAATGGGGTTTATGGGGACTTGCTACAGGGCCATTAATATTTTTGGCTATCCTAATTTTGCATTTTTTTACATTGAAGTGTTTGGACTTCTTTAAATTTCAACTTAAATTGAATTTCCAGTGTTTGTATTGCTTTATTTTGGCACCTATACTCTGTAACTTGCATACCTGAAAATTGCTCATATGTTTTCATCTGGGTTTAAGTTATTTTTAATCTGTGGCTTTATCTCCTGTTTCCAGGCTATCTCTAACATGAACGACTTTTATTAGCTATGTGGTTATACTATGCATGCTTGGCCTTTGCTTGGATAGGAGAGGTTGCACAGACGTCTGTGTAAAGTCAAGGATAGGCATATGAAAGACCTACTGTAGCAACCAGAATTATTAATTTTCTTTTTTTTTTCTAAACTAAAAGAGTCATGGGAAAATATTAATTCAGTGAACAAGAAATTCTTCGTTTGAAAAAACTTGGGTTTAAAGTGAATTTACTGAGTCCAAGGTTAGGCTTCAGTGGAACCTGGCCAGGATTACGGGCTGGGAACTCTTGAACCCACTGGTTTTTGAGCCCTGGGTGAGTTCATATGGTAATTAACCCCAGGAGCAGGGGAACATGGGTGCTGCCTGTGGCAATGCAACATAATTGGTATCAATTTTTATTTTGCTACTGTTGGCTGTGGAACTGATAAAATGCCAATTCTTTTGGGTGTGCACCGTGTTTGGAAAGCTTCCAGTTTCTAGGAAACTAAAAATTACACATATACTGATTTGAATCCAATTTGGACAGGAAATTTTTTTCCTGTCAACTTGGAAATTGTGCTTTCCTTACAATGAGAGTCACAATCATGTCTTTTTGTCGGTGATACTCTCTGTATAATTAATGCAAATGAATAAGCATGTGCAATTTGGTATCTTTATTTAGTTTGTAATATAAATGAAAATCATATCCATGGAGATGAGCTGCTGCATCATCCAGGTGTTTACAAGCTGCTGTACCACATTCCCTTCCATGCTTGTGAAAAAGCACTATGAAACTTTTTTCCAGATTAATTTTAAAAAGAAAATGTTTAGCCTCTAAATCAAGTCTTTCTTTCTGTGCAAGGAACTGAATTCCATAACAAATTCAGCCCTCACCTACTGTTATAACCCATGTTATACAGCAGTTATGCATAGACTTAAACGAGACTCTTCCATCTTTAGAGGAAGGTATTTTTATCAGAAGCAGTTACCATCTGAAGAGACTCAGCTACAATACGCATGGGATGGTCCATTCAGATACTGACCAGAAAAAAGGCTTAAATGATGGACTCAGATTTAATGCCTAACTGTTGGATGGCTGCAGTAAAGCGAAATGAATTTTCTGTTCTCTCTTCTAGGAACAACGGTGCCTGGGTTGTATTTTAGAGTTGGCTTTCTTTCTGCCAGAAAATGTCAATCTACTGAAAGAGAAACATTTTGCAGAAATCTATGCCTCCGTGACCAGGGTGAGCACTGAGATCTCAGCGTGGCTAATGGGGTGCTGCTGTCCCCTTTGCCACGCAAGGGAGGCCAGGCTGGCTTTGGGACTAGTGCTGCATGTGTGGTGGTGATCTGGTGGGATGTTGCCTCCTGAGCTGCTCTCCTCTGGAGCAGTATGCTGAGCACACATGGTGCAAGGTGGCTGTAACCTTGGGAAGCATTGCTCAGGGGGATCCCCACTACCCTTGTGAGCTGCCATGTGAAGCGCAGTCAACCCAGCCATGGAAGGTCTCTTGTGGAAAGGTTAAAATGAAGATCTTCTGGGGATACAAACAACAAGAGGAGCAGAAGGAGGAAGCATAGGAAGGCGCAGGCTGAGATGTAGCTTGGAGCTCCTAAGACCAGGGCCAGGGTGCTGGCCTGGATTGCAGGTAGGAAGCCAGGGGAACAGCTTTGAGCAAGGAGGACAAGCAGGGAGACAGAGCTTTCTTGGAGACAGAGGCCAGCAGAGAACAGGTCTGCTGGTTCACAGCAGGTGGGAGCTGCTGTGAAGGATGAGTTACAGTAGCAATTTTTGTAAGTAAACTTGAACATTAGCAAAGTCCCTGGCTGCAACGCTGACTTCTGCAGTTCTACAAAGCTCTACAGTTTGAGTAATGCGCAGGCCAGAAGGGCAGCAGCTACATGGCCAGCTTATCTGCACTTGCCACCTATGTCTGCTACAGTAAACTTGCCAGTGACAAGGAATTTTCTGCTACCTCGATCTCAGTGGCAATGACCTAGGCATATCTACAGGAAAACACTCCAGATACCCAAAGCGAGGTGGCTGTATGCAAGTTGCAGGGTGGGAAATGCCCAGCCCTAACTCCTGATTTTTGTGCTGGGGAATCATCTAGACAAGTGCTAGCTGTCCCTGGTCACACCACGGGCTCTGCCAGTGGTTTACCAGTATAAGAGATGACATTCCAATGTGATCCCAGAAGTGTTTACCTGCACGACTAGGGTTGCTGACATAGAAATAGTGACTGTTGGGCTCGGGATAAGAGCAGAAGCAGGATCAACTGTACTTGGCTGAGGTCTTGTGCATTTTATGAACATCTGCAAAAGAGAATCCCTTTCTAATTGTTCGGTGGTGGTAGAAAACCAGCATAAGTTGTTCCAAGTGTGTAATTAGGGATTATTTTTAATTCTTTGCTGCAAAGCTCCCAGTGTGAAGCAAGGACTGACAGAGCCAAGGAGAACCAGCTGCCTTTGCTGGCTCTGGAGGTTTTCCCATTCCAAATGAAATCCTGGTGGTATGGGGCTGTGAGGCAAGACCCTCCTGCCCTGGGTCTGTGAACTTCTCCAGGGAATGGGTGAGTTTTCTTCTGGATTTAACTTCATGGCATGACACTTTTTACATCAGCCACTACAGATTACCTGGGAGAGGGGCTGGTGGGTCCCATGGTTGTGTGGGAGCAGAAAAGAGCACAGCTCTGATGGGAACGTTATCTCACTGGGGAATTACAGCAGCATCTGTTTGCTTCCAGCTTAGGCTGGGGTGGACTATGAGAGGCTTTCTAATGAACAGTTGGTCACTCTTTGGTGAGAGGAAGAGGACCTCAAAGAAGAACAGAACAGCATTTCTATTAAACAGTAAGTTGTGATGTGACTCTTCACCCAGCTTATTATTACTAGCAACTGCTTCTCCTTACAGGTAGCCTGGTTATTTGGTGTGATTTCTCCCTTGTTTTCTGTAGGCTCCCCTAAGCACAGAGACCAGCTCATGAAACCTGGCTCTTCTTGTTATTTTTTTCCAGGAGCAGCTGACAGTAAATGTGACAAAAGAATTGATGGGGGAAGTGAGCCAGAGCGTGAAAAATCCGGTCGTAAAAGCCAGAGTGTTTGCAATAAAGTATCTATGCATAAAGGGAGAGGAGGGAGGGAGAAGCAGGGCTGGACAGAAAGCAGAGCAATAAGCTGTGAAAAGTAACACCTGGACCAGACCAAGAAACTGTAAATCCAGCTGTCAGTGCAATGATATCCCTTGGCACCTTGGGCTCGCCTCCCTCAAGGGAGCTCGCACCCATACTGGTGGCTAACGTGGGACAGTGGTTGAGCCCAGAGGGACAATAAAGTGCCATAGGACGAAGAGATGTGCTTGGAGCCTTCCAGGGTCATGGACAGAGCTGGAAAACCCCTCTGCTGCTGGCTATGACTGCTGTGAAGACCCTTTCTTTTTTTGGGGTTGCTGCAGGGATTTGGGTTTGGGAAGATGGTCTGGACTGCAGCATGACCCATGGGCTACCAGGGCAGGGTAGAAAACTATATCACAGGGTCAGCAAAAGCAGGTCAGGAAGAAAAGGCTAAGTTAGTTAAGTGCATGAAACAAGTGTACTGTTAAACTGCCCCCAGGTTTTTGGGGCCACACTGAGCCCTTTGCTGGGTGGCAAGGCTCAGGAAAAATGACATTTTTCTCCATTCTGTTTGGGGGCAGGGAAGGGGTCAAGAGCTGGGAACAAAAGGAGACAGAAGAAGTACCATCCCAAAGGGAGGTGAAGTGCATTTTTATATACATCAAAGAACAAACTGGATGGCATTAGACAGCAGCGAGCAACTTCCTGATGAGGTTTCTTTTGGCACAAGGAAGGAAATTGATGTGGAAAGCGAAGCTGAGTGCCAGGACACCTCAGGATCTCTTTCTAGGCTTGACCCAGTGCCCTCCTTTTTTAGCTCAAAGATGCATGAGAGCTCCAAACATACCTAGGAAAGGAGGTACTTGCAGAGGGCCGGCATGGTGATGCCGTCTTGAAGTATCAAAATGGGAGTGAAAGCATCCATAATAACACAGTACTGGACTTCAGAGCTGGCACTGGGGACAAAGGATGGTGATTCTGGTATCAGGCACTGGATTTTCAGGGGTCCAAGTACTTGTACCCCTGGCCTGTGCTGGATCAGAGATGCATCCATCCAGTGGGGACAATGGAGAGAAACCTAATGAACACTAGCAAGATTCTGAGGTGCATCCAGCTGTAAGAAGCCTGAAGAATTTAAAGCAAGGAAGGAAACGGATTTTTTTCTTTGGCAATCCCTTCTGAACTGCAGGATGTTTAACTGTGAAATATGTATTTGTAACATGAGCTCATGGATTAGCCTTGGCTGGTTGCTGGGTGATGAAAGCATAGGGGGGACAGAGTAGTCTGTGGCATTGCTGTCTGCATTTGGGCTCTGCGGGATGGTGTATGTGGCCAGGTGGAGTGGGATTCACTAGCCTGGAGGCAGAAGGAAAGCTGAAATGCAGTACAGCATGAACCATACTCTTGAGGTTGATGTTTGCTACTATGTCTCATGTAGCTGTGGTACCTTAGGGTATCCTCTAGTAGGTATTACCCTGTAGTGTGGGTGGATCATCTCTGGTTTGGCTCTCCCCGTGTACCCAGAGTGATGCCCAGCATCATCTTCAGGCAGACAAGACACCCAGAAGACATTTCTAGATGTCAGTCTCCAGGCAAAAATGAGTGTGACGAGTGCTGAGCATGCACCAGACCTTCGTCCACTTCTGAACCTGGCCACCTCTGTGCCAGAGACACAGCTCTGCTCCCCACATATGCTTTAGGGTGACGTGGTCCATGCCATGAACCCCGCTGACTCAAGCTGGGAAAGCCATTGGCTTGGGGGTGGGCATTGCCATTTTAGGACCCACTTTTATTCAATCAAATAAACAAGCAGGAATGTGATATTTTAATTCACTGTTTCCCATCTTCCAGTACACTGCTTGTCACAGGTGGCTAATGTTCTCTCTCCTCAGCTTTGCTCTACCATCCTCAGTCTTACTCAGATCACAGCATCCATGATGGATGCTGGCAAAAATTTGTGGAAATCCAGAGGATATCAGATAGCAGTAGAAGGTGTTGTCCAGAACCAGGGATTGTAATCTGCTACTCAAGGATCTTTCTGGGGCTCCATGCAATGACAGCTGGAGCATGGATGAGCCACTCTCTGCATGCATGCACCTGTGTGTGAACAAGGGATTTGCTTGGTGGCTTTTGGCAGCACAGAAAATACACAAAATTAACACCATTTCCAAAGCAAGGGCTGGGAGGCTGGTGTTTCTGCAACTAGTAGGAACTGGTTCATATTTAAAGTGATCCTGGCTGCAGTGCTTTTTCACAAAGTGTGTAACTCCGTGTTGGTCTCCTGGCCACAGAGTCCTGTGAATGCACAAAAGGATTCCTATGCCTGGACAAATTCATGGAAGAAAAATACAATGAGAGAGAATTACAACTCTTCTGACTGAAGTGGGGATATTTTGGGGAAGTTTTACTGCAGTCCAGCCTTGTGTGCGTGCTTTTTCCTAGGCAAGTGCTGGCTCTGATGGGAGACAGAAGATGGATGGAGCCAGACCTCTGGCTGTCCTGTGGAGAACAGACCCCTGAGAAGACCTCTGTGAGACTCATTGACAGGCTCCAGCTAATAAACTGAAGGAGGAAGTCTCACGTGAAGATTGCTGGAAAGTAATACTTTGAGCTAGGGCCCTTTGACTGTCTTTGTTTTTAGCACATGACAAGGACCAGGTGATCAGTTTTACCTTGGCACAAAGGTAAATGTTATTATCACAGGCAAAAATACAGCCCTGACAGCTACAGTGGTACATAACATCTTCATGCTGCCCTGCCAATGCACAGCCTTTAGCAGAAACATGGTATTTTGGTCTCAGTGGGCAATAAATCCCAAGCCTCTCATCTCAAATTGCTCAGTAGCTGATGTCAGTTCTGCAGAGGGTCTCAAGGTAATCAAACCAGCAGAGAAAGGGCTGAGATCACCTGTTCTCCACAGGCTGCCACCATCCCAGGCTGAGTCTCTGTCAGCCAGCAGGAACCCCCAAACTTGCCACATTATTATCATTTGGAGGCAATATTTCTCCTGAGTTGCCTACAGACCATCAGTCAGCCGGCATAAATCCTTCAAAGCATGAGTAGATCTCTCTACATATCATTTCTAGCCTCTGAGCTCTGGCTGAGTATTGCTAACGATTACTCTTGCGAAATACAGCATCACAAGGGGTGGGAAGCAGGGAAGGCAAAGCTTTTGAGCGTTGCCTCAGCATCTGATACTGATCTGTGATACAGTCATCCGTCCTTGGAACAGCTGGGATCAGCTCACATTAAGGATATTAGAAAGGTTTATTTATGGATTTACAGGGTAAAAAACGTTACAGTGCTATGAGATAGTGGCAAATCCTGTATGACCAGATAGAGGGGTCCCATGGGAATGCGTTGGGGCTGCCAAGCAGCTGCCCACTCTGTGCTTAGTATGCACAATGTTTTTGTGCTGGCAAGAGAGTGCTTCTGCCTTTGTTTTTGAGGATTGGCTTGCCTTACCGTGGTTAGCTTAGTGGACATGTTTTATCCCTTTCCTCAGCCACTCAAAATCCAAGTGGCTGATGGATCCCAAGAGATGTGTATTGCTGATTGCTAGATTAACTTCATGCTGTACTGAAAACTTCCCAGACTAGCTACTAGCTGGTCTTGGAGCACTTCTCCTAAGAAATCCTCCTCTACCTGCTAAAGGCAGTTCTGAAGAGAGAGAAAAAGTTAAGAACCTGGGGAGAAGAGAGGAAGAGACATGGCACAAGAGAAAGGCTCCTTGGCTTGCTCCTTCCCTGACCCCTGCATTTGGATGGTGCTGAAGTGTCTGAATGTCTCCATCATGATATCTGCACAGCCTGTATGGGTGCAGTACTGCACTGAGAGTCACGTGAAACTCCAAAGGGCAAAGGGACATGAAGAAACCTCCAGAAGTCTGAAGGGCTTTGCTAGTACACTTTGCAATGCAAAGGGAGCTTTTGAGGACATGCTGGAAATTGATGTCCTGTCAGTCTGGAAAAGACAAAGAAGGCCAGATCCTTAGGAGGGGTAATTCTCCAGAGCCTCATGGAAAACTAGGAACCTAACTGATTTATGGCAGCTGAAAATCTGTCCTCCACATCCTATTAAATGAAGAATTATGTCCTTAATCCCCAATCTTTCCTTGCTGCTCTGGTCAATAAATAACTGCTAAACTCTGTCAGTGCATCTCAATATGCTGCTTCTGACAGTGGATCAGATGTTTGAAGAATAACTGCAAGAAACACAGATGCCTACAGCAAGACACTTGGCAGACTTTCTGCCTTTGTTAATCAGTATTTTAGGGATTTCCTGCTGCAGAAGTTGCAGACAGCTTACTGTACTAAGTTGCCCCATTGAAACCCTTCACAATTTTGAATAAATCCTTTGTGATCTCATGCATAATGTTGGCCTCCATGACCTCCTGTGACAATAAGTCCCACAAATTAATTACATGCATGATGTAGAATAAAAGCCCTTTCCTTCTGTTGGTATCAAACCCTTTGCCTGGCTGTCTCTTTGGATACTGGTTGGGTTCAAGCATGACCAGCAGTCAGGAAGCATTCCTTTTTTGCCATGTATAGCATGCTTTCCCTACCTGGTCCCTAATTTAAGGAGCTCCACTTCAGAAAGCACAAAGCACACAGTGCCTTGGGATCTGAATGTGGAGGTGGGCCAGAGGAAATGCGTAGTCTTTTCTAATTTATTCTTTTTCAAAAGCCAAATGATGATCAAATGCTTTTTGTGTTTTTCTCAGGTGATATGTTTTTCCAAGGGCTAAACACATAAGCAGCTTCAACAAGAACAGAAGTGGTTTTACCAGTAACTGCTCAAGTGGCCTCAAGGTGAACTCTTTCCTTTTAGCTTTGCTACCACTTTGGACTGAACACCAGGTGCCTCTGCCACATAACAAACTAATCAATGTTTTGCCCCATTGTCCAAAAGTGCTTCATGTCTGTTTAAAGAATGAGCATCATATTGTGTCCTCCTCAGGAAAGGACTGAAACAGCCCTGAAGGCAACATGGGCTGTCAGCATCGGTCCACTCCTAATCCAGCCTTTTCCAAAGAGGGATGTTTCTTCTGCATGGGTGTTGTTGGGGAAAGCAAGGAGTGACAACCCTCCAAGGGGCCAGAGAGTTGAGACAAATGTTTGACATAGAAACAGGGATGGACATGTATGTGACTGGTGCAATATGGTAGGAGGTCAGGCAGAAGAAACCTTTTCTGACCAAGACTCTGATGAACTGTGGAGAGATCAGAGGAACCATCCATGCATTTCAGAATATTTTATTTCCAAACATCTGCAACTTTTATTCATGATAAAGACTGGCTTTGTCTGCCACCTGAGATAATTTAGGCCAAAATGGAGAAATTGAGAAATAGTATTCTAAGAATCAAGGAATTTATGTGGAACATTGACAGCAGAATGATGTTTTAATCACTGACTTTTTTAGGTCTTCACCATTAATTTATGTTTATTTTAGCCTATCTTTATTCAACAAGTAAATAACTCTGGGAGGAAGGAAGTCTTTATTAAGGGTTCAACCTCCTTTCCCTGTTCAGTGAAAGAATTTAGAGATTGCAATAAATATGCCTTTGAACCCAGAAAAGGTTTTTCAACAGAACTAATGTGGGCCAACACTAACACTCCTAATTAAGATAGACATATTAAAATCATCAGTCCAAAACCTTTAATGCCATGTTTCTACATCAGAAAGAAGATTGCTAGGTGTAAGCTGAAAGCCCAGAGCCTTTCCCAAAAACCTTGGTAGTGAAACAAAAGTCTGACATGAGGGTCTCTTCTGGGGTAGATATTAGTAAATTTGTCTAGAATGGACTGGATTGCTTTCTGATTTTTTTTTTTCTATTAAAAATGCTTTCATTTTAATTAAAATGGAATTTTTCCATGGGAACATACCAATTTCAATGAAAACTTAGTTGAGAAAAATCTCTCCGGTCCCAGACTGAATTTGTGGTCAGATGTAGAGAGGAAGGGAGTTTGTGTGTTATTTTATCTAAGACTGATGGATATGGAAATCCCATAGCGCAGGGATGACAGTGGTTCAGATCCTGCTACCACGAACACTGGATTTTACAAAGTGGAGCAACTCAACACAGATGTGACAGCAATGTGTCTTTGCAGTGTTGTATTGGCTCTGTGTGTGACTGCGTATTGGGCTCTGCTAGTTTGATTGGGCACAGCTCTGAGGAACCTGCTGTGGCTCAGCCTGGCTTTGGACAGGGTTGGTAGCATTCCAGCCTGTGTGATTCTGCAGTAACAGGTAAATACAGGTTCACTTGTGGCAGTGGTTGGAAGTTGAGTAGTTGAGCTGGATGAGGGTACAACAGAGATGTGAGCTATGGTAGGCCATTTAAGTAATGTGACTATGGACTGGCCAAGCAAAAGTAACTGCATCTGCTCCGTTCTCTCTGATTTTCTGTGAAAAATGCGATGATTTCTACACCCCCACACACACCCTCAGTTAGAAGTTCTTCAGAAGTACTGAGAATAAGGAAACAATTTTATTACCCACCCCACTGAATAGAGGGGGAAAGACAATGCTGGGCAGGTACCTACCTCCAAGCTGTTTGCATCCTGCTCTCTGTGGTCCTGCCCTGAACTCTTCCCCTGGTCAGATGGATCTCATCCTGTCAGGCAAGGGATTGGCACCAGCTGCAAACACAACTGCCTGACTGGCTGGAGACATCAGCAGAGTCATTAGGAATGTCATGCCTAAATTCCTTGAGGGTTTTCAGAAGAGAAAGGTGGATGAATTCCCAGTGTACTGTCACCCATTTATGTAGCTTGCATCTGTAACTGCTAAACAATGAGTGATCAGGATTTGACAGCCTGGTTTAAACCTTTGCACATATGAATGCTTGGTCATATTTTTGTTCTGATGCAGAATTCCCCTGGGCTCAAGCTGTGCTTGCAGGGGTAAATGGGGGATGGAAATCTCTACTGGCTGTGACTGGGGCTTTCAGACCACCACGGCATAGAGCAGGTGCTTATTATTGCAGCAGGCAATGGCAAATGCCATGGCCCATTGAGGCCAGACTGGTTCCCTCAACCCAACCACCTTTTCCCTGCCTCCTCCCAGAACCATCCTTCCCCTCTGGGTAGGAGGGAAGCCAGGCTCCTAGATAACCAGGTAAATCACATTCACAGTCTTGTTCAGGTAAAAGGAATAAACCTAAGATGCTGGAAGAGAAAGATCAGGCAGGGAAGTTGCATATTTCAACTGACATGGGTCAGTCTGTGCAACCCCAGTGTGATAACAGGGCCAACCCTCACTGGCTGCTGCATTGCAGGCCATCACATCAGAGACTTGTGTGTAAAGAATTTGGTTTTCTCAGCTAACATTAGACAGGCTTGTTTTGTGTCCAGCTCTGCTCATCACGCTGCCTGTGTCCATGCAGGAGATGTTTCCCTATGCAGCCCACAGCCTTGCTCATGCTGCGTCGCAATCCATGCCATTGCATGGGCAGGACCTGAGCTACAGAGCTCATGGCATGAGCTCTGCCTCCCACCCACCACAGCAGAAAAAGCCCACTGGGTGACGTGGATGTGATTCCATGTGGCCAGAGGTAAGCTGGTACGTGCAGGATCTAGCCTGTCAACATGCTGGCACTTCTTGTCCAGGAACAAGCTTTGCAAATCCAGTTTCTGTTTACTGAGCAGCTCCCTGACAGGTTCTGGGAGCACTGGAGACATAGATCAGGGTGATGAAAATGCTTATAGCCAGGGTGGCTGCAGCCTGTCTCCAAGAGTGGGGTGCACCAAAAGACTCAGAGACAACAAAACTTGGTTAGCATCACTGCAAAGTGGGTGCCGCAATGTGGTGGCAGAGATCAGCAGCCAGAGACGTGCATTTATGAGGGCTTTGTACAAGCTGCTTGTAACCCCACTGCGGTGGGTTATCTACTACGCCAATGGACCAGGCAGTTTCTTGACAGCTTGTGCTGCTCAGCCCTGACCTTGCTTTTGGCACCTTCCATCCCCACACTTTTCTGACCCCTTATATTCAGCCACACTTTCATGCCTATAAATGGATCCTTGTCCTGAACATATTAACGGCTGTTTTCTCTCCTACCTATCTGTTCCTCCCAGGATACTGGCAAGACACAGCAGAGGGTGCCCAAGGAGGCGCACCTTAGCATGGACTATTGCACTGGGACATCTGCATGGCTCAGGCACTCTATCAGCCATTAAACAAAAAAACCCCAAACAATTCAGGGATGTTTCGGATCTTGCCTTTCCCGTTATTGAAGAGATGAAAGCTGGAGATGGGCTGGCACCGCCATCTGCTGCAAGTTTCCAGGAATTAACCGGCTGTGAGCAGCTCCAGCATCAAAACACTCGCCTGGGATTTTATAGCTGGTCAAAGCAATGCTGGCATTACTGGTCCCAGGCCAGCACTGCTGGACTGAACGGCATAAGATCACCTAGATTCTTAGCGTTTTCCAGCCTTATCCTCCCCTCATAAATATTTGGGGCATCAAACGGCAAGTTGCTGAGTGCAGAGATGGAGAAAAGAAAGAAAAGCAATTGGCAATGGAGGCTGGACTCCAGTTTTTCATAAGGAGCATCTGAGTCCACGGGATTGCTAAAATTTAGCTAACTCTTGTCTTTAAGACTGATGGTCTTTTAACTTTTATATTTAAGATGGAGAGCTCTGTGTCACCCTGGAAAAAACAGTTTCACTGCCTATTCATGAGGGCAAAAGACTACACAAGTCCCTATATAAGGCCCAACAGCTAAATTTTATTTTTCTGAGTCTCAGTGCTTTCATATGCTTCTTGTCTGGCTAAATGGAAGGGGGAGCTGTGTTCACAGGCATCACCAGCGCAGCTCAACTGGAGCAAGGAGCTTACTGGGGCTCTATGTATCATGGCACAAAGTTAAAAGCAAATGTCTGGCACTAAACTAATCCAAATAAAGATATTTGATTTGAGTTTTTTGGGAAGAAAAAACAAATAAACAAAAGAAAAAAGGAATTACTTGAGCAAAACCACAGTTTTTTCTCACAGTGAAACTTGATTTTGCAAAACTTGCCTTTCCTGCTGAGCCATTGTTCCTGCAAACAATTCCCACAGCCTTTTCAGAAAGGCAGGAGGCACCAGCTGGCATCTTGTGGGCTGTATGTAATCAATTAGTTCAAACCAATTAGGCAATTATTGGATGTTACTAAACTGAAGTTAATTTCAATAAACTGAAAACAGCTGAGGCATTTGGCATCAAAAAGCAAATCTGAAGGATTCCTCAAATCAGGTACTTCTCTCTCTGCGCTCCCTTTCAAAAACTGTCTAGGATGTTGGCCTTGGCTTTGTGATTATGAAAGGACATCATCACCTCCCCATGCAGGGGCACACAGAGGCATCTGATCTCATCATGAAATGAAGGTGAAAAGCCTGTTGTGAAACTTCTCTGAAAGAGTGAATCCAGTTTTCCAGATTGTGCATCCTTGCTGAAGCAAACAGCCAAGTTATTTGGCAGGTGAACTGGGATCCCAAGGATGGTCACCTGTCTGAACATTGCTCTAACGTTTTTTTTCTACCCAAAATCCCCTTCCCTGGCGTGCCATCCTTTCTGAACAAGAGCTGGAGCAGTAAAAGCCAGAAATTAGACTTAGAAATGGGATGATCCCTAGCTTTACAGTGCAAGGCCCTAAATGGGACAAGTTTCTCCCAAGTTTCTAGGGAATCACAGAGAGTGATGCAGTTGCCTAAACATCTGATACTGTTTGAGATGCCTCACAGTACCCAAGAGATATACAGGGAAGGCCAGATAGACCCATAGGACACCCATATCCTGCTGTTGTGGCAGCTGAAGGTCAGTGGGAATACCCTGTATGGTATGAAACACCTGTGTGAAGGCACTAGATTGCACCTCTCACATGCAGTAAACATCTACATGTAGATAACTCCATAGACAATCTCCAATTGAAATCCTCTTCCACTCTGTGCAGTCCTGGACATGCCATGTCATACTGGACTTGGGCTGGGTGCTGGCTCTAGGAAAGTACTGAGTTGTGCTGGTGGGACTGGAGAAGAAAGCACTCAAGAAGTTCTCCTGTGCCCAATGCCACTTCAAGGAGTGATCTGAACTGCCAGGTTGAGCCAGCAGCATCAGACAAATGTGGCTATTTCCCAGTACTAGCTTTGCCCAGGGTCTGAACCTGGAGATTTGGTTGCTGGAAAATGAGGTATTTCTGTGTCATAGGAGGACTAGAACTTTAATTCTTTCAGCTGCTTTATGAGCTTTGGGCTCAGTTCTCAAAGTGAAGGAGCCAGCTTTTATCCTGAGCCTTCCTCTCACCTCCCTTGCTCCTGTGGCTTGCCTTGGTTCCCAGATTTGTGCATCTCAAGAGGCCAGAGGGAGCAGAGCCAACTCCGACTGTCCCTTTCACAAATCACTCATGTTTTATTTAGTTGGATTGCAGGGTCTTCAACCAGCCATGTGAACAAGCCCCACGAGATCCCAGACGGCCTCATCTTCCTTCTGACCAGCTGAGAAGTAATTCCTCAGATTTATTTGAACTGAAGTTCACAGTGGTAGAAGTTGGTGACACTTTGCACTGTAAAAGATGTCTCAGAAAAAGAAATGTGTTGGCTCAAACCTGGTCTTGAACAGAGTTCTTCACCATCCTGCGACACGCTGGGCAGAAAAATACCTGTTGATTGCAATGGCAAGGATTTGAATGTTTCTGAAAGATTTGAGCTGGTCAATATGTGGCTGGAGACAGGAACTTGTGTCTGGTCTCAATGTATTAATTTTCAAAGGAGAGTCACTAGGGAAAAACCAGTGAGGGTTTGGAAGATAACAGGCCGCTAAATATACTCCAGCACAAAGCTGACAACAGCTAGAACCACATGTGATATGCCTCTGGAATCCTAGCAGGGTTGATTTATCTTGGTGTTAGGCCTAATATACTTTAAAGCTCTTTATAAATAACCCAGGACCTTTTGCACTTGCTGTTCTACAGACTTGCTTTGTTTATTTGACTGGTTGAGCCGGACCTGTCATTTTTAATGAAAATAAACTCCTTGTCAGAGACCTTTTCCTTTTGGGACCTCCAAAAGGACACACAGAGCAATTCTCTGCTTCTCCCCAGCATCCCAGCACTACCATTAGTTCTTATCTTTTTGACTTATGAAAGACAAAGCAGTTTGGGGAAAGGTTAACTGGGCCCCTGTGGGGTTTGTTTCTTCTGGCCTACAGAGTTTGCCTCCAGAGCTGAACAATGAAGCTTCCTATCTGGGGGTTAATTTTTGAGGGGTAGGCATCCAGTGTGCTGGTAGAGCCAAAGTTCACCTCAAAGGACCAAGAAGCATCCACAGAGGAGGGTAGGTGACAGACAGACACATGTCTTTGGTCATGGTTTGCAGAGGGTGTAGGAAGGTGAATCCCACCTGTCCCCTTGCTACCTCATCTCCTCCTGGGTATTTTGGGCTGCCACCATGACCTGAGCTGTCACTACAGGGCTGGGGGAGGAAAAGGGAGTCGTGGAAATCTTTGTTCTGTGAAGACAGAGATGGAGGAGTGAAGAGCTGCCACCTGCCCTTCCAACCCTGGTCACCGCATCTCAGCCCGGGGGGTGATACCATGTAAAGGGTCCCCTGAAACTGAAGCCCTTCAAGGGGCAAGCTGAAGGGGCAAGCTTCTGGCACTGGTATAAGACCTTGTCTCCTTTCCCTGATGACATTACATTTATTGGTGGTGGGAGATGGGTCCTATGGGCCTGAGACCTGCAAAGGTGAGACTGTACCAGCCATGACCAAAGGGTCTTTTCTATTTAATCACTGGAGATCTGGTTTCCAGCTCTGGAGACCACTGGTTTGGTGTGTGAATGCACCAGGGAAAGGGGGTTGGCAGCTTTACTTTCTAAAACTGGGCACTTGCTTGTTTCCAGAGTTTCAGCTAAGCTTTTTTTCCATATCCAGAAGAACTTCTTTTAGTGGTAACAAAAGCAGATGTGCAGGAGCGTCCACAGCCTGATACAGCTGCGGCCGTGCCAGCTCAAGATCTTGGTGCTATCTTAGAGAGGGGCTGAAGCAGATCTAGCTGGATTGTGAAGATGTTGAATGCTGGGACAGGTTTTGTAGTCTGCATCTTTGGAGGTTTTCAGGATCAAACTGAAGAAAGCTCTGAGCAACCTGGTCAGACTAGAAACCTTCTGAGGTCCCTCCAAGCCTGAATTATCCCACGAATCCTATGACCTCAGTTATGGCCACTGCTGGAGAGAAGAGGGAGCTCAACTCTAACTCAGACAACTCTGTAGGTGGGGTCTTGGCCCACTGAAGAAGCTGCTACCACTTTTGAGGTTATCCAGAGATGGGGGCTTCAATGGGGAGGAATCTGGTGTTTTAAAGACATTCAGCTTAGGCTGGGACCACTGGGACCCCCAGCTTTAGGACTGTAGTTGCCACATCTCCATGTCTCACTATGTTTTGTCCCTTCTGCCCTCTGAACTTCAGATAACGTCCATCTGGGATGAGCTGGTTTGGGTTTTGCGATACAGCTGTTTTCACCCTGCACTTTGCTTAGCTCTGGCATGAGCATTTCTCCTTTCTAATAGGTCACTTGGATCAGCAGAGGGAGTGCAAGAGCAAGGAAAGAAGAATATAAAAGTGGATGTAAGTGGGGTTTGATCTCCTGAGGTGCTCTGTGAGCCTCACTGAGCGATGGACTAGCCCTGCAGAGAAGTGACCCTCCCAGCCACCTGCTGATTTGAGTCTTTCTGCATTTTCACTCACAAAAGGGACATCAGAGTTTCTCAGCAATCTTTTTTTCACCTGGTGGATGTGAGAAAATCTCCTGATTACCTTGCAGCAGTACCAGCATCACAAAAAAAGCAAATAAAGAAAGTGTGAACCCCCCAAATTCAGAATCCAGGTTAAAAGATTTTCATGCAGGTCATTTAAAAATCAACAACACTGCCACAAAAAAAAAGGTAAAAACCTGTGAAAATCACCTAGTCAACTACTTTTTCACCATTTCAGAGAGACCAAAACGCATAAAGAGATTTGTGCTAGCAATGTAACTTCGTGAGCCGTAGTTTGGCAATGACACATGTCTTCATTATCCAAAAAATCCAAGGTCCTCAAATTGCACAAGGTTGCATTTAAGTGCCACTGAGGCCAAGGAGATTCAAGCACACAGCTGAGTGCTTTGCTGAATCTGTGCCTCAGCCTGTAAATATTGGTTAACTTAGTCCAAGAACATAGGAAACACAAATCTTATGGATCCAATGAGTGGCTGGTGCACCAGTCAAGGCACTCAACCACTTCTTTAGTTCAACCAAAAAAAAAATGGACTTCAAACAACTATTCAAATATCTGCCCTTTGTTAATCTTTTCCCAGTAATTATTAGCCCGATAAGCAAGCACATCATATGGCTACCTGTAAATACCCATTCCATTTGCAGTAGAAGAAAAGCAGAGAAAAACTCCCAAGAACATTCAAATAGTGTAATTTAGATAAAGGCCAAAAAAATCAAAGGTCTTTGCTCACATCTTTCTGTCTCGCCACGTGGTGGGACCAGTTTTTCAATGGCAGCTCCCCAAATAATGACACCATAGTAATGAGTCCAAATGACTTACAGGAGAAAAAGACCTGAGTCAAAATTCACAAGGTAGCTGATGGGTTTCAGCTCCCATTACCCAGTTTGATCTAGGCACCCATGAACATCCAGCCCCACCTGCAAGCTGAGAGGGTAGGTAGTAATTTTGCTCAGCTGCGGTTCATTTGCGGTATACCCTGCCTGTGTTGTGTTTGATCCAAGGCTGGGAGAGACACCTTCTGTACATTACTACTAATAAATGCCCATCAGGAGACAACTCCTAACTCCCCAGCCTTTGCACTCCCCGAGGAACACTTTATCTGAGGTGCACTGAAGGTCCAAGGTGAGGCGTATGGCTTCAGTAAAAGTAATGTACCCTCAAGGTGAAGTGGACGACTCCTGGAAAATCTCTGAAGAACAGTCTTTCTTGTGCACCCTTCTAGGACCACTGATCTGGAGACCACTAGACTTCTTAAAATCTGGCACCCAGGCATAATTGCTTGGGCTGGTCTTGACAGACTTCAAGAAGGGTTTTGTCCAGCTGCTCCAAAGGCAGCAGCAGTGAAGTTATTTCAAGAATATGCTCCTTTAACTACTTGCTCCTGGAACTCAGCATGAGGCCGAGGGACAGAGATGTAGTGAGTCTTTGGCAGTGCTGGGCAACATTTCCTCTGGTCCTGGGCCACTCTCAGATGAGATGGGAGGTCTTCTAGCTTGCTGCCCTTGTTACTTTGTCTTTACCTCCAAGGCGGCACATCAGTGCCTCCAATACCACATGGTGAGACCTTATGGAGATCTGTCATGTGCTACCTTGGTTCTCTCACAGCTGAGACCTGGCAACAGCAATACTGCTTGCTACGCACTGGGTCCTTCCACCATCCCTAGTGAATCTGCTCTGCTCCAGGTTGCAAGAAACCCTTCTACAGACTAGAGCACAAATGCGAGGGACCAGTAGATCTATGCCTGCAGCAGCTTCATGCCCTTATGCATGGCTCCATCTGGGACAACGACACCCTCACCCTAGGGCTGTTTGTCTTACACCAGCAGGTTTTCTAGCACCAGTTTGCTATAAATGGCTGCAATTCTGCCAGAGCCTGGAGTAGCAGGTGAGAAACACTGAAAAATATTCTTTGCAACCTCCCTGTGGGTACTGGACTTCCTCTGAGTCTACAGCAGAAATCTGAGAGCCCTGGGGTGTCAGGGACCAGGAAAGACCTTAGCCATCCAGACAGGAGCATGTGGAAGGTTCTTAGCTTCAAGCTGATGTGTGTCTTCCCGCCCATGTGTCCCAGAGCCATGGTGCTGGATGCTTTGGTTAACCACATTGGTGGCATCCACCTGAGCCAGGAAGGCAGGAGATGTGGAGGACAGCCTCATGACATTCCAGTGTCCAGATGACTAGCCATGGCCCATCCCTGACATCTTCAAGCCATGAGTCTTGGATATACCTTGGTCTTAATCAAAAGCCAGGGAGTCTGAGATCCTACAGGAATGAAGGCCCAGTATTTGGAAAGCCCAGGGTGAACTCCTCAGCTCTACCACTGGGTAGGCTGCCCTAGGCAGCTATCAGCAATCTCCAGACTGACCCACCCTGAAGGTCAGTGCGGCAGGCTCTGCAGAAGTGCATGCCAGGGCCAATGTCACTTGCCTATCCCCAGGAGGTGACACTCCAGCTCCTGGACAAAGAAAGATGTTTCACACGAGTCCTCCAGCCACCCCTGCTCCTGCCTAAAGCCACCACAGGCTTGTTTCTGTTACTGGGCTGTGGCAAGCTGTCAGCAGCCAACAGGATATTACTGATCCCAGAGGACACCATACCGACTGCAGTTGGCATGAGATGCACCTTCGAAAGAGTACACTGCAAAAGCGCTTGTTGCATCCCTAGGTCCCTCTTATACCAACAGAAAAAAATTTTGCAATGTGTGTTTTGTTCTTGTAGAAGGTCTGGGCTGGGTCTGTGGTGCTGGAGCAGGGCAAATCTCACTTTGTTTTTACTCCCATTCTGCGAAATGGACCTGTTTTACCACTCTTACATTTCATGAGAGCACAGGACAATGGAAGTTCTCAACAATGACTGTTTGGTGTTTGGTGTGTTTAATTAAGCCTGGAAATAATTCTATCATTTTTCTGCTTAAAGGAACTCATGAAAAAGCTGCTAGCTTTGC
Organism: Falco punctatus; assembly: GCF_963210335.1. NCBI lineage: Eukaryota > Metazoa > Chordata > Aves > Falconiformes > Falconidae > Falco > Falco punctatus. The sequence continues at coordinate 87,457,359 of NC_137582.1, read as the reverse complement.
TGATGTACTTGCCATTCACTTGGCCCACCTGGGAGATGGTTGGGTTGGTTTTGTCCAAGTGTTGTAGGATCTGCTCAGGGGCAATCCACTCCCACTGGAGCTGCAAGGACCTGCTCCAGGGTAGTCTCAGCCTTTTTTATTCTGTTTAGCCTTTTGTTTTCCCCACTGTTTTCTGGCAGGGAGGTTGGTAGAGGGGAAAGAAGGGGAAATGAGTTTGCTTTGTTATGAATTACAGCCCTTCTGCCTCCCTTTCTTGACTCAGTCCGGGCAGTTTGCCTTAGGCACTTGCCCTGGTTGTCTTGCACGGGGAATCCGCCCTGTTGTCCCTTCTGTGCAGGGAGCGACAGTGCTGCATGGTTCCTGAAGAGGTCATTGATGCACTGTGCACGGCCAGGCTGGAACCAGGCCGAGCTAAGGACAGCTGGACCTGCAGTTTTCACATCCCAGCCATCCCCACTGTGCCAGCCACTGCCCCACCACAGCCCAAACTGCGCCCCTAAAAAAGCAATCAGGCTGCTCCAAAAGAGGAGGGTTGATTTGCCAGCAGATCAGTGGCTGAGTTGAGATTACATCCCAAGCCTCCCGACTTCGCTGGCTCTGCACCCATACCCTCACCTGCTGCCTCCTCCTCCAACACTGATGTTTGCCTCCCCAGGTTGCTGGCAGGATCTGAAGTGCCTCCAGCTCAGAACAAGTTGTCCCCATATGAACAGAGCATCACTATGCAGCCACGTCCTGCAGCTCTTCCTTTCCTCCCCTCTCCAGCATGCATCCCGCCCTGGCCTAAGAGCGAACCTGAGGCTTGCACTTTCCTACATCCTCTCTCACTTTTGATTTCCGCTGCGAGGAAGTTTGGTGCAATGGGAAATGCACCATAAACCAAAGCATGGCTGTACAAGGCTGTGAAGAACACACACCCCCCCCCCCCCCGTGAGGTGCACACTTTTCTTTCAGGGGGGCAGAGCTGAGAAATGGTCGTGAGTCTGTTTTCTCCTTGGAGAAGGATGAATTCACAGCTTTTCCACCCTGTCCAGCAGCAGGGCTGGGCTCAGAGCAGCTTGTGTAGGTCTGCAGAGCAGACACTGTTCTCCATCACTCCTGGGGCTGGCAGTCCCCAAAACCATGCCAGTCCCATGATGGTTGACGGTCTCCCAAAAGCGCCAGTGACAGAGCAGGGTTGCAAGACACCAGGGAAGGCTTTGCAAGCCCAGCAGGGATGCACTTGGCACAACAAGCTGCTTTTACACCACACCCTGTCTTTTTTCCCTTGTTTTCCTAAAGAAGCAAGATTTATGTGAATCATCTTGGGCAGTTTCAACCAAATGATGCTGAGTAGAAGAGCCCTCAAGGAGATGATGTTCCCTCCAGATTTGCACGGGAAAATCAGCCACTGCCCTTGGGGACTGTGGCACCAAGGGGGCCCTCCCTGTGCTTGGCAGGATCCAGAGCAGAGCCTCACTGAAATCACGGGTGAAAAAACATGCTGAGCTGTGCCTCTCCATCCACGGGAGCTCCTCTACCCTGGTACCTGCCTCTGCCTGGCCACCCTGGAAGGCTCAGGTGTAAAAGGTATTGTCTGAAGCCTGTCCTAAATCAGTAGCTCTCCCAGATAGAAATGTGCAGAGGTGGCATTTTAGGTCAGCAGGGCCCTGCCCTCTCTGGGGAGAGTGGGGGCTGGTGACAGGAGCATGGAAGTACAGTGAGCAGGAGATATTGGGGTGGGTTGGGAGCAAGAACAGGTGGAAAGGTGGGACCATGGCTTTGGGAATGAGGTGCCACCTAGTTGATGCATCAATCTGTAGACATGGACTGTCTCCTCATGCCATGGTGGGGAGGGCTGGCAGAAACCCCATACAGCTCCGTATTTGGCCATTTTCCCAACCTGCTCAGCTTTGTCTACTACCTCTCAGCGTACCTAGCCCCTTTCCAGGCTCATGCATGTCAAACTAGTGCCAGAGCTCTCACTGACAGCTCCCTCAGCTGTTGGTACTGGGGTCTCCATGTAGCCTCATGTATGGTACACCAGCCCTTCCCACGCTCCTGTGCCAGGCTGGACCAAGGCTTATGGAGGGGTACAAGCTGGGAACCACCTCTCTTGGCTGTCCACAGCAGGATGCCAATTTGCACAAATCCCGTTCACAATTGCAATAGCCTGTTCTGCAGGAGGAGACACAGACACTGAAGTAAACCATGAGACCAGGTAGTTCTTCAACCAAGCTGTCTACCAAACCAAAAGGGTGTTCGATGTAGGGTCCCAGGCCAGCTGGCACTGCATGTCCATTCTGGACAATGTGGCTGAACCCTTCCGTGGTCTAACAGGGGAGACGTCATGGCATCTTCTTACACCACCAGCAGGATAGGGAGTCCAGGACAACCTCTGCTTCCCAACAGGAAGGCACAAAGCAAATGCCCCATTTAGTTAGTCCATCAGATGGGGCTGCAGGCCCAGCCATCGAGTTCACTCCCCATCCATCAGGGGTGGGGTGGGGTGGTGACTTACTGCCACAGGAGATGATCGGACTGGGCAAGCCCAGCCGTGTGTGATGGGAGGAAGAGAACTGAAAGGGCAGGATGCTTGGGTTCATCCCGCCGGGTTGTCATCTCCCCCCTGGGTTTATCACCCGCTGCTAATTAGAGGCAGTCAGCTCTGTCTAATGTGGACAAGCCCTGGCTGCATGCTTGCAAGTAGGGAAGACATGGCTTGCCACGTCCAGGCGAAGGGCTCTCAGATGTTCGAACTCAGCTCGTGTCCTCAGGAGTTCGCAAGCGAGCGGGGCGAGGGTGTGGGGAAATGTAAAGGGCAGCAAAAGAGAGACAGGCTCTGCTGGAGCAAGCACAGACCAGAGCCAAGCTTTTCTTCTGGCAGCTGGCACCAGACATTCACAGGAGGAATATTTTTTTTTCTTTTTTTTTTTTCTTTTTTTTTTTTTTTATTTCCCCTCTTGAAGTGGCCTCAGTGGGCCCTGGAGGGGAGAAGATTATTAAAACCTGATATGTCCCCTCTGGTCCTTCCCATGTGGCCAGCCCCAAAAGGTTGCAGATGCTTTCCCACCTTTGCTCACTGTCCTGCCTGCCAGGAACTGCAGACCCCACCCTTCACCGAGCTTTACCCCCAGGACCCTTTCCCTGGATGGAGGAAGAGGAAGCTGCCCACAGCATCCCGAGGATCCCCCCAATGTATTCTTCACTTCTGGGGAGAGCCGATGACACAGCTGGGGCTGACACCGCATGAGCCATGGCAGGGTGGGGAGGAATCTCGGACGAGATACAAGGAACAGGAAGGACCCGCAGCGCAGTTTGGTTTGGCAGCCCCTGACAGACAATAAAAGGTCAGGCTGCAGAGGAGCTTGTTTTGTTTTTTTATTTCCCTGGCTTTTGTTCAAGGCTGCGTCCTTAAGGATGGGATTCTCTACCCTGGTGGCAGGCTGAGAGCATGGGTGGGCGGCTGGCTCTTTGTGCTGGTGGGTTTTTTAGTGCACAAACAATTTTGCTCGAGTGCAGGCTGCAAGAGGAGAAGGCTGGGGTGGGTGTGAACTCAGGCTGAAGTGGTGGAACTGTGCACCAGGATCTGGCTTGGTACTAGGTCCAAAATCTGAAGCATCTTCTCTTTCACATGGAAGTTTTAGGTGTTTCCAGGGGCCCTGGCAGAGCAGGAATTCAAACACATATTGTGGAAGAAAAAATGAGGCCGGTCCCTTGCCAAACAGCCCCAAGCAAAGCCTGAGATGAGGGTCCGTATCGAAAAGGTCATGTAAGGTTTGACAGTGTAGTTCAGTGGTCTCAGCAGGTCAGCTGTTTCACCCCTTGATTTTGGGTAGGGCTTGATGTTTTAGAAATAGTGCTGTTGCTTCCTAAGCTTCTCAGGGCAGGGACAGCTTCTTACAGCTGTGCATTGCACCCAGGCTGATCCCTGCTGTCCTGCAGCCCAAGGGTCGACGACCACAACATGCTGCTCTCACACAGAAAGGAGTTTGCAGGGTCACCATGGCTGTGCCGCTCTAACAGCTCAGAGAGGTGAGTTAAGCTCTCATCCGGAGTGTCCTGCCAGGATCCGTGTAACCACCTCCTCTTTTTGGCCACTGTGCAGGGCCACAGGGAGATGCAGTGAGCCCCCGTGAGCTTAGATGCTGCCGTTATCTCTATCTTCTACCTGACCTTTCCTAAAAAATTCAGGATGCAATAAGGAAACCTGTTCTTGGATGTAGAGCAGCAGTTTCAGTCTCAACCCAAGCAAGACTAGAGCTCGGTTCCTTGGAAGATGCATGGGCCAGTATCTTCTGATCTCCGGTACTGGTACTAATGTGGTGCTAAGCCTCAGGAGCCTGCTGAGCAGCTCAGCTGTCTTTGCGGGCCAGACATGTCTAGGGGTGATGTCAAGCTAATAATAACAGGCTGATTGTTAATAATAACAGTCTGATCTAGAATCTGATTCATGAAAGCATAAAGAACAGGAATATAATAAATACCAGTCAATGTGGTTTTATGGAAAAGGGGTCTTGTACCAACTTGATGATATATCATCATAATTTCATTCTTTTAGAACATAAGGTTGGTTCATATTCATAACTGCATATGCAACAGGCCTGTAAAATACTAGATTTGTACAGTGTGACATTGCAGTGGGAGAAAAAAGCACCATACATCAGCAGAGCACGTGTTAAATGAGCTAAGAGTTGGCTGACTGACAGATCTCAAAAAGTGGTGATCAATGGGGAATTGCTAGTGACTGGATCTGTTTCTTCAATGGAAAATCCTGGGCCCAAAGCCATGCAGCTTTCTCCACTAGTGAGCTGGAAATGAAGGCTCCCTGAAGAAGCTGAAAGGGACGAAAGTGAGGTGGACCAGGACAGCCAGACACAGGTACTGGTCAGTCCCTGTTGGTATGCAGCCATTTCCATGCAGACTTTAGCTCAGCCAGCTGGAAAAGTGGTGGGCTGAGGGATCAAAGTACAACAGGCTGTGGCTCAGCATCTTCACTGCGTGATGGATCACATGCTGAGAGCTCGTGGAGCCAGAGACATCTCTTTGCAGGGCTTTGCATTTGGTAAACCTGCATCCCATGATAGAAACACTCTCAACAGAAAACTGATGAGAGATTGCGTACAGGATGCATGTAGGGAAGTGATTTAACAGCTTCAGATGGAGTCTGAAATCGGGTACATCATATATTTCTGGTGTCCACACTTTGGAGGGGATAGTGAGTTGTGTATGTGGGGAGCACACAGTCTAGACATAATTCCTTCTACAGCTATGGATGCCTCAACCCTAACAGAAAGAGCTGGAGGAGATAGTTACAGCGTCAGGAGAAGATGCATGCCCCAGAGGCTGTATCTTTTTAAAGTCTCTTTTAGTGATCCAGTTTTGTACCCTATGAGCTATAAGATATTATTTTCTTCCCTGGGATCATCATAGGACTACAGGATAATTTGGGCTGGAAAGGACATCAGGAGCTCTCCTGACCTATGGGGGTCACCCCAGTTGCTCAAAGCTTTATCCTGAAACCCTTCCAGGATGGAGACTGCAGATATGACAAGCTGAGCAACTGCAAGCAGAAGGACTCAGCTTCAATTCCCAGGTGTGTTACTTGGCTACAGCTGGGGTAGTTATAGACATGTGTCTCTGCGCTACATGTTGGCTCCTTCAGCCTAGCAGATTTGCAACCCAGAAAGAGCCCCAAAATGTTTGGCCTTGGTATTTAACAGCACCAGGTGAGTTTTTGTGATAGCCCTTTATCACAGCCCTGTTTTGAGTGCTGAGCATCCATCCACTGAAAACAAGTGCCTTGAACTAGTCACCCATAGCTGCCCAAGTGCTGCAAAACAAGTCAATGTTGTTTGTCTTAAAGATTAAAGCTCATTTAAATGCATTGCTTCTCCCTGTCTCCACCTGATATCCAGACAAGATGCCCTGGCTTAGGTGAGTCAGTCCCTGGCTGAAGTCAGCAGCACTTCCAGCCTCACAGTTATCTCTGCGAGGCGGAGGCAGCTCTTGCATCGAGCTTCTCCCAGCCAGAGCTGTCAGGTCTCTAATCCTCTCCCACCCCCGATCCTTGCACTGGGCCCCAGCTTGGCTGTGACACGTCCTTGGAGGCTGCCCAGTTGCTGTGGGAGAGCCGCGCAGCCTTCTCTGCTCTGCGAGCCCCAAGGAAGATGTTGCAACAGAAACCAGCACCTGCAGCCAGGGAAGGGCATTTTCCACAGCCGCTGCTTTTGCAGGGAACTCCCTGGCTGTGTGCAGCACACGTAGCTCTCTGGCAGGATGCGGGAGAGGCTGTCAGTTGAGGGATTTTTTTCTTTTTTTTTTTTTTTTTTTATTTATTTTATTTCAAGGATGCGCTGACAAAGCTCCAGGTGGCTGTTTGGCAGCCACGCTTTTGCCTTGGCTGCTGACGCCAGCAGTGAGTGACTCAGCCCTTGCCAGTCTCTGTGCAAGCCTCTTCCCTCCTGCCATTCAAACGTTTGCTCTGCCGGACAGTTAAAACAAATTCTGTCCTGAGGTCCTGCCCAGTGAGCGGCTCAGGCAGGGCGGCACAGCTCCTTGCTGTAGTCATGTCATGAAGCAGTGATTTGCAGAATCCTCTTTCTGAACTGTGGGGGTAGTCGTGTAAATCTGGGCAGAGCTTCCCTTTCCCCTCCTTGCTCGGTTTGCAGGAAAAGCTCCCAGGGCAAAACCCACCCCTGGTGATCCACATTACTGTACCTTTGCCAAGCAGGGCCTAATTCCCCGCTCTTCAGCTACATTTGTTGCAAACATTTTAATTTTCTTCCCAACCCAAGCTCTGCCCTACATTTTCATACCTACGAGCATGGGAGTTTCCAGGTGCCCCAGTGCAAACAGGGCAGCACCTCCCACCCTTGCGTGCCTGGCACCCAGACCCACAGGGTCCCCCAGATCCTGGGAGGTGAGACCTTCACCCCCCACAGCCTCCCAAGATTGCACAGCCTCTGCCTGATGGTGCATGTCTCCCTGGGCACAGAGGGAAGCTGGAAGGTCCCTTTCTGACAGCACGATGTCCTCAGGTTGCAGAAGGACCGATCCCAAGCAGGCTGGCAGGAGCAGTGGTGAGAGCCGTGCTGTGCCCAAGAGCAGCGTTGGCTGTGATAGCCAGCAGCAGTCTAAAACAAGCAAGGAAAGGTTTCATCATGGCTCAGCACGTAGCAAACAGGGAGCAAGGCAACCCTTACAAAGCATTTTTTATCCAGTCTCATGAGCCTGGACTATGGCTGATCTAGGCTTTACTGAAGACCCTGCAACATTTGCCTCCACAGCTCCGCAGGGAGCTGACTTTCTGAGGTGGGTTAGTAACATGAGTTAGGGGGAGTGCTGAGCCGTGGGTCATCTCCCAAGGCTTTGGGTCTCTCCAGTGTGGATGTCTCTATGTGAGCCGAGTGTCTGGGGTTCTTCTGTGGTGGTGAAGCTCTGAAAGAAGTGTCCATGACAGGATGAGGTCGGTCCCTCCTGAATACCTAGTATTGATTCTTTACTTGATCTCTGCTGACTGGAAAGGGAGCCCGGGATGACATCACACTGTGGGCACCCACCTTCAGGTGGGTGGATCTCACTGATTTTGGTGTTGGCAGGATTGAAAGTACTGCAATACGTGGCTGTGATAGGGCTTGTAGGTACCCACCTCCTCTGCTGGGAATGGGCTAACGCACTGCAGAGCATGGCATGAGTTGGGAAGAGATTCCAGGACCTGTGAGCAGCCAACTTAGACCTTTCCAGAAAACTCAAGTTTGACAGACTTTCATAGTGCTCCTTTTAGGGAGGGCAGGAACATAGAGTCAGGATCTGGCCTGCAAAGGGGTGCACAGTTTTTGGTGACAGAGGGCAAGGAGGAATGCAGGCAGGTAGGAGACAGCATGTACAGGCAGGAGCACGGGCGGGTGTTTCTCCAGCACATGCAGCTGTGTTCGGAAGTCCCCCTGGCCCTCCTGGTTGGGAGGTGAGGCAGCAATTACGCTGATTGAAGGCCAGGTTGATTATTGCACAACAGTGGAGGCAGTGCCCCTTGCAGCTGCATGGTTCAAAGCCTGCAAGGAGATAAGGATCTGCCTTGCAGAGCACTTGGGGAGCGCTAGGGCAATCCAAGGACAGCTCTGGCCACGCCACCCTGCTGCAGCCCTCACCTCTTCCAAACTGGCATCTTGCTGAGCCTACAGCAGAAAGAGGGGAGTTTCCTTCCCCCTTCCCCACTTACCCCACCCAAGGCCTTGTAATTACTCAGGAGCTCACACAATTAGTGTCAGCTTTCCTTGCTTACCAGCCTGTTCATGCAAGCTCCTGCTCCTCAGCCTCCATGGAGACTCTGGTCTTTGCCTTCCTGCCTTGGTCATGGAGGGCAAAGTTAAAAACCCAGATGGCTTCATGAGCAAAGCCTATTTTTTTGTCCAATGGGTGGTCTCTGCCAGTGGTGAAGGACTGAGAAGACCTCCAATGGGTAGGGTGTGTGTAATGTCTCCTCTGGGTGAACTCTTGGGTATCTAACCAAGGTTAGGTCATGCTCTACTGGACATACCACTTAGGTCTTTATCTGCTTTTTTCATTGGTCTTGTAGGAATATGGTGGTGTTGGGAGCTCTCATGCTCTGCGGGGTTAAATCAGTGATTGGATTCAAATTCTTGGCATAGAGAGATGGACAAATGGGCCTTACAAGCCCTGTTGCAAGTAGTTTAATCGAGACTAACACTGAGCTATCAGACTGGCAGTGGAAATGTAAAGAAACCTGATCACACTCCTGAATTTGAAGCAGTAATGTCAGTGCCCACCTTGCCGTAGCCTTGAAGCAGCTTCCCATGCAGCAACCTACCGGCCTGTGCCCCCTGCCCCTAACCCAGGGCTGAGCTGGTTGAATGTTTTCCCCTGGAAGAGCTTTGCTATGGACAACACTCACTGGAGAGGGTCCAAAGCTTCCCAAGATCCGATGGCTCTGTTGAGCTGTGTTGGTTCCCAAAAGCCCACCTCTTCAGCAGCCTGGCTGGTATGTTACAGGGCCTGGTTCCTCCAGGAGTCCCAGCTATGGGGCAGGACTGGGGTGTCTGGAGTTGGAAATGGATGGTGAGAGTGGGTAAGTAAAATCCGCTTCCAAATCAGACTTCTTTTCCTAGCAGGCCCTTCCTGTAGAAAACACCGAGTCTGGGTCATTTCAGCCTTCCCGCCCTCCCAGGCAAGGGAAGCTGTTTTCTGATACATGACATGTGCCAGTTCCCGCAGAGATGCTGAGATACCTGCCATGTCTCCGAGTGTCGCATGTCCTGCCTAGGTCAGTTGCCTCCACAGTTTTAACTTGCTCAGTTGGTTCTAAGCCCGAAGAGCTTGGCTGGACCACAGCTAGACATAAATCATTAGTGGGGTTAGGGATAAAAACCACATTACAAAGGTCATTGTCCCATCCTGACCTTGGATGGGACAAAATGCTTGTCCTGTTCTTAGAACTCCTCCAAGGGCTTGAATACCACGTCCTCCCTCCAAAAGTCCATTTCACCATCAGAAACTCTAACCCTAATGTTTAACCCGGCTCCTCCCTGCTGGTGTACTGCCCAGTCTGCCCAGTCTACCTTCCTGAGTGGATTGCGATCTACATGTGTTGCTCAGCTAGGAGACACTGCCCCGAGATAGTCACTGAGCTCTCCACCTTGTACATTTAGCTGTTAAACTGGTCTATCATAGGAGAAGCAGCGAGAGAGGGAGAAGCAGCCATCAGATCTCCAGCCACAAGATCTTCCTAACCCAGGTGTCCCTGGCAGGCGTGTTTGTGCTGGTGGACAATGTGTATTTAGAAGTTGGTTCCTCCCATTGCTGCTTCATGCCTGAGCCCAGAGAGGCTGGTCACGGTCAATCCAGGTATTTGGTGTATTTCTGCTACAAGGGTTGCCCACTGCATAGGTGACCTCAAGTAGTCAGGTTCTAGCACGCTATGAGTTATTAGCTATGGCCCCTTGGGGAGCCCAGCAGGGGCTTTCAGCTGGACCACTTGCCCAACAGCACCCTACAGCTTTGCTGTGGGGACAGCTCTTTCCATGAGGAAGAAAAGGCATCTCTGAGACTTACAACATCTTTTATCCAAGTACATCAGTTGCCACACTGGTCAGGATCAGGGTGGGTGTGGGGTCTGCTTATGTCAGCTGTTTGATGATGAAGTATGTACTTAAAAAACATGACACACTTTGGTAAGCGAGCAATGCAATTAACTTACTCAGCCAAGGCAAGTCCACTGCTGCAGACCAGCTCACAGCTGACAGACCCTCCTCTGAAGAAGACCTTGCTTGGACTGGAAGTAAATGCTTGTGATGGTTGGACTTTCTCTGGCAAGGTGCTGGCTCCTGACCCTGCAGTGATCACGGTGGCTGTGCTGGAGGCCTGCTGGAACTGGGGGGCTGCCTGGCCTGGCCATCACTGCTGAAGACCTGCATGACGTTTTGCTAAGGGAGGGCTGGAGATGGAACATACAGTGAGTATCCTGGATGGAACAGAGACCAGCCCATGGGGAAAAGGGCTTTATGTGAACATCTGGAGCCCTGGGTGCTCCCTCAGCACTTGCCTTAGCACTGGGCATATCACTTTTCTCTGCCCTGGGCTCCACTTTATCCAATCTGTCTGCGACCCATCATCTAATTGCAGTAGGTCCAGCCCTTTCCTAGCCACCTCTGTTGTCTGTTGTGGGAGCTTCCAGGAAAGGAAAATGAGATGAGAGGAGGGAAATAACCCAGGGAATGGCTGGGACACATTTGGGATGGGACAGGAGTGGGCTGAGATCTTCAGCCAAGGGGAGGCAGCAGGACCCTTCCCCCCTCCCCCTTCCCGTGCACCCTTCCACTGTGCCTTGACTGGAGTTCAGCTCTGCCTTTGCTTCCCCCATTAGCAGCACCACAGCACACAGGGATGTACAAAACAGTGAATGCTTTTTATTTTGCTGCTGGAGTGTAACCACCGTAATTTCATAAAACTCAAAAAAAAAGAGAAGTGATTACTTAAAAGGCATAATTTTTTTTTTCCTTTTTACACAAGACCTAAGTAAACAGACAAGTTTCTTTTTAAAAACGTTATAAAGTGTCAAGATCCTATACCTCATCTGCATATTCAAAGTGATGCTGTCTGATACAAAAAGCATTGGGTATAATAATTTAGCTATGGCTCAGACCGAAAAAAGAAAAAAAAACCAAACAGTCATCTGGGCTTAATCTACATACTACTACGATTGCCCACGGAGTTAAAAAGGAAAATATGCAGTTCTTTGTTGCACAGAAAGAAACAGCAGGGATGTCCAGAGTTCACTGGGAGATCATTTTCTAAGGGGAAGCTGAGTGCGGCGAAACACCCCCCTCCCCGGGAATGTCTGCCAGAGCCTGCAAGCAGGACCCCAGCCGGCCCGTGACCCCCCTGCTGCACAAAGAAACCAGCCACATTTTTCTCCCACCAGACAGTATCCCATCCAACTCCACCCGCCAAACTGCACCTACCCAGCCTGCTGGAAGCAAGTAAGATGTAAGACCCTAGAAACAGCATGGAAGTCACGAATCTCCCTGTGTGCTTCCCCACTGGGACTAATAAAAACCAAACAAACCTAATGAAAAAAAAAAAAAAAAAAGAAAACGACTCGTTCTATTGTAGATAGAGCAAGACTCTTTGCTTCCTCAGGAAATCTGTTACTCATAAACCTCCTCATCTGAAGCTCACAGCCTAAGCACCAGAGCATCAGCCTTACTGCAAGACTCATAATATGAATTTACAAAGGCAAAAGTTTTTAAATACGCATCACCAGACCTTTCTCAAATAAAGCGCTGCCCATCTGCGATGGCTGTGTTGCCTTCCTTCCCACTGCTGTCCCCACCGTGTGCTCCAATCTGACTGACAAACATGGAGAACAGAAGTGACATATAAGCCTCTTAAACAACATGCAGATAAGGGCACACCTGTGCCACCGGTGAGAGGACACAACTATGAATTCTTGCTCAGACTTATTCCCCCATATGAAATTCAACCATGATCGATTCCCGGGCAAAGCCTACAAGCTCTTGGTTTGATGCTTAGGGCATCTCTGTTTTGACATCCTTTGGGTCTAAATCACCAAAGCTCTTGCTACCGGTTTGGAGCCCTGTCCCTGCAAACTATGGAGAGATGACAGCTTTCCATGGAGGAGGTGAGGGAGGTGGATGGAATGATGAGGTATAAAACTGACTTTGTCCTTTGCTTCTGAAGAAAAAGGCAGGGTGAGGTGGTTGGTTTGTAGCCAAAGCCATGGGGGTGTCTGTTGCTTATGACGTCTGCCAAAACCCAATGGAGGCAAATGGAGCAATAACAGAATTGGCAAATACATCAGATTTTTTTTCAATATCTTGGCATCTGAGGTGAAACAAGATCAGTGTACAAGGAGAGACCCCAAAAGCAGCCCAAACCATAAGCCCTTGGCTGCTTAGGCTTTGCTCTGGTGCTATGCGTCTACTGAGCTCCAACATTCCCTCTTCCCCAACTGTCCCAACATTTCTGTGAAGGAACTGGGCTCTTTGTGAATTTTTTTCACCCAAAACCTGGTTGGAAGACCCCTCAATTTCCCCACCCTGTTAGGTTTCTGTAACCCTGTCTAGGCTGAAACATCAAGGAGCTGGTACCTCAGAGGTAGGAGCCCAAGTCTGTATCAAAAAAACCCCAAATATTTGGCAGTCCAACCCAGAGAAAACTTGGAGTGGGTTCAAGCCTTCCATGAAAGGACAGCAGCACCTAGGCTGCTGAGGTGTCCTGTCTATGGGTGGTGACAGCAAGTTCCGGGACAGGAGGGAGATATCCATTAAAAAAAGAAAAAAGAAAAAAGAAAAAAAGAAAAAAAATAGGACAATTAAATTAGCATGGTTTTGGGGTTTTTTTGCAGTGACTCATAAAACTGGAGAGTATCAAGATGCCACTCTGCCAGCCAGAGGTGCTCAGGTTTTGGCCACATGGATTGTAACCGGCCAAGGACTACCCTTACACTAGAAGCTCCCCTATTTTTAAGGTGGATGGGTTGATGCTACATAAAGCGAAGGAGCACTGCGAAGCCTGTCCCCCTCGTGTTCCCTCTAACAAGCCCACTAAGCCGAGATCTGAGTGTACTCTCATCAGAGCTCGGCACTGAGCATTGCTACTATCAAACCCTGCATGCAGGAGGCGGCGAGTTCCAATCGCCAAAGGAGGCTGAATTCAAGCCCCGCTGTCCCCACCCCAACCCCAACTCACAAGCATCGTGGCTGAAGCCTTGGACCGCTTGCCCTGGGCAACCTGCCATGCAATGCTCCCAGGAGCATGGGTGAGGAAACCATCTCTTCTTCTCACCAGGGCAGAAACACCTCCAAGCTTGCAAGGCGGTGGTTCCCACTGCTTTATCCTAAACTCTGCGCAAATCATGGCACAGCCTGTTATGACTGGGGAGCACACGGGACCGCAAGGTCCTCTGGCTAAGAGGGATTTGGGCTGTCCCATTGCAATGCCAAGCCACCTCCTTTTGTCCCCGGGGATGAAGCAGCACCTATTTTAGCAGCAGGACACACCCGGACAGTAAGGGAATGGTGACCCACCCAGCATGACTGCTGTGTTACAGGATTAGGCCTTCCTATCAGCCCCACTGCTCACCCTTGCCAACAAACACACTCTGACCACTGCCACCCTTCCCACGAGGCACGGGAATCAACAGTCTGGAATGGGGTAGGAGAAACTCAGGGGGCCAAGGGATGTCCCGCAGCGTGGAGGCTAGGACAGGCCCAAGGTCTGTGTTACAACAACTCTGGGGCCCTGTGTGGAGGGTCCCCACCTCATCTGTCACCAGAGCCCATGCCACGGGGTGGCTATCCCTGCCGTGCAGCCAGGCTGGCTCCTATCAGGAGAGGAGGAGTGGTGCTGGAAGTGGCTCCAAGCTCCTCCTCTGCCCACGTGTGGTGGCATGAAGCCATCCTCTACCCTTCTGCAGGTACTGAAGTTGTCTAATCCTCACCACTTATCCGAAGAGATCAGCCCTCTGAAGCAAATGTCTCTGGATAGTCTATGATTTGGAAGGCACACAAACCTCTGGAGATACCCAACACAGGCCACTGAAGGCATCTCAGGTTGGGTGTCCCAATACCACCAGACATTTTATGACTAGCCCTCCTTGCCCCAACAACTGCGATCCTCTGCAGCTGAGGGGGTGAGCAGCAGCGAGCCCAAAGGACACTTGAAGCATCCACTGGGCCACACGTATGCCCTGGTGACAGCGGATGGCAGCCATCCATGACTGAGTGCTGGGGATCGGTCTGAGGAGGCCATGGGTCACCTCCCTGGCTCCACTGGGAAGAAATGGGAGAAAGAAAGGCCAGAGGACGTGCGGAAGACAAACATATTTTTTTAAAAGTTTTTTTTTTTCTTTAATTAGCAAATTTCTTATCCTTGTCAAAAGAAAAAAAAAACCCCACAACCCCTATGTGCCCACCGCTCCAGCTGCTGCAAGCGTTCAAAGGCAGAAAGTTGAGAGATGTTTAATGTCCTGGCTCAGGGGCAGATCTGAGTCTACCCCACCAGGGCACGTGCCAGGGGATTCTGGGGTGCCAGGCGCTGTGTTACAGATGTGGGAAAGGCAGATGCAAAATTTGGTGATGTGCCCTTGCTAGGAGCACCCAAAATCCCCCAAGAAAGCTGAAGCCCAGCCCCTTGGCCAGGAGACACAGCAGTGGAGGACATGGACATGCCCTGAGATGCACACTGTGTTCCCAGGACACTGCAGCCAGAATGGGGGTTTGTGCCGTGGCTCAGTGATGGGTACATGACACAAGAGAACCCACCACCCCGTACACTGAATTTGGAAGCTATAAATAAGAGCACTCCACACTTTGGGGGACTCAGCGCTGACCCTGCACCCTGCCAAAGCTGGGTACCTCAAAGCCTCACCATGGTCCTCAAGTTTCCCAGAGCCTCTGCCTTTGCTGCAGCAAGCCCCCAATGAGCCCCATCTGCAGCATCCTGGCTGGCATCAAGGCAACAGGGAGAGGGTGATGTGGCACAGGGGTCAGGAGACACAGAATAGTGCTGGGGGACTTAGCTCAGCCCTTCCTGTGGCCAGAGGGCCAGCACCAAGCTACAAGCTGCCTTTACCTCTCCCTGCTATCACCATCTTCCCCCCTGAGGCCACTGCACCATCCCCACTTCTGTCCCCACTGCTACAGCCCTTATTTATAGGGAAGAGGTGGGAAAGGGTTTTTCTGGGAGTGCTCCAGCCCTCCTGCTCCCCATCCCTTCCCAACTGACACAGACCTGCCTGCATCACCCCAAACCAAGCACCCTTTGTCCAACCCTCTCAGTGCAATGGGAGGGGAAAGGGAGAAGGAGGAAGGCGATGAAGAACCGTCACATGAGCTCATTGCCTGTAACACCAAGAGTCAAAGGGTAGTGCTGCCTTCCCTCCTCAGGGCTGTAGCTGGAGAGAGCAGCCTTTTTCGGGGCTCCAGCAATACGACCGTGCTGTGGGTGCTGGAACACGCTGGTGGTGCTCCATGTCCCCCCACCCCAGCTCTGGCAGTGGGGCGGCGCATGAGGTGCACAGGGCTGGGCAAGGAGGTGAGGGGGTGGGATGTGTGCGAGTGCCCGGGTGTCTGTGTGCACAGATTTTGGCAAGAGGTCATTGAGGTTACATGATGCAGCATTTGTTCTTGTGGTTATGAGGGTCCTTAAATCGGAGTCTCTGCTTTGGTCGGTATTTTTCCAAGTACGTCAGCTGCTTGCTGTTGATGGCTCCTCTGCGCTTCCTGCGGGGACAGAGAAGACCCAGCACAGTCAGTGCTGTGGCAGGAGAAGACCTCCCACCCCACAACCACTTCTTTCAGGGTGCTGAACTGCCCTGTCTGTAGCACAAAGGGATTATGGAGGCTGCAGCCATGTACATTCTTCAGGGATGGAGGCGGGCGCTGACCCCAGCAGCTTTTCTCACTCATCAGCCCTGCAAGTCTCAAGACATGGACAGCTGGGAAGGAAACAATTGGGGCAGCTGCCAGAAGCAGGCTGCCCACTGAGAACCCCCCAAGATGCTCTCAGCTGCTGCCCCAGCCTCCTGCAGCCCTGATGCAAAAGCACAGGGTGCTTGATATCAGCACCTCCCTCTTCCTCCTCCAAAGAGAAAAGCAACCCTGTTGCCACCCCAAAAAACTGGGACATGCCAGACCTCTCTGTTCCATCAGGAGAGGGGCTGCTTTCTCCCCTAACACTGAAACACTGCTCGACTTACTGTCGGATGAACTGGATGGCGTCTTCATACTTCATCCCACTCTCGATCAAGGCCAGCGCAACAAGGACGGGAGCCCTGAAAGGCAATGGCAGCAGCGGTCACTCCCCAGCCACGTGGCCCAGAGACTGACATCCCAACTTGGGATGGGGGGACATGCCATGGGGCTGTAATGGTGGCATTGCAGACAACTGCCAGTGGTGACTTTTAGTTCGTAATTTCTTGTCATTTTACTGCAAGTGGTGCCCCAACCATGATTCTGGAGCAAGACCCCTGTGACAGGGCTGGCAGCTGTTTCCTGCTCTTCTAATGAGCACAGGGACTTTGGAGGCAAATCTATCGGAGAAGTGGATGTGAATACACATGCAAAACCTGACCTGTGCTGTGAGGAACAGCAAAATGCAGCAGCTCTCAAAAAGGATCAGCTCCCGGTTGCAGCGGCATTTTGCAGTATTTCCACGATGAGCTCTTTAGCAAAAGCAAAACAGCCACAGGGCACTGGCAGGACAGCACCGAGCCACCCAGATCCCCTCCAGCGCCCAGGGTTTGGCCATAAGAAGCACAAGAAGAAGCTCCGGCAGCAGAACGCCCCGTCAACACCTGTTCCCACTCAGATTTTACTGCATGCAAAAACCCTGCTCAAAGCGGGACCGGGGAAGGGAAGGAGCAGAGCGGGCATGGTTTTCCCTCTCCTCCCTTCATGGGTGGGGTGGCAGCTGGGGTGCCGGGCTCTGACTTACCGCCCCAGGCCGGCCACGCAGTGCACGGCCACGCAGCAGCCAGGGTCTTCACAGAACTTGGTCTTCAACAAGTTGAGCCAATCTTCCACTATCTTGCTGGGAGGAGGTGCTCCATCATCGAACGGCCAGTCCTGCGAGGCGGGGGCAAGGTCAGGGCAAGAGAGAAACACTGTCTGGGGAAAATCTCAGGGAGACTGCTTTTTACTCAGGGTGGTGGTGTTTGGGACCTTGGCAGTGGGGAGACAGATGCACGTGCCAGAAAGCAGGCTCACAGCGCAACTCTGTGGGGATGCAGCGGGTTCTGCGGCACCATCTGGCATGCAGGAATCCCCCAGCTGCTTTGGCTCAGGGTTTGCAGCCATACAAGCCTATGTTTGGGGTCCTCCCATCTCCTATGGAGAGTTTCAGCCTTGAGGAGCACCTACAGGATCTGCAACATGGTTCCCATGTCCTCCAGCCTCTGCAGACCAGGGTGGCCATCGCCTGCCTCCTCCCCATTCAGATGACCACAGATACCTTCGGGGCGATGCAACTCCCATCTTCCCCCGCAGCAGCTCCCGTCTAAATCCAGTACTTGGGAGCACAAAGCCACTTTGTAGGAAGTTTGAGCAAACGTGGCTTTGAGGTGGCTGAAATCTCAGGGCCTGACGTGGTGCTGAAATTCAGCTTGCTGCCACATGTGGTGGGGAAGCTGAACACAGAAATCCCAAAAGGATGCTCTGGGGACCCCCTAACGCAGCACTAGAGAGAGCCAAAAGGAGTGATACAGACCCCTCCAAATAGGGCCATTTAAACAGCATCCTTCAGGAAAGGCTGTTAAGGGGCACAAAAAACCCCCAAGCCCTTCTTCTTCTGCGCTTCATCCTCAAGCTGCAGGGACTCAACATCGGAGCTTGGTGACAAAGTGGGTAAAAGAGGTGCCGCATTAAGCATTCCCCAGTCCTAGGTTCTGCTAAGGGGGAAAAGTGTCCCGTGCCATGCCTGTGACTGCTGCAGCATCCTGGGAAAATGACGGTGTCTCCCCATGGGCACCGGCAGCCAGTTAAGGCTGCACACCTCTCCCAAAATGGGGATTTCTCTCCCAAAATGAATCTGGCAGAAGGACCATGGCCACTAGCTATGCAGCAGTGAGAGGCACAGGAGGGCAGCATCACTTGGAGGGGATGCAGCATGGTGAGCCCTGGTGTGTGGGAAGCACGGGGCCATAATCCTTGTATTTTGAGGAGCGAGTTACTAAGCTGCTGTGCTGGAGCCATCCTTGGTGTAAGATGGCAAAAGAAGCTTCTTCACTTCAGTGTTTGAACATCTAATGTGATTTCAGTTGGGCTTTGCTAGGAAAGGAGCACATTGGGCTTCAGAGCATCCTAAGGCTTGAGTCAGCGCACCCTGTGCAGCCTGCTGCCTGGCCTGCAAATCCATCTCCTCCCCACGGTGCCCAGAAAGCTTCAGCCATGAGTGCAGGTCACTGGGCTCACACCAGGGATGACACACCATGCCACAAAACCATCAAATCATACAATGGTTTGAGGTGGAAGGGATCTTCAACTATCATCTAGTCCATCGCCCCCACCATGGGCAGGGACATCTTTCACTAGGTCGGGCTGCTCAGAGTCCCATCCAATCTGACCTTGAATGTTTCCAGGGATGGGGCACCTACCACTTCTCTGGGAAACCTGTTCCAGTGTTTCACCACGCTCATTGTAACAAATTTCTTCCTTATATTCAATCTAAACCTATCTTCTTTCAGTTTAAAACTATTGCCCCTTGTCCTGTCACTACTGGCCCTGGTAAAAACTCTGTCTCCATCCTTCTTATAAGCCCCCTTTACGGGCCACAATAAGTTCACCCTGGAGCCTTCACTTTTCCAGGCTGAACAACCCCCGCTCTCTCAGCCTTTCCTCACAGGAGAGGTGTTCCATCCCTCTGATCACCTTTGTGGCCCTCCTCTGGATCGGGCTCGTAACAGGTCCGTGTCTTTCCTGTACTGCGGACCCCAGAGCTGGACACAGCACTCCAGGTGGAGTCTCACCAGAGTGGAGCAGAGGGGCAGAATCCCCTCCCTTGACCTGCTGGCTGTGTTACTTTTCATGCAGCCCAGGATACGGTTGGCTTCCTGGGCTGCAAGCGCACGTTGCTGGCTCATGTCCTGGTTTTCATCCACCAGTATTCCCAAGTCCTTCTCCACAGGGCTGCTCTCGGTCCATTCATGATATTGGGGGCTGCCCTGAGCCAGGTGCAGGACCTTGCACTTGGCCTTCTTGAACCTCATGAGGTTCACGTGGGCCCAGTCATCAAGCCTGTCAGGGTCCCTCTGGATGGCATCATCCATGATGGGTATCAACCACACCACTCAGCTTGGTGTCACCTGCAAAGCTGCTGAGGGTGTACTCAGTCCCACTGCCTACGACATTAATAAAGACATTGAGCACTACTGGTATATCAAACACAGTACGTCCATCCTGCACCATAAACCTTCCTACCCCGAAACCCACACAGTGTTGATTCTCCGGCAGGATTTATGCCCCATCTCCAAACTGCTGGAAGATCTGCCAAGCAGATGCCCATGGCATGGGACATCCACGTCTGGCACAACATGGTAACCACCTTTAGAGATTGCTCAGGATCCCCTGTGAAAGAGCCAAAAGCAGAGGACGGATCCAGAACACTCAGGGAGTGTGTCCAGTATGGGACCACCATACATGTGGGCACCGTGGCTGCGAATGCTGGCACCATGGGACACCACACCAGAGCCAGGCCTCACCTAGCTTGTGCCTCGTTCCCCAAAGAAAGGGACAGTGCATGCAGATATAAACTATATATAGAAATACATTTGATCCAGGTATATACAGAGATATCTCTATATCTGCATACATCTATCTATCCATAGACACAGAGGATAGAGATATATCTCTATACCTTATACCCTATATTGTTCCTATATAGTTATAGAAACATATAGAAGCTATATAGTTTCTATACAGTGTCTTCTGTAGTTTCTGTATCTAGGATATTGTTATCTCCCTATATAAAACATATCCTAGATACAGATATTTCTCTATATATGTAGAGAGGTATGCATATCCTAGATATAGAAACCTGGAGGACTCCAGTCAGAAACAGGGTAAAAGGCGGAATTTGATGTGTAAGTGAGCAGATATGGCATCCTACATACAGATTCTATAGGTAAGATACTATCTTTCTTTATAAGCTATCTATATAAAGATATAGCATCTGTATCTAGAGAGATACAGATGCAGATCTGTGTCTAAAGAGACACAGGATGTTTTATCTACCTATATCCTGTAGGATATAGGATATAGCGCTCGCTCTCTCTCTCTAGGATATACATTATACAGAGACAGCTATACAGAGAGGACCTACACACAGGACCACCCCAGGAGACATGAGGCACTCCCAAACCCTTTCCTAAATAATGAGCAGAGCCTCACCCTCCAGCTGGAGCTCAGCTCCCTGGCAGGGCAATCACGCCAGACAACATCTCCAATTACTTATCAGCCAAGATGCAGCGCAGGCAGCTGCCTGCTCTTCCTCCTTGCCTTTTCCTTGCTGCCTGCTCCCCTTCATCCCCCTGAGCTGCACCAGCCGGCTGCTGGAGCTGGAAGAGCAAAAAACCCGGCCCCCCACTCCCTGGATAAGATAAAGCTGGGGGTAACAGGAACCACGTGCATCTTCCACGTGGGATCAGGCGCTCTCATCCCCTGGATGCTTTAAAGCCTGAGCAACAGGCAGGGAAGGCAGCTGCCGACTGAACCGTGTGAGTCACAGTTTCGGGTGTGTGGGCAGTTCTTGCCTTTTTTTTAAAGCACCAGCCTGATCTCAGCCTGGGGAGTGGGGAGCTCGCCCCGAGGGTGAAGTTCAAATCCTGCTCCTGGGCAAGCGTGATGTCGCTTTGGTCTATCTGAAATGCAGGGTGTTTAGCAGAGCTGAGGGATGGGAGCATTTAAGCATGGGGAGAGCAGCCCCCCCAGGGCCCATCCTGCTGTGCACCTACCATGACGGTGATCCCGTCCTTCTCCAGGGGGGTCTTGTCATAGGTCACTTCGCACACTCGCACAACTGTGGTGGCACCATACTTCTTCAGGTCCTGGGGAGGGAAGGAGAAGGAGGGGTCTGAAAAAACCTTTTGAGTGAACCCAAACACATCTGAGCCCTGCTATGGCCTCATGGACCACTATGGACCATAAAAAAGCTCCCTGTCCCATCTCTGGACCCTTGAGCAACCCCCCTGTGGTCCATCCAGCCTGGGAAGTATAAGGAAATACGAAATCCCAGGGCACCATGGGATTTTTACCCAGCACCGAGTCACAAGCACCAATGGGGCTGTTTATTCTTAAGCCCCCGACAGCCACACCAGTAAGAACTTTACATCCCATGCAAAGAAACATCCCCACCACAGGTGCAAGTCTCCTTCAGGAGAAATTATTTGTGCCTGGCCGGGTTGCAACTCCCATGGCAGATATACACGGAGGTGGCTGCGGAAGGGGGGAGGGGGTTGCAGTGCACCCTGCAAATCTTGCAAATCGCTCAGGGGCTCCTTCTTGACCTCACTGCTGTATCCCATCATCACTCTAGTGTGCTGCAGGCTTGGGTGTGGGACTTGGGCTGTTTCCATCGTGGCTTGTTGCCTGCTGCAAGGATTGCCCCTGGATTATGTGCAGGCGTACCGGCCTTGCTGGGCACAGTGTGAGATCATCCCCTTCAATGATCCATCTCCTTCGTTCCCTGTGTTTGCTCACCAGACCACGGCAAACCTCCACACACTTGGCAGCTCAGCCAAAAATCTAAGAAGCTGGAGAAAAGAGGAATTTTTCCTCTTTCTCACTGGTGCTGTCCCCATTGCCTTGTAGGGTATGGGGTGGCTGTTCCCAGATCGCAACCACCTTCTGTGGCTCTCTTGAGCTGGTGGTGCTTCCACGTGTTTTTTTTGGATGTGCATTGGGGGGGGTTTCCTCGAGCTCACAAGGTGCCTCTGGTGCCAGTACACTGGACCTCAGCGCACTTCAGGTCTCAGGTAAAACCCTTTCGCCAGGCCCATGCACAGCCCCAGGTCCCACCACAAATGCAGTAACAACCCAAAATGGCTCCTCATAAGCAGAAACCGCTTGTGCTGGCTCATCTGAACCTGCAGGACACAGTGTTTTTCCCAAGCATTGATAAAAAGAGCAAGCTGAAGCCTTTTGCCGCCAACCATGGACACGCATCCATTAATCCCACCCCTCCAACTCCCAGCTACTGCCAGTGCTGGAGGCAGTGTTCCCAGGCAGGGCATCTTCACTGGCTCCTACAACACTGAGCCCCTCCAGCTCCTTTTGCAGCACCCTACAGACTCCATGCACTGGAAAGATGCGGGATATTTGGGATGAGAAGTCCTTGTTGAGGTGCTGGGAGATGCAGGGGAGGTTGCATGCATCCATGTGTGCCACTGCAAAGCCCCTTGATGTGATGTGCTGGTGGATCTGGCAGGGGATGCAACAGCAATGGCGAAACTTCTCCATCTCTGCCACACCCAAACGCCACACTTGAGGTCCTCCAAAACATCCTACCCCAAAAAGCGGGCAGTGATTGGACCCACTGCCCTGGGATGCCACCGGGGGCTCTGGTACCAAAGGGATGCACCACTGCTGCATCCTACACAGGATTGATCCCTGTTGCATCTGAACATCAGCTTTTAGTCCCAAAATGCGCAGCTGAGCCCCTGCGTTCCCCCTCCAGCCTCCCCTCCTTACCTCCAAGAAGGTGCTGAGTGTGGCATTGGTGGGGTTATGGGTGATCAGGAACCTCATGTTTTTGTAGCAGACCTCCACTGGTGCAGGGCGGTTCATCCGGGCCATGGTGGGATGGGAGGAGGATGAGGTGGTGCTGATGGTGGGAGAAAAACCCAACAAAAGTGTGGTGTGGAGGGGAAAAAAGACCCCAACAACTCCTCTGCACTTAAAAAATAAAAATAAAACAGGATCGAGAACTCAATATACAGATGTTGTGCAAATAATCCCAGCTCCTGGGAGCGTGCCTGATTCCTCGACACACTGCAAGCCCCCCAGTGTAAAAAGCCAGATGGGAAAAAATAATATTAATGGTAATAATAATATTATTAATAATAATAATAATAACAATAAAAATCCCTTTGCTGTAGTGTCGGCGTCCTCGGCGTGTGTGTGACGGTGTGTGGCTGCCGCCTCCGGTGCCGCACGCTCCCTTGCGCTCTAGAAAGGCCTCTGCATGTGGGGTGGTGGCGGTGGCGGGAGGGTGACCCCCGTCACGTTACCCCATCAGGGTATGTGGAGTACTTGGGGGCGGCACAGGGGGCCGGGAGCCTATGGGGCGGCGTCGGCGGCGTCCAGCAGCGGTCCCTCGCTGGGGCGATCCATGCACGGGAGCCTTGAATGGTTGAGTCGGAGGGTCGGGATGCCGGGCGAGACGAGGTGAGGCGGCTGTGCGCTGCTTCACAGGGCGGGCTGCTGGGGGCTGCGGGGCTCAGAGCTGCTCCTCAGCACCTTCATAAATCCCGGCGGAGAGCGAGGCTGCAGGGGAGGGAAAGAGAAACATGGTGGTGAGAGTGTTCTCCTCCCCAGGCTGGCTCCAAGGAAGCCCCTGGCTGGGACAGAGGGGACACGGTGCCCCCACATGTGCCAGCACCTGCTGCATCATATATACATACAAGCATCCCTGACCATGCTTATCTTTGCAGGAGACCATAGATTAGAAAGCCAGGTGGTATTTAAAGAAAAAGCCGAAATACCAGCTGAAAATCCGAAGTGACACTGGAAAGCTGGGGGAGGCAACTCACATTTCCCTGCAAAAGGGAAAAGCACATGGCAGGGAAGGGGCTTGCTCTCATGCCACTCAACATCAGCACCCAGCTGGTGTATTTAAGCACCCGAGCCATGTGGGCCGACTCCCCTGGCACCCACCCTGTCCCCCCAGACCTCACCTTTGTATCCCCGAAACGCACGGTGAATATTTCCACCCCAAACACAGCTCTCTGCCCGAAACCAGCCACCGCTCCCCCTAATCGGCCACATGCTCCTGTGCTGCTCGAGCAGCTAATGTCCACCAAATGCACCCCTAATGCTCTTAGGCAAACTAAGCCGCCTGCAAATGAGCTTTCTCGGGAAGGGGCGGGGGAGCAGAAGAGAGGGTTGTGGGTGCACTGTTTTGCCAACACTAGTGATGGACATGCCTCCCTGCTCGCTCATCCGCATCCCCATCACTGCTGGCACATTGCTCCCTATAAAGTACCCTGGCACTGCAACCCAGGGCATCTTTGCCTTCCAAGGATGGCAATGGAAAGAATTAAGAAAGAAAATCAATTCCCATTGTGGAAATGCCAAAAGCCAAGAGAGGACAGGCTCAGGGGGAGGTGAGGATGCTGCCAGCCCCGCTCAGAGCTGAGGGAAACCCAGCGCTTCCCCGGGTCGTTACCCTCCGGACTCTTGTTTTGAAGCTGGTCCCTTCCCCAGGTCAGCAGCTGCTTAGCGCCGCGTGGCCAGAGCCTCAAAATAGACCATAAGCACATAAGTAACCCAAGCCAAGCCAGCATGCACCCCCTCACCTCTCCTCCTGATGCCCCAGCACCCACAAACTTTCCCCTCTGTGTTGTTGTAGTGTGATGCAACAAGACACGGTGGGAGAAGGGAGGTGTGCTGAGAACTGACAGCTCACCACACCATCTGGGTGCTCTCACTAGGCTCCTCCATGCTCAAGCATCATTTACAACTGCTTGCTGGCTCCTGCATTGCCAGTGGTCTGTGGGAATAAAAAAATCAAATAGCAAAAAAACAAATAGCAAAGGGGAAAAAAGCCAGGTGAGGTGGCAGGGGAAAGGGGGGCTGTTCTCCTGAACATGCCCAGCTTGGCTTCTAAAATTGTGGACTTTCCCACTGGCAGGGCATTAATTATTTATTACTGGCAGCATGTGCAATCTCTGGTGCTCCCCCAGTGCACAGCGCATCTCCACGCCCATGGTTTTACAGCTGGGATTTTGGAAAGGAGCTTAGAGGGGGCTAGGAGCTAGGAAAGGGCCAAAACTCAAGGGGATTTCAGCACTGAGCCCTCTCCAGCTCCTCTGCACTCTTGCATACTGCTGTCCCCTGAGCTGCCCCAAACTCCCTTGTCAATCACGTTCTATCACTCCTCACTCCATTTTTTGGCTTGTAAAAAAATTGGGTAATGCTACCCCAGAGCCCTGCAAGGATGCTCTGTGAAATTCAAACCCTGCCTGGGCTGCAGAGGGTGACTGGGACACCCCCCCACACCCCCCCACCCCCCCACCCCCCGAAGCCAGTCCCCATTGAGAAAATCAAATTTTAGCAGCTGTCGGAGGCTGGAAGCTGGACTGAGGGATAGGAGCAAGGTGGGAGCTGCCTCCCAGCAACATTTTAGGTCTGATATCAGACAAAGCAGCTCAGCCTCCAGCTGATGCTGACCTCTCCCCAGCTCACCCTCCCCAGCTGGACCACGGCAGCTGGGATCTTTGCTCAAAGCTTGCAATGCTCCTGCAAGATGGGATAGGACACCCGCTTCCCCCAGGGCTTACTGTGCTTTTCCAGTGACTTCCCACCCATCACTTTGCTTGCGGGGTCTGCTCCCCGCTAAGATGAGCTCCCTGTGGCTGGGTAAGAAATGGTATCTCTAGAGGGTAATTTTGGGCTGGTTTGGGCTATGTGGCTCCTACAGGTGCAGCCAGCGAGCTGTGAGCCAGCACGGCCACAAAAAGAGCCAGCAACCCAGTGAGTGAATGTTCCCCAAGAAAAACCTGCTGCTAACCCCCTCAGCAAGCTTCTTCTTTCTTTCTTTATTCACTTTAAGGAAAAAGAGGTTAAAACCTCCAAAGGGATGGGAGGCAGGAGAGATGGGCAGTCACAGATGCCTGCTCAAAGGGAAGAGCTGTTGGAAAGCAGGTATTGCCCCAAATCATCCTTATGCAAAACCTGCTTCTCTGAAACAAAGGACCTGAGGATCTTCTGCTTTTCTTTTTAACGCTTTTGGCTCTTGGCTCTTTTGGCTTCCACCATGTTTAATGACACCTTGCATTCTGCCCCTTTGGGCTCAATACACTAGTATGAGAGGTGCCTGCAGTGCATAAGGAAAAGCAGCAAAAAATAACTTTTTGCCCTCCGAACAACTTTATACCCTGCTTTAACTGGCCGCAGGGTTGTGTTAAAACAAACTGTGCCTCATTTAACTGTGTCCTGGATTAAACCCACCCGCTGAGCAACCCCATGGGACCAGGAGCCACTGTAAGTACCAATGCCAGTATGGCATGCCAGGAGCAGTAGCTTGCTCCCCATCATCATCCAACACACGGTTCACGCTCCATTGGCGCTCTGGATCCCATATAATTTTTTATTGGCTTGGGCGTGTTCGCTGCCAGTAATGGAGGTTCAGTGGGAACTGCCTGCGTACGAGAACAGCGACTGCTCCTTTCCCAGAAGGTCTCCTCTCCAGTGGAAGTGTTTCAAGTATTTTGGCAATTGCATGTCCTGGCAATTCAGCCCCGAAGCTCATAATTCCCTAATGGATATTCAATCGCAAATCATCCCCAGCACTACAGGCTGCGATGCTGATCACCATATTAAGCATGATAGAACAATGTGGAAAAGGGTATTTCAGCTAATATTAATAACCTGCCAAGTGAATAAATATCTTTCTGACTTGAGCACTACAGGGGATTAGATGAAGCACGTGAGGATGCAGTAAGCAAGCCCTAGATGAGGATGCTCAGCACTGCAGCACTGGCCTTTCAGGCTCAAACCTGTCAGGGTGAAGCCCAATGTAGGAAATCCAGCATGGATGACCAGAGGAGCCAGGTACCCTGCTGCTATCATCCCCCTGTAATGCCCAGGGCTGGGGAGGGATGGGGACCACCTCCCTGCAACGTGCTCATCACTGCCACCCCAACATCTGCAAGCACATCTCAAAGCTTCACCAGCAACACTTGCCTCTGAATTTCCACAAGTATTAATGTGACACGGTGGGCTTCTTCTTTGCAAAGCCCCTAAAAGACATGCATACCGTGCAAGCCACAGTGACATTTTTCACCATAACTGTGGAAGGTTATGGTTCTTCCACAAGAAGTTGGCAACAGCCTGGCAAGGATCCAGGTGTGGCAAGAGAGCAATGGAGGGTGCTGCTCTGGGGGATGGGGACCACCAAGCCATCACCTCCCTGCCTACACCCCAAAGTGGAGGGGATCACGGGACTCTTCTAATTATTCTTTTGACACATGGCAGCTCCATTACACAAGCCTTGGGCTCATCCCAGCCATCCAGGGACAGAGCCTGCAGCAGTAGGGAGGAGGCTGCTCTTCCTCCCAGCACCTTGATGCAAAATAAAGACCAGGTCTTCTTTGCTGCAGTTAATGAGAGGGCTTGGCTGGAGCAGTAAGCGGATGCCAGACCTGATGGCTACACTGCTTGGTACTTGGGCTAGCGGGATGCAGCTGGTGAAGTCAGGTTCTCCTAAACACAGAAACTCCCCAAGCAAAGGAAGAGGAAGCTTTGCAGAGCCAAATTGTTGCTCCATGTGGGCTTTAGCGGCGGGACTTGGAACAAAGGCTCTTACTCATCCAAACAATATGTATCTCACCCATATATAAATATAGCTATCTTCCGAGTGAGCACATCTCACGTTCAAAGTTCACCTTCAGAAAAATCTAACAAAACACCCATCTGTGTTACATTTGCTCGACCTCTCTCCTGATTTCAGCCCATGTAGCAAGACACTGACCAGCCCTTTCCCCTTATGGCTGATCAAGTCCTACACTCGCTGCTCCCATTCCCACCTCCACAACAAGCACTTCCATAACCCTGAAAACTGAATACAAGTTTCTGAATACTCTCAGTTATTGCCACATAGCAGTTCTGCACACATCTACTACCACTGCCATGCGTGACCACCGTGAGCAGGTCCATGAGCCTTGCCTGCATGCATGCACACAGCGACCCGCCAGCACTACCAGCAGCACCACCACTGCCATCATTGCCACCAGCAGCACAGCCAGAGAGGATAGGTCCCAGGACACAGAGAGCCAAAATGCTGTCCCCAGCCCGTGACCGCAGCCAGGACCCAGCCAGAGGAAAGCCAACGTGCTGAGACTTCCTCCAGCCGCATCTGCACGGAAGGAAACAGGAAAGGTCCGGGAGGAGAGCAACAGAAACAAAACACCCCACAGGAGCCAGTATCTGGGGGCAGAGGCATAAGCGGCGACCAGCACATCCTGCTCCAGGTGCAGAGCTGGAAAGAGCAGACAGGGATGTCCTGGCAAGGCCATGCTGGGTACCATGGGGAGGCAGCGGAGGTTGCAGGATATCTGCTGCTAGGAGGAGAGCAGCACCCGGCATCGTCCGTCAGAGAAATGTTACAGGGGTTTTCCTCCAAGGTTATTTTTTTGTTTGCTTCTTTTGCTGCAGGGGATGTTTTCTGAGCAGAACGGCGAGGAGGATTATGATTGCACGGGGGCAGAGGGAGAGCAACGGGGAGCTCTTGGCAGCCCACCAGAACTGCAAGATAAAGCCCACCTGCAAGATAAACCAGGTTGTTACCTTCCTCCCGATCCTTTCTGGCACAAGGTAAATGCCAGCCAACATGTACACTTGCAAAACAGAGCCTACGGCCCCCAGTTTCTAGCTCCAGTCAGATTTAAGGAGTTTGGTGGTATACAGGCACCAGGGAAAGATGCTGGCGTGATGTCGGCGCAGAGACTGCAAGCAGGAGGCACTCAGACGACCATGAAAGAAGGAGGAAAGGGGAAGATGAGGCAGCAAGCCAGCCAGCCAGATAAAAAGAGCACAGTCTTCCCAGCACTGTGCAAGCTGGGAATGCACCACAGGCCCTGGTAACACGACAGACCCCTTTTTATCTTTTATTTGCACCTTTTTTCTTTGAAGAGAGGCTAAGGCATAGTATGGAAAGTGCCTAAAATGGCCCTCTGGGAGTTGCTTTTCCCTCTCACATGCTTTGGTGCTGGCCCACAACCTCGATGGGACATGGACCACAACTGACATAAGGATACCTGTGCTGGCCACTGGTGCCAGGGCTGCCTCTCCTGCCCAGTGATGGCGGGGCAATGCCCCAGGGGAAACACAAGATGCCCCAGGCACCCCTTGCACAGCCCTTTAGCTGCAATTTCAGGTTTTCCCCCTACACACAACCCCCAAGCAGCTCAAATCCGAGGTATGCATGGATGGCATTTTTTTTCAGCCTAACTCCTTGCACTGTAAGAGATTCATCCACCAGAAGCAGCTCATAAAACCCACAAAACCAAACCAAACGTTCAGCACTGGGGGGAAAAGGACCCCCTCCACGCTAAAGCAGTCCCCCCCCGTCAGCAGACCACTCACGGGTAGCCAGCAGTGGCCCTGCTCGCAGCATGGTCCTGGTTTTATGATCCGGGATATCCCCTCTGCCGCCTTCTCCCAGCAGCCACGAGGAGCTCGCAGCAGCAGTGCCGACGTCAGAGGCTTTTCCTGGCTTGTGTTTGAAGGGAAAGGAGGAAAAAAAAAACCCAACGAGGGGTGTGGAAGAGAGGCCAACTCCACGGAGACAAGTAATAGCAGGCTTTGGGCTGGCTGCCTCCCAAATCTGCAGAGGGTGTGCCCTGGAGGTTTTTTCTTTTGGGGGGTGAAAGGCTCGGTTGTTTGGGGACAGCTGGTCCCCACGCTCTGGTGCCTGATGCACAGGGAAGTGAGGCACCCCAAATACTGGGGGCTAGCTCCCCCCACTTCCTTCAGGGATTTATTTCCGCCAGAGCAATCAGGAAAAAAAACGCATTCTGCATCTGATGGGGCATTTCAGGACTTCCTGCCTCGCCCAAGAGCATCCTTGGAAAGAAAAAAGTCCCAAAGCAGCATCATCACGCCAGAACACACACAGGGGGGCAAGCTGACCCCAGCGGTCCCCCCTGACAACTGCCATCACCACATGCCTCTCCCACCCTGAATCTCTGGCGCAGCTGAACATCTACTCATCTTTTCTTGTGGTTTCTCCCATCATTTCGAGCTAATTTAATACTTGTGGCAGGTGTCTCAATGGCAAAATGTGTGTGTGGGAGCAATGCCTCTCAGCCTTTTACGGGGGGAAGCACCTGGAGCATGGGCAGCAGCAGCCCCCTGGGAAGGGCATGGAGGGGCTGTTGTGACCTCCCCTTCGAAGCACAGCTTGAGCCTGTGCCGGGAAGGCTACTTCTGGGAGAGGTGCAGCCTGTGTTTAGTTTTTCTACTGCCTACCCCAGCACTGCTGTTTTGGCCCCTGGTCTTCAGCTGCCCCGTTTTCCACCTGACCTGAACTTTGCTGTTTGGTATGTCCCCACTCAGTGGTGGCATCCCGCTGTGAAGATGTCCCTATGCCGCCTGGTCCTACCTCCTCATCAAGCCAACAGTAGCCCTGACCGAAGGGCATCAGCAGCCCTCTGTGCGTCACTGGCGCGTCTTGCATAACTCCCAACACCAACTGGCCGCGGTGGCTTTGATGGATGTTTGTTGACAAAGAAGGGGGTTCCAGGGAACTCAGTCTACCCAACGGGTGGATTTTGACCTGCAGATAGTGTTGAAATAGTGCTCCATGATGTGCTGGGGATGGCAACACGGGAGAGAAGAAAACATGCTCTGACTGTCATGAGCCCCATGGAAAATTCTTCTCTGGTGGATCAAGCTATAGCCAGCATTGACCACAGAAGCCAAGCTCTGGAGAAAGACAGCTCTCCTAAGTCAATGGCACCAGGTTGAGACGGGGCTTGTGGGTCCTTGAACTTTCTACACTATCCAGACCCTCTGCTCTCAGAGGTTGTCCTCCCAAACCATCTCATCCTTGCTGGCCAGTATTGCGTCTATGCATTTCATCCTGTGGAGACAGGATCATACATATCGTGACAGGCTGCTGGGGGGTGGCAACACCACTAGCCCTCTCCCTTGTGGTGGGCACTGAAGGACTTTTGAAGGCAGCCACCAGCACATGGGGGGAGTCCTGCATAGAAAACCCTGGGTTGGCTCCTCATCTTCCTCACCAGCCCTGACCACTGCCACCCCACAGCAGAAACCACCCCTCCAGCAGGATGGGATGCTGCATGCAGGTATTAAGTACCCCCTCCAGAGCTACAAATAATACAAAGAGATATCAGGAAAACCATGATGGGTGTCAGCCAGAATAATTAAAAGCCACGGAACAAGTGAAGGGAGACAGGAAATGCCCTGCTCCTGCGTGGGATGCTGCAAAGTCCAGGCATGCTGCAGACCCCCTGGCATGCCAAGCTCCTGGCTCATCCCACCAAGCCCAGGTCCTGCATAGAAGGTTTCCCCTTCAACCCCCTTCTGGAAACCTCCTTAAGTCAGCAATAAGCCACAGCACAGCTCCTTAGTTGCCATGGGACCACTGCTCTGCAATAGCAGTATGTCAGCAAAGCTCTAGGGACAAAGGCAGGTACCTTCAAGCTTCCAGTTTTGGCTGCATGACTGTGGGCACAGCCTGATCCTGTACCCTCTCCTGGCTGCACCCACTGCACCCAGCCACTGCCAGCAACAGGGACAAAATCCTTTGGTCTGAGCTGCTGCTGCTCTTGCGTAAAACCCCAGTGCCAAGGGACACTGTGCTGGTGGGTGCTGAGGTGTCCCCTGCCTGTGAAAGCCTGCAGAGCAAATAAGGTGGTTTTCTTCCAAATAAAAGATCAAAGGGGATGAAATGCTAGAAGTTGCATGCAGCTGCTCTTGCTGGTGGGACACTGGTGTCTCCACTCACTGTGCAGAGCCTGCCTGGTGTGTAAAGATGGAGATCAGTAACAAGTAGTGTCAGCGGGGGTCTGTATTGGGACTGGTACTGTTCAGTTATCTTCATCAGTGATACAGGCAGTGGGACTGAGTACACCCTCAGCAGCTTTGCAGGTGACACCAAGCTGAGTGGTGTGGTTGATACCCATCATGGATGATGCCATCCAGAGGGACCCTGACAGGCTTGATGACTGGGCCCACGTGAACCTCATGAGGTTCAAGAAGGCCAAGTGCAAGGTCCTGCACCTGGCTCAGGGCAGCCCCCAGTATCATGGATGGACCGAGAGCAGCCCTGTGGAGAAGGACTTGGGGATACTGGTGGATGAAAACCAGAACATGAGCCAGCAACGTGCGCTTGCAGCCCAGGAAGCCAACCGTATCCTGGGCTGCATGAAAAGTAACACAGCCAGCAGGTCAAGGGAGGGGATTCTGCCCCTCTGCTCCACTCTGGTGAGACTCCACCTGGAGTGCTGTGTCCAGCTCTGGGGTCCGCAGTACAGGAAAGACACGGACCTGTTACGAGCCCGATCCAGAGGAGGGCCACAAAGGTGATCAGAGGGATGGAACACCTCTCCTGTGAGGAAAGGCTGAGAGAGCGGGGGTTGTTCAGCCTGGAAAAGTGAAGGCTCCAGGGTGAACTTATTGTGGCCCGTAAAGGGGGCTTATAAGAAGGATGGAGAAAGACTTTTCACTAGGGCCTGCAGTGGTAAGAGAAGAGGCAACAGTTTTAAATCGAAAGAGGATAGATTTAGATTGAACAAGGAAGAACTTTGTTATGATGGTGAGATGCTGGAACCGATTGCCCGGGGGACCTGTGGATGCCTCATTCCTGGTCATGTTGGACCATCATGGAAGCCTTCCAGGCCATGTTGGACAGGGCTTTAAGCAGCTAGTGATCTAGTGAAAGATGTCTCTACCCATGGGAGGGGGGTTGGACTATATGACCTCTAAAGGTCCTTTTCACCCCAAACCATTCTCTCATTCTATGACTGCCTGATGGCCAGGTGGCTGGGTGGCACCGCAGCCCTTCCCCAGGGTTCTCCATCAAGTGGGATCCAAACTGGATTAACAACGGGATTAAAAAACCTCACTTGAACAGGACTTCCTGAGCATTAGGAAAATGGTCTGAAAACTTCTTAGGACCTGAGTCCTATAATGCTGCCACTTGGGATGTGGTCTCAGACTGCAAAAACGGGCTCCCCCATTACAATCAAGCTGGTCTTCTTCAGGGCTGCATAAGGCTAAAGCAGGCTACTGGCACTCCAGATGAGCATGTTTTAAATCACATCCTCACTGGCAATGCAGCGATGCTCTGGCATGCCTAGGCTGCTCTCAGCTGCTGTTTGACGCAAAACCAGCTAAAAAGGGAATTGATGGCAAACTACAGAGATCCTGGTGCTTCCTGTCACTTAAAATGAACCGTCTCTTTCAATATATAAGATGAACAGTCATCTAATCATATTCCTGTCATTCAGAGGAAGGATTTCCAGTGGTGGCTTTATAAAAGCCAGTGAACGCCCTGGCATCTCAGAAAGAGAAACTGCAATGATTTGCACAAGCAAGAAGCTCGTGTCAGAGCTGCTGTGGGATGCTGCTACTCACTCCTCTTCCCATCCTGGGAGAGAAACTAAGGAGAAGGCTGTGCAGCACAGCCCAGCTGGCCGCAATAGACTATACCCAGGTGATTTTGAAGACCATTGAAGGCGAAGGACCACATCCTCAGTAGAATGGCTGGAAGAGGAGGAAACCCATCCTGCCTACAGTGCTGCTGTGGAATGTCATGTGAACACACACAACGTGCCACGTCCCACGGAACAGTGCACCCAGGAAAAGAAAATCCAGTAGTGGGTCATTGCAGCCCCAAAGCAACTTTCCAGACTGATACTGCTCTTGGGACAACACGGAGGCAAAGTGGTCATCACACAGTGCTTTTTGGGCCAGAGGAGCCCATGGTGAGCAATGCCATGCTGCTTCTCCCTCACCAAAGTTTGCAAAAGAGCATCTGACTGCTCAAGCAATGCCCAGGAATGCTTACTCATGAGCATGGCTTGGCTTTGACTTTCTTTCATCGGGGTATTTGCATAAAACTGGTGCTGCCTTTAGGGAAATGCAAATTCCCTGCAGAAAGGGAAGTGTTTGAACGTGCTGGCTGCTCAGACGCACCGGGCAGGGAAGCAACACTTTTATCACCTGAAAATTAAATAAAGGCTGAGATGTGAAGCCTCCCCACCCTGCTAAGCAGGAAAACTTCCTCAGCTCCTACGGCCGGATCCAGTAGGGACAGGACAGGCAGGATGCGGTGTTTCATCCGTGCTCTGCACATCCTCCCAGGCCCCAGGGGTAAGCTTTAATGGCCTGGAGACACGCAAGCTGCTCTGTCTCTGCTTGGCTCCCTGGCTCCTGGATGGTTTCAGAGGCGTTCTGACACCCCGGCGTGGGTGGCATTTCCCAGCCACCCTTGTTGTGCTGGAGCTGGCTCTAATCAAGCTGAAAGCAAATGAGTTTCCCTGGATAAATTAAGCCGTAACCCCAAATTCATCATGTATGATGAAGCCAACAGCCAGCTACTGATGATAGTAAATGTTTTTGGAAATGCACACGCTCTTGCTCTGCCTCTCAGCGGGAGGAAAAGCAAAAGAGGTGAATGAAAAAGCAACTCCAATAACAAGCAAAAAGCCAAAGCTGCTGTGCAGGGGATGGGCCTATCACACAAGACCTGTGGGAGAGGCAAACCCAGGGAGCCTCATTCCAACACAGCAATACTGCATCTCAAGAGGGTCCCAGAGACTGAGCTGATGTGCTTGGCTCCAAAAACCTTCACCACGGGGCACTGCCACCAGTGGCAAGAGTGCCAGGCAGTATCCTCTGCAATGTTGCCAGCTGCATGGGCCATGAGCAAAACGGGATCATGCCTAAAATCCAGGCTGCCCCACCACCATCCCCTCTCCCCACCGCACTCACTGGGTGCTGCTGATCCCTGCTCTGGGCTCCTGGCTCAGCAGCACCAACCAGGTGCTCCTGCACGTATGGGCTCTGTAGGGCTGCCATGGGACCTACTCTGGGTGTTACCAGTCTGCCAGAACCAGAGGTCATCAGCAGTGGCTCAGCTGTCCGGGTTAAACACTTGCTTTGAAATCTGGCGAGAGTGGTCCCTGCCCCTCTGCTCCCAGGGACACACAGGACAGTTTCAGCCCGGGGAGGGAGGCAGACAACCATTCCCAACCCTGCCTGTTGTGGGTGCACCCCAGGAGGGTTTTCCTTCATCTCTTCTTGTGTTGCTTCCTAAAGAGCCAGTCTGTAGCCAACAGAAAACGCAACATTGAGGAAAATCTACGGAGACCCTGCAGAAGTGCAGAAACACCCAGTGCTGACTTAGGGGTGGATCGATCCCCCCATTACAAGCTACTGTGGTATGGAGAAGCAGCTAAATGAGGGCATTCCTATTAATATATTTGGCTCCACGCTGAAATCTGTACTGTTTTAAAAATCTTAGCAGAAAAATGATACTACAGCACCCTAAAGGCACTGTGCATAGAGTACTCACAGCAGCCAGCGCAAAGGATGTTTTGCTATTTCACAAATGATTTACATTTGGCACTGCACATGACAACCAAGAGCAAAACAAGCCCAGGGGCTGTCATGGGACCTACTCTGTCCCACTGCAGTCTATACTGAAGGAGCAGAGACAAGGGGCACTGAAAATGTCCCCTCCACCCACAGGGCACAGGGCTTATCCGCTCCAGCGCAAAGCCAGCTGCCACCCGGCTTGGCTCAGCCCTGCTGGCACAAGGGCACTGAGATGTTGATGGCTGCCCTGGTGAAGGCACCCAGGAGCCGATCTTGCCTTGAGGGAATTAAAAAAGAAAAAAAAAAAAGTTTATTTTCAGCTTGATCTGTTCCCAGCCTATCTCCCTGCACTGTGGGCAGCGTGGGGACGGGGACGGGCAGCCAAGGGCTGCTAAATGAGCGCTGTAATTAAACGCTGAGGCATGGTGTAAAGCTCTGCTGCACGTTCCCAGGTGGGAATTTCCACGGGGTTTTCTTTTATCAGCCGGTTGATAAAACACTCCCCACCCTGTTTTCCAGATCTGCCATCAGTGTAGTTTGTCAAACCGATGGCGCACATCCTCTCTGCTGTCATTAGCACACCCTGGGCAGGCATTTACTAGAAACAAAGCAGAAGGACCTCCCTTGAGCTCTGCCTGTGTGCTGCACTTGCTCCACCCCACAGCGGCATCTGAAGGACTTTAGGGACCTGGCTTCCCTGCAGGGTCTGGAAATGTCAACCGACCTCTCCCGTGAAGCTGGACCTACACCCTCCCTGGCTGAGCCTCTGCGAGCCTGCAGGACTGCTGCAACCTGCGTTTGGATGGATGCACCCGTGAAGCTTTCACCTAACTGTCGTGAAGGGGCACCTGCCCCAAATATGCTCCCAGGAGGCTGCCGCAATGCCCGAGTCTCGCGTAGGGGTAGGAAGAGGAAATTTTGGTTAAAGCCAAGGATTAACTCTGAGCTTCCCCCACTTCGCCACCACAACTGCAGGCAGGAGCTGGGCAGGAGCATCACTGTGTGCACCATGCTCTCCAAAGCTGGTGACAGTGCCACCAGCTCCTCACCAGCAGCACACCCCCGCCATCCTCCAGCTTGCAGCCACAGCCCAAGAACAAGGATGATACCCTGCAACTGGGACCATGGGTGATCCCTTTGATGTCAGGGCGTCGATAAACCCTGGTCCTTGACCTGTCCACTTCAGTAAAACAAACAAAAGCTCAAAGAAATCTCTGCTAACTTTAGCAGGTGCCAATTTTAGCAGCTTGCAGGAGGAACTGCTGCCCAGCTGCGTGCATGACACCTCTTCTGCATTTTTATCCCTAGCAGAGCTTCAGGCATATATTCTGATTTTCTTAAATGCCTGAAGACAGTTTTGGGAATATAGAGCCATTTTTAAAGTAAAAGAGAAAATTAATCAGTATTTTAAAGAGAAACAGAGGGGAAAAAGCTTTTTTCTGGAACAGCATCTGCAAAAAACCCTGCTGTACTAAGATCTGCCCAGAAAACCTGCACCCACACACGTGGGACGTCCCAATTGTAACCACCACCCCAAAGCTGTGCCGTGAAATAGCAAAGCCAGCCATGGGCTGCCCCATTGCCCCTACTTGTCCTTAGTTCACTGCCAGCCTGGGGTTGTTATCTTGGGGGCAAAGGAGTAAGCTTACATGGCTGTCCTATGCAAAAGCTTTCTGCAGATTTGCCATCATTCAGATGGGCTTAACATGTGGTATTTTCTTCAACTTTCTTTTTTGGAAGTGATTTATCATGCCCCTACATTTTAGCAAAGAGCAGCAAAGTGATGGAGGATGCTCAAGAGCAGCTCTGGGATCGACAGTAACATATCTTCATGTCAAATTTACCAAGATTTTTAAAATATGAGACACTGAGTAAAACTTTTGACTCAAACAAATCACGCCTTTTTCAATGAGTTCATTTTCAGGAAGCTGTCCCATACACTCGCCTCAAAAAATGTTTTGTCTCTGGCTTGCTTCCATTAAACCAGATAATTGGGAGTTTAGAAGTTCATAACTTGAACTGAAGTCAGAAAGTTTTGTCTTTCATTTTCCAGAGCTGATTCATGGCCAGTCTGGTCTGAAACGTGGGCTTGCTTCAAGTTCACTGTCATTTCAGAGTTCATTTGCAGTTTAAAGCAATGCTCTGCTCCTGCCTGAAGTCTCCTGCTCTCTCATCCCAGTTCAGTGCTGGCGGGTACCAGCACTGCTTGCATTAGCACTCCCCAGTGCCTGTGTGGATCCATCTTGTTGACCCTGACTAAGGAAAATGCCCCTGGATTTGCTTCTTTGCTAGAAATCCAGAGGGATGTCAAGCAAGGATCTTGGTCCTGGGGCTAGATATTGTAGGCTGCCCCATGCCTGAGTGATCATCCTCAATGCTGAGTGCAGGCAGAGAGCAGGCAGCAGAGCTGGGGCACACCACCTTGGACTTTGATCACTAAAGCGGACATTTGAGCTTTTCCAAATTGAGCTTTTCCCCTCTCTGCTACAGCAATACAAGAATTTCAGCTTCCTTATTTCACTGAACATGGCTGTATTTCTGGTCAGCAAAATCAACAAGAAGAGCAGCTAGCTTTTTGGCTCCCTTGGAAACTTTGCAGTCCAAGAAAATCAGACGAAACTTTTGAATATGCTCAAGCTTGTTCGTCAACAGTCTGATTTCTTAGGGACCTGACCCTGCGTTCAGGCCGACCGACGCTGCACCGACAGCAATATTTTTGGGTCCTGTGTGAAATACTCCTGCAACAGCCCCGCTGCCAAGTCTTGCAAAAGTTCCCAGGCCGAGGGGCTGTTGCTGGATGTGAGGAAGGAGCATCCATTGCAGGGTTCATGTGAGTTGCTGAAACATCTTGGGTCACCAGGGAAGGGTCAGAAGTGGAGAGAGACATGCACTGTGTTAAATACAACTCGATAAAAGCAGCAAAATACATACAGACAAGAGCCTGACATTTCATATTGACTGTCACAGGACTGAGGTTGGAAGTGATTACCTCCAACCTCCCCAACTGATGAAGCACCACCATGCCTTGGCACCTTCGTGGACATCCTGCAGACGGAATGGTCACCACACTCATGCATCCCCGACATGTCTTGATGGACAGATGAGGCCCCTTGTCCTGGGTACTTTGATTATGCTCCTCTCAGGAAATTTAGCATCTAAAGTACATATCTAGCTTTAAAGGATATAATTTCCTTTCTCTTTGCTCTGCCCAAGGTCAGCGAAGGACACGGACCCATGAATAGGGCATCCCAGCCCATTCTGGAGACACAGATCTCCACTCCCAGACACCCCCTTTTCAGCTCCAAGCAGCCCCAAACTATTCCCTTGGGGCCCTTCATGCAACAGGAAAAGCACCCCTCAACCCTAAAACATTGTCATCACCCCGAATCCCCCAAAGAGGCTTGTCTGCAAAGCCTGTCTGAGGTGTGGTGCCTCGCCACAGCCTGGGGTCGAGGCATCTGGCCGAGCCCGCAAGGTGGAAAGTTCAAGTGGCTGCTGTTTATTTGGCTTTGCAAGTGCAGTCGCCCAGCCTGAACATAGGCCAAGTACCTTCCCAATGCAGGAAGTGCTGCAGGAGTCTTTAAATAACCACCAGTGGTCAAGGCTTTGGTTTACGGCTTCACTGGATGGAAAATTATCCCTCACACCAGGTCTGCTTCAGCTCTTTCCTGACTATAAATGGCATCTTCTCACCTCCCTACCTCCTAGGTCTTCATGTTCATACCCACCAGGCCCACGTGCTTTGTGGAAGCTTGCAAGAAGCAGAAAAAACATCTCTGAGCACAGGCATGAAAACACGTACGGGTTTTTTGTCCCTTGTGCAAGATGAATTGTATGTCCTACAGTCAAAACTTCACTTTCATGAAAATCAATGGCTCCTTGGGGCTCTCCTAACCCTCCCCATCCTGCCATTAAGGTCCATATGTAACAGCTCATCATACTTCAGCATCAACCTGCAGACTTTCAGCACCACCATAAGTTGCTCCTCACCTTCCTGCCGCCAGGCTGGTGTGTTACCAGTCCATATGCTTAAAACCAAGAAAAAAGAACGAAATCCTTCCTTCAGGGGAAACAGAAAATGCCAAGATCCCTCCCAAAAGGCTTTCTCATGTATTTCCCTGGGGGACTTGAAGCCAGAAACCTTGCCAAGAACCTGGACCCAATGGGTCACCCAGCAAATCCTGCTTTACTGATGGAAAGTTCCCAAATGCTCTTTGCTGGGAAACCTGGCTAGTTTGGGATTTTGGCAACGCAAACTTGCCAGGACTCTGGGGGATAGAAATGAGGGTTTTTTTACCTATAGCTGTCATTAACAGATTAACCTAAAATGACAGCTGGCAAGAGGAAGCTCCGTAAACAAGCAAAACAGCTTTTTACAGTCAGAAAACAAGACCTTGCCCTGACCTCCTCTTGGGCAGATTCACTGGTGCACAGCAAACCAGTATTTTATTTTAAACTGTGCTTGTAAAAAGTAAAAAAAAAAAGCTGCTTCCTTGAACACTTAAGTCAGGTAAGGACACAGCAGGCTATTCTGCCTTATAAATAAGCCTGCTCTTGTATACACGTGTTTTAAAATAAGCTTATGAAATGTAAACACACAGGCTTTTGCAAAAGTAATTCAGCCTCACTGAAACCATTTAATAGTGGCTGAGCCAGTCTTCCTTTGCCACTTCAGAGATCTGCATAGGGGATGCTAACCTGAACTCCAAAAAGCCCTCAGAGACAGATATAACACTCTCACAAACACGCAATTCTATATTCAAATTTTGCAGCCCTCCTGTCCCTTTGAAGGGTCGTCTAGAAAAATGCAAAAAGGAGAAAAATCCAGTATTTTTCCTAAGGACCATCCCTGAAGCTGCATTTCTGCCTTGGTTTCTAAGCAGGAGGTTGTAGGAGGGAGAAGCTAGGGCAAGCACGGTTTCCTCCAACTCAGGCATAGTGTGAGCGCTTTCTATGTCGCCTACCTTTCTGCATCATTAAGATGGATAATTTTTCTATTTGTCCCTGTTCTCTATTCCCCAGGAGAGGAGCCAACCACCAGGAAATATGGGCTGTAAAAATAAAAGTACAGTCCTGGCTTCAGAGGGGCAGGTGCAAGGGGAGAATCTATTTTTAACTCTTACTCTGCAAGATGGGAATGCTGGGACTTCTCTGAGTGGGGCATGTCTGAGTTTAGGAGATTTATTTGGAAGTGGTGGAGGGGTCTGACTGGTGGTTAATCCCGGTGCTGGGCACTTGGGGCCAGGGGAGCAGACATCAAAGCATTCCTGTATCTGCTGGGAAAAACAGGAGAGGCAGCAGCCAGAGGCTCTGCCTCCTCCCTGTGCGGCTGCTGGGGTGACAGGTGGCATGGACCTGACGTTTGTGGCTCTCCATGACCCAGGAAAGCTGTCAAGATGTTTGAGCAAACTCCTGTGGCTGGATCTTCCTGCTTGATTTGTTGGGCACATCCCAATAATGGAGATGGCAGAGCACTGCATGGGTAGTTTCACAAGTTTAACTGAGTATTGGTTTGAGGGGATACTGCAAGGTGAATACTCTAATTTGAATAAAAGCTAGAAAATCAGTTTGCGCTGAGGGCTGCTTAAAGCCTTCTGCCATTTGTTGAGGACTGTTCCCCTGTGGCAGGAACATACTGGTAAATGCAATGGTCTGGCCATCAGAGACCAACCACTCGGGAGTCAAACAGCCCCAAGGGAGATTCTGGAAGGACCAGCTTCCTTGACGGAGAAGGTAAAAAGAAAATTTTAGGCATTTTCACACCACAAGCAGAATAACAAGTACTAATGAGTCAGGAAAGCTGCATGATGAGCTCCCAGCAAGTTCATGAGACCAGTGGCTGCTGCCCCTGTGTCTGTCCTGGGATCCACGGTAGAAGCTTTTCCTACCACAGACAGAGGATGGTTCAAACCTCTCATGAGTGGGTTCTGCAGCAATCCAAGAGTTAACATCTGGCCTTGGAGATGAAGAGCACGTGAAAATATAGCAGGACGTGACCTCTCATAAAGAGTGGCTAAGGTAACTTTGTCAAAGGCTGGCATTCAAGACTTCTCCATCCAAAGAGCCAAATGGCCCCAGGCAGGCTGCTCTGGGGGATTTCTGGGTATACCGCATAAATCGCCAACCTCATTAAAGCTCTGAAGACCACAGAATCCAGCTCCTGACCTTCTCCGGAGCAGAAAATGACAAAACGTTTCCTGATATTTATAGCAGCTGGAGAGCCTGATGGGAAAACCCCACTTGTGAAACATGGGCCGCTTGCCATGGTTGCTCTGCAGAGAACGGTCAAGCTGCTCCAAACTCCTGCCTGATGGACTGCTCCACCCCTGCGGCCACTTGACCCCAGGCAAAACCATGCTGAGAGGCTGCGCAAGCGGAGCAGGCATATGGATCTTGCTCCCATTGGCTCCTCCATTGCACAGCAGAACTTGAATTAGGCAAGGCTGAGCATCCTAGCAAAGGGGGCTTCAGCTGTGGGGCTATAGGGACCTGTTAGCCCTTGAGGAGCACCTTTCACCTGTATGATGCTCCACCTAAATGTGGCTGACCTTACCTTGGAGGTGACTGCAAACTTTTTAAGGAAACTGAGGAGAGGGCACAGCCCCTTTGCCCGCCTCCACTAGGTGCCACCCACCTCCTCAAAGCATGGTGGGACACGCACTGGCACGTTTCTTTGCTGGCAGCTGAATTTCTACCACCCTGGCACACACCAAAGGTGCTTTCCATCATGCTTAGTCACGCAGGTGCAGGAAACCTCACAGCCCAAGGCAAGCTCTTCCTGCAATGGGACAGGCTTCACTGAGGGCTCGTTGGGCGAGAGCCTCCCAGCACCGGCCCCACGCTAGACAAGCATTTGCTGTCACACTGTCGAGGAGGATTCCCATAGCTTCTGTCTTGGGCCAGCGCCAGCACGGGTTTTCTGCTCGCTTCCAGGCCGAGGGAAGCAAGCTGTTCATCACGCACTGCCGTGAGAAGCTGTGAACAAACTTGCCAGCCATGATAGGAGCAGACAGCTTTGGAGCTTGCTGGGCTCAGCTGCCATGATGGCAGTTCTGCTCTAGTTGAAATGCTGCGATGGCACCCAAGGCCACGTACCGACCACTGCCCTGACACAAGCTAAAATAAGCTGCCGGGCTGGGGGAATGGCAGGTGACAGTGAGCGCCTCCCACGTCAATGAGAGCAGCGCAGGTCACACTCCTGAACATCACCTTCACGATGAAACTGTTGCTCCTGCTCCTGCAATGATGCCATGGGTAGGATTCAGCTTGAGGGCAGAAACCTGAACTTGGGGACCCAGGAGTCTCTTTATAGTCATCATAAAAAGCATAGAATGGTTTGGGTTGGAAGGGAACTTTAAAGGTCATCTTGTCCAATCTCCATGCAATGAGAAGGGACATCTTCAACTTGATCAACAAAGACCACTTCAGCTCACTCTAAAGGAGTCACCTGGTGCCTGGGCTCCTCCTGTGCCTCTCTGCCACAGCTCCCCTGTCAGCAAGTCCCCACACTCCCGTGGCCACTGTGGGAGACTGAGACCCTTACACACCTCATCCTCAGCAACAGAACCCAAACCAGAGCATGGCCAAGACCCTACGTGCATCTCCAAAGAGCCCAGACAGATCTTCTCCCAGGGAGATCTTGGCCCTTGTGATGGCCCAGCTCCTTCTAAATGTCCCCAGGTAGTCTGCCTGTGACTCCAATTAATAACACTGTTACTTTGTCAACAACAGTGGGTCAGCAGCAATTCATAGACTTCACACTGGTTAACCTTCTTCCACCAAATAAGCCCAGGGATATTTTGACTCCCTGCCCTTCAGAAGTTTATTTGTGTAGGATCTGTCCACTTACCAGCTTCTGGCAATGAGAAGATGCCCAAGGGGC
Source organism: Falco punctatus (assembly GCF_963210335.1). Classification (NCBI taxonomy): domain Eukaryota; kingdom Metazoa; phylum Chordata; class Aves; order Falconiformes; family Falconidae; genus Falco; species Falco punctatus. The sequence goes on along the minus strand of NC_137582.1, from coordinate 87,414,174 downwards.
ACAACCACTTCCTAATAGCTGGGGAAAGACTTCATGGTTGTGGTCGGGGCTCCCCGGCACTGGAGCTAGACAAGTTGAGCACCTGCCAAAGCTGCCCAAGAGAGTCCAAGAGGCCTGTAATTAGCCTGGGAGAAAAACCAGGGCAAGTGCAATGATCCAGCCATCACACCCAGATGCAATAAGATCTTCTGTGGAGAATTTGCAGGTGTTTTTCCCACTGGAAGCAAAACGTGTGGACTGCAGTTGTGAAGCTCCGAAAGAAGACCCAAAAGAAAAGGCACATCAGAGAAAGCCATCCCCACTTTCAGCCTTTTCCAAGTCCCATCACCCAGGAGGAGATGACCCAACACCAAACCAGTTCAAGTTTCCCCAGTGCCCTCCACTGCCTAGGACCAGATCTTGTCATCTGATGCTTCCAGCATTTTGAAGCAACAGCAGAGGCAAAGAGCAGGGTCAAGAAAATGGACAACCTTTGCCTTTGCCTGGCAAGGATTTCACGCCTTTCAGAAACAGGAGGACCAAGGAGGATGATTTCTCCACCTTCCTCCTGAGACACGTGGGATGCACCTTCCACCCTAGGACTGCCGGCTGCCACAGCACAGTTTCCACTCCAGGTAGCCCAGAAACCTTCACCGTGATTCGAAAGGGTTAGCCAAAAGGGATTCAACCAAGACTGCCGCGCTGCCTGGGCTCTCCTGGCAAATGATTTACAGATGCTGCAACTGGCTGGCGTGCTCTTCACTCAGACAGAACAAGCATCTGGCAGGTCCATTATTTAAGAGGCATTGCTGCCTTGCATGGAGGGTGTGTCCTGGAGATTTATTATCCAGATATAAAGTGACTGAGCTCTGTCTCAGGAGCACTGTGAGGGAAAAGCAAAGAATTTCTTCATAAAAGAACGTGCTTATCATGATTGCAATTATTTGCACATGAAGGGGAGGCCAGGAGAGCAAAGGCACCACAGGGTGGCAGGGGGAGGTGACACAGGGCTGGTTTCCAGCAGTGGGGGGGTGCTGCCAGCTGGAGGAGGGTGCCTGGTGTGATGAAGGAACGGCTGTCCCAGAAAAGGAGCAGAGAAAGCTGTGCCTTTTAACAGCACTTGGGACATTTTCTCCAGCACATTCCTCTCCCTCCAGTAATCTTGTGGGAGCCTGGAAAGACGGGTTGTGAAACCCAATCTCTCCCCACTGGCAGCTCTGTGGGGATGTCAATGGCCACAGCAGCCTTGCACAGGGGCAGAACCAGCATCCATCACACTGCAAACACCGAGACACCAACAATTAAACTGGGTGGCAGCCTTTCCCACCATATACCTCCTCCCTGGCCTGGCTTGTCCCTGCAGCAGGATGGACTTGGGCAGAGGCTCTCAGACTGGGGCAAAGGATAAAAATAGCTCAGCGTGATGCAATATTTACCTCTTCTTGAGATTTGGGTGAGGTCATACATTTGCATCACTTTGGGCTGTATATGCTTAGGGATAGAAAGTTAAATCCTCCGGGTTTCGGAGTAAATCCCAGTTCACAGCAGTAGCTGGAAGAAAAACCCGGTGGGATGCACTAGCTCCTGGGTGGCTCCTCCAGGCCAAGCAGGACCTTGCGTGGTGCCTGACATTCGTCCATCCCAGTGATGGGCAGGACATTGGATCTGCATCTGGCAGCGGTTCGCGAGGATGCTGGTCACAGCCACGTGCTGGGCTGAGCTGTGCATGCCTGCCAGCGGTGTGCATCCGCGTGACAAGCCTTCGCCTGCCTTTAGTTTCAATTGGAACCGCTAGTAATTTTAGCAAGAAAACCCTGAACCAAGCGCATCCTGCAGCAGGCTTACTAATGCTGGCCAGATGTGCTGCTCCTGGCAGGTGCCACGGTGGCTGCAAGCACGCAGGTGGCTTCGCAGGGGGAACTAAGAAAAAAAAATAAAGTTATGGGTCATTGCCATCAAACCAAGTCTTCCAGGCTTAGGAAAACTGAACCAAGCCGGTCCTGGATGCTTTGTGGACTGAGCTTGGGTGAGGCCCCAGGGCTGTAATGGTTTTATTTAAGGCGTGCAATAACCTTTGGCTCCTATTGTATTTGCATTTGCCAGAAAGACAGTTGGTCTAGCTGGATTAAAGCTGGCGGTAATTACATGCCAATGCCTCCTCTGTAGCAAGGAAGGGAAAAACGGAAAAAGAAAACCACTTGCGCATCCCCCTGCTCTCCACTTCGTGCAGAGATGGCCCTGCACCCTCCTGTGAGCAGAAATCCAGCTCGTGCCCAGCATTAGCGATTTGGAAAGTTATTGACAACGCAGTCTGAAAAGGAGGAGAGATGTGGAAATCACTCCTGGTGTCAAAATGTGTTTCGTAAGCCACAAGCCATATCCCCTGAAGGACACCCTCCGCCTTGCCCAGCCATCAACTCAGCAAGCAGCCTTCCTCAGTTCCCTAAATGAATGTGCAAAATTCAAAACAGATGCTCCAAGAAGCCTAGTCGAAGACATTCCCTTTCATCTGGTAATTGCTGCTTCCGAGGGAGAAGATCTGAAACAGTCCTCAAACCCTCTTGAATGGTCCAGACACCTATTTTTGTACTATTTGGACTTCAGAGCAGCTTTGGCTTTGGCATGCGAGCTACTCTTCTGCTCCTCATCCCCTCTCCCCAGCAGTTAATGGCCAGTCTCAGCCTCCTCGCCAGCATTTGCACTGCTGGGGCTGGTTCACAGCCACCTCCTTGCCACCAGCCACATGCAATCACACTGTAAGGGGTGCCATAATGCCACCAAGATGGGCACCACTGCTCCCTCAGTGCCAGCCAGGCACAGTACATGAAAGCCAGCCTGGGGGATGCAAAAACGAGGTGCAAAAGCTAAGGTGTTATTTGCAGTAATGGCAGTGGTAACACCTCTATTTAAAACTGCAGCAGGAGGAAATCCCCCCCTTTCCAGCTGCTATGGCTACACTCCCCCGGTTTTGACTTAACAGAAGCCTGAATTTAATTGAGGTACATTTGCACTGAGGATTTCCTCTTGTCCTCAACAGTCAGCCTTTCTAACTTCCACAAATAAACAGCCAGTCCTCAAACCTCGGGCTCTTTATTGCTTGTGGTTCCTTCCCCTTCGTTTCTAAGAAATGAGTAACAGGAGAAGGTTGCAAAACACACACTGACCACTCCTGGCTTTAATACAGCAAGAAATCAAATAAACGGGAAGAGAGGAATGAGGATGATCAACTACTGCATGGAGAAATCAGCTGCACCCATCATGAGTGCTAGACGCCATAGATGCCGATTTAGATGGTGAGAAAACACAAAGCAAAAAGCAAAACCAGCAATACCACTGATGAGTGCACGATGAGATGCACTCCGGTGCTGAAGCTGCAGCTGCAAAGGAGCCCATGGGCTGCTCTAAAAGACTTGGGGTGGAAAGTTAATGGCTGACATGATGTACTAAAGAACCACGGCCTGGAGAAGAGGAGTTCAGGGTCAAGAATCACTTAATGTGGAAAGATGTGATGGGGTCTGCTGGTTTCTTCCCGGTATCTGCCGCTGATCCTCAGTGTCGCATTAACATCACTCTCCCCAGTGGTGGAGACAAGCGTTAGGGGGAATTGTGTTACACCAGCTTCACTGGAAATCATGAGAGATGAGGATAATTCTGCTAATAACTGCAAAGCCCAGCTCCTCCTTGATGATGCCAATTTATGTATGATTTAATGAGGGTGCGGCATGATGGAAGGGCACTGCAGGGGAATATAAAATCCTGCCTCAAATGGATACAAGCTGATGCAGTTTAGATTAGGCAGGATGAAAAACATTAACAAAAATAGGTTCTTAACTAAAGGAAAACTTGGAAGTAGTAAGGAGGTGCTGAATGATGGAACATCTTTCTTTCCATCAAAAGTACCAGCCGAGTTTCACCTGCCAAGGAGAAGGCAGGGGTCCAAATCAGAATAGGCAAAACAGCATCTTGGCATCACCAGGAATAAGCAGAGCCTCCAAAGAAAGTGCAAAAAGGCATCAATGTGCAAAGAAAACCTACGGCAAAGATGTGGCAGTGAAAAGTTCAGGTGGGGAACACGAGACCCCAAGGTGAGAAATTACCACCCCTGGGCTCGGAACAAACATCTCACAGCTCTTCCTTTATCCGAGCAGGCTCCCAGCCATCACGCTGAGCGCAGAGCTTTGCAAGGTCTTGTGCACAAAGCTTCAAGCCCCTTTGGTAGGGTTTTAATCAAAACATATTGCATCCTGGATGGTCCAACACACCTGAAAGGGGACCGGCGGTAAGGCTCAGCAGGCATATTTCGCTCTGATGAACTTAAGTGGTGTAAATCCACTTCAGCCTTTGAGCAAAACGCCAGGCACAGTCGTACACAGGAAACCTCTTCTTCAGAAGCCCAGCGCTGGGATTTGCACAAGATTAGCATGGTTAGGAGCACGAGCTGTCATGCTGCTACCCGAGGTTGCCAACCCAAAGGAGGGGGCAAGATGTTATTGAAGGCTGCGTTAGGAAAAAAATCCCCATCCTCCACCAAAATGGCTTTCGCATTGCAAAAGAGGAGTGCACTAACGATATTAAATGATAGCTTTGAATCCGAGAGCTTTTGACAGTGAGAGGATGGTTAGGGTGTCCTTCTGTAAGTTGGGGCCATAACTGGTGAGCGTGTCGAGAAGCAGCATGGTGGATTTTCCCCAGTCAATGGGAGGATAAGCTGCAGATGTGAGTCACTGGGGCTGTCTGCACCGCAGGGATGGGGAAGCCTAGATGCCCTTACACCCCCTCCTCCATCCATTCTCAACTAGCAGCACTGGGGTTATTTAGGTTGGCAGACCCACAGCACTTGGCACAGCCCGCTGGAGGATAAATACCAGAGCAGGGAAAAGAGCCATCTGAGCTAAAAGCCAGTTTGGGTACAAGAAGAACAAGGCCAAATGGGTACAAGTCATCCACAAATAAAATAAAGCTGGAAATGAGAGCAGTTTGTATCCATGTGAGCAGCAAGGCTCCGGCAGTGGCTTTCCCGGAGGACCTGCTGGGGTCAAATAGCTCATTAGTTTTAAGAAGGAAGCCGACAGGGGGATTGTGTCACGGCTGCCTGTAACCATGATGGGGAGGGGGGACACCAGCCTCCAGACCAGGCAAAAATTGGTGGTGGCCCTGGGGCAGGCTTCAGCGGGACATGGGTCTTCTGCCACAGCCTGCATCCCACCTGGCAGCTGTACCTGAGCTGGTGGCGTAGAGGGATGCAAATCGCATCTGCTTGCTCTCAGAGAGCGGGAAGCTGCGCGGGGAGAAAAAAAGGCACAGCTCCGTTTTTCCAGCTGACAGGAGCTTAAACACTGGCTGGGATTTGGGCTCAGGGCTCTCTGTGAAATTCAACTTGGCTTGTCTTAAGACAGCGGCTCTACTCCCCAAGCACCTTAGAAGCATTTCAGTAATAGCAGGGGGAATCAGACCTACTTGTCAAGCGTGTTGCTATTTGTGCAAATGCTGTGTACTGGAGGGAAGACTGAAGAACAAGTCCCCTTTTTATAGTGCGTTGTATGCTGGCAGAGAGCCTGCAAATTAGAAGGAATTCAGAGAGGAGAAACAACAACAACAAAAAAAGCCTAAGGGGCTGGAGGGATTAGTTTTGGAGGGAAAAAGAAAAAGAGAGAGAACTAAGTGTGTGGTCCAGGGGATGTGACTTCGGGCTGGGACTGCACCCACTGCTATCCCATCCACAGCAAACCTCCCTGTGCAATGTGCATGCTTCCCTACCTGTCCTTAAGAGGCAAGATGTGTTTTCTCCAACCTCAGGAGACAGCTCCACCACATCCACGCAGAACAAAAATATTAGAACAATTACATACATGATAGAAAGTAAATTAAGCAGCCACCAGAGCAATGGGCAGCCCACAAACAGAATTGTTTTGAGCTGCGAGTGGCTGAGCCATGGCAATGAAGGGTGCGTGAGGAGGAAACCCCTGCTACAATGGGGTTTCTAGGGTGGTTTTATCCCAAACTGGCTCAGTTCATCCCCAAGTCCTTTTGAACGTTCAGGCAGAGGTGGAAGCTCCCTGTCTCAACGTGGCCCTGCTATCAGCATCCCTATTGTTTGGGGCACTGAGAAGGGCAGGAGGTGATCTGGATCATGGGCTTAATCACCAGCCTCCTGGAGAGGGGATTTTGGCAGGAGCCCAGCACCATCCCAAGGAAAAGCCTGGCTGTCCTCAGCTTGGGGTACCCTGCCTCAGGGGGACATCCTCATGACCAGCTGGTTGCACCCCCCAGGATGCATCACCTCATCACCCTGGGGAGCACCAGCACGTGGACACATCCAGAACCTTTTGGGGTGGGCAAGTTGGGATGAAACTAATTTTCCTGTTTGTTGACCAAACCTCCTGTTTTTCTGCCTGCCACACAACCAAGCACAAAGCTATAATTTGCCACTGACGGTATAGGAGAGGAGGGGACACAGAGGCTGGAACTACACTTCCCTTAAATGCCCCTTAACGCCACCTTAAAAAATAATGAACCGGGGCAGCGGAGGTTACTGGTTTGGTATGAGAATTTTCATAAGCATGAGGAAAAAAAAAAAAAAAAAAAAAAAAAAGACCACATTGCTCCAAAGCAATTTCTTTTTCTTTTTTTTTTTTTTTTTTTTAAGCAAGCTTCAGGGGCTCTGGGAGAGCAAGGCTCACTGCAAAGTTTGTTTTCTGTTGTGCCCATGTTACCAAGCACAGCCGGCTAAGGAATGTGTGGCGAGGGGCGCCTGGCTGGGCTGCACCCCTGGGTAAACACTGGTGGCCAGGTATGACACCACGGTGAGGGTCACTGAGCCTGGGCATTGCCTGCAGCCCAGGACACTGCTCAGCAACCCATCTTCCCAGTTTAATGCAAGCTTTGCTTCCAGCAGCACTCCATTTCTGACCGTTGTATTGCACATGCAGCTAGTAAATAAACACAATATATACATTTAAGTATCCCAAGAAGTTGGGATAATCATGGCAATTCCCCCATCGCCTTTCCCCAGCGTGCCAAGGTGCAGCGCAGTAGCCGGCAGCTCCCAAACCCTTCTCTGGAAAAGTTCAAACCCTCAAATACTTGGAATTGCTCTTTGAGAGAATTTATTTTAAAGCTGCTTTAACGGCAGCTGGGAATTACCAGGGAGGCACTTTGCTCTGCAATTTCCCAGCTGCTGACCCTGTTTGCATGAAGGGTGCCCTGGGTGGCCGCCCATCTCAGGAACATGTGCTGAGCCAGCAGTGCCTGGAGTTGCACCCAAATCTCCCCTTACCCCAGGTTGCAGGAACAGCATAGAGAGGGCTGTTGTGCACAGCAAAAGCAAGAAAAATTAACTCCAGCATCCAGCAACGAGGGTGTGAGCTTGCTTAGCTGGGATGCGGTAGGGTTATTTTTTTAAGACCCTGTTGCAATGAGGGCTGAAAGTTGGACCCAACCATGTTGCTTCCTCCCTGGAGCAAAAGCAGAGCTGGGAGGCTCAGCCTCCAAAAAACCAAGCCAACATCCCAATGTGCTGGTGGCACATTGTTTTTTAACAAGCATTTTGTTCTTAAAAAACAAGAAAAGAAAAAAGTTACTGAGCAAAATCACTGATGGCAAGTCTGCAGCTAAGCGTCAGCAGGACTGGAAGCAACAGGCACTGCATGAAGACTGGAAGATGCTACCACCAGAGCTGTGGCTGTTCCTCTTGCAAAACCCCCGTGCCGCTCTGCCCACCCCACTGCCCCAAGAGAGCTATGGAGCCCTTCTCTGCTCCACTCCTACACAGGGACACCTTGGTCACCCTGGCTGGGCTATGCGACTCAAACCCTAGAGATGAGGTTGCAGCCCTGGAAGAAGTGCAGGCAGGTGGGATGGGTCTGGTGGTGGGTAGAGCCCACCAACGGCTGCCAGATGTGAACCCACCTGCACAGTGTAGCCAGCCGGCAGCCGCCAAGTCACCCAGAGCAAAGGGGGCCCCCAAAGCCACAGGCAAGGGTTGGGCTGATAGGCATCAGCCCTCTGCATTGCCGTGCCTGTGGCCCCACACCAGCTTTCTTTACCCTGCTGTCATGCTTGAAAGACACTTGTGGAAAAACACAGCAGAAAGGAGAGGGTTTGAGTAGCAGGTTGGAAAAGGAAGGGGGGGAAGAAAACAACTTGGCAAGGCGGGAGGGGCTGAAGGACACAGGCATTTCCATTTCGGTGCAAAACTCCCAAGGGTGCCACTCCAAGCATTTACTGACCAACTCGCTTGCTCTCAACAAGCTAGCCTTACAAACCGTGGCAGGGAGGGACACTATTTCTGATCAAGCCACGTACAACAGCAAGACTTTATTAACTCTATAATAATCAACCAGTGACACGCACGGGACACAAAACACACGATCAATGACCCTCCTGGAGAGGGCTCTGGCTCTGTAGGCATTGCAACATCACCACAAAAAAGCCATCAAGTGGTCTCATGCAATGCTTCAGCGAACAAAAAAAAACCAAAACAAAACAAAACCCCAAAGTCCAGCCAGGCAGGTACAGCCTGCTTAAAAAAACCCAAAGGGTGCACCCTTGCCTCCAGCACTGCAGCAGATACTGAGGACTGAGTTGCTTATCTCAGTATTAGAAGGAAAATTAATCATTGTCATAACAAAATAAGAATATTAGATGCAGCCAGGTCAGGTTCACTGAGGGTGAAAGGCAATGGTTTGACTCCGAACCCAGCTGTTCTCCCCAGACTGAAAGGTTGCGTTGATAAGATCTTCCCCAGCACAAGTCTGTGCGGGAACTCATCATCCCCCCCTTTCTTGTAACACGATAATGCACCATATCGCCCCCCAGCTCTCAAGTTAAAACATCTTATTAACTGCAGTGACGTTGAAGAGGAAATCTCCGACAACTATCACAGAGATGAGAGGGAACTCGCTTACCATCGATCGGCTACGATAGCACTGCAGAGATATCTGCATGTAAAGAAGCATTCAGCCCCTCCTTCCCACCCCCCCATCACTCGATGTCATGGGAAACTAAACCTGACATCCAAACAGCCCAGATACAAGAGACTTGCAGTAAAAATATTTTTAAGATTAAAAAAAAAAACACAAAATAAACTTGCCTTCCAGGAAACCATTTGGATACAGACCCAGTGCAGCTGCAGCCACCCTCCGTGTTGTATTCATCCCTCGGAAATCAGACAGGGTGGGGAAGAAAAGGGGAAGGGGGGGGGGGGGGGGGAGGGAAAAAAGAAACGATATTGCAGCTGATGAGCTGCGAGAGGCTGTTGGCAAAGTGGTCCAGCAATGATCTGAAATTCAGACGGTCACGTGAGGAGCCTGTCTGCAGCTCCCGCGCAGCCCGGGCTCAGCACTTCGCCGAACTGCACACGCAGCAATTTGCCGCGTCGAGATCTCCCGCCCTGCTCTCACCCATTTTCCAGCTTGTACCTCATCCAAAAAAGCCCAGCAGGTTTTTGCACTGCAAAGTGACCGAGGGCTTCATGCCAGTGCCACTCCAGCCACAAAGGTGGATTTCTGCCATGCAAGCGCAGGTCATGCCGAAAAGCATTGCTATGCTGCAAAACGACACCCCCCCACACCCCCCACCCTTTTAGGTTCTTCCACCTAAATCGCAGCCCTGCAGGCGGCGGTGTCTTCTCCACCAGGATGTGCACTGCGGCCATCGCCCCACTGTGTCATGTGGGGCTGGTGGGGGGTCCCACTGGTGTGGAGGAGTGCCCAGGAGAACACGCTGTACCTGCTCCCGGGGCCAGCCTGTTCCTGGGCAACCCTGGGCATGCCCAAAACCAGCCCCCAAGCTCCCCGGGCAGCCGTCGTTGCATCAGAGAGCAGCCGGGTAAGCCCAGACACCTCTGGGGTGAGGTGGCAGCTGGCTTTTTTCTTTATTTATTTAATTATTAAAAAAAAAAAAGCTTTAATTGATACCTGGGACATTGCTTCACACCCAAGGGATGCTTCAAGCTCCTTCCTTCTGTGTCCTGGGCTGCCCCATGGTGTGGCAGCTCCCAAGGACCCACCACCAACAAGCGATCAGCAAGTGTCCCTCTGCAAAAGCTGTAGGGGCTGCATGGAGCCAGCCTCGCCATCCCACTTGCTAAAATCCTCGGGACAATGAAAATGAATTGTTTTTCTCTGCTTGCACCTATTCTTCTCATAAATTAGCAAGAGGAATTAAAAGACTTAATGCTCCACTTTGCCTCGCCTTCACCACCTGGAGATGCATTGCATTGCACTGAAGTCAGGCAGATACAATGGGACTAAAAAAAGAGCGTGGGTTTGGTGGGGGTTTTTTTTGGTTTTTGGTTGTTATTTTTTTAAAGCCGGATTGCCTTTCACGGTGACTATATTTATAGGTAGAGCTGTTGAAATTTTAAGGGCTCCTTGCCACAGGAATCTGGTCACGTCTTGTGTTCACAATGTGGCGTAACTTGACAAAAATGAACATTTAAGTGACTGATGGGTGCTGCTTCCCTCCCTTAGTTTTAGATAAAATCAGAGGAGAAAAAGAAAAGATGCAAAATGCATGGGGGAGCCACGCACAGCCCTGCCACGTGCCACAATCAGTATTTTCTGGGTTTGGAGTGTAGCGAACATGGGACTTCACACCCGCCCCTGGACCGGCACTTTCCTTTTCTGTCAATGACAAAAAAAACCCCCACAACTTTCATGGGTGGTTATTTTTGCTTTCGGTTTGGCTATCAGTGGCACGCACAAAGCCTCCTCTGCACTTTGTTTTATGGTTGAAAAACCCCAGCGGGGTTCAGCTCCGGAGCGGTAAAACTCGCTCTCTCCATCTGAAGCTACCCGGGAACGCCACCCACCAACGTGCCACGGCACACGATGCCCAGAAACCACCAGAAACCACGCAGTCTCAGCCCAAAAGTTTGCAATATTCTTACGCAACAGCACGCTATGCTGCTAAACCCCTGTTTTATTTTAATTTATGCTATAAAAGCACATTACACCATGTCCAAAGACGCTACCACCCTGCTGAGCACGTCTGGATGCTAAACTTTTATTTCCCTATGGCAACGTGTGCCTATTTAAGACAAAACCCAAACCATAATTAAAGTTATTGATAGGAGCCAACGTTTACAGCTTGCTATTTTAATATCAAGTGCTGTTGGATTTCAAGCCACTGATTTCCATCGCTTGCAGGGGATGATTAAGCTGGAAACTTGCCTAAATGCTGGGATTTTACTGACGTTTCTAAAGGCACTTCTACTGTCAAATCAAAGAAATGCACTTCAGAGGCCAATCCCAGTGGATGCTTCTCATCGGGGACCACCTTGACTGGAAGCCGGCAAGTGACTTTGAGCTATCAACACACACATAAAAATAAACCTAAAATAGCCATAACGAAAGCTTTTTGCTTCTACAGCCTTCTCTGTCAGCAGAGCCAATGGGGTGAAGGCTCGTGGGGCTCCGGTAACATGGCTATTTTCAGCCTCATGGAAGTTAGCCCAAGTATCGCTTTCCCAAAGGAACACGCTTCAGGCTGGAGCACTTACCAAAGGTTAAAAGTCTCTTCCTTCACTTGCTCATGTGTCAAATTTGGTGGCTGCCACCAGCATCTGACATCCCCAAAAAGCAGCCATGTCAGGGACTGTGCTGCAACTGCTCCCACCAGCTAGCATCCGGATGGTTAACTCTAAAGCCCAGTGACAGCACACTACATAAGTTCCTGGATATATACAACTATCAGTGCAGAGTATTGGCGGGTGTACAAAGCCATCAACTTTAAATCCACCTGTAGCATTTTCAACATATGCTATTACCACTGATACAATGAAAAAATTAGCCGTTATTATAGAAGTGGAATTTAAATCCAGCTCAGAACACGGTAGGGAGATTGATGATACTTAATATACAAGAAAGTCACCAGCCCCATTTATCCATGCTAATATTTTTCCACTGCTATCAATAAATACATAACTTCATTAAGTCTGTTTTCTTGCTGATCCTCCTTTAGCAATAAGTATGCATGTAAACCCAACCCAGCAGCTCCAGACGCTTAGTCGCCCCGTTTATGTTTCAGCTCCTTTGAGCAGAAAGATGAAGCCATAACTGAATTAACTGGAAATTGGCAGCAGCACAAACTTGCAGATTCCAGCTAATTGCTTGGATTAGTAATTCCAGTCGCATGCAAAATCCACCTTACCTACGGCAGAGAAAGGCATTGCATGGGGTGTCCTCCTGCTATGCAACCCACCTGCTTGCGCAATGGGACCCACCAGCCTCCCAAAGCCCCCAAGCCACAGCCAGGCCTGCGAAAGGCTCGTTAGCCCGACACAAACATGCTCAAATATGGTCCAGGAGAGGCTGTCACTACTGCAACTGCTGATGCAGTGACCACAGCCCTGTCCATTTGACAGTTTTCTTGCAGAGGTGGGAAATGTCCACTGGGATGGCAAGACTGGACAGCACAGAGTACACGCTTAACCCTGGGGGCCCCTGCAACACAGAGGCCTGCGTCCGGCCTCGTGCAGGTGGTGAGGCTCCCTGCAGCCCCAAAGTGTTCATGTCCGCTGCTTTGCCCTCTGCATCACACCCAGCGTGTAGTGCAGCGAGCCGTGTGCCTGTCAGGGTGCTCCGCCGCTCGGAGCTGCCCCGGTGGTGTGCACACTGCCCTGACGGGGTGCGTGCGTGACTGCAGCATCGCCCACGGCCTCCTCACCGGAGCTACTGCATGGTGCAGAACTCTCCTCTGTTGCTAGAGGGATGGCTGCACTGTGCACTGCCCTGCTCGAGCCCCAGTGCTGCTACCAGCATTAGTGCGCTGTGCAAGGCTGAGCGGGACCCCCCCTTACCGCTACCGGGGTTACTGCACGGGGCACGCTGTACACCGCCCCCACCCCTGCAGCTACCGGGGTTGTTGCACCGGGCACCCCACGCACGACCCCCCCATGCCGCTACCGGGGCTGGAGCACTGGGCACCCCACGCACAGCCCCCCCATAGCACTACCGAGGTTGCTGCACTGGACACCCCGTTCACGGGCCCCCCCACGCCGCTACCGGAGTTGTTGCACCGGGCACCCCGCGCACGGCCCCCCGCCATGCAGCTACCGGACTTACTGCATAGGTCACCCCGCGCACCACCCCCCCGTGCAGCTACCGGGGCTGTAGCACCGGGCACCCCACGCACGGTGCCCCTCATCGCGTCCGGGGGTATCGCATCGCACCGCGCCGCGCACGCCGCCCACCCCCACCGGGCCAGCAGCGTGCGGCGCCGTGCGCGGGCCTCCCCCGCACGCTGCGATCGCCCCCCGCCGCGGCCTCCCCCCGCCGCGATCCCAACCCGCCCCCGCCACGATCGCCCCGTTCCCGGCCTCCCGGGCCGGGGGAGGAGGGAGGGGGGGGTGGGAATCGCCTCGCGCCCGGCCTCCCCCGCGCGGTGCAGCGCCGGCCCCGCGCTCCGCTCGGCGGAGGGCAGCACGCGGCCGCCTCCCGCCCATATCGTTGCGCGGGCGACCCCACGTGCCGCCGCCTCCCCCCGCGCCGCCGCGCCCGTCCCGCGCACTGACCCGCTCGCCGGCTCCGGCCGTGCCGTCCCGCTCCGCGCCGCGCCGCCCGCCCAGCCCCGCTCGCCGCCGGCGTCACGTGGCACCGGGGGAGCCAATAGAGAGGTCGGAGGGGAGATGGCTGGGCTGGTGAAGGGGTGGGGCGGGGCGGCAGGGGAGGGGCTGTGCGGTGGGCGGGGTTGGCGAAGGGGCGTGTCCTCAAGGGGATTGGGTGGGGCTAGGTGAGGGGGCGCAGTGAGGCGCGGGGGATGAGGTGAGTGTGGCACGGGAGGAGGAAGAAGAAGACGACGAGGAGGAGTAGGAAGAAGAGGAGGAGTAAGAGGAAAATGAAGGCGAGGAGGAAAAAGAACAGGAAGAGTAAGAGGAAAAAGAATGTGAGGAGGAGGAAGAGGAAAAAGAAGAAGACGAGGAGGAAGAGGAAAAAGAAGATGATGAGGAGGAAGAAGAGGAAAAGGAGGAGGAAGGAGAAGACGAGGACAAGGAGGAAGATGAGGAGGACAATGAGGAGGGCAGGGAGGGAGGCCTGGGAACAGGGGTAGGGGCAGGCAGTGCAGGCATGGGCTTGGTGCAGCAGTACACCCCTTTACCACAGGCAGTACTGGTGGGGCAGAGGCCCATGAGGGCCCCCGCAGGCCAGGTGGGGTGCAAAGAGGTCGCTCATGGCTGAAGTGCTATAAAGGATATATTTAACAGCTCACTGTTAGCAGTGCTCAGTATATGCGAGGCACAATGGTGCCACCCAGGAGGTTGCTGCCCTGGGGACTGGCACGATTCAGGAGCTGCCATTGCTCAAGCTTTTCAACTGAAGACCTCACCTCAGGTTGTCAACCTTTGTGGCTATAAATCCCTGCATAGATCTATGGAGTAAAGAACTACCATAAATTCAAAGGAATAGGAACAGAGCACCTGATGTCAGCACAAGTTGCAAGTTGCCTCTTTTCATTTATTTCTGATTTATTGAGGGCTGTTTTAGCAGAAGTCACTGCAGAGGCAGCCAAGGGCTTCACAGACATTAAAGGAGTAGTAGGATAGGGTTTTTGGGGATGACAAACAGGCACAGAGGAATGAAGTGATTCCTTAGGAGTCATACACAAATACGTAGAGATGAAGGGACAGCAGCTAAGTATCAGGAGATCCTCAGATGTACTTGCATTTCAAGGATGTTTATTACTCATCCCTGAAAGGCACTCAAATGGTGCCCTCTGAACTAGAACCATTTGACAGTGTTTCTAAGACAGTACTCTGTTGAAAGGGCCAGAAGTCCTTTGGTTAAGCACTGGCCTGTCACAACCTACAGCAAGTCCTCCAGCAGAACTTGAGAAAGCCTGATTTGGCATAGTGACTGTTTCCAAAGAAAAAAGAGGAAAGAAAAGGTTCAGAATTTCTTAATGCAACATATGGGGGAAAAAAATTAGTAAACAAGTCAATTTTTCCAAGGTTTCTTAATGCAATGAATCTTATCCAACTACAGTGTATATGTGTAAATACATAAAATGGATCCTTTGCTAAAACTTTTGGATATGTTGACGAATTTAAAAAGATATTAGAGACATTTCATTTCTGCAAATTTGGAAACAGGCAGCTGGATAAAAGGGTTATCCATCAGCATGCATAGCTCTCTCCTTCCCCTTCCAGTCTCAAAGCAGAGGCATAGTGTACGCTTAACCTTGGTTAGACATCAGCAAATTCACACATTGCAATAGACATCTGCTGAAAACAGAAAGAAAACTGTTACTTCCCTTGCTACTGACATTTAGGTTTTGCTGTTTGACTCCCTGCTACCTTTTCTAAGTGAGAAAATTATCTGTTATTCACATCAACGTTTTTAATGAAATACTCAGAGCGTAACTTTCGGTGGTGCTAGAATTGGTCTGGCAAAGCTTAGCAAAAACTCTGGAGGGCAGAAGGCCTCCTGCTATTGCTGGTGATGGTAGGACTGACTGAGAAACCCGCCTGCAAATGCTTTCTTTAAAAGCAAAAAGTTGAAAACTGAAACAAACAAACAAAAAATCCAGCACAAAGAAAAACAACTTCACAGCTGCTCCAGTTGGTTGGGTATTTTTGGTCAAATCCTTTCTTGTTAAAACAGCATGACCCCTTTCCCTTCCATGGGGATTCCCAGGCATGATGGGGAACTGAATTTGGCTCTGAGGGAATACGTTTGTTTTTCTGTATCCTTTACTCTTTCTGAATATGATAGGCCTGCCTGCCTTTCAGATGCAGCAAATGCCAGTAATCTGTTTTTATTTAGTTGAGAACCTGAGAGTGGTAGTTGGCAAGCTGTTCTTTGCTTACCATTTGAAATGTTACATGGCAAATGCTCACGCTTGAGCACAATCTCAGCTTGACAGCTCTGGCAAAAGAAAAAGGGGCAACAGCATGAGCCTCCACCACATCACTTCAGAAGTGCCGTCAAAACCAGCTTGATCCCTCTTGCATGGGTGAGACCAAAGGCTTGCTGTGCCTAAGAGTGTAGCTTCTTGGACAAGGGTGTAAATTCATACCAGTTTTGCTGCTGCTCTTTGGTAGGGGAACTTTCGTTCCGTTGTAAGCCTGAGAGAAGATGGAGGCATTAAAAATTGATATGCAACACAACTGAGGAACACCTCAGGTCTCCTAGCAAGCCTGAATCCATCTTCAGTCAAGCCCTTCCTCACTTCTCTGTATTTTAGAGAAACGGGCAGAGAGAAATGTTTCCACAATCGGGTCACTGCCTTAAGAGGATCAAATAGGCTTCACATTAGCTGTAATTTGCTGAATTTGAATGGATTTTCAGCATAAATATCAACAATCTCCTGTGCATGTTAGCATCCTTGAGCATGTATTTCAGTGCATTACACTGAAAAGCAATGTGGAAGGACAGTAACCTCTGCACAGATACTAATCCCAGAGAGCTGTATTTGCCTTAGTGTTAGTGGAAAGCGTGGCCATGTTTTAATGTGTGCTTGTCAAAGTGCTTTTGTTACAGCTAGGACACTTTCCTGGATCAAGCTCATGCAGTCTCCATGTTTGCAGAAAGGATGGAAATGCAATCCATACACCTGCTTTGTCTGAGTTTCTGTAATCTGTTTTTTCCACGGCCTTTTCCTACCCATTCTACCATTTCCATTTCAGCCAAATGCAGCTTTCTTCAAGCTAGGGCACCATTAACACTGAACTGAAAAAAAATTGCTCTCTTTTTTTTGCCACCTGCAGATAACACTTCTCACAGCTGCTGTGTTAGAGACAGAAGCAGCAGAAAAGTGGTAATTCTGGGTTGTAAAGGTTACAGGAAGAACCACTCCTCCAGGGTAGGAAGTGAAACATGAATTCTTGATATGCTGTGTCAGTATTAATGTGCCAGCACTGATGCCTCCTTCCCATCCACCAACTGTTTAAACTGAAGTCGTCTTCCACTGAGTTTCTCAGCCACTGGAGCTTGTGTCTTGACTCTCTTCACCAGGTACTTCTGCTCCTTTGGTGAAGCAGTTATTACATCATGTTCCTCTGGGACTTCAACATCTGGATGAGGTTTCCAGCCCTGGGTGAGTCACCAGCCCTAACACAGACATCACATTCATCTGTACTACGAGTGACATGGGTTTCTCCAGCTTGCAGAGGTCCCAGAAATTGCTGTGCATTGATTGGTGGATGCTTTTTCTTTCTGGGAGAGACAAGAAAGTAGAAAAAAGGAAAAAGAAGGAAAACTTATGCAATGGTTCTGAATCAGATTTTATTTAATTTTTTAAGTTAGCTTTTCCTCCAGGAGAGGCTCAAAATAGAACACTTAACTCTTCAACAGGAGTCATTTAATAGCTGGACCAGCACCTGGAATTCACTTAAAGGCACTGACTAATTCAGCACATGAGCGAAACTGAAGTTCATTCATATGTGGTAACGCCTTTCTTTTTCCCACACTCATCAAAACCTTGTTTGCCTACTTCACAGATTCCCCAGGTTTTAATAGCCAGTGAAGACTTCAGAACAGAAAGAGCTGGGCCCAGAGACTAAGAGGTTGCATTTGGATGTAAGAGAGATGGGGTGGCTATAAAAGGATCACTACTGAGTGCTGCAGATAGCCTGGCTTCTTGCAGCTGCCCTCCTACACAGCTGAAGCTCAGTCCTGCTTTCTCAGGCACATGGTGTAGTCCAGAGCTTTCATCTGGGCTGAGAACATGGTTAAATCCTTGCAGGCACCACAACGTGGAATGACATTTTAACCACATCAGGGAAGGCAGGATGGGTCTCCAAGGGCAGGGCTTCTTCACATGCGGTCCCTGCACTACTGGTGGTCCCTAGCATGCCTGAAGGTGGTCTGCAAAATGATTGCAATTAAGAAAACAAAACCATACACATTGCATTCCCATGACTGCAAGCCAGCAATCAGAAAGGAGGTGAAGTAACAGTAATAGATAAACATTTTGCCTTTTAGGTCCCAGTGACAGTTCTTTCAGTGGTGCTATGGTCCTCAAGTTTTGTCCTTTTTTATGAAAGAAGGTTAATTGTTCATTTGGTTTAAGGAGGTTGGTGAGGGTTGGCTGGTTGCCCTGCTTCATCTGGCACTGGAAACCTGGGCTGATACATGCTGCAAGAACCCTGCTTGCTGCCAGAAGTTACCTGCAGCCAACCCCACACACCTATTCAAAGAGCCTATGTTTTCCTCATTAAAGGACATACTTGCATAATCCTCCTTGTGTGATAAGGAGCAGTGCCTACTTTCTGTCACACACCCAGGCCTCCAGACTAAGCCAGGCCTAAGGAAAGGACTATTCTGTGTAACCAGCTCTACCTGGGAGTGTAGACACATCCTAAGGACATGATACTATCAGTGTGGTGGGGGAGAGGGTGTGCCTCAGGCATCCAGCAACTACAAGCACCGTGACTGACAGGCCGGTGTGGAGACAGCAATTGGAAATGGGTGAGAACCATGGAACTCAGAAATGTCTCCGTGCTTCGGAGTAGTTTCCTTCTTGGTCCCATGAGAAAAAAAAAAACAAACCAAAAAACAAAAAAACCAAAACAAAAAACACCACCAAAACAAAAAACACAAAAAACACAACAGTGCTTCATTTCTTTAGGTTGGGATGACTTTGCTGTTTACCCTGGGAAGGATTTTCAAAAGGTCCTGGTGAAAATCAACTGAGGGAAGGGAGCTTGCCCACCTTCATCTTAACCTTGATAACGAAGTGTCTGAATTACAAGCTGAACCTCAAATAACTTGACCTAGCACCATCCAAAGCCAGCAGAGTCCTAAAGCTGTACATGGGGTAGATCCCTGGCTCCAGCTCTGATTTGTTCTCCTATGAGATCTGTAGGGTCTTACTTGGCTGGGCATGCATTCATCCCTGTATGAATGCTCTTAGTATAGATGAAGGCATCTTGCTGGGGTTTGGCTTAGACCACTTTGGTGGAACCTAGAACTTTGGTAAAAAAACAAGCACCTGGAGCAGGATCTGGCCTTTCCAAGGAGGTTTGGTTGCATTCGGTTATGGATGTGAAGTAAACTCATGGTTTCTGGGTTGGCAGAGGATGAATGAATCAGTTTGTGTTTGGGGGTTTGGGAGTTAACAGGGCTGTTTTTCCCTTGGAGAAGTGCTTCTGTTGATCCACCACAGGTCTGCACTGTTCCAGGAGACAATAGTGATGAGTCTTTAAGCTTAAACTGGAGAGGTTCCTGCTTTCAGTCCTTATGGGCCCTGGTTTAATACTGGTGGTGGCAGCAGGGTGAGCAAGCCGCCTGCTAGCTTCCTCGCCATTTCACAGAAAGTGGAGGCAGGCAAAGGTTAAGTGACTTTCCCAAGGTCATGTAGGAAATTGATAGGGCAGAAGGCTGGTCATTAAGACATCCTTTCTCCAGAATATGACAAGAGATGGACCAGAGGTACAGAGAAAGAACCGGACTTGCCCAGGGTTGCAGGATCATCCCACCTCCTGAGGCACTTGCCCTGGCAGCAAGATTATCACATGCTTCCCATATCCCCACTGCAAGAGGTGAATGGGAAGGGGTGTGGGGGGGAAACGAGCCAGTTGCTATTAATTCAATTGAGCTTGACTGGACATGCACAAGCAATCTGGAGAAGGAAATAGTTCTAGTTCTGTCTGGTTCAGCAGAAACTCCGCCCACTGAAGCTTTCCGGCAGGAAATCAAGTTACAAACATTACATGATCTGAGCAAATTCTCATACACTGATCCTACCCTGGGGACAGGACACTTTTGTGAGCTACTTATTGAGGCTGTAGTTTTAGATACCTTAACCCTTTCTGGAGCTGAGGGCATCACAGCTTCTTGTGCTGGCCAGACTGTAGAGATGACAAGCGAGAAGAAAACAGATTTGCAACTGTTGGGGTCATTCTTCATCAGTAAAGAAGTCCTGAAAGCTGTCTTTATGTGGAGGAAAGAAGGGGAGGGCTGGGGAGTCTTTCTTCTCCTTGCTTTTCCTACTGAAAAATTGAGATCTGTTGACAATATGTTTCCTGGAACACCCTAAAGATGACCAAAAAACGTGTGGTTTCTGGCACCAGCCTGACTGTACAAGTGAAACCTCTCAATGGAGAAAGGAACCAAATTGTACTTGGACTGTTTCAGACCCATTGTTTTTTATTAGCAGAAATGCCTGAAAAACAATAGCAGAAAAACTGCCATTGTGAAAATTCCAACACCTACTGCTTCAGCTAAGGGTTAAGATAAATTGTAATCTGCATGTTTAAACGGTATAATGAACCTTAAGGAAATAAACCTTGATGCTTGCTAACAGCCCTGAGGTTTAAAATGAAAAAGCATAAAGAGGAAGGGAGCTTTTCTTTTCACAGAAAAGGGAGCAAAAAGGACCACAGCTCACATTTTCCCCTTTGTCCAATTACCAGCAATGGAGACGAATGTCTGAGAAAAAGAGGAAAGTGGAAGCTGCCTGCAGTGATAGCACGGCTGTTTTTCATGATGGCTGTTTCTGGGGACTTGCAGCCCCTTAGCACACTGCTGGAGAGTGGGAAGGTGGGGATGGCCCCTGCTAGCAGTGCTTCCCGACGGAGCTCGTGGTGTGCCATGTCTCGGATTTCCTTTTTGTTTGTCTGAGAAGCAGAGCATCCCCTGATGAAGGTCACAGCTTTGATCGCCATGGCTTCTCTTGTGTTTATGGATGGCCATTATTAGTAACACATTCTAGTGTATGCGCTACTCTGTGCCTGCCCTTGTCTGACTGCAAGGGAGCAGGGGCAGGATAACAAAAGAAAGTATAAATAGTGTCTTTTTAAAAGCCTGTTAAATAGAAATAGACTTTTAGGGAGGAGAGAGAAAGAGTGAGGCGTGTTACCATAGTAATTGCCAATGGTTTATTTAAGATGGGCAAAGAAACAAACACCACAAAAAGGCGAAGTCAAGAGAAGTTGAAGATTGCTGAAGGAATCTGTCAGGATACAGACATGGAGGGGCCAGGTAAGAGCAATGAGCTTCTACTAAAGCTGTGCTGAAAAAAATCATCCCACTTTACCTCTTGCAAAGTGGTCTGGAAAATGTTACTATGAAACGTGCATTTCCAGTTAGGGAAACTGTTTCCAGCTTTTTGGGGGATGGATGGTGGGGAAATGCGTGAGAACAAATGTCATATTGGTGAAATCATCAGGAGCAAAGGGTCACGTTACCTCTGCCTAACCTGAATACACTTAGTGGCAAAGCCCAGCTACTGCTTGATCTTAGACATCCTGTCTTGATGTTAGAGGAATAGCGGAGGATATTCCCTCATGTTGAAGTTGGAGGAGTATTTTTTTAATTATTTCTGTAAGTTCAGAACCAAATTCAGCCTTGACATAGGTATATCTGAGAAGTAGGCACTGCTGTGTTTTTGATCCTGTTCCTCCATCTGGATCAAATATTTTGAAGACATTGCTTCTCTAGGTAGCTCTTGCATTTCTTTCTCCAAAGTCAGGTCATTGCAGCAGGCAGAAGCGTTCAGGTTTCCTCACTTCTTCCTTCAAGCCCCCACTCCTTAAAGGAATATCACGGTAAGCTTTAATCATAGCATCAGAGACATATTGGGCTGGAAGAGATCATCTGCAACAGAAATAAGTGGCAAAGTCATGCAGTTTGCAAGGCAATTTTGCAGGGTTCCTGGAAATGACTAAGAGATCAATTGATCAAACAGATCAGGGCTTGTGTATTCTTTGTGTGTGTTGTAAATGCAGGGACAGGAGCATGGCTGAAAACTGCAGCTCAAAGCAACCTTACCTTGCAGAGGGCCAAGAGCAGAGACATCTGAGGGCTGGCCAGAGTAGGTCTGATTGGCTTTAGTGGTCCGGTGTGTTGCTGTACAAGAATGGTTGCACTGTTCTGGCCCTTGCGAGTAGTTGCTGCTCCTGATCTGGGCAGAGCTTGCCTGTGTCTGCATCAGCCACACGGCTTGGAAGCTCTGGCTCCATTTCTGACCTTTCCATAGCATAGTGCTGTGGAACCTCGGGTCACTTCACTCCACTAGATCTGCTTTTTCCCACCTGCAGAGGCAGAGACCACGTTTCCATTTTTGTGCCCTGCCTCAGAGGTGTCTGGGAGTGGGAATATCTTCCTGTTTGTTGGTACAGTGCTAATCAAAGGAGGAATGTGGTCAAGAGAGGGTTTTCAGGGTCTCTCACAATGTCAGCTATTAAATATTGGATCTGTACGTCCTTTCCTGTGTGCATAAGCAACATGGGAATCATTTTTATTGTTCCTTTACCCCCAACATGAAAGCTTTCATTGGGTCCGGAGCAAATACCAAAGACTGAAAATGTTGGCAGCTGGGATGAGCAATGGTGCTGTCTGCCTTCCCTTATCCCATCTGCTATATTGCTTTCTCCTCAAATGTTTTTGCTCAGATTATGTATTTCATAGGTAAAATGGACGATTGTAATGATTTGCATTCATTCTCCCTGTTCTCAGGAGGCTACATCCTGCCTGAAGACTGCCTTGTGCTAAATGCTGCACGTTCACAGGACAGAAAGATGTTTTCTGCTCTGAAGAGCTCTTTAACACAAGAAAAGAAACAGCAGATGGAAAAGCAGGTGTGATGGTACCTGGAAATACTGCAATGGGACTGTTCCACTCAGCCTTAAAAGCTCAAAGACCAGAAGCAACTCAAAAGTTCCTGAGGTGGGGTGTCTTTTGCTGTTTTGTTTTTAATCTTTTAGTTTCTAAATCAGTGTAAGGATTTCCCAGTTCCTGCCTCATAATTTAGAAAACCTCAGGGCTGGTACTACTGGAAAGTTCAAACAGAAGAGAAGCCATAAAGAGAGAGCAAGCTTCCCTGTGAGGAAAGCTAAGAATTACAAAAAATGTCCGTTTCTTCTAAAAACTGCACTAGCAACTTTATCAGGGAGAGGGAGACAACTGCAAGTCTCCTGCCTCTGCAGTGGAGGGCAGATGCTGTGGACTTTCCTGTCCTATTTGGCTTCATGATACAATGTAAAGCCATACTGTGTGTTCACAGAACAGAGCAGGAGACTTTCAGTTGCGTTTTATCAAGAGGTTCCTTCCTCTCACTGAGAGGGAGATAGACCCTTTTAAAACTCTAGAGTATGAGCTGAAAACCCTGTTTCTCCTCAGAATAATCCAAAAGATTGTCCTCAATTTCCTTCTTCAACACCCCTCTGCTTGATGGGTGCATTGCCCCAGCAGTACCACAGCTCCTCCACTTTACTGATTCCCTGGATGAAATTTGATGCACAGCTTGAAAGGCTGATGCCTCTGTGAGCCCATTAACACAGACATGTTTGCCAGGGGATGGAAATGATTTCATCCAAAAAAGGCCCTGGGTTACCTAACTCAGGCCAATTTTTGTGCAAAACCAAACCTACGGGTGACATACTTATTTATAGGGTTTGAGCTAAATTCTCTTCATTTTCTCCCCCTGAGCAAGAGGCAAATTGGAACTTGACTGCTCCACTTTCCACATTTCTTTGACCCTATGGAGAGTTATCCCATGTGTCCACCCATGCATGAGAAATTCAGGGTGAGCATTTTCGGAAGGTTTCACACAGCCTTTGATGTCTCCTAGCCTGGGAAATTGGTCCTCCTCCTGCTTCCCAGCTTGGAAGGTCTTACTGTGGTATCTGCAAGAGATAACGCTCCCTGCTCCCTTTTGCTGTCTGCACTCTAGGCCAGTCTGACTGCTTGCCTCTCTGCTGCGGGACTGCAAAAGGGGTATTTTCCTCCAGATATAGCAGAAGGACCTTCTTGGAGAGGCTGGCGTGCCTGCAGAGCTGGGCAGTCTGCACCACTCCTCTCCTCTCTTCTCACAGAGATTGAGTTATGCCAGGCTTTGACCTAAGTGAAACTGCTGACGGTCACAGGGATTTGACTAATCTCCTTAGGTCGCTGTGAAATTTGAGATTCCTTTTAGGGAATAGAATTTTTTTATGATTTTTTTTTCCCTTTGGGTAACTTGCAATGTAAAAATAAACTGAAGCCCACGGTGGGAGATTAATTTCCTCCTGAACTCAGGAAGGGCAGTCAGTCAACACAAGATCCTCCTGGCCCATCCCAAGAGGACGCTGCTCCTGGATTCATTCCTGGAGACAGCTGCTGTCCGACCTTGCTGTAAGACTTCCTTCCCCAGCGCTCTCCTGGCCCTGCCATAGCCCCATGGGGTCTCAGTGCAGCCCATGGGCACAGCCCAAGACATTTCCTTCCCTCCTGGCTCTGCTCTGCCTCAAGAGCCCTCTGCTAGCAACATTTCTGGGGGTGGGAAGCTGAAATGATAAAGTCCTGATTTCTAGTCATATTTGACCTATCTCCTAATGAAGGGAGAAACCCCATTTCCCCTGGCATCCAGCCTCTAGGGGCTTATGAGTAATTTTGCCTCCATCCTCATGTCTCTTTGGAGAGCCTCTTTGCAGCCTGGCTTTGTAGCCTCCTCCAAAGGTAATTGTGTCTTTTCCATGCAGAATACCCCACTCCTGTGGTTCTACCCATCAATCCTGCTGCCAGCATGCTCCCACCCTTTCCAGAACATGGGAGGGATTGCACCATGCTCATAATACATCTCCTAGTTGACCATCCTGGCTCTCTGATCCTTCCTGACCCAAATGACATTTCAGGGCAGATTCATTATTAGAAACTCCTCAAACATCCTGAAAAGAGTTGAAGTTTGGCATTGTGGTCTTGCACCTGAAACATTGCAGAAACACTAGACCCACCTTCTATGTGGAGGTTTGTACGTGGGTCTTTGTGGCAAAGAAACCTCTGCAGAGCCCTTAGTGCATATGGTTGCTGCACAATGCTAGTATTAGTCGAATAATTAAGAACTGGTTGCTCACACAAATGCCAGAGCCCAGCTCGTTTTTGCTGTGCTCCAGGGGTTCCCTTTTTCTAGACATTCCCATGAATTAAGCTGAGCAAGCTGGCAGGGGAGAAACAGTCTCTGAATGTTGGCATGAAAAGCCTTACCACAAATTCAGCTGTCATTGTCCCTCTGCTTTGAAAGTTTTAAGCCCTTCAGTTAGGGAGAAATGACAATACCCAGAATGGGATCCCTTTGCTCTTGTTTTGGCATGTAAAATGGAGCTGTCTGACTTCAGATGGGCTAGTTAACCTTCGGCTCCCTTTATTGCTGATACAGAGAAATAGGAATAACCAGAGTGTGAGTCAATCTACAGTAGTATCTGAGAGAGGTCAAGTGGATCACAGACTGTAAGAGAAGCTGGAGCTGTGTGGCCAGATGCAAGATTCTACGTTTTAGATGTCTAAATGTAAGTGAGATAAATTCCACTCCTGTGACTCAGGTGGTTGATTGCACAATACAATGACAAACTGACCACATTGAGTAATACAGCTGTGATTTCATGACTTACTTTCAGCACTGCCTTTTTTTCCTGCCTGTGTAAAGGTACAGCACTGTCCTGTTGATTAATTTCTTAGACCTCAGTGGCAGGACTGTACAAAGTAGCTCTAGCTGACCATTGAGCACATGCTTGTCTTCTGGGGGAGCAGTTATGTGGCCTTACCTTGTGCTTCCTGATTGCTTCTCTCAGACAAGACGTCTTTGAATTAATAAAAGTTCTAATGGGTAAAGTTGCAGGCAAAGTCTAACGAGCTCAGGACTGCAGTGCTGAAAGGTCAAGAACAGGCTGAGGGCTTGTGCTGTCTGGGGAAGCTGCGGAACAGGGCCTGGGGTAAGGGCAAGGAGGGAAATGGGGTGGGGATGAACATGTGAACATGGCTCATTTCAAAGACAAAGGGCACCTAGCAAAAAATAACATGAGAAAACCCTAGAGTCATGGAAAATGGGGCTGAAAGGTAGACTTGGAGGGACCATGTAATCTACCCCAATACAGGAGGTCATATCTAAGTTTCTAATCCCAATCAATGAAAGAGAAAGGTGATTTTGCTAGAAGAGTGTAGAGACTCTCCTGCTTGTTTCCTGATGTCTTGGATCTGTGTCCAGTGGTTCACGTCATTTATTGTGCAATGAGAAGTGTTGCCTCCCTGTGAGCTGCAATGCTGCGGGTTTTATTCTCCCACTGCATTACTAGAAGTTCTTTTATTAAGTTTTCCCTAGAATTCCCTGGCTAGGTTATCCCTAGAAATCATCAGCTGGGAAGCAGGATTAACAGTCGGGTCCTCCTTCTCTGAACCTCAAGAGGCTGTCATTGATGCCACACCGCTCTAGGATCCTGCTTCCCCAGTGGGAATCTGTTTCTTGTTCCCTGTGACATGATGCAATGCTCTGCATTTGAGATCTGAAATAGATGTGCCAGACTGTGACAGGGATAAGTGCCTTGGGCAGGACAGATTGGAGAGAGTTGGTAGGGACCAGAAACACAGGATGACTCTTGGGTGTATCTCTAACTCTCTTGCTTCTTCTGACAAGGAAAGAAGGACACAGCTCAGGGCTGTGCTTCTGCCTCTGAGCTAGGGACATGGAGAAGCTGTGCACATGGCCCTGGGATTAACATCAGTGTACAGACCAGGCACATGAAGGTGCTTGCTGTAGAGGAGAGGACAACAGAACCTGGCTAGGTGAGAGCAGTGGTAGGTAGCACCATCCAGGAAGGGAAGATGGCTTTGCAACCAGGATTAACCCTGACTGACAGACTCAAATTCAAATATAACCTGCTCAGTGAGAAGCCTCTGGTAGGATAGAGATCCCTTGGTGCTGAGCAGTATGCAGATGCAGCCAGGTTTTCAGATGGAGCTGGAAGTGGCCTCCCTCATCACTGAGTTCTCTCCTGGCACTCTCTGTGGGCCCTTGAGGTGCACCTGAACTTCTTTGCTCATGGCCTTCATGCTCAGGGCCAGCTCCTGCCTAGAAGTCATGTGGCCAAGTATGTACAGTCGTTTGCCTTAAGTGCTTGGGGCTGAGAGACAGGGCCTGCTGGGCTATGAGGCTGCTATACCCATCTCCTATTTTGAGGTCCTTATAAAACACAAAAGGCTTGCTTCTTTCACAGAGCTTAAGAGACCTTGAATTCTTTAAATCACACTAGCTATTAGTACAGCAATAATTAAATAATGATGAATGCTCCAGAGGGATGTGCGCAATAGCTCTGTGACCTTGCTGCTAGAAATTGTTGCTCCAATTGTTGGTGTTGCTCCAATTAACCTTTGAACTACTGAATAGATCCCCATAATCCCAAAGAGATTTCCATGCCGATCTGCTGGAGACTTATGGGAAAGAGTAGTGCCTTAAATTGCAAGCTGATTGGGGTGGGAAAAACTCCTTGCCATTTCTACATGCTTCCTAGCTTTGAGATACTGAATGTTTGGTCTAAACATACGTTAGGTGGTGTGTTAGCCTGTGGTGATGCCTGAACTTTATCCTGAAATACCTATGGGGTGAGAGAAGCATTATTCACCTCTACATGCCATAAGGGCTAACATGGGGACAACTTGTTTTTTCAGTGGTTGCTGAAGGCACGTAGCAGTGAAGAAATGTGGGTGCTGGAGGAATGGGTCAAGCAATCAGCCTGAAGTACTGATGGTCTGTGGTACTACACACTATTGTTTTAACTTCAGTCACCCGAAATGCACTGTTCTCAGGGTGCAAAGATGCTCGATCACATCGAGAAGTCAAGCCCTTTAATCGCATCTCATGGTAGGCAGCAAAAGGACCAAGGCTCCCTGGAGGTTTGGGCTCTGTGTCCAAGTGCTTTACTGTGGACTAGGTGATGTATCTTTAAAAGGCATTAAGATCACCAGCAAAATTTGAGTGGCTACTTCTGGGATTGTCTAAGGGAAAGCAGGATCTGACCCACAGGGAAGGCCGAGATAACCATCTCCACTTGAAGGTGTCAGCCCAGGCAGAGGAGTTAAGCTGGAAGGGCAGTTGCTTTGACAGAGGCAAAGAGTCACATGTAGAAATTTGGAGCAGTTCAGACCATGCTCTGGTGTGTTTGTGTCTCCCCTCAGTTCCCACGCCTCTGCACTTCCTTGTTTAGCCCAGGCCCGGAAGCAAAAATGCTGAAATGCAATGAGGAAAGTTATTCTCATGGTGTTTCCAGCCCAAACAGAACCAGGAGGGAGAGAGGAAATCTCATGAGAAAGCCTGACAGATTTCCAGCCCAGTCCCACTCAGGGCCATGGAGCTTCTGGTGTCTGGGGCTCTCACCACATTTCCGTGTGCCTGGAAGTCCTGCAACACCAGAGCGGCAGCAGTACTGATGCCCAGGACCTTCCTGCAGTCCCGTGGATCTTGGCTTTACTTTGCTCCAGCCCAGATTCAATGAGAGGCAGTGTATTTGCTGCATGTTCCCATCATGGATGAGGATGGTGAGGCTGCGGGTACCTTCTGCAAGCCATAGGTGTTTCTGGCGGAGATGAAGCTCTTCCTTTCTTCACACTCAGACAGGGTATTCAGGAGATAACCAGAGACTGAGCTGGAATGCAAGCTCAAAGTCCAGTGCTCTGTTCTGGAACAGGCAATGGCACCTGTCTTCTAGGTAACTTGTCTCCTCAGATATCTCCACATTCCCCCATGTGAGACGTGTGGTCGATCAGCAAGAGAGGTTGGATGCAGGGGACTGGAGAAGCTCTTTTGAATGCAGAGACCTAGAAGTTGGCACCAATGCAGCCTCTCCTGTCTTGCTGATGCTCCATCAGCTGTACGTCACAGATGAGGCCTCCCAGCTGCATGGGAGCAGAGGGTGCCAGGGGATAAGATGGATGCTGTACCCAGGCACTGTCAAACATCATGCTAGGACATGGTAAGAGCAAGAAGCACCTGCTGACCCTTGGATGGTGCCTGGTGATGCCAGGGTGGTCAGCTGGGCATTGCTATCTCACCCAGTGCAAACCTAATCTCCATTCTTGCTCAGGCCTTCTGGATGCCTGGTCCCATTTGTCTTGATTCCCTTCCCAGCAGTAGTCTGTGCTGGTTAATTGCAGACTATGTTAAAACAAAAACTGTTTCCTCCTGTATTTGGCTTTAAATTTATCATCCCTTGCTACCACTGAATGATGGTGGTAATTAGGCGTTTGCTGTGTCCCCAGCTTTTATTCTGCAGTGCAGCCAGTGCAGCAGCAATTAATCCCCTGGCAAGCACAGGGGAGGTGAATACAGCAGCACTGGGGACAGAGATAATCTTGGGATAATTTATAATTGCAAAGCCATGTTCGGAGCAGGAGAGACCTCCAGGAGTTGCTTTGCTTTTCGTTTCAGAGGGAAGGCTGACTGACAGAGGGCTGGCTTTGGCTTGCTTATTTGTCCTGTTGATTGCATTTGAACATCTCCGTTTTCTGGCACTGAGGGACTAGCTTTGGGATGAATTTTATCTCACTTCAGGAGAGCTGAGCAGCCTGGAGCAGGTCTTAGCTGAGCAGTAGGAGAAATGCAAGCTCTGATTCCTTCTTGTTGTAACTGTGAGCAACTTGTCCCAAAGCAGTAGAGAAAAAAGCCCAAAACCAACAGCAAGGCTGGGATTCATGCTTACTATCTTACAGATCCCTAAAGAAGTTCCAGGAGTAATGCTCTGCCTTTTCTTTGGTTGTATAAGGACCCCAGGGAGACAGCTTTTAATGTAGGTGCTTCAGTCAAGTGTGTTTGAAATTCCCCTGAGGCCACCTTAGTGCAAGTCTCAGTCACATCACCAGGTACAAAGCAGACTGCACACATAAATTCTGCTGAAGGGAAACAGTGGCACACAGAGCTCATTCTTCATTGCAGTTACATGTTCTCCCTGCTCCTCAGCCCAGCCTTCGTGGGAATGTTTGCCCTCCCAGGAGGACAGGAGTATGGGCTTGGCCAGGAAGTGCAGAAGAAATCCTGGGTTCCTGTTTCTCCAGCGAGATGAACATAAGTTGTTTCAAACGTGGTTAGAGCACCGTAACCTATTCCCACTGCTTTTTCCCCATGGGGGGCTGACCTTGCAAGGAATGATGGCAGTTTCTTTGGGTTAGAAAGGTGACTTCTTCATTCAACTTTCATTAACCACCTTGAGAACTTCTTTTTGTACACCACACCTCTGGGTTGGTCAAGTACTAACTACTGGGACTGGGTGATCCTGGGAGAGTGGACAGTGTCCATTGTAATCCACTTAGGTTCAGCCTTGTTCATTTCTTTAATTTTTTAGTTGTTGGAGAGGGGATGTTTCCAAGAGAATCTTAGTGAAGAACAAACCAAGAGGATGCTTTGCTGTCAGCTGTCATGACCCATCACAGCTGAGAGCCCCAAGCCTGTCCAGGCAGTGGTACCCACAGTTGCTGTGGGCTGACCGACAGTCCTGAGTGTGAGGGCAGGATTTGGCTCATGTGTTTTCCCTTCAAGACTTGGAAGACCTTAGTCATATGTGAATCCATTTCACAGGTGCTCTCTGGAATAAATAAACATCACTGGCTATTTTTGAACCCACGGATGGAGACATTTAGGCTCAACAATGTTATGAGCCAGAGCCAAAGCTATGCAGACATGTAGTGAAACTGTTGATGTGTTACTTGTGCACTTGAAGTTAAGTGTTATCTTACGATCTGATGGACTAGGGTTAGGAATGACACCCCAATGCTCACTGAAGGCAGTGGGAATGATTAGCCGATATGTTTTGGAGAAATGTGTTTTTTTTTTTTCCCCTAATGACGTGTATAGCAGGGCTGTTTCATGCTGAGGATCAGGCGTGATGAGGCAGAGTCCCATTATCATAGGGTGTACAGTGTCAATACAATAAAATGTGATTACCAGAGCCAATAGGGGGGACAGGGTAGGAAACATCTAGTCTTACAAAGAACAAGCAAAGGACAGGCAATCAAATTACCATTTCACAAACATATGATAGGTGCCAAGGAGATGGGTGGCAGTCATTAGGGACTGGTTGAGAAGAAACTTTCAAATCAATCAAATTCTCTTTGTGAAAGTCTTTCTGGAAAGGGGAGACACAGTAGCTGCCATGTGCCTTGGCTTCCGCAAGGCTTTCAGCACCGATCTTCTCCTAAAAAAGCTGAAGAACGTGACTCAGATGCTTGTTAATTTGGCTTCTGAGATGGGAAGGCAATGGTGAGCATGGGTCTGCAGGGTGGATGCATCAGTACAGAGGAGGAATATTCGATCTGCAGGACATGCAGAGTCAGGAAGGACTGGATCCTCTAATGGCACTGGAGAATGAAATTGGGATGAAGGGTGGCCTCAACTTGGTGGGGGAACAGCCTTTCAAAATTAGGATGAGATTCAGTCAGAAGACGCTTCGGGTGGAATAAGGCAGGAACATTCAGCTGCACAAATACAGAATGGGGAACAACTGGGTTGGGCAACGGGTTACCACGGAATGTGAGTCAGGAAATCCACCCTCTTTTGGAGAAAGCAAAGAGCATACTGGGAGGAGTAAACAAGGAGGTAGCCTAGCTGAAACTCAAAGTTTAGTACTCAGAGGTGGGGCAATGTATTTCTGGATCTATATCTAGTGTGATAGAAAGACCTGGGAAATCTGTCCTAGGAGGAAAAGTCTAAAGAACTGGGTTTTTTAGCTTTAAGAGGAGAAGCATAATCTCCCCGGGTCATCACAATGGTTTTCAGGATGTAAAAGACTGCTGTAAACCAAAAAGAGTTGTCAATACTGTCTGTTGAATTTCTATTAAAAATGCATGTTGAATTCTTCTGAGTTTAACTATAGCTTAGTTAATAGAAGAGGACATTCTTCTGGGAACTGGATGTACACTATTAATTAATGATAATGAATATTGCAGGATATAAGAGCCTGCACAGAGATTTTGACTGCAAGGTGTTCCAGCAGCACTTAACTCGGTATGGACATCTGTGATTTGAGGAAGCGGTTGCCAAACAGGGGTGGAGAGAAGTACTAATTATATAGACTACAATAATTTATATTCCTGCCTATATTCAATATGATATTCATTGTCAGCTGAAACCTCTAGGGAACTTTGCTCTTTTCTTTTATTGAATCTGGCTGTTAAATGGCTATTAAAACAGAGCTATATTATTCATTCGAAAATAGCATGTCCAGTAAATGAATTTATATCTTTCTTTAGGTCTTAAATTCAGTCTGTTATGAATTAATTTGCAGTTCTGAATGGCTCAAGCAGTATGAGGCAATGTTTCAGTAGGTGAGTTGTTTTTCTGTTTGTCTGTGCCCCTACAGATATGAATAGATAAATCAGGGTGTGGAGTGTCTGTCCTCATTGAAAAAGTGAAATTGCGAGGACAGGGAGCAGCTGTACTGAGTACTTCTCTGGTGAATGGTGAGTAGTGCTTCTCTTTAGATACTTATGGTCTTCACCAAGGATGGAACCAAAGCCAGCCAGGGCTGCAAGTGCAAGGCCTTGCACTCCGAGATAAAGGAATATTCTTGGCCTTTTTTAAGGCTGTTGTTTCTAATGAAATTAAGAGGAATATAAAATGCTTACTACACTGTGGACCTGCTGCCCAAATCCTGCGCAGGTGGTATACTCAGAGGACAGCCCCATAGTACCCAGTCTCGAGAGCTCTTTGCAGTTCTAGGGTATGTTGTAGGAGTGTCCAACACCTTCTGATCAAGGAGGAGCATCATCAAGTTGTTGCTGAAGCCTTTGATAGCCTCACTGGGCAAGTGGCATCTTGAGGCTGGAAGTGGTGGTGATGGCAGTAGATTCCTCAGATGCTTGGGCTGTTCTGCTGCCAGCCCTTCAGACACCCAGGAGAACTGCACAAGATGACAGCCTTGGATGTGTAAATATGATTGAAAGAATTAATAGTGTTTAGAAATCAGCACAAATCGGTTTTAAGACAATTAAGTATCAGCTTTCTGCACTGTGAGCTGTTGGGCCATATTTGCAAGAGTCTGTCCTCAGCTGCCAGAGCCAGAAGGTTTAGTGTCCACCATGGTGTGCTTAACACTGGACATGTGCAGAAAAGCAACGTATTTCCCAGGTACTTTTCTCTCCCTTTGCTGGTGGACTTCACCCGCTGAGCTACTCTGAGGTAAAACAGCAAGAGAAGGCTCCAGCCCCTCCTGCTTCTCACATGGCCCAGCATAACAACAGTGCTGTGCTCTGGCTTTCATTTGCTGGTGGCAGTGGAGAGGAGTTGACAAAGCCTTGGCCTCATCTGCCTCCTCCTCCTCCCATTCTTCATCCCCAGGAGCAGGGACTTCCTGTGGTTTGGCAGGAGCTCTGTAAACATGTTCCCCAAAGTGCCTCCCCCTGCCTGGACGCCACCACTGCAGCCCTTTCGAGAGGAAACACCGCAGCCAGGAATGTGGAAGGGGATTTCCACAGGCTGTAATGAGGTCGGCCTTCACCGTCCGCAGGGCTGGGGAACGCCGGGATTCCTCCTGCCAGCCGGGTCGGTCCAAGGAGAGCTCCTGCCCCACTTGGTGGAGGGCTCGGACAGCACTTATATGGCACCAGGGGTGGTTCCCAGTGTGAAGCTGCTCAGCTGGCTCCATCCTGGCTTTGCAGCCTGGTGGCCGCCCTCCAGGGGCTTTGCCTCCCCTCCTGCAACAGAGCAGGAGAGTAAAAGCAGGCCTTGGAGGAGAGGTCGTGTGAAAGAGGCCTTCAGCCAGTGGAGCATAGGTAGGGGGGTGCAGAGCACTCGTTGCCTTACAAAATGGGGGCGGTCCCAGCACATCTATGTCATCTCTGGCTGAGGTCCCCTCTGATGACCCATTCTCTGGCCATGGTTTTGTGGCAGAGGATGTCTAAACCCCATAGAACTGTATGCTCTTCTTGCTGAATTAGGGATGCACTCTAGAGGAGACCTGTCTCTAAACCCTTCAGCCCCTCCAAAGGGTGCCCAGACATGAGCAGTGCTAGCTGGCATGGGTCATGGCCTGTGCACTGGGCTAAACATCTGCATCTTGGACCACCTTGTGAGTCCTGGCTCTGCTGGGTTATAGCCACATAGCTACCCCTGTCCCACAAGGCCATGGGGGAGTGGATACTGTTCTCCTATCCCACCTCTTCTAGACTGAGGTATCTAATCCTGGGCTGCAGGCATTTCTCTGGGCACTGAGAGTATCTCCGGGTACCCGGACAATGTGACCTTCTGAGATCCCCCCAGCCTGAATCACCAGTTCTTGGGTGTAGGGGGTGAATGGGCTGTACATGACTTTCCCATGTGGGGACCAGGAGAGGGGGACAAGCAATAAATGCAGTGCATGAGTGACATCTAATGTCATATTGGGGTAACACAGGCTGTTTTTTCCAAGCTTAATCCTACTAATTATAGGGGCCTTGGAGTGAGCAGGAGGATCAGGCCCATCTGGCTCTAAAGGGGTACCTTCTTCCTGTGGAAAAGAAGGATCTTTTGCTTCCAGGCAGCAGGAGATGTCTCACAGCATTTCACTTACAGCTTCATGCCACGGAACTGCAACCTCATCATCCTGCTCTTGCACACAGTTCAGTCTGCTCTGTATGGCTACCATTCTGGTGGGACGTCCCCCACATTCTGCTGCTGGGGGACCATCACCCTTCCTCAGTGGCATTTGAACAGCTCAGTTATGCCGAGGCTGCCTCTTTCTTCCCACCTTTTCCACATCCCCACACCTGCCAGCCTTTGCCCCACATGTGTACTAGTAATCAGCTCATCAGGGCTAATTTTTCACTGGCCAAAGACAAGAGACATTACCAGATTTTTTGTTTGGGAGGATGAGTTTGAACGGCTGTCCCATCTCCAAAACATTTTGAGGCAGTTAGAAGGGACTTTGAAAGCTTTACTTAAAGTTTTGATCTATAAATGACTTTGCACTTGGAAAGCTCAGGTTGTATTTTGAAAGAAAGTGTTTTTAAAGCATTGTAAGGGAAATTTCAAGACTGAAGACATTTTGTTTCATTAGATCAATTTTTTCAGACACTAACATTAATATTTTACTTTTTCTCTTGCTTTGTGAGAGGGTATGTGCATGAATACATATATACATATATAAGTGTTTAATTTAAAAAAACCTTGCAAGACAGGAAAGAGCTGTGAAAGAGGACTTTTTCACATTGTCTTTTCCCAGGACTGTGGGAACAGCTACTTGTCTTAACTGCTACCACCCTGGAAGATGTCCAGGCCAAGTTCCCATCTCCCTGCTTCATTAGGTCTTCACAAATAGACACTAATCAGCAAGACTATTTCTCTCCAATTGTCTAGTTGGGGAATGCAATTATATTTGAGCTGTGGTTCCCAGTCTGCACTTAGCCTGAACTTGACTACACTTTTTTGAACCTGAAGAAAGCCTTTTATTGGTTTGCAAGCTCTGGTGATATCATGCTGCTGAAGGATGCTGTCTCTGCCTGTCTCTGGCATATTCTCCAGGAAAAGCCCTGCAGAAGGTGGACCCCTGCAGAGCATGTTTCTGGACCCCACTGTGATTTCTGGTTGAACTTGCACAGATCTATTGACCTGGCAGTCTCTCCTGATGTAAAAACTAAGGATGGCAGGGAAGCTGTTACTCTCCCAGGTAGATAAATGTTTACTTGGGCACATGGAAGCTTGGATCCTGTATTTTGTAACACCTCTTTTCTTGCAAAAGACCTTTCTGCCACCAGAAATCCCTTCTCCATGGATGAATTTGGTATTGTTCATATCTCTGATCCTTCCTTAAACCATTCCTGTTTTTTAGCCAGGGCCTGGTTTTTGGCCAGAAGGTACATGGCACATCTCGGCTCTTGTTTCTTAGGCTAAGACCTTCCCTCTTCTTCTGTCCCTCCAACGCCAACTGTTTTTGCCCATCCTGCCTGCACCAGCCTGGACCAGTGATGAACCTGTCCCCAGTTCCCTGCTCCTAAGGCATGGCTCCAGGTGCTGCACCAGCGCCATGATGCCCCTGCTCCTGCTGGTGTGACCACAGTAGATCTGAAGGGCAAATCAAAGAGTGGATGGAGATGGGCAGCTCAGCCCAGGCACTTTAGAAGCCCAGAATAATAGGAATAACGTTTCTTTATCTTTTCCCCAGCATGCCATGCTGAGTGGAGGCTGGAGCCTTCACTTTCCCAGAGGCTGTTGGAGAACTAAACTAATTTGTTGGTGTTTATATTTTCAGAAACTGCTGCTGCACCTTGGGGAGCCACTTAGAGCCCCATCAGTGGCTCATTGATGCAGTGGCTCATTGAGCCCAGGAAAACAAGCACCATTAGGACCAAAGCAAACCCCGACTGTTCCTCTCCTGCATAATGATAGTAATTAGTGCCGGCTGGCACTTTGCAAGCATTAGTTAATTATTCCTCGGAGCTTACTCTTGGAGAAGAGTTGCTATTTTTAGTGCCTCAGGGAAACTGAGGCAGCAGATTTAGGGTTGTTGCAGAAGGGATGGAGATTGTTACAGAAGCCAGCACTGTGACTACAGTTCTGAACATGCCCACTGCTTCTCCCTTTGCCCTAGGTCCACTGAAACACACTCAACTTGCACAATCAAATCATATATTTCCTAGTGCCAGAAGGCTTGTTTGGATTGGAAACAGATATTTTGTATTTTCTTTTATATGGAGCATTTGCCTTACCCACCAAACAAAACATTTTTTTTCACCTCCAAACTGGCCATTTTTGGAAAATGAAAATCAAAGATATTTTTGGCTTTCCCGTTGCTGCTCTCTTATTCTGCCTTTTCAAGGCAAAACTGAAAAAAATGAGAAAAGGATACAACTAAAAATGTCCAAATACACACACACACACAAAAGAGGGGGCTAAAAATGCTTCATGTGAAAAAGGTCATTGGGATGCTAACCCCTGTTCCCTGAAAGCCTGCAGACTGAAATCAACTATAAAGCTACTTTATTCTTCCCTGATGGTTTTTAAGCAGCTCCAATATTTTGCAAGGTAAGTTGTGTTTTTTTCAAGCCAGTCATTTATTGCTCCTTATCTGCATTTATTCACTGGGGTTTTACTGTCCCATAAAGTCCCTTAGTTGCTGGAGAGGACAGATGTTTAGCAGATTTGTCTAGGTAAGTGAAAGAAATATGTATACTCCCGTTTTGTAAAGATGCCAGTTAAAACACTGTTGTTGCATAATTTTACTGTTAGTTTTGCAATAGATGAGGTTTTTCTGATACATCCAGGTTCTAGGACCCTCTAACACATGATATTCTCAGGCTTCATGATCAAAAGTAAGTTCTAGCTGAGAAATGTAAGCTGGAAATACAGCAGGAAGCCAAGGGTAAAACACCAATATTGTTGCTGCTGTTATTACTATTCATAAATGTCAAATTCTCTTATGGATTTTCAGGCAGGGCATGTGAGTTTTAAGGCCTGACTCAGGATTTTCAAGTGTCTGGAGCTGACTGGAGTGCCTCTGAATGCCTGTCACCACGGTGGGAGCAGTCAGCACAGCCTAGCACAGGTTCTAGTTTCCATCAGTTCATTTCTCACTTGAGCCATAAGCTGATAAATATGACATTGCTGATCATTAAATATAATTTAAATTAATATAAATATGACTATAAATCCAAGGGTTCATATAGTCAGCTGCAAAATTTCCACTGACCTGGGCTGCTTTACTAAACAAGCAATCTTAAATAAGGCTGCTACTTATTTCCAAAAGTGTAAAAGATTTTATGTAAAACTAGTTTTTCAGTGAATTAACAGGCTATGGCATTTTGCTGCATATTACCTGTCTGTCTGCTCTCTCTTTTCTGTGGTCTTCATGCCTCTGGTGCCTAAGTATCTGCCAAAAGCCTTGAATCAAACATCTGCCTCCTCAAGAAAAATCAAGGCCAAGCAGGGAGCCAATTGTTTTATTTTCTTTACAAATGACCCATTTCTTTTCAGTGTGCTGCAGAAATCCCTCAGACCTGAATGTCTTCATGGTACATCTGCAAAATGTGGTCTCAGTCCTGGATCCTTTGCTTTGGTTTCATGGGGGATTGTGAGAGTCCTGTTAGCACTGACAAGATTGTGGGGGAAGACAAGGAAGATGCAGAGCCCTCCTGCTGGAGACCAGGCACATCCCTGGCTTCTCAAGAGATGATGCTTCTCTTGCCTTGAAACTGTCCTACCTCCTCTACTCCTTTCCCCTCTCTCTCCATTGACATATCTGGCTGGAGTTGGGGTTATTTTCACAGTCTATTCCAGATGCTTTGGTATCTGCCCATCCAGAACTCAGGTGAGAAGAGGTTACTGCTCATAGTTGTGATGTGACACCTCCCATCTGCCTCCATCTTCAGCCCTCAGCCAACACCACCAGCTTACCTCTCTGAGTACCAGCAGTTCTTCCTCGACACTCCTCCCTCTGTCTCCTCCCTGGTTTCCAAGACTTGCTGCAGAGCAGATGTGAGATATCTTTGCTTTCCTTGTCTCTTGTTATCCACCCATTAGCTGAAGCTCCTATCCAGCTCTCTTTGTCACACATTGTGTGACAGTGTCCACCTACTACCTGCCCTGCACTCATTTCCCCACCTGTGCCTGCCATTTGCTCATTGCTGGTGCCATCTGTTAGGAGCATGGACCTGATGGGGCCAGTCACCATTCATCTTCTGAGCAGGATGAGTTCACACTGCATCGGCCTGGCCAAGAGGGTTGGAAAGAACTGCAGCTGTGGTGCTCTGCAATGGATGAATACCTGGGAAGACCTGTCATCTGAATCTCTTCCTTCTCCCAGCGCTGAGCCACATGGGTGATGTGGGGAAAATACCACTTTTCTGCCTTCGGTGGTTCCTGTGTTGTTGGTGAACAGAAGTTATAGGTATCCAGGCTGTCCCTATGCTGACAAGTATGACTTTCAATAAGAAATTTAGCCATTTGAGGCCTTGTGCAGAAGCATAGTGGTGTTCAGACTTTTTGCACTGTGACAATCTTTGCCCCTGCCCACCAACACCAAGAAGCCCCCAGCCTACATGGGTCTTCCCAAGGACAAGGTTATAGTCCAATAAACTGCATTTCTCCCAGGAAACCTCCTCTAGAAACTGTTCTAATCTTGCAGAGCTTACTTGCATCTCCATAAGGAAGTAGAAGAGCACCATCTTTCTGGTCTTCTTACCATTTGCTACTTTTCTTAGCTCTGTGACAAGATTGGTCCTAGTTGCACACCTTTGTGGCATGCCATGTGGCCAGCAAAGATTCCCACCAGGGCCATCACTTGTTCTGGCATATGTAAACAGAGAATGCTAAATCCAAGCCCCTGTATCCCTGAATGTCTGCAAATCAAGTTGAGAGGAAACCAGAACCAAAGAAGTCTGGCACTTGTCTAAAGCCATGGAAATACTTGCACAAGGAGCATGCCTCATACTGCAGCTGTGCCTCCCTTTACATTATAAACCAGCTTAGACCTTTCCCAAAAGCCTGAGTGATTCCTGCAAGGTGTGGCTGAGAGGGTGAAGATGTGAGGTATGAAAAGACAGGAGGAGCTACTGAGGTGGGACAGCAGCTCTGAGCAGACCTCTTGCAAAGAAACCACACTTCCAAATTTGAAGCAAGACCTGGGCAAGAGCTTCTCATCGATGTTGGCAGGAGCTGCTTCTGCTGTTATCCCTGGCTTGGAGCAGAACATGACTTAGAACATCTGAATCTACCCATAACAGTGACTGAAAGAGTCATTGTTTCTCACAAAGATGTTCAACCATGTACCAGCTGGTGGCCACCAGGTTTGGTGGAGCTGGGGCACAACACTGCTCAGAAGCGACTCTGGCCTATTTCTTGGCCTGTGGTCCTTTGAACAAATCTGGGATTAAACTTCTCATTGAGAAGAGGATTTGAACTGCTATCCGAGGGATGACAGCTGGTTCTCCACCCCTCTCCAATGCACAAATGTCCCATTAAAGGAGCTGTGTTGGAGGGAGTAATGAATTGGTATAATGCAGTTATCTGCTTGTCAGGTTTCTTTAAGCTCATTTCCTTCCAGTGTATAAGTAGAGAGAGACAAAATTGCTATTTGAAATGTTATTTTGCAGTGTTATTCTGCAATTCAGTATTTTTTTTCTCCTTCACTGTCCTAATTACATTGCTACTTTGACTGCTTCAAGTTTATAGATTATTTTAATCATGTTGACTTGCTAGTTTATGGGTTTGAGTTCTTCTTTGTTCTTC
The DNA here is from genome assembly GCF_963210335.1 of Falco punctatus. Taxonomy (NCBI): domain Eukaryota; kingdom Metazoa; phylum Chordata; class Aves; order Falconiformes; family Falconidae; genus Falco; species Falco punctatus. Next base: position 87,374,319 of record NC_137582.1, on the reverse strand, counting down.
TCTTTGGAGAATAAGAACTACAGTAACTCCTTTTCTTACTGCAAAATAAGTCTGTCTATATCTCTGTTTAGATGGAAAGGCTTTTATTGCTTTTATTTATTTTTTCACAATTATTTGGGTGTAGAGATAATCCCCAGACCCAATATGTCCAATTCTTCCTCCAATATTTCCTCATTTTTATCAATCAGTTTCTCACCAGCCACTGAATATATCAGAATTCCCTGGGGCATTTTTTGAATTATCTTCAAGAAATAAGAGCCAGCCCCTTCATATAGAAATCCAGGTATCTTGTTAAAGATAATGACACTTCTCAAAGGAATCATTTCCTCATTTATTTTAGGTGGAAAATGAGACAAACACAAGGGGAGAAAAAACCCAACAAAAACCCAATAGTTAATTTCTCCAGTCTTCCTATTGTAACCCACATAGCTGAGGTCGGGCCTTTTCTGTGCTTGTGAAGGAGGAGGTAGATGCATGGTGATGCAAAAGTGGTGGTGCACACAGGGTAGCAAGCCAGGTAGTATGTGTAGGACAGACAGGATTTTTGGCTACAAATGGAGGATGCCAGTGCTTAACTTCCAGGTTCATTTATGGATTGCCCTAGTGAATCTGCAAGCTGCTTTTTGTTTCTACACTGTCTGTTTTGGAGGTGTAGCCATGGGTGTTTTCAGGTTATTGCTGGAGACTTATGTAGCAGGCAGACCAAGGCTGTGTTTGCATGTAGGTGAACCATGGTCCAGGGTTATTCTCGGAGCAGGTTCAGGGATTCAGTGTTTCCAGCTGAGATGTTTTGGAAGGGCGACAAACTTTCACAGGCTGGCCCTGGATCTGTGCCCAGAAATGGGGCCGGGTGGACGTCAGCAGTTTTGGTTCAAGGAGGAAGGTCGTGTGAAACTGCATCTTGGATCTGCCTGCCCTTGCACTCGCTGTCATTTGTGGCCAACCCCAATGACCTGGAGTGAAGGACAGAGTTTTGCCCGCACAGTGCCCAAGATTTACATCCTCTGCTGGGATCCTGCTCCTGTAGGAAGACCTACTGCTTAGTGGGGTGTATGGCCACTTACCCCCACAGAGTATAGGTTGACCTATTCTTGGGGGACATCCTTTGATGTGTACCTCTTTGGTGCGTAGGGGCTCTCAGGCTGGTCTTGCACAACTCTCTCCTTCCCCAGGAAGATCTCTGCTCATCAAGTTTCACAGTACTGTATATGAGTGCCTGCCAGGTTGATTCCTATTTTCACCTGTTTCCCAGAGCCTGTTTTCTTAACCAGTAGGTTTCACTGCTAACCCAGCAGCGACAGGCTCCTTTCTCTCCTTTACTGGGTATTATTGATTATGGTTCAGAGTGCTTAATGGATGAAGAAAGGCACAGCAGCTGCAGTATGTATTCCATGAGTAGCAAACAGGGGATGCTCTGCTGAGGGTGCAAGGCTTGTTGCACATGTTCAAGAGGAGAGACATGGGAAGTGTGCAAACATCCACCATCCCTGGGCAAGTTCTGGATACCCAGCAGTGCAGAGACCTGCCTTTCTCTGAGATGAAGATAGCAAGCTGACAAAAATAATCTCTTTCCACCATGATAGCTATTTTTCTGTTTTATTAACTCACTACCCCCAGTTTATTGCCCAGTAAAAGGGAGCGTGCTCTCCTTTTCCTCTTTTAATGAGCCAAATTAGTTTTATTTGCCAAATAAACCTTTTCAATGAAAATATAAACTATCTTTGACATAGATTTCCACCCCCAGTGTTTGATCTATGATCCAATAAAAAATATGAAAACCTTTAATCAACATGAAAAGGAAAGGCATATGCTTTTTCTTTAAATAAGTCATGGAGGAATTTCTCCCTTATGCGTCTGCCTAATGTACTAGTCAGTCATGTCTGTTCAGGCAACGTATAACAGAAAGAGTATGAAGAAGGCATCCGGTATTGTTATTTTTGCAGTGTAACTGAAGAAGTTTGGCATGTTGTTTTGGGAATGAAGAAAGGGAGACAATGTGTGAGGTTGATCTGAATCTATAATGCAGGCATCTCTCCCCAAGTTGTTTTGCTTGCCATTGCAGTCAACGGTGCTTGGACAAGTCTGAGCATTGGGCTGGAAGTATGGTGATATCTAGCTGTGGGAGGTGGACCTCAGACCCTGGAGATAGGGGCTGTTGTCCCAGTGTGCTTAACAGCAGTCAGCCTACTGCTTAACATCAGTCAGCCACAGCCCCAGGGATGGCAGACACTACAGGCTGCTTTTCTTGGAGCAGGGTATTTGAATGGGTGGGGGCTATTGTGCCTTTATTAGCTTCCCAGCCCTCTACTGAGCTTGAACTTCTTTTAAATGGACCACTGATCTGCTCATAGGAGATGGTAGAGAGGACACTACTTATATCCATGTTTTGTGAACTCTCTGGCTTCTAGTGTGGTACCACATTTCCACCAAGACTGTGTGGTGTATTAATGTTACACAGGGTGGGCTGCAGTAATAGTATGGTGATAAGATGCTTTATCCAGAGTTCCCCAGTGCACCCTAGTAAACTGTCAGTTTTAGGGGTTCCTCCACTCTACCGTGTCTATCCTCTCCTGATTCTTCAAAGTCGTCTTTGAAACAGAAGAACAGAGATAACTTTAGAGGTACTGAACATTAGAGGTACTGAACCTGCGTGATGGCACAGAAGAAAAGTAAACCCAACTGTGCTGTAATGGGGAGGACTGAGACCATGTAGAATGGCACTGCTCGGAGACCTGGTGCTGGCCGTGTGTTCAGTCCAACTGGCTGGGAGGGGTAAGCAGGGAGTAAAAGGGAGGCCCTGGTAGGTAGCATGGCATGTATTGCTCAGGGTTAGTAGAGAAACTACTCCTTCAGAATCTTCTGAAAGAGTTTAAAAAAACAGAAAGCAAAATAAGAAATTTCCCAGCAGTGATGGAGATGAGGGGACCAGAAATAATAACATAATTTGCTGTTGTATTGTCGAGCACTAACCTTTCATCAGAAAAGGACGGAGCTAGAGACTTAGAGGTAGAAGTCCAAGGCTCATCTCTGAGTTGCCCCAGCCCACTCCTACATCTGTGGAAACAGCTGTGGGGTGGCCATTGCAGCGTGGCAGAAACAGAGGGACATGGTAAATGAGAACTCAAAAACTGCTGCATGGGTCCCATCCAGTGGCTGTCTAGCCACAACGCCCAGGTCTACCCCATAGGAAAATTTATTTGCAAAGTCTTATTGCCTGATTTTACCCACACAGCTTTCAGAAACTCCCAGCTTGGAAGGAGGAGAGAGGGAACCACTGTCTCCCCTTCTCCTGTGTCATGTCTTTTGGGTGACAGCCTAATGCACAGTGCCGCAGATCGTGTGGCCATGACACTTTGGCATTGAGCAGGGAGATCTGAAGCCTGAAGGGATAGGCAGGGGGACTGGAGTCTTTCTCTACTTTTTAAGTCCCTGCTGTGCCACCCTGGAGTATAAGGGACACTTTGGTCCCCAGGAGCATCCTACGGACCAGGGACAATGAGTAACCACACAGCTGCAGCAGAAAAGAGCTTTTGGGTCCAGCAAGCCGAGCTCTGCAGGGAAGAAAATACTATCTTAATGTGGAGTAGGTACATACTGCCTCATGGGAACAGGAGTTTGATGTTCATCCAGAAGTCAAAACATGTTCCAGAGCCTTGTAACTCCATTGTACCTACCAGAAGACAGAGGGAATAGCTGATAACTGTTGTCCTGCCCAGGCCCATGCCCAGAGACATGCTGGTATGCTCTAACTGGAGGAGCCTATCAAATAAGTATTCACTAACCTGCACCCAGAGGTTTTGCTGCTGCTGTATTAAGTATTCCCAGCTCTGACTCATGAGTAACTTAATGATCTCTTTGTGTTTTTAATTGCAAGTATTCCCTTCATAATTTGTTGGACCTCCTGTGTCGTAGTCCATGGCTATGACCTGTATGACCCTAAGTGCAGAATCACTTAGATGAGGAGGAAGGCTTTAGTATCAAATTGGCCTGAATGTGTTTGAGGTTGGATGGAAGTAGCTCCTGCCTCTCTCACACTCCAGTGTATACCCAAAGCTTTTTAGATGTAAGGAGTCCTATTGCATGTGCTGTGGTAGGTGAAATTTAAGTAACAGACTTTGCTCACAGGCCTTTGCATACTGGCAAAAGTGCTCCAGCATTGAAACAATGGATTGCCGTCTAGAGAAGTGCAATCTTCAGAGGTGACCTCCACACTTCTAGCACTGATGTACATTAATCTGCTTAAACATGGCATTTTCACTTGGCTTTATGGGGTCTTGGTAAGTTGTTCACTGGAGGAGGTGGGGGCCAGAGAGAGGAAAGGGAAGAAAGGGGGATTTAGATTTGCTGAAGAGATGCTTTTTCTGCAAACTGGAAAGTTCAGATCTCTGGGAACTGTCCCCTCTTTGAGCCATTTTGATGAAAAAATTTTAACTGCTTTTGTTCTTTCTGCTTGGAAGTTTAGTATGTACTATAAGCTTCTGGGCCACAAAAGATGCATAGGCACTCAGAGAAACTGTCAGCCACAAACCCCTGGAGCTCCAGCTCCTGCTCCTCTGAGCTCCCAGCAGTCCCTTTCCTTGCCACAGTTTCCCTCGGTATACTATGGAGATAATAATTATTTTCTGAGGATTTTTCACCTGTCATTAAAGTGGATTTTGGCATCAATCCAGTCAGGGAATTGATAATTTTTCATCTATGTTATAAGACAAAATTATTTCCAGCGGAAGGGGTTCATTCACCTGCTAGTACACTTGAAAGATTTCTTGCTGCCAGGAACTGTCTTGTCCTGGGACAAAGAAATCCAGCAATACTGGGCCTTTGATTTCAAGCTGTTTTTTTTCATGCCCTCAGCCAGCACTCCCTCAAGTTCACCTTAACCTCCAGCATAACAGATGGGTCTGGAAATGACCTGCTTTTTAGGTCACTAATGCCCATTTGATGCTGACTCTGCAAACCATGTGTTCTCACTTTCTGAGATAAAAGGGGAACAGGGTTTTTATGCTCTGACTTCTCCCCTGCTGTGTTATGAGGCCATGCTTGGTATCCTGAGCTGCTCTGTGAAACAAGGAAGTGAGAGCAATTACTTCAGCCATATGCTGGAGACCTGCTCACCCTTCTGAATCTCAGAGACAGTCTGCAAACCCTTCACTACAAGCTCCTGACACTCCATCAGTGTCTTCGTCTGCAGTTATTTCTGCCATGTCAGAGCTCTGAATGCTGCCACACGATCAGAAGTGTAGTGTTTTAAGCATATTTTTGCTGGTGAAAATATAGTAGAGGATTTGGTTTTATATTTTATATGAAGGTACACTGGTTCTTTGGGTAATAATCTTGCTTAAAAAAAGCAAGGTTGAAAGAGGAAATGGTATATCAACTGACAACCCAGCTTATGGAGATTTCTTTCTCTACTTTGTGAAATACCTCGTTAATATCTACATATTTCTCTGTAAGAATCTGATCAGCCTTATCTACGTAATCAGTTCCTCAGAACCTTCACAAAAGTACCTTTCCATAGTTCTTGAACAGTGTGAGTAATGTTTAATGTAGGTTTTAAAACATTTTTCAACCTTTGTGACCCAGAACTGTGTATGGGATTACAGTACAGAGGTTAAAACCCCTCCTTAGTCCTGCTTACTTCTTCATGCACCTAAGGATTTATTTAGACTTGGAAGATTGCTCTGATCTCAAAATCCTTTGCAGAGACTCTGCTTTCCCAAACACAGCCCCTCTGCTATAGACAGCCCAAATCCCTGTGTCCTTGTCCTCCCTGTATGAGTAAACAGAGTGATTTTGAAAAAAAATCAAATGTACTAAAATATGTACTTGGCCTTCCTGAGGCTAAATAGATGAATTGACTGAGAGGAGTGGCAGGAAGGGAGAGGAGCACCCACCGCTCCTTACCACTGCCTACCCTGGCATGCCCCCAGTTTGTGACCCCTGACTGCTGCACCTGAGGACCCTACTGATGTCCATGCAAGAGGAGGGACATGAGCTTGTACCTTAGTGTATGTCACCCAGACATGGATGCAGGGCTGTGTGCAGCACTGGGGGACATCTTGTGTTGAGCACAGCCCAGTTCAGGACGGATCTGCTCTTTGGGAAGGTGATGCTGGTCTCCAGAAGAGCTCATCAGGGTGGGTTTTGCTTACTGAGATCTGTCTTCACACTAGTGTCACCTCTGCTGGCAGAAAATTCAGTGAGTGATGCAGAGCTGTCACAGAAACTGGCACAAACAGCAGCACTGCATCACTCTTTTATACCTGAGGGACAATTAATAAAAAAAAACATTGTAGAAAGAATTCCCAGTCATTGTGCAGGAGGTGTGCAGTGTGACACCATTTAATCTCCCTGCTCCTGACGGGTACTACACGGTGGTGTTGTCACAGAGAGAAAGCAATTATGACTCTAGCAAGAAATTATGTTTAATAGTTCTTATAACATTCAGGAGGTTTACAAATGTGTTTTTAGGCAGCTGTAGCAGACACAAGGAGCTTGAGGCTGAACATGTGCTAAGTCAGGTACAAACGCAGCACTGATGGTAGGAAATAGGAAGGAAATGACCATAAAGACGAGGTGAGCAAGACTGGGCAATGCCAATTTTAGATGATAGAGGTTCCACCTCACTTAGGAAAGGAGAAGAGACAAGTTATCTGAGATGCTGCTACAGCTAAGGAAGATCTTTGTTCTGCAAAACTGTGATAAAATCTGACATCTGACAAAGTTTCCTGTGACTCTGGTCCAGTCATGCAAGTCTGTCTTCAAATAAATATATTATTTCCTGCTTTAACCTTATCAACAGATCAAGATAATTCATATTTTATGCCATATCTAAGGGTGCGTGAGTCCTTTGAACAGGGCTGTTGGTACCCGATTGATTCTCTGGTAAGTGAGAGAGATACCACACTTTGTGGTGTCTAAAGGGTACCAAGATGCATGTCCACCTGAGTTCTGTAGCAGGGTTTGATATGTAATGTCAGAGAAAGAAATGTCTTTTGCTAACTTGCAACAGTTGAACTCCATTTACTCATTGAAGTAGTGAGGCTCATATCTAACTGTCAATCCTACCAGCCTGGAAAAAGTTTCTAGGTTTACGGGTGTCACTATCTTTTCCAGATGTTTGTGTTTGTACAGCATGTCCCACCAAACGTCCATGTCATTGGCATCCCTTTGATCCTTTGTAGGTCAGCAGCTTGCTGCCCTGATGATCTCTTGGGATACCTCAGGGAAAACTCTCTGTGCTCTTGCTCCAGAAGCACAGATCCTCTCTCCACTCTGTATCATGTAGCTATGTGAAGTCTGTAAGGCATGGTTAAGGGGTCCCCTTTCTGTCCCATGAAGGGCAGGGGTGTTTGTCTCCCCCATTCCACTACGCACCTACAACATTATTCAGAACATGCAGCGCTCTTCAAAATGCAATGTTAGATCCCTGCTTAATCATTTCAGGAAGATTCATTTTTGGAGGGTTATACAAACTCTATTTAAATTAGAAATCACATCCACTTTTCATGCCTGAGGATTCCTAATAAGAACAACGAGAGCTCCCAGGCAAAATAAAGGCGCGAGTGAATTTCTCATCATGAAATTACCACTGAGGTTATTATTGACTAGCTTTTGTTTTTCCTGATCATTAATGTTGTTCTGCTTCTTTGGACGGCTTATTGGCAAGAAGCACGGATAGCGTCCTATGCGGCAAACACATGCAAAAGGCAATATAAATGTAAAATGAGTTAAGTGAGATGCTATTATTTAATGCAGACTTGAAAGCTTAAAATGTCAGGTAGGAATTTTGCTCAGAGAAACAATAACTGACCCAAAAGGATGGATTTGTTTACCAGCTGCATTGTACCTCATGAGGTCATTTACATTGACGCTGGGTATGATTCCTTTTTGGAAACATTTTACGTTATTCTTTCGCTAGTGCAAATGACAGCACAAAAGTAGGATTCGTTTGCCAAACACAAATGCCCAGTGCTATCTGAGATGCCTGATGGCATCCAAAAATCTCTCTATATGCCAGATATAAATAGCACAGGACTTACGAGTGACTGACCTCTTCCTGGATCGAAGGCATTAGAGTGAGTCATCCTCTGGGCTCAGCTGGCACTGTGGAAGGACTGGATTTTATGGGCTTCTAGTGCCATTTGACATAGCCCATGGTACCGAAACGCTTTGCATGAGGTTAGTAGGGAGAACAGAGGCCATACAGGAGAGCTGTGCCTAGCTGAAGCTGTAGTTGGAGCCAGACAGGATTGGCTAGTGTGTCTAAAATGGCACTAGAGACCTCTATCTAAACAACTGAGTGCAGCTCATAGTGTCAGTTGATTTTAATGGGAGCTCATACACTTATACACAGGTATATGCCAACACCTGCACATGGATATCCTAAACCTGAGTGCTACCTGTGATGTCAGGTGACTGGGAAGACTCTAGGTTTTCTGTTATTCCAGGCTGGTTTTGATAGATCCTGATCCAAAATCATATGCAGTCATCAAGGGTCTGTTCACGTGACTAGTTCAGCCTGCGTGTGGGTCCAACCTCAGCCACTATTTACATGGCTTTCGTGAATGCTGAAATGCAAATGGGTCTCATGTGTGTAGAGGATTATGAGAGGTCTAAGTGCCCATTCATGCAGCATGGGCAGATGCAGCCTGGGCCAAGTGCAGTCCGTGGGGAGGTATCTGAACTTGGCTTTTTGTAATCATGATGCGTCTTCTTTGGGCCTGGGCTACATTCAGTCTAGCCACCTCCGGTATAGACCTGGCCAGATCATGCTCATGATCAGACCTACTCTTCATCTTGCACTTTGCATTGACTCTTCTGGACCTTGGTATCAGGGCTGTAAACAGGCTTAAACCTCTCCCAGTTCCATTATTGGCTAAATCTCCATCAGGACTGGAGTTTGTAAGTGGGACTGGATGGGAGGCTGGAGGAAGAAAACTTTTTTCATGAAACAAACAGGTGAAACTTTCAGGCTTTAGCTACACATTAGTTTAGGTATTAGGTGATAACTGTAGCTAAAAGGTAGCCCTTATGGAAGGTCTCATTAATCGTTTGCCCTGCTAGTGCTAAGCACATGTGCTATCTGTCTATACCCAGGACAGATTGCTCTTGCACAGTTTGGCCACCATTCACAGTAATTTGATAAGAAAGAGAAAAGCATATTTATCTCAGTTAGTGACAATGACATGCAAATTAGAGGAATTCTCCTCATTCACCCCACTCAGAGACACTTGAGTGTTTTCCCCACAATTACTTGCAAATAACTTATCCAATTAAGAAGCAGAGCTGAAAATAAACCTCTTCTCCTCTCCTTAAACTCTCTCTTGGTTCCTTCTGTGTGGTACCAGAGATAAGTGAAGAACTTTCACCTTACAAGAGCCTTCTGGGTCAGCAGCATTAACTTCATATTACAGAGGCAGATCTGAAGGGCACAGAGAGATCAAGCAACTTTCTCAGAGCTGTACCGTAGAGGGAATGGGAGGTGGCATGAAGACCTGAACCTGCTCTTCAGAAAGCTGGCATTGTGTGTCAAATCAGCAGAAGGATTTTTGCTTCCTTTGTAATTTGCAAAGTAGTGACAACAAGCTTCTCTGCGTGGATGATTGGAAATTCCTGGAGGTGGCAGGGGCAGAAACCAAGATTTCCCCTGTTCCTTCTTGTTTGAAAGGAAAATCAGTGTCAGTGCTATAGACTGTATAGTGATACACTAAGCTGTTCTAGTGCTGTCCTACTCATTTAGCACATATATCAGGGCCAGAGTTCCACTGTTCATTGAGCATACAATAGACAGGAATGCAGTGCAAATGATAGCAGCATGCTTCTCTAACCTTGTCTAACCCCGTTTGACTATACATGAAAAAAATCTACATAGTTGTTTCTTTGACACACCAGTGCTTTGTAAACCCCTGAGCCACTTGCTGTGCCCTGTGGTTGCAAGAAATTCAAATGCTGGCACAGAGCACTCTACCCTTCGGTGTTGCATGCAGGGTGTCTAAGTCCCCTGAGTACGCCTCGCCTCTTCCTGAAAGAGCACAGATGCAAGGGGACTCCAGACTTTGGGTGCGCTCTGTTGTTCAAGGGTAGAAACCTTCCTGCTCCTACCTGCAGCATACTGGACACTATATATGGCTGTGAGTTGAAAACTGGATATTTCACACATAACTGGAGAGCTGGAACTGTGCCAGAGATAGTCCACAGGCAGGACAGGATGCAACAGAGTGGCATCAGGGTGGCATTGGCTGGGCTACATGACAGAGTCCCAGAAGCCAACTGGAGAGGTTGGGTTGTCCATCCTCTCTGCTTATCCTACAGTGATCAAGAAGATGTCAGATACCCTAGGAGGTGTTGGTGGTTCGGCACCGCTGCAGGGCTAGGGATGGAACACTAGAACCATTTCTGGGCTGCGTGGGGAGCAGGTGAAGCCTGGCAGCAATGGCTGTGCCTGTTCTAACAATGCCTGAGCACAACTATTGTCTACGAGGGCATATACCATCAAGTCTCTTTCTATTTGTGGCTCCCTGGGTTCATGCCATGTGTCTGAAAGTCACTTTCCCAGAATAGGTTAACAAATACAAAAAGCCAAATGCCCTTCTGCTTGTGGAATGGGAAGAAAAGCACAACAACTTCTCCTTCCCTTTTCCTCAATATTCAGTGCAAGAACAGATGTGGATATAGTATATAATTCCACAGGAATGCAGCTGTAATTTTGCAGGAACTAACACCCACTTGTTATACCATCTACTAGAGACAAGAAAGGATCCTTCTAGCTGGTTTTAGCAGACACCTGCCCCCCCTGTTTTCACTTGTTTTCCTGATAGCAGGATCCCTTACCACTTTTGTGTGTGCAATTAAAGATGAAAACAGCATCTAGCATTTTTTGGCATGAGCTGGGTGAATAGATGCAGAAGAGCTATGGCAAGGCAGGATGTTCTTGGAGCTGAAGTTTTTCTTGGACATCAGCCCAGGATTTTTTGGAACAGGAGCCAGTTTTACTGAAAGGTTCATGAACTCTCGAGGACTGGGCCCAAATTTCCTCTGTCAAAGCTCCACACAGCTCTACTGGAACAGACTAGAGCATAGCATAGCTGTAACCATTCCAGGAGAAATTTTGGCCCTGCAGAATTCAGCTTTGCAGTATTTGGCCATCATTTCTGCAGGTGAGGTAGGGTGTTGGCATGCTGGGGAAAGGGGCTGGCTGCAGTGCTGGGTTGTAACTGGGAACTGGGTGCTTTACAGTGGGACTGTGTTGAGTGGAAATAATACGCTCAAGATAGAGAACTGAAAAGGTCTGGGGTTTTCATCACATTATCTCCTCTGTTTTCTCAACCGTTTACTGCTATTCTTTCATCCCTTTCCCTGTTTGTCTCATTGGTTATGCCCACTGCTCCTCCATGGTGATCAGGACTTGTCTCCTCCAGAGGAGAGCAATTGCTTTCACACTGCACTGGGCTTTGCACTGTGGAGGATGCAAAGCCAGCTGGGACACTGAACACACTGTAAGGAAGAGCTGGACCTGGTGAAATCTCATCTACATTGCTCACTGAGCAAGACTTCTAGATTAAAATCTGCCTATGGCAAACCAGGGATGTTTTTGGAGAAGACTGACTAGTTTATTGCAAAATAGCCTGCAACTGAACTTCTGTTTGTGCATCTGAGAATGTTCAGGGACCAGAGTCCTGGAGGTGACTGGGAAGCTGAGTTATATGATGGTAGGGACATATCCAGTGAGATCTGAGTCCAAAGGTCACAGCATAACACTCTTGACTGTCATAAGGCTGCTCCAGGGCTGACTTGAAAAGACAAAGTACAAACCAAATTGCCTTTCTTTTCTTCTGGCTGAAAGCACACCGCTTTCATTGAGTACCCTCTCTGTTATGGTGTCCTCCTCACATTCCCAGTTCTAGTTGCAATTCCCAGTGTACAGCTACGTTGCCTGTCACCCTTCAGGTTTAACCTGAACACCAACATCCATTGCACAGAGGCACTAAAGTCCCTGGATGGGTTGCATTTGCCTGGGGAAGAAGCAAGGACCATCCCAGGGATCCTATCACAAGCTGATGTGCCATCACTAATATACATTAAGATCCTTGTGGAGATGCCCGTGGTGGCCAGGGACAGAGGACTGACCAGACAGGGTCAGCTAATTGATTTTAACAGTAGTCCATAGAACATACCTTGAGATGCTCTAGGGTAGTCCTGCCATCACGGGATAATCTGTCAGCGAGGAGGTGTTCCTCTCGACCTCTGTTAGTTGAAGGTTACCACATGCCCTGAAGCATGAACATTTCTCAGCCTTGACAAAGCTTTAGAGACTCTGCTTTGAATTATAAATAACAGAAGCCTGGATTTTCTTATTTCTCATGTAGAATGGGTTTCCAAAAAGGCCTAAGGCACTCTGGTATATTGGCAGATCTGTAGTGTGTTCAATTGTAGGTGAATCAGTAATGGATACAGCTGTACAAGCTTTGTGAGGTTTGGACATCATAGCCAAAAGTCTTGTACCAATCAGACTCGTATTACCACTTCTCTGGATATATTTCTTCTTGGATTCCTAAGGTATTTTTTTCCCATGCTCTGTTAATTGCCAAATGGAGGAAATTAAGTTACACCATTCCGGGGAATAATAACCTCACTGCTTGATTTCCATCATATGTAATATACTTTATAATTTAGGCACATGCTGAAGTTCTTTGCCAAATTATAGCTTTTCTGAGCAGAGAAAGTGCAGTTTTCTGCACTTTTGCTATAATATGCCTCCTTGCTGGTAATGCTGCTTTGACAAATGTGCCTTTCTGCTTTCACTGATTTGATTGATTTTACGCCCAAGTTCTAACTGTGTTGGAAGAAATTGCTCATTCTGGTAATAATTTTGATAAGATTATCAAGGAATTTTCTTCCAACAGAGTAACATTTTTAGGCAACTCTATATGATCTATGGTCCTAGGCTGCCTGGACCCCCACCTTACTGGAGGGCAGTGGAATTTAAATAATTTATATTGTGTGTGGATGTAGTTGCTATAGAGCTGCCAGTAAATACTAATCCTGCTATCCCAGCCTTCTTTTCTTTCTGGGGAATAAAGAGATTTTTCTTAAATATATTACACCTTCCCCATGTTAATTCTGTGTTAATCATGTAAGCCATTATATTTTGAACACATGACTCAATGCTTTGCTATGCTGGTATCTAAATGAAAGACCCATTTATCAAAAAAACGTGGTTTTGGGAGAGGTAGCTTTCTCATTTAAATTAGGATTATCCTATTGTTTGACAGATCCCATTAAGACCATCTACTGAACCCAATCAAAGACCTTCGTAACAATGTGAAATGGTAATAGTAAGGCAAGGTTCTGTTTTCCTGACTCAGCCAAGGGGATATAATTAAATGACCATCAAAACTTATTTTAAGAGTGCTGTCAAATAATGTGGCCTATTTTGCTTTTACAGGCTCAGTTGATTCCATTCTCCTGTGTCTCAAAGTTTCAGTGTAAATGTTAGTATCTTAATTGAAAACAAAACTGGTTTTTGTCAGTAGTTTCCCCAGCCCTTTATACACCTTCTGCCTGATGCCAGCTTTTACGGGTTTTGGTTTTGCCTTTTTTTTTTGTTGTTGTTGTTGTTTGGTTTGGTTTGGTTTGGTTTTTGTCCCTTCAGGGAATTCCTCAGCACTACTAACTCCAGACATTGACAACACTGTAAGGGACTGCATTCTTGGGAAAGATTTGGAGTAATTTGGTTGCTCAGAGAAGTCAGTTCTTCCCTGGCTGCAGCCTGGTGCCAGGCTTTATAAAATCCTCTACATGACACCGACTGCTCCAGCTCACCTGCCGCACATCTCTGAGCACTGAGCATGTGGGTAACGTGTCCACCATCTCTGTCTTGGATATATCCCTCTTCCTGCTATGTATTTCTCCACGTATGCTTTGAATAGAGCTTTCAGCCAACTCTTACCATGTGTATATTTTCATTCTGTATTGGCTGGTGTCATTCTTTCTTCCTCAATCAACTCTTCTATCAAAAGCTGGTACATGTTGCATTAGATGATTTCTCAAGGTCATCTTCTTTAGCTTTTTTCTCTGTGACTTTTTTTATCTCAACATTCATGCCTATGTCCACGTTTGTGCAGCATCTAGAGTACCACCCTGGCCTTCATCTCTCCTCTCTGCTTGTGTGGAACAAGCACCACCTGATGGCTGTGTTAGTCCCCTGGGAATTATATTCCGTGTAGGATAGCGACCTTTGCTTGTTTGGTCTTTTTAATGGAAGTTGGATGTACACCGTCCGTGTTACCAATTATTAGTTTAGTTGGTCCTTTCTCAGAGTGAGAAGATGTAGATATTTTCTTTGACTGTTTAGTCAAGTTAGGCTTTCCAAAAATTTACATTAAAATGGTCTACTGCTGAAGGAGAATGCTATTTAATAAAATAATTTAATTCTATCTTTTGCTGTCAGTGGTATCTTGCTTGGCATTTCTACCGTGGCTCCATAGAGAGAAAACTTAATGACTCATACAAGGAAACTGTGAATTACATATTGCAAGTATACATTTTTGCCAATCTTTTTTCAGGTGGGGAAAACACTTTGGAGAAAATGACGCAGCTGGCTGCATTACCATGGGATGTCCTAGCACCCCATTGCAAACGGTGAGTAAGAGGAAGGCATTTGCCTTCCCTTCAGGGACAAAGTGAGCAAATCCACTAAACCCAGCCCCAGTCTCCTCTTGTCTCTGACCATTTCTAACGTGAGGAAGTGGCTCCATTACTGATGCTTGGACATCAGTTTAGCCCTTGGTGCTGGGATTCTATTTCGTCCCTAAGGTTTTTGTTCTGCAGCGCAGTGAGGCCATTAATAAACAAATCAGTAAAAGCACCATGAAATCACTCTAGCAACATTTGAAATGGAGACTAAACCCCGCTTTGGTAGACAACAACACTTCTGAGGCAGGTACGTTGGCAGCTGGGTGCTTCCCAGGCATGAAGGGTTTTTTTTCCCAGGCATTTTAGGTGGTTGCAGTCACCAACCTTGCTGCTGATAGTAGTGGGGGAGAGGAGCAAGTTGGGGGCCAGATGGGAGCTCCAAAGTGTTAGCTCAGAGGCTCTACTGCAATGGTGGCTGCAATGCTGTCAGCACGTCTCTGTCCTCCTCCCCACCACCAGGCCCTCGAGCTCTGGCAAATTAAAAGGAAAACAGCAAGATGGGCGAAAAGGGGAGAGAAACCTCTTCACTGCTCTGAGGGCAAACATGGGTATTGGAAAATGCTCCCGTCGGCGCTTCCACTAGGGTCAAGCTGTAGAAGCATTTCATTACTACTTCTGCAGAGCATTTGCTCTGCAGTTGTTTTTTTCCAAGATTTTTCCAGAGCAGATACTTGGGAAGTGTTAATCCCGGTCTCCACCAATACCCTGTACCTGCTTGTTGCCTCTGCCGCTTAGCTTCCATCAGGGAGCTCTGCTCTGGAAAGACCTGTCGTACATATGAGGGAGCCTATAATTTCCAGGGGGGGGTCTGCAGTCCCCTGTTTGAAAGGATCGAAAGGTTCCTAGCTGAGCAGGAGAGGGCAGCAAAACATAGAGATTGAGAGAGCGAAGAGGAGATCCCCTAGCAGAGCTCGCAGGCGTTTAACAGTTTCAGGAAGGGTGCACTGGTGTGCAGTAGGATTTGAGGTTGTCCAGTGCTGTGCAAGGGGATGTTACTGCAGACCACAGTCTCTGGGGTGGGGAGTCTGCTAAAGCTCACATTCAGAGCAGTCCTGAGGAGAGACGTGATCTGCACCAGGCTGAAGAGATAGTCTTGCTCCTTAGAGGATCGTCAGATATGTGGAACACTTGATGCCCTGTGGAGAAGGATGTGTAAGAGCCAACTGACTCAGAAAACAGCAGTATTTTCAATGAGAAATGTGAATATAGGGCCTTGGAGAAGGGGGTTCCTCTCTTCTTTCTTGCCCCATGACATGCAGCCAAAAGCTTCCAAACTGCTGATAAAGGGGAGAAGATAAGGACAAAAGTTTCAACAAAGACAAACAAAGATCTTGACAACAGTGAAAACAAACACAGTTCATATGACAATCAGAGTGGAACAAATCAGGAGTGTTGAGGAATGCAGTTACTGTGGCAACCTGGTGATAATAGATAACAGCTGTACAGAGGTGGAAATAAAAGTGAGAATAAGGAAAGCATCTAGAAATGCAAATATGTTAGTCCAAATCTGGAGTACTAAAAATCTTGTCAGAGCATGAAAACTGAAGCTATGCAACAGCATCATTATGCTGCTGGTGTTTCATTTGGCAGAAGTATGGCCAGAGACAACCACTCCTGAATAAAACAGCAGAGTTTTCATGTGTGGTCTGTATGAAGAATATTAAGAGTTAAGTGGGGAGAAATGGTTATAAATCTGAAAGCACAGGAAGGATTGAATGGATACCAAAGCATCCTGAAATCACATCCCAGAGCATCAGAAAGCACCAAATGGGCTACGCAGCATAGGAGGGGGGCTTACTGCACAGGAACAGTGGTAGAAATTAACAGGGGGATTCCCAGAGCTGTGATCATATATGTTACAGCATGGGACAGTGTTAGGTAAGACCTGGCTTTGAGATTAGAATGTTAGTTGTTAGACTTCCAGGTGGAGACTTAGACTGCGTCACCTGGCTTCTAGGAATCAGGCATCACAGGCAAGCCTTCAGCAAAGATCCTGTTCCCACTACACTGACTGTACAGATCTTCTCGAGCTCTCATTTCTGAGATTTGTTTGGACCAAACGCTAACATGAGAGACCACTGGGGGGGAGACCGGTGGAGATACACTGCCACCATCCACTAACCCCATGAAGACGCTGTTCAGAACCAGGCTGCTCAACCCTCTGGAGATATTTCTAGTTTTCCTATGCAAGGATTAATGTGAAAATTAACATTATTGCTGCCATGGTTTTCCATCCCATTGAAGTAGGAGTCAAAAAATGGCTGCTGTGGACACTGCAGAGAAATAGTACCTGATTTTCCCAGCAAGGAGGCCTGATGACTTATTCCACTGCAAGGGGAAGGTTGTACAATGAGGCCCTGTAGACCGGCAGGAAAAAGGACTGTCATGGCCAGGCAGTGGGCAAATTAATTGTCCTGGCAGCTGAATGTGATTAGACACTGTTAGTGCAGCACATTAGTTTTGATGGTAAATAAATGTTCCCTTCTGTGGGAAAAGCTGCCATTTTGAAAATTGCTTTTGCTGCAAAATGAAACTTTAGTGAAATAAAAAAAAAAGCCATCAAACCCATCAGTGACAGTACAAACATTATGTAGTGAAGTAATCAATACTATTCAGAGAAAGTATGAAATATACTAATTTTCTTTCATCTCAGCATATTTTCAGATGGCCAAAGGAACTGCTACTATAATAGGTAAATATATAAACACACTATTGAAAGGATCACTATATAAAATCAGAGTGGAATAAAACAGAGTAAGAAAGTCAAAACAAAACCTTTCTGCTTTACTAAAAGAAAACATTTCAATATCAGCGTGAAAAAAGAAAGTTAAAACGACCCCTGTTTCTCCAATTTTCCCACCAGATATTTCACTGAAATGAACATGTTCCAGCACAATGTCTCTGTTTCCACAGAATATCATTTACAGTTGGAAGATTGTTGTGTGACAAATGTTCCCAGCTTACTGTAAAAATGGCACACAAAAGGTGGCATCTTTGTGGCCAACAGAGTTGGACAACTGGGGAGTCCTGGCAGCTTTCCCAGCTCAGCTGCCCGTGATGCTTAATCCTGCCTCTTGGGATCAAGAACTTTTGTGAACAGCTTTTCCATCACTTATCAGCAAAGATGATGAGACACTAAAGCTATTCTCTGATTTATCAGGCTTGGTGGAATCCTGCCTTCCCTGACTTATGTCAGCTCAATTCAGCTGCAGCCCTGCTCTGAAGTTTCCAACATGTAATGTGTTGGGTTTTTTTCTTTTTAGTTTAGGCAACTTTGCCACCAGAGTTAATTCAAAGAAGGAACATGTTTAGTGAAGTGGGGAATTTCTGCTGTGGTTGATACTGTTTTCCTGACATACTCATTTGAAATTCAGCTAACATACTCTTCTGCAGCATTTGCAAGCAGGGAGGGAAGGACTGCCATTTCAGCAACAGTAATATGTAAGTGCTATCATTATTAATAACAATCTATATTTCAATACTGCTTGGAGGCCTCAAATGAGATTAGTGGCTCATTATGTTAAGCTATATGTAAATACACAGGCACAGAGTGTTTTGTAAAGTAGCCCTTATCTAGACCAACAAGACAAAATAAGGGAGAGCAAGAGGAATTTTTATAACTTTTAATTTAAAGAAGGGGAAAAATTTACCTTTGGTATGATTATGAATAAAACTGGCCAAAAGGGACAACTACATTTTGTCTCTTTCAGGCCAAAGTGATCAGGTTTTTTTTGTGAGTTTGGTGTAAAGGGTTTCAAGAATATTACCTTAGGATAATGTCACATACCCACCTGTATCTTACCACTGAAATCAGCTAGAAAACAAGCTATTCATTGAAATTCATATGAGTAACATATAACTGAATGTTATATGAATATGTTATATGAATGTTATATGTTATATGAATAACTGAAATGGTTAGTTGATGTCTCAGAACACAATTTCTAGGGTACCATTTCCTCTAGATATCTCTGAGGTGGAATCACAGAATCCTGCTTACTTTTATGGAATAGCAAAAGAAAAATTGTTAATACAGCAAACAAAGAAGGAACCAGCATTGAGTGTCTTTTTTTTTTTTTTTTTAACCCTAGCACAAAATTATCCTGAATAACTTGTGTGCATTCTCCTCCAACCATAGCCAATATAAGCACCAAACAGCATGAAGTGTTTGAAATTTCTGTGAGGAATAGTCCCATCAGTTGGATTCTTGCAAGTTCAGCCTGCAGCATAGTCAGAGTCTCCGCATGTTTTTGTGTATGCAGCACAAAATACTGCAAAGAAAATGTCCAGAGAACAAACCAAACACATCCTCACATTCCCACTTATTCAACTCGCACTGTGACCCTACATGCATAAGGTTCAATTTACATGTTGACTTTCTGGAGCGAGATCTGTGTCCAGGGGTGCCTGGGAAGTTCTATATCAAATCCTTTATTGAATACCTGTCTTTTATCCCTTCTGTCTTTGTGCATGGTACTTGAATCTATCTAAAATAAAGCCCTTTGGAGGTAGGGGAATTTCAGACATCATTATGTCTCCTAACCATGCAGGTTCTTGGTAGTTGTACTATTTTGGTTCCTTTGCTCTAGGAAATGTGAGTTCTTTTTCCTAGAGAAATCAGCGAAGTATAAACTGCTGTGGTCTCAGAGGACATCGCTAGTTTTCACTGATGGCCTTCTGTTCTTTGCGTCCCAGCAAGCCTGGGTTTTATGTGACATAAGGACCTGATTTGGAAAGGAGAACTGAGCATCCTGAAAAGTGGAGGTAGGATAAACCTTTGTTGAAAGCCAGTTCACTCCATGACAAGGATAAATCAACCCTGTTGGTCCAAAAAGCCATTAGATGAATAGGTGAAATTTTTAGGCATGTAAAGCGAGAGAAATTCCTTAAGTGACTGTCTTTAGTGTCATTCATTAGAGCCGTTTCCTGCAAAAATTAATCTCTCTGGAGCTTTTCCTCCATTTAGGGAGAAATAACCTCTCTGCAAGGAGGAAGAGCTTCTACATTCATATTTGGAACATGTTTTATCTTGACCAAAATAATAACATCACCACCAGCCAATTCCCCTTTACCCCTCAGCTCCAGCAACAGCAAAAAGTGCAAACTGAAATGGCCAATTCTTAACTATTTTCCCCCTATTTTAATGTTGCCTAAGTCTCAGGTTTAAAGCTCAAGGCAAGCAGTGCCCCGAGACATGCAGGAGACAGATGGAGGTGAATGCGCAGAGACTGGGGTTTGCATGTGTCGAGGCAGAGTTGCACAGATCCACCCTCCTTTGGCAGACTCCCTTCTGCTGTTGAAGGCTGCAGACCCACCTCCAGCTCAAGGAAAGCCCTTCAGCTGCATTTACTTGACTTAACGAGCCCTATCAGGTGCCTTGACAGCCAGACACCTGCCTTTCCAGTGTTTGCAAACATGCCAGAACTGATAATTGCATCCCCTCTGAAGTCTTCCATAAAGGGTGGGTATGGGCAGTTCGTTATTAGTTTCTGCAGTGTCTTAGAGTAATTTCTATGCTGTTCATGTCATTAAAGATCACTCAAGGCTTCTTAGCAAGAGGGAGAATCGATCAGGCTAAAGCTGAGCTGCTCCTGCTATGGGAGAAGAGGAGCAAGAAGAGCATTGCTCAGCGGGGTGGAGATTTGTGCTGGAAAGCCCTGAACAGCTGGACCTGATGCCCCACTATAGCAGTGAGAGATTGTAACCTGTTCTGGGGAACTACCACAACTCTGAGTGCTCTCTCAATCGTAGCAGATACCCTGTTTTCCACAGAAAGAGGCAGCAGAGCTGTGGCAATGTCACAGGAGGTGTGTGGGGACACAACCCTTGTTTGGCTGTTGTGAAGGAGGTGGAGATGAAAAGTAGGGGCTTGGAAGGCAGAGGAGGACAAAGTTGCCACAACCTGTATTACTCCTTTCCTTAGATAAACTCTCAGAAGCCATGTTTTGAGTGTGTACGCAGCAAATGAAACCAATTGTTCTCATCTTTCAAAAAACACTGTTTAAAAAATGCAGTTTTAAGCTGTCAAGGGATGATTGATGCTTACAGGAAAAAGGAATCAAACTGGCAGGATAGGTTGTTCATCCTGGACCCAGGATGAAGGCAAATATCATTAAACCATTCATAAACTGGTAGTTCTGCAAGCAACCAAAAGGCATGGTGCAGGTAAGTCAGTTAGCTTCCTTTTATTTTTGCAAAAGCAAGAAAATGTCTTGCTAAAAAGCCAGCAAAATCCAGCTTCATGTTCTGATGCTTTTTCTTTAATAAATGAGTGCTGATATTTTGTTTTCTGCTGGGCTTCGGGATCAGTGCAGAAAGAAAAGTTGATTTAACTATCTGGGACAAAATAACAAATATATTCCTTAACAAACAAAATAAAATATTCAAGCTTATGGGTAGTAGCAATGGTTCAAGAGGGCTTGAATCCTGGTATAGTCTCTAGAGACAAAATTTTTCTGAAGAAACAAAAAATAGCAACAGGCAAGAATTTCCTCTCTACAGACAAACAACACTCAATCAGTTTTAGTAGATAAAATGTTTTCTTAACTCCTATGGCATTTCACAATTGATGAACGTTTCCAAAATAGAGATAGTTAAAATATTATCTCTTTCCCACAAGTCTTTTTGGCTTATATTCTCACTTTGTTACCGTTGTGACCTAGGCAGTTTAAATTTATAATCTCACCTCTCCACCATCTATGCCTGAGATGACTAATTAACATGGCTGCCATGTGTAATTGCAGTAATGGATATCTCTTACTCTCACATTGTGTTTTGATGTATTTTGCTATCATTTTGAACCAGGGATCCAAAAGAAGACAAATACCATCGTGGTAGCCAGTGTTTTCATTCAGCTGAAGAACAGGCATAAATGATCTCAGAGTATCTTAGCTCTGTCTGTTAATTAGAACCATAGGAATGATGCAGGATGCTTTTCTACCAGGTCATCTCTTCAAAATTATTTGTGATTATTAAAGGCATGATGATGGCTTTATATGTAGGAAGATGGTTGGAAAAGAGATGACCAGAATCTTGCTGTATTTTTCCCTTAACTTGTCTTCAAGGAAATGAACACAAACCCAGCATTTTCTCTCGATATTTCTCTGAAGTAATAACTCCAAAGTTATTGTAGATAAAAAAGTTACAAAGTGCATTTTGGTGTTAAAACTCAGGTACCAACGCCTGGAGAATTAAGTTTCCTCCAAGAACGTGTTTTCAGTTACATCAAACACAGAGCTTTTCCCGAGTCCATGGCAACTACAGCCACCAAAAGCAGGACTCTTCAGCAGCAATCAATGTGTGCAAAAACCCTCTGGCACAAGGACTTCAGCACAGACTCCCGGCAAGAGATGTTGTGTCTTGCACACCTTATTTCATATATTATACTTCAGATTACTTCAAATTCTTTTGGAAACGTTGAACTTGTAGGAAAAAAAAAAAAAAGCCATAGTGTGCCAAAAGGAAAAATGAATCCTCCATATCTCAATGGTAGAGAGTTTTGTTCTCGACTACAAGAGAGGGAAGTTTGGCAGGGACCCCAGGCATCAGTCTGAGTGCTGAGTTGTTAATGAGAAAAAACAAGTCGACCAATGATGTTCACCTACCTGAAGATAATCTGGCAGTCCAGGAAAAATTTGGATATTTATTAAAAAGAAAGAAAAGGGGGGGGGGGGGGGGGGGGGGGGCGGGAAACAAAGCATTCGGCTAACTGAATGCTATGAAAGCATTTAATCTGACAGTCCTGGAGACGGTGCCTGTATTTCCATAGTGAAAGATTCCACCACACCGTTTTGCAAATTTATCTCCATGCTTTCCAGAGGGGATGTTGGATCTTTATTGACTATGGCCTGTTTTTTCTCGTTGCTGAAGGAAAGACAGCCAGATCAAGAGGTAAAAGCATGTCTGGCTTTGTGAGAAAAGCAGACATCCAGGGGAAACAAGCTTTCGTGCTGTAAAGCTATTATGCAGTAGCAAGCTGATGTCTGCTGCAATTACTCATGGAGGAAGTCCTTGATGCATAAGCCCTGTTACTTTACACACTTTTTAATTTCACTTACTGTCATACTGATCGCCCGCAGTACTTCACCAGTGCTTTCAACATCTGGTCCTTGCCTGAACCCTATCAGCTATACCAACCACTCTGTTACTGGAGACACTGCAGAGCGCCTGCCTTACTTCTCCTTCAGTCTTCTCTTTTCCATCTTTTCCATCATTTTGACACAACCACAGCCTCTACAAGCTTGGCTTAGCCATCAAACTCAATGATCTTTATAGACCCCTTCCAGCTTGAGATATTCTATGATCCTATGGTCTAAGGTGCCTTTCCTTTTCTGATATGCAGTGTGCTTTCTTAATGTCTTCAAAGACCATGTATTGTGCTTGCAGTTTCCCAGCAGTGAAGCTACCAAGGAGAAAGACAAAATACTGAAACTGCGTTCTCTTTCCTTTTTATCCAGTCTTCCTCCTTGAGTGGCTCTTAGGCTTGTCTTCAAGCAGATCTGAGGTCAGGATTCAGTGGTAGCAAATCACAACTACCTAAATGTGGTCATACTGGAGAAGAATAAAGGATGGGAGCTTCTGATATATGACGACAGGCTGAGAGAGCTGGGCCTGTGCAGCTTGGAGAAGAGAAGGCTTGTGGGGGTCTTACACATGTGTATAAATACCTGATGTGGGGAGGTGAAGAAGACAAAGACAGATGCTTCTCAGTGGTGTCCAGTGTCAGGACAAGACAAAACAGGCAGAACCCAAAATACAGGAAATTTCATTTAAACATAATAAAATACCTTTTTTATTATTGTGAGGTTGGTCAAACAGTGGAACAATTTCTCAGAGAGGCTGTGTGTCTCCCTCCTTGGAGAAATTAAAAACTCAGCTAAGCAAACTGCTCTAGCTGACCCTGTTTTGATCAGAGGGTTGGAGCAGAGGTTTCCCTGCTAACCTCAACAGTTCTGTGATCTTCCCATAAAAACCTCCCAAATTATTTTAAATCAGAGACTCTTGAAACCGGAAGATTAAAGCAGGTAAATGAAAAAAGGGAGACTGTTAAAACTAAGGTTTCAACTAATACTCTTTAATTACTAAAAGCTTTATTCCTTCTCTTTTTCTTCCTTAGACATTAAATGGGTTAGGACCATAGTAATGTAACAGTACTCTTGATATTCCCTTGTGTACAGCAAATACAAGGTACCTCACCTTCAGAGATAAATGATCTATGGCTTTTCCCTCAGTAAATCCATGGCAGCTTCAACCCTTCAGCCCCTGCAGCACTCTTCTCCTGGTCACAGCTAAATCCGCACCATTGTGTGTAACCATAGGCACTGCCTAACTGGCCAGATTTTATTTTGGAAGAGAACTGAAAAAGGTTGTGAAGTCTTTTTGCAAATGCTGGCATGTCAACAATGATTTCTGTTCAAATTTCGGTAAGACTCTCTCCAAAACCAAACAAGTAAATAAACAAACAAAAAATCCCACAGCTGGGTGGTATCCTTTCTTCGTGTCTTCAAGCCTGTATATGCATATTTTTATATAACTATCTATGCATACCACTATTTAAGTGTCCCAAAAGCTAAGACTTCTCTTTATTTGGAGGTGATTGTATTCTAGTGAGTGATTTAATTTAAAAATAGGAAAAAATCTAA
Organism: Falco punctatus; assembly: GCF_963210335.1. Lineage (NCBI taxonomy): Eukaryota > Metazoa > Chordata > Aves > Falconiformes > Falconidae > Falco > Falco punctatus. Next base: position 87,349,984 of record NC_137582.1, on the reverse strand, counting down.
GAACTGTAGACATGTTTTCTGCTTCCGTTTATGTTGTTATTAATCTTTTCATTCATCATCACAGTTGTGGCAACACACAGAAGATGAAGGACGGTTGCTCACCATCTGCTTCTCTTCCTTTGCCTTCTTTTGATAACTTGAATTAATTTATCTGTGACGACAGTATTTTTCCCAGATAAATTTGGAGTGTAATTCTCTTTCCAGTGCTATCGGTAAATGTACTGCCTTTGCCGGACATGAATTGCATCATACAACTACTTTCAGGGAATTCTAGAGTCAATAACCATCCATCATACTGGCAAAGTCTCAGCCCTTACATCTCTGTTAACTACTGCCGTTGCAACTCTGCAGTAGAAAAATGGGCTTGCTGGGGAGGTCTGATTCTTTTTTATTAGAACTTTAAGGATGGTGATGAGAGTCTAAAAGCAGAACCAGTGTTTGTGACACCAGGAATGAACAGAAAGCACTGGTAGGAGTTGGTCTCATCAGTTTTTTTCAGTGGGAAGGTGGGATGCTATCAATCCAAATGGGCCAGAGAAATGCTAGGACTTTATAATTAGTATTGAGCACAGCTCGTGGAAGCTGCTTCATCGAGTGGTGAATATGTCACTGTGACAATGCAATCTCACAGTCCTCCCTCCACTTGGAGGAGGAGCTACAGCGGGGTGGTCATTAAGAGTCCTGTTCCCACTTGCAAGAGATGAGGTCTGCAAGAATTTCAAGCTGCTCAAGCAAGAAACCAGTGGTCTCACTTCATCTTATTTTCTGGCTATTCATAAAGTAGATGTAGTTGTCATGGAAAGTGAACTGGTGAAATGATGGACTGATGATGTCTTTGCACAGAACAGAGAACAATGAGGAGCAAAACACCTTTGCTGTGTCCTGTCCTTCCACTGACATCCACTGCTTTCCATAGGACTGGAGGCACTCATCCAGCAAGCATGTTAGTTTCTTGGATTTTCAGTTATTAAATATACGGGATATGTCAACAGTGCCTTAGGTCCTATCTTCAAGTAGGGAAGTTCTCAAAATCAACGTAGTCACCGAAACAGATGATGGGAGGTTATATCAGAAAAGAACCATCTTCTCTATGACTTGTCCTTATACTCCTCTGTAACCACTCTGTGCTTGCCGTACCCTGGGGTAGGATACCAGGAGCTCTGACCTTGGCTTGTACAGATGTTTATGAGTCCTTCCAAGGACATTTGTAGACAAATGACCAAGTAGTACTGTGAAGCCAACATGCAGGGTTTGTGTTGTGTGTGACTGGCTTCTCAACATCTTCTTCTTCCAAGAGGGACTTTATTTCCTCCAGCATTGCTTCTCCTCTGACAGGAATCCATCTAAAAATACCCCCAAAATACAAACTGATTTGAAAGTTCATCTAGAGCAATGGCAATGAACAGTCAGTAAGTTGAGATCTTGCTCATATGATGTTCATCTAGTATCTGTCTTTGAAGAGTTTGAAATATAGCATGGTGTGTTCAACATTTTATTAAACGTTAACCATGCCTAACACAACCATCAGCCATTGGCATAAATCTTTTCTTAAGAAATTATTCCCCACTTCAAATTCCAACAGAAAAGGAAAGATTTGGAGCTGAAAGAGACATTTCCTTTTATGAAAATGTGGTTACTGGCAGTCCTTGTAGGTGGGATCAAAGGATTTAATAAATGTAATTTACTTTCTATTGCTGCTGAGAACTAGAGCTACTTTGGAGTGAGATGGGTGTGCGTTGTGGGAAAGTGCTACCATAAATATTTCCCCATCAAACAAATCTGACCCAGAGAGGTATTTTAGAGCAGTGTTTTGAAATGGGAAGGGTAAATCTAGGCAGTGGTTTGCAGTAACCATGTGTGTCTGTGCCCCTTTGCTTCTTTAATCCAGTCAATCTCATCTGATTATTATGTCTCAGAAACAGTTGTCCACTGAATTGTCTGGGAACCATTCTCTCTGATATCATCCTAAAGAAAATGGATTAATTAACGCATTTATTGAGTGTTGCTCCTGTGCTACAAGGGGTCTTTGTTGTGCAGAGGGAAGATAGGCCCTGTTCCAAGTCATTCCTTCAAAGCAGCATCTGTAAATTTTGACTGTGTTAGCTAAAGGCTGCAATTCTTGTGCAGTCAAGAGTAGATTTCTCCTTGTTCATTCTCTACTAAAATGCAATTTTTGCTATTTGTAAAACATAAGATTGTCCAGAAAATCACACAGTTACTAAACTGAACACCAGGGAAAGAGATGTCTCAAAGGAAATTTAGGTTAGCCAAAACAAGTATCAGGATTTTTCCTGCGGTGGGGCAGGGTACAGCTTGAAACAGCCCTCTGTCTGACAGGCAGCAACGAGTCTCTGGGAACCAAGAAATACAGCACAGCCAAGGAAATATTGAACTTGTAAGGAGAAATGGTAGAGGAAATGCTGAGAAAAACACACCTGCTACTGGAATTGCTGATCTGTGTCATTTGCAACATCCTGAGGAAGGCTTTGGTGTGGTTTTATTTTTCCGTTTAGCAAACCGTTCGTGAGCGTGCCCCTACTTGCAGGTTGCCTGCCAGCACTCTGCGAGAAGCATGCTGGATGGATGGCTGCCCATCAGTATCTCACAGCCTCTGGAGTTCTCTGCTCCTGTGCTGATGGCTGGGCAACGTGGCAGCCAGAAAACCAGGTTTTCATCCTCCTCTGGGGCAGAAAGAAACACTGAAGTTTCATTATTAAATACAATTGGTCCACTTTTTGGAAAATTTCAGTCTCCCGCAGCACTGCATTGTGCTTTCTTAGATCTTCTCTTAAGATAGGCCAGTAGTGGTCCACTAAAGTCATTGAGTCCAGAGACTGGTCTAGCTGTGTAATAGAAAGCTGGTGCAGAAATGGGGTAAGAGTATTCAGTCTAGATCCTTCCCCTTCCAAATGTTTCCCAACATCCCACAAAATTAATACTCTTAGTGCTACAGTCCTAGGGAATGATCACAGAATGGTCAATGTTGGAAGTGACCTCTGGAGATCACCTAGCACAATCCCCTGCTCAAGCAGGTTCTCCTAGAGCAGGTTGCAGAGTCACATCCAGGTGGGTTTTGAATGTCTCCAGAGAGGAAGACTCCACAGCCTCTCTGGGCAGCCTGTCCCAGTGCTCTGTCACCCTCGAGGTAAAGCAGTTTTTTCCTCATATTCAGATGGAACTTCCCATGTTGTCGTTTGTGCTCTTTGCCCCTTTTCTGTAGAGGAATGAAGCTGGATTAATTAAAAATATACAGCTGTGGGCTGGCTTCAAGGGTGGTGGGTTGGCTGATGTGGATAATGTGCAGCTGTGGCTGGTTCCTGATAAGTAGTTAAATAGCTCTAAGGACTGTATGGAAGAGGAGTGGCCGATGAAGAGAGACCTGGAAGAAGAAGGGAGGAGAGAGAGTGCCCTGGAGGCAGGAGAGACAAGGAGAAGGATGCAGCAGAGGGACTGGCCTGAAGGGTATGAAGAAACAGCATAGATAGTAGAATCTGACCAAAGGTAAAAGCCTTGTTGCAGCCTACTAGTTTGTTTGTGCTGTAATGCTTGTCCTGTCACTGGGCACTGCTGAAAAGAGCCTGGCCCCACCCTTTTGACACTCGCCCTTAAAATATTTGTAGACATTGATAAGATCCCCTCTCTGTCTTCCCCAGGCTAAACAGGCCCAGCTCTCTCAGCCTTTCCTCAGAAGGCAGATGCTCCAGTGTCCTAATCATCTATGTAGACCTCCACTGGCCCCTCTCCCTGGAAAAGTTCCTTGTCTTCCTTCAAATGGGGAGCCCAGAACTGGATGCAGCACTCCAGATGCAGCCTCACCAGGGCAGATCACCTCCCTCGACTTGCTGGCCATGCTTCTAATGCACCCCAGGATTCCATTGACCTTCTTGGCCACAAGAGCACACTGCTGGGTCATGGGCAATGTGCTGTCCCCCAGCACTCCCAGGCTCTTCACCAGAGAGCTGCCTTCCAGCAGGTCAGCCCCAGCCTGTACTGATGCGTGGGGCTGTTCCTCCCCAAGTGCAGGACCTTACACTGGCCTTTGTTGAACTTCATTATGTTCTTCTCTACCCAACTCTCTGGCCTGTCCAGGTCTTGCTGAATGGCAGCACAGCCTTCTGGGGTATCAGCCACTTCTCCCAGTTTTGTAACATCAGCAAACCTGCTGAGGGTGCACTCTGTCCCTTCATCCAGGTCGTTGGTGAGTAAGTTGAACAGACCTGGACGCAGTGCTGACCCCTGTGGAACACCACTGGCTACAGGCCTCCAGCTAGACCCTGTGCCACTGATCACAACCCTCTGAGCTCTGCCATCCAGTCAGTTCTGAATCCACCTCACTGTCCGCTCACCTAACCCACACTACCTGAGCTTGCCTATGAGGATGTTATGGGAGACAGTGCCAAAATGATGACGTTCTTCAGGAAGAAAGCAGAAGACATTTCCATTGCCTTGGGTCCTTGCCATAGCCTGGAGTACCTGAGTTGTAAATCCCTGTATGATCCTAGAAGGTGAAGAGCGATTCCATTTCACTGTGGTATTCTGAAGATCAAGGCTTGGGTAAATACACCTGAGCAGGAAAAGAAAGGGAAAGCAATCCCTTGAATGGCAATGGCAGTTTTACCCCAGTTCATAAGGTTGCTTTAGAAAATCCATCCAAAGCTTTCTTTGCTTGAAATGGACTTTCCCCTTAGTCTATCCAGCAAACAGATTCTTAGGCCACCTCTTGATGAGTTGATGAAATGAAGTACTGGTCTCCTGACAGTGAGAAAATCCAGAGTGAAAAAACAACAACAGAAGGATGAACTGGAGGGGATAATGTGACACTGGCATAATTTGTCTTTTCTGTTCTGTAGCTTGACTATATCCTTCTGATTTTTGAATTTTTCCTAAATGGAAAAACACACACCTGCTTGTAGAAGCTTTGTTAAAACCCTCCAGATTGGCACTGATACCATATAATGATTTTTGTTTTAAGCAAAAGCTTGTGAGGGTTTGCTTATTTCTAAAGCTTGGACCGTGGGATGGATTAGTGCTCTGAATAAATAAAAGAATAAACAGATACAAAGGTTCAGGGTGAGGAGAAAGATGTCTAGGTGGATACTCCACATGGTTTTATAATCTCATTCAGATTGCTGCTTAATGATTTACCACCACTCTTTAGAAGGATATCCAACTTTGATTAAGGGGCTCAATCAGTGGGTATTTTTCCTTCACCCCATCATAATAATCTCCAATAGTTAATTGTCATCTAGTAAAACAAGCATCCCATTTCCATTTCAAACCTTGTGGACTTTCAGATTGAAATAATTTCTAGATCTTTGTATGATTCAGAAAATTCCTTTGGCAGAAAGCTTCTGTCAGGGCAAAGGGTTGCAGATCATCATAAAGTCTCTTTTTCCAAAAGAAAAATGAAGCTAAGTCGTTACCTGTCTTGCCTCAAGTGCCTGCACTAATGGCAGAAGGGATTTCAAAGGGTTACAGTATCACAGCTGTAAACTGGAATTTAGCTGGGAAATGATGGAAAATAAACTGGTTGATATCAATTTAATTGAGAAGAGAATGTGGTTTTTGGGCTTATGCTGAACATGCAGACAAGTAGTCTGGGGAGATGGCTTTCCCCTTTGTGCAGTAAGTTTGGAAAATGAGCAGGTTTTCTATTTTGAGAAGTTTTACTTATATGGGCACATAATCTAACACAGCTGGCTCCAGATTTGTCTCTCTTTGTTATGACATTAAAATAGGGCATACACACAAAGATGTTTAACAGTGTGCCTTAGGAGATGGGTATCCTTTCTAAAAAAGAGCTAGAGAGAATTTTACACTGAACAAAGCAAGTAATAAGCAATGAAATCTCTCTTGCCCTAAACGCTGCTGCAATTCTACAGTTGAGCAATTGGAGAGCTCATAGGTTGTAAAAAAGAATATTCAGCAATTTTACCGTCTTTGCGCCTCATCCCTAATATATTCATTGCTGTCTTTCAGATAATGACATGTTCTGATTACCCTTGTAGGCAGTGTACCTTATACAAGGAGGGGACGGCAGGCACCACCTCGGAGCTAAGCTGCCTGGCTGTGTAGCGATCAGCTCATGAAAGCTGAATCCAATGAATGGCTTCCTTTGGACGGCTCAAAATCAAGCAGGAATGTAATTGAACAAGAGTAATAATGTACTTATTGATCCCTTCAAGGTCTGCGATTTCCTTGAAGGCAAAGGAAGTAATGAGCCTCGAGGAGCAATAATGCACCTGTAGTACTGAAATAATGGAGCTCCCAGCTCTGAAATGTTTGATCCCTGCTACCTCTGGAAATGTCCTCCTCCCTTTGGTATCGGATAACAGCAAGAGAAAAAAATAGGCTGCATATAATCAAAGATTAACACTTGCAACCCCTGTGTGCAAGGACTTGTAAGTTTATGGTTTAAGCACTTGATGAAGGATGGGAGGTGGGCACAATGAATTGTGGACAGGAAGATCGTGAGGTCAGATTGAGACAGTTAGTCGTGCGAAAAATCAGTGGCTACAGCATCCAGGCTGCAAAAGCCATGTACAAAGTGCTGCAGTTGATTTGAAGTGATTGCACTTCAAAATCAAAATTAATTTCAGACACTTCATTTGTTTCCTGACTGCTTCTAGTTACATAGTTTGTTAACATAGCCATCACCATCCATTGTGACATTCAGCTCTTACTTAGCACTTTTGGTCAAATGATGCTTGGGTATTTGATGAACAGTGAAGAAAAACAGTCAGCCTCCTTCCTGTACGGATATGGTTACAGAAAAAGCACCTTTGCTTCTCAGCTGTGTACTTATGACTTCTCAAATGGTTGCTTCTAGATTTGATTTCATGTCACAGATGGTGACGATGGAGGATTTCCTAAAGATCAGAAAACTGAAAAGATGAAGTAGAGATGGCACTGGCTTACTGACCCTTGGCTTTTAAAAAGCTTTCTGTAAAACAGTAGTCATCTAGCGTAACACCATCATCTGTATGTCTAATCCCTGTCACTTTAGCTGCAAAGTTTACTGTGTTAAGGATCACCTTTTTTTTCTCTTCAGTGTCTAGCCTCTTGTCTGTACTCAGAACAATAAGTTGCTAGTAAGAAAGGTGATTTCCTAGAGTGTTCTTCTGCCCAATGGGATACCGTCTGAACATTCTCAGTAGGAAATGAAAGCAGGAGTCAGTCCTTTAAGACTACATTAATTTCTTCTGTGTAAACTTCAGAGTGATTTTCTTCCCCCCTTCTGTGATGGGACGTGGATAATAGCAGACAGGCTGCAGTGCTACTAAATTGGGATGATGTCTGTTTCTTAGTTGATCTTGTGATTGACCAAGTCTTAAACATGGGTAGGGATATCACTCAGCTATTGCAAAGGGGTTACTCAGATACTGGCGTGATGTTGCTGGGTTGGTCATGGCCCATCATCTGCACACAGGATACTCGTCATCTGGCAAGGCTCTGTGCCATGTGTTGTCATCTGTCCTAGCCATATAAATCATGAGATTTATCTACTCCTGCACTATAAGAATGGAAAACTAAGAATGAAAAACCAGTTACAGCCTTCTAAGCCATGACCTGTGCTTCCTTCTGCTTTATGAGACTAAGTAAACTACTTGAGGTCATAGCATTTTGATGTGGTAATGCTTCCTGAGATAAAAATAAGGACTCTTCAGGAAACTGAAAAAAAGACATACAGTTTTCCCAACAGTGATTAGGTTTTGGGTTTTTTTTGGTTTTGTTTTGGTTTTATTGTTGTTTTTTTAGTTTTTTTCTCTTGCCTGATATTGACATTTCAATTTATGCTAATTTAGACCACTTGAAAAGCCCAAATAAATCACTCGGGCAGAACTGAAGAGAGGGTGAGTGTAAGGAAATTAAAATTATAAAGTTGATGTCTGTGCTAAGATAGCACTTGAGACACAAAGCGTTTGCAATCACTGTAGCATGCATCTAGTCTGTATGATACTTAATTAGTTTTTCAACAAGTGGTATGAATTCCTTTGAAAATTTATGGACCTTTGTTTGTGGCCAACCAGCCTCCTTATGTCCACACAATAAGTAATCATAGAGCTGGGGCCATCTGGAAACCTGAAAACAGGATATTTTTCAAGTCTTGATAAAGAAGGATTCATTTTTTTAAATAAAAGCGAGAAGGTATTAAAACTTTCTTCCTTTTTCTCAGCTATTCCAGATAGAGCTGTGGGAAATGTCTTCAGATGGCTGGTTTGATCCATTGACTTTTTTTTTTTCTATGGTACCGATAAAAAGTTTGCATCAATAGACAGGAAGGAAATGATTTCCAGATTTTTGCCCATGAGGCCATAATAAATATTCTGAAATCGGATCTGAACAAGAAGTGACCATGGGCAAACAAATGTCCCTGGAGCCCAAACTCTTGACAAGAACTAGTTTGAGATATTGGTAATGAGACACAAATAGAGATGCAATGCTAGTCAAGTCCAGGCTGGCAGGTGCTCATCCAAAATTTGTTCCAGAATGTGGTTATCCAATCGTTACAAAAGACTGGGATAAATGTCTGTTGCCAAAATTTCCTTGTTATCAATGCTAATCCAAACTCTGAAACAGGTTGCTCAGGCTGTAGAGTTTCCATCCTTGGAGATACTAAAAAAAATTACAGAACAAGGCCCTGAGCAATCAGATGTAATCTCAAAGCCCTTTTTTGAGCAGGGGTTTGGACAAGAAGATTTCTTGAGGTCTTTTCTGACTTCCGTTTTGTTATGGTTATGGCAACTGTGTGCACACTTCTTAAAGGAGGGTGCACTGCAGAAGGTGCAGATAGAGTCAGCAAGGACAACAAAGAGCATTGCTTCACAGAAGAAAGCTTTTGTAGGTCAACCATGACTCATTCTTGTCCCAAAAGGGTTAGAAATCATTCCTAAACACAAACCTTGCACACCATAATGAGCAATACTTGTATACCATACAGTTGTTTGTATCTGATGTGCTTGTACATCAAGATATATGTACTTATATCTTGTGCATCGAGATATGCAGATATAAGGCTGTGTCAAACATAAGGATCAGCAGGAGATGTACTTCACGCTGGAAGATGTACACAGCTGTGAAAGATGAAGGAGTTGCCCTTTCCTGAGGCAACAGGTTGTTATTTAGTCAGTCAAATGCCAAAGATAACACATGCAGAGAGGCATTTGCCTTTCCAAATACTTGTCTTAATTAAGAGGAATATGAAGACTGTCATCTTAATAGGAAATGGATAAACCAAAGCTGGAGAAGAAAGCTAAACATGTTCCCCTCTGGGACAGCTTGGATCTGAGGACAGTGGTCTACAAGGATGTATCCTGCACAGTGAGGGATACAGAAGGAAAGGGTCTTTGTCAAGCTGAATAGCAGAGAGGTCTACAGTAAATCAGGTGAATAAAGGTACAGAGGGAGAGAGCTCCATGTTTGCACATTAAAAAATATTTTTCTTTCATTTCTTCACATGTTTTTTTATGAACATTTTAAATATCTTGCCACAGGTCAGTAAGAATGCCAGAAGTCTGAGTGCAGAAAACCAGCAGTGGCTAAATTAAAAGGGCAAAAAAATCCATCAAAATCCATTAAATGCAAAGATCACAGCTCTGTTAGAGGAAGTTTCTAATACTAGAAAATTACCATTGTGTTCTGGCCCTGTGCCAAATAACTGTTCATCAATAATACTAGGTCTTGCTCAACAGTTTTGTTCCCTTTAGTGATTAATACATGGTTTACTATACGGGTCTAGAGCTGACCTGCTGTCAAAGATTACTCGTTCCAGGCCATTGTCTGGCAGTCACATTGCAGCCTGCACAATTCTGGAAAAATTCTTCAGAAATGCCCAGAGATGAGAGGTGATGACAGTGCTCTTGTTTCAGCACAAGCAATGAATTTGTGGCAAAAATTGCCAGCTGTGGAGGTAAGTCCAGGATGAGCTAAGGAGTCTGATTACATGAATATATTTGCTCCCCTTATACATCTGTGTATTGGGAATGGGGTACCCCAATGCTTTGGAGAAGCTGGATGTTAGACCGCTGCAGCAGGATCCTGAACTTTTAATCCTGAAGGATTTGGAAAGAAATCATCCTACTGGCCAAACTGGAGCTGTATAGAAAGACTCCTTTCCTGTTGAGTCAGAGGAATAACTGTGATGCCTCTCAACAATATTTCAGCACAAAATCTAGCCCGTTTGCATGGCTGTTACTCACATGCCAGACATTAGCATACTTGGAAGCCTTTAGCAGAGATAACACAGCCACAGAGGTTGCCCTGAGGTCAAAGCCCACTGCTGTGGAAATGAAATATTTGCATAACCTTTTCTTTCAAGAATTTATGTGATGCACAGATTCATTCAGGCTGCTTCTCTGGTGCTTCCCTGAAGCTGCCGGACAGAGAAGAAAAAAATGCAGTGTATTTCTGGGACAGAACATGATTATCAACCCTAAATAGGCATATGGTAGAGCTATGATAGAAAGTACAAGCACAATTGCCCCAGGGAGAAAGTAACTAGATGTAGCTATCCCTCTCCAGGCCTGTGTTCCTGCGATAGTGCATAAGCACATCTTGCATCCGTCAGCCAATTCATTGCTTGGTCTTTCTGGACACGCTGAGTAGCAAAAATGTGCACATCAGTAATGGGCAGAGCTCTTCTCTCTCCCTGTGGCTGTAGATGGAGCAGGGCGGCTGGGGCAGAGTGATAGTGGGCACTGCCCACCCATCGCACATCTTGGAAGATAAACGTATCTCCTGCAAGACGACTGCTGCCCCTGCTCACCAGACCAACTCAAGAAGTTGCTCTGCAATTAAGCTTAGGGCTAGGAAGCCTTTGCTTTGGGCTCAGAATTTGCAGTGACTACGTTTGTCCTGAAATTGTGTATGAAATCAGCATTGCTGGGCTTACCTTTGGCCCATCCCCAAGCAGGACTAACTCCCCAGCAATTTCTCATCTAACCCCTCCTGATGTGTATGAATTGTTGATTGTGATGCCAGATACACCAGCACATGATGTGGCCCAGGGTAGGTCTCAGCCCGGCTATTGACTGTGGCATAGTGGCTTAACATTTTTGCATTGCCCATAGGAAACGTGCGGCTATATGATTTCACTACAATCTGAAACACGGTATAGCACCTCTTGGGGTTAAGGGTGTTGTCCTGGTATAAGAATGGTTGAAGGAAAAAAGTAAGTGGACTGTTCCTTTCTCAAATAACTTGTTTGACTGAACTGCTAGTGCTTGCTTAGCAGCTTCTTCACACCTTCCTTGCTCTCCTCCCACACTTTGACTTCTCTTGATTCCTTCCCAATGTATATTCCTATCTATCAGGATGAAAATAGACCTCTGCAAAGCAAAGTCTACCAAATAATTTTGTACCCCATGGCATGGAAAGTCACCTACAACTAGCACTTACTGCTGTGTGCTTGAGTGACCTCTGAATTTTAGGGAAGAGCAAGATGTATTTTCAAATATGTAGCTAAAGAGATTAGTGCTCACAGCGGTGGGGTTAACAGCAAACCTTTGTGGCCCTGGGTGTCATGGGACAAAGAACTGATCAGGGTTTTCATTTTGCTCTGTACTTCATTTTTCCACAAATGAGAAACCAGTGTGTTGGTTCCTGAGATTTCCAAACCCACTGCTGAGGCTTTTGTGATGGTTATTCCCATTTTAATCTGTCTCCTGGTCACAAATGTTAAAAGTATTGTTGCACTGAAGGCCTGGATCATGGGTTCAGTGTTTGGCTGACACAACTGGTGGGACCAAAGCAGTGGGGGCAAAGAGGTTGTGATGAAGCAGGCTTGCTCTTTGGTAAAAGAATCGTGAGAGCCAGAGCCAGAGCCTGTCTTTTGTTTGCTGATTTATGTGGTTTTTGCTGAATGTATCCAAAGATGATCATTTGATGTGCCCTTTTTGCATTTTTCTTTTGTTTAGTGTCTCCAGGTTTCCCACCTGAAGGCAGATCTCCCATAGTCTGGCATGGAGATTTTATTCAAATCAGATCTCTGTCATTCAAATCCCCATCCTCTTCGGCCTTCTAAGGTTATTAAATGTCTTGGATTTTTTTTTTTAATTATTATTTTTTTTAAACCAGATGAGTGCAAGCTGAAATGCAAAGGGATTGCACATGGTTGCCATATTACAGTTTGTGTGGCTGCCTTTCTGGTATCTGGTATTACTGATCTTCTGCCACCCAGAAAGACAAATGTTGCCAATGTTCCCATTCTCAGACTACTCAGTTTTGGTTTTTTCTTAAAACTGCCTGCTTTATTTCCCCTAAGTTTTCTTTCAATCTGCTGTCCATAACTGGAGAAAGCTGCCAACCACATCTGCCCAGAGAGTGACTATCAGTGGATGCAAGCGGGCATTTATTGTTTCCTTCTTGTTAAAAAACAAAAAACCCTTTTCATTGTATTTAATATGTTGTTATAGTCTCAGAAAGAAAGTATCATTCCATGCTGATTTAATCTATCAAAACACGCACTGGATGGTTTGTATTTATTTATTTTTCTTACTTTTTGGAACTTTCAAAGCAGTGAAATCATCTATCATATTTACTCTTCTGTTTGTGCATGAAAATCAATAGTTATTGTGCTTTAAATGTATCAGAAACGTTCTTAGGTGTGAGATAATCTTATCCTTGCCCAATATTATATGGAATAAGTACACCTCCTGAAAAGACATCTTCTATTAAGAATTTACTCTGAGATATGCCCTTTATAGAAATGCAGTCTTAGAATTAGAGATTTGACAAGACTACAAGAAATCCCACCATGACCAAGGAAAAAACAAGTGTTCAGTCCTCAGCATTGAGGTCGTCTGCATAATATTGCTTCAAAACCTACCAGAAATAGTAATTGGCTTTTCCTGGATGGTCTCAGAAGGGTCTCAGGATTGAGAGGGGGTTTCTATGCAGATAAAATGCCTGGAAGGTCAAATTCATGGTTTGCCAGGCAAGTGCTGAGCCAGTCAAGGTACCAAGAATGAAGAAGGCTGAAATATGTGGCCATGTTAGCTAGTGCCTGATCAACATGCAAACTAGACTTGTGTGAGCAGGAGCTTGAGCACGTAGAATGCAGACCATACATTCCTGTTTCATGAGTATTTAAGGCTATTATGCCTGGGCTGGAACACTGCTTGTCTAGAAAAACCTCTAGTTGTTCAGAGAGTCTGAGATGTCTGGGAAAAGTTTTTGCTCTGGGGTTTCCATATCACAAACTATGGACCTGTTGAAGACTGCAAGGTCACCTTTAAATTATGATCAGAGGGGAATTCTGTCTGTGCATACACGTGCTAAAATCACAAATGGATGGGAGCAAAAAAGGTTCATTTCAGATAGACAGACAGCATTGCTACAGCATATTCTTTCTTGTTTGCACTTCCTTTGTTGAAGAGGACACTGCTGATGGGTATGTGCTTAACAGGTGAACGCCCATTGCTTTCTGCTTTAGGCAAACTGAAGGATCTTCGGGCTGAACCAGTCAGGAAGCTGTAGAGATGGCTGCTCACACCTCCCAGGAAAACACACTCCATCAGAAATGGGCTGAAGTGCTGAAGTGCCACCTTCAGTGTGAGGGAGCAGTGAAAGCCCAAGGAAGAGGCAGGTCCTCAGATGCTGCAAACTGGCAATTTATTCTGGTGGAGGCTGTGCTCATAGGTATTTTGTGGCTGTTGCATGAAGAGCAGTGGTCACTCACAGTGTCTGGCAAACTTCAGAGAAGTCCTGAACATTGGGGTGAATGCTGCTTGGCAAACTCAGTTCATTTTAGAGTACATTCAGCTCTATATCTTTGATATGGAAAGGAGCTGGGGAGACATCACCCTGGGCTCCTTCTTTTCCTGCAAAAAACCCCAAGAAACACCAGAGGATAAAAGAGCAAGAGACAAAACCCAAAGTTCCATCTAACAAAGCAGGATTTCACCCAGCTTGCTGGGTTGTCTCCGTTTGATAAGACAGTGAGAAACATCTGAATGAATCTCACAGCTCTTTTCTTTGGACTACAGCTTCATGATTTTCCCTTTTGAAGCCTCTGTATCGCTTCCCATCTGTTTGCTTACTCATGAGGGGAAAATGTATTCATTATTTACTTCTCTTTCTGAAATCATGTTTATCGACTTGATTTCATGTCTTTGAAGCTTCCGTTTATGTCCTGCAGAGCTCCAGACTCTTTTGTTAATACACATTTTGCTCCTTTTTCAGAAACTTCATCAGAAGTTAAACACTGGTCAGAAATGGATGCTATGTCTGATTCATTAGATGAACATAGCCATCTAAACCCCTAAAATTCCTACTAATGCACAGCCCAGTCTTGCAGAAACTTGTGTGTGAGTCATCCCACTGAACTGTATTTGTGCAACTGCTCTCTCTGTAGTGTTAGGGAGATGCATACAACTGAATGCATGCAAAGATGTCAAGAAAACACAGAGCTGGCTAAGGAAGGAAGTGCCAATGGACGTATTTTACTGTAAACTGTTCCTTCTCCCTAGCTTGAAAATCATTTGGCTGGACAGAATTCTCCTTCCTGCCTCACCAGGCTTCATGGTAACTTCTCTTTTATGAGAGATAACTACTCTCATAAAAATTACAGCGGTAGTGCAAAGCCCATCTTCACACATAAGAGAAGGCCAGAGCAGGACAGTATAAATCAGTCCAGAAGAGACCTCTGCCTTGATAAAGAAATCAAGAGTGAGGATTTTTGTCGACAAAGTCACTATTCCCATTTCCTTGGTGTTCTTGTACTGCCCTCAAGCACTGCGGTCCTCCAGCAAAGGCTGGAGCCCAGGACCGACCTTGTCAGAGTCATTAACCCTTTCCGAAGCAGGATTTTTTTGTTTGTATGTTGAAATTCCATGTCCTGAAGCTCTAATGCATTCATATTAGCAAGTGTTCTTGGTGAAGAAGTTATACTTTGCAAATCCCAGAGTCTTCCATGAGAAGAAGTCAATAATTTAACTCCAGCCGCTGCCATAAAGCAGACAGTGTACTGAAGTCTATGTTCCCTCCTGGGATCAAAGCCCTGTAGAAGCCATGAGCTCAGCCTGGCTGGAGTTCATTTGGAAAATTAAAATTTCAGTGAAAATATACACAGAAAGCTAAAAAAGTCAGATTTTGTTTCTCTCTGGAAAGTAGTGATGTTTTGCCTTCGCAACTAGCCAAATCCAAAGCCTGTAATTTGCAAACAGCCCTTATCCTAAGTTGTTTTTGCTCTGCTTGTTTATACAGCACAAAGTGCCTGGAAGGCAAACAGTGGATATCTGTGGGAGGAGCTGTTGATCAGGGTGTGAGCAAGCACGCCCAGAGTTACAGCAGAAGCAAGGCTGGGGTACTGAAGCCAAGGTGAGAACGTGGCAAAGTGATGGTATGCAGCAGGTTGAAGGGGAAGGCAGGAGACAACCTCATGGGTCCAGGAAGGGTCAGGACAAGAAGTTGAAGGTGCTGAGAACTAGGAATGGTACTGAACAGACCAGAAGAAGAAATAATAACTGGGGACACCAAAGAGCTGTGGTAGTCCAATAGGGGACAAAGTTGAAAGAATAGGAGGTGGATGCAAGGACAATGCTTGGATCTAGACAGGGAAAGGATAAGGGAGCTAAAAGTATAGCTCTGGACCAAAGTGTGTGGATTTTTAGTTTTATGTTACCTATGATTTTTTAGGAATCATTGCTGTGATCTCCTATTGCCAATAGCACAGACATACACACTTTGCTTGGGTGGGTACAGCTCTGGAAGGCAGCAGAGGAGGATGAGGACAGAAAAATGTCCCAGGAGTGTGCAGATAGTGAGTTGGTGGGACAGGTAAATTCAATCCAGGTGCTGTATATGGAGAATAATATATATATCCTAGTTACAAACATGCTGTAGCCATAGTGTCACTGTGTATACAGTGAGATTGCCACACAGAAACGTAGTCCTGCAATACATGTTAAGTCCAAGCATCTTTCTCAAGTGCTGGGGTGATAGGAAACCATAGGAATACCCAGGTAAGCTGACACACTTTGGAGGCTTACCATCAATATTTGGCACCGGAAGGAACCAAAGCTGCAGCACTTCATGCTGTCATTCCTGCTGGTTCCTCTTTGACTTCAGTGGTGCAGCCTAAGCCTATGGAGGAAGAAGATCTGGGTTTTCTTGTTGTCTTAATTGTCTCTGTGAAATATCACTGGGCCATAATAGTCATCCTAAAATAAATTTATCTGTGTCTAGAGTCTAGTTTCTATGGCAATGTTTTATGGGTAAATAAGGGTCCCAGTCCATTCTTTGGTGTGGAGGACACATAGCAAGTAGGCATGTGTGCGATTAAACACTCCTAACTGAAACGGGTGATTCATTCTGCCCTTTGGGAGCAGCCCCTGGCCTGTGCTAGTCCTCAAATATTTAGACATTGCCTGGGAAAAAGCTACCTGAAAGGGGACACAATTTCTTCAAGTTAAGATGGAAGTGGTCCAGCCAGTGGCAAATCAGTGCCCAGACCTGTGTCCTTCTTACCTTTCCAGCGTAAGACCACTCTGTATGGACAAAGAGCTGGATGCAGAACAAGGACGAGTCTGCAGTCAGAGCTTGCCAAGAAGCTTTTAAATGTGTTGTTGAGCTTGTGACAACCTCTGCGGCTGATACTTGATCTGCATCTCATGTCCTGTCTCTCCTTACGCTTGTCCTGTTTAATAAATATTCTGAGCGTGGACCTGTGTGTGTGATCTTACCGCAGTCAGCAGATACCTGGCAGGGTCTCACCTCACTCTCCCTGCTGTAGGAAAACAGCACCGAGCCCTGAAATTGAGGCAGATTGAAAATAACCATTGTTTTTGCACATAAAAGAGTGTCTTTCAGAGCCCTGTGACTTGCCAGTGCCCTGCCTAGATGGCTGCTCGGCTGAGACAACTCTCAGACTGAGATGGAAAAGGCACAAATAATGGCTCAGGTCACGCACACAATTTATCATTGCCCTATTAATCAGGGTGGCTGCTTGTCCCCCATTCCCTTCCAACACACACCACACATCCCTGACTGGGTTTCATGATCTCAGAGGCCTATTAAAAAGCCATTTTTAGAAAAAAGAAAAACAAACAAAAAAAAAAGAGCCATGCCCAGCAATGCTGCATGAAAAGGAGTATTCACTGCTGTGGTGATGTTTGACATTAGAGCAAACATTTCTTACAAGCCTTTAGTAACATGTGTCAACACCAGGATGGTTTTGATCAAATTACCATGCTGGAACGGGTAGCTGGGCAGCTAGTGCCCTTCTGACACAAGAAATGCATCAATGGTATTTGGTCAATACTAGCACATGTATTGCCTGAAGACATGGTTGTCTGAGGAAGAAGTGAGAGAACAGCCTGTGGGCAGGCAAAGCCCAAGTAGTTTGTAAAATGTTAAATAAAATGTCCTAAGCCAATTTGTAAATATTGGACTTGTTCCCGTTACACAAGATGCCTTAGGCCAACAGCTTCTAAGATAAAGATAGTCCAAGTTACTGGAAGTCATTTTGTACCATAGACTTCTTTTGGACTGAGCTAATGGTGTTTCCTAAGAAAATACATCTTCTTTAGATAGATTTCTGTCTTTGACAGGCATACAATAGATTTCTTAGGTACTTATTACACCTCACAATAATAATAGCATTTTATGAAGCGAACAAAGCTTTAAAACAATCTTCTTGAGAGTATGTGTTGGCACTGGCAACTAGGCAAAAAAGTGTAAGCTAGGAGGAAAAAAACAACCCAGACTTTCAAGTAGCAGAAGATAAGACATTTTGTTGGTTTTGTCAATTTATTTAGCTTATTTTTTTCCGTTCCCAAATCATGTCTCTTTGCTTTCACATGTTTCTGCCATCTTCCAGACCCAGCTTTGGGAATTTGAGGTTCTTGGTGGAGGGCTTGAGGCAGAAAGGAAGGCATTACTGGGATTAACCTGAACCTGGTGTCATAGTCCTTGGAACCTTTTAGCGATTGAAATGATTCTAGAAGCTGAATACTGGGTCAGTATTGGAAAGGGGGGTCTGAGGGACTGGTGTGACACTGTCGTTAAAGGTAGGGGCTTGGGCTGATATTGGTGGGAAGAGGCTGGACCAAAAGCTGTCTGTCGGAGTGAAGGGTTGTGTGTTTGTGTGTGCACTGAAGGGAGGAGGGGCTGTTGCTTGCAGGAAGGATGTAAGCAAGTCCTGGGCTACCAGAAGGACATAAGAAAGGCTGTATTGGTTATGCAGCCTACTGCCCTGTTTCTGACAGTGGTCCAGGGTGATACCAGGTATAAGAAAAAGGTAAGCAAATATTTCTCTAAATTACCCTTCTGGCATCCGACCACTCGGTGTTCAGAGATTTCCTGACCTGGAGGCTGTTTGGGTGTAAGATCAGTGGCTCTCTTGGCATGAACGTGCCCATGAGTACTTGCTAGCTTTCAGCACCCACATCCTGTTGCGAATAGCTCCCCAGCTTCATGATGAACCTCCTTGGGCTTGTTTTGAACTTGCTTCATGGACTGATTTGAAGCCTGTGTCCTATTCTTACTCTCTTTCTCTGTCTTATCAACTGCACTAGAGAATAAAGTGCAACAATGGGAGAAGTATCTGATGGGACTAAGAAAGGGTTTATTCCTCCACCAAGTCACAACAGAAGGGCATGCCCAGCCAAGCCTTGTCACTGTTGCTTTCTTCTCTAGTGACCTTGGGGAAGCCAGGAGGGACGAAGGAGTAGAGTGACAGAGGAATGAAGGGATGGAAGGGCGGAAAGATGAAGACATGGAAGCATGTATGGATGAAGCAGACCCAGTGCCCACTCTGTCCCCACAGCTCCTATGGAGCACTCCTATGAGTGCTCCAGCTATCAGTGAGGCCCAGAGATATCAGCTCTCTCCAGGACCTGCAATTTTAAAATTATTTAAATTTCTGGTGACACATTCAATGGAAATAGGGCAGGTGGCAACACTGCTGATGCTGTTTATGAAGGGGTCCAGTTCCTGCTGCACACTGACCTGACAAAGACCAGCCAACGCTATTATCAGTGTCCTCAGGATTCTTTGGTTAAATAATGAAAGCGTATGCATTTTGGTTTTTTCCCCCCATTAGATTTCTCCCCTGTCACTGTTGTATTCTGACCACATCCCTCTCCAGCTGCACATTAGCATTCTTGCTCTCTGCATATCCTCCTCCCTCGTTTCCTGCCCATGCTGTTCCCTTTCCTCCCTCTTCCAGAGAGCTGCTTATCATCACACGGTGAAATAGGAGTAACTGCCTGGACACTAGTATGGAGCTGTCGCTCACTGTTATTGCATCGGAACCAGTAGGGCAATGACAGCAAAAGGGGTAGATTTCTCCTGTTTGCTGTGTAGCAGAGCTACCATGCTGCCGTTGTAATTTCTGAAGGATATTGCCTCATTTTCCTTTACCTGGCAGCAGAAGCAGTGGCCAGGGTGTGCTGACTTAGGAAATTGATAGCTCTGTGGATGGTGCTTCAGAGATAACACTTTATGGGGTTGTGCAATATAACAGGAATTCCTACCTGCAGTATCTGTTATGGTGCTTTCCTTATGGCTCTGGAGTGCTCACTGACACCCATACTTGATAGGACACTGCCTATAGCTTGATATAAAGACCTCTAAACAATATGGTAGGTCACTGGAAAAGAAAAGATGTAAGCTAACATATTTCAGCAAGTGATGAGCTGGTCCCTAGTTGCAGAGCTGGTGGTGACAGAGCAAGGTGAGGGTTCTCCTGTTTGCAGCCTTTCCCAGAAGATGTGGCTGTAAGGTTACACTAGGAGCTGCAACTTGTTGTGCATCCTGGATGCGGTTTAAATTGAGAAATTGGAAGCGATCTGAAGTGAAAGGAAAATAATTTGTTTTGCTCCCTTTGTTTGCAGCACATTTTACCTCTAAATTAGCTGGCATGATAGTTCAGTCACTGAGAAAGGAGAAGAAAAAAGAGGCCTGGGAATCCATTCCATTGTGTTTCATTCAGGGATGAGTTTCAGCTAATAATGCTTTCATGTGTGGCAGAAGGGAATCTGCTCTGTGAGCGAAACAGTGCTGAGACGCTTACATGCAGTGAGCTGAAGAAGCATGTCAGTCTTTGGATATATGATACGGGTGCACCCTTCACACATCAGCTCTGACCTCTGCAGTCAAACAAACCCCCATGCAATGAGAGAAAAGGGGTTGTTTGACAGGGAGCCTTTACGATCAGGTGAAAGCAGCCTTCTGGGATGCCTCTCTCAGTGCATGCCTGTGAGCAAATTCTGTCACCGTCAACCTTTTTGAAGTTAATATCTGATCTTAGGGACCTTTTGGTAATGCCTTACTATTCAGTCAAAGACATACCAACAGTTAGGTGATGAAATTCTACCCATTTGCTGGACCCAATTCACTTAGATATGTATATGTGGTAGGTATGAGAATAACGAGGCTTTTTTGGTTCTGCATTGACTGAAAAATAAAATACAAAGAAACACATGAGCACTCCCCTTCCCACTGACACTGCCTTTCATTCAGTACTTTTGAAACAAAACCCAGACCTGAACATTGCTTGAGGCTAGTGTGTCCTTTTAAAATGGAGCTCATGAATATTTCTTCATATGTACAACCCTTAACAAAGCATTCTGGTACTGGAAATTTTGGAAATCCAATATAGGACAAGTTTCTGCCTAAGAATGGGATTTGTAGTAGGCACTGCTGTTTTGGGACGTAGGAAAACTTCCATGTAGAACAAAAAAGAGACAGTTTTGGGAAGGTTTTGTTAGACCTGTTTTAGTGAGGGCTCTGTAGTTGAGACTGGAGGCTTAGAGACTCCTTCAGTTGATTGAGCATGTCACTTTTGGACATACTCCTGACGATCAGTTCCCCTCATCCACGACATGAGGCAGTTGGACTGAAACAAATGGAACATTTTGGCTTAGCCAGTTTTGTTAACTAAGTTGGACTAGATGATCATTGTAGGTCCCTTCTAACAGAAATAGTCTGTTCTTTTCTATTCTAACTAATAGCAGCTTCAGGAGGCAAAAAATGGTTTCTCTCTCATGCTTTCCTCCAAAATTTGCTAACCTCCTAGTTCTTAAGTTCAAGGCACATCCTGGCTATGTCTTAGCACAAACTTAGTGCACTGAACAAAAGCACAGGGAAAATACAGTAAGATTTGGGAAGGGCATTCCTGGGTCCTTCATCACATCTTGCAACGTAGGAGGTAGGGTAAAGCACATCTACATAGGGGTCATAACAGACAACTCAGGAGTGTCAGACCTGTGAAGCAGCCAAGCCAGGACAGGGGACCATAGGGTATGTAGGGATCTTTCCAAAGCAAAACAGATGTTGCAGGACTTACAGAAAATCTGCTGTTATCATGCTGTATCTCTGTCACAGAGGTGTTTTCCCAGTGATGATTCCAGTGGCGGGAATTGGGCCAGTAAGACCTCCCTGTAGGAAAATTGGCTGGATTGAGTTCTTCTGTAGGCTGCAAATGCTTCCACCCAGTGTACCTTTCCAAGGGCGAGCTGCTGGCTCTTTGTGTTGGTTTGGATCACGGGCAGTAGTGTTGCTCTGTTTTGTATAGGGTAGAATTCATGTGACTGCATGGTCTTTTAAATTACAACATTTATGTAAAAGCATGTCTCTTAGATGCTTTTTCACTCCCTGGGAGCTAGCTAGTAAATAAAGTAGGAAGGCGATTGTGTCAACCTAAAGTGGTTGTCCATGTTCATTACTTCAGCGTCTATTGCCATTGCTTAGCTTGCCACTTGGGCTGCCTCAAGGGTAATCCTCTGGCTGAATAGGAGATACCTCCTGTAATTGTAAATGGTCTGGGATATTTTGGCTAGTCTCCAACTGCACCCAGCCTGCTGGAAGGGCACTGGTCTCCCAGAACTCCCTTTACCTTACCTGCCAGGCTCAGATGGCTCAAGTAGTCTATTGTATCTCTTGTCGCACGAGACACACAAGTGTAGGTAAATTAATCTTTCCCAGCAAGACCACCATAGATGCAGATATCCGTATGGTAGATACTTACATGTGACACATATTTACAACAGTTAATGTGACATCATATCCCCGTGTCCCAGCTAACGTGATTTTTGAATATAAGCTACTCGAGAATAAGACTGGCCCATTGATTTATTAACCATTGCAATATATCTGCATCTTTTAGCAAGTCAGTTGATACCACAGGATACAGAAGAACATTGAAGCTGCCTCCTTTTTCCATGGAAAGTTTGACAGACAGAGCTGTCACCTTGTAGGAGTTCATTTAACTTATTTTTGAAAGCTCTTCTAGTGAGGGTTGATACCTTTCCCTGGGTGAACTTCTCTGGTGCCTGGCTGCTTGGCTAAACAGCTTGCAAAAATCTGTGCTCTTATTTCTGTAAGCTTACTTCAGACACAAAACGTCAAGGCTTGATTTACCTGAGGCAATCACCAATGTAAAGCATAAGGTTGACAATTACTGTTGAAGAAGAAGCAGATGGGATGACACTTCTGCTACCTGACCTTACTTCCCACTCGGAGGACAGCTGTCACCTGTGAGACCCGTGGCTCTGTAGCAGTGCTGGGTTTCTTGCCTCTGCTAAATGGACTCTATTTACTCTTCTGTTCATAACAGTGGTTAGCTGGAAAATGTCCAATTTTGTGAGTAACAGCTGTTACTTTAAAAGTGACAGGTTCTATTAATCTAAAAAAATCTCTGATCTGAGCTGTACAACCAAATGGACCTATCCCACAGAAACTGTTGCTACAAATATGCAATGCATTGAGACACTGAGAAAGGCAGAAAGCATTTGCAGTTTGTCAGGAAGATAAAACAGCTTAGGTGAATATGATCTTAAGTACTAGCAGTATCTAGGCAGGTCTTTTTTCATCAATTTTTTCTGTTGGGTACTAGCTCAGTCCTTAAGAGAAGCAAAAACGTAGACAAAGTGTGTTACCTTCCCAATGTTGTTACCTTTTCTTCTGTGACTTCAAGGAAATCTCAATGGGACCAATTCTCATTGTGTTAGTATTTTAAGTAATTTGTGAAAATGGTCACCCTGGAGGTTCCATCAGGAAGTGGAGTTATCACAGCAAACTGAGGTCACCCTGCATTAGCTATGCAATTAACAATCATGGGACCTTCTCTGGGCCTATTGCAAGAGAGGAGAATTGTGTCAACTTCATTTTTTGTCAGTGAGTAATGAAAAAAAGCTTCTGGAGCTGCAGTAACTCAAATCTGTGTCTCATTTTAGAGAGTCACAGAATCATAGAATGGTCAGGGTTGGAAGGGACCTCTAGAGATCATCCAGTCCAGCCCCCTGCTCAAGCAGGTTCTCCTAGAGCAGGTTGCACAGAGTCACATCCAGGTAGGTTTTGAATATCTCCAGAGAAGGAGACTCCACAGCCTCTCTGGGCAGCCTGTTCCAGTGCTTCATCACCCTCAAGGTAAAGAAGTTTTTCCTCATATTCAGATGGAACTTTCCATGTTGCAGTTTGTGCTCTTTGCCCCTTGTCCTGTCGCTGGGCACCACTGAAAAGAGCCTGACTGTCCTCTTGACACTCCCCCTTAAGATACTTGTAGACGTTGGTAAGATCCCCTCTCAGTCTTCTCTTTTTTGGTTTTTCCTGGTAGCATTGCATTCTGTCATGACAACACTTTGCATTTCTATCGTTGCTCTTTCCCATGGACTTCATTAAGCTTAAAAAATAAATGAACACAGCTTCACCTCACTCTTAATTAGACATTTTTTCCCCTTTTCAGGTTTCCAGGGACAAAAAGTCTGGTTTTATGCAATACATTTGCTTTCCTTTGCGGAATGCCATGGATGAAAGTCACAGGGACTCTTATTTGTTTCTGTGACAAGGGTTCAAGAGAATCTGGAAACTGTGAGCCTACAGAGAGCTAATAGATGCAAAAGAGCTTGCAAAACAGCAGCTCCTGCTTATATTTAGCAACTTCAAAGACCAGACAGAGCCTATCGTGCATAAAGCGTTGAGGATAGACATGGGAGAGCCCAAATTAACAGTTTGAGCCTGGCCACATGTATACAAGAAGACAACAAAAGGGACAATTTGGGATGACATGTAGAGGAAATTTGTCCTGATCACCATTTGAGATTTGATGAGGATTGGATGGGGAGGTGCCTGGCATACCTCTAGGCCGCTGGCTTATTTTCTTTCTGAGACACAACCTTGTGCTAATGCCTGGGTTGTGCTTTCATGTCTGTAAAACAGCAGTCCTTCCTGGGCTCTGAAGTCCCAGTTAGCAGAGGAAATCACAGAGTATAAATGACTTGCCACCTCTCCTGGGCTGTCCTCCAGAGGCAAGTCCCAGAGCTGAGTTCAGAGGGTTGGCCTGTGCTTGTGTTTGCTGAGATTTCAGATCTCTTTGGGCTCCTGCAGGTGTTCCAGCTCTCACAAATTCAGCAAAATTTTTGATTCCTGGAAGCAAGTAAACTGACACTGAAAGGTTATTTCAATTGACTTCCAGCTCCCTGGAAGTCTGTGAGGCAGAGATTTTTCTCAGGCCCACCCTTGACTTTCCTAGACACTTCCCACAAACAGACTTACCTGTGTTATTGCTCTGTCCAGATAAAGATTATGGGATCTTCTGCTGCCAGGACCTCCTTATGCTGTTTCCCCATTTAGTTACCTCCCTCTGATGCCCTCAACACAGCCTAGAATAAAATAATTAGTCCATGTCCTTGTATTCAAGGTACATACATGTAGTCCACGTATGCACATATGTGTGTGTGTGCATGCATAGAAATAAGAACTCCCTCCTCCTCCAAATAAATGATTCAGGAATCTTTTTGTTTACATACCAATTCATTTAAAATAATAATAAAAAACCAGTATGGACAAGGAAGGTGAGTGCTTAGAAAAATGACCTTTCCATTCCATTCTTCTTTGCCTCCTCATCTAGTCCCTATCTTTAGTGTCCTACCAGCATTGCCTTCAACAGTTCTTTACTGTTATACATTCATTTGGTCATTTTACAGCTTCCCTACCCTTTATGGGGTTTTCTTCTGGTTTCTGTGGTACAGCACTATTTCTCATACTTTGCTTCTCAAAGGATCCATTAGTGTTTCATCCCCCCTCCTGGACCACTAACTGCTAGCCACATATAAGATGTCTTCACTTTTCTACCTATTAACTCTCAAAGAAACTGCAGGTAGTGATGGTGGTAAAAAGCCAGAACTTTCAACAGCTCTTGAAGACAAAAATAAATACAAGCAACTCAATCAATTGGTGGCGTTTACAACAAAATTCAGAAAATGTATAGCACACCAAAAGGCAGGCACTTTGAAACCCTAAATTTTGTTGAAAGGCTGCAAAAATGTCTGAGAATTGTAAAATTGTTTTTGGCTCGTGGATAGCCTCTCGTCACTGCAATTTCCTGATACTATAATAATAAAATCCAGAAAGACTGCTCAGCCCAGCTTTTCAGATTAACTTGATTGACAGAAAGACTAATTCCATGGAAACCACAAAATCTGCCCCATTTTCTTCTTCTAAGACCCTCATGCATGACTGAATCTCATTTACCTCTGCACAATTTAGCATAATTGCATCTCTCTAATTTAAATAGAACTTTTTTATGGCAAAGATGGTTGGAAAGATGAGATTGAATGCCTTCTGGAAACTGCATGGGGCTTTAGTTTTTGCACTATAGAAAAATACAGGCTTCATTCTCCTGATTCCTTCATGGTTTCAATCTCTTTTGTTTCCATATGGGGTAGAAAAGGGGCATAATCCCTGTCTGGTACTTGTTTTCATTCTCTGAATTCAGCTTCTCCTTGCATACAGGCACTTGATTCAAATTGGTATCAAAATTTGTGGAGAAAATCAAGAATATTTCTGCCAGCTATACTGCTGAAGGAAAGAAGAGGAAAATTTGGGGTCAGGCAAGGGGAGACGTTGATTCTTTAGTAAACACATGGTAAGATCTTGTCAATGACAAGGGTAACTGAAATGCACAGTGCAACAGACTCAGCACACACAATGAGATGTCTCTTATTTTTCCAGCCATCTTTGGAAACAGAGAAGTTCCTGTAGCTGTTTTGGTTTGTGAAGCAGACACTGACAAAAATCTATATTTTTGCTAATCTTTATGCTTTGAGCAGTATATAGATAATTACAAAAGAAGTCAGTAACACCTTCTCATCTCAGCCCCCAAGCTCTGTGTGCGAGCCATAGGAGAGCACACACCAGCATGGTGACAGCAGGAAGGACAGGACAGGAGCAGATTTTTTGCCCATTCCTATTGTATTCCTACTCTCCTTGAGGCCTTGCAGTTTTGGGAGAACTACAGAGATTTCGTCTGGAATCCTGATTGCCACCAGTGTCTAAGGCATGTTACCACCCCATGGGCAGAAACTTCATAGATGTTTGCTTTATAAAGAAAGTGGACCATTTCCCACTCTTGGGACTTTCTTTCTACGTTGTATCTCTTTTCCCTTGAGGAAAATGGCCACTACCACAGAGACTGGGCCAGTCTTCAGCCCATCAAAGCTCTGTAGGACACTAGGCTCAGCAGGCTGACCTGAGGTTTGATGGCGAGTGAGCGGAGCTCCCAGTTGAGATGTTCCTTGCAAACACTGCTGTGCAGCAAGTTGTCCCCTCCACACATCAGAGCTTTTTCTGTGCATGCTTCTCATTCCCAAGGTTTTACTGCTGTACTAAATCACTCCTGGAAGTTATGAATGCTAAGGGCATAGTGGCCAATAGCAAACCTGCCCAGGAGTAGCGAGCTCTTGGGCCCTGAATGATGAATTTGCATTGCTGTGGCACCACAGATTCTCACAAAAGGATCAGGGCTCCATTTGGTGGGGATCTGTATGAATAAATAACAGCAGAGTTCTCAGCCTCAGGGATAAGAAATGTGCAACAGCTTCTAAAACCAGTAAGAGAGGAGGTGTGAGGGTAAAAGAGGAAAACTGATTACATACACAAACACACCTTCAGAAAAATGAAGATAATTCGTTTGATATTAATGAGCTGTTGTTTAAGGTGGTTTTGTTTCTAAATAGACTATGTTGAAGGTGACATGGAATGTGTACAGGACACCACTGCTAAGAAAGATGAGTTTGAACACACTATTGGCTTTTAATTTCAGGACCTGATGAACCACTTGAAATTCACTGCGCTCCTGGTTTTGAGTGTAAGCCTCTCAGATCAGGATCTAGCAGTAAATGTGGTCAAAGGGACAACCAAATGTCATATAAAGCCCCTTTTTGGTTACAGCATAGCTACTGGGGCAGGGAAGAGACAGCAGAAGGGATGCTGCTTGAAGAAGATCAGTATGGGAGGCATAAAATTATTTATACTATTGAATATTTTTCAAGTTTGATACTCTGTCTGACTGTTATCTAAGCCATTTCATGACAAAAGAATTCCTCCATGTGCAGAAAAGAACATTATTTGTCCTGTTTAAAAAAGCAAACCAAACCGAACCTGTTTTTTATACCTAGACTCTTACATGGACAGCAGAGCAAAAATCTCATTTTACAGCCTGCATGCAACACCTTTCCCGATATGAAAGTGACTGTGTGGCATCTTACCCACAAATTTGTGGTTATGGAAGACAAAGTTTGGATGACCTGAGGGCTAAGTTATGGCCACCTGTCCAAGCTGTGGAGCTGGCAGTCACACTGCTCCAAACAGCTTGTTGGATCTGGGCAATACTCTCTACAGCAAATGTTTAAGTTGAAGCCGCAGAAAATATTTTCTGCTGTCTCCTGCAGTTCTGACATGGAGAAACTCCTTGCTCTTTGGGAAATCAGGCATGCAAAATTCCTGTTGTGCAGCTTCAGTTTTTTTAGTTGACATAGAGAAGTTGAAGAAGAGGGTGAGAATGTTGTAGCAATGCTGGGCTAGAAAAGATTTCTCGTCAAGCCATTTCTTCAAGAGGGTACTGATTTGGATTTTTAACATGCCAGTCTAACCTTTCCTTAAATATCTCTGCTGATGGAAATTTTGCAGCTTCCCTGTTCATGTTTAAATAATTTCTGTAGGGTTTTGCTTTCTTTTCTAGTTGCTTTATAAAATTAAATGCTGTAACACTTCTGCATTTCTCTCTCAAGCAATGCATTCCCTTTTTTGTCTTCTTGAATTTCTCTGTTTTGCCTGTATTGTTGCTTCTAGACCAGATTTAAGCTGTGGCTACAAGTGTGCAACATGATTATGGAATGTGATCTTCTTTAAGACCCTTATATGTTTACCTAAAGATAGAATCAGACTAAAAGACCTTTTTTTTTTTTTTAAAAAAAAAAAAAAAAAGACTTTGCCATGTCATTGTATAGATGAAAATACATCTTCTAATCAGAGACTGTCATATGCATTTAGGTTAATGGTGTAAAACAACACCTGTGGGACTTTTAAACATTAGACAATTAATTGCCTGTAAAACTTCTATCTCAAAATTTGAGGTGCCTTGTGCTGCTAATGAATGGTAGAAGACGTTACATTTCTTTACTAGTGAAATCTCAGATATCTGTATCTGGGAATGCCACAGACTAGCAAAGTGCTTGCATTGTACTTTGATACTTGGTGAGAATTTAAAGCACACAGAATGAAATACTGGTATTTCTTTTTAGTTTTGAATAATCTTTCCTTCATGCTTGATTTCTCTCCAGAGCACAACAAAAGGAGAGCCAATAGCCCAGGAGCCCTGTTACAAAATTCTTAAGGGATGCTGGCATGAAATTCTGACTGATGAATATCCCATGGTGGGTATTCAAAAGGTAAGCATTGCTCAGATACTTATGGCATAATGTTTAGCATCAGCCTTATCTTGCCTTCTCTCCTATTGTCTGTAATGACTCATGGTACCATTAAGGTCACTTAAATTGCACTTCTTGAATGGATGCATTTGAAACACTATATATCATGTCTCTAATACTTTTCCTTGCAAATAAACAGTATTTTTCACCTGGACCTTCCTTCTCACCAGTGTTAGATACTGTCCAGATAAACTGCCGACACAATATTCAGTGTGAATCCTTGAGGCCAGCAAATCCCTTTGTTTGTTGTCACATTATTCTTGTTTTCACCCCAGCCATGGGGTTTACCAGCTCTCCCATTCTGCTCCCAACTGCAGGGTATATCTGGTGAATCTATTCATGAGCTACTTCTGGAAGAGGGATGTGGGCAACCACAGTATTCAACAAAATGCAATGGACCTCATAAGTGAAGTGGCTGGCATGAGAAAAACTGCCTCTCTGCTATGTCTTTTGGTCTCCCTGAGCCTCTTTGAAATCATTGCAAATGTAGCAGGACTGACAGACATAATCCATTAGCATGTTAATATGCTTTGCACTTGATGCCAAGCCTTGAGGTCAGTGCTGGAGAACAACTACAAATCTGATCTGTGTTGATCCCCAGCATCTCAGAGGGATGTTTCTGCTGATCAGGGAGGAGAAGTCACTGTGCACAGGAATAAGAAAACAGTCAGTTGGTGTCATTTCTTAAACAACTTCATCATGCTGGAGGATGGGAGAAAGCTGGGCTATCTCAACTCTTTCCACATGGCTGAGGTATTGTGCTGTGCCAAAAAAAGCTTGAGCAGAGCAGAGCTGCGGAAAGGGCTCTTAAGAAAGGACATACAATGTTGTTTCAAGAGGGAATTTACACCCAGCTCAGTGCTCTGAACAAGTTTAAATTGGATTTATTACTCAACCAGAGAGCTGTTTGTGAGGTTGGGGTCTGTACATCCAGACCTGAACTCTGATCTGACTCCTGTAAACAAATAGTTTCTCTAGGCCTTCACGGTTGACAAATACACCCTGTGATTGCTGTCCCTCTGAGTGCAGATCATGTTCCAGGGTTAATTGAACCAAGTTCAGTTGCTAACCTGGTCTAATTTTTTCCCCCACAAGTTTCTGAGTAAACAACCATCTATCCTCTGTCTTAAAAATACAAACTCAGCAATGGACTTGCCATGGGGGTGATCGTGATAATTTTTAAAGCAGTGTTGTTTCTCTCTAGAGGTATGTAGGATTTCTCTTACACCTCTGTTGTAATAGACTATAATTTATATTTATATATATATATATAAATAATATATAATTGTAACAGACTATAGGCTATATATACTGGTATCACTGTATCTTATTTTAACATAGTTGTAGTATAGACAGTGGCCTAGAGGATGCAGCTGCTAAGGCTTTCTGTGAATGTCTGGGAGTCATGTAGGATGTCCCACATTTTCTGTTTTGCAAATGGCTCAATTCTGATGACATTGATCTCTTCCATCAGTGGGTATTCCCCTGTCTTCCATCAGTGGTTACTTGGGCTTCTTCTAGTTGGTTTCCAGAAGAGTCACCTCTGATTTGCATTTCATTGCATTCCTGATGAGTGCCATGTCTCCTTATCGATGTCACACAAAAACTTGTTCAAAGGCAAGTCCAGGCATTGACACTCATGTGGAATTAGTCAGATATCTGCATCACCCTTGTGCAACATGCTTTCCTTTAAACTTGCAGATGTCCGGAGTAATTTTGTACAGTAAAAGGACAATATTCTCCTGAGTGCAAAGACCACTGCTTAAGCAATATAACAGGAGATTTTTCCACCTTTTGATCTTTTGGTAGGAAAACTAGGGGTATTAATAAAATGCAAATGAAATACAGGTTAAGTTAATGCCAGTAACAGTTTTTGAAAAATGAGCTGAGGGTAGTTCCAGCTGTACTACAGTGCAGCCATGAAAACCTCTGCATTGGTTTTCACAAACCCACCTCAAATCCACCAGCTCATCCTCAGTCATGGCTTCCACCTGCTTCTGTTATGGATATCTTGCCTCAGTTCTGCTGAAGTCTGTGGGCTCTTGGGTGTTGGACCCTGCACTTCTCTTGACTTTGAACAAGTTTTCCTGCAGCATTAATAGGGTTGAAGACCCAGAGTCGGGATTAATTTCACCTACCTTAGATGGTACCTCTGTTTCTATCAGTGTCAGAAGAACCAAACACACCTTACAGGCACTGCAGAGGAACAGGCAGTATCCATCTGAACTCATTTATAACATTTGGATTATACCCCATGATGGACTATTTTTTTTCCATTGACTCTAAAAAACACCTTCATAGCTAATTCAGATATAGACAGTTTGGTCCTTTTGATGAGATGAATCCAAACCGCACAAGTTTTTGACTGAAGAAGGTAATTTTATTTGGAAATGCTGTAAATCAACAATTTTTAACCTTCTTTCTCTGAAGGTGTTATTTTTTGAAAATTAAAATTTTCCTGGTTTTCGTTTTTGGTTTTGTTCTTTTTCTTTGGCTCTTGTTCCTCTTTTTTTTCTTTTTTTTTTTTCTTTTTTTTTTCTTTTTTCCCCCCCCTCCTGTTATCACTGCATTACATCCCTCTTTCTTAAAACAGTTTTATAACTTTTTCTTCAATTTCTGTTCAAAATGTAAGAAAGTTCATGAAAACTTAAACATAGAATTGTTTTCACATACTGGTATTTCATAAGATGTTCAAGAAAGAATTTAAAATTTTTAAAGCTGATTTTACATTTTCAACAAAAGTCTAACTTCTAATGAAACAAAAAGTTATGAACTCTAATTATAACAATGAACTCTAATTATAACATTTCAGATTTTCATCAATATTCAGACTGACTGCAAATGTAGGCACAATGAGGTCACTTTTACTGACACATCCAGAAATAGTTTTATCTATAAAATTTCCATGACATGGACCAAAGAACAAGTTGTTCAATTCTTGAAAGAGTTTTTTTTACTTAAATGTTACTCTTTTCTTTGACTGTAGAAAGGACATATAGTTAAAAAAAACTGAATAGAAATAACAAGAAGAGACAATGCAGAGACCTGGAGAATAAATGGTATTCAGGTTGTGGAATTGATCTAGAACATATATTATGCTACGATTACCTTAATGGCAGTATCTCTGATCTGCTTATGATGATTTGTTGTTTAAGTGTTAATATACAAGATATGAGCAACTTAGCAAACCTGAAAAAAAAACCCAAACAAGTGCTGGTTCAGGGAGGATGGCGTGTAGATGCACCATCCGTGGGTCCATGTGGGCCTGCTGGGACATCAGGAACAGTGTGTGCAGTGCTGACATCCCAGCGTCAGAAAGATGCTGCTGCAGTTTAATAAGGTGAAACACAATCAATCAAGGATGTTGGATTTCTCTGCTTTCAAAGAGTTGCAGGGTAGGGCTAGTGTAGTTAATAGGATATTCAGCCATTGACTAGGGGGGCATGTTTTCTTTTTGAATGCAAATTCCTTCTGGGCATAAACTCCTAGCAGGAGAGGAATTAATGGAGGTACCTGGTGGTTTCTTCCTAGAGTGTAGATAATTTGAACCTGGTGCTTTTTCCAATTTTTTTGTGTAGCACCTAGTATAGGGGGATCATTACTAAGCTGCAATTATTCCTATTAATGAAACAGCATATAACAAAATACCCACTTTTCTCTAAGATTTACAGAGACATTTTATATTAAATTGTAGACAGTGAATCTTACATTGCATACTTTTAATATAAAAGTAGCTAAACTCCTAAAAGTGGCTAGATATAAACCTAATAAAAGATTTGATCACAGTGAGCTACACCAGAATTTCAGCTCTGTAAATACGCATATCACAAAGTGCCGCACCACTCTGTCTATTAAAATATTATGTATTAACTGAAAACTTCCTGTTGGTTACTAAGGGAAGGGGACATAGCTTATGCTAACTTTATAATGGTGAATTTAAATATTTTTTTGGAAATATTTGAAACGAGGATGGGTGGCAAGATTGTGTAATCAGCCACCTTATCTTTAACTTCTCATCCAATTTCCATTTTGAAAGTCTTTAACACAGAAGCAAGGCATGTTTAATTGATTGCCATTAAAATCTTCAAAGGAATTGGCAAGATGAAAGCTGTTTCTAATTACTGCATTATGATGTAAGCTTAACGATGCACCACTTCTCCAAATTGATTTTATTAGAATTTAAGATGAGGAATTAATTGAGTCACTGTATTGATCCATTTTATTTTTCCACCATTTAACGTGTCCAGTGAAAAAAAAAAAAGCTATTGAGCTGTGGAATAGTAATGAGGACTTAAGAAAGAAAGTCGAAGGGAAGATGGATTGGCCAATAAAAATAACTTAAAACCCCCACAATGTGATGGCAGAATATAGTGGCAGAGACCAATTTATCTCTAGGTTAATTAGGGTAAATTAAGGTTAATTCTTTTGTTATTTAACTTTTATTTCTTTGTCTCTCTTCATCCTACCTGTTTGTACTAGAATAACTGCTTGTCCTGGTAAAGCAATATTCTGCAAATTGCCTTCCATTTCTGCTAAATTTACCTTTGAAGATCTCTTTAAAATTAACCCCCAAACCTAAAAAAACCTCTCCATGCATATATTTCATCTTCCCTAAAAATCTTCTTAAGGGTATTTAAGATTGCTTTCTTGGTCTTACTTTCTTAGAACTGATTCCTGTTCTTTAACTTGT
This sequence comes from Falco punctatus, assembly GCF_963210335.1. Lineage (NCBI taxonomy): Eukaryota > Metazoa > Chordata > Aves > Falconiformes > Falconidae > Falco > Falco punctatus. The sequence continues at coordinate 87,316,585 of NC_137582.1, read as the reverse complement.
ATGTCAGTGCAAGACAGGTGCATTTAGAGCACAAGACACACACTTCATACTCTCTCATAGATGTTCTCCTCGGATATGGGCACTGAAGATATCCTGATTGGCTAAATTTTAATCAATTGCTGTTTGTCACCTAAACTGTAAATACGAGGCATATGGCTATGCTTTTATTGTACAATAGCTGTACAACTACTCATGAACACATCAACTCCAAGAGTGTGGTTTAACAGAACACATCTAGTCCTTCAACAAAGTGGGTGAAGCATGCCTATCAGATCTGCTATGGTGAAATAAGCAGCAATTTGGTTTTACAAATATAACCCATTAAATTATTTTAAACCGAGAGTTGTTTTCAGTGTTGGATTGGGGTAGCTATTCCTAACATCGCAGAATCACAGAATGGATGAGGTAGGAATGAACCTCTGGAGATAATCTGGTACAACCTCCTACTCAAGCAGGTCCAGGAAGAGCAGATTGAAAAGGACTGTGCTCAGTTGGGTTTGAAGTATCTCCATGGATGGAAACTCCACAGCCTCTCAGGGAAAGCTGTATGATCACCAGGGAAAAGATTGTCTTTGTGTCCTGTGCTTGCAGAGCACAGCAAACAACAGGGTCTCATTCTATGTTTAGAGCTAAGGGCATGGTTTCACCCCATTCTTCTTCATAAATTCTGCAAGCAGTGCATTTCTTCTTGACTGAAACTTGCCAAATGTGGGTGAAATGTATTCTGAGGGTAAAACGGTTGTCCAGAAGTTCATTGCTGTAGCTGACATTTGAGGAATGCTGTTTTGGCTTTGCTGCTGGTATTGAGCAAATTAACTGTTATGTTTGAGATTTTGAAGTTCACACTGATACTTTATCTTTCCTATTGATTACGCAAACAAGTATTCTGTGTATACAGAGAAATTGCAATATAATTAAATACATGATTTATAATTGTATTTTAAGCTCTGATACAATTTAGGAGAAGCTGCGTCTATTTGAGCCTTGAAGCTGTAAATTTGAGGCTAAGTTCTGCTGATACTTGAAACTGTAATACTGATCAGAAAGAAATGAGAATGGACATACAGGAGATGTTAATTATAACCATGCCTGGTTTATCCTTGGCATTTATATCTCTTCAACAACACTGCTATCTTTCCTTTGAAGACACAAATCCTCAAATCAATGATGTTCTCATTCCTTATGCAGGGAGAAGAAAAATTGTAATGAAAACATATTTTGGATGGTCACCCCCCCCAAAAAAAAAAAAAAAAATCATCCTGAAGTAATAGTCCTCTTTTCCATTGGAAAGACTCTTTGGCAAAGGGACAATGATGCCAGCTTTCTAGCCAAGTGGAAGTCTAGCAGGTAATTTGTCTCTTTTGTCCCTAAATAATTTACACGCGATGCAGAGCCAGTCTATTTGCAGCCATATAGCAGATACCTCCCAAAGCTCTAAGTAGCTCCTTTGTTAAACCAGTAATAGCCTCTTATTCTAAACAGCCAACTCTAGTGGTCATGACAGTACACACATTTACTAAAAAGTGACATTAGCATGGATTAATTGACAAAGTGATTGCAGAGAGTGCTGTATTCAGGAGGAACTTTAATGAGCTCCTAGAAGATCAAAGACTTTTGGAAGTTCAGATATTGCCCATTTCTGAAGTTCAAACACTTGATGAAAGCTACTAGCATTTGGAACATTGTACTACAGGAGAAAGGAGTGTGTTCAGTAACAGCCCAACAAGGGAAATAAAAAGGAAGCAGCAAATATCTCAAAATCTGGCTTTTTAAGATTCTGTTTTCAGTTAAGGCACCAGGTGTAAAGCCAAATAATTGTGTTGAGTTTTAAATTAAATGTTAATTACAGAAATCCTCAGTGAAGGATAGACATAAGATGCAGCCAGAAAACACTCATTAAATAGGGAGCGATGGCTTGGTAGGGTAACTAGGTAAACTTTAAAAAGTTTTCTCAATGGTAAGTATCAAATTCCTTTTTGTTTATATGTTGCAGAAATATGGTCTTGGCTCCCAAATGGGTAGATACCTGCCTCACCAAAGAGACACTGAACAGCTGCTGAATTAACACAAATATTACTTGATTGCTTAAAATTAAAAGTAAAATGAAGAGCTATGAATCTTTATATACATAAAATGTAACTATGCCTCATTTACTCGCCCTCTGGCTGAGGAAGGAAATGTGATGAAGCACAAGAGGGCTTGATTAACCCCGTCTAATTTGCAGTGCCAATAAGAAAGGCTCCAGCAGAAAAGCTTGGAAGGTTGGTAGAAAATTTTGAGGGTCTTAGTTTTATTTTGTCCCTAAGCTCTTTCTAGTGGTGACACCATGTAATTTTTATGTCTCTTGCCATGCACCTTCAGATGCACACACACATGCATAGATTTGTAGGAGTTGCTCCTTAAAAAAATCCAGAGGCAGGGAAGGCAACTATGTCTCTTTGGAAGTGCAACTTCCTTCATGCATTGTATAGTCAAAAGGTGCAAACCCCCTAGTATTTTGAGTTCTAGAGTAAATTGCTGCAATTTGTTTCACTGTGGAGCATTTGACCAAAGAATGGTGCTAATGTGCAAGCTAATGAATTCACCAGGGAATGAGAACAAAGTAAACATAGTTTGTGAAGGTCCATTAGGGGCTGCAGTTTCTTTTTCTTTATCCATTTCCCTCTCTTTCCCACTTGTTTGTGGATCTTATCTCTCTGCACAGCAAATAAGGCCGCATCACTGCTCTTGACTAATGCTTGGCTAATGGAGCAGAGCAAGGGGATTACACACTGGTACTCTCTATCACTCTCACAAAATTTTCCCAGATCTATTGGCACTGATTACATGTCTGAGCAAGACCACACATGCCCACTGCACTGGATTCTTTCCATAATTAACTGTGATGTGCCTGTTAAAGCGGAGGTGGGAAAGCCACCGAGTATTTAAGTGGAGTTTGTGTGGTGCCATATACCAGAGATAAGATTCCTCCCACCTGACTTCAGCTTTTAATCATCAGTTCAAATCTAACTGTCTAGGTTCCCTCAATAGTGAGAGGAAAAAGGCAGGAGAGTCCTCAAAGGACGATCCACTGCATCCTAAAACAGGGATCCAAGAATTGCTTTTGTGTCACCACTGGCTCCTGAATGAGCCTGATCAACTGATTGTAATGCATGCCTAACTATGGGATGGTAAATTGAAAGTTGAAATGAACCCCTCTTCAAGGGATGGTAGGTAGAGTAGGGTAGAGTACTACAATTAGTTACTTATAATTTGATGCAACTCAGCATCTGCGTTTCAGCAGCAGAAGGGGGCAGGATGTAAAAAATTGCTTCTTACATTATCTAGTGTCTGTTCTCCTGTCTTGCTCATTTCAGTTCATGCTTGGTCCTTGGTATCAATGGCATGTCTGCTATGGGAAGAAATGCCCAAGTAATTTCTAAATAATTTTTATGGCCTCTTTTTGTCAACACCTCTCTACAGAAAGCAGGAAACATTGGGAATTCAGCACAAGAACAGCATGATAGCAATTATGGCTTTTCTTCAGGATGCTTAATATTCCTATTATCTTGTATGCATACATATTTAAAGCCTACATGCTTCCTTTTAGGAATAGACTGCTAGTGGTTTGAAGTACCCATAAAACTGCTGGAAAGTGACAGTGCCAATTAATCTGTTGACAGATTTGTTGTTTAAATATTAACAGAACGTTAAGCAAATGTTGGCTGCTGCACTGAGATCCCTTTAGAGTGCCTTCCTCTGAAGTGCTGAGCATTTGCAGACACTGAAAATGTCTCGGACACTGCAGGGTGGGAAGGGTATCATAATTTTTCAGTCTTTTTTCCCCCACAGCTGCTAAACACACCATAAATATCATCTACCCCTGTGAAAAAGAAAAGATTTGTAAAAGCCTCATGCAGTTTGTAAACCCCTTACAGCAACAACTGATTGAATAGTGAGTTTGTGGAGGGTATAGCAGGGAAGGGCTTTGCCTCTGACTGTTTCACCTAGGCAGCAGAATAAGAAATGAAAGTGGGGTGTTGAATTTATCAGTCTGCCCAGTTAGTGGCATGGGAAATCTTGGAAAAACATCTGCAGAGGAAGGTAATTTTGATGCAAGATCAAAATAGGCTTGTGCCTTAAGACCTGTGAGGGCTATGCCATGGTGAATTTATTTTCATTAGTGCTCAAGAGCGCTGTGAGTTAGAAACAGGTGGCTGGTGCAAGCCAGGGTGGAAGCCAGGTGTAGCTCAGTCTTGTCCATAAACACAGATATGGGGTACACAAAATAAACATTGACTTCTTTGCTTTTGATTTCCCTGGCCAAACACACGTACCTCAGAGAAGACCTGGAGCACAGAGTGACTTACAGACCATGTGAACTTGAGCACCAAACTGAGAGAACATCAACATGACAGTAAAGGTGCCTTCTGCTCTGCAGTTTCAGTCTACTACTTTTCCCATTTCCTTTTCCCATTAGGCATATTCGTGTCTCTAAACAGTTTCTTGTTGTCATTTCTTTCTTTTACTTCTTTTATTCCAATGGGTTTCATATCTCAGAACCCATCCATCACACTTCAGTTCAGCCTTGTATTGTTGCTGGAAGTTTCCCAATTTAATTTATATTATTTTAACACATTATGTAATAGTCTGAACATAATTTGTGGACTCTTTCTAGCTGCACATATTTTTTTATTTAATGAAGGTTGTGATAAAGACTTCTTCAAGGGTTTTAAAGTATCCTTAAGTATCCTTAATCCTTACTGTAATCTTACTGCCCTTCAGTTATAATAATAACACCTTAATGACTTTTCCTTTGCTACAGGTTCAATCCTAAATGGTGATCATTCATTTTAGTTGCACATTACAGTTCTTTTTGTCCAACTTAAACTGAATATGGAAGAAAAAATGATATTTTTTTAATTTTTTCAATTTTTTTTTTAAATAATTGAAGTTAATGCCTCAGGAAAGCCAGGTTGATAGGAAGAGGTCTGCTCTGAAATTTGAATTTGCCTGATTTTATAAGAGTTTAAGGACAGGAACTATGAGCTGTCCCTGTCTGCAATGTAGTTTACAGGAATCAACCTGAACAGAAGTTCAGTATTGCTCCACAGTTCATTTCTTGTGTCTGACACTTTTCTGAATGATATTTGAGCTGCAACAAAACTTAACAATTTTATTTTAGTAAAAGGCACAGAATAACCATCACTGCAAAAGAAGAGGTGACTACGGCTTGAAACAAAAGCTACCTTCAGTCACAGATTGCTCAGGTCACAGTCAGGAGGGACATTTAGGTCTCTTGGGTCCCCGTTGCTTCCACTGTATAGATGTTCCTTTTAATCTAAAAATTCTATTTATTTTGCTTCCTTTAAAAATAAATCATTGGATCTGGTTTTTGATTTGAAATTAAATGAACAGGGAGTAGATAGCCAGAGAGAAAAGGCTCACTAAAACAAGAAAATATATAGGTTTCTGTGGAATAAAAGCCAATTTGCCTCAAAAAAAATCCATAATAAGATATTGATTACAGTTTTTCTTACGAGATTACTATTGAGTCAGGGACAGCTTCAGTAAATAATACCAAAGATCAAAAATTCTCAGGCTTTAGTTTCACAGTAAAGGGTAATAATTATAGTCTGGAGCAGTTTAAACAGATTAATAACTTCTTTTAGAGAATTATAAACCATGAGGGTGACTTATGTTCTTCCCTAGGCAGACAAGATATGGATACTAAAAAGAATATATTGGGTGATGTGAAACTCATGCAATTTCCTTATTTTTTTAATTTCATTTATGTGCTTACTTATATTTTTATTTTATTATTTTAATTCAGTTTTGCTGTGCTCTGATTTTCTGCTGCGAAGAGAAGCATTGTAACAGTGGCAGTTTTGACAAGCCGTGTTCAAACACGCTGTAGGTCTTTTGATGTCAAGGTGGGAGTTCCTGATGCCTCTGATTATTTTGAGTCATGTCCTTTCAGTTTGTAAGGAAGCATGCAAACCTGGTGAAGTGTATGTGGGAACAAAACCAAGGAAAAATCAAGAGCAGTATTTTCTCTATTAATGAATACATATGGTTGGTAGGGTCCCATTTCTCTGTTAAGACCGTGCCTGGTTAACTATAAATTATTATTACAGGCTCCATACACAGCTGTCTCATGCCATTTGAGATGCTTTTGAGTATGTCTCTTGACCTCCAGTGCTTCTGCAGAAGGGTTTGCGTCATCAGCAAGCAAGTTTTCTGTCAGTCCTGTGGAAATGTCTTGCACACCAAAACATCTCACATGGCACTAGCTGCTTATGTTTAGGCAATCAGATTGCACCCCATGGCAAAACTGCAAATAAGAAAAGCAAAGTTGTACAAGTTAATCACAAAGGGCTTGTGCTGGAGTGCAATGGTGAGAGTGAGGACACAGGCGGTGTTTCCCTGAGGTCATACCTAGCACATCCAGGATGCTTCTACTTTACTAACTTAGTGCAGAGGCAGTTTGCAGACTGCTACAGCTCCAGGTATAACAGATAAACCTGTGATATCTGCATGGTGAATGTAGCACATCGACAAGAGAGGAACCAACTACCAAATGCAAAATAATGATTCATAAAGGTGGTAGTTATGTTTAAAGGGAGCTGTGGTCTTTGGACTGCTGGGTGTTGACACACAGGTGTCTGTTGCTGTCTAAGCAGCAATACACTGTGTTTCTAGTCACCTAAGTAATAAGTACACAAATGGCAAGTCTATTATTGAGCTAGTTTTATGACCCTGGAAAGGAGGAGAAGCAATTAATAGGAGGAGAGAAGCAGCAGTAACTGCATAAGGAAAAAATCCCTATAGTCCAGGCCACTGATGTGGAGAACTCAGCCTACTCTACCACCCCAGCTGGGTGAGGATAGCTCTTGTCACTAAGTCCATTGCAACATGCCTAACAAAGCACACATACCTTACGTGACTCACCTCTGCCTTTATTTCTGCCCTTAGTAAGAAGTGCAATTAGTAGTACTGTTGCACAGCTAACACTGCCAGGCTTATACATAGAGATGGGTGATGAAGGTTGATATACCCACATACCAATTTCCATGGCCAAGGTGTTTTTTTCTCTGTGTTGGATGAAAGTATCCATGTTGTCTGGCTTGCTGTGTGTAAAGGAATCTACAACCATGCAGTTATATTGAATGCCCTGGGGATTCCTCTACAAAAAACCTCTGGAGCCCAGTCTAAGTCTGCACTTGGTTTTGAGAGTTGGGGTTTGAGAGGCTTGCTGCACATGCGCTTAGCTGACAAGGTACCCCTGATCTTTGGGCCGTGAGCAGTACGGGCAGAACTTGCAAAATGTGTTAACAAGCATTGAAGCTCTTGTTATGACCTTACTGAACTGTTTTTTGTACATTGAATGAAGGTGGGTTTTTTTACTTCTCTGAAAACTTTTCCGATGCCACCAATACAGATTGCTCACTATTTGAAGAGAGAACTTGGCCATAATTTTCTGTACCTTCTGTGGAAAAAGATCAGATATTAATAGCCTCACCCAGAGGGAATATCTTTAAAAACAGGAGTATTGTGCCAGAGAAGGAAAAAAAAATCAAGGTCAGTATTACTTTGGTGTGCTTTTTTTTTAATTTTCCAAGGCATAGCTCTTGAGCAGAGCCTTACTCTTTCATCAAGAATGTCTTGTTTCCCTCTTCTTCTGCAGAGATACTAAAACCAGTCATATGAGTGTAACAGTAAAATATGGTTTTGGTATATTGCTTCCCCAGCATGGAAATCTCCCATGTTTGGGGTTTTGGTGGTTTTTTTCCATATGTATTTTTTGCTGGTTTTGTAGTGCCAAGAGCAGTTAACAAATATAAGGCAAGAATAATGAACTGTATCTTTTGCAGACAGGGAGTTGTGATCTGGGCCTTGGCTTTTGCCAATGCAGTAGACCTCAACGTGCTTTGCACAATCATTCCCAATAGTGGCACCCTATGGCTGAAGAACTTCACGGCTGGAAACCAATGCCACTGGGCAAAACCAGGATCTTTAGAACAGAAAGTTCTGGATTGATTAGAAGCTCTATAATAAATCAGACAACTGAAACAGGTGAACCTTTATCCAGAGCAAACACCTGAAAAAGCTGTGTGTGATACTAGTAGCTAATCATCAAACAACGGCAAATACAGATGGTGAATTCCCTTCAGAAGAACAGAACAGACGATGTAAATAGACTTTTAGAGCCAAAGCTACAGATAAATGTCAAGCAGGAAGCAGTTGGTTTAAGAACAGAACTTAGTTAATGTTAGGTCCTGAGAGCATGAAGAAAAAACCCACGGTTTTCATTCTCACTTTATCACGCAACAAAAGGAACATCTTAACCAGACTCATCTGTGAGGTTTTGGGATAACTTCCTTTATAGGATTTGCAATGTAGGTTCTTTGTGCTGAGCCAGTGAAAGGAGGGTTTGCTGCCAATGCCTGGACCAGTGTGGCAGTGAGATTTGGAAGGCTGCCCCTTATTTTGCATTTTAGGACCTAAGACTGGAACTGCAGACTTTTTGGTGGGATACAACTTAAGTCTTAATGCTAGGACTTGAGCAAAGGTAGGTGACATGTCCTGGATAAAAATTACTGATCTAATTTTCAAGCTGGAAGGACAGTAAAATCTGTGTTAAACAGCAGTGTCTGATGAACTTGTTCTGGCTTTTCTTGGTTTGGAGAATATTTCTGCAGACTCACCAGCTGTTCTAGAGATGGAATAAATGTAGCAGCTCAGACACTGAGGAGCAAGGAGGTGGACTCTTATCCTAACTACCACCTTTAGTCTTCCGAGTAACAGAGAAGGTACAACACCTTGCAAAGTCTGACATAGTATGAACATGGGAGAAAGCATTTAGATGGTGATTTTGACTGACATAAAACTACACGACACACGTCAAGACAGCTTATCTCATTCTGCTGAGCTCTGAGCTGGCCAGACATAAACAGTCTGTGTTTATAAAAGTGTTGACATATCCCATCAGATGTATTGTGGTGATGATGCAAATGGACAGCTTTAGGACATGTTCGGCCTTCTTTCTGGTCACCCGCCCATGCAGGCATAGTGGCCTGTTTGCCCTTTCTGTTGTGGTCATACCTACTGATTGTAAATGTCGGGTGTACCAGGCTGAATGACTTTCAAGGATCACCTCCTCCAGGGTCAAGAATTCTCCATCCCCATGTGAAGGAAGGCAAGCAAAGGTAGCAGGAGGGCTGCCAGTGGGGAGGAGGAATAACCCCATACACCAGTATAAGCTGGGGGCTGACTGGCTGGAAAGCAGCTTTGCAGAGAAAGACTTGGGGGTCTTGGTGGACAACAGGTTAGCCAGCAATGTGTCTGTCACAAAGAAGGCCAATGTCTTATCAATGTGTATAAATAACCAATGTGAGGGAGTAAAGAAGATGTTATGCCCAGTGACCAGGACAAGAGGCAATCGGCACAAAGTGAAATACAGGAAATTTGCTATAAATATAAGGAAAGACCCTGTTCATGGGGTGAGTGGTCAAACGCTGGAGCTTGTTAGCCAGAGAGGTTTTGGAGTCTTCATGCTTAAAACATTCAAATGCAATGTCAGGATGTGGTCCTGAGCACCCTCCTCTAGTTGGCCCTGCTTTGACCAAGTGGTTTGACTAGACAATCTTCAGAAGACCATGCCAACCTCAGCAACTCTGTCATACTATAAAGTCATTTATCTTCCCATGTCTGCTTCTTCTTTCATGTTTCTAATGAGGATGCCAATCCCCTATCTCCTAGGGGGATGTGATGATGGGGAAGTAAGAGGGCTTTCTGAAGGCTGGATGTATGTAGGGATGCTAAATATGAACATGACTTTCCTGTACTTCTGAGCACATCAGTAATTCTCACTGGGCTTGTTTTTGCTTTCAGTTTCATGGGTATAATAATGCTGGACTTGCTCTGTCAAAGCCACCTGATATGTACCACTGTTAGTTAATGCACAGTGACATTAAATTCTTTCTGCTTTCAGCTTGCGGCAGTCTGGAGGTTCTCAGCTTCATCACCAGAATTGTTGGAACCCACCTTAATAACAACCCCATTTAATGCGTGATATGGCGTTCAGGGAGCCTTATAAGCATGAAATTATTTATTTACAAATGTGCTTTGATAGCAAAGGTTGAGTTCACTGAACTGCAACAGGAATAACATAAAGGTGGTGATCACCTTAATGCTATACATTAGCTCATTGGGATTAATGTTATTACGACAAATACTGAACAGATTAATGGGCATCAGACTGCTGTGGTTTTAAATAATCATCTTCATTTTTGGGCTGAATGAAATATCTGCACATGATAAAAGATAAATATACCAGTTCTGAATAAGTTAACTGCTATGCTATTGAGGGTGATCTTGTATGGGTAGGAGATGGAGTAGATGGTTCTCCCTGTTTTGAGAACATGGAGCTCTCTGCTTACTTGCATTTGTTTTCTCAGATTTTGCAGTCCTAGACATAATGCTGTAACGTGCCATCTGGTTTTGTTAGTTTGTTTTTATTTGCTCATCTCTGGAGAAAGAACAAACTGTCTTTTTTCAGCTATGTCCATCTCATGGCATTGTTCCTCCCACCCTTCTTGTAAGTTGGATGGAAGACACAGCAATGGAAAGGATAACAGATCCTGACCGGTCTGGAATCTATATCAGTGATGAATTCACACAGCATGCAGCCAGAAGAAATAATTGAAATTACTTAATTTGATTTCCCATAGAAGAGAAACCAGGGGTTTTCTTGGAATTCATTATTGTTTGAACAATACCTTAGAATTTAAGGAAACCACTTTCCCCCTGCCCAGGAAAGTAGAACCCACTGCAACTTTAGTAAGTTTTGGTGCTTCACTATCCTTGCAATTAAAAGTCTTAACTTCATTTCCTTCTCAATTTGGAATAAAATAATGGAATAATTTAGGTTGGAAAAGACCTTTAAGATCATTCAGTCCAACTGTTAACCCAGCGCTGCCAAGTCCACCACTAAACATGCCTCCAAGCACCATATCTATGTGGTTTTTAAACACCTCAGGGATGGTGATTCCACCACTTCCCTGGGCAGCCTGTTCCCATGCTTCACCACCCTTTTTCCTAATACCCAATCTAAACCTCCCCTGGTGCAACTTGAGTCCATTTTCTCTTGTCCTATTGCTTCTTACCTAGGAGAAGAGACCAACATGCACCTCACTACAACCTCCTTTCAGGTAGTTGTAGAGAGCAATGAGGTCCCCCCGAGCCTCCTCTTCTCCAGGCTAAACAGCCCCAGATCCCTCAGTCACTCCTCACAAGATTTGTGCTCCAGACCCTTCACCAGCCTCATTGCCCGTCTCTGGACACGCTCCAGCACCTCAGTGTCTTTCTTGTAGCGAGGGGTCCAAAACTGAACACAGGATTCAAGGTGCGGCCTCACCAGTGCGAAGTACACGGGGACAATCACTGTCCTGGTCCTGCTGGCCACGCTATTTCAGATACAAGCTAGGATGCCATTGGCCTTCTTGGCCACCTGGGCACACTGCTGGATCATATTCAGCTTGCTGTCAACTGACAGCCCCAGGTCTTTTCCCACCAAGCAGCTTTCCAGCCACTCTTGCCTAAGCCTGTAGCATTGTGTGGGGTTGCTGTGACCCACTGGCAGGACGTGGCACTTCTCTTTGTTGAACCTCATACAATTGGACTCAGCTCATTGATCCATCCCATCCAGATCCCTCTGCAAAGCCTTCCTGTCCTCAAGCAGATCAACACTCCTACCCATCTTGGTGTCATCTGCAAAATTGCTGAGGGTGCACTCAACCCCCTCATCCAGATAATTGATATAGTAAATAGGATTGGCCCCAATACTGAACCCCAGGGAACACCACTTGTCACTGGCCACTAGCTGGATGCAATTTCATTCACCACCACTTGTTGGGCTCAGCCATCCATCCAGCTTTTACCCAGCACAGAGCACACCTGGTCAAGCTAGCAGTCAGTTCCTCCATGAGAATGCTGTGGGAAATGGTGTCAAAGGTTTTAGTAAAGTCCAGGTAGACAACATCCACAGCCTTTCCATCATCCACTAGGCAGGTCATCTTGTCATAGAAGGAGATCAGGTTAGGAAAGCAGGACCTGCCTTTCATAAACCCATGCTGGCTGGGCCTGATCACCCAGTGGTCCTGCGCGTGTTGTGTGATGGCACCCAGGATGAGCTGCTCCACAACCTTCTCTGGCACCAAGTTCAGGCTGACAGGCTTGTAGTTTCCCAGATCGTCCTTCCTGCCTTTTTTGTAGATAATCGTTGCATTGGCTAACCTCCAGTCTTCTGTGACCTCCCCACTAGCCAGGACTGTTGATAAATGATGGAGAGTTGCTTGGAGAGCTCCTCTGCCAGAGCACTCAGTACCCTTGGATGGATCCCATCTTGCCCTATAGACTTGCCAACATTGACCTCCTAGCTCTTTGGAAGATATTCTTCCCTACCCATCCACTACTGCAACTACTAGAAAGAGACAGGAAACCAAATGATTCTTTGGCTGTCTGGTACAACCATTTTTAAATTCTCAGTCAATGTTCTGCTAAACTGAAAGACCCTGTTGTACAATATCTTTTCCCTTCACAGAAATTATACAGTCTCATCATAAATTCTTTAACTTTCTTTTTGTTGAACTAAAGAGATCAAGCTCTTTCTGTTTTTCATGAAATGGTTCATTTTGTATTATTATATCATATTGTGAACTTTGCATGATCTGCATGGCTCCTTGTGCTAGGGACACTGGAACTAAACAAAGGGAAAATAATCTTAACGTATCATCCTAATATATTCTGATTTGCACAATCAAACTTATTAACCTTTACAGCTACAACATGGAGAAATATATTGCAGAGTATTGCAGGTTAGACTAAACATCGCTTTGCTACACAGGGAATTAATGACTTCAGTAGCACTGTATGTAGCAGAAGAAAACATCCTGTAAAACAATGGCAGCATCTTCTGGATCAGGATTTACGAATTATGGGGAAGGTCTTCAAACTGTCTTAGTGGAAGTCAATGCAGTAGGTCAGGATTATGCTGGCTGAAGAAATATTACCTTTGTTGTATGTTTTTATAGGCAAAGGTAGTATAAATATGCTTCTGATCATTTTTGGTTTGTACCACGGCAGGTATGATGAAAGACAGTACAGAAACTGCAATGGAAAGAGATGCTTTTAACATGAATTTTCACCACATAGTTAATTCTTTGTTACAGATTTATGGTGCTTGGACAGAGCTCAGGGTAGCTTTTGGAGGCCCTTTAATAAATTGCAATCTCATTTAGGACATGAGATCTGTCTCAAAAATATTAAAGCTTCTCAGTCAACACAGACTGCAGTGAAATCATGGGTGGGCTCATGAGGTTGCTGCTATAATTACTTTCATATTGCAGATGACTCTTTTCCAAAACTGCCAGACAACTGGCATAGATAGCAGTAAGGTTTATTTCTGACTCCTTGCTCATAAAGCTCCAAGTTGTACCAGTGCAGAATTGTTTTACATGCTCCAGTCTGCTATGGTACATTTACTGGAAAACCCGCAATTCTTTTTACTAGACTGGAGCATTAATACTGTGCATGTGCCTTTGGGAAGCAAGTGGGTTTGGTTTGATACATTATGTCATTATTGGAAAAGCACAGGCTGGCTATACTTGATAATGTCTTCATAAATTCCCCGAGTCTCAATTTAGTACTTATGAACAACCAGCTAATTGGATGTGGTAAACACAAACCATTCAAACCAGTTTCCTAGTCTATAAGGTCATCACAAGGTCAGAGTGATTTCAGATATATGCTCCTGTGAACAAACCTCAGGCTTTCCTTGAGGGGTCCACTTCAACACTTGTATGCCTGGAGACTGGGAGATGGGGAGGACATCTCATACAAAGTCCTTCCTAAGTGTCCAGCTGACTTCTTGAAGAAGAAAAAGAGGTCATTCAGAGACTGGAAATACCTGATGTTTCAGCGATAGAGAGAAGAGTAGTAGATGCTTGAAGATTGTCTGGCCACTACACACAAAGCAGGGTACTGGGTAATGGCATGCATCCTGATGCTAAGGATGAGATGAAGACCATCTGGCCAGCTCATTTTCACTGGTTACCCCATCTTCATTTTTTGCCTGTATAGACTTTTGGTGATGCCAATGTTGCGCCACTTGCTGATTTGATAGCTACCTAGCTGAAATGAACAGCCTCAGTCAACTTCATGCAGGACAGGAGAGTTCTTTGCTCATTGTTATAATGCAAATACCATGACTGGCTCTGTTAAAATGCTCAATTTGCCCAGTTTTGTTGATGTGTGTCTGTATAGTATACATATCTGTGAATCTAAGTGCAGAAGGAAAATTCATTCTAGAATATCATCTTCACTCAGCAAAGCAGCATGTCTCCCAGATACTTTGCAACAGCACAGGAGGGTGTAAATGAGGTTTTGATAACTCACTTTGAGTCAAATAGTAAATTCCCCCAAATAGCTGCTATTTAGGATAAATGTTTTAGGTAAATAAAAGAGTGTGAAACTTTGTGGGTTTTTTAATTACACTGATAAGCATCAAGATTTTTAAAAAGTTCAATTTCAGGAGAAGCCAAGTTTTTTTTTTTTTTTGTTTGTTTGTTTTTTTTTTTGTTTTTCCCATTAAAAAAAACCAACCCAAACCCTTGTTCTGCTTATTTTGGCTTTTTTAATGGATTTTTTTTTTTTTTTTAAAGGTGAAAGACTAAATGGCTAACACCCTGCCCAGCCTTGGCTGGTTAAAGCTGCAGAATAACCTCCTCATGATAACCTTCCCCAACAATTTGAAGAGGGTGCATCCTGCTACATGTTTCTGGTGCCTAATGGCAGGGTTTTGTTATTTTTTTAACATGTTTTGCTAAAAGCATTCTTTCTTCTTCCTGTATATTGGCAATACCAAGGTGAGATGAGTCTTTCAGTCTGTTCAGTGTCTATGGTATGATGATTCTGTGATTTGTTCTTGTGGTATCCACAATTCCTTGGTAGTCTTATACATTGTACCAAATATATCTCTTTATTTTCACTGCCAGTTAAAATAAAATACGATTGAGTCTTCCTGATTCTAACGACTCAAGGGGCAATGTGAAATATTTGCTTTACCAGGTGTTTTTGGAGTGAGACTGGCTAACATTTTTTTGGCTCATTAAGATTTTCCAATAGCAAGTGGTAAATACCACAAACGTGATGACAGGACCTGCAAACCAAAAAGCAATGCAAACAAAAGCACTAATGGTCTTTACAAGGTGGGATTGCATTTTGCAGAGGAGTATTAGCACAGCAGCAGCAACCAGCATAAAGAGCAGCACAGACACAGCATAACGTGTCCCAGTCCCTAGCAATAACCTGACAGTTCTCCAAGTTCGTTTCTGCACATTAAGCTCACTGCTCTCTGTCACAAACGCATGAATAATGCATTGGTTCAGACAATGAAGTTGGCAAGCTGAGACTTATCAGATTGGATTTCTTTCTTCTCCCCTTCCTGGAGATCTGAAGCATCAAACGAAGCTTTGTGGGAGATATTGATAGCAGAAATGGTGGGCAGAAATTATTTGTTCTTCACACATCACCCCCAGTATGCACTGTAAAAAATCCCAGGGACATAATAAGCCACTCAGGGAACTGGGGTATCCAGGAAAACATGGTTCCCTGGATGGGAACCCTTCTAAGGAAGACCTTTACCTGTTTGTTTCTTAATCAAAACTAGCCACTGTAAAATTAGCATGTTCTGAATACTTATTCATGCCTTTCCCTTCCTATGTCTTCCAGACAACCAGAGAAAACAGAGCTGGAAAAGACAGAAAATGCGCAGGATCAAGTATGCTGTATTATTCCATGATGGATGTTCGGACTCTTTTTGAGAGCATGCACAGTTTTTGGACATGCATGGAGAATGTCCCATCCCTGTGCTATCTATCCCAGGCTTCCTTTATGCTCCTATTAGAAAGGTGGCTTTTTGGGAGGCGTGGGTTTTTGTTTGTTTTGGGTTTGTTTATTTTTTTGCCAGTGCCAAGTCTATATTTCTCTATTTCTATTCCCAACCATGTTTTTCACCTCAGTCAGAGTGCAGAGTGATATATTCTCTCTTCTTTGTCTCTCCTTCTCTGGCAAAGAAAGTCAGTTCCTGATCCCACCCACCGTTCCACACACACTCCTTCCCCCAAAATTTTCCCCAAGTACTGGTCAGTATCGGTAGAGCAGAAATATGTCTTTTTTTCTCTTCCCTGTCTCTTTTTTTTTTCCCCCAGTAGTCTGATGCTGTTAAATTGTCTTGAGCTTATGACTAACAATAAGTGGTAAGAGAGTTTGGTAAAGCTTCTACCCCATTTCTTGATCCTAGCTTACAGAAACACTCATTAGGAGGATTGTCTTTGGAGATGTGTCTGAGGTGGGAGTTTCAAAGCTAATGTCCAAAAGGGACTGGGAGGCTTTGACTGGGAACTCATTGTATACTTCTTCTGTTTGTATATTTTGAAAGGTACTGAAGACAGGGTGACCCCTAGTTGCCTGCCAAGTATATTGAGTGTAGTGTACCCCATCCTTTGCACCTCAGTTCCTGATGGATATGACAAGGGTTTGCAATGTTCAACCCTGTGTCATTAGCACTGATGTGAAGGCAGCAGAGGTAGGGCGGCCAAAAGACCAAATCTGGAGAGGCTTCCCAGTGAGAAAGAGGATACTTTGGCTGCTTGGGGTGTCTTGGATGGCAATAAGCACTTATGTTTAGGTTGTTGACTCTCATCATATACATCCATTTCAGAAAGAACTGAATTGCTTACATGGCTCCTTTGATGTTTGCTGCTGGTGCATATGTAGTAGGCACCACTGTGTAGATAGTATCATTTAGGTGCTGAATTGTGGGGCTGAATACCACCTTTGGACAGCAAAAGTCTTTAAAATTCACTTATAGAATGTTCTTCTAGATGCATCTTTTGCTGTAAAATGTCAAAGTTTTTTGAAAACTGATGATTTTGAAAAAATGTTATTAAAGCATGAAAAAAACAAACATCCTAGAAATAATACAACAGCTCTGATTCTTATTCTTATTTCAGAAAACCTTGGACATTACTATTCTTGACTTTAATTGTCTTAACCAGTCCTGTATGACTCCTCTTGTTACCTGGTGGCTTTAATGGAGTTCTGTTACATGCAACTATTTTCTGAGCAGCCTGAGCCCTACATGGGGCTTGGGTTCCTGACCTGAATGTGGTCTTCTGACTGTGCTAGATGAACTGGAATTAATTATCAAGATAGAATGGCTGCATAGATTTCTGATAAATAGATGCTGCTCAGTTCTACAATTACGAGTTAGGAAGCTGGGGACGAATGGTCACTTAATGTTCAGATTGCCAGTGATAACCAGCCTAACTTCTAATTAACAGTACAGTTAGAATGCCAATTGCCTATTCAGAATACCAATGTATGTTCATTTGATTTTACATTTTAATTTAAGAAGCATAACCAAATCCTAATTTTAAAAAGAGTGTTTCTCTATATATATAGGTTGAATTTCAGTAATGAATTGAGCTAGAAATATTCCAATGCATCAAAGCAAAATGGAATGCCTTGATTGAGCTGGAACAATTAAGGAATGTTTCAGGCAATTAAATTTTGTGAGAATTGTCAAAAATTGGCTTTGTTTCATTTCAGTATAACAAATCTATTCTGAAGATGTCATAATTTCCACAGAATGGAAATCTCAAGTTTCTATGAGCTTCACATTTATTGTTATTGGGTTTTAAACTCCTGTGAAAATGACTTCACATATTTATTTTAATACAGTAACTGTGAAATAAACATATTTCTTTCAACTTGTGATTAGTTTGGCTTGTGTTTGAACTTGTCTGATGGCTGTTTCCCTTTCCCCCTTTTCTTTTAATTACATTTATTATTGTTTTTTAAATTAGTCTTTGAGCTCAGAGCATCTGCTCTCCTTTGGTACGTACAGACATCTTGTAGGTCCACACTGACACCAAATGGAGACTCAAGCAGATAGGGCATTTATACAGCCAAGCGCATAGAAAGGTGATGTGAATCAGGCAGTGAGGTAGGGGTGTGAAAGCCTTGAAATGTGGGTACTCATCCTGACTTGTCCATCTGACCCATTTGGGACAAGACACAGACAAGACTTGAATCACTCTAGGCATGTGGTTTCCTAGCATCTCGCAGCTCTTTGATTGTAAATCCAAAATGAAGAGACCGTTTCTTTGGCAAAAAATACAGAGCTCCTAGCACGATCATTTTTTTTAATCTGAATCTGATACAGAAAATTAATTTCCTTTTGCCTTTAGATTAAGGTTGATGAATTTCAATAATACAGTATAGTATGGAAATCTTGTGACTATGTCATACTACTGAGTTGGCATTTAATAAACAAAAGCAAAGTGTGAATCTCCTGATTATTGTTAATCCTTTTCTTCTCCTGTGAATAACGAGTTATTCATACAAGAACAAAGAAATTCTTATGACTGTTAATCACTGAAGGCTGTTAGAAAACAATCACTGCTGGATTTTCAATAAACTGCCTCCTGGTTAGGAGCACAATTAAGTTCAGAGTATGCTAGAAAAGAAATTCCCCATGTCCCTTAATATCAAAAAAAGCAGGGAAGAACTGTCTTTTGCAGAAAACGCAATAAAGGGGATGCTCAGCTAAATATTTGTAGCTCTTTCTGCATTAACAGTGAGACTTAAAGGAACTCCTGGTAAAAGCTGTACACAACTAGTGTGCAGGAGCAAAGAGTAGGATGTTTTGTGAGGAATTTGTTCCAGAGATAGGCTATTGAGATAAAGAAATATCCTTGAACTGAAACTGATTCTAACATCTTGTTCTCCAGAAATGTATTTAAGCATACATTTTGCTCTGAGGATGCAAACATTGCCACTGAAGTTGCTGAAAATGACCCTAAAGCTAAGTCAAACCATGCTGAACTGAGTTTCTTCTGTTCTAAAAACATGGTTATTAAGCAGTTAACAGTGCTGTTGCTGTAGCTTCTCTTTTGCCAAGATAGACTAATAAACATGACATTTTTAATGTATAATTTGCATAATGCTTCTGTTAATTTGTTATTTTCATTATGGCAACAGAATGAAAACGACATATTATGCCCATATAAAATATACAGCAGTGCTAATCCCTGTAGTCATTATACTGTTAACTGAATTGCATCTTGTGCATGGTCATTATTATTATTTATATAGCCCCTTGATAAGTGCTCAGTGCAGTGCAATGGGAAAGTTTTCTGATTTATCAAGGAAAGAATAAAATGCTAAAATGAAGGAGAAATTCAAGAGGAAGGGGAATTGGGAGTCAAAACACGAACTGAAGAATGTGTTTCAATGCAGAGCAACAAATGGGCTTATCTAGAAGTAAGATTTTTTTTCTAACAGCCATTTGCTCTCTGGATGTGGCATCTACTAAATTTAACTGCATTATGTCAGGTGCCTCACACATATGGTAAAGGATAAACCATTGCCCCATGACATCCCAGTGCAAAAGAATTATGCAATGTGAGCATTACAGGGAGAAAGCATTTTCTATGTACAGAGAGCTGTGGAGGAAGCTGGCCTAATGCTTATGGGTTGTCCAACAAGGAGCCCCATTCAATTCTCTGATCTGTAGAAATTTCTTGCCTGGCCTTAGAAAAGTCATGTCATATCCATGCTTGCAAACTGTGGCATACAGTTCATGTGTTTCAAAGGGAGAACATAAAAATGTGTAGCAGATGACTAAGGATAACATTCTTCGGTAGAAAATTCATGGTTTCACTCATGTCTGTATTATAAAGGTCAGCGTGTGTTTTATTTTAGCTGTATTTGTGTGTCTACATGTGGATATGTAGCACCATTTGTGGTGCCCTAAGTTATTCCACAGTGCTGTATGGGACTGGTAGAAATGACACTGGATTGATGAAGATTCGTACCTTCTGAGTGGCAGCTAGAGGCTGAACAAGATATCCCAGGACATCTCAAGGCCTCCATGTAGGCAGCTGAATCCATCTCCAGTCTCTGCTGAGAGTATTGACATGACCTTCAGGAGGTATAAGGGGTGTGATGGTGCCTAGTGCGCGTTGCAACGCCAATATATCAACACCTGTAACACCTTAGGTGTTATAATCTCAAATTGTGGGTGCAATCCAGTTACTTAGAGGAATTGAGTGGCTTTTTAGAAACCACAGTTTATCTGAGACTTTTGCTCAGGGTCAACAGATACGACACACAATGCACAGGAGCACCATGGTCTTTCGGCACAGGAGCTTGCAGCTAGGAGGGTTATGTTAGCACCATCTCAAAAAGCACTAGGTGCTTGTGTGTGGGCAGTCAGACCAGACCTTATGAGTCTACTGTGATTTTGCTTTGTTATAGTCTTGACTCTGATTTGGTATAAGGAAAACATGTTGCATGGGTAAAGGATGCTTTGTGGAAAATGAATAATCATTGCCTGTGTTCTGCAGATAGAAACTGATGCACAGGAAGGTCTAAAATTCAGTACGACACCCAGCTAGTAAAAATGGCAAAGACTTTTTTGCCATGGTGACAGTTAGTATAGTCCTCATGAAGGAGAGAATGGCAATATTAAAAGAAAAGCTATGGGAAGCAAGAGGATTCATTGCCATGGTTTAGGATGAAAAAATGAGAAAAGAGATATTGTCTAGCATAGCAAATGTATGATAACAGTACTACAGTGCAAAAATTGAAAGAAGGGAAGGAATAATCTGTCTCCCTGTTCCTCATAAGCAGCTCATGAAATAAAAATTGTTACTGAAACAAGGGAGTTTTGCATTAGACACTGGGAAAGAAAATTCTGACAGTAAGTGTAGAGAAATTTTGGAATGAACTACCTGAGTTAAATGTGGACTCTGTCCCAGAAAGCTTTGTAAAAAGGATAGGTAAACATCTGGAAAGAATGACCTAGAGACAGGGAATTAGGCTACTACATGACTTCTTGATGTCCTTTCAGCCCTATATTTTCATAATTCAGTGCTAAATTATCACTACCCATGCCTAGACAGACAGATAGAGAAGGCTACAAGTGACCTTTTTCTTCCTGCCTCTCTTTCTACTCTCTTATGATTTCCTGGCACCAAACTTTCATAATTTTAAGTTCTTCTATTTGCTGTACTCTAAGGCATGTTACTCTTTCTCCCTCTCTCTCTTCCTTTATAATTCATCCATCACCACTGTATCTGTGTCCCTCATCTATAAACATCATGCATGATTACATTTCCCTTATAACCTCCTCTGTCTGCTCCCCGCCCTGCACAGACTCACACAGTGCCTACTGAATAGTGCCATTAGTGACTGCATGTTCACAGCAGTGTTGCTGTTTGAGGTAACACTTTTATTTTCTCCTGCACAGCATCACTAGCGGACTTGCAGCCCTTTCGCAGAGGGAAAGCAAAATTAAGCAATTCTCTCATCTCATTCTCAAATGTAAAATAGTTAAGTAATATAAGAAGCTGTTTATTGTTTTTGTGCTTCTGTCCCTTTAGCCACCTACACAGCTGCCAGATGATGTAAGTCTGTGACAGATGAGATAAATTTTGTTGAAGTGATGTGAGATGCAGCTACATGCTGCCAGGGACTATCACACTTTCAGGACAGGAGGAAACAGAGGGATGCAGATATCTCTACTTTGGTCACTAAGCTCACAGCCTGACTTATTTGACTGAAGTGCCCACAAAGGTGGCACAATAAACCTGGCTTGGATGATGTATCTGTGGCCTGATGGTGCTGCTCAGCTGGGGAGCAGTAGCTTCTGGTATTGAGGGAGTATAGGTGGGTGTCATCTATGCCTGTAGCCTGACAAGGTCAGGCTGCTGGCTTCACCAACAGCTAATGACCCTTTGAGTTTTTCACATGATGATGACCTTGAAGGTAGTAACGCCATAAATGACTTCAGCAAAAATATATCAGAGATCTTGGAGACAGGGAGATTTGAGGTAATTGTTTGGGGAGACAGAGATAGCAGGAAGGACTTTTTTTAGTGTATTGTGATGGAAAATGTCAGTTTTATATGTCTGAGTTTGTTATGTTCTTGAAAAGAGGCTGTCAGGTGGGCCGTCTGGAGCAAGAGCAGCTTGCTCTTTCCTTTGGACTGCTACAGAACCCACTCTTGGCAAAAAGCAGTTGAACACATGGTGCAACAGGTTAGGGAATTTCAACATAGAGTTGAATAACTACGGACACGCAGACCTCAGGGATGCCAAGAGGTGACCAGGAGGCTGGGATGGATCTCAGGGAGGACAAGAACTTGCTAAAGGAGAGAGCTGAGTGGGTAGGGTTTGATGTTACTCAGAAATTCACTGAGTTAATTAAAGGGCATGCATACACGGTGGGTAAATGAGTGCTGTGTAGAAACACTTTAATAGGTTTTCTGTCTGACAAAGATATAATGCTTTTTAATAACAGTTGTGTCACTACCCAAGGTAAAACCTTATTAGCATGGAGGTAGCTGGGCAAAGTGTGGACATGTGTAAGGAATTGAGTTCCCTCAGCTTAACAAGTTATTTCTCGTTAGCTGAACAGTGTTAATAACTGAATGCATGAGCCTCACCTGCTGCGAGTGCTGAATGAAATTTTGAGTCAGTTACCAGATGTTTCCCTTGGAACTTAAAGAGTTGGACAGAAGTATCTTTTCATTTGATGGTATAGGCCTAGACTATCACTTTTATTAAGAAAGCTTTGGGATTGACTTACTCTTAAATAGTTCTCATGGCAGCTGCATCAGCAATGTTCACTGGATCCTGCAATCTTGACCAGGACTGTGGCAGTTACAAAGCATATGACATGAACTGGAGGATATATGGCACACTGGATAATGGGATAACTGGATAATGGAAATGGGGGAGGGTAAGTTTTGTAGTCCTATTAACTTCTTCCTCTCTGCTTAGGTTTAAGGATCTGTAGAGGGGCAGGATCCTTCCCTTCAACTGCTGTCAGTGTTCTTCCTAATGTAGCGCAGGTTGCTGTTGACCTTTGCTGCAAGGGCACATAGCTGTCATGATCGTGGTCATCTTGTTTACCAGGATCCCAGGTCCTTCTCTGCAGATCTGCTTTCCAGAGGTTGATCCTTAGCCTGTACTGATGCATAGGGCTATTCTTCCTCAGGTGCAAAAAATTCCTTGGGCTTCTGTTCATCAATTCCTCCAGACTGCTGAGGTCCCTTAGAACGGTAGTACACCCATCCGGTATAACAACCAGTCCTCTCAGTTCTGTATCATCTGCAAACTTGCTGTGGGTCCACTCTGTCCCACCATCTATGTTATTAATGAAGATGTTAAAGTGTATTTTCCCCAATACTGATCCCTGGCACACAATGCTGTTGATTGGGTGCCAGCTGGATTTCATGCCACTGACCACAACCCTTTGTACCCAACAGTTCAGTTGGTTTTCAGTCCACTTCAGTGTCCACTTATCTAGTCCATACTTCATAACCATGTCTATGAGGATTCTTATGGGAGACTGTAAAAAGCCTTGCTAGTCTATTTACATTGAGTAACTTTTCCTGTCCTATCATACACTGGGGGAAAAAAAAAAGAAAAGAAATACTCTGATAGTTCCCAAATGTTGCATCTGCAGAGAGGAGGAACTTCCCTTGCTTACACAGTGCCAGTATAATCACATTTAGGTAGATGCCACAACCACTGGGAGTCATGGGACTGGTTGTATCCATCTACAAATGCTAATACACACACTGCCATGGTACTTTTGCTTAGAATAAATGATCTTCTGTGTTGATATGATTAAATGTGTCCACTCTTTTTAGACATGTTCATGCTGGAAAATGCCTGAATTAGCCCTAAAGAAGCAAGTTTAAGTTCTTGAATAAGTTTTTGCATGGCACTACCCAGCCTGATCTCAGTGAACCCTGATGGAGCATGATGCTGATTTACTTTTCTGCTTCCACCAGCACTGGAGTTGGCCAGCATGACAGCATGTTGGTAAATGCATCAGCAAAACACTGTGCTCCTGTTGACATTCCAGTAAAGCCCTTATGCAAGGGAAGGCACTGATATATTCACAGTATAACATCTTCCTCCTCCTCAGGGCTGGCTTAATAAAACTATTTTGAGAATAAAACAAATACAGTTTCCAAGATAGTTATTCAAGAGAAGCTGAGGAAGAGGGGACAAGACAGGCTTAGCACATATTGGGAAAATGTGGAAGGCATTTGAGGTTGAACAGAAATAAGTTCCAAAAAGATTCTGCAGAGGAAAAATACCAGCTTAACTGTGTCATATATGCCACAACCACCTCTCCTGTAAGTAACTCTGTCTGTATACTCTTCCTTAATTGGTTTAAATGGCTTTTTGCTCCTTTATTTTTTAAGCTGAAGTTCATGTCTTGCAAGAGCTGGTTGTGTTTCTTTTTGCTTATTACATTAGCTACTGAGTTGGAAGAATTAATTAGTTGATTATGATAAAGTCTAATTACTGTTTGCAGTTGGATTAATTAACCAAATTCCCAGAGATCCCTCCTACTCCCTAGCTGTTCCAGTGTAAGCAAGAAGATGCATCCTAAGGGGTAATGACTTGGTAAACTACTTAATAAGCAGCATCTGCAATAGACACCTTTCCAAAACTCAAACATTGGAATTCAGCCCTTGGACCTATTTTGAAAGATTGTCATTGAGTAGGACAAATGGAGGATGGAAGAAAACATTCACATGATGAAGCTGCATAACTGGTGTGAAAGACTCTGCGGTTGAGACAGAGTTATCATACATGGAAGTAGACCTGCTCTGAAAAAAAAATGTCTGGGCAACACTGTGCAAAAGAACAATGAAAAAATGAGACAGAAAACAGTGTGGTCTCATTGCTGCCCATTGGGCTTGCACAAAGAAACTGTGTAGGTCTGACATGAACAGCAAGACAGGCTTTGTAGCTGCCTAGGGCAAGCTTCATCAAAAATGTGTCCACACCTTCCTTGGTCTCTGTCAGGAATGTCATTGCCAGTCCATCTGCATTGCTGTGATGTTGGACCAGGAACCCTGGTGGGTGAGATGGGAACATGTGCCATTTTCTGATAGGCCACCCTACATGGTGTTCACTTCCAGCAAAAGAATAGTACCTCTGCTAGCACAGGTTTTGTCTTCTTGCTGTATAACCTTGGATGCCCTCCAAGGGATGATAGGACAGGAAAAGTTACTCAATGTAAATAGACTAGCAAGGCTTTTTACAGTCTCCCATAAGAATCCTCATAGACATGGTTATGAAGTATGGACTAGATAAGTGGACACTGAAGTGGACTGAAAACCAACTGAACTGTTGGGTACAAAGGGTTGTGGTCAGTGGCATGAAATCCAGCTGGCACCCAATCAACAGCATTGTGTGCCAGGGATCAGTATTGGGGAAAATACACTTTAACATCTTCATTAATAACATAGATGGTGGGACAGAGTGGACCCACAGCAAGTTTGCAGATGATACAGGTATTACTACATCATAGTAAGTGATGTAGGTTTAGGTGTGACTCCTGCCTGTTTTCAGATGTTTACAATGTACACTTCAACCAGCTCATCTCTTTTGACTTTGTGAGGTCAAACAAGTGTGTCTAGATGGAAATTCAGCTGGATTAGGTCAGATATCAACTTCAGGATGAGATGGCTGGCACTTTAGAGAGAGCTGTTACTTTGCATTGACTACAAAGCAGCCCAGACAACAAGCTCACACAGAGACATCTCTAACTTCATGTATACCACCTTGATGACTGAGGAGTTTAGTGGGATTGCATAAAAATGGGTAAGAGGAGGCATCTGGCTGTATCCAAGCCAACCCTAAGAATGGTAATGGGCCAAGGAAAGAAAAACAAGGGATAAAGTGCTCAGACATTTCCCTCACTCAAGTTCCAGCTTTAGACATGGGACATAATTTGAAGAGTGATCCTGTTCTGTAATAGCACAAAATAAGCATAAACATATTCACAGGCCCAATGATTTTGGTTGTGAGAGGACTAATGGCTTATGTGTGTGCAGATGTATATTTGCAGTGCGCGAGCAAGCTGTATAACAAAATAGTTTATATATTATAAAAGACACTGCAGTATGTAAACGTCTTCCATACCAGTAAATGAACCAGTGCAAGTAAATATTCTCAGACACTGGCACCTGCTTTGGCCTGAGCTATAGAGTCACCTCTCAAAGAGTTTCTGGGACAGTTTAGGTGTTAGCATGACCAATGATCATCTGTAACAGGCAGGTGGATATGGGCCCACTGTTTCAGAGATTAGAACAGGTTTTTTTATTGACATGGTGACAGAGAATGTTCTGTTGTATGTTTAATTTATCACTATAGAAGTAGCCATGCTGCCTGTAAAGATAGGTCCAATAAAAAAACCCTTTGCCTTCAAACTACAGACAACTTCTTCCTTTCCTACTTCCTTCATTCTCAAATATATTGCAGATTTTTTGGCTGTTCAGAGAAAGGAAACTAAAGTATCATTTCCTATGTTTGTTTTATGTCATCTCTTTACACTGCTGAAAGTGGGAGAGGTAGACCTCCAAACAGCACTTGGTATCATATCTACATTTGCTTCTCCCTACTGCTGAGATGTTCTAGGGTGGCAAGGAGTAAACTGAGCAAGAGAGGAGGCGTGTTAAACCTATTGCTTAATATTTCTGCACTATCTGACTGTGCTTTGACACCAGAAATAACTGGTATCTGCCTGGCAGAAAAGAAGCATGTGGAAAAGTGGTTTTCAGTCTGAGATTAAGGAAATAAAATCCAGACGCCTATGCATATATGCCTACCCATGCACTGGATATCTAAGATTTCATTCTAGTCAGTGGACTTTTTGTAGAAACTTATGGAACAATTCAACTGATGAGGCAGGAAGGGCTTGACTGAAACGCCCATGCGTAGGCAAATGGTGTGGTTTGAATTATCTGGGGTATTTCAAGGCATTCAAGCTGGTTTGGAAGGTATGACTTGGGATCCGTTTTCGATACCCTTCTGGAGAATCAGCTGGAGGCCAAGTGGATGTCTTCTAGAGCATTGCAAACATCACTGCTTATATACACATGGGCAACCAAACCAAGCTGTTGGCAACTAGCTAAAGGGTAGCTGAGCAGTACCACTGACACCAGTGGGGGGCTAGACGCCAAGTTCCACATGGAGTTATGCACCTTTACATATCTTAGTCTCAGCTGGAATCCCATACAAAATGTTGACACTCAGAATATGACTTCATTGGAAAACAAATTTTGCTCTTAACTTGAGTTTACTTTGGACTAAGGGTTAGGAAGTGGTACCCTTGATTGGTTTTCCAGTTTGCAGTAGCATTCTAGAAGAATTGTAGGAGCATGGTCCTTCTACACTTCTTACAATCACAAATCACCTCACCTTAGTGAGCTGGAAATGTTTATATGAATGTGTATGTCTTACCATGGTGACAATAAGCACACTCTGTTGCCAGGCAGTACAGCACAAAAGAAAGGAAGACCTTCTCCAAAAGTGGAAGTAAATGAATTAAGTGCACCCTGGCATCCAGCAAAGTTAGATGCCAGAAGTGGTCTGTGATCTTGCCCAAACTGTTCCTTTCAAAGCACTAATTGTAGATGACTCTGCTGGCTCTGACTATGATAAATTTAATTTTCTTCATAGTAGCTAGTATGGGACTATCTTTTGGATTTGTACTGAAAACAGTGTTGGTAATACAGAGATGTTTTCATTATTGCTGAGCAGTGCTGACCCAGAGCCAAGGCCTTTTCTGCTCCTCACCCCACCCCACCAGCAAGTAGGCTGGGGATGCACGAGGAGTTGGGAGGGGACACAGCTGGGACAGGTGACCCCAGCTGACCCCAGGGGTATTCCAGACCATACATCAGTGTGCTCAACATATACAGTTGGAGGAAGAAGAAAGTGGATGGGAGGACATTCAGAGTGATGGTGTTTGTCTTCCTAAGTGACCGTTATGCGTGATGAAGCCCTGCTTTCCTAGGGATGGCTGAACCCCTGCCTGCCAAGGGGAAGTGGTGAAAAGATTCCTTATTTTCCTTTGCTTGTGGCTTTTGCTTCACCTATTAAATGGTCTTTATCTCAGCCCATGAGTCTTCTCACTTGTACCCTTCCGATTCTCTCCCCTATCCCAACAGGGGAGAGTAAACAAATGGCTGGATTAGTTGCTGGCTGGGGTTAAACCACAACAATGACAAAACCAGTTATTCATAATGACAAAACCAAGTTCTGTTGAGAATGGGATAGCTGAATGCTTTTTTCACTGTGAAGTTCTTTTTCCACTGTCAACCCCAACAATTTCATCTCAGCAGTACAAAAATTCAAGGGTCTCCTCCAGATGCTGTTCACACGCTACTGTCTTGCAACCTGGCTTCCTTACTGATTAATTTTCTTTATTGTCCAATTTAAACCTCCCAGCCACGCACTGTGGAGGGAAATGTTGTGAATTGGATAATACTACAAATTATAGGATATGCAGTAAAGTGAATGGACAGTGGAGATAACATCTGGAAGTAAACACAAAGTATTTAATTGTGTTAGGTGAACACTGTGAGTCACCACACAGCTGCATACAAAATGCAGAGAAAAGGCAACAGTTTTGTGGAAAGTTGGATGGAAATATATGTCAAAAAATAGGAGAACACGAGAGAAACAACTGCAGAATGGTGCTTTGTGTTAATCTAAATCCTATAAAATCCAATATAAATGCTGAACTGAAAGGGTTACTGCCTTTTAAAAACGCAGGATGTGAAAGTCAGAGAGGCTAGGGTTAGTCCAAAGTCACACAGTGAGTCAGTAGCTGAACTGAGAGTGTCTAGAAGTGAAAGTACTGTCCCAATGAAAAAAAGATTGTAATTTTCCAGGCTTCAGTGGAACAAAAATTTTTCCTTGGTATCTCTCCTAGTTTCTACTCCTCTATCCTGTTTGTCAGATCTTTGTTCAATTGCTCCATTTGGAAATTCCCACAGAGAGTCTTGACATCATTTATCATTTAGATGAAGAAGGTTGCTTAAATGGAGATGTATAACATTTGAAGTAACTAGTATTAGCAAAAGCTTCATGTAAAGAACCATCTATCTAACTGAATCCAAAATCCATCAATAACAACTCGTAGAGTGTCTGCACCACCAAACTCAAAGCTGAACCCTGTATCAAGCTTTAAATTCAACACACATTGCTCTTCTGATTTGGATATATAATTTGTGCAATTTAATTAATTTACTTTTATGTCATGTTTTGTGAGCTAAATATGAAGTTTCCCAAAGGAACTTCAAAGCATTGTTAATATTTATTATTAATAAATATATGATAGTTCCCCACAGTACAGTATGTTTCATGTGTATAGAAATAATAAAGATCACTATAATGAAAAATGTCACATAGTAATCTGGAAACAAAACCCCAGATTCTAACACCACGTTGAAAACTCTCCATTGCTCAAGATCTTTATTTAGCCTGAATTTGTTTAAGTGTAGTGAAGCTCTTGGATGTAGCTCTCCAAAGACTGCAGTTGGAGACATCACAGCTAGCTTAGATACAGAGGGCTGCTGTGGAGGAGCAAGAGTGGACAAGCTGGGAGCAAGGCTGGCAGCAAGGTGAGCTGGGACAGTCCTTCACCAACAAGGACTCAGTCCCACAGCATGGGAGCAAGAGCAGGCTTGGTAAGAGTAACCAGGGTCAGTCAAGTGTGCTGTGACCTCCAGACAAGTCCATAGAATTAAGGCAGGTCCAAGGTCATGCCAAAAATTCAAGCCAGTGAGCTGGGTCAGGTTTACCATGGTACATAGCCAGGCAGGGCAGGCTTATGGCACAGCTCAGGCAAGGACCAAGAACAAGCAACTGAGCTTCAATGCATCTCCCAAACAAAACGGTGCTGCTCCTGTGGAAGTATCTCTCAGTCCTTCCTCAGAACATTGTGATCCAAGGGTACAGAGTGATGCCTGTCAGAGCTGCCCTTGAACACGGGCAGCGAAACTTTGCGTGGAGGAGAGTAGGTTGCAGAGCCTGTTGGTGCGCTTGGGACTGACACTCTGCAGACACTTGCGGTTAGTGAAACGAAGCCCAGAAGAGAGAGCTTTCTGAAAGCCCCACTTCAGATAGAGCATAGGCTATAGGATAAGGGCGGAAACGAAAGCCCCTACGTTGCCTTAGGCAGCAGAATAGACCTGAGTAGGGATTCATGCCACCTAACCACGATAATCTAAATGCCACGTTT
Source organism: Falco punctatus (assembly GCF_963210335.1). NCBI lineage: Eukaryota > Metazoa > Chordata > Aves > Falconiformes > Falconidae > Falco > Falco punctatus. Next base: position 87,286,414 of record NC_137582.1, on the reverse strand, counting down.
CTTTTCCAAGCTCAGAGTCCAAGCTATGAGAAAATAAAAAGAGTGATTTATCCCATCCCAAGAAAGGTTAAAGTTATTATGCTCTAATGTGCTCCTCACTGTAGCAGGAGTCATTCTGATTATTTAGGACTAGACATCTTAAGTCTGGTTGGAAAAATTTATGCGATGTGTCCCCCACCTACCAAGGCAAGAAGGTCACAGGAGTAATTTCTGGCCTGAAAATACTTCTGAATGCTGAAGATATAAAACCTGCTTTGACTCTAGGGGTGATTTCAAACCAACTTCAAATCAGGACCTTTCAAATCAGTTTGAATGACATCAGTGCAGACAGCATTATGCTCCGTATCTCAGTAATTTGCTCTGTTAATTTCTCCCTGCAGTAGAAGATCACTCTAGCATTTTGGAAGCAAACATATTGCAATTCAGGCTGTTCTGAATAGCAGTTGAAAAACCTCCAATGTAATTGTTTTGTTTGTTTGACTGGTCAGTTATGTATATTTACAACCAGGGATGCATGATGCTTCACAGATGATTATATTTCTGAATAAATTCCTGACAAGAATAACTAATATGTAGAATGTTTTTATTTCTTTGTTGTTCAAGGACCTACAAAATAATGAAAAAACAAAAGCTTTTCTGTCGTACATGATACACAGGAAAAAATCTTTTTCAGTAAAACTATAACAAACATGTAATGTTCTGGTTGAATTAAGAAAAGAAAAGCAAACACAGCATTTCTGATGAAGAATCTGATTCTGTAGAACTGCTGAAAAGAAGCTAACCTTTCACAAAAAATGTTTTTTTGTTCCTTTTATTTTATAAAGAAGAGATTAGAAGGAAGGGATGAAGAACAGACGTTTTCTATTTTAATTTTGTTAAAGGTTGTCAGTGAAAACAGAACTTCAAGACTCTTTGATTTGCTGTGTGGATTTCTGTTTTAATGTTAATTCTTGACAGGTTCCTTCCTTCAGCATACACACATTTCTCTGTTCAATAAAGTGCAGATTTTCACTCCTACCTTTTTAGTATTTTGTACATTCTAGCCATATAGAATAAGGACACTTAATTTGTATTTGTCTACAGTGTCTAAAGAAATTGTATCTTAATCTGCCTAGTTTAAGATATGTCCACAATGTAATTCTGAGCATAGATGCCAATTTTCTTATACTCCTTAATGGTGATTACAGCAGCAAAACACAAGTCTACAACTTCCCTGTCCTGACATTCCCAGTTTGCTTCTTTCCCGTCCCCGCAGAAAGTAGGGCCAGGGTTGAACTGGGTTGCTCAGACCATCTCCTGTGAGGTAGAAGAATTCAGGACTGACTGATATTGGGACTCAGTGCCCATCTTTCTTGAAGAGTTTTCTGCTGCCAAGCGTTGGTCAGTGATGATGGGTGGTTGTCTGTGGCTTGGCTCACTTCTGTTTCATTTTGGTTTTGGACAGCTGATGCCTCAGCCACTGAAATGAATGAGAATTCTTTCAACACCTTACTGGAAGCAGGAACCACTCCAGACATTATCTTTCACCCTAGGACAGTAGTGACTTGACTCCCTCCTAGCTTATAGGGTAGTTTTTATTCTAAAAGATTTGATGACCAAAACCTCTGCTTTTCCTGACTTACAGGAAGCTGTAAGACTGACTTACAGTGAAGCTAAGGAAGTGAATACCACCCTGTCCCATCAGAATCTGCTGCCTATAATCAGGGAAGCACCCCAGAACAAACAAGTCTACAGATGCTTCTCCTGGGCTGACAACATGTCCTCATTGCAATCCTTTGCTTGAGATCTCAGCATTTCAGCAAACGAGAGGCAGATATTGAAACCCAAACACTCACAGGCGATTGGTATCTCACTGTCATTGGCATGCGGTGCTAATCCAGTCTGATGCCACTACTGACATTGATGAAGAATTACCATGATAGGTGTGAGAGTTAATCACATACCAAAGTGCAGCTTGTTGCTTAAGCATCCAGAACTCCCCACCCCATGCAATACTTACCAGAGAATTACCATACCTGACAGATGTACCAAATGAATGGAGTAATCATTTCCTTTCATAGAAAGATGGTTTAAATGAAGCACGTTTTGCTGCTTTGGCTGAAAAGTATGAAAATACTCTATTAACATACCCAATACGAAAAAAGATAGTTAATAGATGCAGGCCAAAAGGTACCTTTTGGGTCTGTGTCTCTCGTTGGTTTTGTTTTTGTTTTTGTTTTTCCTAATAGCAATGCTTTCCTTCTGGGAATTTTTATCTTTATTTCCTTCTGGAAACCATCATCTTTTGAAAAGAGCCAGTGGCACAGGGGGCAGTCTGGGACATTTTCAGTTTGCTTGAATGAGAAATGCAGCTAGGCTGGTAGTGGTACTTTTCAGGGCAGGGAAATGATTGTATTATAACTGTGGGAAAAAATGCAAAGCATCATTTGTATGGACCTAAGTTTGGTACCTTCCAAGGCAAAAATATGACACAATTGTGATCAATAATTGCAAGGCTTCAAGTCAGTCCTAGCTAGGACAGCTATTGCGAAGAACCTGCACGGAGTCAAAGGATATTAATGGCATCTTTTCCTCTGTAGCTTTTTTGAAAATAAAGTATTTGATATAAGCAAAATTAATCTGCATGATGAATGCATGCAAAGGGGCTCTCCCCTTTGCTGCCTTTCTGCTTCAGTTGTTTGTCACTGACTACCAGACACTTTTATTTAAATCCCTTAATGACTGGGAATGGAAACATAGCTCTGTGTGGCTTCCATGCTACCTAAAACCTGAGTTCATTCTCCCATCTATGACACAGATTCTGGGTGATATTAATCTCCCCCTGAGCATTCACTGGCCTTTTATCCCTCCTGCATTAAATGCAAGTCTTGGGGGAAGGGGCTTTTCCCACATTACATGTGCTTGTATGTATGTAATTGCAAACACAGAGCATCCAGCACAATACATCCCAGGTCTTGGCTGGGGCCTCAAGCTGTTACTGTAGCACAGAAAAAGAGGGAAAGAGACAAATGTCTGGCTAAACAGCCAAATGAATGGAGATAAAGAAAATCATGACTGAGGAGAACTGGTTGGAATAATGGGACTGGTTCAATTATGAAAAAGAGGACTGAAAAAACAGAGAGTGCTCTATGCTCTGACTAGAACAAAAACATTTCATTCAGTCTTTAGGAAAAAAACCCACATCTATTGGGAAGAAGAGCAAAAAAATTGAGTACCTGTGGATGCGACACTTCAACTATCCATCATTTCCCATTTTTAGTCACAGGTTATCAAATACTTGAGAAATGGTTCAGGCATCAGTAGTGGCTTGAGAGTGGATCAGGGCTGTGCACCAACTGCCAAGAGTTAACAGCTTCTATTTTAATACCTTCCTGCTGGCCAGTGAAATACCGATCTCTTAGACAAACCTGCTTAAGTGCAAGAGGATGGCCAGTGCTCCTTAAATTAGCAGAGAAGGGCGTAGGAGGTATTGCAAAGATTCAGAGGTATTTGTGAAATGTTGAGAAAGGTAATATTAGGTGAAAGCTGTTCCATCTTTCACAGCAAGGCAGTGAGCCAGCAAAGTGCTGGCTACCTAATTGCTGGTGAAACCTCACTTTCTCAAAGAAGGGATGTTTTCAGCTATAGCTTTTAGTTACAGGTATTTCTCAGCCCTCACTATAAGATGCAAAGATGCTGTTGATATGGGAAAGAAAATATTGAGGGATGGGAAGGTATCAGCAGTTCGTCGAGTAGAACACTTCTGGAGTTCTCCTCTATCCTTAATTTCTCTAAGCTGTATCAGAGAGTTTTGCACACAGAGATCTGCAAAGCCCTGCTTAGTATGGCATGACTGTACTGAGCAAATAAGCAGAACTGGGGGTGGGAAAAAACCAAAAAACCTAGCATTATAGCTAATGGCAGGACTAGATAGCCTCCCATCTAAGCACGCTTCTGGTTATATATTACTTATGCCTCAGGGAAGTCTTGTAGGGTAAATTAGTATTAATTTACACTAATAATTTTCAAATGAATACATTTCAGTAATTTTAATGAGATTTCAATTTGCTTAACCAATTAGAGAAGCTGAATCAAAGAGAGTTCCAATGATCCAGGCTTACCCTGCCTTGGATCACATGAGACACTGTGTGGGTTGGGGTGAAGAACATGTCCTTGTATCAGGCTGCATGTCCCCATGCAGAAGTTGGGATGCTGGTGGGACTGAACCACTGTTCCCTCCTCCTGGCACATGATAGTTCCTACAGCAGCAGTCTAAGAGGGGAACTCAGGGACTGCATCCCTCTTGGAATTTTTTACTTGTTTCAAAAAATACTTCATCAGAAACAATAATCCTAGCCAAACTTGGTGTCCTGTCATCATAGGATATCAGCCAGCCCACTTCCTTATCTTGTTTGCAATGTTAGTTGCATGATAGAGATTGAAGGCTGTAGTTAAAGGACTTGGTTTCCTCACCTCACCAGCTTTGGATGAAATTTCAGGTGCAGCACAGACCTTTTGCTGGTGTTCTGCTCTGGGTGTCCCAGGTATTATCCTCAAGCAAAAGCTTTTGTTGCAGGATGAGGAATGAACACAAGCCAGCTGGGAATGTACCCAGGCCACCACTGTTCTGAACTGAGTTTAATATGGTTGCTCAGAAATGGAAAATTATTCTACTTTTTACAGGGGAATACCTCTGAACTGAAATCCTCCCACCATCTAAGATAGCACAGTTGTTTGGGACAAGTTCTAATGGATGTGATCATGTGAAACCATCTAGTGGGTTAAGAGGCATCTTACGCTGTGCCTGTAGTGCAGTTCTTACGCCTTCACATTGATGTTATGGAGAGTAGAGCCCTCATCATCCATCTGTTCACCCGTAATAAATCATGCAAGCCATCCAACCCAGATTTCTCTTCTCATTGCTTCTATATAGATCAAACCCTCATGCTATATATACTGCCAGCATATTATAGAATTATTTGAAATTTATTTAACCTCTGATTCACTAATCTTACCTAAAACTTAATTATACATGGAACCAACCACTCCTGTCACTTTCCCACTCACCCAACATGTAAAGCTGATTCATTGTCACTCCAAACTCATTATGTTGCAAATAATTTTATGTTCCTCAACCTCCACAGAGACCTTCCCTACCAATTAATACTTTATATAAATGTTTTGTGAGAACTAAATAGGAGAAGAATGGCAAATAATGTTTTAAGCATTGTAAACTACTTTCTAGAAGTTTTTATCCAAAGGTAACACATAGCTATGAAGGAAATGTGTAGCTCCCCATTACTGTGAAATGAAACAGATTGCTCCAGAATAACCCTTTGAAAGTCAGCATGCTTAGTCTAAATTGAAAATCCTTAAATGCACTGGGGTTGCTAATTGTTCATGGCAAGACTGCTAAATATGTAAATTTCTAATTAAAATATAAATTAATCCTCACAAACTAATACCTGCTATCTGCAGAATGTTGAGCAGAAGTTTTATGCCACTAATTAATCGCCTATTAGCTTTATTTACTTAAGTATATAATTCATGCCGCTTTGTTTTTTCTAATATGAAGCAGTAACATTTTTTTAATGGCATCACTCTAAAATAATTCCTGTCCTTTCTAACCTTTCCTTTGTATTTTAGGCTTTTTGGGTTGCTTTTAACATGTTAGTAGGTTAATTGAAGGCATTTTTCCATTATTAACTCCATATTTGATGTCATGGGGTAGGAGGAGAAAGAGTTGGGAATTGCTTTGAAGCATTCAAAAAAAAAAAAAAAAAGTCAATACTCATTATATTCAGAGTCTTGATGGATTAGATAATTATTTACCATTCCCAACTTTGATTGTTTTATAGGACAGTTGAATAGAATATAACTGTTGTATTAAAAGATTATAAAGTTCTTTCTGGATTAATAAAGCATTATAAATGCACTAGCATTCATCTCACAGGTATGAATGTGTCTGAATATGACATTGTCTGTGCTTCAGGCTAGTTTTCTAAGGGAAAACATGACTTTTTGTCCTATTGTGTGTATAATGTTACCATGTAATAAATAGTATGTGATGAATTATCAGCAACAGTGGCAAGAGAAAGGAAAACTACACGTTATTTACGAATGGGACTGTAACAATTTCAATTGAAATTCAGCAAGGGATGCTGTTCAGTAAGAAATTCCCTGCCATCAAATATCATTACTGGGCAGCTTTCTAGTCTATTTTTGTCATGTGCCTTTTCCAATCTGTCCTCTGAATGTAGCTGATGGATTAATTTTCCCTCTTCAGGTATGGCTGCTTGGAGAAAGCTACCAACCACCATAAATTCATAGCAAAGCTGCTCTGCTGACTTGGTTGTGTCTGGTGCTCCTCCCAAGGGCCAGCTTGATGCTTGCACTAGATCCTCTCTCTGTGAGGAACTGTTCCCTAACAACAGATGGGGTAAGCAATCATTTGCCTGAGCAAATCAAGAGAAAGAATCCACTTCAACCTTTCCCGCTGGGATCAATTCCCACTTTCCAAATGCCACATGCAAAGCAAGTCCTGCCAACTGTTTGCAAGCTGCTACTCCAGTCTGGGATTTGTTCCCCCACCACCATGACTCATGGAGCCTGGCTTGTTCCAGTGTCCTGTTTACTGATAACATTAACTTTTACGGTATTACAGTGGTAAATGTTTACGGCTGGTCTTTGCTGGATTAATCTTTAATGAGGTTTTCACTTAGCACAACTGTATGCTTCCTGACCGGGATCTTGCAGTAACCTGTGAGGAATTAAAATGCTAATTCATGCCACTCCTGACTTGAATTAGCTTTCTGAGAACAACAAACACTGGTCAAAATGACAATCAGTTAATTTGATATCAGCTTAGCCCCCACCCCAGAAGGAATCTACCCAGGATGGGACAAATCGATAATGAACTGTTCTATGCTGAAAATTGTTCTCCTTCTTGCAAATTGTGATCATCTATTTAATGGGTAAAGAAATGAAAATGGGACTATTTGAGTTTATTAACAAGTATCCCGCAGGGTGTTATATCGCAGTGCCTGCTGAGATCTGCAATTAAAGTAAAAAAGAGGGGTTCATTTCACAACAGGAGTTTGGGGTTTCTTGGTACAGTGTTTCTTGGTTTAGTGTTTAAGATTGTTTATTGCCTTCACTGTGTATAAACTTCATTTGAGCGTTGCTGTTTAAAGTTTGATCTTTTATTTAAACCTATCTTTGGGATGTGGAGGAGGCTCCTAGGTGAGTCCTTGAGGAACTTGCAAGGCCAGGATCACTTCTCAGAGAAGAGCTTAGGGTGCAGGTGGTAATTATTAATACTGATAAAAAACCCACATTCATTGTACCTTCCCCCAGACTTGTTGCACCACATACTTGGTGCAACCGCTACGCTTGGAGGTTTACATACCACTGGAATATTAACACAATGTCCTGTCAGGTAGCATGTTGTGGGATCCTATACATATTAGCTGTAAATCTAATTGCTTTGAGTCTTATGCTGAATTGTACATTGACAGCAAAATCCAATTCACATCCCAGCCTCTCTTGTTCTAGTGATTGCTCCCTGATGTAGGTCTTCTTACCCATCCTAAAAAGTCCCTCTGGTTCTATTGTTATGGTAGGATTTAGGCACTGGTAGCACACTGTATGCTTCCTTTTCTTTTAGATGTTACCTAGATCCTCAGCTGTTAAAAATCACAGTAGTTCAATTGACTATAGTGGAACCATGCCAATTAAAAATGTTTGAAGACCTGGCAAATTAAAGTCCTTTAAATCTATTTTAATGAGTTCTGCTATTCCATTCTTATTTTTAATTTTATCTTTATGATTAATTTCTCAGAAGAAGACCAACAATCTTTTAACCAATGAATGTAGTGAATAAACTTTTATGGATTTTAACATGCAATAAAAATTTCTGCTAGGCACCATTTAATAATAAACATCCAATGACTTACAAGAAATTCCTTTCTGTGCTGTAGGTGGTTTGCGAGACAAGTACCAGACTGCATGGGTCATTGGACTGCCCAGAACAGCAGTTTCTGCTTATATAGGGAAGTTCCCCAAACAGTTTCAAACTGTGTGAGTCTCATCCATCACTAACATGCAGAAATCTCTTCAGCTGAGTGAAGCAGCTGCTTAAAAGTACTGAGTACTTTAGGAAGCGTAGTTTAAAAAAATCATAATTCACTAGAAATTTCTAGAGACTTAAGTTGTCCAGAAATATCCATAATTGATCAGAATCTTCCCTTTTGTTGGTTAAAAAGCCACCAAAAGTGTTTTTATAAAAATAAACCCCCACTCTGTTATATTATTCTGCAGTAGTTTTACTGCTTATATAGAGCCTTTCACCTGGAGTTCTCAGAATTACTATAACTAAAAGATCTACCACATTTATTAAGGATACACTTTTATCGGTCTGAATGTACTGAAGAAGCTAGGCTGGATTATATTAAGTTTACATAAAAGCAACATTTCTAATTCTAATAGTGTTCAGAGCATGAGAGCTGTGTTTGTGGAAAGGCAAAAGGTTCTTGCTGAAGATCAAGCAGGGCCATGCCCCTGGTGTTTGATGATTTGATGTTGCTGAGCTGTTCCATGCTTTGTTAGAGACATAAACCTTCTTGCTGTTGCCTCACACATTTTCATTCCCCTAAATGTCTGCTTACAGCATAGATGTCTTTTAATGTATTTTTTTTAATTAAAAGGCAGTATTGTCAATACATAATTAATGATACATATTAATGAAACCCAAAGTTTTAGAATTTTAAAGATAGGTTTTACTTTTTAAAGATAGGTTTCACATTATTACAGTGCACGTCTAACATACTGTCTTTACATGCAATGGGGTAAAATGGGTGCTTCCAGGCACAGTTCATCATATGTGTTTTAGAAAACAACCTTAGGGTGTCTGTGTCCTACATGACAAAATAAGATGAAATTGCAATGCAGTTTGGCCAAACACATGAGCTCTCTCCTGTACTTGTATGCCTAAGTGGAGTCCCTTCAGTACCCTCACAATGCTGTCAGAAATGAAGCACATTTATGCATAGATATGAATTCAGTGCGATGTGTAATGATGTAGGAAAGCTGGTGGGGGAAGGACACAACAGACCTTGCTCATTCAATCACAACTGTTTGAAATGACATTTGGAAGGTAGCAACAGGCAACACTTAACATTTACGAGGAATTGCCTCCTTGCACTCCTGGGGCATTAAGTGTTCATTGCTGTCTGTGTAGGAGGGGTAGTGTGTGGAAAGTGTAATTTGCAGCAAGTATTTACTGTTTCTAAAGGTTTGTTGAATACCAAGAGATTCTTTCAGTTTTGTTCCTGGAGAGGGGTTTTCACTTGCAGAGAGGAAAAATTAGCTAAATGTATATAGAATGAAATGTGGAGCTGGAGAACCCTTTACCTAGAATTATGCTGCAGTTCTAATCTAGTTTACCAGAAAGCACATGAACTCTGTTGGAGTCTGATGTTTTTTGTTGATGTATTTTGAACTGAAAACTTCCCTGTTTGACAGTTATCTATACACAAGGCTATTCTGTTATCTGCTAATCTGCCACCAAGAATTAAGTCTTATACAGAACTTTGCTGCTCCACTTGAATAGTCAGCAGAATGTCAGCTTCATGGTTGTTTTTTTTTTTTTGTGTGATCCATCTCCATGTTCCCAACCTGATCTTTGGAACAAATGGAGGAGAGAAAGTTAAGCCTTTGGACTCTTAGTGTTTCATGGCATGGTGTGATTATGAGCCAGCTTGACCCAGCAGATGCGTAGCCTGCTTACTGTGACACTATGCCTCATGGTACAAATGGGGTGTTGTTGCTATAAATTTTTATATCCCAGACTTCTATGACTCTTCAATTATCACCTCTGCATTAGGCCTTTCTGCATTTTCTCTTGGTTATTGGGAAAGCTGGAATGCTCAAAACTGCTGAGAAGTACTTCTAGAACATGTGAGTGAGGCTGAGAATCCCCCTTGGTCCTTGTGTCTCTGTTCATAGCCAGCTTCCCTGGGTTTTAGATACAGAAATTTGTCCTTTTGGTGTTTTGTGAACTACCAAAAAAAAATAAAAAGGACTCATCTTAGACTTTTCAAGTTGCAGAGGTTGCAGATAAGCACAAAGAAACATGCTGCCAGTAGCTTCAGTTACATTAGCCCAGCTCAGGATGTGCAGTTCTGAGTAAATGGCAAAGCTGTGCTGAAAAAGTAATGTCAAAAGATGTCTTTAAGCTCTTTCTCCAAAGGTACAGCATGTTCTGGCCCATTCCCATATATGCAACAAAAATTATAATCAGGTGCAGAGATAGCTAGGTAAAGAAAGGAAAAGCCAAGGCCTATCTCTGCTAGCAATGCCCCTGTGGATGCAGCCATGGATCCCTTTTGCCTTTGTTGCTGCGGTGGTACACAGCTGATTCGTGCACAGCCTGTTGTCCACCAGGACCTTCAGGTCCATGCCAGCAAAGCTGCCCCCTGGAACATTTTTTAGTTTCTGTTTTTGTTTAGAAAATTTGCATTAAATACAAAAATTTTGTAGATATATTAATAAACATATATTTGAAATTTCTGGCAAAAAAAAAAAAAAAATTTAAAAGTATCTGCCGAGTCTTATTCCCTTTCCAGCTCTGCAGAGGCAATGACTACTTGAATGATTCTTCAGTCTTCCATCGAACCTTCCATCTATAGATGAAAGCAAACAAATGACCCAATTCCCAGAAAATCTGAGCAACATGAATTTACTTTATTTCTCTGGAAACTAAACTTCCCACTTAACTTACCAATGTCACTGAATGTGTAGCCTCAAACAGCTCTTGAATAGATAACACCCATCTCTTGATAGAACCTACTGCGTTGTTGGGTGTATTATTTACTGTCTGTGTAACAGTTTAGGCTTTTCAGATACAGAGTGCTACAGTCATTCAGGAGAGTTCAGTGAAAAATGGAAACAATTCTGTGGGAGGCTATCACAGAACATTTTCCTACTTTTTGATGAAGTTTTAAATTTCCTGACAGTCTCTGGTTTCCTTTCCAAAGATCCCTGCTTTCTCTTTGGGTATGTGGCACAGGTATAGCTGAACTGGTTAATAAAGTATTTCTTGTGTGTCATTAGAAGTTTTTAAAACATAAAATGTGGACAGTCTGGACCTGAACTAGACATTGATAGATAGGAAAAGGTTTATGGCTATTCCCTGTGATCTACCTGGCTGTCATGTAAGAGCACAAACCCTCTGCCCAAAGCCAATCTAGATGTTCCTTATGCCTGATCCCCTCCTCCTACCCCAGCTGGCTGGTAGGTATTAGCTGCATCTAGTGGTGTTTGAAAGATGACATCTTTCATGAATTCCTTATACCCTTTTCCATGACTGACTTGGCAATTTGTGTGCCAGTACATGAACATTATTTTCATTCCCCATAAGCTTTTCTGGTGTCCCAGTGGGGTACATTTCCCAGACCCTGGCCCTCATGAATATTCATGCTGAAGGAAGTGAATCCCTCGACAGGTGGATTCACTAGGAGGCAGGCATCCTCTGCATCTCCCTCCCTAACAACACTCAAGGCCTTCCAGGGCAGAAAAATGGTGATATTTTGCTTGTGTTTGAATGCGTGTTTCTATTATAAGCTGGGGAATAATCAGCTGTGTGAACTGTGCTTCAAATTAAAACCTTTATGCTACAGAAGAGGACAGTTATTTTTTTTCTCACCCTGTTTGGTTTATATGTGTAGAGGTTTAGCATTTTTTACTCAGCCAAAACAAATTACTTTCTGTGGTGGGATTCTTTTTTTCCCTTTACAGCCTGGGCATGTAGAAAAAAATGTGAAAACAATCAATGCCAGCTGAAAGATGGATACATCCTCTATTGAGTAAACAAAGTTACTGTGTATTGGCAAAAAGTTCCCTGCACTGGATCCTTCCTTGGACTCAAGTTGCCAGCTCCAATAAATCAGTATGCTGGGCTTCTACTTAGTCAATGTTTCTAGACAGCAACTAGAGAGTATCATACGTTAAAGTGTAATGAATCGTATCAGTAAGTAAGTCTACTCCTACCCTGTGTTAGAATCTATCATTATAACAAAGTGGCTGTCATCCTGATGTACGGGGGGACAAGACAGTCACCTGATAGATGGGTGCATCCTTTCCTCCCCAGTGAAAATACCCTGAGCTGGCTGAAGAGGAAAGTATCCCTCTTTTTTTATCCATGTGGCCTGCGTTTGAGACATGTACATCAAGAGCAGAAGGTTTTGTGGGGAGGAAGAACAGGGGATTTGACAGATATTTTACCTGTGATCATGAAAACAGTTTAATCACCTAAACAAGAGGGTTTAATTGTAAGATCTCTTGCTGAGAAAAGGCTTTGTTCATTGCCTAGGTGCCAGCTTGCAGAGTGATTATGCCACACCTGCCTGCAATGAGGGGCTGCCCAAAGCCCCTTACAGCTTAAATACTGGGGAAGAAGAGGGTTCCTCAGAGGAGTATGGAGGGAGTAAATGGTTTGGTGGAGTGTGAACTGGCTGCAAAGGGGCTTTGGTGCACATAGGTATATTCCAGGGCAGAACTTGGGTGGATAAGGGATTGTACATAGCTGGCTGTACTTATGCAATGGGGAATCTCACTTGGGGTCTGTGCCTTTGTATGCCATATTTAATCACCTAAATCTCTGATGCTTGGAAGTCCTCTTCCCACACTGAAAGAGTGGGCTCTGGTTCTATCAATTACTATTTCCGGTTGTAATTTGGCTCAGAAGAATGCCTGAATAGTCCAGCTAGATTTGACATTTAGCTCATTCTGTGGGTGTTTTTTGTTTTTGTGGGATTTTTAAGCTTATTACATCTAGAATGAGTGAGTTTCAATACATCTGGTGGGGCACAATGACTAGACAGGGACAGCTCTGTAAAGTAGTCATGTCTTTTGTAGACCACTGCATTAAGCAGGATGCACATGACTAGGCAAAATGAGCTCTCTATGTCCCAAAGGCCATCTCTTATTTGTACAAAGTAGGCTAGCAGTTGCAGTGGGAAGAGCAGCAAAGAGGAAGTCAGCAGCTAATTTCACTGGTTAATATAATCTAGAGTCAAAATCAGAAATGCTCACTGATGGACTGGTCCTTCACCTGTTAGGCTGTGCTACCTTTCCATCAACATTAGACAACTGGATGGAGAATGCCTATCAAGTCTTTCCTCCCTCAAATGTCTTTGAACAACTAGTGTTTTAAATGAGCTAGATGAGGCTGATGAACATCAATCAGAAGTCAAGTGCTGATGGGATCACAGAAACTTGTGTGGGTAACTTTTGGCACCTGTGTCCTGGAAGCTGGACATTAGATGGGGAATAGCATTTCTTTTTGGTTTCACATTTGAAGTGCATGATTTAGTGCAACTAACAAAAAAACCCAGTTTGTTATTCTAGTGCATATTCCCTTGATAATTGTCAATCACAGTGAAGCTCTGCAATTGTTTTGATGTAGTATCAGTTATCTCCTGCTTAATCAAATTGTGCTCCTTTTTCCTCAGGCTCTGTGCAGGGAGCAGATGGCACTTTTGTATTATACCACAAAAATGTTTGGCCTCATCATAAGGAGACACTTGGCAAGAGACATGGTAAAGTGCTGCTGCAGATGCCCCAGCTGAGTATTACCACAGGAGATGCTCAAATACAGTTTACTAAGATCATTTTCTCAGGTTTTTTTTTGGCATAACCAGCAGGTACTGAGCTGGCTGGAGGTTGAAGCCCAGAGACATAGCCAGCTTTTCTTGAGAATAAATTCTTCATCAGGAGTAAAACTGCCTCCTTTCTTAAGACACCCGTTGCAATCTTCTTTAAACAAAAAAGTGGTGGTAATGCGAGGATGAACCTGAAGGAAAGGATGACTTGGAGAGTGAATAGTACTCCTGTGCATGAAACAGAACAGTCTGAGCTGCTGATTATCCTTTTGCTTAAGAGAACTGAATTACAAAATTTCCTGGGGGACTCCACTGACAATTTCAAGGCTCATGTCTTAGTTTTTCAAAGCTTACATAACCATTTGGTCAGGAAATACTAGGATAAGGCACAAAACCTCTTGAAGTCCAAAACTTGGTTTTGAAGGGAAGTAATTTCTGAAGACACAATTTTAAGGGTGCTTCTTAGAGTGTGCGAAATGCACTCCTAAAGAATATCAGATTACTTGATCTCAAAGATTCCTCCAAAGCTGATTCTGATAACGAAGGATGCTGTATGCTCAGAATACACCCTATGCTCAGTGATCCATTTTGCCCCAGAGGATCACAGCTGCTGCTTGAATTCTGCACAGAATTCAATTTCTGATATCTCCAGGACATGGATCATTAAATCATTTGAAAATCAGAACACAGACCTTGCACTGGCACAAGGAGCCAGTGAAAAGCCAAATGCAAGATCGAAGCATAGGCTGAGCCATGGAGCGCTGCACTGTTGCAATAGGTACCAGATGGAGTCTTTTATCATATTCAAATTCAACTTCAAATATGGTAAATCTGGGTGTTGCAGCCTGAAGCTTACAAACACATGGTCCAAATCTTTTTTTGGTTGGATGGGAAACAATATATTTGAAAGCTAAAAGCAAAAGGCATTTGGGAAGCTAATACTGGGGAACTGCCCTAGTCTTGAGTAGTTGAACAAGACCTTTCAGCTGCTCTGTAGCCTGATGAAAGAGGGATGAATGCCTTAGAAGGCAGAAAAGATGATATTTTGTCAATTTTTTGAAACTTCTGTCTTGTCACCTACATTCTGCCTGAAAACAACTCAAGTGAGAGGACCCAGCCCATGAACGTAATTCCCCACTGATATTCAGATATATAGTTGTAGTAGACATCACTGGGCTGCATCAGTTGTTGGCTCAGACAACTGAGTTCCCCAGTGATAGTGTTGATAATCCAATAGCAATCCCTTGCTCTCACTTCACAGAAGACCTTTTCTAGCTGGTCTCAGGGGAAACTTCTTGACACCTACCCTGCTAGATCTGGAGCTTATTCTGGCAAGCTAGTGCTGTTAAAAACCTTGTTCTGTAGGAGAAATGAGATTTGACATATGCAGGTCTAACTATCAGTGGGATGCCTTTTTCACAAGATTTCACTGGGCCTGTTGCTCTATGCTGTCATGCAGAAAGGTGGTTGTGCCAACTTCAAAAGCTGTTTCTTGTTTCTGTCACTTGACACGGAATAAACTGTTTGGGGTTTCCATTTATTTAATATTTTTTTCTTTTATTTATGCTCAAAAAGGCACTTGGATTTTTATTTTTTTAAAAAAATATCTATATCCAGAAGAATTCTATGAACGTTTTATGCTCACTGATTTCATATGCATCTGCTCCTGGACATTCAGCACAGCTGCATGACTGTTCAACTTAGCCAAATGTAGTTTTTTAAATTTCCTGACTGGACGTATGAAACTGAATTAAAGGGGTTTGGAGGAGGTTGTGAATGAGTCATTTGAACATTTCATTTTGAATTAGGCTGATAGGATGAGGAAACACGTGCTTTCTTTTTTGAGGATCCTTCACAAAATCATGGGTAAATTTTGCAATAGGTGGAGCAAAAGAAGACCAAAAGCACTCTTGTGCTTCTCCTCAAGAGACCTACTCCTGATGCCAAGTAGAAGAATAAAGCAACAGTAAGGGAGAACAGCTCGCCACCAGATGATTTTGGTGTGAGCTGACAAGCATTAGGGAAGAAACAGGATCTAAAAGGAAAAGGAAAGCATGTGAAGGCATAGTTTGTGTTTGATTTCCTTCTGCTTTTCATAGAGTCATTTATCTAAATATTTTCTGTGATTCCTTCCAGCTGCTGCTTGAATAGGGCTTCTCTCTTTGCAGCCTCTTAATCACATCAGACTGGCACGGCAACTGCAGGTATCTCAGATACATTAGGACATATGGAATGTCACTAAAAAGCCTCTTTTTAGGCAACAAACTGGAGCCCTAGGGGCATGATTCAGTCTAAGATTGTCACATAAATATAGCTATCTTGGTTCCCACTACAGTTAATGGAGATCTAGTCAATGCAGTCGGTGGATATCTGGAATGATTCGTCTCACCATGAAGTACCAGTAGATTCTGGAACTGGAAGCAGCAAAGCCCAGTAGGCCAATGAAGAGGAGAGAGCAGGTATAAGCCTTATGAAATCCGGAATGCCTATGCTACCTTTTCTTACTGACTTTCACCCTGAAAATGGCTTGAGCTCAAAGGGTGGTATTCAGCCACTTACATTTAGGTATCTTCTGTGAAGCTGTTTATGTGTGATCTAATTGTCTAGTCTCCTTTTGTACTATCTGGCAAGAAATAAATGCTCTAGGGCCAGACCTATCTCATGGGTTTTAAATATCTCGGTAGATGTATAAAACAGATAAGATGAATCAGGTTCCAAAAGTCTGTGTGTTTTTGTGTGTGGTAATTAATACATCCTTTTGGCCAGCGGTATCATTCCACAAAACTTAGAGGATCATTGTCACTTTGAAACATTTGCATCTCTATCAAATTTGGTTTAAACTGGTCTTAGCGTTTGCTACTGCAGAGCTGGTGGGACAAAAGGAGGGAGCAAGACTGCATAGGTACTGAAAGACAGAAGGACCCCTAAACACAAATACCTATGAATCTCCATGAAAAATGCTGCAAGTGAAGCACCCATGAATACATTAAGGAGACAAAGCCAATACACATTGCAGATGCATGTTGTGCTGTTCATTTGTGCTCTCCCTTTTGCCTCTTGGCAGGCAGATATATGCATCTAACACCAGGTAAAGTTCTTCTAATGATGCACACAGACTCATAAATACCGGGAAATTCTCCGTAGCTCACAAGGACAATTTCTTTCAGCCCACCACTTTTTTCCCCATAGAGTCAGAAGAGCAGAAGATGTATTATACTCTAAACCTTTCTCCTGGCTTATGTAATTTAATGTGTCATTTAGTGGGCTCAATTTCTTTTATCAAAGGGGCGGACACCCACTTTTTAAAATAAACGGCATTTCTGTGTGGGCTATTTTACCAACTGACCCCTCACAAATATCACAGGCTCACAGGAAAGAATAAAGTGGTCACTTGGTCTGTCGTCTTGCACCTGGGCAACAGGTACAACAAAGGGCATGAGGACTTGAAATATCAGGTAGGAAGTCAAAACCTCCACTCTACAGATTACAAAAATGGAACAAAATGCACCCAAAAAAAGTGATTTAAGAAACCCAGAACTTGAAAGTGGTTGTATCATTTCTCAGAAAACTCTCAGGGTGTTATTAAAAGTAGAGGAGCAAGAAGAAAAAAAAATACAAACCAACAAACCACCACCTGAGCTACACTAAATGATGGATAAATAATGGAACATTATGATCTCTATAGTACAATGAGATCATATAAAGCAGAAGAGAGTTTTGGACACCAAATTGCCTTGTGGAAGACCAGATAAAACAAAGGCAAAATTAAAGACCATCCTAGTCAAAAGGCCAAAGACAACACATGGCCTCATAAAACTAAAGATGACTTTGTCCATGTTTCAGAAAGGAGTTCACCTGCTATCAGAACCCTTTATTCTGCCTTCTTTCCCAGATACTTTCAAATGCTGTACTGTATTTTAAAATCAAGCTTTTCCCTATCTATAGTATCAACTTATTACAGTACATTGACAGAAATTAATTAATTAGCTAACTGTATGAAGGCCCTGAAGATGAGGTTCTTACTGTAAATATGAGGAAGTTGTGGGTGTTTTCGAGGTAACCAAAACTTCATGTTCAAGGAAAAAAATTATTCTGGACTCGGAGTTTGTATATTCAGCCCTATTCTGCCTAGACTAATGGACATGCAGAGAAAGACACAGTAACATTTAATTGAGATATCTTCAGGGGTTGCACATTTCCCCTATGATACTTTGAAAATCAGTAGAGAGAATGAGGTTCCTGCAGAAGGTGACTTAGATGTTTAGCTGTTTTCTCCTCTACACGTCAATGGATGCTTGATTTCATTGCTTAGGTAAATTACTACTACTAGATGGAGTGAATCTGAACTCCCAGCATGGTGCAGGACTATTTATTAGAAGAACTGCTACATAACAGCTATTATATTTAAATTTAACCTATAGCTTATTCAACAATAGCTCATCCATATAAATTAATCTTTATCTAACTCATTTTGTGATCTCCCACAAAAATGACATTCACTCCCCAAAATAGCCACCTTGTTATGTTTTGTTTCCTAAAATCCACCCTATGTTTGTGGTGTGATCTAACATAGGCACAACTGCCAATGAAATTAGTGTGGGATGCATTTCTCAAAACGAAGAGTAGAACTGGGACTCTTTGGGCTGGGGAAATATTTGCAGTAGAAATAAAGTGGGTTAGATGGTAACTGATTCTGAGCATAGACAAGATTTCTGGTGGGCAGCCTTATTCAGGCAGACCTTCTACAGGGGAAAGAGTAGGTCTGCCTAGCCATAAATGGCAGAATGAAGATGCTAAGGGAATACAGTGCAAGTCTGTGCATGGGTTTTTTTGCTTCTGAAGTGAACAGAGCCTACCTTTCTGAATTGTTATGTATTCTCTAACACACAATAGCAGATGATACAATAGAATTCTCATACCAGAAATTAAGTATACTGATTCCTTTGATGAAATTAGATAACAACAGAATTATCTCATTTTGCTGCAGTTTTCTCTTAGTATGTAAATGACATTTCATTTTTGCCTCTTTTTAGGAAACATGCTGCTTCTGACAACCATATTGTAGCCTAAGATACCTTTGAGAATTGGATTTCAGATGCTTTCAGTTTGGGAAATAGCATTACTCGGTGATAGGTCTCTCCATCCAATCTTCATGTTGAGCATAAACCACTGTCCTGGGGTGTGCCAGCACTGGTGAAATTCCTTTGGATATTCCCACTTCATGGCAGTTACGTACTCTTCCTGCTTTCTCATTTCTGCTGCTGTTAGACTACTGGGAGAAAGGTTCAGCAGAACAAGGAGAACCCCAGGGTGTTTGTTCCCTGAACCCAGAAGGTGCTAGTGCTTCTAATTTCTTTACAGTTTTTTTTTGTCTTTGGCCTCTGCAGAAACAAATAAGCTGTGATCAATGCCGATGAAAGCATTAGCGAGATGATTTCCTCTCCTCCCACCAAAATTATTAACTGGAATGCACAGTCTGAGAAAATCCAATTAAAACTATATCATATGGCTGTATTTCCTTCATCATCTATATAAAGGGATGGATAAAGGGAATCTGCTATTCCCTTTCTCTCCATAATTTAGGTTGTAAAGTCAGTAGTCAAGGTTGTTCTCATCTGGAGTATGATTCTGTTACACTTCACACATTTATCTCATTATTTTTAACAGGTATGGGTAACAGTACTTTTTTCTCTTTAACACATTTCAGTTATACTGTGTGCACTCGGGGTGACTTCACTGTTAGCAACACTACACTACCTGTCAAATTAAGACTTGAAGAGTGGGATTGAAGAGAAATGAATAGAACTTGTAAATTAAAACATTTTCCCTACACCATCTGGTCATGACCTTTTCTTTTCTGAAAACTCAACCTCCTGCCCTGTGCTGTGGGTGAGATATTTTTTAACATGCAGTGTGCAAATCTTGAAAAAAAAACCCTCTGGAGTTTCGAAACCCTTTTACGACTGCCCACAATGATAATAATTCAATCTGTAAAGGACTGTAAACACAAGACTTTCTTGCAGCACAGGACATTCCTACAGTACTAAGAACATTTTTTTCAGTTCTTTCTCCATTGAAAAATGAAAGATGTTTTGCATGTAAAGGCAAAGCTGAAATTGATGTGGATAGGGCAATCTCTGAAGACCTCAGTATTAAGGAAATGGTCAGTCCTGTGTCTTTCATGTCACATGAATTTTTTTTATTGACTTCTGAGGAGTAAGATTAGGCCCACAGACACTTTACCTCCTAATCCATAGCTGCCCACAGCAAGTCAATTAGTTCTGAACAGCTTTACTCATATCAACAAAAATGCTTTAAAATGTGCCTGAGCAACTACATTTGCTATTTCAGCTGGCTAAGCCAGACTATTTGTAAGAATAGAAAAGCAATCATTCCACAGGCCTGGACTGCCGCAGGCCAAAGTTACAGTGGTTCAGCTAAGTCTCTTGGGTTCTGTTTTTGACTGTCCAGTCTCTTATTGAGTCTTGCAAGTCTCTAGAAGTCCATTAGAAATTCTTGCCCATTAGAAGTTCTGATGTCCTTGGATGTCTTTCTCACCTTCAGATCTTTCGATCCTGAGCTTGTCCCATCAGAGGTGACAGAACAAAGGGTGCATCCATGCTTTGACAACTCAAATACTACTTCCAACTGCTGGCAATGGTAAGTTTGCACTGTAAAATGGACAAAATTCAACAAAGGTCTGCAATTTGACTTAAATGTGACATGTTGGGCAGGTGGGCTGAAATGATCCAAAAAGCTGTCTATACTATCGTGCTGTTTTGATGTAGGGAGCGATTAGTAAGCAGAATAATCCCATTTGTACTCCTTCCCACTCAGATACTCTTATCCTAATTAAGAATAACAGTACTTACTCTGGTTTACTTTATATTACTTTCTAAATGTTTTATATAAAAGTGAAAAAATCCAGTCAGGCAGTTACACAAGTAAACTGGTATCATTGTATCAGTGGAATAAGAAATATTTTCCTATGCAAGCAGCCTTTCATCCTTTCAAGCTAAATTGGGGCTATGACACAGACACCTGGGTGCCAAGACTATAAAAATAAAGATAGTATACACAGTGCTTTATTTGGGATACATTTTTTATTTATTTAATTCCTCCCAGCCTTAATTGGTATGCTTCAGAAGGGATCATCTCCAGAGGCTCTTTCAATGCATATTAATCATCTGGGAATGCAGAGGAAACCACCTCTGCTGTGAGAATAGCTTGATTTCTCTCTGAGGGAAAGGGATTGAATCTCAGTGCCTCTTTAATGACATTATTTGTTATTTTCAGGACAGCCAGTTGCATCCTAATGGAATTCAAACATAACACAAGATAAAAAGAAATAAACAGTTGCCAATGTGCTCCTTATAATTACCTATGCAGTGACATAGAAGGTACTTTTTCACCTGCCAAGGAGTTAATGACTTCATAACCCTTCATTCAAGATAGGAAATTCCAGTGAAAAATGGGATGCCTCTTCATATATTGCAATACCTCATATAGGATTGATTCTTGGTCCCTTTACAAAGCTTTTTTATTATTCTGGCATTTTACTTCCTAGTGACCTGGCCAATGCAGTGTGTCACTTTGCAGTGTCTGGTGTAGTGCAGAGGTGACTAAGGTGGCATGGGCTTGGGTACCATTCAAAGTTATTCAGGTATTCAGCTGCTGCTTTATGAACCATGGGTGACAAGGCACTGGCAGCACTCTGTTTATGACCCTGCCACCCTGCTATGTGAGGAGTCATGGCCTTAGGTGCCCAGCTTCAGAAAAATGTCTGCAGCTGCAAATCCATACGACACATTGAGCAAACCATTTATTTAGCCATGCTATCTAGAAAGTCTGTATGGGCTGTCCCAGAGGGAATATGATGGTTCCTGGGCCAACTGGTGAAGACTGACCCATCTGTCTATTGCCTAGGACCTAGCCTGGCCCTCCCTGGACTCTCTGTGGCAACACAGCTACAATGAAAGACAATTTCTGTTGCTGTACATTGTTGCAGCCAAAGCGGTAGTGTTTTTCTATGAGGATCCCTAGGTCTGTGTCCCCTGGGCATGTGAGGCCACAAAGCCTGATGGGAAAGTGCTGGGGGACTGTTTGAAGAGAATGGCCATACTTGATACGACCTGTGTCTGTAGTGCTGTCCATAGCTGATCCTAGGTCTAATTATTCTGTGTGCTGTGAATGGGTTTCTTCTTTGGAACGAGCGGATTAATATATTCAGTGTGGGCAGGGAGGCTGCATCTGTACATTCCTAATTCCAGTAAATCTAAGATCATTCCAAATTAAGACTTTGAATGTGGGTACCTCATTTTAAATGATGAGAGTTGAACATTGTGGAGATGAGTTGTGCAATGCCAGAGAATGGTCCTGGGCACATTTCATTACTAATACAGTTGTCCCTTGAGGGTATCAGTGCTTTGCAATAATGTAGAGAATGACACACACCTTCCTCTTGAATTTGGGGAGAGTTTAAGCTTTGTGGAATGTGTCAATTGTGTTTCCTTAATAACTTCCTTTCTGCTTGCTATAGGAAAGTGTGCACTAGACACGTGTAACACCTCTGAAATCCAAGAACACATCTTGGCAAAGCACAAACAGGTCTCCTGAGGAAAGTGAGTAACTTTTTGTGCCCTTGGGGATCTTTTGAATGTTCAGAACAGGACTGAAAGGAATGCCAAAATCACCAACATAAGTCCTTGAATCAGAGTTTCCTAACATACTCTAATAATGGTTTGCTGAGCTCCAAAAATATTTGTGGGATCAGGATATGACAGGTGCCATGCTAAGTGGAAAAACGGAGATATTTTTGAGCGTGGAGCAAAATTAGAAGAAAGATATAAATGACAATTTATCTCAATAATAAACAGATTTTAAAACAACTCTGTCAATGACAGTAAATGAAGGATGGGTTGCCTTAATTACCTACCAGGAAAGACTTACTGAGAGGGAATTACAAAAGAGTTTACATTCCTAGGGGATAAAATTCAATGAAGCTCTGCTGATGGCACCAACTCATGTCTAATTTCTGTCTATGGAGACTGGCTTCTTCAGCTTCTGAGGATAGTTTGTAGACTGATTTGTTTTCTTTGTTGAAAGAGCTCCTAGACTTTGAAGTTGTCTTTAAAGGATTTTTAAGTTCTAAAAAACTTTCACAACTGTTTTCAGCACATGTTGGAGTGATGGTTTGTTGTGAAGATAAAGGAGGGGATACAGAACGTGACGTTTAAGAAGAGATGGAACTGAAGTTGAAGGATTTTCATTTGGAAAGTCCTGTGCTGCACTAGGATCTCATGTTCTTATTCTGCTTTGTGGGCAAAATATCCTGCCAGACTACATTTCCCATCACACTTTTCAAAACAGAGCTGACCTCCTACCATCTGTTTAACAAAACAGGCTTCTGTTCCCAGCTGGAGCCTTGTGATACGTGTCGCTACAGAAATAATAATAAACAATAATAACACAGCTTTATCTTTTCAGTCTTTCTTTCTTTCTTCTTTTTTTTTTTTTTTTTTTTTTTTTTTTAATAGAAACTGTTAAAGTAGGAAGAGTGCTGTGGTGCTTTTATAATCACTTGTCAGTTCCAAACTTTCTTAGGTACTTATTTATACTCTAATTATCTCTCGATGACATGAATGATGAAGTGAAAATGCAATAAGTCTTCCTGATATTGGATTCTGTTGGCTCAGGCCATCCCAATCATCATTGTTTTGAAAGGGGTGGGGAGAGAATGATTAATCTGCTTTTCTGAGGTAAAATATATTACTTTATGTGAATTCTTTAGTGCTTTCACTGAAGATTGGGCAGGTAATTGTGGTAACCTCTGCTTTTTTTCTTCTACCTGCTGGAATTTTTAGGGGTAAAGTATATTAGAAGTTTCGGTGCTTATTGCATTTGTTGAAAGATGGGGTTTGGTAGACTAAACCTCTAAAGTTCAAAAGTATACATGCAGCACTATATGGAAGTCATACTGCTGGAAACAGTTATTATAATTTTTTCAATTTAGATTACTGTTCTCTATGCTTTAGCCAGGACCACCTTAGACTTGGAGGTCTGAGGGGATATCACTAGAAAGACTCAAGAATTTTTAACAATTAAATTTTTTGTTATTTTTTTCTTTTTTTTTTTTTAATTGGAAACAATGATTCATCAAAATATGGAGGTTTGGGATGGTGGTGGAAAAAAATGCAAAACGAAATAGATAGAGGCTTTGATAAAATTTTCTTCTGGAAAAAACTCCTTAAGATCCATGATGGAGTTACTTCATTGTGGTTGAGGGAAGAGAAAAAACATCCAACTCTTCCTCAACAGCAAAGACACTTTGTAGTGGTAGTAAATGTCTAGGATGTGGAGACCAAGACTTGTGCATCCTTGCTAAGCCTGTGTTAAACTAGGGGGCTTGAACCTGCATCATTCACACTGTATCTGATGACATGGTGTTACTCTCATGTAGGTGGTTGCTAGTCTTGCCTATTAGAAGTATTCCTTTTAATATCAAAACTGAAATATGAATAGGATCAGTGAGAGGGGTTGTGAGAGAATTAGGCATAATTCCTTGCTTGAAATTATATTCAATTGGATTTTGAATGAATGAATGAATGAAAAAATGAAATTATATTCATCTGGATCAAACAGCTCTCTTATGGGGGACACTGTCCTGAAAGATGAAAGGAAGGCAGATGTATAGACCTTAACCTTTTCAAATGGTGTATTTTCCTCACCAGCACTGGAAAGTTCAAGTTTTGATGGGGTTGCCGAATTGAAAAGTTCTTGCAGCTTAAAGCATTTCTTAGGGCAGAGATGCTATCTCTCCCTCCTCCCTACAACCAGCAGGTTTGGATGGAATGCAGCAAATGCATGCGAGTTATTGCCTCTATTTATTGCTTTCTCAGAAACACCTTGGGACACAAGGAGCAGTTCGCTGTGCAGGCAGCAGTGGTACAAGAGGAGCAAAAGTTGTCTGGAATCAAGTTTCTACAGAATCATGATATACTGGGATAAAGCCTTTATTTAAGCTCCAGATCTAAATGTAATGAATCTGATTTTGTTCACAGTGGATTTATATCATAAGGATAAAACAACATATATGCACACTTTACAGACAGCAAGACTTTCTGCTCCAGCCAGGAATGGATACCTTTCTGGATTAGTATATGAGAATTCAAACAAATTTTGGCATCTCTACTTCCATTGCAAAGAAGGCTGACTGTAAGACAGAAAGTCATTTAAGCATGACTGTGCCTATGCATCATGACGAATGAGTGGTTCACTTCCCACACTACACTTGACACAGGTTCAGTCTTAGCCTGAACTTTTGGTACCCTGAGTAAGCTGGAAAATAGCTTCACTTCCCCATCATGCAGCCGCATACTCTCTAAATTGATCATTAAGGTAAATTCTTCTCTAAGGATGAAGTTTTACATTCCTTTTTTGCTGTGTAATCAAGGATTTTGCTGGAAGACAGTAAATAATCCATGGATCAGCCTTTACCAGCAGTGTTTGTGGCATTGCCTGAGAGTAACCAGTACCAGCTGCCTCTGGGTAAAATGCCTCAGTGGGCTTTTATGCAATCATTGAATATTTATTGAATATTATTAGTGGTTAAATAAGGACATTATTTGCTAGTTCACTGCAGCTGCATAGTCCTTCATTGATGGACAAGCTTGTCTAATTGGGAAAATAAAGTTGCAAAGCAAGACTGAAGAGTATGAAATCACAAGAAAAAATATCACAAAGGGTAAAATAGCATGTAGGCAGAAAACACCCCACTTGAGATGACACATTAAATCAGGGCATTGCTGTAGACATTAGGATGTGCTGAGCATTAGGACAGAGAAGACATTGCAGAGGACAGGAGTTTAGGACATACCAATGACCTAATTGGAAAGACCAGGGAGAAGATAAAGAGGTGACTGTGATCAGCATTACAAAGTAGATCAGGCTGAATGATTGCAATGGTCTCTTCCGGCCTTGAAATTTTGTGTCTGTCTGTGGAAGGTTTTATTTTAAATAATTCATAGCAAAGAGAAAATTCTGAACAAGTGTAGAAAAATTTTCAGTACAAGCCTGCTAGGGACTCTGGGATTTGGTCTTCAATATCTGAGCTCTTGAACTTTCCTAATGAAAATACTAATAATTTTTAAATTCTAAGCTTCAAGCCTCATTACAGACAATCACCAATGATATATTCAATTGTAAAATTCACAGCGGGCTTCATAGTTATATTAATCATTCAATTAAAGAGAAACTGCATCACGTGACTGAATCAACTGAATGGAGGTTAAGAGTGGATTCAGTTTTGCAGTTTCCTCTAAAAGTATTGTGTACAGAGATATTTGCCATTAATTTAAAAACTGAAGCAAAATTTCAGAAGATTGGGGCTTTTCTCATGAACTAAAAAAGCAATATAATAATTATTACATATCTTTTCAATGAGAATTATTTCCTTGTTCCTTAAACGTGTTTTGAACCCTCAGCAACCTAGAATGTGGCTTTTTTTCTGTGTGTCACTAAGCATTTAGATTTATAAGTTTGCAACTGTTTCTAAGTGAAGAATTAGTGGTACAACTTTCATTTCAATGACATTTGAATGACAAAAACATCAGCATTTCTAGGTCTGGTCTATGACTGAGGTGGACAAGGGGGTTCCCAGAGTTGGGGAAACCAAAGCAAGAGCTGAGAACTCTGCCAGGAGCCAGCAACTCTTGTGAGTGAGGCTGATGTGGCTTGGGCCTTGCCAGGAGCAACTGTGGCAGTTTTAAACATCCCTAGGAAGCTCTAGCAACCAAGATGTGGTTTGTCAGCCAGGGCATGATGTGTCAGCTCACATGGTAGTTCACATGGCAGAACCTGCAGGGAGAGTGTGCAGGGAGGGCCCTGCACCCTACTTGTAGGCCCACAGCCCAGCGAAGAGCCCTAGGTTTCTGCCATAATGGTGGGCACTTGCCTCAGAGTTAAAACCAGTGTTTCTACAGGGAAAGCCCCTGAGATGTCTGATGCTTCCACCCAGATGGAACTGTTAAGGAAGGAGACTTCTAGTACAGACAGTAGGTTGCCATGAGTGTGCAGACCCTTCTCCTGGAGAAAATGTAAGCCCCTGACTAAAGTGTGCACAGGTTGATGATCTGTTATGTCAGGTGGCCGAGTTGCAGGAAACAGTCAAAAGGCTGTGGAGTATTAGAGAAACCAAGACAGAGATAGATAAGTGGTTTCAGAACCATGCCCCTGTAGCAGACATCATAGACCATGAAGCACCCTGGACCCTGGTGACTCACAAAAACAAGACTCTGCTTCAGTCTCCACCCTTCAGCATCACAGCCAAAAGCAGATATGAAGCTTTAACAGCTACAGACACCAATGAGCAAGGTCTGCAAGGAGAAACTACACTAGCAGCACACCATGGATGCCGTAAAAAGAAACACCAAGTGCTTCTAGTAGGAGACTCTCTGTTAAGGGGGACTGAGGCACCCATCTGCCAGCCTGACAGGGAGTCTTGTGAAGTATGCTGCCTTCTGGGAGTTAAGGCCCAAGACGCTGCCTAGAGGGTGCCACAATCTGTGAATAGCGCAGGCTACTATCCACCACTGCTCTTGCACATTGGTACAAATGACAGTGCAAGTCAGAACCGAGGCAGAATCAAGGTGGACTATAAAGCTTTGGGGTGCAAGTGACAAATTTTTGTGCCCAAGTTATTTTTCCTTCTTTTTTACTAGTAAGAGGAAAGGGTGCAGCCAGAAACAGGCGTATAACGCACATTGACTTCTGGCTTCATGGCTGGTGCCATTGTGAGGGTTTTGGCTACTATGACAATGGGACGTTCTTTGACTGCAACCTTGTAGGGAGGGATGGGATCCACCTGTCTAGAAAAGGCAAGGGAGTATTTGGCAGCAGGCTGGCCAGCTTGTTGAAGCAGGCTTTAAACTGAAGGACGTGGAGGGCAGCATCCAAAGTGCCAATGCTCATGCCCTCACATCCAAGTGGGGAATAAACCAGGCCAACCCGAGCATTGACATATGTTCCTTAGCTGCCTCCCAAGATGAGTACCAGGACGCCAGCCACCTCAACAAGGATGTGTATGGCTATGGTGGATACTTTTTCACCCCTTCTGAGAAATCTGTATGCTTAATTACCTCTCTGAAATGCCTGTACACCAAGACACACAGCATGGGGAATAAACAGGAAGAATTAAGAGGTCTTTGTGTGGTCACAGGGCCATGAACTTATTGCAATTACAGACACATGGTGGAATCGCTCACATGACTGGAATGCTGTTATGGAGTACTTCTTAGGAAAGACAAACCAGTAAGAAGAGGTGGTAGAGTTGCTCTATATGTGAAGGAGCAACTGGAATGTATTGAGCTTTCCATAGGGGTGGATGCAAAAGGAGTCAAGAGCTTATAGGTAAAGATTAAGGGGCAGGCCAACCTAGGTGACACTGTTGTGGGTGTTTACTACAGGCCACCTGATCAGGAAAAGGAAGTTGATGAGGTCTTCTACAGACAGTTTGAGGTAGCCTCATGATCACAGGCCCTGGTTCTCGTGGAGGACTTCACACACCCTGATATCTGCTGGAAAGACAACATAGCTAGGCACACACAGTCCAGGAGGTTCCTGAAGAACATTGATGATAACTTTTTGACATAGGTGGTGGAGAAGCCAATAAGGTGAGGTGCTCTGCTGGACCTTGTACTAACAAACAAAGGACTAGTTGGGGATTGTGAATGCAGGGGGCAGCCTTGGCTGCAGTGTACATGAGATAGTGGAAGAAGCAGGGCAACAAGTAGAATTGAAACCTTGGAGTTCAGGGGAGGTAACTTTGGCCTCTTCAGGGATCTGCTTGAAGGAATCCCATGAGTTAGGATTCTGGAAGGTAGGGGTGTCCAAGAGAGCTGGTTAATATTCAAGCATCATTTCCTCCAGGCTCAAGATAGGTGCATCCCTATGAGTAAGAAATCAAGCAAAGGGAGCAGGAAGCCTGCATGAATAAGCAAGGAGCTTCTGCCAGAACTCAAACAGAAGAAGGAAGTTTACAGTATGTGGAAAAAAAGGACAGGCCGCTTGAAAGGAGTATAGGGATGTGGTCAGAACATGCAGGGGTGTAAAGAAGAAGCCTAAGGCTCACTTGGAATTAAATCTGATGGGGGATATCATAGACAACAAGAAGGGCTTCTTCAAGTACATCAGTAGAAAAAGAATGACTAGGGAAAATGTGGGCCTGTTGCTGAATGAGGTGGGTGCCCTGGGGACAAAAGGTACAGAGAAAGTGGAGTTACTAAATGCCTTCTTTGCTTTAGCCTTTACTGCTAAGGCCAGCCCTCAGGAGTCCCAGACCCTGGGGGCAAGAGAGGAAGTCTGGAGAAAGGAAGATGTTCCCTTGGTGAAGGAGGATCAGGTTAGAGGTTATTTAGGCAAACCTGACACCTACAAAATTCATGGGCCCCGATGGGATGCACCCCCGAGTACTGAGCGAGCTAGCACATGTTATTGCCAAGCCACTCTCCACCATCTTTCAAAGGTCATGGAGAATAGGAGAGGTGCCTGAGGACAGGAGGAAAACCAGTGTCACTCCAGTCTTCAAAGAGGGCAAGAAGGAGGACCCAGGACACTATAGGCCAGTCAGCTTCACCTGCATCCCTGGAAAGATGATGGAACAGCTCACTCATCCTGGACGTCATCTCTAAGCATGTGGAGGAAAATAAAGATTATCAGTAGTAGTCAACATGGATCCACCAAGGAGAAATCATGCCTGACCAACCTAATACCCTTTTATGATGGAATGACTGGTTGGGTAGATGAGGGAAGAGCAGTGGATGTTGCCTACCTTGGCTTCAGCAAGGATTTTGACACTGTCTCCCATCCTTATATGTAAACTCAGGAAGCATGTGTTAGGTGAGCGGACAGTGAGGTGGATTCAGAACTGGCTGGATGGCAGAGCTCAGAGGGCTGTGATCAGTGGCACAGGGTCTAGCTGTAGGCCTGTAGCCAGTGGTGTTCCACAGGGGTCAGCACTGCGTCCAGTCTAGTTTAACTTATGCATCAATGATCTGGATGAAGGGACAGAGTGAACCCTCAGCAGGTTTGCTGATGTTACAAAACTGGGAGGAGCGGCTGATACCCCAGAAGGCTGTGCTGCCATTCAGCAAGACCTGGACAGGCCGGAGAGCTGGGCAGAGAGGAACATAATGAAGTTCAAGAAAGGCAAGTGTGAGGTCATGCACCGAGGGAGAAGCAACCCCCCACAACAGTACAGGCTGGGGCTGATGTGCTGGAAGGCAGCTCTTCAGAGAAGGACCTGGGAGTGCTGGTGGGCAGCAAGTTGCCCATGGGCCAGCAGTGTGCTCTTGTGGCCAAGAAGGTCAAAGGGATCCTGGGGTGCATTAGAAGCATGGCCAGCAGGTTGAGGGAGGTGATCCTCCCCCTCTGCTCTGCCCTGGTGAGGCTGCATCTGGAGTGCTGTGTCTGGTTCTGGGCTCTATATTCAAGAGAGACAGGGAACTATGGGAGAAAGTCCAGTGGAGGTCTACATAGATGATTAGGACACTGGAGCATCTGCCTTCTGAGGAAAGGCTGAGAGAGCTGGGCCTGTTTAGCCTGTGGAAGAGAAGACTGAGAGAGGATCTTATCAATGTCTACCAGTATCTTAAGGGAGAGTGTCAAGAGGATGAGGCCAGGCTCTTTTCAGTTGTGCCAAGCAACAGGAGAAGGGGCAACAGGCACAAACTACAACACGGGAAGTTCCATCTGAATATGAGGAAGAACCTCTTTACTGTGAGGGTGACAGAGCACTGGGACAGGCTGCCCAGAGAGGTTGTGGAGTCTCCTTCTCTGGAGACATTCAAAACCTGCCTGGACAGGATTCTGTGCAACCTGATCTATGTGAACCTGCTTTAGCAGGGGGTTGGACTAGATGATCTCCAGAGGTCACTTCCAACCCTGACCATTCTGTGATTCTGTGATTCTGTCTGTGAGCAAACACACATTTGCTACCTCTGAAAAGTGTGTGTAATCCATACCCCCTGTTACTTTCCTGCCACTCATCTCCAGCCATCCTCACTGTGCTGCTTTTGTGTAGTAGGTTACTGCTGGCATCAGTACAGCAGCAGGCTCATGTAGCAGCTTTCAGAAATTTGGTGTCTTATAGTGTCATATGTGATTGTCCTCTATCTGTTCATGACAGGTGTGTTGAGCCACAGTGAATACACAGATAGGGAATAGTTTTGGTTCTTTAGCTGGTGACTTTTTTCAGCCTGCATGCTTTACATTTGGTAGTATGACTGTACACTCCACCTGGGTTATGTTGGAAGACAGAAGCTGCAGAGCATGTGCTCTCACACCTCAGATTACTTGCAGTGCTCAAAAGGTTAAACACTTGGAGAGAAGCAAATAAATAAATAAATATATTTATATATGACTATGTAGAGCATATGAGCAAGATGGATTGCTCAATGTGTTACAGGACCGATGGAAAGATGGAATGAAATACGGTCTCCATTGTAATGACTGTGCTTCTATAGCCTGAGGCATCAAAAACGTCATAGTGTTTATGCACACTAATAAAATCTTAGCAGTAATTCTCTCCAGCCTCTCCATGCACAAAACCTTTGCTACAGTCTGTCCTCTGAATCACTTTTAAGAAAAAAAATTAGTTCCCTTTCACTCCTCCTTAGGGAGGTGTAAAGTCTACCCTGCTGTGAGCTTTTAATGTTGGTGGGTAGCATGTAATGCATGGGTCATCATGCATGGGAGTTTCTGAAGTACTTAGGAGGTATCTATTTGGGGGCAAGTAGGAGGGAAAATGGATTTGATCGAAGTTTTCAAATCTAATGAGTACCTGTTTAAAGATGCATCCCTTAATGATTAGCTTAGTATTTTTTGAAACCAAAGGAAAATGGCTTCCTATAATATTAATCTGATTATGTGGAGACTCAACTTCAATTTGTCAGATTAAAACAGCCTGACTGGGACTCCTTTCATATCTGATGGTAGAAGTGAAACTTTTCACCATCTCCTATTCTAAACAAAATGAATGCAAAACTGAAAGAAGTGAATAAATACTGAAAAATCTCCTTGGTTCCATTCTTACTGGTGATTTGGCAGCTAGAAAAAGAAATCTTCAGCTACCATTGTAGTCAGCCTCTCAAAGCCTTTTGTGACTGGTTTTAAGAGGTGGGTGGTGTGGCTGGTCTTTTACCAGATGGGTGCTATTTTGAATTCAGAGAGCAGAAGTCAGAGCACCATATTTAGTATCTGTGTGGCTAAATCTGCGCTTCAGCATTAGGCACTTGTGTATGAGACCATCTCAGCCAAAATCCATTCCTCTAACTTACCACGTCTGCATCCATCCATCACCAGTGATGCGGACCTGGGAAGTGGACAACTGTAAACCTATGAACAGTGCTTGTTTGTAGAATCTGAGTCAAATGCTGAAACACTGAATTGGTTTAATATCTCAAGTATTTGATCTATTTTGGCCTAAAAATATTAACATACCATGTAGAAATGGAGCCAGGAGCACAGATGGTACCAAACAGGGCTTGACAGTGTGGATTTTAGAACATTAAGTGAACTTTTGAGCTGTCAAGAGCAACCAACTATTACCATTGGTGATACCTGAGCATCCAATCCCCAGCTGATCTCCAGGGTGCCACTGTGAAACAAATGAAGGTAAGTATCGAGAAATGATGGAGGCCACTAGAAAGAGGAGGAGAGGGGAAGATCAGGTTGGAGTTGAGGGGTGCAATCGCTCAGATTTGGCATAAAGAATGAGATTTGGTCTGATGTACATATCCAAGTAGTCACAGACCTAGTTACTATAGACAGTGTAACACAGAGAATTTGTCACTTCACTACTGCATTTTAGCTCTTTCCTTCTGGCCTTGGCAAAACAGCTGCATAGCTTTGACTAACATGGAACAGCACCTTTGTGTCTAGTATCTTCTAACCTTTCTACTGCATCTTCACCTGTATGAACATAAATGTCTATATAACATTATTCTTTTGGCACATATATAAAAATGCAGATCAGATCCTATCTCTCACACCTCTATTTCAGCCTCAGGCCAAGAAAAAAGAAAGCAGCTGGGATATACTCAATGCATGCATGTTCTCGTAGACATGTAATTGGCTGCTTCCTCTGCACTGGGGTGAAGCTGTAAAACAAAGCACAGTTATAAAGGTGAATGCTAATGCTGAGTGACACTCACACCCTGGAGGCTGGTAAGCAATAAATAAAGAGCTTTTCTTTCTCCTCAGATGGTGTTGAGGTATAGTGTAATCCCAGGTCTGTAATTCTTCTCTCTATCCTGTCTGTGCTTTTCTCTCTGGCTGCAGATGCTGGCATTTTGTTTATGAGGGTCTTGATGGGGTTTGTTCTGCTCCTGGGAGGTCTCATCTGTAATTTACTGCAGCCAGATTTGTGAATCTGCTTAAGCAAAGTTATTCACAACCAGAACTTCTATTAATCCTAGGAAAAAGGATTTTAATTAGGTATAATGGGGTTCTGAATGATCTCATTTGAGACTGGTAGTTTATTTCTTTGTAAGACCACCTAATCATGATCAAAAATCAGATCATCCTTTATCAACCACAGGCATTTCTACTGCAGTAAAAGTATCTTTTTTTATTATTTCTTTCCACAAAATCTTTTTTTTTTTTTTCTTTTTGTGTGGGGAGCACAACAAAACACCAAAACCAAACAACCTAAAAAAAACCATAAAAAGTTCTTGTTTAGTAGGGGTTTATTTAGTTTTTTGGGGGTTTCGTGGTTTTTTGTGGGTTTTTTTTTTTTTCTTTTTTTTTTTTTCCCCATGTAATAAAAAACACAAGCACCTTCAAGGTATTTTGGTCCAAACACTTCAGCATAAGAAAAAGTCTCAGCTGCTGCAATGTACAGTAGGTAGGTGTAACTTACAACCCATAAAATATTTTTTCAGATCTTCTGGTGTTTTAACATGATTTCAAATGTGGGTCTTGAAGTTTGGGGTACAATGAGTTAGTTTTCAGATACATACCCACTTGCTGCAATATTACAGTTCCAACAATGGGATGAAAGCAAGGTAAAAACTCACGTAAACAGGTCTTTTTTCAGGCATCAAGAAATATGAAAACCCAGCCTTTTGGAGGTCATACATCTCCTTTGGACTGTCACTACTTCAAAACATTTAAAAATCTATTCTCTTAAGTGATCCATTGCTGAGGAAGAGTGTATAATTTACCTGACATCCTCTGTCACTTTGTTTGAGATAACGTGAGTTGTGTGGTCAGCAGTTGTTTTGAATATATTATCCAGCTACATAATACAAGTAATTTTAATATATATCATTTATATAATATATTATAGATTATATAGCCATATGTTATCTGGCTTCCCTTTCTCTGAGCCTCATGAATATTTTGATATGATATCACAGAATTAAAGAATTACAGGATGGTTTGGATCAGAAGGGACCTTCTGCACTAGTTCAACACCCCTGACATAGGTTGGGACATCTTTCGCTAGGTCAGGTTGCTCTGATCCCTGTCCAGCCTGACCTTCAGCACTTCAAGGAATGGGGTGTCCACATCTAGGAAACCTGTTCCAATGTCTCACCACGCCCATCATAAAAAATTTCTTACTATCCAATCTAATCTACCCTTTTTCAGTTTACAACCATTATTTCTTGTCCTGTTGCTACAGGCTCTAGTAAAAAGTCTATCCCCACCTTTCTTATAAGCCCCCTTTTAAGTTCTGAAAGGCCACAAGGAGGTGCCCTCAGAGCCTTCTCTTCTCCAGGCTGAACAACACAAACTCTCTCAGCCTTTCCTCACAGCAGAGGTGTTCCATCCCTTTGATCATTTTTGTGGCACTCCTCTGGACTCGCTCCAAGAGTTCCATGTTTTTCCTGTACTGAGGGCTCCAGAGCTGGACGTAGTACTCCAGGTGGGGTCTCACCAGAGCAGAGTAGAGGGGGCGAATCACCTCCCCCAACTGCTGACCACACTTCTTTGGACCAAGCCCAGGATATGGCTGGTCTTTTTTTGCAGCCCTTTCTGGGCTGCAAGTGTACATTGTTGGCTCATGTCCAGTTTTTCATCCACCACTTTCCCCAAGTCCTTCTCTTCAGGGCTGCTCTCAATCCATTCATGGTACTGGGGATTGACTCAGTCTAAATGCAGGACCTTGCACTTAACCTTTCTGAGGTTCACATGGGCCCACTCCTCAAGCCTGTGAAGGTCTGTCTGGATGGTAGTTTTTTCCTTGAGTGTATCAACTGCACCACTCATCTTGGTGTCACCCACAAACTTACTGATGGTGTACTCGATCCCATTATGTATGTCATTGATGAAGTTACGAAATAGTATTGGTCACAGTGTGGACCCTTGAGGGCTCCCTTGGGGGAAACCCAAGTGGTTTCCGCTTGGACATTGAACCATTCACTAAAACTCTATGGATGTGGCCATCGAGCCAATTCCTTATCCATCTAACAGTCCATCCATCAAACCCATGTCTCTCCAATTTAGAGGTAAAAATCTTGTGGAGGAACATGTCAAAGGCCTTAACAGAAGTCCAGGTAGATTGCATCAGTAGCTCTTTTTTTGTCCACTGCTACAGTTCTGTGTAGGAGCAGCTCTACTGGGGAGTTATACAGGCTCTAAAAATGAACCAGGGAGAAACCAGGCCATAAACCTTTTAAATGTGTGGTACAACACTGGCTTCTGTCCATATTTAATTATAAGAAGCTGGCATTAGCAGGGTGGTAAGAATATAGAGCAATACATGTTTGTCTTATCCCAATAATGTGTTTGATGTGAAACAGAGCAAGAGCTCTGGTTTTAGGCTCTAACAATTTGAGAGATGTGAAGCATTATAAAAGACTCAAATGACTACAAATCACTGCTGAGATTCTTATGAGATGTGGGAAGCTGAGAGCCTCAGAGGATTGACTCATAACAGGCATTTAGGTCCTAAAGACTGATTGATATATCGTTTTGCCTGAATGCATCAATGCCAATAAGAAGGGCAAATCTGAAAATTATGTCATCATTCACTGGGGAAGTAGTTACAGTGTGACATGTCAAGCATTTTGATTCAACCTGCCATCCTGCAAGCTGCGCATCAGGGTTTTTAATATATTAAAATGGCTGGTTTATTTTTCTTTTTAAAAGGAATTTATAAACAGCACATTTGAAGGCTGATATCAAGTGTCTTTTGCTTCATTAGTTTCTTTCACCATATACTATGTCTTAGAGCAAGGCAGGGAATTATAAGGCCATTATAAAGATCATAGCTGTTGCTGTCAATGAAACATTAAAAATGAATTCAGAAAATAATTCCCTCTAGGTCCAATGAAGTTGATTTTTTTGTGACCTTTATGTCTTTTCCTACAGTGGGGATTAGATTTGGACTAATTTAGACCCAGGTTTCCAAGAACATAGCATCTTTTTCTACCCTGCAATTTTTACCTGGCAGGAAAAGAAGTAAGCCATTTCTCTGGGCTTTCTTGCCATCTGGCCACTTGATCAGAGCTAAAACTAGGAAACATTTCAGGTATTTAGAAACTGCAGACCCACAATCTGTATATATCAAAGTGCAATGACTCTGGCAAGTTCCGGATACATCAACTTTTCTGCACAAATCACTTGCTGGGCAAGCGCTGGATGATTCTGCTTCTAATGTGATGATTCAGGAAATGGAAGGAGAAATGGGACCTTGCATGGGATGCCCTTGGTCTATCCTACTGTGGCATAATCCAGTGTCTTGGGTGTTTGGTCCTAGGTACTAAGGCTCCTGGGATTGCTCTAGGGAGGGAGGTATCATCCTATGGCATGTCAGAACACAGTCAGTAGTCTGTACCCCTTTACTTAACCTCTTCTACCTGGTACTTGCAGTTGTAGGTACACAGTGGTTCCTTCCAGTCCTGTGTTCCTGGAATTTTAGTGGAGTAATCAGTAATCCTGACCTTTTCAGAAGGCAAATATTTGAATATTTTTCCTGTGGAAACAACTGTTACTTAAGTACTTCCAGTCTATCAAGTAATATACTACAGCAGAAAATGAAGTTGGTTTTGGTTTTGTCAAAAATTAACTAACGTAATCCAGGTGATATTGATTTTGACACTTCCTCTTTTGAGATTTGCCTTAGAAGGTCTGTCTTCCAGTCCTTTGATAGGCTTGATGGCCGTCATTTGCAACTTCCCTGGTGAACAAAACGCAGAGTTAAAATCCAGATATCGCATTTGTACATTTTATCACTGAGGATGGAAGGGGAAGATCATCTGATTGTCCTTCAGCTCACAAGAGATGACTGTACATTTACAGAAAGGCAATTGGATCTCAATCGCTGCTGTCACTGTACAGTTTTTGGAGATTTCACTGAGCCTGTGGTGGGATGTTGCTTTACTCAAACCCAAAGCAAATGATCTTCAATGGAGAAACTGAATACCTGCACAATGGGCTATCAGCAAGAAGAAAATGAGAATGAAAACATGGGGGACACCACAAAAGATCAGAAAGCTTTAAAAAAGTATTGATTTTATAAAGGACTTTCTTACCGTAGTTTCAGGGGGGTGAAGGTCAGCAATGTTAGAGTAATCATTGGGTAAGGGACACTTCATTCTGTCTATGCTTAGTCAGCTCGATGGTGAGGCTGGATGGCAGCCAGTAACAGCCCTTTGATTCAGCTATTTTCTTTACCTTTTTTTGAGTGTCACACTTACAAAATCAGATTTTTATCATGAAATGAAAACTTAATAATAGGGAGAAAAAGAGATGGTATACAATGTATCTTCTCTTTTCGAAAGAAAATCTTAAGTGATTTATGCAAGTGTGAATCAGATTGAACCAACCTCCATATTGTTTTTGTAAAAATGAAGCATAAAACATCAAAGATCTATTCTGGAGTAGTTGTCTTTCCATTCTTTCATCATTGCACATCTTCCAAAAATTTATTAGATGTTGTTGCAATAAAGTGCATATCTCTGCTCACCTCAGATTTGGGTCTAAATATTTTGGGAGAGGTTACTGTGTTTGTGTTAGAGCAGCACTAGAGAAAATGCTGACAATTCTGGATTACGTGGTGGGCTGGAGGCAGCATGTCTGTAGCCGCAGGAACGTAGTTTACCTGGGATTTGCTTTCCCCATGCATTTAGCTGGGATCCTGCTCTCAGGGACAAAAGCAAAGCTTCATTGGCCTTCTGATGGACTTTTCAGGCATGTGACTGAGAAAAAACGTGAAACCAAAAAGATGTGAAATCTCTTACCGCACTTTATGGCTGAAAACTGAGCCAAACCCCAAGTCTGAAACTTCCAGCCAGCAGTGTTGTTGCCTCTGCTCAGCAATTCCTGTGCTAGATCACTCTCAAGCATTTGAGCTCTCCAGATCTGCTCTGGACCCACATACAGAAAGGCTGCAGTGCTGAACATGTGCTGGTGCACAGCACTGTATCAATGGTCAGCAAGGCAAATGGTGTTTGGCCTCTCAAGGATTTCCACCAGGATATTGACCAAATTCACCAAACATCTCCCCCTCCCCCACATTTCGCCTTTGCTTCTATGAAAGGCTTCAGTACTAAGATCAAAGTATGAGGTTTGAAAACACAAATTCTAAAAGCTCAGTAGTTTTCCCTCCTCTAAAAATATCTCCCCAGGAATTCAACAGTCCCCCAAATACAAAAAAATTCCCTTTAAAAATCTCAGTGTTCTGCTCATCATGATTTTGGGGACTGCCTCCTGATGTAAGTGCATTTGGCAGAGGTAATACTGATGAATTATCTTTTTTAACTGCACAAGGCTTCAGTGAGACTGCTGAACAATGCCAAAGGCAAAATTCATTGGGAGACATTAAATAGTAAAGTTTAATATGTTGAAAATGAGTTTTAAATTGATTAAGGTTTATAAACAACATAAGCTTGGGTTTTCAATTTTGTTTTTACTTGTTCCTTATGAAAATTAATCTATTTTCTCATATGTCATTTCTTTTTGGTACCTTTTATAGGTTGGCTTGATTGCTGTCAATTCATTTCTTTAATGTAAGCAATTAAACGGTTGATCATTTTGCTGGCTTTCAATTATCTTCCTGCCTGACAATTGCTCCAGCTGTAACTAATTTTCCTTCTTTATGTTCATAATCCCAGTCACATCAGCTGTGTGTTACAGACAAGGGGAATGTCAGGTGTTAGCTAAGGTGAAGGAGAGGAGGCAGCGGTTGAAGATTTGGTCCCTTTGTATTCCTGATCCTTTCTGCTGTTGTGAACAGAGACGTGATCCCTACGGTAAAGGATGGTGTGGCCAAGACTGTGTGCAGACTTCCCGTTTGTTAGATGACATGACAGCTTGCTGGCAGTTGAATGGAGCAGACCGCCATGCCTTGCTATATGTTTATAGGGAATTCGCCTGGGGTATCCAATGCGTACAGGAATATGGGGCTTATGATAACTTGGGCTCAGGGCCCACTGAAGTGTTTCTGAGAAACTGAAACTACCTAGGAGCTTTGAGGGAACAGGAAAGGGTGGAAATAACACAGTCCAAGGCCTCAAGCCTGGAGTAAGGACTGAACTGACAGTTCCTCTTCAGATTGGCACAGAACCATAGAATTGTAGAATGGTTTGGGTTAGAAGGGATCTTTAAAGGTCATCTAGTCCACCCTGCCCTGCAATGACCAAGGACACTGTCCTGGTTTCAGATGGGATAGAGTTAATTTTCTTCTTGGTGGCTAGTGCAGTGCTGTGTGTTGGATGTAGGGTGGAAACAGAGTGGTCGGGGACTTTTTGGTTTCTTAGGTTGTGCTGGCAGGAGGGCTGGAAGTGCACAAGAAATTGGGAGGGGACTCAGCTAGATCAGCTGACCTGACTAGCCAAAGGGGTATTCCATATCATGGGATGCCATGCTCGTGTATGAACTGGTAGTGGGGTTGGCTGGGGCTGGGCGTTATTGCTCAGGTACTGGCTGGGCATCAGTCAGCGAGTGGTGAGCAGTTGTATTGTGCATCACTGGTTTTCTTTTCTCCCTTCTCTTTGGATATCATCCTTCTGCCCTTCTCCCTCCTTTCTGTTATAACTGTTTAAGTTGATGTTGTTATTGTTATTATTGTTGTTGTTCTTGTGTTTTTATTTTATTTCAATTATTAAACTGTTCATATCTCACCTCTCAAGTTTTATATTCCTTTCTGATTCTCCTCCCCATCCCCCTGAGTGAGGGAGGAGGGAGTAAGAGAGCGGCTGTGTGGCACTTAATTACTGGCTGGGGTTAAACCACAACAGACACCTTCAACTAGATGAGGTTGCTCAAAGCCCAGTTGTCCAACCTGACCTTGAATGATTCCAGGGATGGGGCATCTGCCACCTCTCTGGGCAACCCGGTCTAGTGTCTCACCACCCTCATCGTAAAGAATTCCTTCCTTATACCTAGTCTAAATCTACCATCTGTTAATTTAAAACCATTACCCCTTGTCTTATCAGTACAGGCCCTGCTAAAAAGTCTGTCCCCATCTTATAAGCCCACTTTCAATATTTAGAAAGGCCACAAGGATGTGTGCCCTCAGAGCCTTCTCTTCTCCAGGCTGAACAACACAAACTCTCTCAGCCTTTCCTCACAGCAGAGGTGTTCCATCCCTTTGATCATTTTTGTGGCACTCCTCTGGACTCGCTCCAAGAGTTCCATGTTTTTCCTGTACTGAGGGCTCCAGAGCTGGACGTAGTACTCCAGGTGGGGTCTCACCAGAGCAGAGTAGAGGGAGAGTCACCTCCCTCAACCTGCTGGCCACACTTCTTTGGACCAAGCCCAGGATATGATTGGCTTTCTGGGCTTCAAGTATACATTGTTGGCTCATGTCCAGTTT
This sequence comes from Falco punctatus, assembly GCF_963210335.1. Lineage (NCBI taxonomy): Eukaryota > Metazoa > Chordata > Aves > Falconiformes > Falconidae > Falco > Falco punctatus. The sequence goes on along the minus strand of NC_137582.1, from coordinate 87,245,956 downwards.
TTCACCCACCACTTTCCCCAAGTCCTTTTCAGGGCTGCTCTCAATCCTTTCATCCTCCAGCCTCTATTGGTACCAGAGGTTGCCCTGACCCAGGAGCAGGACCTTGCACTTGGCCTTGTGGAACTTCATGAGGCTCACATGAGCCTTCTTCAAGCTTATCCAGGTCCCTCTGTATGGCATCCTGTCCCTCAGGTGTGTCGACCACATTATTCAGCTTTGTGTTGTCCACAAACTTGCTGCGGGTGCACTTGATCCCACTGCCTGTGTCATTGATGAAGATATTAAACAGTACTGTTCCCAATACCAACCACTTGTCACTGATCTCCATCTGGACATTGTGCCATTGACCACTACCCTCTGGATGGGACTATCCAACCAATTCCTCATCCACCAAACAGTCCACCCCTCAAATCTGTATCTGTCCAATTCAGAGTGAAGAATATTGTGAAGGACCATGTCAAAGACCTTACAGAAGTCCAGATGATATCTGTAGCTCTTCTCTTGTGTACTGATGTAGTCACTCCATCACAGAAGGATACTAGGTTGGTCAGGACAGACTTTCCCTTGCTGAAGCCATACTGGCTGTCTCAAATCACCTGCCTCTCCTCCATGTGCCTTAACATAGCTTCTAGAAGGATCTATTCTATGATCTTCTCAAGCACAGAGGTGAGGCTGACAGGTCAGCAGTCCCCAGGGTCCTCTTTTCTGCCCTTTTTAAAAATCGCTGCAATATTTCCCTTTTTCCAGTCACTGGGGACTTCTACGTGACTATCACTGCCGCTAGCTAAGTTCGTCTAGCTTGCACCATTTTATATTCTACATCTCACTTGATCTTGCCTCCTTCTGAACACTTTGTTGCCTACTTCCTGAAGCCATGAATAGGTGCAAAGACACTTGGTCAACATATTCCCTCTGTTAAAGATATGAGTTTGCTGGAGTTGTAAGATCCTGGAGGAGAGGAGTGTTCCTTTGGGAGATGTGTGCACTTTGCTGCCCATTATTTCTGCTTGCTTGTTGTAGTACCTGTAGGAATATGAGTATAAACAGAATTCCCAAGCAACTTTAGATCCTGCAGGATTTGCCTTTTAATGCTGCTTTTCACTGAAATTTTTGCAGATGGTATTTCCATCATGGAAAAGATCTTGCAGGGGAAACACTGGTGCATCAATCTGGTGAATTTTAGGACAGATGTCTCAGGTACATCCTGGCTGACATGGGCATTGTCAGCAGTGACAGGCATTGATGGAAGATGGATCTGATGAGGGAGTTTACATAACTCCACACTTTTTGGGCATCTTCCCCATTAATTAACACTCTACAGGAGAAAATAAGAATTTTTTATTACAACACTGGATCTTTCAATTCAGGCTATCCATCCTGAAGCCAGAGGTTGAGTCTTTGTTGTTGAAAACTCTTTCCGGAACACAAAACAATCCTCTGTTTTTCAGAAAAATGTCACGTTTTTTCTTTTTCTTTCTTTAGTGCATTGCATAATGTTGGAACTTCTCAGACTATCCCGATGCTACCAGGAACCTGCTGTAGCCCTTGCAGCAAGAAAATGCTCCTTGCAATGAGAAGAAGAGGTCTGAATCAAATATCCAGTGAAAACTATGGAAAACTGGACTAATGCAAGTTTAATACTTTGAAATAGAGAGTTCAGAGATGTTCACACTTTGTGACTGGAGTCATAAGGGCCCCATTACCCTGATGGTCCTTATTCCTGGCTTCATTCAGATCTATAGGGCATGAAAGTATAGAAAGTATGGTGTAGAGGAATGAAGCTGGGTTAATTAGCATTGATAATATACAGCTGTGGGCTGGCTTCAGGCGTGGTGGGTTGGCTGATGTAGATAAGGTGCAGCTGTGGCTGGTTCTGTTAAGTGGTTGAGAGCCAATGAAGAGGGAGCAGCCGAGGAAGAAGTGGAGAGAGGAGGAAACAAGAGAAGAGAGGGTGGGCCCTGGATGAGGTGAGGAGAAGGCAGCAGAGGGACTGGCATGAAGAGTGTGTTGGTATGAGATGGTAAAAGACCTTGTTGTAGCTTGATAGTTTGGAGTGTTGCAACAGTATGGTAAACATGTGACCTGGGTCTCAGTGTGAACCCAAAACATTGTGGCAATCTAGTGCCAAACTTGTTGACTCTGGAACCACAGGTGCCTGTTCCATCAGGACAAATACTGCAACAAGGTTAGTTAATTACAGGGCTAATCAGTCAGAGGAGAGAACTAGCACAGATATTCAGCTTTCTGTGTCTCTCACCTGACTTTTTTTTTTTTTTTTTTTTTACAGCATGAAGCTCTGATGAGGGTCGCATCATCATGTTCAGAGCCAGCTCAAGGCTTTCTAACATATCACTGCATACTCTGATGGAGATACGTGTTCCATCCTCATCTTTCTCCCTCCATTTCTCAACTCACTGCCATTGCCTGCTGGAGTTACTTGGAAACCTTGAATATTATTTTTCAGAGTAAAGTTTAAAGAGATGGGTCCTCATGGCAGGAAGCTTTCAGTGCTGGAAACACGGTTCACACGTTCATGAAGTTCATATGTTGGAAACAACTCATGTCAAATCTGTTTATACTTCAAAAAAACTAAAAGAATCCTTCTCTGGGCAGGGTTTCATTATGGGCAAACTCCTTTTCCTCTGTTTGAAATATTGTGCTGGGTTGACCTTGGCTAGATACCAAGTGCCTACCAAGCTCCTCTATCGCTCCCCTCAGCATTACAGGAGGGGAGAAAATAAGATGGAAAACCAAAACAACTTGTGAGTCAAGATAAACACAGTTTAAAGAAGCAATAGCAAAAGTTGCACACACAGAAGTGAAGGAAAATGAAAGATGTTATTCTCTACTTCCCATCAGCAGGTGATGTTTGGCCACTTCCCGGGAAGCAGGGCTGGAGTACATGTAGCAGTTGCTCTGGAAAACAAATGTCATAAATAACTAATGTCCCCTCTTCCTCCTCCTTTCTCTTAGCTTTTATATCTGAGAAGACATCATATGGTATGGAATATCCCATTGGTCACTTTGGTCTGGCTGTCCTGGCTATGTCCCCTCCCAAGATCTTGCTCACCCCCAGCCTACTGGTGAGCGGGGGAGAAGGTTGGAGACCCAGCCTAGATGCTGTGTAAGCCCTGCTCAACAGCAAAGCACAGCACTGTGAGGGCTGCCACAGGGCTCAGCTAGACCAAATGTAACTATGTCTGTAGTGTTTTAAATACTTAATATTGAGCACAGGTGTCATGATGATTGAAGTCAGTAGCACTACACAGGGTCCTATAGGCAAAAGAGGATGGCACACTGGAGCTTACACTTCTCTGAACTTAGAGCAACTGAGAATTAGGGACATCACAACAGCTTTGCTTTTTCTACCTGTGCAAGGCACTGATTACTCTTTCAGTGCTTGCTGGAGAAACCTGTGCAGTAGATAACTGTCTCAAGGGCTGAAGGGACTCATAGATAACTTGTGCCTGAGACCATTGTGCTGTCAGTGATTCTTACTGTCAGTTGCCCCATGCAGAAACCCTTTTTCATGAATCTCAGAAGAACAGTTTAACTCTAAAAATGGTTGGGAAGGCTCACTAAAGGATTTTCACAGCTGGACTGAACACCCCCACCTCCCATCCCAATACTAGAAAACCTATTAAACAATGGGAACAAAAAGTAAGCAATTGGAATTAGACCACAGGGGTTACTGGAGACAATTTGTAATAGTGTTTCACAGCCAGAAGCGTGCCATTAACACCATCTCTCACTGTAGCATGGGCCATGGGAAAGATTTGCTAGCAGTGGGAGGGATCTTCATATAGAATAAAGATCTTTTCTCTGCAGTTTTCAGACAAATATGAAGGTAATTGATGTAAAATAGTACATTAGTTTTACTACGTCAGGCAAATCTGTGAGAAATGCTGTGGAGACATCTTGTCATTTCCAATGCAGTCAGACAGGTCAGGTGAATACATGAGGACTGTATAGTGAAGAAAGAAATACAGCAAGGTAACAAAGAAAAAGAAGAAAGCAGTTATAGACAGATGTGTCTGTCTGAAGGAGGGTCTGACTCCCTTTTGTTAACATGTTCAGTGAAATATTCTATGGCAGTGGAATATTCACTCATATAACTCTTAATAACTCATCTTTGAGAGGCAGCAGAGGGAAGTTAGCCTTCGTCTTCCACTTTGGCAATTGTTGGGTAATTTGCTGTGCCATGAAGAGAATAGGGAAATTTGGGCTGCTTTTCTACTCCAGATTTTGACATAATGAACAATTTTTGTCACTGCTATCGAAGATGCTACATTTGCTAAAGACTATCTAAAAATGGATATCTTCCTAGATAATGATCATAGAATCGTTTACCTTGGTGAAGACCTGTAAGCTCAAGGAGTTCAACCATTAACCCAGCACTGCTAAGTCCACCACTAAACCATGTCCCTGAGTGCCACATCTCCATGTCTTTTAAACACCTCCAGGGGTGGTGACTCAATCACTTCCCTGGGCAGCCTGTGTGACGGATGTGCTTGACCCCTTAACCAAACTAGTGGGAGTTTGGTACAGGCTCCAAAGGAGGTAAAGGCCTAAGCTGTGAATGGACCCAGAACTCCTCCAGTTTCAATCTGTTCTCTGAAAACCCACAAAGGAGCAGAGACACAGTGAGTACTGATGCATATGGGATTGGAACACTGATCATGCAATTAACACATGAATAGCAGGTGGCTTGTCCAAGACTCATTTATCAAGGAACAAAGAAAGTTGTGAGTACAAGGAGTCTCATGCATACCTTTCCCATCTCATGTAATTTGACTATGAGTCAACTACTTTATTCCATAAATATGGCAGCATAAGTGAGCCTTCTCTGTCCTCTCCAGCTAAGCAGTGTGGCTGCATGGCAGTGATCTCCCCTTGAGCTGGGAAACCTACCAAGGTTGCTCCTCAAGGCAAAGAGACCTTTTACCTACAGCAGATCTTTGGTAAGTGACTTATACTGTGCATAACCTTGTAGTATGGTAACTCTGATTTTGTCTTGGTAACTTTGATTTAAACTTAGTAGTTTTGAATCAATATTCAGATGATTGTGCTGTACAGTAATAGAGGGAACCCTGCCATTAAACTCTGTTAAGCTGCACTTTTACATCGTATTAAAACCACTTTTGCCAATACCCTTGACAGTGGTTCGTTAGGCTATCTAAATCACCAATTCATGACAAATTGGCAAAGTTGGCAGTATGGCAAGTAGTATCACTGATTACTTATGGAAGCATGGAATAAGCCTGAGTCCCAAATTCTCAGAAGAATGGGCTTGTGACCATTGTCATGACTGGGATGCTGCTGAGAAACAATTAAAATTAATGAGAGGAAATATTAAAAATGGTAAAGGAAAATTAATTATTTGTAAGATGTTAGGCCCATGCCTAGAAGCCACCTGTCAAGATAGGAAAAAGCATAATAGGAAGTGACAAGATCTGAGAGAAGAAATAGAAGGCAGGAAAGCAGATGAGTTATTTCTGTCACTGCTAACTGAACAGCTAGAGAAGCAGTTACAGGTAGGAAAGTAGAAAACACAAAAGCTGGAAGAAAAGATTGAGATGATGCTCATGCAGGCCCTGCATCCTCCTAACCTCATGCAAATTAGGAAACTAGCAGTGTCCCCAGAGGATTGGGATGGTGATATTTGGAGTGATACTGATGATTATAATGAGGGAAATGACCCCTTGTTCCCCTCAGATTCCTTGGAATATGAGACTAGATCCCATCATTAAAGCAGAATACATTCTGATTGCCGTTGGCTGGTTCTTCATGACACCTGGTGAAATTTCTATTAGGTATGGGAGCCCAAATTTCAATATTAACACAACAAGATGCCAAGAAACTGGGTATGTGACCCAGATGGCAGAGCTAAAGTCACCAGAGTAGAGAGAGCAAGTGTTATTTGCCAAACTGTGAAAATTAATTTATGGTACCTGGGTGACAAGTGCGTGTCGTCTACTCACTTTATGATTAAAAAGCACAATGAAAATATTTTGGGGGTTGATGTTTTGACTGGACAAAACTGGCATTTGCCAGATTGGAGCTTGTGATACTTTGGTACAAATACTGACCCCAACCCTGGTAGAAACTGGGACACTACAATGTGTTTACTCCACACAGCCCCTGCATTCCCCTAGTCGAAAATTACCAATGTACCACAGTATCCAATTTCTGCTGTGGAAGAAAATGGAATTTCTGATGTAATAGCAGACTTAGAAAAATGGCACATTATTTCCAGAACCCACTCCCCATACAATTCACCCACCTGGCCAGTTTGGAAGCTGGAGGCGAGATTGCATCTGTCAATTGATTATTGGTGTCTAAATGCCAACACAGCTCCACTAACAGCAGCAATACCCAATATTGCAACTGCAACAACCACAGCACAAGAGCTGCACGTGGATGGCAGTGCTAGATGTCAATGCCAGAGATATGTTCTTTATGGTCCCCTTGCAGAAGTAGGATAAAGAGAAATTTGCTTTTCTTTGGGATGGTATACAATACACCTTCAACTGACTCCCACAGGGGTATAAACATTCACGGATGATTGCTCATGCTGTGCTTGCTGAACTTTTACAAACAGTCTCACTTCCTCAGGATATTCAACTGTACCAATATATGGATGATATTCTATTTGGAGGGACCTCCTCTGAAAAAGTGGGAGAAGTGGCAGCAGCAGTGTGGCAGGTGCTATATAAAGCAGAAGTTGAAGCTTCACCTAAAAAAGTGTCAGGGACTAAGTAGAGAAGTAAAAATTTTAGGTACTTGGTGGACTGCAGGTAGTGTGTAAAATAGGACAACTTAGAGTAAAATAGAACAATTGCAGATGCTCCAGTCTAGGAAAGAATTACAACTTATAGGTACTTTAGGGTACTGGAGGAAACATATACCTGGATTTTCTATCATTGTTCACCCATTGTACTCACTTTTCTGAAAAGGAAAACTGGAAATGGAGCTATGAACATGAAAAGGCAGTCAAAACCCTAATACAGGAATTAAAAACACATCAGTCACTGGAGCCAGTACACCCTATGACTCTGTTATAGGTGGTTTATTATTATATTATGGGGTTTTGCAGAACATGGTACTTATTGCAGTCTATTCCAGACCAGGTCAAGTGGGCCAAAAAGGCTTTTAATGTTTTATTCAATCACATTTAAAGAGACAGAACAGAGAAATTCTGAGTGGGAAAAGGGATTTCTGTCTTTGAACAGTTAAACAAGTTGAGTTACTAAGAGATAACCTGTCTGGAAAAAGCCCTGCTGAGACGTGGGGTTTTGCCTTTCCAGGAGCGATATCAGGAATGATACCAGCACACCTCCCCTGGGGGTCAGGTTAACCATCAGAGGATTGCTTATCTTTATCGAAGGAGTAATCATTGCCAGCATAAACCCAATGCAATTCACACATCAACAAGCACAACCCACAGGGTGGAGGCCCTCACTTCTTTTATTTATGCTAACCAGTATGATAACTGTAGAACATTCTGCACCGTATATGCTTCTCAGTTATGTGCAATCTACTGTAACAGCAATTATAAGGGAAAGCAATGAGGGCACCTTGCCCACTGAGATTCGAACGGTATTTTGGGATAATGCAGCTGAATTCAAAAGGGATTTCCCATCCCAGTTAGTTTCACTTGTAACCCCACTGATGGTAAAGCCACAACTCTTTTTTTAATAATATGTGATGCTTTAGTGTACACCATATATCCAACCATTGCATTGGTATTAAATCACAATGGAACTGTCCTTTATCCATTTGAACATAGGGTATGGGCCCAACAAAATGGGAACAAGTGGAAAACTATTGATGTTGTTGCATGTGTTGTCTTTACAGTGCACAAAATGTTTGTCATTTTGAAATACATCCTGATGAAACCCATGAGTCTGTACTTGTCTGTGTTGGAAAAGGATGTATTTCTGTGAAAACTCTGTGATTCTGTATTCATAGACAACACTACTGTAGAGACAAAATCACTTAAATATCTGTATTTTACCAAAATTATGGGATGTGACTTTAACTGTTCAGGTCCTGTCACCATCAGTTGCTACAATCTAACTATAAATTGTATCAAGATTTATTGCCTACCCCTATAGGGATGAATCGCATATCGGTAAGAAAACTGTTGCAACAGAATGACCTAACTCAATTGCTAAAACGAACTCAGAACAACAGACAAAGAACCCTGATTACCATGCATCATGATGCAGAGAAAATACACCACATCCTAGAAAGAGTGAAGAAAGATGGATAACATCACTGATGGGAAACTCTTTTTGGATGGCCACCAATGGCAACTGGAATCTTTAATTTGATGATACATCCAATTGTAGGTTTTTTAGTTTTGACCTTATTAGGGTTACTGCTTATAATATTTCTGTGTGTCACTTTGGCAAAAGATGAAACAAATTCTGTCAATCCAACTTGTAAAATGTATACAATCAACTGATTCTGTATGTGAAATGGTATATAACATTGTGACACTTAAAACTAAACTTATCAAATAATTGTACTCTTACCACTGCTCTGTAATATGCTACATATTTATGACACAGAGGCAAGAGATAACTGTACTACCACTCAGTGCATCGATAAAGTGGATTGACTATAGTCACAGGGTGGAGTGTGATGGATGCATTTGACCCCTTAAAAAACTAGCGGTAGTTTGGTATAACCTCGGAAGGAGGTAAAGGCTTACTTCCCTGGGCAGCCTGTTCGAATGCTTGACCACCCTTTCAGGGAAGGAATTTTTTCTAATACCCAATCTAAACTTCCCCTGGCACAACTTGAAGCTGTTTCCTCTTGTCCTATCACCTGTTACCTGGGAGAAGAGACTGACATCCACCTGCCTACAGCCTCCTTTCAGGTAGTTGTAGAGAGCCACAAGGTCTCCCCTTACCTCCTTTTCTCCAGGCTAAAATAACCCCAGTTCCCTAAGCTGCTTTTCATAAGACTTGTGCTCCAGACCTTTCACCAGTTTTGTTGCCCATCTCTGGACATGCTCCAGCACCTCAATGTCTGTCTTGTAGTGGGGAGCCCAAACCTGAACCCAATATTTGAGGTACAGCCTCACCAGTGCCTAGTACAGCAGAAGAATGACTTCCCTGCTGGCCACACTATTTCAGATACAAGCCAGGATGCTGTTGGCCTTCTTGGCCATCTGGGCACACTGCTGGATCATGTTCAGCCTCTGTAAACCAGGACCCCCAGGTCCTTTTCTGCCAGGCAGCTTTCCAGCTTACTCTTGCCCAAGCCTGTAGCATTGCATGGGGCTGTTGTGACCCAAGTGCAGCACTCAGCCCTTCTCCTTGTTGGACCTCATACAACTGGCCTTGGGCCAACAGTCCAGCCCGTTCAGATCCCTTTGCAGAGCCTTCCTACACACAAGCAGATCAACACTCCCACCCATCTTGGTGTCATCTGCAAAATTCCTGAGGGTGCACTCAACCCGCTTGTCCAGATCCTTGATAAAGATATTAAACAGGACTGGTATGACAGTATTTGTGTAAAAATGTATAGTTTATATAGTAGCACTTCAGTTGTACTTGGGTCAGACTTGATGTGACAGTAATCCCTCTGCTCCTAAAAGCTGTGTATGGAAGAAGCGCAGAGAGCCAGCTGTTAGTGTCCTGCAGAGCACTGCAAAAACACCACAGATTAATAAAGCTCTTGTGCAATTTGTCTGAAGAGGGATCTGTGCAACACCGATGCACACAGTTACGCCTATTTCAAAGAGACATTTTGATGTCCTGACAGATATTTATGTGAATTGTCTCCTACTGAGGCCTTCACAAGGAACTTGATGTTGATGGTAAATCTGCTAATAGCAGCTAACAGAGACACCTCTCCCTTGTTGACCTTTGATGCAGATAGCTGTCTAATGCTGCATAACCAGCAAAACAATCATCCAGGTAGTGCCTGTCAGTTCTTCCTTATTTGTTTTTAAATGGTTAAGACAATATACGTTCTGTCTTGGTGCAGGCAAAAGTAAGCAATCAAACCTGAGGGGCAAGCTGCAGTGGATGGTGAGGTAACTGGTGAAAGCATAGCACCTGGCATAAAGGAGCCAACAGCATCTGGGGAAGCATAGGGTGGGTACCAGGATGCTGGGACTTGCTGTTCACAGTGGTGCCAAATTGCTATCATCAGCCTCAGAGATTAATTCACACAAAATCTGGCTAATGAAAGCTCAGAAACAAAGAAAACCAGCTTCAGGTTTTAGTCCTTTTCAGCCTTTGAGCAGAGTTTTTCATGGCAGCAGAGACCTGCACATAACCTGCCAGTGGGAAAAGTTTATGCTGAAATGTAAATTGTCTGATTGAGAGGCATCTGATGGGCTGTAGGGACTTGCTCTGGTGGCTTTCGCCCCCTGTTATACAGAAAACTGGGGATGATCCAATGGTCAGGGTATCCATACAGGGTGTGGGCTCTGTTCTTGGCTGCTGGTGCTAACTTCAGCTGGTTGTTTTGCTCCAGGTCCTAATGAAGGGCCAGGGCTCACAGCCTTAAGACACATTAAATGTGAGATTTTAAATGGGAACCTGTAATTAACCCAGTCACCTGCAGCTCCTTCGAATCACTGGAGAGAAGTGAAGATGAAATTAATCAACTTAGTGTCTATAACTCCTTACCTGTTGAGGGTACCTACAGCAGCTATTCTTTTGCTGAACTGCCTCAGTTAGATGCCTAAAATTGAGTGCAAGGTATCTGAGCTTGAAATCAGTAGGAATTAGACCCTAAAAAACTTTGAAGGTCACTCACTTTGCCCAGTTTTTAATATTTAAAAAAAGCCCAAGTCATGTTTTCTTATCTCTGAGAAATGTCAATTGTATTATAGACTAATTGGGCACTGGGATATATGCACTAGCAGTTAGTGTGGCTGATAGTACAAAAAGCATCCTTTTCCTTGTGATGGACTTACTCCATTAAGGTGACAACTCAGCCAAGTGGACCTCATCCATCCCTTACCTGACCCCCTTTTTTTTTTTGTTTCCCCTCATCTCTCTCCTCAGCTATGGGTAATTGTGACTTTCTCCAATGATCTCACAACAATAGCTATGGAGATAGATATTCTGGCAGTGTTACTGTCAGATTTATATCATGTGAGAAATATTTTTTTCTGAAACATGAAAATAAATATGACTTAGGAAAGGAAACAAACAACTTTGTTTTTTGTTTTAGGATAGCTTCTCAGCTCTACTGCAGAAACAGTATCTGTCAGGATGCCTACTTGTTTATATTCCTAACAGATGAGTATGGCAGGACAGTCAGAAATTGCAAAGTAAATCACAAGTATGGTGATCATCCTTCAAATCCAATTTAGACATCCCTTTCCTTATAGTAAGAAAACCCCCTAACATTAGCAGATGCATTTCAATGAAACTTGAATTAGTGGAGTTGAGCTAGGATGAATTTAAGGTAGTTGCTGGGTTGTCATTTGTACATTTCTTCCTTTCTTCTCCTGTATTTTGCATAGCAGCTTCTTTATGCTCTTTATAATAATCTTTGCTAACAATGATCTTCCCCTAAATCATTCCCTGTTGCAGTCCATCTGGTGCTTTAAACTCCAGCACAAGTTTTTATAAAAAATGAATTTCAGAGCTCATTTGGCAAATTTTGCTGGAAGTATTTATTGGTTCTCATTGAAAACTTGGAAAAGCCTAAACAGTATTGGCCAATTTCTCATTTTGGTCATAATGATGGATACATATATATTTTATTCCTATTGGTGGTTACGTATGCAATGCATCTACTAGTCATTCATATCGGTAATATATATACACACACATAACTATTCCAATAATACGGCGTATAAGTCATTCCAGGTTATTACAAGTGGACTCAGAAATCCAGCACATCATTTTGGTCCATTGAGACTTTCAACTGTAAATCTCTGAGTTGTTTGGCATGAACTTCTGCCATTTATTTCCTCTAGGAGAAATTAACTGGGAATTTTTTGGCCTAAGCAAGCCTAAAAATGCATTCTGTCCATGTTAAAGAGATCTGAAAAATCTTTGTTGGAGAAACTCAGATGTCCTTTCTGTAAAAGAGATGCATATTCTTATCAGGTCTAGTGAAGCTCTAATGATATTATCTGTGTTTGCATAACATGAACAAAATATACACCATGTCATTGAAGAAATCCGGGTACTTTCTAAATTCTCTGATGGAAATCATAGGAGAGTCCTTTACCCATCACTGATTTTCCTTCAGCAGCTGTTGCAGAAAGTGTTGATACTGAGCAGTTAATTTTTTTTATATACAGTCAACCACCATGTAATAGGAGATGTGTGTCAGCAGGGTCCAGATACACATCACTAGTCTCATTGTAATCCGGAAATCTTTAAATTGTCACTCTCTAATGGAACAAGAAATGGGTATTCTAAATTCATAAAGATTTATAAACATTCACTGCTGTCATCTGACAGATATATGCATCGCCTGCAGCTTTTTCATTCTTCATCTCTCTCCTATGAGCCATGGGAAAATGATGTTCCCGCACCCTTACTGCAGGGGTGAGAAATCTTAAGGTCAAGTTAGAGACTCTGGATGAACTGAATGACTAAAAATGAACCACAAAGGAAGAACAAGGCACTTAAATTTATAAATTGTGAGACAAAAAAATTGCATAGGAGCTCGCATTGTGGCTGACTTAGTTGCTTTGTGTTTGACATGGTAGTCACTGGATGCCTTTGTTCTAGGGCAGAGTGACTGTTGTGTGCCATTGGAGTAGTGTACAATATTCTGCTTTGAATACTACAAGACAAAAGGTTTTTCAGAAACCCATTTTTCTTCCTCATGTAAGAAGCTGCTGTTTCATTACAGAAAGCAATACCCCCTGCCCACACACAAGTAATATGTAAACCTCTTAAAACTGTGGTTTGGGATATTGCCTGCAAAGAAAGTTGGCATTCACTCCTGAAACTGGGAAACATTTCCATTGAATTTTATTATTATCATTAATCAAGCTCAGCATAACCCACATATGAAAATACTGCTTTACCATTAGAATTCACCCTGATAGCCCTATATTGACTCCACTTATCTGTGTTTGACTCAAATGGCATCAAATTTTGATGTGACAAATGTAGAATCCATCATTTCCTGCGGGGAATTTGCTATACTTTCATTACCTTACAAAAAATTACTAACTTCTAATAGGCAGTGGTGTGGTTTTACCTTGCAGCCATTGGGTTTTGATGTGCATTCCTTCTCCACACTGAAGATTCCCTGGCATTAATTTTCTTATTTTCTATAATCAAAACACTTTTGATTCCTATCTTTTGATAAGCTAAATGTATTTGATGCCCTTTCCATTTCTAATGGTGGTATTTTTTACATATCTCAGACCTGGCTTTTTCTCTGTACAGGGTGTTAAATTATGCATCTGGCCAGATGTGGAACTGAAATCGCCTCCCAGCAAACATCTATGGTTTCAGATTATTGCTCTCCTGCAAGCCTGTGCAGATCTGCTGATAACATGGGTCCAAGGTGCATGTTCACTAGACAGCAACTCTTCCATTTCTGGGCACATAGCTGTGTTTGGCTATATTGGGATATCTGTTTCTTACCCAGTTCTGCCTTAACCAGTGGTCCTAACTGGTCTGAGTCCAGAGCTAAATATATCTACCGTATGAATAAGGAAATAGGAGCAGTGATGTGGCCGCTTCCCAGTTGTATTCAGGAAATTGCTCTACGTCAGCATTAGTTAATGGGTCATGGAAAAAATGCAATCTCTTCCAGACTCTCCATTAATCCTGCTCCTGTCTTTTCATAATCCACCAAGCTTGGTATTGTCTCTAAACAATGGCAACAATGATGGCTTTTGGGTTTTATTACATGATCAGTGATTTGGGTATGAAAGCAAGTCTGGCTGAGAGCTGTGCAAGGCTTACTATTGGCATTGAGATCCCTCAGTGTAGCTTGTCTTCAGCTTGTGCCTATAGAGCATAGGGACAGTCCTGCCCAGTTATCAAGCCCTGCAGTACTGAATGCCTCATGCAAATCTTTTTTTGCCATGTCTGTGCAGATGCTTTTGTCAAGGATGTGTAGACCTGAACAAGGACATGCACTTGGCAGTGTATACTTATTATTATACTGACAAGTGTGTATGGAGTTTGAGCAACACCACTGTGAAGCTGGTGATTGTTCTTACTCCTATAGTATAGCTCAAGAAACTGGGACATTCATAAAAAGGAAATGACAGCTCCTAGGTGAGGCTGAGTTGATAAAGGATATTGGATTTCCTAATTTCCATTATGACCCTACTTGTAACTCCAGCCCCACCCCACTCTGAAAAACAGATTCAGAAAGGAAGTCTGCATAAACTGGCTCCTCCATAGAGGAGCATATATCTAACAATGAGACTCTTTTGATAAGATCTTTGTTTCAGGCTAGATTCCTTGGATTTAACAGAGATGAGACCACAAGTGTAATTACATATAGAAGAAAAACAGGAAATGTATTTCTAATACATTTGTGGAAGAATTCATTAATGATCACCATTTATTTAATCCTATCTCAAACAAAAGAATATAGATGTGCTGAGGTTTTCTTGGAGTATATGTGCATGTGCGTACATACAATCCAAAGTACTTATGTTGTGTAGATCAAAAGAAAACACACTTTGGCAATGTGAGGTGGTCAATAAGAGATTATGTTAACCAAACAACAAGCATCTGTGAAATGCATTTTTGACTGATGATCCTGAGTATAGCTGTAGATAGCTACAGCAATTTGTGCTCGGGTTTAGCCTCTTGTGATTAAATTGGGTAAGTTAGTAGCTATGCGTAATTTGTTATTTTAAATTAGTACAAGACTCATGACATTTCTCTTTTGGGACTGTTTCAGTTGAGTGGTTCACTGCCATCATCTACACATTTAAATAGGTAAAGCTGCATTGGTCAAACTCTATCCATCAGTTACCTGTTCCTATTGTTTCCTTGAAGCCAAAAATGAGAAAAGGCAAACTTTTCAAAGGCAAACTTTCATTGACAAATCTTCACGATTTCTGAGTTTTTGTTATTTCTGTTTAATTCTGGTTTTCACTGGAGATACGTAAGAACTAGTGAGTGTTAATGTTTTATTTACCAACTTCTCTAGAACGGAGAAAGTGATCATATGTACAAACAGAGAAAGCTGGGTAGAAGTTTTAAAATGTTTTGACGTGCTTTTGTCAGCTAGCGTCTTCTCTGCTAGCTGCCAATTTGATTTTTGATATGTGGAAAAGAAACCAGAAAGAAAGCAAACCGAAAGAAAGAGAAAACTTCATGGACAAATTTGCCAACTTCATCCAGTGGGGATGACCTCCTGTCCTGTGGCTGTATGACAGCCTTACACTGCCCAAACTGTTCTTGTGATCATATTGGAGCAGAACGTCTATCTCCTCTGCTTTTGAGATTCGTTTCTCAACATACTGTGGTAGGTGAAGAGGTGAGCAGTGATAATGTGGGATGGCAGACAAAGAAGTAGGAGAGCAAGGCTAATAATGCCTTTGGCTCTCCTTATAATGTGAACTCATTACCAGGAGGCAAAGTCCAGTATTATTCTCCCTTAATCCAGATCACATTTATGTATTTTTCTAGACAACGTTTTACAGAAGTAGTGGCTGTATGAGCCTTAACACAGTTATCTACTGGTCATATAATTTGCCTGCTTGGTGAAAAATCTGGGTTTGAATCCTTGAGGAAAATCATATGGCTAGCGGATCTGTACACAGCTCTTCTCCCTCTGCATGTCGTCAGTACAGTGAAGAGCTCAAGTGGGTCCAGAGGAGGGTCATGAAGATGATCATGGAGCTGGAGAACCTCCTATATGAGGACAGGCTGAGAGAGTCACGTTTGTTTAGCCTAGAGAAGAGAAGGCTCCAGGGAGACCACACAGCAGCCTTCTATTACTGAAAGGGAACCTACAGGAAAAATGGGGAGGGACTCTTTAACAGGCAGGGTAGTGGCAGGATGAGGGGTAATGGCAAAAGATGGTGTATTTGGATATTAGGAAGAAATTCTTTACTGTGAGGGTGGTGAGGCACTGGCACAGGTTGCTCAGAGAAGCTGTGGATGCCCCATCCCTGGAAGTGTTCAGCATCAGGCTGGATGGGGCTTTGAGCAATGTGGTCTAGCAGAAGGAGTCCCTGCCCGTGGCAGGTGGTTGGAACTAGGTGATCTTTAAGGTCACTTACAACCCAAACAATTCTATGATTCTGTAATCCTGTGAATGTGATTATTTTCACTGATATCTATGGAACAGAAAATGACCTAGAAGAAAAAAAAAAAATAATCGGCTTATCTATTCTGTACTTCCAATAGTTATAAGTATCTTTTGATCGTGAATAGGAACAAAGGAGTCAATTGCCAGGAGACAATATTTAATCCAATAGTTCGGGAAACTGAGCTCTCAGATAAGAACATCTCTTGGGCATCACCATGCTCTGAAGAGGAGTCACATGAGGAAAACTGTTCAGACAGTCATTCTCTGCTTTGGTGAATAAAATGCCCTATTCCAAAAATAAGGCCTGCTTTGATTTTTTTCATATTCATTTTTTAACTGCAGTCAGTCTTTGCACAATTATCAGTTTTAACAGTGATCTGATGTTTGCATCCAGATTGTTGATGAGAATGTTAAGAAGTTACTGGGTTCATACCGATCCCTGCCAAAATTCCCTGAGAACACTTGTTTGTTGGGGATTAACGACGGGTAACTGCTACTTGTGGGCTGCCATTTAGTCAGCCCTTGATTTATTTGATTGGTGACCTAATAGTATTGCAAAATACAATTTTTAAAAACAATCTCAACTCCAGATTGGACCACATTTTCCCTGCAGCAAGTTCAGATTCTGCCCTTTCTCCCTGACAGCTGGTACGGGCTGGGGGCGGCCTTCGTGGGGTGGGTGGGCCCCAGCCGGCCCCAGCGCCCCCCCGCAGGGCACAGCTGAGCCCCTCAGCCAACCCGGCGGCGCCGGGGAGCGGGGACACGGGTTTCCGCAAGGGCCACGGGCGGCCCAGGCCGAGGAGGAGGTAGCCCAGGGGGCAGCGGCAGCAGCGGCAGCCCCAGGCCGCAGCAGGAGGAGGGCAGGAGGTGCCGCAGGCCCGGAGCAGGGCTCCCCTGCAGCCCTGGCGAGCCCCCGCCGGGGCAGAGCCCCAGCCGGCAGCCCGGGGAGGGCCCCAGGCCGCAGCTGGGGGCTCTGTCCTGCAGGAGCTGCGGCCCTGGCGAGCCCCGGCGGGAGCAGCGGGTCCCTGAAGGGCCGCAGCCCGGGGCAGGGCCCGCGCTGGCGCAGGGAGACGGGGCAGGAGGCGGGAGCGGGGCTGAGGGGCTGACACGGGCTGACACACAGCACGGCCCGGCACGGCCCGGCACGGCACGGCCCGCGGGGGGCGGGAGTGAAGGGGGGAAGCTGAGCCTGGTGAAAGTGGAGTTGTTTTCGTTTTGTCTTTGTTTCTCACTCCCCTAATGCATTTTAATTGGCAATAAATTGAATTATTTTCCCCCAAGTCGAGTCTGCTTTCCCCATGACAGTACTTGGTAAATGAACTCCCTGTCTTTGTGTTGGCCTATAAACTTCCTTGTCCTGTATTTTCCCCTGTCCTATTGAGGAGAGGGAATGAGAGAGCGGCTGGCTGGGTTGGCAGCAAATGGGCAAGGCTAACCCACCACAGTTCCCCATGCCCATGCTTGCTGCCGTGATCCTCTCATGCTGCCAAACGAGGCGGGAAGTAAGGACTCTCCTTGCCTGATGAGAGCATGGAGGCAAGAAGTTGACTCCAGCTCAGAGGAAAGTTATGGGAAGAACAAGTCGCCTCTGGGGCCCATTACTAGCAGCACCCCACTTCTTACTCAGCAAGCTGAGTTCCTGGCTCCTGGAACATCCCTGCACACCAGTCCATGTCCATCTCTCCTCCCCCTAGCCTATCCTGTTGGAGGCAACGCTTGGTAAGAAGAACCCCTTGCCTTGCCTGTGCCCTTCGCTTGTGCCCTGCTTGTGTCTTCTGAGCACAGCAGAAGGGCAGAAGAGAACCAGCCTGGTAGAAGACATTTCTGGGAGGAATTTCTTTGCACAGGGGGCAATGAAAGCAGAACAACCCTACAAAGACAGCCTGTCCCAGCTATGGAAACACAACCATTGACTGGAGCACTGCTGCTGGGCAGCTGCCATGCCAGAGGGGTGCAGGAATGGCCTCATATTTGGGTGCAGCCCTGATGGGATCATGTACGTTAGGGTGGGTACAGGTTTGTACATTTGAGACAGAGCGTTTAATCTTCTGAGTTATAGTTGTAAGAATGAAAGTTGGATTTCATACTGCAGCATGCATATCTTTCAGAAACTCCTGAAAACATAATGACCAACAGATTGTCCTGTAGGAAATGGTATTGCAACACTGTAGCAACATTGTAGATTCACGGGATACCTCACAGGAAGAAAGATTAATCTATTTAAAACACAAATAATTTCAGTCTCTCACACTCACAAACACTGAGATGCTTTTAAGCAGCCTGCCCAGCATTCAGGCACTAAAGCACCTTTATCCAGGGAGTCTGACTGTTCAGGATTGTTTGGCATGATGTGGGGGAGAAGGAAAGCAGTTTTTGGGACCCTCCCCACACTTCCTGCCTTTTTCTTAGGCTGGTGGTTTTGTTTGTGTCTTGCTATACCGTCCAGGAGCTGACAGCAATTAATCTCTTTATCCTATCCCACCTCTGTGAGTCATCAGGATTTAGTCACTGCCTCTGTTTCAGAGCTGGCTGTCACAAGAAATTGCAGGAAGTTGTGTGCTAGGATCTTGATGACCTGCTACTGTAGGTGTCAGCAGCATATGCCATTTTGCAGCCCTTCTTCTGGTGTTTTGCACCTGTGCATTCACATTCAGTCTACATTCATATCTGTACAAACATTTTTCCTACAATTTACGACAGCCCTAGAAGATTCCTGGGCTTCTGTTTTCTAATACATTGTAAGCACATTGGTACATGCTGGCAAAAAGATGATAGCTACCTCTTATGATTCATAAGTTTTCATCTCACATATCTCCCAGGTTCCTGGTATTGCCCATAGTATTTCAGCAATATATTACTGTAAACTTTGCTCCTTCCTGGCCCAGGATTACAAAGGAATATTACAGTTTACTTCCTTCTATGTATGTAATAATTTTGTCTATAAATTCTAATCTGATCCAATCTTTGTATTCTCTCTATTTTATTGCATTCTGGATTGCTATGAGCTTTATGATGTGCCTTGCTACTTTCTCATCTTCCTTTATTCACTTTGTATTATCCCTGTTTATCCAAGGCAAACCAAAAAAGTTTGAGAGGAAAGGGAAGAGGTGCTTACTGTTGGTAGGCCAGACAAAAAGAAATCTCTTGAGTAATGGAAAAAAAGTATTGAGTTCACTTTTAAATAATATTCTATATACTCTTTCTGCAAGCTGTTGTAATAGTCTTTCACTGACTTTGTGGCTGCATACTTATCAAGGACTCCCTTGTAGACTAATCAGAACTTTGTTTGTTATATTAGAGATTTTAGCTGACATCAGATGGAGACATTGATCCAAATTCTCTGTGCAGCTTTCATAGTTGGGAGTGGCAGCTGACCCTATCCTGAGATTAATAGCATAGTGATCAATGATGAATAATTAATATGAAGTTTAGTTCCACAAATCCCAG
Source organism: Falco punctatus (assembly GCF_963210335.1). Classification (NCBI taxonomy): domain Eukaryota; kingdom Metazoa; phylum Chordata; class Aves; order Falconiformes; family Falconidae; genus Falco; species Falco punctatus. Next base: position 87,226,279 of record NC_137582.1, on the reverse strand, counting down.
TTATGAGAAAGTCAGGGTGTTCAAAGGAAAAATGAGCTGTGCAAGAATGAGGTAGGCATTTTTAATAAGCTCATATTAGTAAGAAAAAACACGGCACAAAATATAGTTTCTGATTCACAAGCCTGTTGCCTGGTTCCTGTGGTCTTTTGGGGAATTCCTTAGGGTCTTTTCCTTATTGTTCCCATGCATGTGTTCCTCTAAAGTTGACATGTTCTGGTTTTCCATTTTCCTGGCAGTGTTGCATCTTGCAGCAATGTGCAGAGCTCAAAGTCTGCACAGTCATCGCATTGGGCTGGCTGGATGTGGGGCCTCTTGGTTGGCCTATGCTTTTGCATGTGATGGGGGTGACACAAGGCACCTGGTGTCCTCACTGAACAAGTTCATAACCCTCAGGCACATTCCACTGTTTTCATGCCCCACCATTTTAGTGCCCAGCTGAACTAAAGAACTTGCCCCATCCCAAACATGTTGGGGTTTTTCCAACAACCTTGTGAAGTCAGGGACCTCAAACCTGCCTTTTGCTGTTACTACTTTCCATTCTCATTTAATGTTCATTCCTTTATTTCTTGTTAAAGAAAGTCTTAGTCATTGCATACATAGATTTATATGGATACATATACTCAATTTATATATATTCATACACATATAATTACACACTATATATACATATATAATTATATGTATGTAAAGTGTATCTTTGTATAAATATTCATGCGTATTCGTACTCTTAATATATATTTACATATAGAAAGAGAAATCTGTATTACTATAAAAATGTATATATTTTTATATATGAACACTCCCTGGCCCAAAGTAAATGGGCAGCCAGTCAGGGGTGCTTTTAAACCATGTGGGCACCTGTCATGTATTCTTTTGGATAGAAGCTGTCCTTATACTGATATATATATATATACCTCAAAGGTATGAATATGAATCCCAAAATTCAATTAGAGGGCACTGAAAAAGTGCAACCTTGCAGCTAGTAGAGGAAGTTTAGGGCTTACATGAATTTTTACAGAAATGCATAAGAACCTGTTGCAGGTGCGCATGATGGACAGCACAGGCAAAGACATCTGTAGCTTACACATATGAGTGTAACAACATTAACTTATTGAACAGGTACCTCACTTCAAAATTGGATCTGCAGAATTTGTCTCGCTGGTATCCTTTACTGCTACAAATGTAAGCAGTGCTTTGTTACTAGGAAGGAAAATACACCCAGAGGGAGCAGTGGATGAACATCGTTGAGTGTCTGTGAGATACAGGCGCAGATTGGGGGCCAGATTTGGCCAGAGCATAATTCTTCCCACCTTGGCCTATGCACACTGATTTCCTGCAGGTGGAAACCAGTATGTGTATGTGAATGAGAACACCAAGCAGCAGGACCTCCTACAAACCCTAAAGAGTCAACTGTGTCCTGTCGTGCCTGGGGATTTTTAGTCAATATCACAAATTTCCATAATCATCTCTGGGAAGTGAGATGGGACCTATCATCTGGCTCATATTAGGTCCCACAAATAGTTGTGGCTCAGTTTTAGTTCGTAGGCGTTCTGCCTTTCCTAATTTCTACTGCACAATACCTCGAAGACTTTGTGAACACTTCTTTCTGAACACAATTTCAAAAAAGCTCAGGCAACATTGGACATAAGCTCAGAATTGTCTATAGGATTTAGCATCTTTTTTCTGGGTGAAAGTGGACTTTTAAGGTTTAGTAGAGGAAAATACAGGAACGAGGCCAACAGTAAGGAGCAATATGGGAAATTTGTAAAGAGGGTAATGCATCCAGTTATAATTTCAATCCTAAACTGTGTGCTGTCATATATAACTGCAGTCTGGCACTATTAATTTTGTTGAGCCCATCAAGGAAAACAGACTAAAGCAGGCATTAGTCTACTTTGTCACTTGGCATTTCTGTATCCGTCAAGCCGTTCCAAGTAGCCTGAGAGTCATTTCACATTATGACCATTTTCTGTTAAGTTCGACCAAGTCAAGTGTGGAGAATTAAAATTAATTATTCAATGAAAACAAAGGCTGAAATGTGATCAAGTTTGGCTGTTTTGTTTGTTTGTTTGTTTTTCTCCTCTCTAGGCACATCAATTCCCCAGACTCTTTCCTCCTGGTGTGTGTGGCATTTTGAAAGGCAATGACAGATTATAAATTCAACCCAAGGTTGCTGAACCGTTCAGTAGAGTCAAGGGAGGCCTGATGAATTTCTGTTATGTGTTCTGCATAAGCATGTATTATACAGTCATTAACAATGTGAGTGATAGTCTGAAGTTTGTTGCAGTTGTGGTATGATCAATCATTGTACCTCACCTCCTGTGAGTTGCTTAAATGCTGTTGTACATAATCTAGTATCCTTGAGGTAAAACAAATCCTGGCCTTATGTTTGTGATGTTGACAATAAGCTTCAGCTTCAGCAGTTGTAATATGTGAATATAGGTGTCCAGGGCTGCTTGAGATGCTGTAGGGTATCTGAGACAGCTACATGGGGCAGTTAGATGTGCCTTAGGCTTGTAATAGATCACTGCCATTGGTGTGGCAAATAGAGGTTCTTTCATATTGTGATAGATCTTTATTATCCATGGCAGTCTGGCATTTCCTTAAAACAGTTGGTTTAAAGTACCAGAAATTGGAATAGAAAAACTTCAGATAACCTATACAGGAATGCTGAGGAGTGCAGTCCTGCAGTTCTGGCACAAAGGTACACTCCTCTCTCTCTCCCTAATGGAGAGAGTGATTTTGTACAGAAACCTATAGCCCCCAAGTTTAGCAGCTGCTTCCATTCAGGAAGCTTGTTCTTGTCACTTTTAGTATGCTTTCACTGGAAAAGAAAAGGAAAAAAAGGAACTAAGTTGAATCTGTTCTCCATATATTTGGTTCAAACAAGTAGACTTAGGAAGAAAATGGCTGCTCTGAGCTTGATAAAAAGTTGTGCTTCAATGCTTCAGTCTCTTCTCAGAGGACTTAGTAGGTGAATCAGCTGTTCCAGAGGTCAAAGCACACCATGGAGTAACGCACAGACATATCTCTGAATAGCATATACATATGGCAGAGCTGGTTCCTTGAGCCACAAAGGGCACCAGAATGAAACAGGAATTATGCCTGTACCCATCAGCTGAACAGTGCCAGGAGACATTTGCCAATCCAGAGCACAAGTGCTTTACAGGGCAAAGCTACAGCTACAACGAAGCAGGCTGGACAATCAGAAGATAGTGCTCCAACCTGTTCCTGGTGAATTTACAGGTGTACAGGAATCCAGCTTGGTCTATAATAGCTCTGCCTTCAGAATATTGCTGAAAATTAGGGAAACCGAGGCACAAAATCAACAGTCCTGGGCAGCTGACAAAATTATCTTTGTTAGAGTCTTTTGCTACAGGTATTTACAAGGAGGCACAGATGGAAAAGGTTGATTTGATATCCTGCAATGGTATGCAGTTTAAATGCCAGCTAAGAAAGCATGCAGTAACACTGTGCAAATATCTGTAAAGTGTAAACACCTAAGTCAGAGAAGAAAAAAGTCAAGGGATAATCATGAATAAGCAATTAGGAGTAAAGCAGAGGACAAAGTAGGTTCTGTCTCAGGAGGTTTTTGTGAGAAGTGCTGGATTCTTTCTAATGGGAAGATGTAATGATTGGGTAGATTATAGTGTGGAAAACAGCTTTGGATGCTGGGAAATTGATTTATCAATATACATAGTTTAAGGGAATTCTTAATATTATCTGGCCTAATTTTTTTCAGTGTTTACCCAGGGCTGGTTAATGTTTAGGTAAGATGGACAGGTATAAAGACTGGTTCAAAAAGTTTATTCCTTCCCTAAAGTTTTTTTCTTATTTACAGTAAACTTTGGTTTTAGAATGGTTATTTTGTCGTTTTTGTCATTGTATTTCTTTTCCCGTCACATGGTTGATGTCTAAGGCACTGTTGTTTAATATGAGAGTGGTAGATCTGTGCAGCTCCACTCTGCAGGCTGGAGGTGTGACAGGTTACACTCAGGTGATTGACAAAGTAAGACAGCTGCTACTAGCCCCAGAAACATGAAGTCTCAATGGATTTCAGCACTTAAAGTGGACCTCACAGCAGCTACTACTGCTTGCTTGGGTGTGTGTGCTTGTGTGCACATCCACAGGCCACTCAGCTTCCCACAAATAGCCTCAGCAGCCTGGGACAAACCTGCTGCCTCAGATGACACAAAAGGACCGGAGGAGATGTATTAGGAGACATGTGCTGGGGCTTAACATCTTCCTGGTGCTAAGGAATAAGATAAGATAAGATAAGAGAAATCCTGGAAGCAGCAAGAAGCAGTGAACAGCTCCAGCTCTTGAGTGCAGGACACGGGGATGACACCTAGGCATGCAAACTGAAGAAGAGTACTGGAAGAAACACTTCATTATTAACCATGCATAACATGCTAGTGGGGGAGATTATTCTTCCAAGCAGGTTTTTCTTTCTTATTTTTTACGTATTGCTTCTGTATATTCATTATTTGCTGAAAGGCAGAATGACTTTCAAATCATTTGGGCTATCTGAAATCTTCCCGCAGAGATTAAACATCTCCTGCGTGGAGTTTTCCATGTACACACCATGCAGTACGTCAATCTTCCTTCACCTGGAACTATAGTGGAGTATTTTAACTCAGTGTCTTTATCAGATCTTTGCTGACAGCCTGTCAAAGCATTCCTGGGGAATGACTCATTTACAAATGGATTTTCTTCCTTTCCCTTCTACTTTCACTCTTTCTTTTGCTCTTTCTCTCTCTGTCTCCTTAAATTGCATGCTTTAAATAGCTCTTGAAGATGGAGAGTTTGAAAAGAAACTGGTTTTTGCATAGTTGTGAGTATGACTGTCACAGTCCATCAAATCAATGACCTGTCCTGATCGATGTTGTGTTTGTGAAGGTGGCTCGTAATCTCACTGACCATTTTCCATGTCATTCCTAGGAGGAAAGTTTCTTTTTGATCCTGAATATTTCTTGTTAAGCCATTTAGCTGTTGTAGTACATGAAGACTCACCTTACGCATTTTTATCTTACATATACATAGCATGGGAATCACACTGTTAATTAGTACTAGGAAAGGTGCTTGATGCTGGTTGTTACTAATGCCCTGATACGTCTCCTGAGACTGTGAAAGGTTGAAAATTAAATCCCTATGCCAAGGAAGTCTCCTAAACTTTCTTTGTATTTCAATGCTTCTGGCTGTAAGTTTAAGGCCTGTGAAGAATTGGTGGTTTCTGTTAAAATTTCCCCTTTGCATCAGAGGTCAAGAACAGACCAGTTTTTATTAAATGCATTTCCATTGGATGCATATTCTATATCACTGGAGGACTACTGCCTCCTGCAACGGGCATCCCGGCACACCCCATTCCCCTCTGACTTCTGTGTTCCTCCCTATCCTTTTGCTCACCTTCTGGCACCTCCTTGGAGGAGACCTTACACATAGGTATTTCAAAACTAAGACAAATTATGTACCAACAATCTGCTCCCTCAGATCTTTTCTGCTACTAAGTGGTGTAAGATTGAACTAATCTTTTCCCTCACACATCCGCACTCTGTAAATCGAGTTCAAGTGATTCGGAGGAGTATAAACCAGCCTGGCACCACTCTCATGAATATCAAATCAGCCTAAAGACAGTATGAACCCAAGGCTTTGTGGATGCAGTTACTTGCTTTCAATGGTTCTGAATTTATTATACTGAGGCTAATCAGAAGGAACAATGCAAGGATGCAAGGAATCGAGTCATAACCAGTATCTGTACCTCCATACAGAACACTGCCAGTGATGCAACTCCCTATGCATATAGGCAGTACTCTTCTATACTTGGAGTAGTTCATTGAAGCGGCCAGAGATTAATTAAAAATACTAGCTTATCTGTCTGGCAGCTTTCTGGTTTTATAGACAGTTTTAATTGACAAAGGTCAGCTTTAACCTCTGTAGAGTTTTCCTCTATAGCCAGCGGAGGAGTAGAGGGCAACTCAACAAAAGGCTGACAGAGGTGCTGATAAATCAGCCTGAAGCTGTTTAAAAAGAAAGAGGGAATGAAAGCTGATAAACATAGAACCAACTCATGGTTTGGCTTTATGAGCAGCTTTCTTGTAAAAACGTCATGCATCTAGTGAGAATTTAAGCCTTTACAGGGCTTGGGGGGGTGTCCTGTTCTGCTTCTGTGCTCAGCATCTAAAGCCAGGACTGTATCCTAGAAAATGGTAGGCTAGCAGAGATGACATTAAAAGGCTTCAGGACCACAGGAAGCGGTGCTCCTCCCACTGCCCAAATGTGTTCTGCTGAAGTCATGTCTAGGTGTGTTCTGTGATCAGATAATTAACGACAGCAAGTGGATATATTTGCATGTGCCTAGTTAGCAAGGATGATTTCATGTTCTTGGCCTCTGGGGTGTAATTCTGTTGCCTACATATAGATGTCATTGCCCTTGGAGATGCTGTGTAGTAACCCAGCAGGTTCTCTATCAGCTAAGACATCAAGATGCAGGTCTTCCGCAAGTACCACGTCATACGTGCTGGATCCTTACGTATGCACTGGGCACCTAAGGCTGTCTCAGATGGTCCCAGGGGCCAGTGTTTAGGCAATGAGGCTGTACCTCAAGCATCTATCACACTCTGGACTCTGAGCTGTCCAAACTCATTCACAGACAGTGAAGGTCTGGTCCACGCAATCAGTGGGGTGTACAGAATGACTCACCTGACCAAATGAAGGCAGCTAAATCAGGAGAAGACAAACAGTGAGAAAGCTGTACTAACAAGAGCCTGCCGTAAATTTCTGAGACAGAAACTCTACACTACAGATGCACACATTTAACCAAATGAGTTCATCCTCTAGCATTCAATGAAGGCACTCCTAATAAAAATCCACCCTCAAAACTCTTGCTTGCAAAAGCAATTTCTGTGTCTTCTGTCCGGAAACTAGCTTATCATCCAGCCAGAAGTAGACACTGATTGTTTTCTTCAGCTCTGCTGGAAAAAAACCGATCTGCTGTCTGCTTGCCATGCCCAGTGAGCATGGCCCCCACAGAGGTGCCAGGCATCACGGCACAGTGCTTCCTGAGCTGCCTCTTCCAGACCACCACCTGTGCCACCATCCTGCCTATTATACCGAGAAACAATAGCAGGGTCCTAACTGGAATGAGTCCCCCCTACTTATGTTGCAGTGTTTCCCCACAACCAGATATGCTATTTGCTGCTTTCCTGTTGAACAAAATTTTAGGTTCAGCCATTGTTTGGAGACAAGGGTATTTTCAGATTTAAGTACCTAGGCTTGGTGGGAAATCTCAAGAAAACAGCCTGCCTAAGGACAGGATCTGGACCTTGCATAGAGCTAATTTTAACAGTGTGAACAGCTAGCAGACGCAATGTTCCTGTTGCTGCCAGTAAATAAAGACCAGCTGGGATGCAGGACCTTTACTGAAAAAATACCATGAATAAAATGTAGGAAGGTAAAGAGTGAGGAAGGTGAGGACACTGCTTTGCTTACTAAGCAGGGAAAATGGATCAAAAATAAATGGTTAATTTTAGAAATCATTGAGACCAAACCCAGAGGCACAAATAGTACTAAAAACTTGGTGAGAGCTCCTGTTGAGCAAACTCAGTCACAAATAAAAGATGTGAGGCAGTGGTGAAAGTGTTAAAAAGAGGCTTTATTTCACTATGTGCTTATTCAGGCATAAATCAAGTTAAATGGGAATGAGATATTGGTGATAAGATGTCATTGTTTAACAAGTGGTGTGAGAAAAGGATTTTTTAATCTGATTTTTTGAGGGAAAACTCAAGAATAAACGCTTCTATCTGAAGAGACATGAGAATTATGTTATCTGCAGGTATTTACATTGTAGGCAGAGACTGTAAATAGACCAATAAATGACTTATAGTTTTTAGGGGAACACGCTTGATTTAATAAGGGGATAATTTTTTATTAGAGAATATTTTATGCTGGAGTGCAGCTCATTTGTTTCTATGGTGTTCCACTTTCTTTTTGCTATATGGAAAATGACAATTTACCAGCCAAAGTAACTGAACTGTTCATGGTAGAATTCATCCCACATGACTGTGCACATCATTGAAGAGCCTTTTGAGTGTGTTTGACTTCATCTGTCGCCCACAGAGATAAGAGAGAGTGGCACTTGCAGGTTGCATGAACATTGTGGACAGCAGAGGTGGCTGTCCCCTCTTCCCTGCCAAGACTTGTATCTGAATTGATCTCATTCCTCTGAGGGTTGTAGAAGTACTGTGACATTTTCTATAAGGAAATCCTTTTCTTTTTGCTTTTTGCTGACAGCATTGTGGTAAGGCAAATTATTTGGAACTGATCATGCTATGCAGCAGAAAAAGAAAAAAGGCTTTAATTAATGTTGAAAACTTCTCTTCAGATATTTCAGAGAAAAAAAGATGTATGAGACTCTAGATGAAAAACCTATATGTGGGTCATGGGGAGATACAGGCTTTTGTTTCACAGTTCTCTGATTTGGGATTTTGAGTGAGTTAGCAGATACTAGATTTCTCTGATGAGGAGGATGATTTTGTAGTTGTCAGTCTGGATCAGACTCAGGATCTACCTAGAGCACCGTTCTGTGTACAGCAGGTTTAAGTCAAGTTTAAGGAAGTATACAAAACCGTGTTGAAGTTTACAATAAGATTTATATGGCCAGGCATAGTTTATTTTCTGAGTAGTTAGAGGCTAGTTTAAAACTTGAAGCTTGAAGGCTTTTACTTGGACTAAAGTTCTTGTTTAGCTTTTTGCTTTTCATCTCAAAACTTTGGCTATTTTCCTTACCCATAAAAAATTAATTTCACTTGGTGTTACATCTGACTAGCTCTTACTTTAGTGGTGCCTTGTGACAGTCTGTTCCATTGCAGCAATTGGCTCATTGTCTGAGTGGGATTTTGTTTCCTATTACTTCTTTTTATTTGTCCTATGCTTATACCAGATTTCCTTTTACTTTCTCAGATTTATTATAAGCAAAGATGAACAGAAGAACTCCCTGTCACCTACATATCCCAAACTAGGAAAAACCAGTTGGTTTTGACTAGGAATATTTCTGTGCCAAAATATGGATGAATAGACATTGCAGCACCTTCTACAGCCAAATCTGATCACTCTTCCAAGCTAAACTACATCTTCTTCATCTTTAAAATAGTCCTGCTTGCTTCTAATCATGTCTGGTTTGCTCCAGCTGAGGTGCAAGTTCAATAATTTTGTTTTCTACAGAGTTACTCCACCGTCTGGTGTATTTGTACCATGCATTTGCTGGTCAGATGGGAGGAACTTAAGGAAGTTTGCTCTGCACTGCACCTTACCTGATTTGAATAGGCTATTTTAAGCCATGTGTTAGTATGTTACAGGTACCTGCAGCTTCCTCTCCTTGTCATCCTGAATTCTCTGCACATCAAATCAAAGAGCTGCATTGTTTTAAACTGTTATCAGATCTTTAACTCATACGAGATATATCTTTTTAAAATTATATAGCTGTACACTTACAGATACTTCTGAATTTCGTAGAGATGCACTTCCACATTTTAACCCCAGGGGTGCATGAAGACTGGGGAATAAAAACTAGCAATGAAACTTGATGTCACTTTATTCAGACTCCCAGAATCATTAAATTCTGTAGTTATGAGAAATTCATTTTAGATGTCAAACCCCAGAAATAAAAGATTTTGTGATAATGTTTCCTCTGTGTGCTTATATAGCTGTCTGTTCACCCAGGTAACTTCTGTCTATTAGATAGGTTTACCACAGTTGACAGAATGACAGAGGCCGCAAAGATATTAATGTCCTGTAAGTTTCATTAAAGTAGGTTGAAGATTAGAGAGGTTTTTCAGCTGTTAGACTGAGAAGAGAGATTCAATGACTGTCCCTCCTAAAGTGGAGTCTGTAAGGGGAGCCCAGACCCTGCAGCACATAACAGGACCTGCATATACAATGCTTTGCTGGTTCCTCTCCTCACACATCACACCATGAAACTTCTGGTTTAGAGAGTTGCTCCCAAGTGGCTCAAACCGTAAACCTATAAAAATTTTAGACATGAGATGACAAATAAGAACACACACCCACCCACCCCATCCCCCAGTATGTTTACTGTTCATTTTAAGTCTCGTAATATTTAGGCAAGCTTGTGATTTTGTGGGAAGAAGGGGAAAAAAACTGATGACAGGATGTTGAATTCTGGGAACCTGTGACACTGAATCTCTCCAATTTAATATGGGAATGCAATGCTGCATTACTGCAGTTGATGATTAAGGCAACCTAAAAGCAGGATGTGTTGAGAACAGGGAATATGACAAACATGGAAGATGTTTCCTGTGTAAAGTCACATCAATTGATCTCTGAAGGCAGAAAAAATAATGTAATGGGCCCAGAGCTGCCCAGGGGATTTTCAAATTCAGCTGACAAATAGTCCTACATAAGGACAAGACATTATTGCCATACTGTGAAACATAAAGTCTCTTGCTACATGTGCACAGTTATGCTGCCTTGTGTTTCTTTTGATTGTGGAAAGGCAACTATGGCTGTTCTTTGCCATACAACAGCCATTGTAGTAACCATATCATGGATTAGACAGGGAGTACATGTACAAGATCCTTCCTCCCAGGGGGTCCTTTTAGGAAGAAGAAGGGAGGATGAACACAACCCACTGACTTGGTGAAAACACAGGAGAAAGAATGTTCATTAGCAATGACACCAAGTGGGGATGTGCCTACCTACGTATGTGTGTATGTCATAGAATCAAAGAATCATAGAACGGATTCGGTTAGAAAGGATCTGAAAGATCATCTAGTTCCAAATGGTAATTATCATGGCTTCCCCACCAACACTTCAGTCAGTTCAGCATTCACAGTCGGGGCGAACAGGTGTAATGAACACACCACTTTTATTTCAGGTATATCCAGTTCATTCAACTCATTGCCTGGTCCTAGCGAAAGGCTCTCCTACATGCCAGCAAATCAACATATAATCAGCAGTGACTGACATAACAATCTTTGATTTGGACTTTTTATATATTTTTTCTTCACCAGCAGCACACTTAGGGATTCATTACATTCTTTTCACTCCTCTAATGAAGCAACCGGTTTGATCTTGTTAGAAAAGAGCAGTCACATAAGTAACTAAGTTAGGCAGAGTCCAATTCAGACTAACTTCCTAGTGCATTTACTTGACTTCAGAGCTCCCCTGTGAGACATTTCCATGCCAAGAGTTCATCTCTCGGTATGACAGATGGTTGTCCATGCTGTTTTTTATATCCCTAGGATTTTGGTCTGTAAACTTGTGTTTTCAGTGGAAGTAAAACATTTGGAGAGAATGCTACAGGGATTAGGTTTTGGTTATTCTTCCACGTCTGCCCTATGGAACTAGGGAAATATTTGTGAAGATAACTTCAGTAAAGTTTGGGAAGCATTCAGATGGTGCAGGGATGGGAAATAAACTGTATAGAGAGATGCAGAAATTGCATTTAACAGCTGAGCCAATGAATCAGGGTTGTTAGAATACATTTGATTTTCTGTGTGCACAGCAATTAAAGGAAATAGCTTGCAGGTGAATATAGAGGGGATAGATTCAGGTCTCTGCACAACAATGATGGCTGATATAATGAAGATCTAATGAGAACAAAATTGAGATTCAGAGTTACAGATGGCATTCCTTTCCATCACTATCTGGGATATTATCTTCTTCAAGGATCTGTAGTATCATTTTTCTGTGGTGCTTTAGAACAGAACCAGCTGTCAGTAGGACTAGATATATAAAATGGCTGGGGAGTATGTTAGGGGATTTCGCCATCTAATTTTAGCTGCCTAAAAGCTAAGAGTCTTTTCTAAGTCAGCTGTCTGATGTCCCTGTAGATTTGGTGGAAATAAAGACACCTCAAGAAGACAATTAATTTCACCTACTTTTAGCACACAAGTCAAAGTACTAGGTCCTGAAAACCCTACAGAATTTCTGCTTAACTTTGGGGACTTTAAATTATCAAGCCTTCCTAGTTTTTGCCAATAGTTTGTCTGACCTGTTTAATTTCTGCCAGTGGGCATGTGGACAGCCTCTACTGCACATCTAATCAATTCATTAAGATTAGGAAACTATGGATTCTTCCAGCTATCCTGTCCGTGGTCATTGATCTCAGAACATACCTAAGCAAGGCTTGGTGACCACACAGTTTTAATAATTCTTTTCTAACTTAAGGCAATGATTAGAGTATTTGCATGAGATGTTGGAGACAGGTTCAAACCCTTTTTCATTGTCTTTTAAACCATGCTTCCTACCTTCCATGACAGGTCAAGACCTCATAAATGGGACAAAACATTTGCAAGTGCCTCGGAGGTGTTTTCACGCTAGTATATTTGAGGTGCAAAAGGACTGACCTGAAATAAGCAACCTGACATCAGAAGGCAAATGAATGCAAACTCTGAAAACTGTTTGAGAAGAATGAGGTGTCAGGTTTGCTGTAATGGCTTATGTTTGAGGCTACGTTGATGTGCATAACTCATCCTGTGTACTGTGGAGGAGGTCTTCTGACCTGAAGCTGAAAGGGCCCTGCAAAGTTAAACCACTGAAATACTGATTTCGTCTCCTCTCAGTATTCAAAACCCAGGGGTCCTTGAGGTCTGTGAGAACTTCACATGCATGGATGGGCAAAAAGTGCTCAGACTAGTAGGGGTATATTATTATTCTGCTATTATTTCCAGAGATCGCATACCTTGTACCACTCTGATCAGCAGCAGAGTTAAAAAAATAATAAATAAAATCCAAAACCCACCAATAAAACAAGCTGTGTTTGCTACAAAGCTAAATTCTTCCCTGGCCAAGTACCTCTTCTTCACTCTTCTTTTTCAGGGAATGTCTCCTGTGGCCCAGTGTTGAAGAAGAACCTGCTTTCACATTTATGAGCAGCTGCTGCTGTCTAAAAACCTGTGGAGATGCTGAACTCAACAGCTGTTTTGTGGTAGCTGTCTTCACCTTCTTGTGGCTGCTGCTCTCTGCTTTTCCTTGGGTCTGTTGGGCTCTGGACAGGCTGCTCAAGAGCTCAGAGGCAAGCTGTGGAGAGCAGGGGTTTGAGCCTCCCTGTCTATTTCAATTACTAGTTGGAACTTCATTTTGGCTCCTTCCACTCACCGGGAGGCTGTGGGTCTCAACCATGTGCCGTGCAGAAACAACCATCATCAGAATGAGGTTTGTTTTTGTGATGGCTCTTGTTGACTTAGCTGGTGGGATGCCTGTGTGCTGGATCAGGCTGGTAAACTGCTGGTTTTTCCTTTCTGGATTGCAGCCATCATTTTCAAATGTTTTCTGATTCCTTGTAGTGATACTTCAGGTGATGCCAAATGAAGCATTGGCACATCTGGAGCATGTTTGGCCTCGCTTCTCATCTGTTTATGCTCTCAGGGTGGCGGTTTTGGTTTCTTACTGGGGCTCTGCCTCCCCCTCCATGCCTTCAGAGCTGTGAAAACATTTTTGCAGCTCAAGCCATAGCAGCAGATGACTCGTTACTTTCATCGTCATTGCTGCACTGTAGTCTCTTTCCCAAATTCTGGAATAGCCAATTTCTCCCATCTTGTCCTCAGTGTTAGGATGCAAAACCAGTGGCAGACCTGAAAGGTGCTTATGTCCTACCTCTGCAAAAGTGCAGAGCTCACTGCCAAGATCAGTGCAAATCCTGGTAGAGGACTTCTGCTGAATTTTCATGTATGCTCCAGTAACAACCCCAAAACATGTGATGTCCAACGGTTTAATCATCGCTGTTTGGTAAAGCAATGCAGAATCCTACTGTATTTGCTCCTTTTCATCATGTCGTGGTTTAATCCTGGCTGGTAATTAAAAATGCCACACAGCCACTTGTTCACTCCCCCCTCACCCAGGGGGATGGGGAGGAGAATCGGAAAGGAATGTAAAACTCGAGGGTTGAGATAAGGACAATTTAATAATTGAAATAAAATAAAAATGAAAGATTAACAATAATAATAACAATAACAGTTATAATGAAAAGGAGGGAGAAGGGTGGAGGAATGAAATCCAAAGGGAAAGGAGAAAAGAAACAAGTGATGCACAGTATAACTGCTCAGCGCCTGCAGACTGATGCCCAGCCAGTACCTGAGCAAGGATCAGCAGGACCCAGCCAATGCCTGCCCCCCCCCCCCCCCCCCCCCCCCCCCGCCAAGTTTATGGACCGAGCATGGTGTCCCATGGTATGGAATATCCCTTTGGTTAGTTCAGGTCAGCTGTCCTGGCTGTGTCCCCTCCCAATTTCTTGTGCTTCTCCAGCCTTCTTGCTGGCAAGGCCTGAGAAAGTCCTTGACTTAGTATAAACATTACTAGCAGCAATTAAAAATATCAGTAAATTATCAACATTGCCCAAATCCAAAATGCAGCACTGCACTAGCTACTAAGAAGAAAATTAATATCCCAGCTGAAACCCAGGACAATCATCATCCTGTAAGACAGGGATACCAACAGATATTTTTTTCCTACCTGTCTTTGCTTTCTGCCCTGCCTGTTCAGGCTGTAAACTTCTCACGATAGGACTGTCCTTCCTGAGGAGCTAGGCATTGGGCAGACATGAGGCAAGCTCAGCTGCGCTCTTCTTACTGTAGGATGACTGATGGCCTGTGAAGATGGGTGACAGAAAGATTTAACAACCTGTTGAAGGTTGTATAGCTCAGGGGTCTAAACTGCCATAACCTTTCTTTCCTGGGAAAGCGTTTTCACTCCTTCTTGTCCTGTTCACTGGTTCTGGGCTCCAAACCATCACGCAGAGGAAAATGGCATCACCTGTATCTTCCCCTCTGGGAAGGTCTTCCCCTCTGCAGTTCCCCATCACCCATGATAGCTGCAGCAAGACTGATTTAGCTTTCTGCCTTGCTGTTCTGCTTCTTTTTTTGGGCAATGAGCATTGTAATCTCTGACAAAATAGCTGCCGTATGGAGAAGTATCATTTATTTAGCATAAAGACCCTTCAGAGAAAGCAGATGCTTAAAAGCCTCAGTGAAATGAACTATAAGCAGAGCTACCTTCCCTGGCAGGCTTATCAATCCCTGGTGGTGGGAAAACCCGCTTCCATCAGACTACCCTACAGAGCTGCTTTTTCTCCAACCCTTGTTTTCACATCCTCCCCTTGAAAACAGCTTTTCAGCTCTATATGTGACTATTTCCTTGCTCACTGCTAGTCTCAGGGTGCCCAGGAGGGGTGCGTGACAGGAACCAAATTTCTCCTATATTTCTTTGAAACCTTTTTCACCATGTGCTGTTTCCTTCCCAGCGCTGTAGGGATGATGATCAGATTTCAGTATTTTCAGTTTAAAAATCATTCCAAAATTTAGACTTTAGAAAATGCCCAGGCCAAAAAAACACTCAGAGATTTCTAGAATATGCATATGCTTTTCAAGAGGGGCAAGACTAATACCAATCAAACCCGTTTCTCTGAGAAAATTCTAGGATGGGATAGAGAGTGCTGCTGGTAAGGGGAAGAAGGCGTTTCAGCAAGAATTTCATCTTAATGTTAAAATGACTGCAGCCCTACATGATGCTAAAAGTGTATATTTTTTACCTGTCATAAATATCAACTTGTTTCTCACTGCCCTATATGGAGAGAGAAGTGTTTGCTCTTGTCTGCTGTTTTCTGAAGCTGAGTATTATAGTAATATTGTTGCCCTGAAATAAATAGATTTACTCCAGGTTTGTTGGTATGCACCAAGGTAATAGAGACCAGAATCAAGTTCCAAGTCTCCAGTGTGTGTGTGTGTGGGGGGGTGGGGGGGTGGGGGGGCGGTGGGGGGTGGGGGTGGCAGGGGAGGGAAGCTAAAAAGTTAGCTTTGTCAGTGAAGATAGGTACTTAAGGATTTAATCCATAAGCTCAGGAAAAAGCTGGGGGTGGAAATGTTGAAAGTGGAAAGCTCCCTGCAGACCATTTCCAACACTGGGAGACCCTCTGAAGGAGGAACAAGCTGTCATGCAATTATTTACTCTGCTATTTATGGAACAAACCACACACATTTTCCTTCCACAGCAACTGGTGCAGCACGGTGTTTGCAATGTACACACAATTTCTATGAATCATCATTAAAGTAATCATGTGACCAGTGGACTCTAGCAAGTGACTCATTAAGAGAACCACTGGAAAATAATTAGCACACATACTTGTTTATATGCCTGTGTCTCCACAGAGGTCTCGTTCTTCTTGTGGTTTGGTTTAGCTCCAGAGGAATTTTGCTTTCAGTGTAAAACACTTGTTTCAATCAAGGTAATTACCTGAGCAGTACAGTTTTGTGTACAGTGTTTCCATTAAACCATCCTATTTATTATGAGAGTAAATGAAACAGTTATAGTCAGTTTTAGAGCAGCTCTTGGCAGCGGTCCAGCCCAGTGGCTGGTTTTTTTTTGTTGTTTTTTGTTTTTCTTTTTCTTTTTCTTTTTTTGAGGACATGTCTATGTTAATTTCAGCTTGAGCATCTAAAAATGCATCTCTCTAAAAATCTCATTACAAAATGCCTTGGATACAGAGATTGCTGCCTCCGCTGCTTAGCTGGTTCTCTGAGGTCACAGCCATCTATGACTTGCTGTGGATTTCTTTTGAAAAGGAGTCCTTGTTTTTTTCTGTGTCTTGGTGTAGCTGACATACCTGGGAATGGATCAGAATGGTGTGTTCGTGTGTACAAATGCCAGTTTGGCAAATGCTCTTTTTCCAGCCACATTTCAAATGTGTACTTTATCTGGATCCACTGCTAACTTCTGCGCCTGGTGCTGTTCAGATTTGCTTAAGAAATGTTTGTTGTGGTTTTAGCAGTGATTTACTCTGAGGAAATGGAAAACTTTATACCTTCTGTGCAACAAAATATCAAAAGTCAGGAGCTGGATTAAATTATTTAAACATAAGTGCTTAGTGCTGTTTGGGCTATTGCAAAGTATTCTCTAGAATATTATGATTTTCCTCTTGTCCAGTGTTTTAACTGCCAACCCAATATAGATGTCTAGTCCCTTATGTATGGGCAACTGGGTCAGCTTCAGATCTTCACTGACTGTAGAGTTAAGATGGCAAGTGTAGGACTCAGTTACTCATATGGGCATCTGGTGCCATTTGGGTTGCCTTCCTATTCCCTTTCTGGTCTCTGGATGCTTCAGGAGGCTTTGTATCTCCTGTGTGTCCTGTGAGATGCCTGCCAGCATGATTACAGATGTTTTGACTACCTTATTACACTTCAAATGACACTAGATGTCTGCCTTTAGGTAACTGAATCACAACCATACAGGTACCTTCATTTAGGTACCTGAAGGTAGGTGTCTCCTCCTCTCCCATGGAGTTTGTTCCTGGCTCTAGTACACTTGTTACTTGACTAAGCGTTCAGTTTGCCATTTCATGGAAATACATACAATGCATAGCTGTTGATTTCTTCAAAGTTGAGTATTTCCTACCTGTTGAGTAGTTCCTGTTGTGCTGCATCTTTTGAACAGTCTAGCTTCACAGTATTGTTGGGGAGCAAATGAAGATGCTGTGATCTGCACCAAAAATTCCTTTCATTTCAGATAAAAGGGCATGCCTGTGATGTGCAATGAATTTGTATGTGCTCAGTAACATCCAGTTGCACTCATTCTATTTGACACAGGTCAAAGAACTTCTGTGAATGCTTGGGAAATATGAGGTCTAGTTATATTAGCTATAGTTCTAGAATAACAAGGAGCTGCAGAACATCACTTACAAGATGATAATTATCAGACTAATGAGCTATATGCTCTCAGTCCCTTGAAGCACTGATGAGACACCTATGTTTGAAGAGATTTGCAAACTAGGGAACATGAACTGACCACACATGTTGCTAATTACTGGAGCTGGGCATATTAGTGAAATAATTAAGCAGTTAAGAAGTACTTAATGGAGATATGATATAAGACAATAACCAAAGGAAGAGCAAATTATGTCCAAAGGATTGATTTTTCTCAAATTTAAGCTGTCAGACATTTGGATCTCAAATTGCTTTATTTAGGCATCTCCACACAGTGGTACTGTTCTTATCTATCTAACTGCCTTAAAAGAAATCTCTGATAAATCTGGTGTTCAGTCAAGCCACACATGTGGTTAAAGAGGTTTTGTGGGTTTTTTTTCAGAAAGATCTGGAATATCTAAAAATATAGTATATATTCCAGAGAACATAAAAATACTCTAGAAAAAAACCCATTGATGCCAACAACAGATCATGTCCACCCTGGCTGGGTCCTCTTAATCCTGAGATTTCTTAAGGTGGTCACTGTAACAGGGTGGAGGGCAGAGCAGGTGGCGATTGTTTGGACATTTTTTTTTTTTTTCAGTGAGAACGATTAAAAAAATAGTGTTACCTGGAACATCTGGATCTATTGGCTTTTTTTGTTGTTGTTCTTACCCCATTTAGTGCTGTCTTAAGTCCTGGGAAAGTTGAGTAAATTGTGTTTCCAGACAAAAATTGAAATTTTTATTTTTTGTCATTTTCCATTTATTACTGCTTCCGTAAATTACACTACTGCTAAACTCCTCACATGAATTTATGATTCCTTACAATTCTGATATGCTAAAACTGCACTTATTGACAGATAGTATTTTTGACCAGAAGCATTCCTTTATCCATAAAACTCAAGAAGAGGCATCTCACAAATGGACAATAAATAGTGGTATCCATCGCTCCCAGAAATCAGTTTGTGTTTTATGACATATAGACATATTACAGTGATGCAGGTGATAACCTGAGGTATAATGATAGGTGTGATATAAGAACTAGAATAGAACAGCCTGGAAGACTCTCTAAAAACATAAACTTTCAGGAGCTGATGTCCTTTCCAAATAGCATCCTAAAGGAGAAACTGGATTTTATGTCTTCAGAATATCTCCAAACTGAACTATTCTGTGCAGCAGAAATAAAAAGAACATAGTTCCCAATACAGGAAAATTATCCCCCAGGAGTTCAAAATTAGCATAATTGTTAGGAACTCGAGGTAGCTGGTTGTTTCTAAGTTGAACCTTACTGTAGAGAAAGAGAAAGAATATTTGTAGAAACACTTTTATTTGGAAAAGGTGATAAAATTTGTTATTTAATGCAGCTACAAACTACCATGGTGTTAACCCGCAGCCTGAAATTGAAAAAAAACAAGCTCCATTTACGGGTTTAGATTTCAAATGATCACCAGATATTGTAATGGTGCTGAATAAATCTGTGGGACAGAGAAGTTAGTGGCCAAATATTATGTTTCTCTTATTTGGCAAAAGCTAAATCAATCTGATAAACTCAGTATACGAAAATTGAAATTCAGTATTGGATTATTCAATCCATGAGTGAAAGATTATGTTGACCTTAAAATCAGTGATTTCTTTTGGTTAACCTTACATTAGTTCCAAAACAAGCACATTTACTCAGAAATATTCTTCCTGAATACCCATAACTTGAACTAAATGGAATTAATTCGGGGGTCAGGTGGTCCAGTTGTTTTACATGCAGCCAGGTTCTGTCCCAGGAAAATTCTATTAAAAAAAAAAATACATTAAAAGAAGTTAGAGCTTAAATTCACCTTTTTATTCTGTTTTCTATACTTGTAATTTCTGCTGCATTTACTGTTTAAAGCATAAGCTGAGCAAAAAACACCACTTTGTTCAAGCATCAATATTTTCATAGTGTTTATGGTCTGATTTATGCTAGTGCCATAGCGTCACACTCAGTTGCATATTCAGTTCCATTCTTAATGTTGTTCTACAATTTACAATGCTGGCATCTGAAGATGTAAATGTTAAACTCTTGCTCATCTGTCCCGTGGTAGATTCTGCTCATGGTGAAGCTTCTCCTATTTTTGTGCGTGATTGAAAAGATTTTAGGAGATTTTCATCAAAGCCTGTAAGTGAAATGCTGTGAGATCACCAGATGGAAGTTGCTGACAGAGAACTAAACAGCTGTAAGAAAGAAAACATTGCTTTTGGAAAAGCAGAATTGTTTATTAGATGACTGTCCTCATTACTATTTTGTTCTGTTATTTGAAGAAGCCAGTATCTTGAGAAGCTTAAGCATGAACATCAAACCCATGAACACATATACTGGAATCCATATCTCCTATAATTTAGCCCTTAAGAAATTAAGAGCTGTTGTGGTGTGACCCCAGCCAGTAATCATGTGCCACACAGCTGCTTGCTCACTTTCCCCTCACCAAGGGGGATGGAGAGGAGAATCGGAAAAGAATGTAAAACTCGAGGGTTGAGATAAGAACAATTTAATAATTGAGATAAGTTTTTTAAAAAGGAACAATATTAATTGTAACAATAGCAGTTGTAATGAAAAGGAGGGAGAGGGGGAGCCGAATGAAATCCAAAGGGAAAGGAGAAAAGAAAACAAGATATTTACAGCACAGCTGCTCACCCCCCACTGACCAGGGCCCAGCCATCGATAAGCAATGATCAGCTGGCCCTGGCCAACCCCCCATCCCCCCCGGTTTATATACTGAGCATGATGTCCATGGTATGGAATATCCCTTTGGCTAGTTCAGACCAGCTGACGTGGCTGCGTCCCCTCTGAGTTTCTTGTGCCCCTCCAGCCCTCCTTCCAGCAAGGCCTGAGAAACCAAAAAGTCCCCGACTACTCTGTTTCCACCCCAAATCCAAACCAAAGCACTGCACTAGCCACCAAGAAGAAACTCTATTCTAGCCAAAACCACCAGGACAGGAGCTTAGTCTAAGTTGTATGCCTGGGATGTCATTATGCTCAGTAAAAATATATATGCAGTTCCACAGTCTGACCCATCCCATGTCTGTTAGGCACAATAGGGAATGATTCATTCTGCAGATTAAATAACTGCAGTTTAGGTTTCCACATATAGGTGATGACAAATAATCTAAGTGTCTAAATTCTCATTATAAACACTGGGCATCATGTTAATGCAGTTAATGAAATCAAAAAAGCTATTCTACTGGCCAGGAAATAGAAGTATTATTCAGTTCCCTAAACACAGGCATCTAGTGCCATTTAGGTGCTCTAGGGAGATGCGTGGGCTGTCAAATATGAAACAATCAGAGGAGATCTACATCCTTCTGAAGGTTGTGTGGGATGCCCTATAATGCCTAGAACACCAGTAAGTTCCCATGGTTGGGGAACTAAATGTGCCACAGATCTCTAGAGTGAAATCAGAGTTTTGTAACCTAATGCACATGAAGACATCTCCATTTAGGCACTTCCCCCTGGAGCTGATTCTTATCCTGGTTTAAGACTGCATGAGCTGTGTGCTGAAGGTGTTTCATTCCTTTCATCAGCTAAGACAGATAACTACCTTAGATTAGATGCCTAATTTTTAGACGGTTGAAATTATGTGACATAAATTTCTCCTTCCCTTTAGGGCTTAAGGGAAAAACTTTACTTTCAATGCTGGAAATACTGTAGAGCTATTACATTTTATAAGCCAGGCACTAAGCAAGGAAATGTGATGTACCCTTAATAGCACTTTATATTTGCATGTTTAAAAGCCTGAAAAACATGGTTGCACTTTCACAACTCTTTGTGTGACCGGTGCAAAACCAGGCAGATGACTGAAACAATACTATGCAATTTTCATGCTAATGGAAGAATAAAGACAGCAGTTCAGTATGTCTTGAAATAAAGCGGTTTCATGAAACAGTATTTCAAATATGACTTGGATAAGAATTGTGACACTTATTCATAATACAGAAAGTCATAGGAAGTTTAAGGCTGATCCTCCTGAAATATCCGCTCCAGCCTCAGGGTTGAGCTGAACACCACCTCTGAATTCATGCTGAAGGCTCAGATCCTTTCTCGATCTGCTGTGCCTTCAACACACCTATGCCCTACGATAGGTTCACTTTGATGTTGTCATTATGCCCCTATTCAAAATTCACTGAAGCCAGTAAGAATTTTTCCATCAAATACGTAAGACTATGAAGTAAGTGTAAGATTGCTCAACTGCACAAGTGTATGTGATGTTTTGGTGCTATTTCCATGGGTTTCGGTGGCTTTTTTTCCAAGTTAAAATCTTTCAAGGATTGTGTTAGTAAGTGAAAATGATGGTGGCAGGGACCCTCAAGGTTCTTCAGACACTTTCATTTTGGGTTGGAAAAACCGTTTGCATCTCATAACAGAAAGCATCAAGCTCCATTTGACTTTGGAAGCAATGAAGTTGTCTGTGATTGGGCCGTGGAGATTTGCATTAAATATCTTACGGTGCCGAGTCTGGCTTGCTACCCAACTGCAGCCCCCTGTAAATGTGCTTGTTTGTTCTTTTTATTGCAGCCATCTCCTGCAGGCATGTAAATGGCTGTTATCAAACACCCCATTGTATTCTTGCTGGCCAGATGGCTAAAGGGGCATTACTGTTCTCTCACTATAAACTGTATGCTTTGCTGCAGGCATTAACAAGGCAATATATTTTTAGGAACCATTAAATACTTGAGATTTAGGTAGTAGCAGGTATTGCAGTTGTGGGCTTAAAGAAGCTTTTAAAGTCCTTTGCTTTGTCCTTAAAAACTCTGCTTGAATGAGGTTGCCTCAGGAGACAAATTAAAATAAAAATAACCCTCTAAACACAAAGTTTGGTGGTGCTCCTGAGATATGCTTCTGTTAGGAGTGGAATCTTGCAAGTTGTGAAATGCCTTTTAACTTTCCTTATGAGACACAGATCCAGATTTCCATGGGCGTAGTAATGATCTCTTTATTTTTAAATTGTTAGCCTGCTTCCTCTCAGGTGCATCTGTTCCTAACACCTCAGAAAGGAGAACCCTGAGCCCAGAAAATCCAATTAATTAAACAATGCAAAGCAGCCTGTGACCCTGTCATATTTCTTGCAAGATGCCAGGCTGCCAAATCTTTAGTGAACACTTACTCTATCACGTAGTCTATGCTGAGTAGTAACAGAAGAAGACTGTGCTTGTAAAACTAAACTGCTCTGTAGTTACAGAGCCATTTACAGCTGCACTGTAACCTTCCAGCCATTCTCACACCTACTGTCAGCTCAAATGCCTTCCCCCCCTTTCCCCCCTCCAGTATTTGCATTTTTCCTTCTAAGTGGTGTTGTGTTTCTCCAGCTGAGATTCACTTTTGTGATCTGTAGGGCCACCACCTGTGAAGTGCTGGCCTCCAAAGAGCCTACCTGATTTAATATGCATGGGATACCAGATCTCCAGGTGAAATGATGAAAAACGTGGAGATTTCCTAAGCAGAGCTCTTTTCTCCTGGAAGCCAGTGAGTGAAAAGCGCAGCACTGGTTTCTCTGGCCACCCCACCTTCTTCTGGTTACTCAGTTGTTAGTGTCTGGGCTTCCCATTCACAACATCCCTCTAAGGAAAATACCATTATGCCCATGGGACCAACAAGACACAGGAGCAATTAGGTTACTAGCTTTATGGTCCCTAGTGCCTTCTCAGCATGCTTGTGGATGAGCCTTGGTTTTGCTTTCAAAATCTGTAGGGCTGTTCTCAGTACTGTCAGGAAGCTTCTGCTTTCTTCCTGTCCATGAGGTTAGTGCTGCTTCTGTTGCCTGGTTTTTAGGTTCATAGAATGATAGAATCAAAGAATGGTTTGGGTTGGAAGGGACCTTAAAGATCATTTAGTTCCACCCCCCTGCCATGCGCAGGGACACCTGCCACTAGACCAGGTTGCTCAAAGCCCCATCCAACCTGGCCTTGAATACCTCCAGAGATGGGACATCCACAAATTCTCTGGGCAACCTGTTCCAGTGTCTCAGCACCCTCACAGTAAAGAATTTCTACCTAATATCTAATGTAAATCTAACCTCCTTTAGTTTAAGACTGTTCTCCCTTCTCCTATCCCCACATGCCCTTGTAAAAAGTCCCTCTCCAGCTTTCTTGTAGGCCCCTTTAGGTACTGGAAGGCTGCTATAAGGTCTCCCTGGAGCCTTCTCTTCTCCAGGCTGAACAACCCCAACTCTCTCAGCCTGTCTTCATAGGAGAGCTGCTCCAGCCCTCTGATCATCTTTGTGGCCCTCCTCTGGATTTGTTCCAACAGGTCCCATGTCCTTTCTCTGCTAGGGGCCCCAGAGCTGAATGCAATACTGCAGGTGGGGTCTCATGAGAGTAGAAGGGGAGAATCATCTCCCTTGACCTGCTGGCCACGGCTTTTTTGATGCAGCCCAGGATCTGGTTGGCTTTTTGGGCTGCAAGTGCACATTATCGGGCCATGCTGAGCTTGAAGGCAGCTTTATAGCTTCCCCCAAATGTCTTGCCCTTGGTAGGACGTATCTTTAAAATAGTCATAGAGCTACCTTGCTGTTATTTTCTATCTCTCCTAGTTTACAACTGGGTAATGACATTTAGGCTAGTGGTATGTGAATTTGACCAAGCCATGGATATTATTTCCTCATCTCCATCCTTCTGCACCCACCTGCTATGGCTTGTGTGTTAAGTTGCTTGGGGAAGGGCTTATACAGCTTACACAGTTTCTTCTTCTGAGTTTATACAGCTCATGACACAGCAGGAATAAGGGCTGTGATTAGTGATGTGGTTTTGACACAGAATAGTAATAGAAATGCTAGACATCATGAATTTCTAATGCTGTGAGTCCATCACTACCCCCTAGCTCTGTTATCCTTTGCACACACTCTCAGGCTTGGTATTTTGGAACTGAAAGAGAATGAAATGAGTCTAGGGGTTTGGTTGTTGTCCTGTGTATTGACAGACCTGGCCTCAGTTCACTAACAGACTTCTTGAGCACTCCTGGCCTCTCCATGCCTTGCCTCCCTGCACACACTGCTGGGAATCTTGCACTGCCCTGCATTGTAGTAATAAGGGGGAAAACAGTAAAGATTTTGGGATACATTAATCAGGAAGCCAAAAAGCAGCTGCTTGTTCTTAATTTCAGGGTTTGTCACCTCCTTTATGCTGATGAGATGTCAAGTCCATCACGTGCTTTCCTCTGATAGCAGCTTTCCTACCCTCCTTGCCCAATTTTCAACAGTTTCTGTGCTATTTCTTTGCTCATATTGAAGGTGCTAGCAGCAAGCAACTAAAAAACCCTGCACTGTTCTAATTCACATCCTCCTTAAGATTTTCTTTTTCACCTAGGCTTACAGAAAGAGTCCTGCAGTCAGACAGTTTATTGAGATAACTTATTCTCATGTTTGTGACTGTATTTTCACTCTCCCTGTATTTAGAGAGGGAACTAAAGCAATTAATTGTTCATCTGCATTACGTACAGAATACCAAGCAGAATAACATTTCCATATGTACTTTTTGAAATAATAAATCAATCACAGTGAATAAGATTACACAGAGATATCAATACCTGCTGTGCCTACCTGTAAGGGGTCTGTCCATTGCCTGGGTGCCAGCTTGCAGAGTGATTATGCCACACCTGCCTGCAATGAGGGGCTGCCCAAAGCCCCTTACAGCTTAAATACTGGGGAAGAAGAGGGTTCCTCAGAGGAGTATGGAGGGAGTAAACGGCTTGGTGGAGTGTGGACTGGCTGCAAGGTGCTTTGCTGCATGTAGGCATGTTCCAGGGCAGAACTTGGGTGGATAAGGGATTGTATATAACCAGCACTTATGTATGCAACAGGGGATCTCACTTGGGGTCCATGCCTTCATATGCACAAATGGTGCCCAAACACGGACTTGAGTAGGAAGCTCACGGAGCCCGAACCAGTGGCATTGCCTGACTGAACCAGGAGCCGTGGAAACTTTGACTTTGTGCATCCATCACCTAAGAAGGAGGTGAGCAGTTGGGAGCCATGGGAGGGAAGTTATCCCAAGATCAGTAGTGCAGGCCCAGCTGAACCAGGGAAGATGGATATGCGAGCGCTCTCATCACCACTGCAGGATGGTAGGTGAGCAGCTGGGAACCATGTGATAATTATTAATAATGGAATAGAAAAATTTGGGAAAGAAAAATCATATGTATATTTGGACTGAAACAGTTGGAATTGCCCCACCCACAGATTCTGCATTTTGGGCAAAACCAACTGAGTCATCACATTCTTGTGAGTTGTCTGGGATTATAGTCTTTTGAAACAAACATTCCCTTGGTAATCATGTTTATCCTCTTTCAACAGTAGGAGATCATGTCCAGTAGAGGCTGCATTCATGTATTTGCAGCAAGGAGCAGGAGAAAAACCTGAATATTTTCTGTGCTGTTTTGCAACTGTGACTAGATCTGTAGATTTAATTTATACTATGTATTTTATTGATAAAGACCTGAAGAGAGACTTGAGCTGAAGCAGTTCTGAAAGCAAGAGACAAAGAGTGTACTACAGTGTCTTAGATCAGTGCAGAAAGGATGCTCTGTGAAAGGGAGACGTGGAATTATTCAATGCATTCCCTGTCTGGTACCAGGTAAAGCAACCAGCTGCATGAGAACAGCTCCTGTACAAAGCTGTAAAAGAACTCAGACACCCAGTTACAGATTTTTGGACTCAGATCGGCATTAACCATTAATTTGTATGCTGCCATTGCAGAAGGATATGTAATGACCCTACACGATTGGAAAGTGCTGTGTTGTATGATGCTTCCCTCTATGCAGTATATAGTTTGGATAACAGAGTACTGGGGCTGAGCTACTGTGCGGACAATGAATAATTTAATGAACATAAAAAATATAGATCGAGGGCCTCAGTGGATCTCCGCTCAGCTCATTTGACTAGCTGATCACAGACCTCCTACCAACAACGAGCCAGAGAACAAGACAGAATAATGCGGACTTTCCTGCTGTTTCTTGCCTTGCACCTGACACCACACAAGCTTTAACCACATTGAATAAGTTAGGATGCAATATGAAAAATATTGATGTGTGGGTTTGTTAGATTGCTAGGGTTTTGGGCCATTCTTATATGTCTATGGTGTTTGATGAACCTGATGTGAACCATGATACAAAGGGCTATCCATCAATCTATGTAACAAACAAAAGAGGGGGAATTGTAAGGTGCCTGTTCATTATCTGGGTGCCAGATTGTGGAGTGATTATGCTATACCTGCCTAATGAGGGAGGTGTCCAAAGACCCCCACATCTTAAGTACTGGGGAAGAAGATTGCTTCTCGGATGAGCATGGAGGGAGTAAACAGCTGTGAACTGGTTGCAAAGGGGTTTTGCTGCATGTAGGCACATTTCAGGGCAGAACTCGGGTGGGTAAGTGATTGAATATAACCAGCACTTATGTATGCAATGAAGGATCTCACATGGGGTCTGTGCCTTTGTATGCCACACCTACCCTGGTGCATCTCACATTTTATGAATGTCAGTTTAGACAGGAAATATTTGCAAAGCAAACTTGAAAGCTTCATGGCATCATAAGCATTGTCACACAATGTATGTTGACCAAATACACAATGAAATAAGTAAATTTACAGACTCTAAGACTATTACTAGTTTCTGAAAAGTCTGCCAGAAACATTTAGTCCACAACTGCATCAAATAGTTTCAAGTTATGAAGAAATGTGAAAAAATCAGAAGCTGTGAAATGCAAGGTTTACACACACAAACAAGAAGCTAAATTCTTCTAGTAAATTACTCAAGAAACAGTTGGCCCAGCCTTTTACCTCAATCCTAAAAATGGGAACAGGAGAATTTGCAGACAAGTTTAATACATTTCTTTAAACTATGGTCATTCTATTCAAGGTTATGCAAATAAAAAATTATTTTTCTTTTCAAAAACAAATTATGGCTTGGATTTTGATAGCTTCTATTTTCTTTTCAGTATGCCATTGATGTCACCTTATTTCATTTATATGAATGTTTTCTGTTCATTAGGGCAACTCAATCAAAATTCAGATTTTGGTCCTACACTTCCTTTGAGCCTGACAACAGCAAGCAGGTTAAGGCAGGGCACCAGGGCATGAGAGAAGAGTCATAATTATTGTCTGTAATACTAAGAGTTCATTTTTATCCAGAGGATCTGCTTTCAGACTGCCTAATGATTTCTCAGTTCCATTATCTATTTCATCTAGTGTTTGTTGTTGCAATAGTGATATTGCTTTTGGCTGATGATATTTTAATATCATTTTTCTTTCAAACTGTTACTAATTTCCAGGTTTATGCATCTCTTTTGTTCAAACCTTAATGAATCAATATATTTATACTCATATAAATTTCTCTATCTGCCCTTAGAATTGTTTCAGTCTGATGAGCTGGCATTGATTGAAGGTGGCTTTTGAATGTCACTAACAATAAGGCACCTTTGTGGACTCTGACCCTGTGAGCCTTCATCCCTAGCGCAAATACCTTTTTCATGTATGAATTTCAAGTTCTTTCTTGTAGTCTGTTACTGTGAGCTGTTTGGCTGTGCTACTTGGACATGAATGGTCACTCTGAGGCTTTATCTGCACTGCTAATCTTATTTTGGCCTTAATCTGTCTGGTCTATGTTATCTTTAGAGAAAAAGTGATTTCCATAATGCAAAATTCTTTCATTTTGTTATGCCACTCCATCTGAAGTTTTTCTAGGGCAGAATGAAGGAGAGAACAGAGAAAAAGAGGGCTCAAGAAAATGAGCTAGCTTGGGCACAGACCTCAGCATCCACCTCTAGGTCCTGGTCCTCCTGAGCTACCTCAGTCATTGCCAGCTGTGTGGTGCTGCACAGTATGCGAGATATAAGCATCCTTCTCCACCTCTGATCTCTCTCATAGATTTACTTTAGACCATAGAGAACTCCCTTCATCACTGTTGGCCATAGTACAACTGTATTTCAATTTAAAGCTTTCACCTGAAAACCCTGCGTACAGTCAGAAGAGAGAGGAAGGCTGAAGAACAGTCCCTGGCTGTGTCTTCTTTAATAAAGTTAAGATGTAGCTTTGCTACTCACACCATCTGCTATTGAACATCCAAGTCAGCAGTGTACATAAGGGGTAACTCAGACAGCTAAAGGATTTACTCATCCAGTTCAAGTGGTATTTACTGCTCATGCATTTAGAAGAAAAAGGGCTTCTGTGTCAAATCTTGCTCAAAGGAGTCACGTGTCTCCATTGTTTATATTTCAGCAAAATACCAGTTATTTGTCAAGCTTCATCCATACATTTGCACCAAAAGTAAGTGTGATGTGAGAGGAAATGTGAGATAAATTCCAACCTAGGCTGAAAAATTGATGGACCCTCAATTGTCTGTTTTCCCTAGAATCCCAATTTGCTTTTGCAAAGGGGACAGGTCTAGGGGGACGTGATAGAGTACTTCAGCACAGGAACTGATCTCGGTGGATGCTGTGAACTGACAAGAATATAACTAAACCTTGAAAACAGGTATTCAGCTTAAAATTGAGGATTTTTTCCCAATTAAATGAATTGGGCTTGTCTTTTTCTGTGCTATAGTGACAACAGAGTGCAGACAAGCAATAGTAGAAAAGGTGTTCATACTTTATTTTAACCATTTATCCCCATATTAATAAACCCTGCTGGAGCTGACACCTTTTCTTAAATCCCAGATGTTTTAGAAATAAACAAAGCTGCTTCTCTGGGAAGCACCAGGAGGCTGTGTTACAAATTTGTGACGTTTTGACACATATACTAGGGATGTGACTGACCTTCCCCAGCTTGAGGTACCTAGAGTGGGTTTTTTTTATATTTGACTTGAGTGTCTAGGCTGATGCTGTGGACAACAGAAATCTTGGCAGTGGGTTCAAAGGCCTTTATATCTCAGTTCATCTGGCCAAATGTAGGCTTGCCTTAAACACTTTTGTCTATGCTGAGTAGATCTCCTTGAGTCATAAAAGCTTCACCTAGAGGTCTCCTCCCATTTCTCCACTTCAGATAGTCTAGGGCATGGCACTGGATCCAATGCCGGTGCAACTGAAGTTAGCCTTGATGTGGGATTTGATTTGAAATTGAGACAACCTAACTAAGTGCCTCTGGGCACTAAATGTCTCAGCTCCCATAACAGTGAAGAGAAGACTTCCTGAACAGAAGCATCCAGCACATGTTGACATGCCGTATGGTATCCTGCTTGTCCAGACCCTCACTGGCCTCTTTTAGGTCCTGCATTGTACCTGCCAGCTGTGTGCAGACATCTCAAACTGAGCTCCCCGTAAACATAAGAGGTATTAGGGTAAAACTTAATTCACAGAGTAGACACTGAGGGGCTTTTTGTGCTTTCTTAGGAGGCCCTCAATCGCCAACACAGAGAAATCTAGTTTCAATCTAGGAGCTGTGGGATAATCCATCTATTTTTTCAGGCAGCTGAAACCCATCTCACAGACTCTGTTGGCCAGATTTCAGCTGACTCTATCAGGAGCTCAGACGCTTAAGGCTCAACCCTGTTGCACAGGCAGAAGCATGTAGCACCATACGAGTTCTCACAGGGTGTGCAAAGCACCCATACAGACCTACTTGATTTGTAAAGAGTACTATGCTCTTCTGCAGAAACATCTTGAATCCAGAAAGGATAGCTGAAAACATCTCAATGTCTTCATACACCTGCAGGCAGGCTATTAAACTGTGCTTCTTGAGTATATATATACACCTACATATGGATGCATAAATTCAGATTTGTCAGTTTAAATGTGTAATGTCTATCGCAAAATGTTTTGTAACATAGGTCAGATGAGGGGAAATCCTTTCATTCCTTATACTAATCCTGGAATAAGTATGTTGGAGAACACCCAGCATCGCACTCTGTGATACTACTCTCTGGGCACCAGCTGAATTAGTTTAAAATCAGCCTGATTGCAAAAGCTGTGAGATCCACATTCAAAACACTATCTGCAGGATAACTCTGTAAAAGAAAAAAGCCAACATCTTTCTCTGTGCTCCCAGAGAAATTTTTAAATGGCTGCTGGTGCAGTTGGTGAAACTTAACATTCCATAAAGATTTTCAGTGACAGGGACTCATGATCTATAATTCAGAGTAACAGAAGAAGGTTGCAAACAGGTTCAGGTCAAATCAAACAGGTTATAAGTATTTAGTTTCAATGTAATGAATAAAAATCTAAGCAAGTGTTTATATCTGAGATTGGAGGAATTTTTACAAAAAAATGCAAATGAGCAATTGTGAATAACCATTTTCACATTTTCCATTTTAAAATAAATATTCCTTCTGTTTTAAGTCACATGCTGAGGCAAAAAAATATTTCAAAATATTCAGTACTGCAGAAATGTAATTGTTGATCTCTTGTAGTTATAAATCCTACTATTCACAGATAGTTTTATAGTATATTAACATTTTTCTTACTTTTGGATTACTTGTCTATAGTCAGTGGGTTATTTACTTACAGTCAAGTTAAGTAACTATCAGTTTGTAAAAAAAAAAAAAAAAGTAGAAAATATGGGTAAAACCTTCATTTCTTTTCCACGTGTTGTTGCCAACAGCTTTGTCAAAAGATAATATTTTTTGTTGTGAGTGCCTGGAATGACGCATGAGGTGGTCATCAGTGGTAATTATGATCTTGCATGTGTTTAGTGAACTGTTATTTTTCTAATCTTTCACGGAAGCTCCTTCAGTCAAGGTCAAATTCTTCTGATGTTTTCATCTTCAAGGAGCACGCACTGGACAATGTGCCTCTTCTCCCCCCTGAACGTGCAAATACAATTGATATTGTCACTTTTCTGAGCAACCTTCTGAAATGTGTGCATGTGGTGGAAGGAAACAACCACAAAGAAAAGAACTTTAACATTCAGAGGAGAATAACATGTCAAAATTCCTTAAACCATGATAAATGTACCAAAATCATCCAGCTCTTTCTAAACACCAGTGAGTGATGGTGATTTATGACTGTGGAGATTTTTCTTAAGCTAGTAGTTTTTGCAGAAGAAAGAAAGGTCACTGTAAGTGAGGGTGTACATAGCTTATTTTGTTCTTTGCAGTTTGCTATTCCCTTTGAACTAGCCCATACCAGATTAGAGACCTGTGCTAGGGGCCTACCATTAATAATCATCATTATTGTCATACCCAAAAGAAGAGACACATGCACACACAGATATTTAACAAGCATTGTGTTTGTGAACCTTTTGACACCACCACATAAATAAAGCCAGTAGTTCATAGATGAGAAAAGCAAATCCTAACAGGAGAAAAAATTGCTGATCACTAAACCAAGCAACAAAAAACAAATCAAAGAAGCTGAATAGAAAAAAACCCCCAGCAATTTACACTGTGTCAAAGAGACTGGCTAATCATTTATAGGTAATAGCAGTGCAATCCAACAAAGGATGATGGAAACTATTCCATGAGTAGGAAAGTGGAAAAAAATGTTCCCCAGCAATTCCTGTCTTTTTGCCATAGTTAATATCACAGCGAGCCTTGCTTTTTCCATTGCTCACCTTACAGATCTCCTAGCTGCAATGGGATGAAAACAGTTGGGTAAAGTCTGAGACCAAGACTTTGTTTCATGAAGATCTCTGTTAGAACGCACCCCAGAAAGCCTTAAGCATCCTCAGAGTTGTTGATACAGAAATTAAATATCTGAGTACAATCCACACGCCATGGGTCTGTCCAGACCCTTGTTCTGCCTTTGATGGGACAGTAACCAGAAAAGGTAAATTGTCAGAAAAATGTGCAGTGAGGCTTCCTGGTAACACTCACTTCCCTGTAATTTGCAGCTTCCTAAGCAAGAAGTAATCTCATATGGAGGCTTCAATGAGAATTTAGTGCCATTTTCTTTACTGCCATCCTACTGCCAAATGGAAAGAGAGTCCTGGCTAAAATAGAGTTAGAAGGAGAGTATGACTGAGGAGAGGTTTCACAGACGTCGTTATGAAGGCTGGGAGACATGACTGGTAGAAATCTATGT
This sequence comes from Falco punctatus, assembly GCF_963210335.1. Lineage (NCBI taxonomy): Eukaryota > Metazoa > Chordata > Aves > Falconiformes > Falconidae > Falco > Falco punctatus. Next base: position 87,193,615 of record NC_137582.1, on the reverse strand, counting down.
ACCTCTGGCTAAAACCTGAGTATACAAATCTTGTTAGTTTTAAATGTAAGTGAATAACCATGGCTTGTCTGGGACAAACTCCTCAGAAAAAGAATCACTGTGTGAATTTGGATTAACACAAACAAGGAAAAAAATAAAGAAAATAAAAATACTTCCTTAGATTCTGAATTAAATAACCTAAAACCCCAGGACAGTATCTATTAACCTAAGCTTTGTTACCGTCTTTTAGCTCACATTCACTTCTAATTAAGACATTACACTGAATGAACCCAAAGTTTACTTCAGGACTTTTGGAATAAATTAAATTTCATCGCCTGTAGACATGTGTCTTGTGGTCGATTGGCTTTGGCTTTAAGCAAGGTTTAAACTATGGCTGAAGTTATTCTTCTGCTTGTGGCACCTGTAAAAGGCTCTCTCCCATGTATGCCAAAATTTATGCTTATTTATTTTCCTATAGTGGCAGTGTCTGTAAGACCTGTCTTCTGCATTCAGCCTTCCATTTGCATAAAATGTAATTATCTGTGAGGTTTCAGGCTCTTCTATCGTTTTGGTTAGTGAGCTCAGAAGTTATTGGCAGTGCACATACAGGCACACACAAGGTGACTAAAACCACCTAGGCTTGATTTCCATGGGAAGCCAGCATAAAAATGGAACAGTTAAACAGAAAACAGCTACATGGAACATTTACTGTGAGAAAAGCAAGGTCAGTTTGAAGAGGATGGCTTGAAAGGATGTTTTCAAAGAGAAAGAGGGCACTTGAGGGCAGAGCTTGAGGCAAGGTATTTCATACTCTGCAGTCACCTTGAAGCAGAGGGTGATAGGTAAAGCACAGAGTGAAAATGGAGACAAGAGGCAGGATCTGTGAGGCTTGTGGGGGCAGCTGAAGAGCCATGGAGCATCCACCTGCCCCCAGGAGACACATCAGCTGTAGAGACATTTTCTTTTCAAGGTAATGTGTGCATTGTGAGCTGTGCTGCACATGGGCTGTCCCCCCATCACAGCATGATCGCAGGGGCTTTGGATCAGCAGGTGAGTGAGCAGAAAGCACAGAGAGGGACCATCCCACTATCTATCCTTAAATAGTAGAGCTGACTGCTACTTCAACAACATTTTACGTGGAGGACTAAAATAGACAGCACTCAGGAGATGTAATTCTGTTTGGTGTGAGATTTTGGGTTTTCCCATGAAAGTCACAAATAAATAATGCTTGCTTTATTTTTCTCTTTTCAAATCTGTGGTAGAAGAAAGCAAGCAAGCAAGCAAGCAAGCAAGCTAGCAAGCAAGCAAGAAAGCAAGCAAGCAAGCAAGCAAGAAAGAACGAACGAACCTTGTGTTTATCACCTTCAGTTCCAAAGTACTGGAGAACCTAATGTATAGAAGCAGCTTTTCCCTATCTTTTCACTGCTATAAACAGTTGTCGTCAATTCAGACATTCAGAAGCATATATGAAGGCATGGACACCCCTCCAAACTCATCTAACCTTTGTATATGAGAATCCTGGCCACTCAAGTATAAACTAACCTATAAATTAGGGTCCAAACTCCTGAATCTCACCAGGAGAGGGCAATGCTTGATATGCATATGCTATCCAGATGCAATGATGGCTATGATAAAATTTTCCTCACCTCCACAAATACACGCCCTTAATAAGACTCATGCAAGAGTAGGATCAAGGCAAGCACTGTCCATGACCAGAACCATGTTTTGATAGAAAAGGACAGGATAAAGTTGGTGTTATTTCAAGATTGTGATTTTCAGAGCAGTCCACAGATAGATAGAGGAATCAGTCAGTCTGCATTTAAATAGTTAATTACAGATATTAATGTCTCCTTAGCTGCATTAGAAAAAATAAATGTAATGGCTTTTCCTGCCAGGAGGGTGCTTCACATAATGGATCACTTTGCTGATGTGACTAAATACCTTTCTGATATTGATCCACTCAGAAAAGGAGAGAAAACCCTTCAGGGTGCTATAAACCAGCCAGGGAGGCAGCTCAGGGATGCGGCAATATAGAACAGAATTTGTGCCTTAAGAGCTGACACAAAAAGCACTGCTGAATTTGCCAGGTCTCTTCAGGAAGAGCTGACAAACAAACAAAAGGAGAAGTTTCTTCATCTTGTGTCTGCTGCTCCATGTGTCCTTCCAGAACAGACAGTTGATTCTTGACATACTGAGATGAAGGAGTGACCTGCTGCAATATTTGGATATTGGGTGCACATAGCAGTTGCCCTGCACTGGGATACTCTTGCTGCTAGGTGGTGTTAAGACTCCAGCCTATATTCCCAGAAGAGGAGGCTCTAGCTTGGATACGCCTGCCTTTGCTCCATACCCCACCTGTGTCCCAGGTAAGTCTGATCTTGGGCCTCTGTGTTGATCTGTTAGCAGGTAGGATGTAGGAGTGGGATTCATCCAGTTACATTAGTTTTTTTGCAACATAGCAGATTTCAGATGTATTTCATGTAACTATAAAATACATTTTTACACTCTAAAACTCCTCAGTCTTATTAACTTGATCTTAATTAATTCCAAGGAAGCCCAGGGTCACTTACTAAGAAGTCTACCCTGAAGTCATCTAAAGTTAGATGTGACTCCTGCCATAGGCTTCAAATGCCTTTAGTGTTTCAGCATGTTTATTAGCCTTGGTAACTCACTGGCCATTGACTAAGAATACAAAATTGAGAATTGAGTTGCAGGGGTTGCAGTGGTGGGATACAAGTAGGTACAGTTTCTGGGGCACTGTTGGTGTTGGTTTTTTGGGTTGGTTTTTTTTTTTTTTTTTTTCCTTCCCCCCCCTCCCCCCAGATACAGTTTCTGACTATGCCACTGCTTGAGAACATGGTCTGTTACTGGTTGCTTTTCATTTTTATGCCTCAGTCTCCTCTCTCCACCACCTTTACGCTATTTGGATTGTAAACCTGTCAATCTAAGAACATTTTGTAGAGCAGGAGCCTCACTCAGTATCTGAAATGATAATAACAAGCTTATTGCACACCTCCTTATGGCTTCATTCTGGTGCATTGCTCTGCAGGTAAAGAGCTTCGTGCTCCTTGTGTGACTAGCTGTGATGCCCTTAAAGCAAATCTTTCCCTGAGTGGTGGAAATAAGGAAGCACTGGTTTCTGCAAACTGCTCGAAGAACAGGGGTGGGAGCTTCTGTTTGCGTTCTCAGATATTTAACACTAACCTACAAGCTCTGAAACTTTAGGGACATTTGTAACATCTCTTTCTTGTATAGATTTCCAAGTGTCTGATAGATGATGAGCTCAGATTGCAGATCCCATTTTCCATTAAACTTTTGTGAACTTGATAACTTTGAGACCTCTGTATCAAATTAGATTGATTCCGTCCAAGCAGGGGAAGGACCAGCAGAGACACTCAAAGAATGTGATAATGTAAGCTTTGCTTCCTCAAGAAACCATGCAAAAACTGTCGGTCCTTTTCAGAAACATTGCATTCTTGGCCAGTGCCCATCACAGTCCTTTTCTCCTTTGTACTTTTTGTCGTTTAAAACAGCATATCCTTGTGAAAGTGCACCGAAAGATCTGGAAAATTCTCTGCAAAAGAAGTTGCTATGATTTGTAATCCTCTCAGGATCATAATTCCAATCTTTTGGATGTGTAAAAGAAGGTGCCTTGCCTCTCAGGTGAAGAATACAGTAACTGTTATCATGCCTCTGGCTTTAGATCAACCAGACTATAAATAAAGCAAATGCAGTGTATAGAAAGTAGCACTACCTTTTTAGATTGTTTTGGCTTCTATTAGGTAAAGCTCTTGGGTGCTGTGGGATTATTTGACAAGATGTCTCTTGGGGACCAATACGAAAATCAGTGGGGATGCTGGTGACATACTCCTCTGTGTTGTTCTCACTCAACCCCTGGAGCACAGGTCTGCTTGGCAGAATGTGTTTTGGGTGCCATAGGTTTGCAATGCATCAACAGAATAAAATAGATCGTTACGTGCTTATTCTTCAAGTCCAGTTTATCTGACCACACTGCTCTGAAAAAACTGAGAAGAGACAAGACTGAGACAGAGACACACAAAGAGACATATAGGGAATCGATGAATATGCACAAAAGTGAAGCTTTATATAAGGCCAGAGTATCAAATAGTGCTGTGGTAGGGGTGGTATTTGGAGGGGGTATGTATCTTTTACAATTAAGGGAAGGGGATGTAATGTGTCTTTTGTTCACATAATGATTCACTCTGGTGCCCGTATTCTGAAACATTGATTTCAGTGTTGAATTTCTATTTTACTGTATAGATGATCTAGGGAAGATGCTGGTTAAAAATTGTGTGGAAATCAAATCCCAGATTCCCCTGTTCTCTGTAAGTAAAAAGGGAGATTTTCTGCCTCACCTGCCCTAGTACCCCTGATTTTTTGTAATAACGTAGGACCCATATCCAGTGGGAATAAATGAGAGTAGAGTTTTACTGAGACAGCTGAACAGGGCGGGTGTCACATGAGATGAGTTTTGATACTGTGCTTTTTCCCTCAGGTTCACTATCTTGTCCCTCTGAATAGCTTTTAAAAATGATGATGAATTTCAGTCAAATTTGAGTTAGGTATAGAGGTTTCAGAGGTAATTAAATATCTATGAGAATCATAAAAGCCTGTTAGAGAAGAGATATCCAAAATAATGTTTTTGCTGGAAGTCTGGCAGAACTCACTTGTGCATCCTGTCCAGCCAGGATGGGTGATTGGCACATGTTGACTCACCAGCCTGCCAGCACACATGTAGCTGTAGTGGCAGGACAGGATTACAGGGGAGGTGATCAAGAGAAAAGAGGATACATCAAAAAGACAGGCTTCATTATTTTTACTTTTCATGTAAAAGGTTGCTTGTGCTGATGGTAGTGGTGGTCCATAGTGACCTGATTTTGCACATGTTGTGGAGCAGTCAGGAAGGTGCAATTAATTTGGGTAATTACTGTGATTAACTTCTTGAAAAAAAATCTCTTCATGGAATCCAGATGACCTTCTTACCACCATCATTACTATTTATAGTATTGTTTCTTATGAAACTAGTTCAGTTTGGGACCCAGCTATTCTGGGTAATATTTCAATACACAAAGCACAGACATTCTAACCAAGACTCATCTTGAACTCGGTGGCTTTGCCCATACGCTTCAAAGCTGATGGGTACCCCTCAACATATAACTACCTTCTGAGAGTGTGTTACTAACACCTTTTGCGAATATAATGGTTGACTGACCATGGTTTGCTTAGGGGGATTAAAGAATATTATATATATCTTAAAACCTATTCTGACGTATTTGCTTATCACCACTTATTTTCGCTTTATAAAGAATAGTTGCTTCTTATTTGCTTTAAATTTCTATCTGTTGGTCATAAATATTTCTGCGGCCAAAGTTTATTAAAAAATGCAGAAGTCTGTATTCACAGACACCAAGCCTATTATTCATATTTTGAGGTCTCTGAAATATCCTCCCATGAAATTTAGATACAGAGTCTGAGTTTCTTTTGTTCCCATTTAAACACTGGAACAACTGTGGCTCTTGGAGATATTATTTCATTTTACACTCCCAGATGAATAATCCACTCTAAATCAACATGTTTGCTCTAAATCTGAAAGCAAAGGGAAAAAGTGTCTTTCTATGAGACAACCCCAGCTGTGTAGTGTGGCAGCCAAATGCCATTAGACGTGCTCTGTGTACCCTCTACCATTAATCAAAGCCAACAGAAAGGGAATTCTCTCCTCAACTAATGGCTGAGAATTAGTATGGGGCAAAGATTTACATCCAAGTGACTCTGTATTCAAGAGCTCTTGGGCACAGATTTTTTTGTCAGCCTTGCAGAGGAATGTAGTGATACCTTGGTTACTAAGCTATATGCAAGCAGATGGTATGGATGTACAGACAGGACAGCATTTTAACAGCCTAAATGTAGGATTCTGTTATAATTTGAGGCCTTGAGGCCCTTTGGAGGATCCAACCTGGTCTTCAACTCTATGCAATAGATACATTCAGCTATTTAAGACACTTTCATGGGCCTGTCAGATTTGTCACAGGATATGTGCTGTTCTGAAATGGCAGGTGGAAGGAGGAACGAAGCCCTTACAGCATCTACAGTGACATTTCAGATATGTGTTTAGGCCACTGAATTCCATTGATTAGGACTGGGCAGGTCACTGTCTCTGTCTCTGTATCTAAAGTCAAATTCCTTCAATATGCTGCAGCTGGTTTCAGCTCAGCTTTGCTGAAACCTTTCACCAGCCTGTGGTTTGAAGACCTCAGTAGGTAAAATGTGTCTCCCTGTCTTCTGTGGGTAGGAATGCCTGTATCACTGGCACTCAGAGCTAGAAAAGATCCACCCAATTGTGGCATGAATTTTTAATTCCCAAAACTCTCTCAAGATGGCCTTTATTAACTTCCAGGATTATGAAGATTTTTGTTTTCTTCATAGACTGATCCTTAATGGGTGAAAAAATGACAATGATATGGACAGGCCTGATTTTATGCAACCCAGACCATAACAGTATATTGAGGCTCTTTTGGTAGTTGGCAAAAAGTACTGGTCAACAGTAACTGAAATTAAAGAGAACTGATGGAAGCCCATATCACATGTAGAACAAAAAATTATGCGGCTAAAGGATTTGCCTACAAAAATCGTTTAGAATGTGAGTGAAATCTTGATGTCTCAGGAATTCAGATACCAAGGTGATAAGCATAGCATAAAAATGGAACCAGAACAGAACAAAATGTAGCTTTGCATGAATCGCTGAAGTCTCCTATTACACCTGAGAGCAAAACACAGACTAAACATTTGCAGTAAAATGTACCTGATGAATTTGGCTGTTAGTTGTTCTAGATGCACTACCGTGTACCAATTTCCCTTATTTGTCAAAACTAAAGAAATGTTAATCTCTGAAACTCCTGGTATTTTTATTTTGTACCCTGCCATGTATTTTAAGAAATACTTATCCTATTCATTTTTAACCCCCAACACAGAAAGATCAGCACATAGCCATTAGCTTCTCATATGAGAGTTATATGTTTTTTCCCTCTTTTTTCTGCAGCAGAAGGATTTTTCTTGTTTTCATTACATGAAGGTTGTAGTTATAGCTTAGTACTTTTACGCTAGTGCCGGCACTTCTAATGTGTGTCCCTTGGATTTATGTGGATCTAAATGAACAACTGCACTGAAGCATCTCTTAAGCTTCTGTATTTTCATTTTAGATTTACTACTAGTAATTACATGCTGTACATATAACAGAGGATCTAAAATCAATTGTGCACTTTACATTTTACTGGGTACTTATTAATTTCAATATCTATCTCAATTTAATCGACATTCCATGCATAAATGAATGTAGCTTTTTTTCAGGGCGCAGTGATAATCCATTAGTGACATTTATGAATACTTTTTAAATGGCTGGTGATGCTGTGACCTGAAAGAAATAAAGAAATATGGGATGATTGATGAGGCACTCCATCTCCTCCTTGGAGAACTGACCTGTCACCTAAATTTGTTACTTCCACTTTTTTGCATTATGAGTCCCAGAACAACACGTTCTTAAAATGCACAAATGATGTTACTTTATCAGATCCACACACCACAGCTTATAAAACAATGCTATTTCAGCAAGTGTACAGCCTTCTACAGTGGCTAGTCCCCTCATTTATATTCCCTTTGCCATTGCTGAAGAGTTTTACTTGTAAGCATTGGTGTTACACCAGGATGAAGATTGCTCAAGGTCCTGATAAGTCAGGAGGATGATGTGTTTCAGCGCGTGACCAGATGATTTCCATGGTAGTGGGTAAAGGACATCTGGGGAATATCACACCACCAACCACATGCATTTTGCTTGACTTGCAAAGTGTTCAAAACTTGGACTGACCTTCCTCTGAATCTGCACAAAGCTTTATATGGTGCAAATATCAGCTGCTAGGAGTAGATGGGAACAGCATTTCCCATTTCACTGTTCAGGTATCTGCCTGTTTGCTGCCTCTGGGGGGATGGGTGAATCCATTTGAGAATAGGTTCGGATTCATGTTTGACAGTGAGGACATAAACATGTGACCCTTTAAGCCCCAGTTAAAAGAGAAACATGACTTCTTGGTCAGTAGGCACTGTAAATCATGGATATCAATGGACTCCAAGAAGTCCTGCAGGAACAGTTCATGTTCCTTTTTGGGCACATTTTTACTAAGAACTCTTCATCTATAGCCAATGATAGCTATGACTCCCCTTGCCAAGGTCTTCCTCAAGTCCATCTTCTTTTGCATAGCTCAAGGCTAGTCCATCATGCTACTGAAACACAGGCAATGTCTGCCATGTGGTGCATCGGAGGGTTGCGTCTCATGGGAAATCACATTGTGCTTGTATGAATAGTTGTCCCTCCCCTTCAAGTGCGTAGCTGTAGGACCAAGGGATTTGGCTCAACTACTTTAATACACGTACAGTGTAAAAATGCACATCTTATCAGACTCCCTTCCCAATCACTGGTGAGAGAAAGACTCTCTAAGGAATTATTTGCCTGGCCCATTTTAGACACTCTTTTCTGACAAAACAGCATTTCACACTGTGCTCCCCTGTGGGAGATGTCTACCTGTTCCCTGTCTGCAAAGAGAGTCTGTGCAGGTAAGCCAGGTGTAGACTTCTATATTTAGTCAGTTACACCCTGGTCTAAATAAGGTAACCAAGGGTGCCCATAAGGCTGTAACAGTCAGGAACTGAAAACATTAGTGCTGGGGAGGCACAAAAATTGCTAATTAATTCTTTCTCCCCATGTCAGTAGTTAACAGATACATGGAATATATGAATAATACTGGTATTTCTAGTTAAACTGTCACAGATGGCCTTAACTCTGACAAGATCAGTGATAGGATCTTTAACTACTCTTTTCCAAAATTATCATTGCTCAGACTTTCACATGCTGTCACCAGGAGTGTGATAGAACCTGTGATTTTTGTGGTGGATGGAAATTCAAGCACTCAGATGCTAGATGGTTTTTCTCAGGCAATTATTTATAATTTAGGACTCTCATCTCTTGTGTGTTTGTATTTTCATTTTGAAGTGTTTGAACTCAGTTGCTTTAATGGCTTCAGAAAACTTGCCACATAAATTCCGAGGACTGGTCTCCCTAAAGGAAACTGAGAAATGGCTGGTGATTCAAGCAAGTTCAGCTGAAGAATTATTAACTCACGTCTCATTAACAAGCTGTCCTTGCCTTTCTGTTAGCAGAATTGACAAAAATCATTAGCTTCTATCAGCTGTGACCATATTTCCCAACATATGTGGACAATATGCAGTTAGTTAAGAGAGTTCAGCAATATGGAAGTCAGTTTTGTAACTGATCAAGCAAAAGAAAATTTTTCCTAGGATATGCGAAGAGGCAGCATCACGCACCAGGCAGGTCACATTTCCACTGACAGCAGATAAAAGACGGAGGGAAACATGACATTTCTGGGTCCCAACCCATGTCTGCAAATTCCCTTTTCCCATGTCCTGTTCGACCCCTCTGCCTGGTCCAAATCAAGTTTGGGAAATCTTCACTCATGTGGCTGAGAGATGGAGAGCATTTGGCTTCAAACATAGCAGGGATGAAGCCAAATGCTTTCTCTGTGTAATGTTCATTAGCCAAGTGGTTTGAGTGGGAGACTTGCTCTTTTGTTCCTGCTGCAGTGTCTCTCTCAGCTTCTGGCACCATCTTGTGGGGGAACCCTGTGCACCCCAGGCAGGGAGATGGCAGAAGTGCACCCAACATCTGGGAGCCTCAAGGCCAGATTAAGGTAGCAGATTACTCCCATGTCTTCTTCCTGGCATGGGAGGAAACCACAGGGACTGTTGGTCTGGGCCATGGGGAATGCACATGTGATAATCTCAGATACTTAGCTTGTGTGCACAAAGTCCAGGAACCCAACTTGGAGCTCAATATAGACAATGAAGACGTGATGTTTTAGGCATTACAGTCCCCTAGACATAACCTCAAGTGTGTTTTCGAGAGAAGGATTAAGCTCCTGAATCAAAATGATGCTTTAGACAACTTCTTAAAATTGCTTCCACACATCTTGTCTGTTTGCCTCCCAGGACTTAATTTCAGCTGAAGCATCTCCATATTATCATCACAGAAACCATCATCAAAACTGTTTCACTCTAAGCCAAGATGTCACAGTCTGGTCCTTGATAGGTAGTCTCTAACCGGTACCAGTGTACTTCTTGGAGTATGACAAATACCACTGGTACTTAGCTAGCTGAGATCCCATTTATTTCAATTTACTGCCTGGCTCCTGAAGATCAGATACCGTATGACTCTCTTCACTTTGTTAGACAGCTCTTCTACTTGACATCATTCAATGGGACTTGGCATAAGGTTATCCAAAAGGCATTCTCTGAGGTTTTCATTTTCATCTTCATTCAGACACAGAGACAGAGAATTGTCCATGACCCACTTTGCTGACTGAAGAGAGCCAGCGGTACCCTTCGCTATGGAGGTAAATACAAAGTGAATATGAGAAAGCAGATAATGTACTGCACACGCATTGCTCTGCTACAGGCCTGAAAAGTAAATGACACTGGTTTAAAGTTGTTACTGTTGGCACTTGGAGCTGTCACTGATCAGGAAACCGATCCACTCGGGTTCGGGGGGAGGGGGCTACAGAGTGACTTCTTATTTGAAAAACAGAGCATCAAACCCAGTTATTTCCTTGTGTGTAATGAGTTTTGGTTTTGTAATGCAGCTTGCTGTTTCTGTTATCTCTTGGATATCTTCTGATATCTCTTGGATACCCTCCTGGTAGATCTGGAAGTCAACAGTATCTTATCTTCCCTTTTGAAGGTCTGACAAATGGCACATCAAAAAATCCAGAGCAAAGAGATACTACGGTCAAGGGTCAGAAACCAGAATACATGATGCCTGCTCCTCAGTGCTTACTAGAAGCACAATAGACACAAAACAAACCCAGGCCATTGAGGGAGACAGTTTGCATAATTTGTTATGGTTTGGGAGGTTGCACTGGGGAGTTTCCACTTTGCAAGCTTCTGGAGCTGTGCAGCAGTATGTCACGATTGCCAACAGAGACAAAGGCTACAAGGAGGATGAATGTAGACGTTCCAGAGTGGAAGCTGCCATGGTATGATTTCTGTTGGTATGCACCACATGCTTGACTTTAGGACTTGCCACCAGTTTTGACTCTTTCTACTTCCCTCCTGTGGCATGGCCCTAAACCTTGGCAGTAACCAGATTCAGTTTTGTTTGTGCTGCTGAGAAATTTTGAGCTGTCTGCTGACTACCGTGACCATTAGAGTTTTGAGAGAAACTAAACTTGGCTGTGGTACCAGCTAGTCAAACCTCAAAGAAAATTGACAGGCAGTACTAAAGCTCACAAGAACAGGATAGTGGCGGAAAGGTTGTTTAGCAGTGGCTATGAGTAGGTCAACACTGCAGGACTAACAAATCTTTAGGAATATGCTGACTTACAGGCTTGTGATTTTACAATGTCTTTTAGTTGCTCTCATCACTCTTACTTCAAAGAGATTCATGGATTTGTCCTCACAAGGTTTCAGTGAAGGTTGTGGTGTATGCTGCTATCCCTATTCAGCAGTTGCATCAAGAGAGGCATTTTGTGATGAAGAGATTTAACTGAGGTCACAAAATCCATTGAAGCCAAGCCCAGAGATAGAACTTGACCTTTTTGCATCCCTTTGAAATGGTTCCTTATGGCTGCCTCCCTGTAGCATCAGTTCTCAAGGCTGTAAGACTGAACATATTTAAGCTTTGCACTGAAATGTTCTTTAAAAAAGAGAGTTGTGGCTAATAGCTAAAGTGTCTTTCACATTAAGCATGCAGAGCTAAAGACATGGATGTAATGCAAACATCAGGTGCCCAGATTTTTTACAAATATAGGTACTTATTTAATAAACAGAAAACTATGTCCTCATCATGGACCTAGGTTTGCAATTTAAGAGTTCAACTGTACAAAATAATTCTTTTTGGGCCAGACTGTAAGAATGTTATGGACAAAAATCTTCTTGTTTGCACGGTGGAGACTGATACACTTACGAGTAGGATAAAATGTCCTTGTGATGGATTCAGTGGTCATGGAGAACCTTTCCATTTGGAATAGTTCCTATTTTTGTGCTTGCTTCCTTCTTTTTCAGTGATTTGCAGAATAATCAATAGTGGTACTTACCTATTGGCACCCCAGTTTCTCCGTTCTTAAAGCAGAAATAAGAGACAACTCTCAGAACCTTTTAAAAATTAGTTGTGAAAGGCAGATGTACACTACTGCCTAATTTTTCATGTACCTTACTAAATTTAGAAATTTGGCTGAAATTTCAGAGGATAAAAAAGAACTTGCATGTGAATCCTACCCTAAAACAAAGAAGTGGAGAATAATGCATTTATATCTTCTTTAAAAAGATATTTTTTTTAAAAAAATAGTCAGTGCTTAATATTTTTTTATCAGCTCAAAGATGAGAAATGGAGAAATCTTGCTCTTTCTTCTGTTAGGTGGTATGGAAATCCAACTCAGCAAGATTGAGCTCATTTCTCTGCTTTGTGCATCTTTTGACTTCTCTTAACACTTCTAGGTGTTGTTTCCCCATGTATGAAATTAGGAAAAAAACCCAAACTACCCTTTTCCTCCTTGATGTATTTTATCTGCAAGCCCTTCCAGACAAGCACTTTTTCCTTACCGTGGATATGTTCTGTAAGTAGGAAAAGGGTGGAGTTAAACCCTCAAACAGACATTTACCATCAAGAAATTTACCTCTGTCCATTAGATATAGCCATTTTGTTATATAATTCAAATGTAAATCAATGGGAGGAAAAGTCTGTGGCAGGTGAACCAGGTTGTAGCTAATGTTTATGGATATATATATAACAGCCTGTCCCAATCTGGTAGCACCAGCTTTCTCCCAGTCCAAGATGGCAGGCATGAAATGGGTGTTAATATTCTGAATGTGAAAAGCAGACAGAGCAAGCCAGCAATAAATGTGGAATAAATATGGAGCAGCCTGGTTCTACTGTGGACTGATTTTAAGATTTCATCTGCTTTTCAATGAATTGCAAAGTTAAGCTGCTCTAGTAGCAATTGGGAGTGTCAGAGAGAGATGTCACATCTGTCCAGAAAATCAAGGCCACATTGCATTTTGTGACCACAACAATATTTTTTCTAATGACAAAAGAATGTTTCTCCACAGAGCTTCGGTGCTGATGGGACCCAGTCAGCCTCCAGAGGCGATGGGGATATGACATTTCACAACAAGAGGTTCTGAGCACAATGGTTTCCTGCTGACGCACCGTTTGCCTCTTGCCACAGTGTGACTTATGCAGGGAATTGTGCTCATCAGTCCTGGCTCGTTTCACATCCATCTCTGGACAGAGGAGGGAGGGATCCCTCTGACAGGTTGATTTTGAATTGCTTCCACAGCCTTCGCTGACACCCAGTTTCCGAGGTGATTTATACAGTAGCTTGGTGGCAGCTTGTTTATAATGCAATCTAAAATGACTTTGCTTGCATCTGAAAGGGAGCATTCATCCATCAGTGCACCCACGGTCGCTCCCCTGGCCCCTACAAGTGCATCTGGAAGGTGTCTTTGCTATGAGGTGTCTCAATCCTGTTCACACACATTTTTTAAAATATTGAATTAGAATTAGTTAGAATGCCATATTTTCAGCTGGAGTAAATCTGAAGGAGTCCATCACAAAGGATCTAGGTCTCTGAATCCTTCTGTAATTACATATCACTTGCTGGGGAAATCACTTGAATCACGTTTTTTAAAGTGGTTTAGGGTATCAGGGTGCCTCATCTTTCTACTAATTTTTCAGATGTGCTCAGAGAGAGAAACAGATAAGTATCTAGACACAGAGACCGATAGTGAGGATGTACCTGGCTGTCAGAAGTATTAAAACTTCTGCAAAATCCACTGAAAGTTACACATTTGAGTCCATACCACAGCTGTATGCATTTTTATCAACTCTCTTCTATCAAAGAAAGATAAAGACTGAATCAATGCATCTGAGCATCAAGATTGTAAGGTTATTTCAAAATCAACCAATTTAGCATGTGGCTGTTCTGCAAAGATTACTGCCTAGTGGAGTTCTTGTTTGCTATTGCTTAAGAGTCAGTCTTTACAGATTCAGAACTTTCAAGTAATTGACAAGCATTTTCAAATGGAGCCATATCTAGGAAGGCATTGTCATGACAGAATATCATCCTGGCACTGAATGACTTAGAGTTTAAAAAAAAATGAGCAAAGGACATGAATAAAAAAAATAAAAATTCTTCCTGTAAGAGCATGTCATTCCTCTTCTTGTAGCTGACCACCAAATACAAAGGGCAACTGCTTGGCAGAAAACATGAATTGGAAACTCTGCTTTCCCCCACCAAACTACACACAGCATTCCCGTGGGATACCTGCCCTGCAAATGCTCCTTTCAGCTGGGATGGGATGCAGTGGGCTTTCTTTTACCATCACCAAGTTCTGTATGTGGCTCCATGCATGAAGTATCACAAACTCCTGTAAACCTCACAGGGTCTATCATGCCCACTGAAGACTGGCTTGACTCTTTTGACTCTGTGGAACCAAAATGCCACTCTAAACTTGGCACTGAGCACACTGAAGCGCCACATTTTATCTTACTCCTTCCATTAAAAATGTGATGGTCCAAACAAGAGAGGGTGCTTGGACAGTGGGGGATAAGTAGGGAAAAAATGTGTATCTCAGTGTACGGAGCATTGAGGATTGGACGAAATATGGGTTAAAGCAAAATTTTTTGTGACACTGTGAAATGTTGAAGCCCTGTGGTGAGGCAGGAGCTAATTTGCTGTGCCAGGCTCTAGTCAGGGCAGAATTACATACTCTAACTGTACAGAGAAGAAAGTCACTTTTCATGCTCATGCATCAAGGTTTTCAGGCTTCTGTCAGTAAGTGAGGAGCTTTACCTCTCTGAGAGAGCTGAGAGAGCTCATTTTGCACGCGGAGCTCCCCAGCTGGCACACTGTACCTACCTCCATTTTTACCTCACTAGGAAAAATCAGAGAAATACCCTTGTTGTCCAGTTTTGTGGAGACGAAACAACTTACAGCTTCCCAGTTTGTAAGAAAACTCTGTGCAGACCCTTTCTGAGTAGAAGAGATCACTGTTGCTGTTCAGAGGATTGTTATTTCTTCCTGACAGATGCTGCTCTTTTATTTTGAAGATGGGTGGAATTTTATCTTTTATCTTTCACATTATTAGCAAGAACAAGTTGTCCATTCACACTTACAGAAGGTAGTTTAATCAGTTGTTATTGACTAGATAGGTAATGCTAATCAGTGTGTCTGGGTGTCTTTACCCAAATAAACTCAGTTCTAGTGGAGTATGTGGGCCCCCTCATACTTTCCTCACTTCATACATATATGTATATATGCTTCTGTATATAAAGTTTATATGAATTTATCTGTGTACTCTGAGTTGGCTAACCCAGGGGACCTGTTGTAACCTCCTACAGGGTGAACATAGAACTGGAAAAAGAAAAGGCAGAAAAAAGGAAAAGCATCTCCCTACCCATCCAACAAGACAGTCCGGAACTGAAACTCCAATGGCTGAAGTCAGGACTGTGTGTGGGAACACAAAAAATACTCCAACAGCCTTCAGAAAACACTGCCAGAATTGCAGCAAAAATTAAATCTCTCCCTTGTGGATGTCTGAAAGGGCTGTTTCTGCAGCAGATGTCTTTTAGGGCTCCATAGCTTATCCTGTCCCCAGTCCCTCTGTGGACACAGCTGGGAGAAAGTGGTGTTCAGTCTAGTCCCAGGGTAGAAAGGGCAGTTGTCACCAGGGATGATGCCTCCAATAAGACTTGCACAATTATCCCTACCTTCATAATTTTGCTTGTCCATAAAAAACTTGCTTAAAAAATCATTTGTAATTATTATTTGCCTGGCTGCGAGTACTATAATTGTTAATCAATCTTCATTTTTATGTAGTGATGTGTACTTGCTTCCGGGCTAATATTTTAAATTGATATTGTGATGTTTTGTAATTTTTAATAACAATATTTTTATTTGAGCATGATGATTGTGATTAGAGGTAAATGCAATTTCCCAATGGAAAATTATTAAGCTAAATATACCAGCTTCGTCAATTTCCATAATTTATGGGGACACCTTTGCAATTAATTCTGAAAGTGATACTTCAAATTAAAATATAGGATTTATATGCTAGCTTTTTTCCAAGCAGAAACCTCCTCTCATTGTCATAAAATCTAAGTAAGTGAGCTGTTTTAAGAACAGCTTATTGGTCACACTTTGGATCACTGTTGCTAACTGATAGGCAGAATCATGTTTCTTTTCGAACAAAATATGTTTCTAAAGGAAGACAACTGTCAGTAAAAAGATCAGAAAACATGAGGCCCCACAGCTCATGCTCCACCTTCTCTCAATTTGTTTACCGTACTCTAGACCATCTCTGCAATACGCTGCATCGTGCAGTGACATCTGGTGTCTGGACTACATAATGCAAATAAACATATAATTAAAGGCTTTGCCTAGGACGTTAGGCAAAGACCAGAATAATTTTCCAGTTTTCATCAAATGTGCCATGAAAAAGGAGAAAAGCTATTAGCTCAATGCTCTAAATTAATGTTGGCTCCTACTTTTTGAGATTTTGTGGAAAAAGCTCCTAACCATGGCAGAGGCTTTTTCAGTCTCTATGACTGATTCAGCTCTAAATCTTGTATGAAAAGAGTAAAGTTTACATGATGCATACTGGTAATCAGATGTCGAGAGTTCTTAGATATACCAGATTCATAATGTCTTTCATAACTCTCAGGCTCTGAATTGCTCTTCTGGTCCATTCCAGAGGTCTGATTCACTTGAAGATCATCTTTCTTCTCTCCTCCTTCTGCTTCCATGTGTGTGTTTAATATTTTATAACAATTGACTGAGAGAAAGTTTAATATTTCCCTCTGCCACCAGCAGGATATTAAGTTTTCATTAAATATGTCAATTAGTTAATTCTTTGCTTCATCAATATGCATTTGTCACTGGAAGCATTCACTAAGCCAGACCAAAACGCAATGAGGACACTCGCTGTCTAGAGAGTCTTTCAGCCTTGCAGCTGTTTGGATTCCACTATAGGAAGCTTAGACAACGTATTAGAGAAATCGGTTAATTAAAACATAACTCCCAGATACATGGTGATAGATACTCAGGCTTGCCGTGTTACTTCTGCTTTTGGGTTAGTAAATCACTGCAATGATATAATTGTTTTCCTCAGCATGTGTGGAGGTGAAAAGATTTTTGTAGTACATTTATTAAGAAACACTCCTTCAGAATTCAACTTGCTTTCTCGAAATCCTAGTAACTTCAGTTTCCAGGCACTGAACCTGACTGAAAGAAATTCTGAATCCCATTTGGTCCTGTGAATGGACATAACTGGTTGGCCAGCAGGTTAGGCTTAATTTATTAATAAACTGCACATAACAGATCATATGATGCAACTACTGACACTGATAATTGCCTTTTGTCAGGAGGTGGTGGTCTGACTTTGTTCACCTACTCTTCATTCAGAAACCTTCCTTAAGAATCCTCAGAATGTGTAAGTAGTTATTTATATGGCACTTCAGACATTTACATAACAGTCATGCACAATTTATCCAAAAGCTGCAACACCCCATCCCTCACCCTCACCCCCTGAACAAATGGGTAAATATCATGGCCGCCAACCATTTTACAGATGAGGGAACTCAAAACCTAGAAGGTAAAGCAAGGACCCTAAAGCTGTTTACCAATTAAGCAGGTGAAAGGAAGCATCTTGTTTTTCTTGCTAAAAAACAAATTCTTAAAAAATTTAACTTTCATGGTGACCATAATTATTAGTGAATGGATTGACTTCAGCAAAGATTGCCACTTTAAAAATGTGCAAGGAACATAATGGAAAATATATTTAATTTCTGCAGCTCGTAAAAGGTCATAATTTTTTTATGATTTATTTTATTTTTTAGGCAGAACTGATGTTTTTTCTTAGGCATTGATTATTTTCTGTTTAGGAAGAAAGGAGAATACTTAAAAATAGTCTGAAAACAAAATGCCATATCCCAATTTTCATCAAAAAGAACATTTTATTCATCCTGGCACAAGAACACGTAATTTCATTTAGATTTTGTTAAGAAACAAAACAGAACAAAAATGAAACCTTTCTTATCCTTAAACACCAGTTGGCTCCTAAAAAAAGATTTCATTATTTTTCTGCTTTTAACAACTCTTGTTCCATCAAAAGGATTGCTGAATGACAGTTTCAATGTTTGCTGCTCATTATTGAAACAATAGGCAGTTTTCTTTCCATCAGGATGTTCTTGCATCAGATTGATGCTTTCCTGACTTTTCCCCTTCTGAAGTTTAGATGTGTGTAAATTATTTCCAACTCTGTCCCGTCCAGGTAGCAGTTTATAGAGTTGGATAATTTCAAGTCCTTCCTTCTTGTTTACCGACCCATTAATTTTAAGCCATGTATTTTCAGTGTGATGCCCTCTCCAACCCCACTCCTGCCCTGGTACACAGCAAGGTTTGTAATTTATAGATAAAGGTGTTCAGCTGAAAGTTAATATCTGTGAAGGAGCCACTGGACAGCTATTCATCTTGGCACTGGCCAAGCATGCAGCTGGACCTGGCTGGGCCAGCAACTTGACACTTCATTTTTATAGATGCTACAAAAATTACCTATCTAGTCCTCTTTCTTCTGCTTCACAAAGCAGTAAGGGCTTGTATTATTTGCATGACCAGATGCCTTAATAGCATTGGGTGCACCTGCCTGGATTTTATGTTCTTCCTCTTTTCTCTGTGGGCCTCAGATCAGCTCTTGAGTGTTGACCTAAAAGAAGATATTGCTCCATCTGATTTTCACCCTTTCTTCCCTTACATCCTTGGTTCCACAAGAAAGTGACTGCATGGGGGGATCTTTTCTGTAGAAGGTTAATAGAAAGGTATTATATTTCCAATATCTATTTCTTCCATATGACTAGCATTTTCACAGATTAATCAGACACCATGTGAAGAACTACATGTTTGTGTTTTAAGTCTGCCTCATGCTATCTTAATTGAATGCTTCCTGGTGCTTGTACTTGTGAAAAAGTGATCCTCTGGCCCTTACTCCCTCTCCCCATGTAATTTCTGATGTTATGGGCCTCTGCTTTGTGACCTCTGTGCATTTAAGTGTGTAGGTATGATCTATACCTTGCAATCTGAAGAATCCTAGTCCACTCAGTGGTTCCTTACCTGAAGAACTCTACCTCTCTGAGTTCCCTGCCTTTCATTTCTATCTGTTGGACTGTATGCAAGCTGACAAATCAAGAAAATAGTACTGAGTCTGTGTTTTTGCACAGACAAGTGGCATGTAATAGACACTCCATCCCATGGGTGTGCAGCTTGCACTGCAAAGCATCCTTTTAACTATTAGTGTAAATAATCAAAAGCCACAGAAACTGCAGCCTGCTAAAAGAGTAGCAGAAGAGACACTGTAAATACATTAATTAGTGAGTTATTTTATTAATATTATTCTTGACAGTAGGTTTCTGTCTGGGAATTACCAGACGTGTGTCTGTGGCAGGGAGCTGTGCTGATTTTCTGCCAAACTTAATAATCTACAGTGATTTTGGGGATGTGAAGTTTTTTTAATGTGTTTGTTTTCACATTCTTTTTATCCATTCTCTAAAATGATAGGTGTAGAACTAATCCCATAGACTGATGGATGCCGGAGCATTAGAGTAAGAGTTGTTCATTTTGACAGACTTAGCCACTATTTTTCTGAACTCAATTCAAACCCATCAATTAAAAACTGCTCTGCTCAGGGAGCCCAGATGTAGTACTGTGAGTCCATACACTCAAGCCATGCATAAGAAGTTGCAAGATGAGATAAAGGTGAGCAGTGGCTTTGTGTGGTCAGTAGTTATAACAACCTTTCAGCAGCCAAGTAGAACAGAGCTTGTTCGCAAAGGTAAACCATTGTAAAGAATCTCATGACAACATTACAGATTACTGGTGGACAGGAGACCTTCGAGCATTTGCCCAGTCCCACCATATAAAAGATGGACTTTGGTGGTCATTTACTCCTTTCTTGCATTTGAAGATCACTTTTCTCTTCCTTATATGCTCTTCTTATTGTCAGAAGGGTTCAATCAAGACAGTTTCAAACCACTCTGGTTTTATATACCCCTTGCCTGCAGTTTCCACTGGGAGATTAAATAAGGTTCATGAGATAAGGCAATGCTTGTTACCGGCTTAGCGGTGGGAGAATAGCCAAGGTGAAGCCTTCATCTTGAGTATGCATAGGTCTGGGGGAGGCACTATTGTGTTACACTTTGCTATCCAGTTAAAAGACCAGCAAAAGGCTTTCTGAAATGAGGGGTATTCAGCAAATAGTTTTGTTGGAGTTAAGTGATATTTTCCAAAACAAGGAGAAGTTTCATTTCTACGTTTTATGAATAAGCCTTTGCAGTGTTTCATTCTAAAATGACATTTTTTTTCATGTGCAATTTGACTGAAAGAGAGAAAGAAAGAAGGCAAGAAAGAAAGAAAGAAAGAAAAAAAGAAAGGAAGGAAGGGAGGCAGGGATGGAGGGAGGAAGAAAAAAGAAAGGTTAGATGAGAAGGGGAAAAGTTTGAAAGAAGATTGAATGACCTGAAAAAAAATTTGGTTGTTGGTGAATAAAAAATGAAAGACAAATCAGGTAGTTAACCTGTCCATTACTACTCATTCTCCATGAGACTCAGTGAATCGGCCCTTCTCCTCTCCTCTTTCAACTGTCATGCCACCATGTCTGCATTATCCTATGTTCTTGGCCAAGAACCATGACATTGTTCCCATTCCAGCATGGTAGTGTGAGAACACAGAGCAGAACAGAGGAGGCAGTCTGCTACCAAGCAAGACCCTATGCACGACTCTGAGCCACAAATTTCTGGCTCCGGCCCAGCATCAGCCTTTCTCCTCATTGTAACTGAGTCAGCCGCTAAGGCATCTGATATCCAGTATCAGCACATGATCTGACATTTGGCATTCCACCCACTGGGACTTCAGGAACATGAGAGGCATTTCCAGCTCTTAATCATTCTCAAAAAGGGGTGCTAAAATCCTAGTAAGGGTATTCATGGTCAGGGGAAATAGCGTATGAAATGGATGGTTTGGGATTTGGAAGTCTCGAGGAGGGGTCATGGCTTAATTCTGAAGACAGGATGCATGTAGCATTTTGGAAGATCCCCCAGGTACATTGTCAGAAAAGCACTTTAAAATGTTAATACAGTTCTGTTTTCTCCTTGTCAATGTGGCTTTGCTACAACCAACAGCAAGGGGTGTGGATCTCCATCTGTAGTGTATAATAAAAGGGTGTTTTACATTCAACAAACAATATGATTTATATCCAAAAGGAGAGAGATGCCACAGATCCTTGTGCTCTTAGGGACTTTAATTTATTGCCTAATTAAACATTTGCTGCCAAATTGTCCGTCCTGTCATTTTTAATTCCTGGTCTAATATTCCAGACAACAGAACACTTAAGGAGGCTACCTTCTACAAGCGAGGCTTAAATGAAAAAAGATGTTCATGTGTGTTTCCTAATCAAAGTAAATAGTCTATCAGGAGTAATTATTCTTTAGCAGGTCTGTTCTTCTGGCACCATGCAATGTGTATGAATCTGCCAAGGTCTGTTGACACCTCATCTCCTTGCTGCAGAGGCAGAAGGCAAGGCCAGCTCCTCAAAAGTGAGCGACCCCCTTGGGAAGACATCACCATGCACGACTGTGAAGAGCCTCTCTGTGTCTTGATGATCTCCCCATAGGTACGGACATGCTGCTTTTAGGTCCCTTCAAAGTTTTCGTTTCTCCACTGTAAACAAACCCAGTTCTCTCACTCTCTCCTCACACCATGGGATCATCTTCTTGTCCACCTTCTTGTCCTTCTATAATCCCTTATAGATCATATGAGTCTTTCCTCTGTAATTGCCTCAGGAAACGAGGGGAGGCTGACCATCTTGTAGTTCCCTGCATCCTCCTTCTTGGATGTTTTGAGGACAGACATATTACTTCCTTTCTCCAGGCTTGAGTAAGGTTGATAGCATCTTGTCTTGGCTTTCCCTTCACTGCATATCCCTTTGCCCAGTGTCTCTGTGGATACTTGTGTTAGGTTTGCATGGTAGAGATTTTAGTAACAGGGGGGCTGCAGGGGTGGATTCTGCGAGAAGCTGCTGGAAGCTTCCTCTATGTCCAATAGAACCAATGCCAGCCGGCTCCAAGACAGACCGGCTGCTGGCCAAGGCTGAGCCAGTCAGTCATGGTGGTAGTGCCTAAGGATAACATTTAAGAAGGTGGGGGGGGGAACTTAAGCAACTGCAGCTGAAGAGAGGAGAATATGTGAGAGAAACAGCTCTGCAGACACCAGGGTTGGTGAAGAAGGGGGAAGAGTTGCTCCAGGTGCCAGAGCAGAGATTCTCCTGCAGCCCATGGTGAAGACGATGGTGAGGCAGGCTGTGCCTTGCAGCTCGTGGAGGACATCACGCCAGGGCAGGGGGTGCCCGCAGGGGGCTGTGACCCGCGGGCAGCGGCGCTGGGGCAGCTCCGGGCAGGGCCTGTGGCCCCACGTGGGGGCTGGAGCCAGCTGGGCCTGAGGGGCTGCACCCACAGGGGAAACCACGTTGGGGCACGGTGTGAAGAACCGTAGCCCATGGGAAGGACGGTGAGTGATCTCCCTGTTGTTATCTTGACCCACAAGCTTTTTGTTATATTTTCTCTCTCCTGCCCAGCTGAGTTGGGGAGCAATAGAGCGGCTTTGATGGGCACCCTGCATCCAGCCATGGTCAACTCACCACGATACTGTATCCAGCATGTCAGCAAATGCACATTCAGTTTCTGTGCCTCGAGTTTTGAGGCTGATTACCCATTGTGAAAACCTCCTTGCAGACTCTCCCACCCAAACAGGAAGGAGTCTGGGAATGCCATGGCCATGGACTCCTCTTTGGATCCAGCATATCACAGTAGCAGGAAAAGAAGTTTGCAATGCCTATGAAACTGTCTCCAAGTTCAGGGACAACACAGCTGCCCTGTATATTATTTTTTTGTGAGGCATTCATCTCCTGTATGTGTCTTTCCTTCTTTATTCCTCCCTCCCTATTTAGCTTTTATTATTTTATCCCTCAAATTAGTGAAATAGTATTTCCTGCCTCTGTTTTGTTTCACAAGCCAGCCTGAAAACTGGCAGTATGTGGATCTGGTGTATGCTCTTCTAATTAGCATCCTCCGATAAACCTAGTAATATCATATGACACAATTTACATCCCTATTATAACCAATCCCTATTCATAGTACCTCTTAGTAATTGCTGCCTGTAGAATTTTTGTCAAAAAGGTAAGCAAAGACCTATATGTTTGTGTCTGTGTGTGAATGTGTGTATGTGCATATAAATAGATGTTATTTATCAGGATTTTCTTTCCTGTAACTTTATTTGTCTAATGACATTTCAATATAATAAAATAATTTTCTCCCCACTATTTATATTATTCTTTGTGGCTTTTCCAATCAAAAAGCTGTTTATTTTTTATGTTTTTTAAAGCAGCAGCAGAAAAAGCCAATACCACTGTTACCTTCCTTACTAATGGCATGCAAGACCTTTTTCAAACAACGCTTTCTTTCGTTCAAAGCTTTGAACATCCCTTTAGGTTGGCAGACTTGGTGCTCCCTTTCTGGAGTAGGACTCTTCAGTATGTCCTGATCCATCCTTCTACCTAAGCAAATGCAAGTGTCTGCTTAGGGTCAACTGAACACTCACTGAATGGGTTTCAAGTCTATTGCCTGAACAACAGCAATTAGCTTCATTTGAAATGACAGAGTATCACCTCTCTCTCCTAGTCCTGAGGCCTCCTGCAGGTACTTTGTCCTGCCCATCAGCTCTATGCCAGACCTTAGATATTTTGTCTCATATGACTATGGACACATATGCATGGTTGGCTGAAGCAGGCACCCTGTCTACACTGCTGTAATGTTCAGACACCTAACACACTTGCAGACCCTTGTGTTTAGACACCTGTTTCATGAGTATAAGACTCAATGTGTATCCCACTTAGATACTTAACAGCAAAAGAATACTGCTCCAACAGTTCCTGTTGTATCCCGTTTACCTGATCTTATATCAGTTTTGCCTCTATAAGACAAACATTTCAGATTATGATGTTCTGCTCTATTCTGAACAGTATCTGTATAGCTATGACAAAACAGAGCCTCGACTTTAGCTGGCATTACTGTAATAGAGACGTTTCTTCCCAATAGAGTCTTTGTTCTATCCTTTGTCTTCTCTGTTCTGGTGCAAGCTCCCCCTTTTACAATAAGAAGTTTATGAAACAAGACTTGACATGTCTACCTTTGGGACAACAAGGTGCTGTTGAATGAAAAACAGATTTCCACAGGGAATTAGTTTTACCTTTCCTCCTTTGCTGGTTAAAAAAAAAAAAAAAAAAAAAAAAAAGAAAGAAAGAAAAAATATTTAATCTTTCCCCTTAGCCCTGAGGACCTCATCCAGCAAGCTACAGAGAGAAACCAACTGTAAGGACTTGCAGAGGAATTAACTGGGGAATTGTAGAGAGCAAGATAAAAGAAGAGATGTCATGGAACTGGAGCTGTAATAACTAGAGGAAAGAAACTGTGTGACTTTGCAGGGACCTTTTCCTTAGGTCCAACCTGCCATTCATTGCAGGTCCAGTAGCTAAGCACTGTTGTATGGATGGAAGCAACATTTAATTGAGCTGCTGCCTGTGGGTCCAAACCAGCCTTCTTGCCAATGTGTTTAAAAAGACATCTGTGAAGTTTAAGTGTTTTCTCCTTACTTCTTCTGCATGAATTTTGCTCGCAGGTGTAATGAAAAGACACAGTATTCCAGCCCTACAGTATATGGATGGATGCAAGACTTCCGTGCTAGTTCAGAGTTGTGCACCCCCTTGGCATCTTGCTGAAATTCTAAGCTATCTTTAAAGCTTTTTTTTTCCCCCTAGGTGGTTAGCTTTGTGTTTCTACCTCCTGTGACCCACTCTACATCACAGGGGAAGAATATCGCAGCAACCCCATCTGTATCTGAGTGGTACTACATTATGCCATGTACACAGGTATGAAGATTTGTATGGGATAGCATTTCTATTTGCTAACTTTAGGTGTTTACAACGTGTAAGTTACATCTAAATTACATAGGCCTCTGTTTGAGTCAATTCAGAACCAGTTACTATACTGAGTGGACTTAGGTTCCATTCAGTTTACCAAAAAATGTGTCTTTGTTAGGACAAGGTGTGATGTCACTCACTGTGTTGAATCTGTTGATTTGCTGTCTGACTTCCTCAGATGTAGATGCCAACGTTGCAGACCACTGCATTTAATCAGTTCAATCATACCTTTCATAATGAGCGCAGTTGGGGTTTGCTTTAGTAGGCAATGAAGACATGGTACATCCAAATTCATTTTCCTGATGCCTGACTAAACACTCATGGGAGGGCTTTTCTTCTCTTTATTGCCAGCTTGTGCTGGAAGGCCAAGAAGCCCTGCTTCTGCTATGCAGTCCCTGGAGGAAGAAGAAATCCTTTTAGAGCTTTGAGAAAAAATACCTTTCTCCACAAATTTGCTAACCCTTTACAGGAAAACTGTCTTTTTTTTGTTCATCCTCCAGATGCAGCAGCTAGTAAAGGAATGCCTAAATTGCCACTAGTCTTTGATGTTTCTTGGTGTCTGTAGTACAGAGATAGGGAACGCTGCAAGCACCAGATTCACGCACTTGTAAATGATCAGTATTCAGAACCACACATTTTCCCTTGATATTTTTACCTAAATGGTGTTCCAAGGATAGACACAACAGATAATATTTTGCTTTGTTCTCTCACCACTGAAATGATGCTCCACAGACTTACAAGGAACAGGATAATATGGAACTTAGAAAACAGCCAGAGTGCATGAAAGAACTGTGAAAACAGGTGTATTAGGACTTGTGAAGTACTCAGCAAAGTAGCTAGAGAAACCCCAAAGAAAGGAGAAGACTAAACTAGAATTGCAGTGCAACCTTTATTGTCCTCTGGAATATAACTGCATAACACTGAGAAGATTAGAGTTATTAGTTTAATTTACTTTTGTTTTCATTGTCCAGAAGAAGTTCTTTTGTGCTAATAGATTGTTTTCATTCGTGGCTGCTACAATAATTTACATAAGTTTTAAAGTATTAAAAAGTGATGTAGTGAATAAGATAATCAGAAATATTAATGGAGTCTACAGACAAGACCAAAGCTAGGAGGAAAACCCCAAGACTCAACAATGTGACACTGGAGAAGTAAAGCAAGTGTATGGAAGTTTGCAGAAAGTGTAGAAAAGGAATTTGAAGCAGTTAACTTAAACCTGAGCATGCACAGAAATCACGTATAAAAAAAATGAAAAAACATCCCTAGTTCATAATTTTTCTAGGGAATTTTCTTTACTGTGAGGGTGGAGAGACACTGGCACAGGTTACTTAGAGAAGCTGTGGATGCTCCATCCCTGGAAGTGTTCAAGGCCAAGTGGGATGGAGTTTTGAGCAACCTGGTCTAGTGGCAGGTGTCCCTGCCCATGGCAGGGGGTTTGTGACTAGATGATCCTTATGGTTCTTTCCAACTCCAACCATGGTGTGGTTCTATGAAATGCTGCTTCTCTGAACCATCCAAGAGAATTTTTCTCCCTCCTTCCAATGCACAGCAAAGCTTTCCCATGCCTCCCAGAGTTTCTCTTTTAGGATTTCCTTTCCACTCTGTTGCTCCCCAACAGCTTGAATCCCTTGGCTTTCAAGACATGCTGCAAAACTTAGTTCTATCCAGACTTTGGGATGAATTTTTATAGATGTAAGGATTGGACTTCCACATACTTTGTCTTCGCAGTAGATGCAGAGATACTGTGAGCATAGTACTACCTCCAGGAACTTGGCAAGACTTACTTACAGGAGTAATTAGCTGCTAGCCACGTTTAATAGGTCAGGTGCTATTAAACTGTGTGCTGACACAGTTTTACTACTTCCAGACTGGAGTTAATTGCCCAGACCTTTCTCAGTGTCCTTTGGATGCATAAGTCAGACATCTTTGCATGTAAAACTATTGCATAGTAAAGATCTCGTCTGTCTTTTTTTTTTTTTTTTTTTGTAGGAAACATCAGAGTCTAAGAGGTATCAGACTGGACTTAAGGCAATTCTGATTTTGTGCTGTGCCCTATTTCTCATATTAGTGAGAAATGGACATTTCAGAGGAAAGTGTAAGAGACGTAGATTTCCTCATAGTATGTAAACTAGGCATGGGCCTCATGTATGCTCTTGACTTTCCATACATGACTCATGGACATTAAGGATGATGGTTTTCACTCTTTAACTGACAGAACCCTGGAGTACCTTCAAAAGCTATACAAAGAGAGCAAAGAAACTTATACCTATTGTTTGTACTTCAGCATAGAACAACTTGTGTTCTCTACTGGTGAGTCTGCATACCACAAGTAGAGCTTCTGGCACTCTTCCTCCTGACTGAGAAGTGTCACTCTGTCATTCTCCACTCAGTAACTCTCACTACCCCCAGAGGGTCTAAAAGATAGAGGAGGCATGAGAGGAGCAGCCCTTGCCACAATATGAAGATGGGATTATAAATGGCTGGGAGAAGGCAGCAGAGAGGCACATAGGAAACAAGAGCATCCTCAAAGCCTGAAAGAAACTTGAAAGATGTGTAGACATGGTGCTCAGGGACACGGTTTAGTAGTGGACTTTGCAGTGTTTGGTTTGTGGTTGGACTCGATGTTCTTAAGGGACTTTTTCAAACTAAATGTTTCTGTGATTCAGTGATGCTACGGAGAGAAGCAGTTGGGATTTAGCTGCTGGTGGTTCATCTTCCATGAATTGATGTCCTGTCCTCAGCTGGACATCATTCTCCAAGGACCTTTAGGTGGCTGAAGCTTGTCTTTCCCTCTCTGGGTCATGATTCTTCCCCACCTGAGGAACAGCAACAGGGTGAATCTCATGTCTTCTCTTTTGGCCTCAGTTCTAATACCTAAATTGGTTAAGGAAAGAGGGGCCCTGGAGAAGGGCATAAGTGTCAGTCCAGGGATAGAAATGGATGTTGCCACATCAAAAAATCTAGCACATGAGATAAAACCTAAATTATGGTAGCTGGAGCTTAAAAAATCCTCTCTCTAATATATGGTTGGGAAAATCCTTTCATGTGCACTTACCTGTGGATGCCCTATATAAGCAGGAGAAGAATTGAAGTCTGTAAAGCTAGACTGGGTTTGGCTCTGGGTTTCTCAGTTTTAGCAAATTCTCCGTGAGCTCTCCTTTCACACAATGTGCCTTTGTGGACCACTCTACCAGTGTTAGATGAAGATCCTGACTCAAGAAAAAGCCTGTTAATCAATCTCTTATGGAAGGAAAGCAGGTTTTGTGGCAAAGTCATGCCATGCCTGTGGGTTCATTTGAAATCCTAACTTTAAAGTCACATTTGAGAAAGCACCATCTTGCCTCCCAGCTGTGGTCATGTGAACCTAGCCTGATGAGTGGAGGAGAGCAGTTTTTTCAGCCCCAAACACCATTCCTCTGCAATTACTGACACGACAGCTCTGTGGTTATTGAGATGATGGCTAAACCCCATTATGCCATGAAAATGCCATTCATTATGCTCTACCAACTTCAATTTTTGCGCTGTTCTCAGAGGAATGACGTACCAGTGTTGTGAAGAGCAAACAGTGCCATTACCTCCTGGGTAACAATAAGAAAACAAATAGAGGCTAAAATATGAAGTGCCATTATAGGAAATTGGTTGATTATTAGCCTGTATTTGCTAGTGCAGTTATAGAGCTCAGCTCTGTACAAAACCAGGAAACACAAAGAACAGAAACACAGTTTGTGGCTCAATTTTCAGATGCATGCTGGCAGCTTTTGGTACCTGTGTAATTGTCAGTGGAGTCCCCACGGACTTCCAGCCTTGGATTTTCTTGGCAATAACTTGGCTGATCTAGAGGCAGTGGGTTAACTTTGATTTATGTGACTCTGTTTCACTTGTTACTGTAAATTAAACATTTTGTCTGCAAAGCTGAAAAGAAGCTACCTGTTTCAATCAGAAGTTTTCTGGGACAAATAGTATTTCTCACTGTGTACCTAGCACAATAAGCATTGATCTTAGATGGTGTCTTGCTCTAATACAGTAATTAATGAAACAGTAATGATATTTCCTTTGTGCTAAGATCAGTGAGCAGGTTTCCGTGGCAACAGTCCATGCACAAGCTTCTGGCCTGTAGCAAATGTGAAGTTATTTGAATCATTTAAATTCTTTTAAACAAAGAGAGGACTGGTGTAACTCAAATTAACTCAGATTTACTGCAAGATGAAAGTATACACAGGGGCAGTTACTTCAGGTCTGCTGATGCACAGAAACTTTTTACCCTGCATTAACTCACTGGTGTGTTTGAATCCTTCAAGCAACCATAGGGGCTTGTATCTCAGAAATATATGTATTTTCACCACATTTACTTTTTTTCTCTCTTGCCATTTTCTGCCAATGGAAACCATGCCCATTTTACACTAGGATAGCAGTCTGCATCAGATCTTCATCTTGATAGTCCTGAGAGGGAAGGAGAACATATTCTTGCTTGACTTCTTCAGCGGCTATAATGAATAAGCAGACAATCCCCAGGCTGAATAAGAGGTAGAATAAACAGCAGGAGGAACTCTCTGCTGCTTCATCATTTCTTTGTTTCTTTAGGAACCAAGGTCTCCTTAGAAATAAAATCATACTGGCCATGGGTTTGCTGGGGTGGAACGTATCACTGGAGAGCTAAGCTCAAAGCATGCTGGGTATATGAAGACTCAGTGCAAAAGGTGTGTTTAATTTGAATTTGTGGAAAGAGACAGAAAATAGCCGAAGAATTTTGTATTTATGGATGACAAATGGCTGGACTAGTGGACCTGCTGTTTTGGCATACTGGTAAAGCCTCTCTGCCTGCCCATTTTTGTTGGTCTACTGCAGGGGCAAAGAAGGATGAGGGACATGGAACCCCATGCAGCATGATCCTTTTTGGCTGCTGATCCCCATATGTCTCTTCTGCCAGAAGATAAGTTCCTCATGAGCAGATGGTGAGGCAGTTCTATAAGAGAAAGTTTGGGATGGGGAGAAGTATTCTAGGCCTAAAGCTTTTTTATAATTTATTTGCTGTATCAGTGAATACTTTCATAGCCAAAGAAAGGCAAAGAAGTAAGTGGTTTCTGGAGAAAAAGGAAAAGTATTAATTATAATGCAGATCTTTTAGGCATGCTTTTTCTAATGCATGAGAAAGTGCCTCAGCAAATCAAGAAACAGACAATATCACTAATCACTTGATTTCCCTTCCAGTAGGAAATTCTGGTGAATTAATCTTTACAAGGCTTCAATATCCAATTTTTAAGGAAAAAAACCCAGCAAATACTGCTTCCACTGGTTTTGTTCTTGTATTCATCCACCATCATAGCCTAGAATTGTTGCTTGGAGATACATATATATATGTATGTAAGGCCTGTATAGACCTGATACTTTGGGCAAATCGATACTGCAGGGATGTGAAACATATTGAACTAATTGGGATATCAGCAAAATTCATGACTGAGACCTGGTCTAGGATGGAATATTAGATGTGGATAATCTAATTTTGTCCATTGGTATCTAAAATAAAAACACAGGTTTATCACCTTGGCAGCTTGGTGGAAGGAGATTCTTGGCCTTTCCTGAATGTAACGACATCTTCAGCTAAGTATTGAATTTAAAGCCAGACTTGGTAGAGGTCAGAGTGAGACTTCTGAGACTATCAGTTGAATTCTAGTCTGTGAGCCATGGATGTCTTACACCACTGTTGTTCCAATGTTTTAGTTCAGATCACTCCTAGAGACAAGGCATTGGGCTAGATGGACAATGGAACCCAACTACTAGACTCATTCTTCACCCATGCAACATCTGGAAATGTGGCCTACTAAATTTAGGCCTGGAGAAGGTCCACATGGCAATGTCCCTAGAAGAAAAGAGAAAGCTGAGTTATTCAAAAGCTCCCGCATTGTTTACTTTTTCAGGTCTAAAAATACTTTTATACAAGAGACTTCGAACTGTTTTTTGTGCTAAACACACAAATGGAAATCTCACCACACTACACACATTATTTCATGAAAATAAATATTGTTGCCTTTAATATTTAAAAAGATTTTTGAAATAGCCACAGAGGATGAAAAATACAAGCCAGCTAAAGCACTCCATGTCTTGGAGACCCACAGAGGCATATTTCAATTCTTCTGCTTTAATTTCCTTAGGTCTCAAGGAATTCTGAGGTCTCTGAAATGGCATGCTGGGCAGGGAAAGGAGAGCTGTTGTCCACAGGGCTTCTTTGGCTCTGTATTATTCACCATCACAGGAATTTTTGTTCGGTGTAGGCTGAGAAACTGCATCAAGTACTACTCCTCAAAGCTGTTGGAGTAGCAAATACACTATGCCCACAGTATCCCAAACACCAGCAGGCACTAACTCTTAAGGTAGCCCAGGCGACATGGGATTTCCTTAACTGTTTGTGCAACTCGAGCAGAGTTCAGCGTCTGTTGTAGGTAATAGGAACTTTGCTGTTGGCTTTCTTGGGATGAGGGGAATTGATATGAGCAGAGAGTCTTGTGCTTCACAGGGTCATTTCAGATGAATTTTCTTGTCTTAACTCTATACCAGATACTGCCAGACCTGTGATGCTGAGGACACAGTCAGGGTGCCACACAGTAAACAGCAAACCTGTACTCCAAACACCTGCAGCTCCAGGTGGATTCCCTGGGACACTCAGATTTTATGCATGTCAAACTATACAGGTGGATGATAAGCTTAGAAAGCTGTGAAGGAAGCACGTGGGCTAATTCTCAAGCAGTGGATGACAGGCTAAATCCAGAATGATACTGAGTGTAGTTCACGGATCCTGCAGCCAGAATTGCTAGCAAAAAAGCAACCACCAGTTCTCTGTTGGATGCCCCTAATTTCTTTAATGTTGCATATAGTAAAAGGAGGGAGAGATAACCCATTGCTAATTCTGAACAGGTGAACTATGAGAGCTGCTGTCATCAGAAAAAAAAATCTATTACTTTGGAGACTAAGAAAAGTGGGAATACCCATATGGCTCAAGTTCATGGATGCATACACATCTGTACCTGTGCTTGGCCATTTTTGAATTCTGTATTTCTGAATTAATATTCTGAGACTTGATTATTCTCTTGGAGTTCTCCCAATGTAACGCTGGAGTCACACTGTGATGAATCAGATTCTTTCTGTGCACAACACGCACAATCAAATATAATGCAGGCATCATAGTCAGTGAACGTAGGGCTGCATTGCAAAGTCCATTTAAAGCAGAATTCAAATGCCTTTGCTTCCTCAGTCTGTTTCTCAATTATTGCATTTCATTGTATCAGTGATTATGTATATTCCCCACATCTGGCACTGTAGTCTTTCCTAAGGATCATTTTGTAATGCCCTCTCCCATTTAACTGGAAAATTTCCTCTTTGTTGAGCAGCAGAGGTGCAGCAGAGGAAGGATTGTCAAAAAAGACTCATTGGGGGATTGTTCTTCTCCTTTATTTTCTATGGACTTACACTCTCGCAAAGTCTTATCTTACAAGCAGTCAGAGAAAAGAGGGTTGAAAGGCTGCTGGCAAGGTTATCTACTCCAGAAGCCTGCCCTAGGGCAGAGTAGACTACCTTTATGGTTTGTTTAACTATTCTTTTATGTAAATTTCTCAGACAGTTTTATCACATGGGGCCAGTAGTGCCAAGCACACACTCAGGAAGACATTCCATTCAGATTTTCACTGTAAACCCCCCTCTTCCTTCTCAGCCCCTTGTAGATGCTCCAGATGATCTCCAGCACTTAGAGATCACACATACCCAGAACCCTTCTCCTGTATTGAGCTCACCAGGCAGAGGGTGGCTTTTATTCTCATCACTGAATTGTCTTGCTGGCCAAAGCAGGATAGATGCATCCAAACTGCCTGTTGGGAACAGTCCCTGTCTTGCACCAGTGCTTCAGCTTTGTGCAGAAATTGTGCAGGAGACAGTTAGCTAGTCCAGGCTGCAACAGTACCAGTGACTGTTGTAGTGGTTTAGCAGAACAGATAATTAAGTTTGAGTGTTTAACAGTGTCTCTGCCACTGTTTATTGCTAGTATAGGTTCAGCTTTGGAGTTTTCCTTCACTACATGCTGAGCAGTCTGATCTTGGTCCACACATCATCATGCTATAAGCAGTGCTGAGCCCACCCATGTTATGTCAGTGTGTGGCTAGGAAATACTCAGGTTTGGTGACTTCTTAGCTAATTTCAGTTGCAAAATGTAAGTTTTCTTTTCAGTTCTGATCGTATTTTACTGATCTGATTTTGCTGAGGAACAAAGGAGAGGTGTTCACCACAGAGCACTGCCTGAAAGGAAATTCTGTGGTTAAAAAGGGTGTTATATCTTGGGACAGATGCGGCTGCCTTTGCCCTGTGCAATGATGTAATGCAGGGTCCGAGCTGACTGCATTGCAAGGGAATATTGTTTGCTGCTGATGTGACAAGAGACCTGAGCTCTTTGGGGTTGGGGATGTCCAGGCTGTCTCCCTTGTGCTGCTGCTGCAGCAGGCAAGCACTGGCATGCAGGGTGCATACTGAAGCATTTTTCAGTGCTTGCTGCATTACTATTTATACAGCAAGCATGTCCCCATCGCCTTGCTGTTCTTCGATCCTGCTGCCACAAAACGATGCCAGAGAAGGGTTCAGCTGGTTATTAAGAATCTGCTTCCCAGCTTTGCTTTCCCAGCCTTTGCCTTTCCTGCTAAGGGGGGCCTCTCTGCTCTCGGTGAAATGATGCAATTAAACCCCCTCAGCCTTCTCCTAACTGGCCTCTTGGTGGTAGTCTTAACACAGCATATTCACTAGCTGCTCTGCCTGCCTTTAACTAAAGGCATCGATCTCCACCCTGCTCTAGGAGAACTAACGTTTTTTTAAGTAGATACTAAATATATACAAAGTTTATGGACACAAAGCAAGATTTTAAAAGGATTTTCCAGAGATACAGAAGCCCTGCATCGCTGATCCATGCTGACCTACTTCAGGGCTTCACCTGTTATGCAAAGCCTGGTGCCGAGATCTGTCAGATATCCGCGAAGAACAGATATTTGGATCCAGTGCATACAGCGAGGCAACGAAGGCAAAATGAATAGAGAGGTTGTCATTTGCATACTTAGCAGTTTGTTTAGTGCCAGGCAAAAGAAAAAAAGAGTCACACTGCTGTCAGCAACGTGCTCTAGTGAATACCGTGGCAGGATTAATTCAGTGCCTCCTTTCTAAATGGAGTCCCAAATGGCCAAGGAACAGCCTAACAGAAGGAAACACCATGTGGAGTCTGAGGAATTCAAGGTGTATGAGATTTGTTGAAGCCTTCCTGCAAACATTGATCCTGTATGTCAAAACACGGTTAAGATCTATGTACATATTTAGAAAATCCCTGAGAAGCATCTAGGTCAGGATGACAGTAAGGACAGTTTCAACTAGTGGTTAGAGTCAAAGTCTAAGTATGGGATCTAATCTTGTGGTAAGGCCATCTTAAGTGCCCCAAGCTCAGCTTTTGATCACCAAAAGGCCATTGGCAGATAGATAAAACTGACCTCAAAGTTTGAGGCATTTGATTAGAGTAAGTAGAATTATGCATTGCAAGTTAAGTTACTCAAACCCCCTGTGGATCGGCTATAAGCTGCAAATAATTTATTATTTATTTTCCCTAAACACTTGTTGATGGGTTTAGAGCCCAATTCATGCTATGAATCTTCTCACAGTTCTCTTTGGTGGCTGCCTTGGCCACTCAAACTAAGTACAGCTTTGCTCTGCAATGAGTTAAATGAAGGCTTTTCTAAAGCAGAAAATAGTGACTAAGGAGATAAGACACAGCCAATATGTATATATCTATAAAGATATGTGCTAAATACATATTATATACTGAAGATATTTAATGTGGCTGCATTTAGGCTGAGGGAATTGCTGCCCCTTTCAAACCAGGCTGAGCAGGTATGAAGCTGGATGGCCCTCAGTGCAGGGTTCCTCTGGCAATTGATATGCTCCTGCAGTTGCAGCCTTTCTGACAGATCTTCAGTCTCTCCCATGTTTCAGCTATGCTTTTTACAGGTAACAGCAGATGAGGGTTAACAGCTTTTATACTGGTGTCCACTAGCCTGAACTGTTAGATTCCCCAATATTTCCCAAAGATATGACTCAGTTTTCCCATTCTGAGATCTTGGTGAATAATTTCACACATTTCTTCCCATTTACCCTGTAAGGAAGAATAAAAAGAAAGACAAGTGGAGATGAGAGAAAGAAATACAGTCAGACATGACTATCATGAGGTAGACTTCACAAGTACAGAATTAGAAGCAAACAGCATTACAAATATACTACAGAGTTATGTCCAACCCCTTCTCTTCTACTAGCCCTGTCAGGCAATGGTTTAAATGAAGATAAGTGGTTCTTATAATCTTTTGTTATTCTCTTAGACCGCTAAAATAGAAAATGTCCAACATCTGCTGCAAGCATTTTAATAAACAGGTGAAAAATTAATCCCTACAAGTCTTCAGAGTTAACTCTCCCCTTCAGCCATTTTCAACTAATAAGAAAGAAGAATGCTGCAGGGAGAAACAGAACTTCAATATCTGCCCCAGGAGGTCCCTTTAGAGATCATAATTGCTGGCAGGGTAATGATTAGGACATGGGGATTTTGCTGGCTCTGTAGTGAAGCACGGAGCGCTGTGTGTAAAAACACTACCTTTGTCACTAGTAGAGCAACGAGGCGTGGAAAGGGGCTGCAAAGACCCCTTCTTCCTTGTGCATTCAGGATAGGCTACCTTAGTGGCCCAAGCATCACATATGGGAGACAGGAGATCTGGTTTCTGTCATTTTCTCACTAGCTGGGTTGGGTTAGCCAGCTGTTATCCCATGTCTCTGCCTTAATTTCACTTACTGTAAATGCCTTGAGTAGGACATCATTTTCAGTAAATGCCTTGAGTAGGACAGATTAAAACTGCTCTCTTTGAGGTTTCACCTCCATTATTTATTGTAACCAAAAAAAAAATCAGTATTTTTGCTTGTCTGCTGTTGGTACTTTAATTCTTCAGCCGTTCTGAGCTCAGTCTTTAAACCCGCAGCATGTTGGCTTGACACTTGCCCACTGCAGAGTGGCTGCACTGATGCCAGGGAGGCTCAGGCACTGCCCCCAGGTCTGTATTGCAGTGGCCTCTTTGGAGACAGCATAATCCCAAACACCAGCTCCTTTCTCAGGATCCCTTCTTTTCTCCTCCCCTATTGCTGGCTCCAGGCATGTCCCCTTGGAGATATGAAGAACCATGGTGAAGGCAAGAACAAAGCCACTAGGTTTAGCACAATACCCCCAAGGACCCTTCCTTATCTGCTACTTGCAGTCTGCCTCTGTTGCCTTGGCACACCTCGGGCTGCCCAAATATGAACAATGTCAGCAAGACTCCATTGGAGCAAAGGAATCATTTTTACCTCATTTCTCTGGGGAAAAGCTCTTTTTACCTGGTGACCATCCATTCCCTTCTATGTCTCTCCAGCATGGAAACAGCTTTGAATGAATCTTGAAAGCAAAACCTCTCTGCTGTCCCTCAACACTGTTGGCTTTACCTTTACAAGGGAACAGGGCAACAGCTCTCTGGGGCCTCACTGGGAGTGGAGAAAGGCCTTTTTCAGAATTACAATATGAGCAATGTGGGCACAGGATGAAATCCAGCAACTTCATGCATACCCAGCTGAGCTGTTGTAGAAATGAAAAGTTGATCAGACTTCTTTCTCTCTCCCTCTTCACTTTCTTCTGCTGGAACTTTGAAGCTCAAGCAAATGGGTGCTATTATGTGCTCCAGGTGATTTACAGTAGCAGAAATGAAGCAAACTGCCAATTAAGGGTTACAACTGCTGGAATAATGGAGTCAAAATATTATCTTCCTCAGGTACCTCACTTTGTGGCAGCAGCAATGTGAATATATCCCTGCAGACTGCCACATCAGACTGTCTTACTCCTCCATGGGTTGCAGGGGTTGTGGCACAGGGGAGCTAGCAGGCAGGTCCTGGGTTGTCTTGTGATGCTGCTGACAGTTCCCACATTGCGTCTGGCCAATGTCAACGGCAGCGAAGAGTTTCTTTAATCAGTTGATGGCTGCTTTGCTGTCTGCAAGTGGGATGAGCTGTCCACATTCAGGTCTTGGCTCTCCTATAAAAATCCTTATGTGAACTTGGTAAGGCAACTGCCTCAGTTTCTCTTCTGTGCTACAGAAACTATGCTTCAGTTGTCTGCTGAAAAAAAGGGGCAATAGCATTGCCCATACTTTGCTGGAATAGTTAGTTTGAAAATGCTTCCAGAGTATGAAATGTGACTGTATTATTACTTGCCCTCTATGTGGTTAAGAATTTTTTGTTTGTTTGCTTGCTTTGTATTAGTTTCTGGCTGCAATAGTAATAATTCCACATGAGACCCCATTCTGAGAAAAGTATTATCCCTTATTTAACTCAAGTTGGCTGGGAAAGATAGTCTTGGAAGGGTCTGCCTGCACTTGGCACTCTTCAAATATTGGGCGTTTGGATGAATGAAAAGTTGCTGAAGCTATGTACAGCTCTGCCAGGAAGGTAGAGTACATAAATGCTGCATTGGTATTTTATTTTATTATTCCTGTTGCACCATTTTTCATTTGAGTTTGGCTTTCTATAGATTTCTGACTTGAGGGCTAGCTCTTGTGTGGACTCTAATATATAGTAAATGTTGAGCTCACAGTTTACCTTTTCCTACAATGTAGGAGTTAATAAGGACTTTTTTGTCTACCTGGCTGCTTATATTCATGAATCTTGTAAGACAATATTTTTGAAGTCTCCATCCCTGTGCTAGACTTGATTTATGTTCATCACAAGGTGAAAAAAAAGTAAGACATATGTATGCATAGAGGCGGAGGGCTCATGTGCAAATCCTGATGTATCTAAAGGGAAAGAAATCCTCTTTTTGCCAGATTACAAAGGAGGGAGAAAGGGGAAATGTGCTTTTTAGGGAAAGGAAATCTGGTCTGCAGCACAGCTGTCTAGGAAAATGGAGCCAAAGTCTTATCCCAATTCACAAAACCAGGCTTCCTGACATAGCTGCTGTACTGTCTGAGTGGCAGGAAGGTGTGCTTTTTGCTGGAGAGGCAGCCAAGTGGAACAGGAAAGTTTAAAATGTAGTTGACTTACCTACTCCTTGTGACCACATGAACATCTCGTTGGTGGCACTAAGAAGTTCCTGGACATCTGCTTTTCAGGAGTCTCTACCCAACCTTGTCCAGTAAGGACAGAGATGCCCTAGAAATGTTCTTAGAAGGATGCTGAGATGAGCTCATTATATTTGCTATTTCAGTTGGACTTCCATCCCCAGGTGGATAAATAGTGCAGTTAAATGTTGGCTTGATACAATGTATCTCCAAACCTTAAAGAAGAGAGGCTTAGAATAATTTAATAAGGCATCACTAAAGCACCTGGTAGAGAAATGTTTGGTGATACAGCTCCTGTGACCGAGGGTCTCGTTTCAGCTTTTAATATTGCTTTTACAGTAACAAACCTAACACAGTTATTTGTTTTCGGAACTTGCCTAATTTTGCTCCCAGCAATTTATGAAGCCTGTTTTGTTTGATAAAGAAACCAGTTTGTTTGGTTTTTTTTCTTGCAGTACCATTTCTTGGTGAATATTTCACACTACCGTAGCTGATGTGATAAGCCAAATATCACCTGATTGTACTCTATGGCAGATCATGGCATGCTATGGCTGGATTTTCAGTCTATGCCCATATCTGATAGCGTAACTGGTCCACCAAAACACTTGGTGGTCTTATGATCAGAGCCCTTTGGTAAAGATGAGTCTTAATTTGTTGGTCTTTTTTCCTAAATAAAGTATTTAGTAATGATTGCCAATAAAATACAATAATTGCGGACAAAGGTGTTACTCATATTCAGCTATGACCCTCTCCACCATTAATTTTCTTCTACTACTTACTATGCAGTGACTTGATGAGAAACGTGTAACCTAGTTATGAACTTTTCCTCCATTTTACACCTAATAATAAAATGCCCTTTTGTGAGCAGTTTGATAAAGTTATTAAAGGCATGTTTGTGACAATCTGTAGCTTCTGCAAAATCTGATGTTCTGAAACTTGCACAAAAGCCTTTAGGGAGCAGACCAGTGAAAATGAAATTTCTGAACATGAATGAGTGTATCAGAGCAGTGGAGCTGGTGTGCAACAAAGTCTCTGCTGCACTGTTTTCTGTAACCACGAAGTAAGGCAACATCCATTCCTTGAAGTGTCCGTTCATGGGCACACAAGAGAGAGTTATGGAAAGGAATGAGGCTATGCCAAACAAGAAGATTGGGGGACTGAATGTTGATCTTTGGAGCCCTTGATTAATCCCCAGCCTGGCTTGCTTTCATAGTCTTTTTATATTTGCACGAATGGATTTCTACATGTATCATTATCCACATTTTCACAATTAAAGATCCCTTTTCCAAACTCTACCAAATCAAACAAACTGGGCTATTAAGAGAAAATACTCATAATACCTGATAGGGATGTAAGTAATTGAACTTTGCATTATTCTTGGCTCATCCATTATTTCAAGGATAATTCCTATTTGCCTTAGCTTTATTTAAAAAAAAAAACAAAACAAAACACAACAAATGTAAGATTTCAAAATATATATTATCCCATGTCAAGATCTTTTTCAAGGATTTTTTACAGAAAACATTCATAGAGTTATTGCAATTTTCTATTAAAGCCTTCTATTAAACTATCTTTTTCTAGCCTGGAATTTAACGAAGCATGTATATGTGCACTGCAAGCAGTATTACAGTTCCTATTGAAAGTATTTATGAACAGTATTAACCAAATCCTACCTAGATCAATGGTACACACTTGTGTGTGCTTGTACACATTGTACATACTTGTACACACTGCATATGTGTGTGAACATACATTAAGTAAGCCCAGTAGCTTCTAGAATTTACATTTCATGACCTTGATTATGAGCTGCCC
Organism: Falco punctatus; assembly: GCF_963210335.1. NCBI lineage: Eukaryota > Metazoa > Chordata > Aves > Falconiformes > Falconidae > Falco > Falco punctatus. Next base: position 87,153,533 of record NC_137582.1, on the reverse strand, counting down.
ATTTGAAAAGCAAAAGAGAAATGTTCTCATCTGTGAAAATAATAAAATAAACAAAATGAAACAGAACAAAACAAAACATTAAATGTTATACCTGTTTAATGATCAGTAAAAAAAAACGGTGAGGATAAATCTTCCTTTTATGTTTGGTCTACTGCACTCATTGTATACACATATATACCTATTGCCATCTAATTTTAACTTATTAAATCACTTTCTTTGATATTTCCATTTCAGGAATAATCTGCAAGTGATAACTTTTGAGAATGCCCATCATTGTTTGCATGGAAAATGTTCCCTGACATGAAAGGTGGAAAGATCGTCACACTTCTGGGACCCACTGGCTTCTTTAGTACATAAATTCCCCCACTGTTGTGTCTCCAGAAGGAAGACAGTGAGTCCTTCCAAACCCCTGGGAAGGAAGATATTGGAAAAGGGATTACACCTGAGATTTCAGCTTTTCAGGTGAAAGGAGCCCAGGCTCAGCTGGTGCCCAACAAACCAGCTCCAGCAGCAGTGCTTTCAGCAGAGCTTTGCTGGCTGACATCAGCTAAGGGCTGGAGGCAAAAGCAACACCCTTTGCTTGGCTAGCATTTCAAGAGTAAAAGCATCGGGTGTCATTCAACTTTACAATGTTATACCTAGAGTGGGGAGCAGCCAACACTGTTTTTTCCATGCATATTCTGGTGACATTATATCTTTTGCTCTTGCAGACAGCTTCTGATGCCCAGACTGACCAAATAAAATATATGTCTTAATAGTTCCTGGTACACTCTGTGACATTTCTGTTCATCTTGACTTTAACTGAAGTTTATTTCTTCTCTCAGATGGAGGGCTCCTGGATGACTCAGAAAACTGTTTTGCTTTTCATTACCACTGTTGCCAGCTGCTGCAGGCTCACAACACAATGAAGGGGCTCTGAGCCTTATGATCTCTTCTACCTCAGCTTTTTCTCTGTGTACTTGCATGATGTTAAAGGCACGTTTAGGTGAACCGGGATAAGAGTTTCCCTGCAGGATTGATGAACAATGTATTGGAGAAGTGTCACCAACACCACAATATCTCCTGTCTGCGTAGGTAGTGGAAAATTCACGGCAGCAGGCAATTGGCATTCAATTCCAGTGTCCCACATCCTATATGAGACTGCTAACCCTAAGAAACAGAGACAACCTTTCTAGACCAATGGTAAAAAAGATTATAAAATGGTCCAACTCCAGCATGGAAGGCAATGCAACTTGTTCCTGAGAGCTTGTAATGTAAGTGAATTGTTTCTTAGGATGGATGAGGACTCCAGGTAGATGCTGAACTTTATGCTCATCCCTTGTTCTGCTTATTTGATGGACAGTATCTGTTTTAAGTGATGGGGGGTGCTGGGACCTCAGTTCCAGATATTTATCTGTAAAACCATCCCTGGGCTTACCCACGTATTTAGCAATGACTCAGTGACAAGCTGTATTTGTCCTTCTTACAGTATAGAGGATGTCTGTGACCCAGTGTAAAGTGTGACCTAGTGTAAAGGATCTCCTGTGCTTGGGCTAGAACATGGAAAAGGATGGGAAATTCCTCACTAAAGAAGGCTGTTCGGTCACAGGACTGCACTGGCACCAACCAGCTTGGTGATGTTGGACACTGGAGGTCTGCGGTCACTGGTGGCGAATCAGACATTCTTGTTGGCATCTTTCCAACTTAATGTTCAGTAGAGAATAAAGTTGCCTCTACAGTCTATTTATTTTTTTCTGCAGTTGGGGGGGGCGGGGGGCACGGGGGCAGGGAAGTGAAAAGTATGTCTTCACCCAAAGACTGATAGAGATTTTAGAACGGGATAAACTTCTCTCTGGAGACATCCATTTGTCTCATTGACTATGGCAGGAGCTGAGGGTGTCTTTTCAAAGAATCTGTTTTCAGGTGAACCCTCCCCTGAATATGTGCTAAAATGTGGTAAGATATGTGTTACAAACCCCAGTTTTTAAAGGCAAATGGGCCGTAATCGTTGGAGGCCGGTACTTAGAGTGGTGTTTAAATGTTATCTTTTGAAGATAATCTCTAGTTCCTCAGCTCCCTTCTTCAGGGTTTAGGTAGTACTGTTCCCCCTGCCTATTTAGATTTTCTCGAGTCAAGAAAAGTGTCCTGCTATGAGGAGCTGCTACAGTGTTTCTGCAGGGCTCATGGTCGCGGAGTAAAGCCAGCCGGGGGGGAGGGGGGAGGGGGGGGTGGGTCGTGAAGCAGCAAAATTCTTCGTCTGCAAAACCTGCAAGGACAGGATTAGATCAGCGCTAAATAATTCAGGCCTGAGTCCAACTGTCTCTCAAGTGTGCAGCTTTAGCAGAGTGGCTGTTCTTAACTATTCTTGAGATATTGCTTTAGGTGGCATGCTGATTATCATAAAGGTTTACACTTTCAGCAATGAGCAAAACTCCCAACAATTTCTTTGGTGCTTGAGTTTGAGGCACTACTAACCTGCTTATGTTATTTTCTTCTGTGGTTTTTTGTTTGTTTGTTTGTTTTTTTAAATATTTCTTCAAGCATTCATGAGTCTCACTTTTTTATAGTAGATATCAGTGATTTCTGTGATGCGTGTGTTTCCTATTATCCACTTTGCAAAATACCAGACAGTCAAGAAAAAGTTACAATAAGTTGTCCATGTGACCCATATGCAGATAAACTGGCCTGCCTTTCAGGACAGGCAAGGAAAGATTGTGTAATTTAAAGGCAAGTCTGAAGTTATCTGTTAATTCAAATAGATAGAATAATCATCTGCTAAAAGTTCATGTGCTATTTGTGCCAGGGAATTGTCAGTCACCAGGGACTGGTGGTGGGGTCATACGTAAGAGTGCTGTTTATGTGCTATTTTCTTTTTATAGCTTAAATCAATAAGCTGATTGACCTGAGCTGGATCGATCCTTCTGAGTTTTATTTACAATTATCCTTTAATGGTTAATACAGTAGTGCTCTAAAACTGAACACACTACAGCAATTCTTTTTGAGACAATGTATCTTCAGCCCAGTCTGAATCCTGCTGAATTCAATGTGTTTATAGCACTATAGCTGTGTTTAAGCCCTTTGCTAAATCAGGACTTATGCAACGATTTGCGAGATGGTGAAGGATACTAACAAAGGTTTACGTTAGTCAAAGAAGGACAGCCACACAATGTTCTCTCATTAGTGGATGGAGAAAGAGCCTCCTGCAGAAGGCAAGACAGTGCAAGGCTAATTTTCTGAAAGGACTTCTGTTTGTTATTGGATGAACCCAAGAAAAATCTGCTGCACCCAAGCTTAGTCTTTTGTGAACACCTTTCTTAGCAGAGAGCCTCTCCTTAATGAACAGCCTCTCCTCTCTTGCCATGAACACCTCCCCTGTTTGTCCAAAGCCATCCATGCCTGCAGTCCTGTGTTGAAGTGCCAGCAGTTAGGGATGAGAACTGCTTACGAGAAAAGTAAAACAAGAAGTTTGAACTAGTTTATTCACATATACTATAAAATGCACAACATCAAGATATCAGGTATCAGAACCAGAAGTTTCCCATTTCATGGAGAATTAAATTTCAGGCTAATGAAATCAGAGACAAACCTCTTCATGCTTCCAGCTGGACTCAAGTACCATCTTCTGGAGACTTTAAACACCTTGCCAAGTACAACTTGTAAACCACCAACAACCAAGAATAGACTTAGAAGGCCTGAACGCCACTGCTTTTCTTTTGCCATTAAATCTGATGTCTTTCATAAAGGTGAAACCATTCTTTATTTTCATAGAGTGGCAAGAGAGGTGAGTCTAAAATACAGTTAAATCAAAAGGAGTCCAACATTCAGTGGACAAATCCCTGGTAAGGCCTCTTCAAGTCAACAAAGTCAAACAGGAGATGGCCACTATCTCTTGGCAAGTGTAAGGACAATACCAGCCACTATTTATGCCTTTGTATAGAGGAAGAATAAAAGAAAATAAATGTTGGTCATACTCCCAATGAATTCAGTGAGAAAAAAAAAGTCCCATAAAGGAACAGTTTCCCTTCAGTTTCTGGAAAACCAAGAATTCTTCATGGGAATGTGTCACCTGTGTTAGATTTGACAGGATATTAGTAAAATTTTACAATAGAATCATTTAGTTTGGAAAAGGCCTTTGAGATCATCAGGTTCAACCATTAACTCGGGACTGCCAATTCTATCACTAAACTATGTCACCAAGCACACGTCTCCACATACCCAAACTAAACCTCCCCTGGAGTAACATGAGGTCATTTCCTCTCATCCTCTCACTAGTTACCTGGGAGAAGAGACTGACACACCCCTGCCTACAGCCTCCTTTCAGGTAGCTGTAGAGAGCAACAAAGTCCCCCTGAGCCTCCTCCTCTCCAGACTAGACAAGCCCAGCTCCCTCAGCTGCTCCTCACAAGGCTTGTGCTCCAGACCCTTCACCAGATACATTGCCGTTCTCTGGACACAATCCAGCACCTTTACGTCCCTCTTGAAGTGGGTAGCCTAAAACTGAACACAGGATTTGAGGTGTGGCCTCATCAGTGATGAGTACAGGGGATGACCACTTCCTGAGTCCTGCTGGCCACACTGTTTCAGATACAAGCCAGGATACTGTTGGCCTTCTTGTCCACCTGGGCACATGATAATATAGATATAACATCAACAATAGAGATCTATTTAATTTTGAATTCCTCATACCATATAGTAATTGAAACTAGAAAGTCAGGGCTAGAAAACAACAATTTCTGGGTTGTGGTTTTTTTTTTGTTGTTTTTTTTTTTTTTAGTAGTTGAAGCTTTACAGCTTGTTTTCATTTTGCATTTGAACAGATGGCAACTTTTGCTGTTATAATTTTTCATCACAAAAGACTGATTGATTCTCTACTTGTTAGGGCATTTACCTCTTATGGGGAAAACTTAAGTTCAAATTCCTGCTTTGAATCAAATAAGGCAGGTTCTTGAACCTCTGTCTCTTTCTGTGCTAACCCCTAAGCTATCATTTTTTAAAATCTATTGATTTTTTTTTCGAGTTGGTATCCATCTCTATTAAAATTCTGTTCCATATATGAGAAACCTTTCTTGTGAAAAGTTTAACTGAATATTGTCATATACAACCTAAAATTTCAATACTGGCTTTTTCTGATTGGAGGATTTTATTTTGATGATGATCATGTAGACCTCTCCCTCTGTTTAATAATAAAAAAAAAAAAATAAAAAAAAAGAGCAAAACCATGGCCAATTCTATCCCTTTTTTCTTTTTCCAATGCCCACAAAATTACTGTCTTCAGTAAAAATGAATATGAACATGAGAATTATCTAGGAGAAATTTTGGACAGCAAGTAAGTTCCAATCCATAATTTGTTCCAGTTTCTAAACCAAGGTCTGAAACTCATTAAGCTCAGTAATTCAGGAGCTGAAACAAAAGGGAAATGGAAAGAGCATAAGCAGGAAAATCTACATGTGGCTTTTTCATTTCACTTGCTATAGCAGTTTCGTTACTGCCATTTTGCTTTTATGAAATGAAATACCTGATATTTAAGATTTAGCATTACAGGAATTCTCATGTCAGATGTTACTGCAAATATTGTCTGTCATGCTGATGTTGCTTCTATATCCATCTGCTTTTTTTCTAGTCCTTCCTCAGTAAGTACAAAATTTTCAATTGTTATTGGGTAGGTGTGTACAGGTAGAGACACCTTCACAGCTAAATATCAGAAATTTACCTCAGCTTTCCCTTCTGAATATACCAAGGAACTATGAAAATAATTTGCTCTTTTTATCTGCTATTTAAGCAACTATGAATTCGATTTCTAGCTTTATTTCTAATCATGAGAACTAGAAATATTTTTTACTATTTTAAAAAGAATACTAAAATCGTTATATAGTAATTTGGTTCATGGGAACTGGAGATTTATGAAAACAATAAAGCCAAAGCCAAAGCCAACAAGGTAAGCCTGCTCAGTTGGGATAGCTGTTAAGCTGCATGCACCTTTTCTTAACTTCAAGGAATTCCCTGGTATGCTTGAGATGTCCCCTTTCTAAGAGGAACTGCTTGCTGTCTCCCTGATGCCTTTTACGGAAATTGTCTAGAAGTTTGACCTATTGAAGAAGTCCCATTAGAAAGGCCATTGGCCAAATTAATCCCTGAGGTCTGGGGGTTTTATCTTTTTCCCCCCTCCCTTTGCTTTCTGATAACACAAGGAAGATGGTCTTTGCCAGGACAGGTCAGAGAAATAAGATAGGAACTTTCTTTTTAGAAACTTGCATTTAAATCTTGCCACATGTTTCTAATACACAGGGGCCTGGTGTAACTTGCACTGAAGTTGGATTTTTCTTTGAGAAAGCTTTGAATTAGACCCTATTGATGTATAATTGCTTAGAAGTTGAGTAAAGCAGTGTCTGCCCAGGACCAATTCCAACAGGATCCCATTTCCTGAGAGTCGCTCAGGACACTCTGGAGGAGACAGTTTGCTTTCTGATCTCCCAGCTGTGTGATGTTTTTAACACCTTCAATAAATTGTCATTTGCTTACTTGTTTATTTTTGGAATCTGTTGACACATGCATATAAAACAGAGCAGAGCATGGGGTGTGATCTGTAGGTAAGAACACAATAAGAATCATAGAATTATTTAGTTTGGAAAAGACCTTTGAGGTCATCAAGTCCAACCATTAAGCCAGCAGTGCCAAGTCCACCACTAAACCATGTGGCCACACACCACATCTATGCTTTTTCTAAACACCCTCAGGGATGATGATTCTACCATCTTCCTGGGCAGCCTGTTCCAATACTTGACCACCCCTTCCATGAAGAATTTTTCCTAATACCCAAACTAAACCTCCCCTGGTGTAACTTGAAGCCATTTCCTCTTGTCCTGTTGCTAGTTACTTGGGAGAAGAGACTGACACACCCCTGCCTACAGCCTCCTTTTAGGGAGCTGTAGAGAGCAACAAAGTCCCCCTGAGCCTCCTCCTCTCCAGACTAGACAAGCCCAGCTCCCTCAGCTGCTCCTCACAAGGCTTGTGCTCCAGACCCTTCACCAGATACATTGCCGTTCTCTGGACACACTCCAGCACCTTTATGTCCCTCTTGAAGTGGGTAGCCTAAAACCGAACACAGGATTTGAGGTGTGGCCTCATCAGTGACAAGTACAGGGGGACAATCACTTCCCGAGTCCTGCTGGCCACACTGTTTCAGATACAAGCCAGGACACTGTTGGCCTTCTTGGCCACCTGGGCACACTGCTGGCTCATGTTCAGCCAGCTGTCGACCAACACACCAAGGTCCTTTTCCTCCAGGCAACTTTCTAGCCACTCTTCCTCAAGCCTGTAGCATTGTGTGTGGTTGGTGTGACCCAAGTGCAGGACCCAGAACTTCTTGTTCAAGCTCATACAGTTGGCCTTGGTCCAGATCCCTCTGCAGAGCCTTCCTGCCCTCAAGCAGATCAACAGCCCCACTCAACTTGGTGTCATCTGCAAACTTACTGAGGGTGCACTCTATCCCTTTGTCCAGATTGTCTATAAAGATATTAAACAGAACTGGCCCCAGTACTGTGCTCCAGGGAACACCACTTGTGATCGGTTGCCAGCTGGATGCAATTTCATCTACCACCACTCTTCGGGCTCAGCCATCCAGTCAGCTTTTACCTAGTGCAGAGCACACCTGTCTAAGCCATGACCAGCCCGTTCCTCCAGCAGAATGCTGTGGGAAATGGTGTCCAAGGCTTTATGAAGGTCAGGTAGACAACATCCACATCCTTTCCCTCATCCACTAGGTGGGTCACCTTGTCATAGAAGGAGATCAAGTTTGTCAGGCAGAACCTGCCTTTCATAAACCCATGCTGACTGGGCCTGATCATCTGGTGGTCCTGCATGTGCCACGTGATGGAGCTTAGGATGATCTGCTCCATAACTTCTCCCAGCACTGAGTTCAGGCTGACAGGCCTGTGGTTCCCCAGATCATCCTTCCTGCCCTTCTTGTAGATGGGCATCACACTGGAAAACCTCCAGTATTCTGGAACCTCCTCACTTAGCCAGGACTGTTGATAAATTATGGAAAGCAGCTTGGTGACTTCTTCTGCTTGGTTTTATTCCCTTCCCCCTTGAAATTTAGTTTAAAGGTCTCTTGTTGAGCCCTGCTAAGTCCTGACCTAGAATCTTTTTCCTGCTTTGTGACAGGTGAACCCCATCTGTTGCCAGCAGGCCTGGGGCCATGTAAACCGACCCATGATCAAAACCCCCGAAATTTAGCTGTTGACAGCAGCCCTGGAGCCAGGTATTGATTTGTGTGGCCTTCCAATTACACACCCCAGTGTTCCCTGCAACTGGCAGGATAGAAGAAAACACTACTTGTGCTCCTGATCCCTCAGCCAGTAGCCCCCAGGCCCTGAAGTCTCTCTTGATTGCCCTCAGACTTCTTGTCATTTGGACTTCACAGTTGCCCACTTGGAAGACCAGTAATGGGTAGCAATCAGAGGGGTGTACCAGAAAAGGGAGTTTTCTAGTAACTTCCCTTACCTGGGCCACAGGTAGGCAGAAGACTTCCCTATGGGTTGGATCCGGTGGGCATAGGGGGCCCTCCTGTTCCTCTCAGAGTGGAGTTGCCAATGACAGACACCTTTCTTTCCTTCCTATAAGAACTGGTCATCATGTGTGGGGTTGAATGAATCTCCCTAGGCTACTCCTCCAACCTGGATGGTCTTTCATCCAGATCATCGTTTCCCTAGCCTTCAGGTTTCAGAGCCATATACCTATTGTATAGGGGCACCTGGTAGGTGAAGTAGCCCAAGGAGTGATGCACCTGCTGCCCCAAGCAAGGACCTCTTTCTGTTTCTCCCTGTCACTTAGACACCCTCCATCTATCCGGTGGTGAGTAGGTAAAAGAACGTCTGCTTCTTGTGATGCGTCCATGCATTTGTCTCAGTGATGGTAGGAAGTGGCACCACCAGTCTATCTCCCTCTCACACTCCTTGATACTGCCGTATCCTTAATCTTTCTACTTCCTGTTTTGGCTCTGCCACCAGGCTGAGCAGATCACCCACCTGGTCACACCTCATGCAGGTGTCATCTCTGCTGCCCTCTGCTAGCAGTGACAGGCTCAGGCACTCCCTGCAGCCCATGACCTGGGCTGCTGCATGTTTATATGGGAGCTCTGTCTGGGTTGCCACATGCCTTCTGGTGCAGCTTCTTGGCCGAGTGGACACCATGGCTAGGTTTCTTCTGGGGGTGCAATGACCACTATTAGAACTTGCCTTTTTGAGCCATTAGGAGGAAGGTGCCCTTCCTGTGTGAACTGTTGTGCCATGCCCTGGCTGATGTGCCATGCCCTGTTTTCCTGCTCCGTTCACTTGTGCTCCCTGGGGGCAATTGGGAAATAGCAAATTATTCCTGGCCAGTTTATTGGATCTGGCTTTCTAAGTGGTTTTTGAAGAGATTTTACTGCTTCAGCGGTGGGGGTTCAACAGTTTTGATATGTTTTTGCTTAAAAACAAAGAAGGAAGTAAGAGCTGTGCACTCTGCGGGTGAGCATGCGTGATGCTGCCCTGTTCAAAGACAAGCAAAGGAACCTTTTCACCTCTGGTTCCTACACTTTGATGAAATCTCCTTTACTTGCTGCAGATTTCCTACATGTGGAAACTGCCTCACCTTAGACAGGATGAACCAGAACAATTCCTTCTTTCCTATTCTGTATAGTAATATCTATTCTTCTATTCTGAGAAGGAGGGAAATGTTGCATAAGGTTGTATCTTCAATGTGTAGAAACTTTGTGGAGAATGCATACCAGTAGGTAAGGTACCAGAAAGAAGATCTCAAACAGCACCAGAGAATGAAGGAAAAAAATTGAATGCAGTAGAAGGTGCTATTTGAAGATCTTTGACAGTCACTGCCATAGGTAGCAAGGTCTTTATGTCTTCTTGTGCCTTTATTGCTTCTAAGTCTCTCCTGCCTTACATGCCTAATTCTGCCTATGTCATGACTTTTTGAGATGTCTTTTGGGATTGGAGCAATCCACTTGCCAAAGAGTTCAGTTCAATACAGAACTACCTCAAAACTGGAGAAATGACAGTGACATTGTGTGGATCCTTTTCTCTCTCATCTTGCCATAAGACTTGCTGCATGTTCTTGCAGCCCCCAGACTCTGCATAGACTTGGCTTCTCCTGGACAAGCCTGAGGTTCACCCTTTTGGGAATTCCCTTTCTTCCGGGCATCCTGATATGTGTGTGAAGCCAGTCCCTGCTCACCAGACTACACCTTTCAACCACAAATCTGCTGCCCCCACTGACAGGAGAACATTTTCTTTTGAAAATAAACATGAAGAATTGAAGAATTGAAGTCTGGAGTCATCTTTAATATGGTCAATAAATCCATGCTAACTAACTTCCTTTATTCATCTTTACACACTTCTAGTGAAAGAGTTATAAACTCTTATGAATGTGCTCTTTGTTTCCTGTGGGTTTAGATCTTGGTCTATGATAAAGTAATACTGAATATAATTTAATGCCCCACTGAATAGCCATATTTATTTTCTCCTCTGGTAATATATGTGGAAATGGTCAAAATGGGAGAGCTGTACCAATATTTCACTGCAATTTATCATCATGGGTTTTTGACACTGATAATTGGAGATCTCAGGTCATTTCTCACACCAATAGCTTTACACAATGAAAGCTGTTTCTTGGTGCTAAAGAGTCTATTTCCTCTCTTTTTAATACAGTTGTTTTTTGTTTTTTTTCCCCACACTGGTCTTTTCCAAAATAAACCCATAGCTGAAGTTCCCTCCTTGGTCTCTTCTTCATTATTTGTGTTCAGTCTTTGATTTGGGTCTTTTCAAATCTGGTCCCACATCTGTTCTGTTTCTACAATCATGGTACATAATCCTTGAGGAACTCCTGACTGCATTAAAGGTGTCTTTGTTCTTTCTGGGGCCAAGACTTTGCCCTACATACCCTGTTACTGATAAAGCATGTGAACTCTTTTTTCTGCTCAACTCTCTTACCGCTATGTGTATGTGGCCAAGTTCTGAGCTTAAATGAAATTGAAATTAAAAAGTTACCTCTCTTTTCTTTTTTTTTTTTTTTTTTTTTAAATAAATTCCCTGATATCTAGAAAAGATTTTTCACATTCACTCTTTTACTTATCCTGTGTCAGATGCCTCATCTTTCCTCCTTGGCCTTTCTTCTTCTTCAAGTCTCCCTGTGCAGACCCATGAAGTGCCATGTGCCATGTGCAGAATCATCAAGTACCATGTATTTAGCATAAAGTGTCATAATTCTCACATTACTTGCTTGCTAACTTTATGAATACAGATGGGTAAGTATATAAAAAAGGAACCCTGCTAGTGCTTCCAAAAGAAAACTGCAAAGTGAATTCAATATGCATAAACCAGTACAGAATCAGCACCAAGAGATGCTCCTAATTCATACACTCATTTTATGGGACATGAGAAAAATGTAACCACAGGACAGACATTTATTTGCAAATCCCTTTCAATGAAGCTTCTACTTTCATCAAATATCTAAGGTTTTGTTTCTGTCCCCGTCCCCGTGCCCCCCCCCAACATTGCTTGCTCTTGAGCAATGTAGCCGTATTGGTGTTGCAAATTCTTTTACTTAGACCATAGGAACATTGTTCCCTGGCTCCAGCTACACCAGCTGAAGAAGCTGACATCTTCAGCTGTCCCTGTCCAGAGTTTGCCATCTATTCTTTTCTGCCAGGTGTGCTGTTTACGTGTGATTTCTAGTCCTTTTCTGTCAATGTGAGCCAAATTAGGAAAGATCTGTTAGCTACTTGCTTTAAATTAGCTTTTTTTGACTGAAATTTGTGGAGGAAGTCAAGTACTCCACTTAGTCAACAAGGGGTGGTTGGAACATAGTGTCCTACCACCTTTGTGATACCACAAAGCAAATAAGAGACAAAATTATGAATACATTTCAATATAACTAGCTTGTGATTTAGACCGAGCTCATTGAGGAGTTATAACTTCTTTCCCATTCACTACTTCACTACAATTAAAAAAGTGGAGGGTTTGGATATTGATAGTCTGGGCTGGAAACCAGGACAAGGTGGGGTGCAGGAGGGACAACAAAAGTCTGCATCTCTTATCAAATCCAGGATCCTATTCTATGCTGTTCTTAGAACACCAGCAACAAGAAAAGTGGGACAGATGAAGCTTCCATACCTGTGATAACTGTTTTGTACACTGGCCCTCTGAGATCCTTTGCTGAAAAGCACTAGGTGTGTTTATCCTATTTTAAATCTATGTGAATAATTTTCCCCAATATTAAAATGATGAGAAAATAAATATTTATAATGTACTCGCCTCCTTTCCAGGTCCTTCAGGATATGGTCTGCTTTTCATGCCTGTGATGCTACCTTAGACTTTGAACACTGAAATAAAGACTGTATTTTGGATGCTGGCAGAGTCAGCTTGAAAAACTGATCAAGCTTATTTACCTCCTGCTTAGAAACCTATCAAAAAATGCCAAGAATTAAACTATAAGATTAGGAAGCTTGCCATTTCTAAGATTTGTGGCACTAGCAATTGACTTAATGCCTTGGCGGGGATCAGGCTGTGCATGGATTCACTCATGTGGCTTCTCTAATTGTTTGTCAGGGAAAGGATTGCCTCAAATCCTTGTGAAAACCGGATAGAGTATCACAGTGGACCTCAGCTTTAGATTCAATCTGTGCCAAACTCAGGAACACTTTAACACCAGTGACTGATTATTGGATGCTTTTCATGCCTAAGGTGTTGTACAAAGATCCTAGTCCTCATACCACATTTGTGACACATGTTTGACTGCAATTTTTGGGAACCCATTTCCAGAGGCAGCAGAGCGGAGAGGTGCACTGTAAGGAAACGGTAGACTTAGCTGTCAGACACCTGCCATTGACATGGTCCACAGCCCTAGGTTGGGGATTTAACTGACTTTCTTGCTAGGCCTTGCTAGCATAAGATACTCCCTGTGAGTTTTCCGTGTCAGCACTACAGAGTTCATTTGGTCAACACGGCTAGGAAGACACTGGCTGGGTGGAGCTTGACATGCTCACATCTACAGCCTTTTTTGTCTTCTGCTTTCTTCTGTTCAGTTCATGCTCCTCATGGATATCTCAGGCTAGCCTTACTGTTATCTTAGATTTAATCGGGGCTTGTTAGGAAAGAACATTCTGCCTACAGTTCCTCAGAGAAACCTTTGTGCAGAGCTGGCAAAGACACTATGTGTTCAATTGGACTTATGCAATCTACTGAAAAAGTGGGAGGCAGATGACTGAGGAGTTATTCTGCACTGTCAAACAGTCCTCTTAAGACCACATCTAAAACTATAGGGTGCATATAAGAAGACAGTCTGCACCTCTACCTAGGGTTAGGCTATGTAAAGAGACTGATGAAGCTGAGCAACAGCACCATAAGCATGGATCTGGCTGCTATAATTGGCAAATATTTCCGATATAGGCTTCAACCCACCACTCATAACAAAAATGGTGTGCTTCTCTGTATGAGACTTATCTTGCAAGGAAATATTTTTTTATTAGTTTGGTTTGGCCTCCTGAGTTCAATTCTATAGCAGAACCTCAGCAGGTAAAAGCTAGTGTCATCCTACTGCACTGTTGGTTTACACCAACAGTGGTGTAGCCCTTTGAATATGTGCTCAGGGAGATATATCTCCAAAGGATAGTGTTCCCAACCTTCAATGTTATTGTGGGGTGGAAATCACTGATTATAAAATTCCTTGAAGCTGTGGGGCTGAATAGACGATATCTGATTTTATACTATTTATTATAGCTTACGTCCATTCTGTCTTGACACTTTTCACTTTTTCCAGTGAAAGGCACAACTGAAGAATGCATTGAAGAGTGGGCTTTGGGGAGGTGGGGAGGAAAATCAGATCAAAGTGAAGCAGAAGTAGACTTTAATAAATGATTTCAGTAAAATACACAGTAAGAAAGTTTGTTTTGTGATATATGTGCCCACTGTAGCCAGACCTCCCTGTACATAACCATAGATACATGAATCAATTTCTATTAATTTAATCTCTTTCTTGCAGAAAATTGAACAACAGCAACAGCAACAAAAAGAGTCAAAATGAAACAAACTACAAAGGAGGCCAGAACAAATGTCTCCTAAACTGGGTGCCACTGAGAGTTTTTCTTTCTTCTTGACTACACAGTGTGATATTTTTCTCCATGTTTTCTGCTCAGATTAAGAACACTTTCATCTTCTGTGATGCTAGTAGTACGTGGGTCTGTACAAAAGCATGCACACAAATGAAGACTAAAGCTTCATCTCTGTTCAGTAGTGCTGGCAATTTACCATCAATCTTGTTTCTGTATAACATAAAGAGAGGGACAAGAAGGGATGTACCTTCTCAGCAGTTCAGGGCATATGCTTTCAATACCCAAGTTAAAAGAAAGGCAAAGAGGTAAAAAATCTGGATCCAAAACCCAGACGACAAATAGAATTTCAATAAAAAATGTGGATATTAAATACTCTAACTAAGCTACAGCATCATTGCTGTGTCATGTTGTCATGTGAAAGTGTCTAAAGATACATAAGCACCTGAAATTTTAATGCATGGGTACACACTAAAACATTGTAGTAAGTGTTTTGCACTTTCACCTTTTGTGTGTGTGTGTGTGTGTGTGTCCCTGTTCTTGGGAGTTACTGCGTAAACTATGAAAAAGAACCAGTCTTGTCTGGAAAGCACTCCTAAACACCTGCTGTTAGTGTTCACCCAAGAAGTAGAAAACCAGCTTCCACTCTCTCTCCAGCCACCCAAGGGAGTACCTTCCCAATGTTATAATTTAATTGCTTGCTTCTAAGACACAACTGATTAGAAAGATACTACATTGTTTAGACTAGAATTCCCAAGTTGCCTAGAGCTTCTTGTATGCATGCCTTTCAGATTACTAACATTTACGCGTCTGAAGGCACAGTTGTACTTTTGGAACAAAGAGCACAACCTGACCTGTAAGGCAGTGAGAAGCACTAGAAAGCAAATGCAGGGCACAGTAGATGAGCCACTCATCTAGCATTCCCAGGGCTGCAGCGCTAATGGAAAAACAGTGCTAATGAGATCCTGGGTGCACAAACAAGAGTCCTGCAACTAGAAGCTGCTGTTATATCCCAACCTGTAGCTGTGGCAATGAGGATACCAGCTCTGGAAGTGACCCACAGACAGGATTTGCAGTCTGGATCCAATGCTGGCCAGTGACCAACTTAAAGAACTCAATCTTTTCAGTTTATAAAAGAAAAAGAAGTAAAAAAAAATACTAGGAAGTGCTTTGATTGCAATGTATAACATGCTTTTTTTAAGAGAAAATACTGGGTAATAAAGAGTTCTTTAACCTAGCAGGGAAGCACTTTGCAAGAAGGAGCAGTAGGCAGTGACAGCCAGGCAAACACTAATAACTGTCATGTTTTCAACAGTGCGGGCTATTAGTCACTGCAACAAACAAGCAAGGGAAGCTGCATGTTCCCTATCTTTTAATATTGTCAAATCAAGTAGTAACATTTTTGTGGAAAACATGCTTTTGTCATGCAGAAATGTGAACCAGTTCAAGTTAGTGGGGGTGGAGAGCAGGAAGCAAAGCTAGAAAAAGATACACAGAAGGACAATTCACTGCTGATGGAAAGAAAAAGTTGCTTAATCGGGAGAGATATAAAATTGGGGCTCTTCAGTTTGGAGAGGAGGAGGCTGAGGGGGATATGCTTAAGGTTATTGAAATAATAATGGTGGTAGATGAGATCAATTTAATCTACTGACTAAGGAAAATTCCCTGGAATCTTAGGAGACTGATTTTAAACAGAAAAAAAAACAACAAAAACTTATATATATGTATATGTATATTTAAACAGAGTAGCAATAAACTTTTGGAGGTTTGTTGCCACAGGAATTGTGAAGACTGAAAATGTAAAAATATGATGGCCAAAATCATGTCAAGGAATATCTGAGGATGCAGTGAATAGGCAGGAGTTATACTCTTTATTGTCTCTAATGCAAAAACTGAAAGTTGTAAGACTACAAGAGGAAAGGACTACAGATAGTGGCCAGATTTGTGCATCCTCCTTAAACAGCATCTACTTTTGGTGCAGATTACTGGTCTAGCTGGACCCAGCCTAGCACGATATGGTTTATGTTCACATATTCTTGCATTTTACATAAGCACAACATAGTAAGTGAGGACTTCACCTATTCCTACATGTGGTCAGATGATGTCAGGCCTCTTGAAGTGTTGGCTGTTGGCCTGTTCAGCAGAGTGAGGCTGAAGCAGCCTACCTGCTTCCTCAGGTTGTGCCTTTGGGCTCTGTGCTGGGAGAAGTTATGTCAGTACTGGGGCAGACCATATCCATTCAAACCAGAAGTGAGAGTCTAATGTCCTACTTATTGGCTTGGTTTGGGAGAGACAGTTCTGCTCATGGCCACTACTCCATGATGCAGATATTCTAAAGGCAGCAGTGCATCTTGTATCAGCAATAGAGTACAGTGGGCTCGATCCTCAGATGTTTTCCTCCTGTGCATGTCTCATCTTCAGAAGTGTGGTGGGTTGACTGAGCCAAAGGGAGGGACTCATCTGGGAGAAGACCACTCCATAATGAGGAATTCAGGAGGCAGAAGGAGTGGGGAGAGGCAGCCCAAAGCTCTATGAGGTACCATCCTTTTGCTTTAGATGCCAAACCATCTTGCTAGTACCTCATACCGAGCAGCAATGTTTTGCCCTCACATCAGTCAGGCAGCCTCTTGACTCCTTGCTAGCATATGAAAGTTATATCCTCATGTGAATGATTAAGGATTCCTTCTGATTTTAGGCTGTATAGATTGAGGAATGGAGAGCTGTGTAGTATGTTGGTGTAAGATATGGTGGGGAAGAGGCAAGCCATTCCAGTTACATTTCTCTTTTCCTTAAAAACAAAACCAAAAAAACCCAAGATTGTTCTAGAAACACACATCTGTCACAATATTAACTAGAAAAGGAGAGGGTGCTCCTCTACATGTCCATATCCCTGCAAAAGGACTATTATTCCCGCAGGTAATTTTCTCTGTTTTGTCTGTAGAATTGCAAGCACTGTTTCCTAACAGCTTTCTCATAAGCATCCAAAACCATTTGAGTTTAGCTTCAAAGTCTATCAGGTCCAAGATTCATTGATGTTGTACCAGCACTCTGACACATGTGGTTGTGAATGTTTTCTTTTGTCTGCCACAGAGCCATCATGTCACATTTTGCTTCACATTAAACCACTGAGATGAAAAGAGAATGTTCTTCTGGATTAGCACAGGACTTAGCCCTAGGAAATACTGGTTCAATTCCCATCTTGGTCACATATGCAGCAAACCCATCACAAGCCTCTTGATCTATCTGGAATCAAATTCACTGGCAGAAGGGAAATGAAATCTGTAGGTCTCATTTCTCTATTTGTATAATGAAGCGGTCATGATATCCTAGTCCCTTAGGGAGTCTGAGGATTCGTCACCCTAACACCCAGAATACCCTGATATTCCCCTATTGTGTGTTATATAAGACTTTGGAAGGAACGACTAATCATACATGAGGTAAACAAGTAGCAAATGGATTATATGAGAGTAATTCTATGTGCAGTATAGTCTAATAAAATGAACATTTGAGTGATGACAAATAGAGAGCCTTTGGGGATGAGAGTACTAGAAACAAGGAAGCAGCGAAGAGATTTCTAAGAGGTGAGAAATAAACCAAAATGGTCTCTATTTTTAACCCCTGTGCTTTTACACTCAAAATTTTGCTTTCAGGTGCTGAATAATAAGTGGTGCAGACAGAAAGAAAATCCATCTGTGTCTGTGCCAGGTTTCATTAAATGTTGGCCACAGAAGTTAATAGAGGCATAAAGGTGGCAGAATGGTAAACTAAATAAAAAGCACTGAGTAACAGAAATGGCATTTTATTATAGGCAGCATTACAAGAGGTAGTTTCCTGTTTGGAGTGGTAATGAAAGCACTGACATCTTGACTTCAGATGTTTCCATGAGTACAAAAATCCCACAAGTTGACTTGTATAGAGGCAGGGAAAGACTTCCTGGAGTCAGAGACCAGCGCCTGCAAGACTGAGAGGGATACAAACAAGACCTATTGATGTCAGGAGAATAATCTTGCACAAACTTGTGCTGCAAGCAGTGCAGACCTGACTGTCTTTCCAGTACAGCCCAGTGCTCAAGTTCATGTTGGAGGTCTCTGGACAAAAGCCCACATATGAGTATGGGTTTTGTGGGCATGGAAGGAGACAATGTCCCAGCACCACTTGTACCAATGCTATATGCCAATTCTTGAAAAAAATTTGTCTTACAGACCTTCCTAGAATGTTCTTGTCACATAAAAATAATGGGAGACATGGAGAGCCTGGACACAGTATTAGTATACATGCATTAAATCCATGCGGCTGCAGAAAGATGGGAGGATGACAAGCTTCTAGTCTGCTCTTCAGCTATTGCTCAATGAAATGACATAGCTGTAACCATGTAGTGCAAGGGAGACATCCAGGAAGGAACTTTTCTGCTGTTAGTTCCCAATCCCTCCTTAAGATCCTTTGGTCCAGACTTCAGGACACTGCATATTACTCCTGCATTACAGCCAACCATTTCTCAAGGCATAGAATGAAGAGGTTAAGTTCTGACCCAGCTTGGAGAAAAGCAGGACTTCTAGCATGATAAAGGCTGGCTGTGAAAGGACATTTCACGGAAGCCACATGAACTCTTTCTCTCTCCCAGTCTCTGCAAGCCAAGATGCTGTCCAGAAATGCAGAGTTCTGTTCTATCAAAAGATGGAGGCATCAAGATTTGGTTTTGCTCTGTATTAAAAGTAAAGGAACAGCATTCAAAATCTTGGAGAGAAAGGACAGTTTGTTAAGAAAATGCTGGTTCTTGTTTCCTTTCAAGACTTAAAGGTAAGGCAGGAGAGGCTTTCATTTCAGCCAATGTGCAAACAACTAAGTCACTGATTAATCTGGGTGTGTATTTAGGCTTATCTTACAGAAAAGAAATCTATGAAACAGATAAGCATTTCCCATTTCCATACTTCATTAAAACATAACTATCTGAAAGAAAAACAAACCAACCTTGAAGAAATTGGTGGTTTTTATCAAAGCAGAATTGACTAGTGCTGCAGGTGGAACCTAAGAAAGGCAAAGGACTGTTGCCCTATATCCTCCACTGCTTTTATATAGTTACCTTCATCTTAGTTAAGTCATCTAAACTTCATCTAAGTTAAATGATCTTTACCTTGCAGGAAGTATGACTTCAGTCTTGTGGAAGAGAATGTGAGAACTAGGCTGGCTTTGTTTCATGGCACTTCCCCCAACCAAATTAAGGCATTTACTCAGCAATAATTACTAATGCACCTGACTTGCTCTTTAGTGAGTACAGGTGGAGCACAGGGTGCCTCACTTCTGTGTAGACTCCTTTGCTGTAGGTGATCATGGTTACTCAGATGATTGCCAGAAAGACAACTACAAGTCATCTGTGTCTTTAAGAAGCTCCCCTACTGACTGTGTAGCTTTAAATATCCTGAGGGGCCCCAGCAAGTCTATACTCTCTGCTGAGACATCTCAGCACAGAGGGGAAAATGAATTAGTTGATGAAAAGATATTAATAATGCAGAGAAAGGTAAAATTATTTCAGCTCTACTGTAACATATCCAAGCTGTTTGGAATATTTGGCTCTGATTGTGTGTGTATACCCAGTGATGCGTTTACTTTGATCAAGATGTTATGGCAACAACTTCCACTGATAAAGTGTGCTTCTGTTAATGAGATCACCTGGGCCAGTGATTGGAGAAATGACAACTGTGTATTCATTTCTAGGTTGTTCAGATATTCCCTGCTTTGTGTTCTGCTTCCAGTCACAAAGTCAAAGTAAATATCCATCAACTCAGCAACACTTCTTGTCTGACTTTCCCCTTGAAATCACAGTTTACTTGCTTTGGAGAGCTTGGCATCAAATAAGAGATAAGACAAGCCAGGGGAAAAAAATGTGCACCCTCCCCCAGCTTTCTTTGTGCCCTGAGAAATAAATGAACTTGAAATAGTGACTTTGACTCAGATGCTGATAAAACTAGTGGTCGTTATTTTACCTTTCCAGGGGGTGGGTGAAGTCATGGGAAATTCAGGGCTAAGAGAAGCAAATTCCCCGTAATCTCACTCCCATACAGGTTACAGGCCAATTGAGGGCGAGAACAGCTTGAATCATAATTTAGAGTTGCTCTAAATTATGTCAACAGCCATCATCAGAAAGCTCATCAGCAAGTGGGAATGAGACTGAAATGGAAATGTCAGTGCAACTCTGATCACAACGTTTGCCACAAGAAAATTGCCAGAAGGATAAAGTTAGTAAAAGGTTTGAGTATTGAAGTTAAACCCTCGAAAATATATTCTTAATGTTCTCATTATATCAGAACAACTCCTAGCAGTGTATTAAGCAATATGGTTAAGTATGAATAACATCTGTGGTGTTAGTTTCCTTCTTTCTACTGTCCTTTTCCAAGAAGAACTGTTTGGGCAGCACAGAATTTCCTTTTGGGCTAGATTGATTTTCTTCTGTATTTATGTAGAAGGAGGTCTGTACTTGGAGAAGTCAGTAAGATATATGAGGATCCTGTGTTTTGGTGGAGATCATTCCACAGTCTTTGACAAGCTTTTCTGAAACCTCTGATAATATTTACATGAGAAGGTTAAAATAGACTCAGTCTTTCTCCACATCATGCCATGCTAAGCCAGCAGTCTGGACTCCTGGTGCCTGGTTCTTGCTGAGGATCAATAGTCTTGGAAGGGAAGACAAATACTTTTGGTATAGCATGGCATATAATAAGGATCTAATGTTAGAAGCTCAGCACCAGGGTAGACTGAGCTCGTTTCTGCCTGTATGGCCTTCCCCTTAGGTAGAAATATCCTTCTAGTTCCTACATGGTGAAAACTTAAGCATCAAGTATTATCTTCCTTTTTATCATGTACTGGATTTGCTGCTGTCCCTCCTGGAATTGTAGATATGAAGATAAAGATCCAGAAAGATGACAGCCTTTAATCTCATTCAATATCATGAGAATAATAACAATACTGCAATAATATTACTCCTCCTCAATAATAATCTGTGATAATTCTGTGATATGCAGGATAAATGCTGCTGTGACTGAGTCTCCAAGTCCATTTTCACGTCTCTCCTTTTTCTACAGGACTTCATAACAGTACTTGGGGTTGAGCAAGAAGCTGCTGCTGAGAGAGGAAAGTTAAGAGTGGAATCACCACAATTCAAGACCACCCTCTTTGTTTTGATTACTTGGCCTGTGCGAGCGTGACAGCAGAGCATTGATATTAAACAGAAAGGCTGCCAGAGATTTTCCATTCTGAACACTGATATCTGACTATCTACAACCTTTTACTCTTTGTTAGGTTAACACTTTTTCCCCCTAGTATCTATCTTAGCAGATCATATCTGATTTGGTTTTATTTTTAGAAAATGTAACCCAAGTGGGTTTGGCCATTTTCAGGAATGAGGTTAGTAAAATATTTCAGTTGTTTCAGCATTTCTGAAAAATTCTAGGGACTTTTCTATTCCTTTTGCTTCCAGTGAGCATCTTGAAAGAGCTTTTCCATCCCTGAAAAAAACAACCTAAATCTGAACAAAGTGCTAGTCCTTGAAGATTTGACCAACACTGACAGTGAAATTCCCATATACTATATCTTCTGGATGTCTTCCAGCCAAAAACTGAAAAGAATTTTCTTTTGGATTAATAGCTCTGGACTATAGCAGGTTGGATATGCAAGATGAAGAGTTTTAATTACAGTTCATGAGGTAAGGCTATCTGTACGCCTGAGAAATAAGGGATCATGTTTTGCACGCACAAGGGCTTGCACAGCTTTAGATTCCGATACGAGAAAAATATGATTCTGAGTCTTACTGTTCTCCTGCCACCATTAAATAACTATGAAGTTTCCTGGTGGAGTTTCTCAAAGAGAAAAGTAAAAAGATATTTATATGATTGAAGACTATATGAGTAATAATGTAAATGCACATAGGATCTAAATTATGGTGCCACGTTGGATTAACAGTGCACTAACAGTTAATTTTCATTGTAGCATTTTCAAAGCTAGGAGTACTTAAATTAGTGACCATATCAATGTATTTTTATTGTTATTTTTCAGCATGTAATTATAGTGTAGGCAAATGGGAAAACAGAAAAAAATGAGAGTTGCTGGATGACGCTTGTTCCTGTTGACATAACTACTTTGCTCAACAGTAAGCAGAGAAAACCAAGTTTTTATTGTCCTACTTTAAAATCTTCTCTAGTAAATAAATAACGTTCCTCATTGTAATACACCTTCTACAGTCCCTCTGCTCAAGCTCCCGAAAAAGCACTCACGTTGCATTGTACCTTGATAAAGATGGCTGACAAAGACCTAGCTCTGTGGCTGGTAAATGTTCAAGTCAGATGGGTAAGACAAGTAAAGATTATCATTCACGTTTAGAAGACACCTCATCAGGACAGGGATCTGACATTTTAATAAAGAGTTTTCACTTGCCGTACATGTACATTGGGAAGGTAAACAAACACACAGAGAGGCGATGAGATATTCCCACAGCTGGGTTTTGCAAAACAGTGGTGGACTGGGAGGAGAACTCAGTTGTCCTGTCTACCATGCTTACATATGTGCCCTTCATTACAGTACATCTGATGGGACTCTGAAAGTTTGCCTTCGAGGGTTTCCTCAATCCCTAAATAGTCAAGGGATCACTGTATTTGAAGAGAGAAAAAATTTACCTCTAGCTTTGCAATGAGACATGAACTGTTTCCCCTTCAGCTCACACCTTCTCAACATTATGCCTCCCAGGAGACTGGCAAGATGCTGCTTTGGTTTCTAGTGAAGTTGGGAGGCTTTATTTCCTGGTCTCAGGCACAAACAAAGCAAGTTTGGACTGTTAAAGCACCTCATCATTCTCACAATGCTCATCATCATCATCTGTTCTTTTTCCTGGGAAACAATAAATGAATGTGATCATGGATGAAAGCTCCTTCATGGGGTGCAGGCTGGTTCCCTGGCAGACTAAGGAGGTAAGAGGACTTTGTGGATATCCTTGTAGCACCACTCACATTGAATGTTACATGCGTAGCAAGGGTTTTACTAACCTCAATATAACCCTGCTCAAGTACTGTTCAATAAACCATAAACCCAACAGTGAGGCCAAGGGAGGGTGACGCAGGGAGAGAGCTGTTTAGTCTGAACAGTCTGTTCTTAGGCCCCCACATCTTTTTATTCCCTGAGTCCAGGGTGGTGCCTAAAAACTGATCTTTGATGATATGTTCATTTGTAATGTGAGAGAAGTGGGGTGAAGTTCTGTTGACTTCTGGAGATAAAAGTCCTTGAGGGAGGATGAATCAGCCCTCCAAAGGTGCTGTTTGCATATCAAAGTGAAACTATCATTGCTTTAGCCAGAGGTGCTCCATCTGCATTTGTGGTAGACAGGAGGCAGCTAGCAAATTTTGCAGCAGGATAAGGTTTCCTAAATTACAAGAGAGCCTGGGGAATCCTTAAAATCTGCTGAGAAGCTTCAGTGAAACTTATTCATAGCCAGAAAAGCCTTGCATGTCAGTGAGGGAAGATGTTTAGGGAGGTTATCAATTCTGAATAGCAACACTCAGATGGAAGAAGTGTTATTGGATCATGACCTTGGATCCCAACACAATGGTGTCCTGCAGAGAAATCCAAAGTGGCAGCTAGAAAGGGAGACAGCATAATCTCACTTCACCTTTTATTGGTTTTTATGTTTCTCTGTTTGTTTCCAATTTTGCTATCGTGTTCCTAAAGCTTTTTTTGGCAAAGATAAATCTCTTATCTTACTTACGTTTGTCTGCTGTCAGAAACAATCTCAGGTGAATCTGACAAGCTCAGGGCCCCTCATTTCCCCAGAAACTAGAAAAACACAACTGACAAAACAACCCTGAAAAGACACCTCCTTCAAACCTTTCTGATAGGATATGTTTGAGGACTGGCAAATCCAGGGGAGAAATGTTCACTGTTGAGCATAAACCAATGACTTTTACGGACAGGCAAGACCGCTCTCATTTCCAAGCGGCCACATCTCTAACCAAAGAAGGATGTCCAGAGCCTGAAGCATTATAGTGAGGAAATAATTTTCAGTTTAGGAAAAGGAAAACAACGGAACTATCTGTGTTTCTCAAGCAGAACCAGGACCATAGTACCATGGCTTTGACAGTCAGAGCAGCAACATCCAGGGATCAATACTGCCTATTATTTGAAAAACAATTCCAGTTTTAAGCTTTAAATTGTGAACAACATTGACTGTCAGAGATAACAGCAGATATGACTCTGCCCCCTGTATTCCCAGAAGCACTGGGGATGGAAAAGAGACAGGAAAAGGAAAAGGATTGTCCTCTGAATCCAAGTCATTAAGAAAATCATGTCAATGACTTCTTTCAAATTGTATTTTGAATAAAAGACCATACATCTACACGTTGTGGGAACATGGGTAACTGTAAAAGAGTTTGGGGAATTCCAGCTGAGTTTCTCAAAAACCAGTGTCATGAAACCACCAGTTACACTAACAATATTAAGCCACTCAAGAGATGGGGTGGGGAAGGGAGTCAGTGAGTTTTCTGGAATGTGGGATAAGGAAAGGGTCTTTATTTCTTTTTCTGCATCCCCTTCTACACTCATTTTACAAGCTTGTGCCTGCCTTTATGCAGTTGAGGCTTGTTCCTGGGAACTTCATATGATGCTGAGGCTCCAGAAGAGGGTATCAGTAGGGATGCTGGTCCACTGGGAGGCACAAAACCTTATCCCAGCACAACTGCTTCTCTCATCCAGGACGTTCAGTCATCTTCCAGGACTCAAGACTCTTTCCTGAACCCTGTGTATGCAGCAATGCTGCTCTGGTTCACCCTAGGAAGGAGGAAAGGAGGAGGATGAGGAACTATCAGAGGAGGAACCATTTTTTTGGAAAAGGAGAGATGAGAGGAGATGTTCAATAATTCAAACAGGAGCAGGTGTAAGCCCTGCAAATTGGCACAGAGTGGGGTGCAAATCTAGTGCTCCTGAGACTGCAATAGAATTGCAACCTTGGTGGGGATTCATTTCACTAAACATTCTTGTACATAACGGAGAAGATTCAATCTGACCAGACCACATCAAGCTCCTTGTATGGTCAGAGTAGGGCAAGTCATTAAACTCACTGAAATATAGAGAATTATTTGCCATCATCTAAAGTATCGATGTGACTCATCCTGTATGTGCTCTGACTATTGGTTAGATCTCTGCTTTTCATAATTGTACCCAGATAACTACCTTGACTATAGATTTCTAAACTGCTCTATTGGGTTTGGCTGGGGTAGACTGAATTTTCTTCATGTAGCTTGTATAGGGCTGTGTTTTGGACTTGTGATGAAAACAGTATCAATAATACAGGGATGTTTCCATTATTGCAGGGCAGTGCTTACACAGAGTCAAGGCCTTTTCTGCTCCTCACCCCACCTCACAAGCAAGGAGGCTG
The DNA here is from genome assembly GCF_963210335.1 of Falco punctatus. NCBI lineage: Eukaryota > Metazoa > Chordata > Aves > Falconiformes > Falconidae > Falco > Falco punctatus. The sequence continues at coordinate 87,128,046 of NC_137582.1, read as the reverse complement.
GGGGTGCACAAGGAGTTGGGAGGGGACACAGCTGGGACAGGTGACCCCAGCTGACCAAAGGGATATTTCATGCCATATGACATCATGCTCAGCATATAAAGGTGGGGCAAAGAAGAAGGAAGGGGAAGGACATTTGGAGTGATGGTGTTTGTCTTCCCAAGTAACTATTATGTGTAATGGTGCCCTGCTGTCCTGGGGATGCTGAACACCTGCCTGCCCATGGAGAGTGGTGAATGAACTCCTTGTTTGGCTTTTTTGTGTGCACAGCTTTTCTTTAATTATTAAACTGTCTTTATCTCAACCCATGAGTTTTCACACTTTACACTTCCGATTGTCTCCCCCATCCCACTAGAGGGGAGTGAGCGAGGTTCTCTGTGGTGCTTAGTTGCTGGCTGGGTTAAACCACAACTGCAAACAACTAAAGGTAGGGGAAATGAACCCTGGCCTTCATCACTGCATTTTAGTTTTGATTAGACTCACATATATCAACACAATATTCCAATGATATTCAGTGTTTCACACCTTCATTTGAGAGCATCCATTCTGTGACTTAACAACACATTATAATGAAAATAACTAAGACTCCCGTCCACAATTTCTTTTTACAAGTTTCACATTATTTTTTTACAGTGAATTTGTTGTTATTCTTATTATTATTATCCTATATTCATCTCCAGGAAGAACCCTGAAGATCTAGCAGGAGAGAGCACAAGGAGAGGAGAAAACAGAAGCCCCACAGGCAAATGCAGCCTCCACATAGCTCACAAGAGATTGCAGAACACCTCCCTATTTTAAAGTGGGCAAAAAACAATTTTCAGCTAGAAAAAATAGCCAAAATAAAGCAACAAACCCAGTAACAAGCACCAAAGTCTGATGATCCTGAATACCACACTCATGATCTAACCTCTAGGCCTCACCAACAAAAGGAATATCTAATATTGGTGGTTTGAAAGTCTGTACTGAGTGCATTGATTCCTGTAAGCACTGCAACATAACCCATTTAACATCTGCCTTTAATTCTCGCCTTCTTAAATTATTCCTTGTTCAGATTTAAAATTGAACAAAGAAGCAGCTTCCTGGTGCGTACTAAGGACACCTTGCCTATGTGTCTGCTTCTGAAAATAGCTCCAAGAGCCTTGAGCTCCTTAAAAATGTGTGGACCAGAAGAATATCTCAGGGGTATGAGGATCCCTGATTAAACACCCTGTATTACTGGATATTTCCAATCCATGACCAGCAAGCCTTCAGGCAAACATGAATTACCAGCAGTCAGACTATATATGAGAAACCAAGTGCTGAAATGATGCAAGTGAAGCAAGTAAGCAGAGATTATTCAGAAATTAGTTTCCAGATGCTAACAGGGCACAAGATATTCCAGATAAGTATTTTGTAGGGAGAGAGGGACAGAGTTTTTTAGCTCTCTTTTATTTTTAATTTCCCCCTCACCCCCATCCCTTTTCTTTTTCCATTTTTCCACCCATTTTTCCAGCAGGATCAAAATGTCTGCAAAAATATGAAAGTGTCTTTCAAATCTTGTTTTGCTCTTGCACTTCAATCAAATTAATTGCCTGTGCTGAGTGCCAGAGTTCTCATGTGGTGCATTACCTTTTGATTTTTGTCCCAAGTGTCTTTTCTGTCACATCCAGATCCATTTCTTTACCTTATTCAGATACTTGCCAATTCCTCATTACGATGTGGCTTTTCTCGTGCAATCAAAACCATCCCTGCCCTAGTTCTCTCCTATGCAGAGCAAGGATTGCACAAGAAATGGGATATCACAGTTCACTGACTGACCTACAAACAAACAATTTCAGTTTAAATTGACCAGAAATGAACAATTTTTCATCCCTGTGGGAATGTCTATGTATCCTTATAATCAGAGCAGACTCAAGACAGGATGGACATACAGGACAAATTCCCTGGATCAGACAAAGGATTTTAATCTCTGTTTCCCATCAACAAGTTTCACAACCTCTTGTTTTGAAGGAAACTGTTTTCCTGCTGCATACATGAACTGATTCATGCACACAGTTTCTACAGCTAAGAGTTCTGAAGAATTTAACCCAGAATCATAAGTAGTCTAACTTTAGAGATCTACTTGAACCATTCCCAAATAAACTGATTTAGAAAACTGTGGATAAAGAGCCCAGTCAGAAGAATTACAAGGTTAATTTAAACTGTTACTTGAATTGAACAGCTGCTGAGTAACCTAATGATTTTTATTTCTTTTTAAATTAGAAAGTATGTTGTTCTAACTAAAATAAATTTCAATTCTGGAAAAATGAAAACAGACCAATTATAATAAAATAAAACTACAAGGTACTTATGTTTCCAATCCATGTGTTTAACTTCCAGAGAACTAAACAAAAGGTTTAAATGGCTTAAACTCACTCTCCCATTTCCACCTCCTTCTTCTTCCTGCTGTTAAAGATGACAATTTCCTTTCAAGGTGGATATGACACAGCATCTCAATTTCACCATGCCAAAGAGTCTTGAAGAACAAGTTTGTGAAAAAAGAAATGATTCAACTCAGAAATCTGTAAATACAATTTTTTAGAAAAGTATCATTGAAGAAATTGTAGTTGTAGTACACCATCCACACAAAGGGATGCTTAGTGCAATCCCTACCAGAGCACTTTTTCAGGAATAAGTCAATGGACAGCTTGAGAGTATGTCAAGGAGGCAGTTTGTACAGAGTAGTAAGGGGTATCCAGCTGGACGTTTGCAACCCCCATTTTAGCATGTGCAAGGTGCTCTCACATGAGGCTAATCCCAGCCTTTGCTCTTCTATATTTTTGAAGGCCAGGGCTGCTGCTGACACTAGAAGTCATCCCAGAGCAATAACTGGTCAGGCACAAACACCAGAACTGCTGGACATTGAAGAGTTGCTAACTATTCCGCTTACCTTTCCACACAAATGAGATCTGTAAACAGGAGATTATTTGACAGGGGGCAAAACATAAAGAGGAATTAAGAAGTTTCATTGGTGAGTCCTAGCAGCCTTCTTTGATTTAGAGCACAGAGCCTAATCAAACACTGCAACATTTTTGGAAAGGAGTTCTGGAGTGATTAAAAGATGCAGTCTTTCTCAAACTCACCACTAAGCCTTGGTATCCCCTCCAGCCTGTTATTGCTCCAAAACTTTGTCAATGAAAACGGCTCCACAGAATAAAAGGAAAACTTCCAACCTCCTCATGTGCATACTGAATTTGGTCTTTTCCTCCTTTAGAGTGGTAGATGAGAGAGGCGATCCTCAAGATGAATTACTCTGAGTTGTGAGTCAGCTCACAGCATAAATACAGCTGGAATACACACAAATGGTTCTGCTCATTCCAGTGGTGCAATTTCCCATTATGCTAATTAAAGCTTCCCCTGAAGAGATGTAAGCTTGTGTTCCTATTCCTACAAAGGGAATTGTAGTGTAGACCTGTGCTGCCCTGTTCCCCTGAACACATTCAGCCAAGCACTTCCCTAGCACTAAAGGATGTTACCTTTTGAGGTTCATTCATGTGAACAGTCCTTCCTCACTTTGCTTGTGTGCAGTGGGATTCCCCAAGTGAGGCAATGTTTGTAGCCTTTCCTTTCCCAGCTGTGATGTGAGTGAGGAGGGATTAAAGCTAGAAGAGACAGAGATTGCAACTGGATATGCCGATACATTTTTGCTACATAGCAGGAAAAAAGCAAATACTTGTCTAGCAAGACATTCCTTGATTCTTGTTAGTGTATCAACCGGTGTTCCTCACAGAAACTGACTTTCTTCTTCCAGGTCTGTTCATGAGGATACACAAGGGATCAGGCCAACTGTTTTTACTCATTCTTCTCTCCTTTCTAACAAAGAGATAACAGACTTATCAATGATATATGAAGGCTGTATGCTCTGTTGCACCTTTTCAGGACCTACTAGTGCCTGCTTTTTTCCACATTGCCCCTGGTGGCAGCAGATGTGGGCTTGATACTCCTGATGGCTGCTACCAAGCTTGATGTTTTCCTTGATAATCTGAGGACTGGGATCTCAACTTGGTCATCACTAGAAGAAACACTCTGCCCCAGATGTGCTTTTCATTCTCTGCTTGGGGTTAGGACCCCAGGAAAAGCCAAAGGAAAATATAGCTCTTTCTCTGGGCATTAAAGCAATAATATTTTTTTGGTTAAGAAGTCAGCAAACGTCTCACTAATTGAAGTGAGAACATTCAGAGATAAAAGTGTGAGGTGCCACTTCTCTTTTGCCAGGGCAAGAACAGATCAAACCTCTGCAAATCAGGAAGAAAAACAGATTTTGCAGAGCAATCCATGGCAGGGACTGCAGGAGGACTTAGCCTGCTGTGCATATCAAAGTTTCCCTTGTATGCCTTGTCTTATTGCTGCTTTAAGAAATTCCTGAGGAAGGGTGCTGCTTTAATAACAAGTTGTACCACTTTTAAAGCTGCATTTGTATCGCTCACACAGCAAGAGCTCTTGTCACATGGAAACCATCGAATCAAAACACTGACATGGCAAGAGAATAAGGCGAGATAATGAAGTGAGAAATTAAGAGCATGAAAAATAAATGCTGTAGAAAAGCTGACACTTCATAACACTCCAAGTGAACACTTGCCTGTATTTCAAAGTCAACCGATAAGAAATTATTTGCTTTTCTTATATAACAGAAATAGATAAAGGATTCCATTTGGATAGGAGAAGATTCCACTAGGCTGCAATTTACGTATGAATGCTCAATATTTAAGGAAATTGCTTCTTTCACTTTGTCAACTGGCATAAATGTATGCTAAAGAGGGATTCATTAGAAAAAGCCATGCAATGCATGAGCTCAGCTCAAATAATCCTGATCTCGTCAGGCAGGTGTTTTGCATCCTATTAGGAGATGGCACATTGAGCTGCAGGAGGCTTGCCGGGAAGGTTGTGTTGTTCTGTGAAAACAAAGCACAAAGATCTTACCTCTCTCTTTTAAAACAAGTTGCCATTTATTGCGTGTGCATTTGTTGTGGAGGTAGTCATCCTAGTTTACAGGTCTGCAGTTGTCCTGAGACTAATGCCTCTCACTTCGCACCCTTGTGGATAAGTGGGGAGCCATGGGGCTTTTCTCCTGCACTCTTTGGCAATTGATTCTCCAGGCTGCTGCAGACTCCCATCAGCTTCTGATCAGTATCAGCAGAAGTTCCTTGTGCCCCAGAGAAAAGCTGAGAGCTCTGCAGGACAGAGCTGAGTGTGACTGATAGTTCAGGAGAATTACTGAGAGAGACAACTTTTTCCTGTTTATTACAACATGAGGGCTTTGAGGAAATCTGAGGTGAGAGCTATAGTAGCACTTATGGCAACTTATACAGGATTTATATGTACAGATTTAAAAGGATGATCCAAAATAACCTGTCTAGTCTGAATAGTTATCTGGGAGTGTGAAGCTCTACGTGTCTTGTTTTGCTGCTTCTCTTGGAAAATTGACTCAGTCCCTCAGTTTCTGTTATTTGCTGTGTCCAGGTATGTTGTCACCTTTGCTGAGCTGAGAAGCATCATTTCTCCATCTTATCTAAAACTGCTTTAACTGAAGAGAGTTTACTTTGACTAAGCTAGACTGAAGTAGACAGGCCCCTATGCTCCTGTAAGGAATCCTTCTGGGTTCCTAGGAGTTCCTAGGAAAGCTCGGGTCACCCGACCTCAACATTTTCCTTCCCAGCCACAGCAAGGGGATTTGCACCCTTTAACACACAGAATATTAGTGGTAAGGGCATTCACTGAGGAAATGGGAGACCTTGGTACTTTACTTTCTCTAGCTGAAGAGTTTGAATCTGTACTTTCATTTCCAGGGAATACTGGGATACAGGCTAAGTCAATGGAAGTGTTCTGTTAATTAACCCATAGAAGCAGGACCACAATATCTGTAGACTATTATATTATGATTCTCTGGAGAGAATTGTATAGCAGGTTTCCTTTTTTAATGTTCTTGGTTGTTCATCCAAGCCATTTTCAAAGGATGATGTGGACATGTCACTGCTCAGATAGCTAATTTTTTATTTGCATCTACCAGATGATCTTTTTGATGTGATGTACTCCTATTACTGTACACTAGAACCCACAGGACACATCTTCTTTATAGTCTAATTTTAGGGTTATACTTAGTAATGTGGATACTTTAGTTAAGTTACTGAGAAGATCTGATCTTTATCCATTGCTTTTAGCTACAGCAGCTTTCCGAAGCTTTAAGGAGATGGCTAGGTTAATCCAACATCTCAGATTTTCTTCCATGCCATATGAAAGAAAGGAGATTTTGCCACCTGGATGACACTTTCAAGTGTTCTTGGAGTGTTCATTACTATATCAGTTTTTGACAGAAGTCCTTCTGGTGTCCATGTTCAAGTTTTGTAATACCAAACACAGGACATTCCAAAATGCCCTACTCCTGGCTAAGCCACATATCGGCCCACACTCCAGTTTCAACCACAAACACTGGGAAAAGGTTCAGTGAGAAGATTAATGAAAGGAAGATGATAATAGTTGCTAGATGGAAAACAAAGTATCTTCCCTGATGCTTTTAGAAATAGCTGAGATTTACATGGAAATAGGCATTGCTAGTCTGACTCCTGAACTTTAAATGTAAATTGAGCATCTGGAGGGCTTTTTATATGGGCATTTGAAGCACAAACAGAAATTATACACTTGGATGACTTTTATAAAGCCCTTTAATAGCCATTATTATAAACTTTAAAAATAATTATAAAGGGCATGGGCTGACCAAAGGTCTCAAGAACAATTTCGTGGCTTTCTCTTTTGTATCTTTAAAGTTCAGTTCATCCCTCAGCATGTCTTGGGTGAACTTAAGTACCTTGTGGGCAGAAGCTTGACCGGTGAAGTGTGTGATTATGCAAAAATAACCACCATTTCTATCTCCTTCCACTTGCACTCAAGAAGTTGGTGTGTGCCATAGTTAAATGTGGGTCTGAGACTTCTCATAGAGGTGGCTGCCTTGCAAACTCAATACAGTATTTTTTTCCCCACTGTCCTGCTTTTTTGCCCTCACTGTTTTGCACTCCCTTCTGTGGGTGGAAAACAAAGAAGAGCAACGAATCTGCTCAGAGGAAAAGCAGAAGTGATGTCATTTAATGGTCAAGAAAGGGCTTCAGTGCAGAGATGTGATTAGACATCAATGTTTCACTCTACCCTTTTGTTCCCAAACAAACTCAGCAGATGGTCCTGGGAAAACAAATATGCCTTGTTGGTTTGCCTGTGATTGCCCACTTTGTATATTTAGATGACAGACTTTCTGAAGCATAATTTTATTCTCACCTTATGTTTACAGTGTAGCCGGTATGCAAGGGGCTCTGATCTTCCTTGGGAACTTCAGGCAATGCTATTATCTTGCTCTGCTTGGTTTCCTCTCTCTGTGTTTGCTACACAGGATTCAAAAGATCAGTTCCAGCTGAGGAGTATTTGATGTTTTGTATCACATTGTTGGAGTTGAATCTGGTGAGGGATGTGAAGAACAGCAAGAAAGGCTTCTGCAGGTACATCTGCAGCAAAAAGAAGACCAGGGAAAGCACTGCTACTGAACTGGTCAGGGACTCTGCTGACAAAGGACATGGGAAATGTCAAGGTACTCAGTGCCTCCTCCATTCTTATTGGTAAGGCCAGCCTTCAGGAATCCCAGGTCCCTGAGTCCAGAGGACAAGTCCAGAGCAAGTAAGATACTCTCAGTGGAGTAAGATGTGGTGAGTTGACCTTGGCTGGATGCAGGTGCCCACCAAAGCTGTTCTATCACTCCCCTCCTCATCGGGGCAGGTGAGAAAAAATATAATGAAAGGCTCGTGGGTCAACATAAGGAGAGGGAGATCACTCACCAGTTGCTCAGGGGCAAAACAGACTCGACTTGGGAAACTAGTTTAATTTATTACCAAACAAATCAGTAGAAATAAAACTAATTCTTAAAACATTTTCCCTCCACTCCTCCCTTCTTCCTGGGCTTAATTTCACTTCCTATTTTCTCTGCCTCCTCCCTCTAAGTGGTGCAGGGGGACAGGGAATGGGGGTTCAGGTCGGTCCATCCTACATTGCTGCTCCAGTCTGCTGCTCCTTCCTCCTCGGGGGAAGAACTCACGCCCCGCCCCGCCCCGCCCCGCCCCGCGCGGGTCCCTCCGGCGGGACACAGCCCTCCCTGCCCCGCTCCAGCGGGAGCCCTTCCCGCAGCTGCAGCCCTTCCCCCCCTGCCCCAGCGTGTCCCCCCCGCGGGCGCAGCCCCCCCGGCCCAGCCGGCCCCAGCCCCCCCGCCCCCGGGGGCACCGGCCCTGCCCCAGCCCGGCCCCGGCCCGGGCTCCTCCCCGCGGGGCCACAGGCCCTGCCCGGAGCTGCCCCAGCGCCGCTGCCCGCGGGTCACAGCCCCCTGCGGGCACCCCCTGCCCCGGGGGGGGCCCTGCCCGGGCTGCGGCGGGGGAGCTGCTCCCCCGGGGGCTCCGCGGGCCGGGGGCGCCGTGGGCTGGGGGGGAAGGGAATCTCTGCTGCGGGCCTGGAGCGGCTCCGGCCCCTCCGGCACCGCCCGGGGGCTGCAGGGCCGCGGCTCCCACACAGGCTCACTCCTCTCTTCTGTCTGTTCCAGCACAGGCTCCCCGCCCCGCGCCCCCCTACCTCACCGGCTGGGGTGTTGTACCACCATTCAGAGGGATCTCAGCAAACTGGCGAAATGGACTGCCAGGAATGTCAAGAAGTTCAGTAAGGAAAATGCCATTTCCTACACCCAGGGTGGAATAATCCCAGGCACCACTACAGACTGGGGACCCACCCGCTGGAGAGCAGCTCCACAGAGAAGGACCTGGGGCTCCTGGTGGACAATAAGCTGACATGAGCCACAAATGGCCCTTGGAGCAAGGAAGGCCACTGGTCTCCATGCACTGGGCTGCATCAGGTAAAGCTTTGCCAGCAGGTCAAGGGCGGTGATCCTTCCACTGTGCTCAACACCGATGAAACACATCTGGAGTGCTATGCCTATGTCCAGACATGTCCAGAGTTGTCAGGACAAGAGAGACGTGGTCATACTCACTCAAGTCCAGTAAAAGGTGATAGAATAGACTGAAGCATGTTACATATGAGGAGAGGCTGAGAGCTGGGACTATTTGGCCTGGAGAAAAGAAGGCTCAGGGGGGCACTTACCCATGTGTATAAATACTTGATGGGGAAGAGTAAAGAAGATGGAACCAGGCTCTTCTCAGTGGCTGACCGTGACAGCACACTAGGCAATGAGCACAAACAGAAAAATAGGAAATTCCATTTCAGTACACACAAACCCTCTATTTTTACTATAAGGATGGTTGAATGGTGGAACATGTTGACTAGAGACATTGTGGAATCTCAATTGTTGGAGGCATTGAAACGCAACTGGACACAACCCTGAGCCACTTGCTTTGGCTGACCGTGCTCTGAGCATGAGGTTGGACTAGCTCACCTCAATGACTATGAGTCTGTGTTACTGCCTCATCAGCTCCCTGGAAAAAGATGGATTCCTGATTAACGTTCAGGAGTTGCATTCAAATTTAATTTCCAGACAAAGCTATTATATTCCAAAGCAATTTTTGTTTTCTCTGCCATGGGGGTTTTATGCTTAGGGACTCGGACATACTGGGTCTATATGCAAAGGTGATGCATCATAAACATGCATATAAACATTCTACCATAGTTGAATGGCAGCTAAAATGATCTGAAAGCAACACTTCCACCTCTGAGCTTGCCATGGCAGAGGGACTTACTGACTTTCTATCTTTGTTAGCTCAGGGTTTGTACTGTGCAACATAAATATACCTCTCAGTACCCTGACTGTAAATCAGTGATAATTCCTCCTTATCTTTCAAGGGTATTGTTAAAACAAATTGAGAGATTTCTTGTAAGCTAACTAGATCGCCTGTGCTAACCTGCAGGTCATACAACTTCCCATGGTTGATTTGCTATAACAACTAACTCCTTCCAAGTCTCTGAATGAATATTCTCCCAAGAGACACTTCCTTTGAGGGGAAGTAGAAGTGAGTAAAACTCAGAAACAAAGGGTACAGCTACTTTCCTCCAGGAACAGCAATAATAAAGGTTGCATAGTGCCTTGGTTAGTTAACTCAAAGATTCAAGAACTTTTGCCTTCACGTTTTCCTTGTGTCCTTGCTTTCACAAATGAAGCTTATCATTTTTGCTTGCTTGAGGATTTGACCAGCTGCATCCATTGATAGCTGGGAAACAAGAATTTCCATCAAAACACCATCTAAAATCTCCAGCCATTCAAGGCACATGGAACTCAAGCTGTGGGATTTAAAGTACAAACACATATATGTAAATATATACATGTTATAATTATGCTTATTTGTTGGCTTCTTTCTTCTATATTTAGTGTACATACTGCATTGCCAGGTAAAGTATAATGCCCCTCTCATCACTCAGTCTCAGCTGCAAGTTACCTAAAAAAGACAAAGCATTCATTTCCCTATTCCCCTTGAGAATTACACATCCTGACAAATTGGGCCTTTTTTCTTTGCTTTTTTTTTTTTTTTTTTTTTTTTTTTTTTGGTTTTTATTGTTCCATTCTTGCTTGCCTGCTTTGGAAGTTGAAGAGAATGACAAGGGATAAAAGTTCCCATCAACTCCAAAACTTAATGTTCTTCTTTAATGGTTTAATATGTTCTGAATTGGTTAACAAGGAGAAGTAGTTGGAGGCTGAAAGAGTGTCTTGCATGTTGCTGTATATCTTTTATTACTGTACAGCATTACCTGCACAAAGAGTTGTTCTCCAAGCCATCTGAATGCTTGATACCATGAGGCAGCAGCTGTCCCCATTGTAAAGAAGAAGCCAGAGAGAGACTACTTTAAATTAATTCATCTCTAGCAGAAAGGAAACAAAGGAAAGAATCATTAACTGCTCTTACCCATGCTTGGAAATAAAGAGTCACTGTTTCAGAAAGACCTGAAAAGTAGGTACATTGCCCTGGAAAGTCAAGTAAAAGTGCTACAAAGCAGAGAGTCATCTATGCATATTAGTAATATCTTGATTATTGCATATTAATATATACATATACTAATTCGTTATATACATATTAATATACACATATACTAATATATACATATTAGTAATATCTTGCTATTACTAATTCAGTAGTAAAGCACATAGCAATGGATTTTTTAAAGGTGGTATTTCTTAAAGCCACCACTTGCAAAGGGTCCAAATCATGGATAACTAGTATTCTCAGGTCTCTGTTATGCATCCAGGGGGGCTACAGGATAAATGATAGGAAGACTAATAGGAATGCCACTGTAAGCTTAATATAGATGTCTCCCTTGGATGAGGTGATAGGTGGAAGAGATGTAGGAGGAGCACACAGCAGGTCACCTCCCAGCAGGTGGGACAAAGCTGCAAGGGACATGCATGTGGTCATGGCTATCCTAGTGCCTGCTGAGGTTTGCAGAGGACTCTGTGGCTCAGCTATCCCAGAGCAGGAGACTGAGCTCTCCCTGCTGGTTTGAGGAGCTGCAGGTGGAATCTGTGTGTGTGCTTTGGCAGGAATTATTTCTTTGACTGCTGCCAAAAGGAAGCGTTAAAAAAAATCCAGGGGGATATTAATGAAGAGAGTTCTCTGGAAAATGAACTTCAAAATTATTTTAAAAATTTCTAACAACTAAATGTCATAGCAGCCAGGTTTGTCCCAGCATACACTGCCTGTGGCAAATGAAGACTGGAGAAGGTTTTTCCTGACTTGATCTATCTGTGTATTATGAGGTAAGCAGGGCTGAGCTGTCTTCACCTGTTTTAACCAGGAAACTGGAAATGTGGGAATTATGGCACAGAAAAAACCTGAAGCTGATGGGCATAAGCCTCATGCTTCACCTTATACATCCATGGGGTAGTGTGCTTGAGGAGAAGAGTTTATTAACTGTGGCAGTGTTATGCATGCACAGGTATTTTGTTGCTAGATTTTGAAGGCCAATATCTAAATATTCTGTAGACTTTCCAGGTCAGGCCTTTATCAGCCAAGAGGTCACTCAATTGTTCTCATTGTGAGGCAGAAATCCCCTGTTAATCTCATTAGTTATGGCAGGAAAATTATCTCCAGTCTAGCAACTTAAAATATTTTGGGGTACCTCAGGGTTCCTCTGGTCTCATTTCTTGTTGCTGCACCTGTCACCCCTTTCTTTTGCTTTAGAGAAAGTCCAGGAGCTTCTGACCACTATGAAAACCTGCCATGGGGCAGGAAGGGGAGATTTTTAGGTTCCTGGGAGCGTCTAAATAAACTCAATAGAGCAGCTCATTCCCCCATGCTGAACTATCCTTAATCATCTTCAGAGACCTTGAACTCACTGAGGAGGGTCTGCATTTCTGGCAGTGATATTTCAGCAGTTTCACCAAAAATTCAGGGAATGGGAGAGATCAAACCAGGCAGAATCACCTGATTAGTGATGCAACTACTATGACAGGGAAAATAATCACTATCAAAGCAATGGGCACTCCTAAAACCGCTCTTTGTTCAGCCAAGTTTGAGGACTAGAACAAATACTGTGGAAATGAACCACATGAAAATGACTATTTACCGGTTTCCACTCCCTTGATCGCTTGGAGGAAGTTATTTTTGACATTTCTCTCAGAGTTAGCATCTTATACATTCAGAGCAAATAAATTTACCAGACATGAAAACAAATCATTACAGTGATTCAATCATGTTGGATGAATAATTTTAGATACTGAATGGGTCATGGGACAGGCTAGAAGGTTAGATGACTTGCCAAGGTTATTTCCTGCTTGATTTTCTAATTTTTATGATTACTAGCATTGGTCAAGTTCATAATTAGCATTCAAATGTATTACTTTGGTTGTCTTATGGGCTTGGCAGTACTATTCTCTTTCTATGTGGCTAGCAAGTCCTGACTAATTGGAGAAGTTTGGAAGGACTGGATAAGTTGATTTTTAATTAAGACTTTTTTTTTTTCTGCTTTGATCAACAACAGGCAGTTTGTAGTAATTCTTTCTCACATATGACTTAGTCCATCCCCTTTACTGGAATTTCCTTAACAATTCAATCTTCCAGGACACTTCATTCCTTCTCACACTACTTTACACCATTCTCAGCATATATGAATGAATTTAATTCAGGAAGGTGTAAGAAGCTGCAAAGAGAGAGAGAGGGAGGTCTTATGGGTAATGCACTAGGACTAGGTGTTTCACATCTGAAGCTTTGCATATGACCTTCAACAATTACTAAATCTCACTGTTAGCACATTTCTTTCATCTCCCCCAAAACCTACCACCCTGCCACATGGAGATGTTGGAATAGATTCAGCTCCTTAATCAAGGAGGGATGGAATTATCACTCAGGAAAAAAAAAAATCTGGAAATTTTGTTCTTTTATTGAAGTTTTATTTTTAATTTCTGTTTCTATCTCAGTATTTCACGTCCTTCGCCTTTTTTTTTTCCCCATAGCATCTCTCTGTATTTATTATCTGGATGTCATGTTTTGCACTGAACTGGTAAGTGAAAAGGCTGCATTTGATGGTCTTTTCCAGATGTGTGTGTTTGCCTGCAGCTGGTGGAATTTTTTCACGCAAATTATTTCCTCTCGTTCATGTTCTCTCACAATGAGCTACAATATCAGTTTCCAGCTCTCAGTCTTCAGGAAAATTGGCACCTCTTTGAATTTCTGATGGCTGTCAGCTTCAGGTAGACATTGAGAAGATGAACATCAGGAAGTCAGTAAAAGAATCATTTAAGGATATTGAAAATGAGAGATGGGAAGTGTCAGGAAGTAATTTGTTTTCTCAAGGCATAATAAACCTGCAATATAAAATTTCATCTCCAGTGATCACAGCAAGGTGGTGGTGATATTTAAGAATGGACAAACAGATTTCAGTGTAACAGAATATTGCTGAAAGAGCTAAATAAGAAGAGGTACTTGGCATTACCATCCAGGCCAGATAACAGGGCAGATCTTCACTGAGCTGCAAAGGCAGCAGGAGCTTTGGCAGGTGTAAGTGAAGTTGAAACTGAATATTTATGAGTAATTCACTACACCTTTCTGTTTTGCAAAAGGCATTGCTGAACTCTTTTGAAAGAGACCTACATACACCATAAAGACCTCTCTGTATGTATCCAGGGCTTCTATTAAGAAGTTTCAGGGAAAATACAAACTCATCAGCCCTGCAGTGTTTCCTCTGAATCTTGTCAGGCTTGATGAACTTTCCTGAATTCAGGACAGGGTTTCCATGGAAACTTTGCTGGTTTTTCATCACTGTGCTGCTGAGGTACACAGCTCTGAGGCAAATCAGCTACGTGAATTAACAAAGGACCAAGGTCTCTTTTCCTAGAACCATAGAATCATAGAGTGGTTTGGGTTGGAAGGGACCTTCAAAGATCATCTAGTTCCAACCCCCTTGCCATGGGCAGGGACACCTGCCACTAGACCAGGTTCCTCAAAACTCCATCCAGCTTGGCCTTGAACGGTTCCAGGGATGGGGCATCCACAGCTGCTCTGGGCAGCCTCTTCCAGTGCCTCACTACCCTCACAGAGAAACATTTCTTCCTAATTCCCAGTCTAAACTTACCCTCTTTCAGTTTAAGCTTGTTGCCCCTTGCTCTGCCTTTACAGATCTTGGTAAAAAGCCTATCAAAAAACTTTTTTCCTTCAGGGCTTTCAGCTCCAGGAGGTACCCTCTCTCATGGCTTCTCCCAAGACAAAGAACAAGACTTTTGGGGGAATGAGATGTTCCTTTCCAAAGACCTGGGATGGCATTTTTACTGAGTATTGGTGTAGGGCTCAGGTAACACATGTGGATTGAAACCAATTAAAGTGAAAAATAAATGGTCTCAGGTCACCTTTGAATCTATAAGCTTTACTGACATGACTAAAATGTCACTTAGGGAATTCAGTATTTAAAATGATATTCTGCTTTTATCCAAGTTTCCACAAGGCTGATTTTCCCAAGCAGGGTTGGTCCAGGTGACTTTTATCAGTACTGAGCTTTCCAAATGAAAGCACAGATGTGGGGGGGGCAGGGAAGAAAAAAAAGAAAGTGATTATGGGTTAATGCCGTCTGTCAACATGTATTTATTCTATGTATTTTTTTAAAAAAATAGATCCCATTTTTAAAAGGCTATATTTGTTTTAGTAATTGACAGTCAGCTTCTCATTTTTTAGTTGGAGTACACTGGGTTAGGGAGGTTACTGCTGACTGACATCTTCACAGAGTGGAATTACTGATTTATGGATGAAAGCGAGAAGACAAGGGGTTCTGAAGACTCTTTCTTGAGAGATCACTTCATGGGATGAAGTGATGGTGAGAGGAAATGAGCAAGTCAAAGGGAAAATAGTGTTATGATAGGGCTAGTGAGTGTTTGCAGAGCATTTTCTGATGCAGTAGTCACGTGCAAATCATAAAGTCCCTGATGTCACACCACTAGGACTGAGGGACTATCCGTAACACTCTGATAAGGACACTGAGTCTATATCTGTATGAAATGAACTAGAGGGCAGTGGGCAAAGTTGTCTCTGAGATTAAATCCATTCAAGCATTATCTTTGCTGGAAATTTCACCTGAAAGCATAACCTTAAGGCAAACGATTACAATGCACTGGTAAGAGCTAGCTAAATTCTGGGCTCTATACAGAAAAATAAAAAGGAAGTTCTGCAGCGGAAATTTATTTTAGTTCCATCAGGAAACTTTCCCTTCATATAAAGTTTTCCATTCTATCTCTGAATCTTTCATTTGGCCAAAAAACTTTCAAGAAGCTTTGCCTTCAACTCCAGCAAAGCAGAAAACAAAAATTGCAGGGACAGAGCAGATCTGAAAAATCAAGATGACAATTTTGGTATCTAAGATAACAATTAGGTTATCTGAGACAATGCAAGTCAGTGAAGATTGCCCAAAGTCTTTCTATACTTAATTTCCCTCATCTTCACTATGAGAATAAATAACTAAGAATGCATTTTGCCCATTCGTTGGTAATGTGCTTTGAAATCTATTAATTATAAAATCTATATCTAAGTATATCTAAAATAATTTTATTTCGCCCCTTCCTCAACTTCTAGGCATTTCATAGCTTGCATAGGAATTGTAAATGTCTGCTTTGGATCTCTTTCTAATATTGTACGAAACTCTATTGCAATTAGTTTTATACAAAAATGGTGAGGATGAGATCAGATTGAGCTCCTTGGTTCATCCTGTCTAACCAGGGCACATATTTAAGCAACATGGTCATCCAAGGATTCCTCAGGAGTCAGTGGAAGAAAATATTTCCAATGGACAATACAGTCCATCTACTACCTTAATCACAGACAGAAGATAAGCCGATCCTGCCTCTGTTGTGTAGGAGGAATTCAGGATATACTTTGAAGGAGGAACAGTGTTTAATGAGGTGCTGTTCCATGGGGAAAAGATAATCAGACTGTGTAAGTCCTGCCAGAGAGGGAGAACTCATAGCATTGCATTTGCCATATCATTCATATGTTGCACTAGAAACTGAATGGCAACACCTTCATTATTAATTACAAATTTAAGAATAAAAATAAACCCATTATGTTTTCTTGAACCATTTTGCCTGCAAGTAGCCATGCCAGTGACTGGCAGGAGGGTAATAACTCTATTGCTGTTCATTATAACTGAATGTTGGAAGTTTTCTCTATGTCTTCTGAACACAGAGGGGGACAGGCTTTCTGATTTAAACAGCTATACTGATTTTAAAAGTTGGTTTTTGTTATTGGAGACACTACACTCAGTAGTGTAGAGGAGCACTGCTGAAGAAAGTAATATTTATGAAAACAGAATTCATTTTTCCACTGAGTCTGCCATATATTATCTCTTAATCCAATTCACTGTTGAGACCCATAAACAGTTGGTCTGGCAAGTTAGCATGCTGCTGTTTGTAAGTGGGATGGAAGGAGAGGTAAAAAGTGGGGTCAAGAATAACTGGAGTTTCACAGCTGAATGCTTTGGACTGTGAAGCCACGGTTCAAGCTGCAAATGAAAGCTATGCTATTACTAGCTTGGGAAAAGCAGTATAATCATGGAGCGTAGTCTGAGCTCTTTTGGTCTAAAATGATTGTCATAATGCATTTAAGAAATTTAACGATGTCAATAAAAGGCATCTGTGCATAGTATATTGCATCTCTGCAGAGGCTTATGTCAACTTATACTGTTGCTCACCTACTGGCCATACATGCGCAGTGGTTGCACTTTGTCCCTTTTGACCTATATAGGTAACTCATTTCAGATCTGAAGTGTGTGTGAATATATGATAATTTTGGGAGGTAAAGACTGAAGGGAGAATAATGTAGCTATGATGCAAGCAAAGACAAGTATTATTTTTTCATTTATATACATAAATAAAAATCAAAATTCTGGTATAATTAGTTAAATTCCTGCAAATAGTAAAGGTGTATTAGACTTTGTGGCTCTGAAGATTTCTATTTTTCGACATGCTGTCCAAAAAGTAATAGTGAAAAAAAAAAAATATCTTTCAGCTGACTCACATTGACGTCAGAGGCATTTTCCCAAGAGGGTAAAGCTCACTACAGGGCCAAAAGCCAGCTGAAGGCTTAGCATCACTTCAAATCCCTCCAGAAAATAACATTTCACTGATGGGTAAGTCTCAGAGCAGGCTTTTACACAGTGGGGATTTTCACAGATGTGGAGGTTTTATTCTTTTGTGCTTTCTCAGTGACCTTTGACTAAATGTGTCTTTTCTGGAGCAATCAAGCAACATTAGGAATATAACAGGAAAGATAAAAAACACCTTGAGAACATTTGTTTTTTATTGCAAGGTGTCCCATTCCCTGCCATCCTGGGGAAATGGAGCCTGGGAGGGATAGCAGTAGAAGCAGCGCTTTATTGAATTGGCTCTTACTGTTCCCATTTCATAACAATGAAGTATGAAACACAAATTTTAACACCTAGACAATTCATTTTGGCATAAATACACAGCTTTAAAAATTAATAAAAAGCTATATCAATTACAAAAGTGATTTACCAAGCACAATAAATTTTGTCATCTGTCACTTTTAATGCATGCATACCTGCTCTCTCTCTCTCATTGACTTTTACGCTTTCTATATGCTAACTACTCTCAAGAACCTACAACAGACTTCACAGGATTTGACAGCCAGCAAGTTTTGTTAAATTATTTTCTTTTATTTTTCTTCTTTTTTTTTTGTTTTATTTTGTTTTGTTTAGGGAAATAATTCAACTCTTTGTTTTATTCTGCTTTTATTTACAGACACTTGCAGTCAGTCACCTTGGGTATTTGTCTTTTTCATTATTTATCATGAGATGTGTGGCAATGTTTAATGCCAGAAACAGAGATGGGTTCTTACTTGCCATTTTCACACACAAAATAGGAGAAAATATCTCAATTCTTTTTCAGGGAATACCGCAAATTTGAAGCTAGATTGAACTCCTGTGTGATAAAATTCATCTTTATATAGCCCAAGTGTTCTGTAATATTCTTTGATCTCAGTACAATGTAAGTCTAAATGGTTTTGAGCTCAAATTTTTGTAAACATCTGCTATTCTTTCTTTGCATTTATTTTAGGATTGCAAGAAGAGGAATTGGAGGTGTTAATACTCCATGGAGAGCTATTTTTCCTCCCCATTAATGAAACTAAGTGGTTTTGATGCTGGAAAATGTTCTCTCAGAAAGACAGATTGCTAGCAGATGCTATATTGGACTTTGCTAAGGAAATTTGATAATTTTTACCTATACAATAACTTTAAAAAATAACAGGTTAACTTAAAAAAAATAATTCCCTCTGTCACCAGACACTGTAACCTAGAAACACAATATAGACACCTCTACAGAGGTGGTATTTATGGATATTCCCCCACCCCAAGTTATGTTTGATATTATTGAAACTAGGCAAGCCTGAGCTCTGGCTTTCTTTTTTAGAGCAAATAATTTAGAAGCACCAGCCTTTCTACTGCCTGTTTGAGATTCCTCTGGCAGCTCTGACTGATGTCTCAATGCCATTGCACAGGAGCCTATTATAAAAAAAGGGTGAAAGTTCATCCTGAGCATATGTGCATGCAACAAGTCCTCTTTGATAAGAATCTGGTATAAAATGCAGAAAACTAGTGGAGGAGCATTAGTAAAAGACAGATTTGTCAATTTCCTGAACCCCAAAACTCTGAAACCAGCTTGAAAGAGTTTCACAATCACTGGACGACCTAGTGATTTTTGGGAGTCAGTGGAGCTTTTTCCCAAGATAGTAAGTCTGAAAATATCAAAAAAACCCACCATTGGTGACATTTGGTACTCCAGGTTATGCTTGGAGATAATATCTGCTTCCATCCTTGGAGGTACTTTTTCAGGTTAGATGCTGAAGACATGATTCAGTAGCAGGATCACATGGGTGTATTCCTCTTGTCCTTTCTGAGCCTCTCCTTCCATCTGCTCTCCTTCCACATCACATTGCACCTATGCATGTGAAGATGAGGTATCTCTGAATGCCTACTAAATCTATTATTTTTAGGCAGCTAAAAAAAAAAATAATATGTGAAATGTCAGCATCTATCTTCCAGAAGTTTAATGCTTAATGCTATTTCCTCACATTTGAGCTATTACTTCTGGATGTTCTGCAGAGGACCCAGTCCACCACTATTTTAGATCATTCAATTGATAAAAAGCAGACTACAGGACCTTTATTTAAAGAGAAGGGAATTTATTCACCTCATTCCACACCCTGGAACTGCTCAGTTCAACCACTGCTAGGTAAATCCTTTCCTCAGCTTTTGTCAATGTAGAGGTTTTCTGCCAAAGCGATTTGGAAACAGAAAATTAGTCTTCAAATATCCTCAAATGTAGCTTGATGCAGTGCAAATTTTGTCTGTTTGGTGACAGCTGCCTGCTTAACCAGATTTCTTATAGCAGCAGAGGAAATATATGCCTCATGGTATCACTTCCCTGTAGTGACTGTAATTGTACCAAACCTCAAGGGGCTCCACTATAAATATGGAGGATCCTACTGCTGGAAAAATATGTTGACTAAAGGTAGGGAACCTGTATAAAACCACTAAATCCCCCTCATAAAGAGGACTCAAGTCAATTAAGGGTTCTCATCACAGTTAGAGCTAAACAGTTCATGTCCAACATATATTTTTAAGTCATTAGCTTCAAAAAAGCTGGAGCAGGAGGGAATGTATCTTTTAGTCCTGGAGGTAAAGGAAAACTAAGTATTTCAGGACATGTTAACTGAAAAGGGGATTCTAGTCTTCCTTTACCACTTTCTAGTAACATTTAGGTATTAAAATTAACTAAAGCTTGGGGGCTGGGGCTAATGAAGTCTGAACTTGTTATTTCAACAGTGCCACTGAAAAAGACAGCTCTACAATGGAGTAGGAGAGTAATAGATACAACTGGGTACTCCCTTAATGCTTTTGGGCATAAAGCCTTAAGTTTTCACTGCTTCATTCAACTAACCTCAGAGGAGGAGACAAAATGTAAGAAGCTGTTGAAATTTGGTACTACCCTGTCAAGCTTCACAGCAACTGCTCTTTGAAGTGAGCGATCAGGGAAAGTGTGGTTCATTGCATGTTCTGAGGGACACAAGGACAGGGAAGAGTGTTTTCATGCAGATACTCTGGGATCCCAACTAAATCAACTCTATTACCTGTGGTGAATTTGTGATTTTAGAAAACTCATATGAACCTACTGGCTTGGATTCACCCCTTGGCCTAACGTAACTTTTTACAAAACTTACATTCAATATTTTCAACAGCTTTCATACAGATCTTTGTTTAGAAATTATACCTTGTATATTGAGGAAGACAAAGGACTAAGGAAGCAAAACACAATTCCTGTTTTTTCCCATTTATATATATCTATGTAAATGTGAACAGTTCCCTGAAAGCCACCACCTGGATCTGCTGCACACTCATGGTTAGATTTTCAATCTCCATGATACTTCAGGCAAAATAAGTTTTGCCAGTTTTTCTTGGGATGGTATTAAACACTAGAGCAGGAGCAAGAAGGTCTTACAACGGCTTTGTTTTTCCAGGACCTTCATATTCTTAGTGATTTTCAAAAACTCAGATCTTTAGACTGGGGATACTGTTAGAGTCTGGATCAAATTTTTTGCAGTCAGGACTCCTCTTACAGCTCCAGATACCCAATCATTTTGCTTTAAGCATATTTTGTGAATTCTTATGTTTCTATTGATATTAGCATCACATAGGCTACAAGACTCCCTCAAATCTTGTGTTTATCCTAGTGACAGGCTGTAGATTTTCTGTTAGCATGAGCTTTTAATGAAAAGTAAATGCAAGGAACATAGTTGAAGAGCATGCAGGGAACAACATGAGATGCCTTTACGGGTAATTATGAGTGCCCATAAAAGCAGATAACCAGTGGGGAAATCATGAGCAGTTTAAGTCTGACTATCATAGATTACAGGTTATCTGCCCCCACCCCCAGTCCCCCACCCCCCGTGCCCCAAGAAAACACCATTAATTGTTTTAATCCCTCAAAATAAGTCAGTGTGAGAGTCACATACGGCAGGCTTTAGGCCAAAAATATTCTTGGTTTCTGTGGGTGTAGCCCCTGGTTTGGGGGCTGTAAAAGATCTTCAGGATGGGTCCTCTGCTCTTGAATAATTTTCTATGTGATATTTTGCCAGATAGATTGTGGACTGTGACTTGTGTCACAATAATAAATGCCAGATATTTCTCATGCAGATAGCGTCTCATGAACACTCTAACAGGAGAAATTAAAGTCTAAATGTATGGGCACTTTAATCGAGGTCAGGAGTGTTGATCTTTAGCAGAATACAAGGTGACCCTATTTGTCTGATGGAAGTGGAGACTGAAGAGAAGCAAAATGCTTTCTCTCATTTTTTTCCCTTTTTTCACTTTTTTAATTTGTGTTTTAAGGCTGCACTTCCAAGGCACAAATGTAATACCTGTGCATTTTCCACATGGCTATGTGTTTGAATATAACCATACTTTCCATTAAATGGGAGCCATATTGTTCAAATTGCAACAATTTGGCAACCTTCCCCAAGTTATTGTTTGGCAAGGGTGAAGCAAGGGCATTTAAGATTTATTATGAAATGTATTCCCAAAAGGTATTGAGTGCTGTAGAATTTTGATCCAAACACACCTGAATCTGTGGGAAAAAATAGGACTATTATGATGCTTTTGTGATCTTTCTAGAGTGGAGAATCTCCAGCTGGAGAAACAGTGAGTACAGGTGCCATGACAACTAGATTCCTCAACAGGATACCAGGAAGAAATGTGCTTTGTAATCATATACCACATTTTGTGACATATAAGACACCATTTATTGACATGTTCTATAGTTTAATTTATTTTTTTAGAGGTGATTTTTTTTTTAATCAACGTTCTAGAAATATGGTCCCAGCTCAGCAAAGTACTTCACACATGCCCAGCTGTAGGTACTATAGCCAGTCTAGTTGGATTGTTGTTGTTTGAGTAGAATCCTTTGGAGTTTGAAAAATTCTGCTGTTTAAATGTTGTGGAGTTTAATGGCTTCATACTCAGCCTGCTGACAGCAAATACTCAGCCACACAAAAACCCGAGCCTCTAAGATTATGTAATAGGAGGAAGATATAAAATGAGGATTCAAATAGGGGGGAGGGGAAATTTTTGTGAAGACACCAATATAATGATTGCACTACCTACAAGAATGGGTTCCTACCCAGGAGTCATTCAAGTTATATTTAAAAGAAAATGGTATTTTCCCTCCTCCCTCAGAGTAGAGGTAGGCAGGGGAAAAGTTCCACTTAAAGGAATTCTGTGATTTCAAACTATTTTACTATTTGGACACAGATCAAGTATATTATCTCTCAAAAAAACTTCCAAGGAAATGAAATTTTAAAGGAAAAAAATTAATTCAGTATATTATAACCTTTGGAACTGCTTTTTAAAAACAATTTCTTGTGCACAAAAATGCATTTCCAACTGTTTTCTTTCTTCTTTCTAAACAGAATTTTAACTCCCTTTTCTTATTTCAAAATGTTTTCATTTAAATGAAAATGAAACTCTATGATGAAAACAACTTGACTAAACCAGCTTTTCCAGAGAACCTTGGTAAGGCTTTTGAAGGTTTCATTCTAACCCACACATTGAAGGAGCTTTGTGAACTTCCTTTAAAGGGTGACCTGAAGAGCTTGGATGAATATTGGATGAATTACTGGATGAATAACAATACATTAGACTTCTAAACCTACATGTTATCATCTTTCCCAGTAGGTTGCAGCTATTTCTTTCAGCTCTCTGTCACTGAAAAATATCTAGAGAACTTCACCTTCAAATTGGCCAGAAAGTGAAGCTATTTGGAAACAATTAAAATACTGGTGAAATGCAAGGCAGGATACCATATCAGGAAATTTGGAGGACTGTGACTGCAAATGACTATTCTGCAGTTGGAGAGGCCTTGTTGGTGTCTGAGCCACAGCCTTATCACATCAGAGGGATGCACATGTGGACATGAATCACTTCCACCTTTCTGAGACAAATGAGAAAGATGTACTGCACTGAGCAGGAGAAGAACATCTTAGCAAGGTCTCCGTCCCTAGGAATATAGCAAGCCTGGTCCCTTTCCAAAGCATAGACTATTACATCTCATGGAAGTTTTGAGGCAGGTGGCAAGGCAGAAAATACAGATATATCATGGTGACTGTAAGAACAACCTTCCAAGTTAAGCTGGTTAAAATTCAGCCACAGCAGCATCATGACTTCAATACGCTAAAAGGAGAGAGGCAATCTTCCAGGTGAGAGGAGAGTGTCCTTGACAGAGAAGTGGTACTTTTTATTAGCCCCTGTGGTGGCTGGACACCAGGTGCCCAGCAAAGCTGCTCTATCACTCACCTCCCCAGCTGAACAGGGGAGAGAAAATACAGAAAAGGCTCCTGGGTGGAGATAAGGGCAGGGAGATCCCTCACCAGTTGCCATCATGGGCTAAGCAGACTTGACTTGGGAAAATTAGTTTGAATTATTACTGATCAAACAAGGGTAGGGTAAGGAGAAATCAAGCCTTCAAAACACCTCCACCTCACCCCTTCTTCCTCAGCTTAACTTTACTGCCGATTTTCTCTGCCTCCTCCCACCTTCATCACCGCCGGTCCCCGGCGCTCCCCCCGCCCCGCCCTGCCCTGCCCCGCCCCGCCCCGCCCCGCCCCGCCCCGCCCCGCCCCGCGCGGGTCCCTCCGGCGGGACACAGCCCTCCCTGCCCCGCTCCAGCGGGAGCCCTTCCCACAGCTGCAGCCCTTCCCCCCCTGCCCCAGCGTGTCCCCCCCGCGGGCGCAGCCCCCCCGGCCCAGCCGGCCCCAGCCCCCCCGCCCCCGGGGGCACCGGCCCTGCCCCAGCCCGGCCCGGCCCGGGCTCCTCCCCGCGGGGCCACAGGCCCTGCCCGGAGCTGCCCCAGCGCCGCTGCCCGCGGGTCACAGCCCCCTGCGGGCACCCCCTGCCCCGGGGGGGGCCCTGCCCGGGCTGCGGCGGGGGAGCTGCTCCCCCGGGGGCTCCGCGGGCCGGGGGCGCCGTGGGCTGGGGGGGAAGGGAATCTCTGCTGCGGGCCTGGAGCGGCTCCGGCCCCTCCGGCACCGTCCGGGGGCTGCAGAGGTGCTTCTCTCATGTTCTCACTCCTTTGTCACTGCAGGACCCGCCCGTGTCCCCGTCACCCCCTTCCTTAAATCCGTTACCCCCGAGGCGCTGCCACCATCACTGATGGGCTCGGCCCGGGCCAGCGGCGGGTCCCTCTCGCAGACCTTGCAGCCGGCTGCGTTGGCTCCGTTGGACATGGGGGAAGCTCCTGGCACATCCCACAGAGGCCACCCCTGTGGCTCCCCCGCTACCAAAACCTTGCCGTGCCAACCCCATACAGCCTATGAGGTAAAGGGTAATGTTGTTTCACATGCATAGCTGAGCCCTTGGAAGCAGTTTGCCGTATCTTGCTGGTAAGGGTAGAACGATGTTTATGAATTCTTGCATGGAAACCCATGCAAGCAATGCAGTGCTCAAGCATCATTGACATGATGGTGAGCGTAAGGAGGAATGTTTCAATACAAAGTTGCTGTCAGGCACTACAGAATGTTGCATATTAGGCAAAATCTGAGTTCAGCATTTAGTTTAAGATGCTGACCTTCAGTGGGATCTTTCTATAATGTTCTGGATTTGTTGACCATCCATAAAGTAGAGGAAGCACGACACAGGAAATTCAGCTCCTGCATGGTCAGAGAAAACAAAGCCCAAATATAAACCTATTTTGTTCTAAATTGTTCTTGCTTTCATTGATAATGACCATAGTGATCTTCAAAAAAAGAAACTAGCAAAACTACAAAGGAATTTTGAAATAGTATAAAACATCTATTTGAAAGTAGTAGTTCATCAGAATGAAGAGACTTCATGGAGATATATAAAAATTGTCAGAAAAAAAATCTCTAATCCAGGATGGAATTAAACTAAATCGTCCAGGACAGAATTAAATTAAACTAAGAGAGGAAGGGAAAAACATTCCAGGAAAGAAACCCCACAGATTCCGTGAGTACAGTATATTTGGCTCTGGGTCCTTAGCAAATTCCTTTTTTTCCTGTAGTTGTATAAAATAGAATGTGTGAAACAGGGAACAATCAGAAAAAAAAAAATGCATAGCATGGTAGCTAAGCTGTTTTGCCTCTCAAACCAAGCTCAAAGGCTGTCCAAGTGAAAATCTGAAATTAAACCTCCCACAATCTAGATTATTCCGTGACAAACTCTCTGGAGTAAGACAGCTGCATTTTCTTGTATCTCATGTTTCAAACAGTAGATTGACAGATGCGGAGTGAGCTGCACCAAAGTCTCATTTTTGCTTTGTTTGATACGGCAACATTTCCCCCTGCCCCAGCAAAAGTATAATCTTCCTTGGCTCTGTGTCTAGCGTGGCACTCTCTAAAATGAAATAATGACTACATTCTCTACAAACTGTGCCCCAGTGGGAAACTCTCCTGTTATTTAAAAGATCTAAATACTGAAACAGTACCTCTGTGTGAGCCAGAGACACTGCTTTAGAGACTAACTGCCTGTGAAGCCCAAATGCTGATCTCCTTAGTCAAGCTAATGATATCTTCTAGTTCAAGGAGAGCTGTTCTTTTTATTACCACTATTACTGTTAGTGTTGTAATTATTTTGTTCATCTCACTGTCTCTAGAAAAATTCCGACTAGTTATTAATATCTCAAGATACAGCTAAAACTTTCATCAGCTTCATTTGAAAGGAAAAGCGAGGGTTTTGTTTGCAACTGAGCCTGCTATCCTTTCCCATTTCAATTTTAATTTCACTAGAAAGTGTTAGGTTGCCATGGCAAAGCTCATATCTTCACTTCCTTGTCTCAGTAGGTGCTTTGAAGAGGGGAGGTGGTCAGAACACGAGGTAATTTGTGCTAATGAATGGCGATATTGTAGTAATGTGCTCCTATTGGGCTCACTTTCAAGTTCCTCCAAAAAATACCCCCACAGCCAATTCAGTCTATTCTCAGCACAAACAGCCACGAGGATGCACAGAATTTTGTAGAAATTAAAGCCAAGCATTAAAAGTCTTGGATTTGATATTCCATCTTCCAAGCTGATAATAACAGCAGCGGTAAACATCAGAATCAACAGGTCAAAACTACAGATCTTTACTAGTCTCTCACTGAGGTTAAGGGAAGAGCTTGTGTGGGGCACTGAGCTGTGTCAAAACTCTGAGTTAATTGGTTAAAAGATGCAGCAGAGAAAATCCTTTGCAATACTGCGTTCATGTAGAGTCCTTACTAGCAGAAGTTCTGCATTGAATTACACTTTTTAGGGTGACTTCTAGGATGTAGCTGAAAAGAAAAAAGCATCTAACAACCTATTATATACTTAGGAGGAACATCTGGCTAATGATTCAACTTAACATGCAATGCTGTACTACTATTAGATTATAAGCCCTCGAAGGCATGGAAGTACATTTAGAACACGCAATATTGGAATTGATGTGTATTTTGATTTCTTCCAATAAAATATTCCAGAGTCTTTTTTTGGTCTTGCTTTCAATACCTTCATTATGACCAGGGAAAATGAGGAGACTCCAATCATATACGCTAATGCCTGTCCCTCAGGTTACTTTGGGTGGCTTGTAAAGGTGAGACTGGGATCTGTAGTAAAACTTTGTACTTGGACATTTTGTTCTCCAGCTCCTGGGATGTTTGTGTTTTACTCATTGCTACAAGTCATTGGATTCTAAGCAGAAAAGTCTGTTGTGGGAGCTTTCAGACAAGTAGTACCACTGTTGTGAATGGAGAGCCCAATTCTTAGCAATGTTTAATTGCTGAGTTACTCTGCAGGCCAGTGGGGGATCAGAGAATCATTAAGGTTGGAAAGGAGTTCTCTAGTGTCTTAAGTCTTCTGCTAAAACGAGGACTTATTTCCAAGTTAAACCTCCTTCCTCATGGCCTGGTGCAGCAAAATTTGAAAATATTTGAGATGTCACAGTCTCTCTGCCCCTGCATGTGTGTTGAACCATTCTTGTGATGAGGATTTTTTTTTTCTGATTTCCAAATAGTGCTGACATTTGTGACCACTGCCTCTTGTCCTTTCACGGCCCACCTCTGAATGGAGCCTGTATTTGTCTTCACTGTAACTCCTCTATACATTTTGGGAGACAGCAGTTACACCTTAGCCTTCTATTCTGGCTAAACAAGTCCCTGACTTTTAGTTTCTCCACATATCTCATAATCATTTTAGTGGACCTCTGTTGGACCTTCTCCAGCTTTTCAATACCTTACTTCTAGTGGAACAGTCCTGCAGATGCAGTCTCCCTGCTGTTGAATGGAGTGAAATCACCACTGCGCTCAGCCTTCTGGCTGTGCTATTGCTAGTGAGGTCCAGTATGCATTTAGTTTTCATTGCTGCAAGGGTACAGTGCTGACCCATCTGCAACTTGTTTCCCAGCAGAAACGCACAGGAGAGAAGAAAACCCTACTGCCATCCTCCTTGCCTCTCCTTACAAAATGGTCTGTTCATCACAGTGCTCCAGCAATGTGAGTTTTCGCCATAGCTCTGTAATTCCAATGTCACAGTTGTTGTACCTGCACATAGGTGTCTCATTCCTCCTGTTTGTTTCTTATGCTGGGTGTTTTCAGATATAGGTACTTGAGGTGCACTTCAGTCTCTCTGAGAGTCAGGCTTCATCCTATGCTGCCCAGTACTTTGCTTGCTCTCTCTCATACAGGCTCTCTTGCTTACCCCAGGCTGTTGCTCTCCATACCCCAGAAAACCGAGTTCAAAGCCCTCCGTGCCAGGTTTGCAAGTGTCTTGGCAAAAACACTCTTGTCTTTCCTTGCTCTTTGAAATGGATTGAGTTGTCACAGACTCTCAGTTGTTTAGGGAAGACTTTTCCCCTGTCTTTTTTCTTTTTTTCTTTTTTTTTTTTTTTTAATTAATCCTCTGTAAAATGCATATGTAATTCCAGACAGTAGGGCTGAAGTACAGTCATTAATGAATAATGAAGAACTGAGGACTGACCTGCAGGAGACCTCCAAATTGAATATTTTCTCTTCAGATTTAGCATGATTAAGCAAATTGGTTTTGTGTCCAATCACTAGCTTTACTAGAGAATTATTTTCCTTGCTGTTCTGTCCAAACCCACAGAGACTAATTTAGATAGCATTAATTAGTAATTTCCCAGATCAAAGCCCTTAATAAAATCAATAAGGATAGCCACTGTGCAGTGTGCTGATTATCATTCATAGACATAAAATATTATTTGTCATGTCTACCTTGATAATGACATCAGAGGAAAACGAAGACCAACAAGGAGCAATGCCCTGATCATTTAATATGTTGATAATGCAAACTGTTTCCCTAAATTATTTGCTTGCTGAGGCATGGGAGTTCTCCTTGCTGTGGGCTTCCTTTAACTCAAGATTTATTGGTAGCCTAAACATATATAAATTACTATCAACAACCTAGGTGATTATTTTTGTAAAAGTTGCAATTCCTGTGGAGATATTTCAGGAGTGAGTTTATTATTTGGTTGTGGAGAAAGGGGAGGGAGTGGAAAGGCTTAGCAAGAAATGGTCATTTATCTTGGGAGTGAGTGGTGTGAAAAGTGACCCAATGGAAGGAGCAGCTGTATAGCTACATGATTTTCCTATATCAACACTTAATCTTGATTTTTTTTTTCCTTCCTCAAAGGGAAAAGTTTGGTCTGAAGGCTGTTGGTTCACTAGTAATGACGCATCTTGCTATAAATAGCAACTAGTTAATGCAATGAATCCAACTCTCTCAACCTTTTAGCGGGAAGTAACAAGGTCATAGGGAAGGAGGCAAAAAGATCTTTTGTACAAAACAGGTGAAAGTAAATGCTGCTGGGGAACATTTTGTACTCGGGACTGATTATATGTGACATTTTGGCTGAGGGTTTATGGTAGTGAGACCAGTTGTCCCCTTTCTTACTTAACCTGCCTTCATGATCAGTGAAGGTGCAAGGAAAGGACAATATGACCCATGTAATTCTGGATCCTCTGATGTAAGGTGCTGGGAAAGGTGTGGGTAGAAAACAGGCAAGTCCCTTGTCCTGTTCCCTCTGGCTGATGAGGACGAAGGTCTGTTAGTTGGAAATATATGTACACATGTACAAAATGGATCCCTCTAACAGCTGGATGCAGGCCCAGTCTATCCAGTAGCTGCCCGTGGATCCTGGTCTCTCCAGCTGTGTCCCTCACAGACACAGACACAGACACAGACACAGACACAGACACAGACACAGACACAGACACAGACACAGACACAGACACACAAATGGGCCTCCCAGTAAATCCCAAGGCCCTGTGGCAGATGATTTGATAGTGCTCAGACCTTCCTTTGCGCACTTGTGCTTATTCCAGTTGCTGGCATAGAGGACATGTGGACTGCTTCTCCAGCTGCTGCAGTGCAAGCCCTGTACACACACATGCACACAGAACAGAGAGTCCTTCACCCAGGAAAATAGTTAGAAAAGGAGATAACCAGAGGCCAGACTAGACTGCGCTGATCAGGTGCAGAATAGGGCCTGATGAGCAAACTGTTTGCATGTGACCTGCTCTTTCTATCCCCTTAGACCTCTTTTCCCACACTTATTCCTTCACAAAGCACCTTTCCCTGCCTTATGGTGTTCCTCACCTAAACACACTATAACAAGCCATGTGCAACCCAAAAATGTTCTTCTCTTGCATCCCATAATGTGTCCTATACCCATAAGCAGTGACTCCGTTGAGTCTGTAAGGTGTCCTGGAGATCTTCTACCATTGACCCATCATGTGGGTGACCCCACAACCCATGGGACAAGTGGTCTTCTGGGACAGCTTGGGGGGGGGGGGGCTGGGGCAGGTGCTCCTGTCTCTGACTGGGATGTTGTGGCTGCTCCCCTATTTGTTCCTTGGGGATGAGGGGTCAGGGGATGGGATAATAAATGGGGTGATGGCTCCTGTGATGGGCCTAGGAGTAGCTGGATCAAGGTACTCTTTGAATTTCCCTATCTGTAATTATGCCTCTGCTCTCTTTTGTGTGAGCAGAGACGAGCTTTTTGTCACATAGCATTTTAACTTTTTTCTAGATCCAGCATCATCCATAATTGCTAGCTCCTAGACATTGCTTTCCACCTGCGGATCTCAAAGCACAGCTAGCAAATGCCTAAGCCCAGAAGCCAAGGGAAGGAAGGAGGGTAACCCACTCATGACATGACTCCTTCCTTAGATCCCAGCTCAGGAAGCCCACTCACACGTTGCATCATCCAGTTATTTATTGCTTCATTATCTAGTCTCACATTTATGAACTTGTCAGTGAAATTCCGTGTTTCTTTGGCAAACCTGCACCAGTGGAAGAAAGTGTTTTTTTCTGCTTTGTTTTTCTTTGTTTATGGATTCTACATTGGGAATGGGGTGGGGAGAGGGGGAATCAACAGCCCTGTGATGACAGCTGCTTGCAACATGCTTGTCGTGTAGCTTCCCATCAGAAATCTGACAGCTTTAGTTATTGTGATGGAGAAATAATGAGGTGAGAAAAAAGTTGTCAAAACCAGATTTGTATTCTTCTTCTTCCAAGGAAGTAATTTACTTTTTTTTCTGCTCTGTGGCTCCTAGAGCCAAGGAGGTGTCTGTAAGGATCCCACTTACAGACAAAACTCTGTATTTGCCTAAACCAAGGCAATTACAAAAACAAAATGGAAGAAAATATAATTTATCAACAACAATGCCTATTATTTATGGTATGTTTCATTTAATTAAATGTGGGTGTTAACAGCATTTAGGCTATAGGTGGCTATAGGTGAGCAAGTCACCATGGATTTGTAGTGATAACCCCCTTTATAGTTAATGGGGAAACAGATTACAGTGTTAGTGTATTTTAACATTAATTCACCTCATCCTAAACAAACTCCTACCTTTGGCCAGGTGAATTTTCCCCTAAATACATTGACTGTATTAGTCAGCACAGATATATGGTGCCATCTGAGATACCCGCAGACCTTCCATTGGAAACTGGCAGATATGACACAGGATCTCTTCTGCACCAATAACTGGATCCAGGAGGGATACCTTAGTGAGTCACAAATGGCAGTAAAAATCTGTTTATGCAACTGGAACACACACAAGGTCACCATTGACTACTGTAGAAACCTGGGAAACTGCCTTGCATATATATTTTTCTTTAGCTATCCAGGCTGGTACTACAAGGACAGAAGTCTCAGGACC
Organism: Falco punctatus; assembly: GCF_963210335.1. NCBI lineage: Eukaryota > Metazoa > Chordata > Aves > Falconiformes > Falconidae > Falco > Falco punctatus. The sequence continues at coordinate 87,096,374 of NC_137582.1, read as the reverse complement.
TGGACGTTCCCTATGGATGTCTTTTATACCCCAGACATTCACAGGAAAAACCTTAGAGTATCTCACATAGCACTAGGTCACCTTTCCTGAGATAACTGAATCTCCCTTAGCCAATACGGGGATGTGGTTTGGAGAACATTTCAGATCACCTGAGGCAGACAGCAAGGGTGGGATTTAGTGACCAAAAACTAGTGGGCTAGAGCCAATTCAGAGACCTTAGGTATCTGAGCCATTCCCCTTCACCTGACAAATATGACCAGAGTTTTTGGAGGTCCATGCCATTCTGGAGCCTCAGCTGAAGGTTGGGCAGTGTAACATGGGACACCTCAAGTCAGACTAAAAGCACATGTTTAGACACATTAATTATGTCCCCAGTGATTTTTCAGATTATTAATTTTCTAGGTGCAATGGACTGTACTGGCTGATCAGTTCTCCACTAACTACAACACAAGTTTATGCACTGATGCATATATGCATATGCTTCTGTATGTCTACACACCTAAGTTTAATCTATGTGATACAGAGCTGGATCTAACCCCTGAAAATTATTTGTTGTAGTTGACTGGATCAGCATAGTTGCCTACACTTAATATAGCTAAAGAATAGTGAAACATTATAAAGTTTCATTACTAGGTTTTTAGACATATTCACCTTAGTAAAAGAGTCCTTTTATAAATCTGGTTATTTAAATGTCGTGACTCTGAGATTCCCCCTTGAGGAGATGGAAATGTAATGTTAGAGAAATAAGTCGACACGTTAAATGGTGCTTGGATCTTGAGCCACCCTCCAGTGGATCATTTATTGCTCCATGAAGTGATGTTGCTAAAGGTAGTTAGATGCACATTTTGCAAGAAGTTCCAACACTTTTTTAGCATTTGCAACACTGGACAATGCAAGACAGGCACAGTTTTTGTTTGGATCCTCTCAATTTGGCATGCTACATATGAAATGAAGATACACTTTTCATTTACAAATGAAGTGCAGACAGCTTTGAACATGCAAGTTTCCTACATATGTGCTGAACTATTGCACAGGCATGACTAGCAGGACCTTGTGCTTCCTTATGCTACACACACAAACCTGAGAGTGGCACTTGGACTCTTAAACATTCCCTGATGCAGTATTTATGCTCGTAAGACAAGCTGATTGTCACCAGCCTACAAACCTTATACACAGCCAAGGGATCATGGCTGGTGGAAAGAATAAAATTGTTTCCTATTCTCCACCAGCATGATGAATTGTAACTGTATCTTCAGTTTCCTCTTCTTTTTGTTCCAGGACCTCTGAATAGATTTGGCTGAAATGAAACTCCACTCTTTTCTCCACCACTTCTTCAAATATAATGTTTCAAAACAACCTAGGACACAGAAAATCAGTAGGTCACTCAGAATTCCCCTATACAGTATTGCTCTTGCCATCTTAATGTGTTACCTTTTGAAATAATAAAATGTTGATTGCCTTGCATGGGTGATAATGCATATATGAAAACTTCAGGTCATATCTTGTTTTGTCATACAGAATACACTTCTTTTCTTTCTTGTCATAGTTCTTGTCCCCTATAAGAATTACATGCTTGACCCAAATTACAAATCAGAGCATCTGCCTTGAACCAGCTGAGTATTCACACATAACACAAATTCATCCCTAAGGCCAGGCTGGAGCATGTCAGCACCTGATTCTCTCCAACTTACGGATTCTTTCCAACTTCTCTCCACTAACTGCACTTGGATTCAAGCCCACATGTATTTGAGGAAATTAGTACTAATACTCTGACTGAGATTATTGACACAATGAGTTATGTGGTGTCACACAATATGTGATCTTGTCTGTGTGATGAACTATGCTTATCAACAACATACAACCATCACCCACATGTCATCAGACAGTGCCTGTCAGCTTCTTTCCAGCTAAGGGCTGGATGCGAACTGATGACATGCTTGGGTCTTGCTACCTATTCCTTGAAAAGCCACTTTTATGGACAATTGGTGGGACTGCTAGTGACATTTCTATTTCTAATTTTCTCTTTTGCTCCTCCCCAGCTTTACTTAGCTGCAGTTTTGGAAGATGTTGAATGAGCACAGGAATGAGACATACCCTTATGTTCCAGCACCCTGCCTAATCACCCAGCAGCATAGCTTTAAGTGATATTACACTGTAATTACATTAGCAGCAGTATTGGATGCTTATTATCATGCCTTAATTGTGCAATAATTTTGATCAATATGTAATTTCCTTGGTGCTGACTGTTGTGATTGCAAAACAAAAACACGGTTTAGGAGCTGTTGCATGTACATCTGCTTAGTGATTCCTTCAGTGCATTTGGTTGGGCACACACATATGTGTTTGTGTGCGTGAGAGAGCCAGACAGAGCGTGAGCAGTCAGGGCAGCTGCCTGCCAAAATGTTCTCTGCTTGCAGCTGGAGATGACTGACAATGGAGCCCTGGCTAATCTTGCTGCAGTAGTTTAAGAAGTCTCCTCTGTCAATCATCCGCTCATGATCAAATCTATCACCTCGATGGCAGTCAGAGGATGGATGCCTGTGTTTAAGGTGAAACCTGGCATTTTTGCTTTGCTGTCTGCTCATGACTGGCTGCAGCTTAGCAGATGGACTTTGGACCCAGGGTTGTGTGTCAAACGCATGTTCCTTGCTGTAAGCCCTGCTATGGGTGCAGCACGGCAAAGTAAGGTGGTGCCAAGCTGTTGCTGGAAGAGCTGGCACAGCTTATTTGTTAGTGTCTGTGGTCTCCCCAGGGAAAGCACTGCGTCCATTTGCTATGCTTACATCCAGGCAAAACCACTGAGAAGCAAAGGGAGGAATAGGTGGTAATGAAGGATAAATGAGGGTGAACACCAAAATAGCATAGACATAGGACGCTGACCTGGAAGGAGGAGAGAGCCGAGCACGAAAATCAGTTGAGATCAGTTTACAGTCTTTCAAAGGTGACACACCAGGTGGGTGCACTAATTCTCACCTGTTGCAGCTTCTCTACAGAAAGTCAGTGGTATCTGCTCAATTCAGTGGCAACAGAATGTAAATGTAACTTTAAAAATGCCCTTTTTCTCAGAAGAGCACCTCACTAGGGCTCAGGATGATGTTTGAAAAAGAAGTACCATCTCTTGATTAAAACATCCCAATTCCCCTTGAACTGAAGAGCCATCACTGTTTTCTCAATCTACTTATTAGAGTTGAGAGAAATTCAGAATATTCTTTGTATGATAAATGCTGCTGTTTTCACGCAAATCATCATTCCAGACTGGAATGGATGTTTACAATGAAAGTATAAAACTCCAAAAGGGAGAAAGAAAGTTTTGAAAATGTATGGCATTTTTTTTTTTCAATTTCAACTTTGCAACGTGATAAATTATATCCTTACGTGTGATGTATTATAATGAGCAGCACACATTTCAAAATGAGAAGTAATTACAAAACAAAAACAAACAAATCCTGCAAAGAGCTGTTAAAGCTGAAAATCTCCCAGCACAGTGTTTTCAAACAGCTGTACTGCTAAATTGCCTGTTCCCTTGATATCAAAGAACAGACAGAAAACTCCTGCTAGAGAGTTCAACCAGTAAAGCCTCAGGTAATGTGCAACCACCAGAGAAAAAGTGGGAGACATAGCTGTAGAAAACAGGGCAGGCTGTTCAAACACATGGACTTGGGTGCAGGTGTGTAGGGGTTACTTGAAAAATGACATCCAGCACAACAAATAGATTCATGAAGGAAACCCTTTTAGAAAGGGTATGAGTGATATGCAACAAAAGAGAAAAATAATAACTGACATTATCTTCTTAATCCATGAAACAGATCTTTTCTAGCTCTGTATTTACAATGATTGCTTCCTTACTGGAGAAACTTGATCTTCAAATTTCAGATGTAGATGTGCCCCATCATAACATAGGATAAGCCTCATGTTGGATTCCCTGTTGCAATGACCCCACCTACTATAGGGCAAACATCTGAACATCTTCCCTCACTCCACAGTACCCGACGGATACTGCACACCACCTTTGCTTGTGCCATGATGGTTTGTTCCTGTGTCCATGCCCTAGAAAATACCAACAACTGTGTGAACAAGTTTGGTGGAGAACACTGAACCAGATAACTGAGGGAGAATTAATAATGCTAACACCTAGAGCAAAATTTCATTGTTGGCAAAGGCACCTGAGCTGGAATAGCTTACATCAAAAACTAAGAGAAGAAAATAAAATCTTTCATCTCTATTGTTTTCCTTGGCAGGACCTTAGTTTTCAGCATGGGCTAACGTGATGGGGAATCAATGTAATGACTTCCTGGAAGATAATTTTCTTTACAACAACTACAACAAAAAAGAGGAATGTACAAAGAATGAAGGCAAAATTTAGCACAAAGACTGATTCATATAGTGCACAGGTTGTATTCTTTTATCTCTTCCCTGAAATCCTGACCCCTTTCAGCTCTTGCAATTCTGTCTTCTCACAGCTCTCTTAGTAATTTTCCGGTTCACCTTTGATGGGCTCATCATCTGTCCTTCAGGGGCTCTCCCAAATCTCTAAGTGGGTTCACAGGATTCATCCTTCTGCTCTTTCCCTGGGCATCGGCACACCCAGTCACAGGATGCCCTTTTTTAAAAAAAATTGGTTGACACTAATGACCCAAAAAATCATCCCCAGTATTCTGGGTCTGTATCAACACCACACTGTTTCACAGCTCAGCCCATCTTGACATTTCCTTTTCCATTTCCAGCAAGGACATTAACATCAATAACACTTCTTAGTTCTTTTTTCCCCCCACTGAGATGTTAAGAATCCCTTCTACTACTGACAAAAACAACGTTATAATTATCCAAGCCAACAAATCCATTATTCGAGTTCAGATTAATTTTCTAATAAAACAAAAAATAGCAAACCCTCATTAATATTTCCTTTGTTGTACTTTCACGATGAGTCTTTCTTCTCTTTCTTCTGTGCCTTTCTTTTGTTTTGTTTTGTTTTGTTTTGTTTTTTCACACCTAGCAAAATCTTGCTCATTACAAACAGATCTCAGTGGAAAAAAATATATTATTTAGAAAATGCACATTTTTCTTAGCTTTTTGTGGGAAATCAGAATTCCAGTATAAAAGTGATCGAGTGGATCACTGTTTCTTTTCATTTTGCTAAGTAAGTTGAAGGAATTAATCTGAGCTATCACTTACTTAGGATTTCTATGTATTTTTTTATGTAATTGTAATGCTATATTTATATATTGTTATAAGAGCAATGTACATTTACATTATGACAGTAACAAAAGGGTTCACTTCTTTCTTGTCCACATGGAAGGAAAAATGATCTGCCATCATCTCCTGATAAGTTTTCTTATTTCCAAGGCACTCTTCTCCTGCTCTTATGATTTTGTCCATACTGTTAGTACTTTGCCTGCACATTCTGATGCCCATCCAGGACAGATGGCAAGGTCTTGGAGTTCTTTATGGTATGAAGATTCAGTTTTATGACCTCATTAAATTACAGTCTTTTCTTTGACCTAAGTTTCTGATACTTTGTCCTCTCAGCTTTCCTTAGACCCTCTGCCTACAATATCTTTATGGCTCATTGCTCTGATTTTCTAACCCTTTTAATGGGGGTTATGAAGGACTTCTACATCGAATCAGTTTTCCTCATTATGTCTAAGGAAATTAGAGCTTAGGTCTTTTTTTTTTTAACTTAGCTGTTTTATTAAGTCATTGTCACAGGAGATGCAACGTGTCTCCTGATCGTCTTCCCACTATCTCTGTCTCTGTTTCACCTTCACTTTTTCTTTTTCTCCAGCCATTATGCATAAGATCCTCACTCCAACGCTGGCAAAAATCTCCAAGGCTACTTTAAAAGTCCCTTAAATCTCATATTTTTGCCTTTAGGCAGTTACTAGGACATGGATTAATAATAAAAATCTCAAATACACCAAGCAAATAAAAGCACATGACTGGGATCACATTTTAAAGTAATGTTTAATTATGTGATCACATAAACCCCCAGATTCATACTTTATTTTGTGCACAGAACACAGTGATAATTTAAAAAGAAGACAGCCAATATGTTGGTTTGTTTTCCTGTTCAGGGACTGGCAGCAAGTTTATCCTTGAACCTTACTCAACCCTGTTCTAAAGATAAAACTAAAAATACCAGCTTAGGCTCTTCTCTTCTGCTTAATACTGTGTCTTCTGAGAGTTTTGCAAATTTTTAGGAGCTAATAATCAAAATGTTACTATTTTGGGGATCATGCTAATTTAAGCGAGAAATATCTGATGCAGAAAATTAAAGTCAAATATTTCCTCTAATTTTTGGGTGCTGAATTCCAGTTGCTCTGTTGTGATAATAACTGCAGCTGAGAACCCAAAGTAATAAGATTCCCAGCACAGTCTTGTAGTCCAGTGATAAAAGAGTTGGTTCCTTTCTGATTTGTAGGAGCCATGTAGAGAGGTGGCCCCAGAACCAAAGGTTAAGGATAGGGATGTGTCTCTTCCAGTGAAGATGTCTTCTGGATGCTGGAAGCTTTCTGATATGCAGAACATAGGAGGTTATATCCATGAATCTCACATACATTGGGAAGGATTTACTATACTGTAAGTGAAAAATCACCAGCACCTTGGCACTTGCTTTTTGCCATGTCAAACTATGGTCAAGACCTTGAAATTTAGGGAAGGTGAACTTTACTCATTGTGTACTGAGCAACTGAGTAGCATTTGGAAGAAATACTCCTTTCTGCCCTCTGTAAGAGTCCTTCTGTCTTAGTTGGTTTATTGATCCCATATGGGTGATGAATACATCTCCTGAAGCATGTTTTCTAACATCCCTGAGGGTTCCAATCCAGTAAGTGGTGCAGAATCAATTCGCACTGGACAGGATTTAAATGGCTTGAAAGTGATTTAGGATCCAAGTGCCATGAAGAAGTTGACAGATAAGCTGTGCAGTCCCTACGTTGTCAGATTTCAACTGGATTGGAGAAAGCTGTGAGCAACTGGGTCTGACCTCACAGCTGACCCTGTTTTGAATAGAGTGTTAGGCTACACATTTTAATTCTTTGTAGTTTGTAGGGAAACATAAATTTTTGCAGACCATTGGAACACAGAAGCTTGCCTTCTACTTGGAACCAGCCTTGTAAGAAACTATTTCTCTTCATTGACTACAGAAGTAGCCAAGGCTAAACCAACCATTGTGACTATGACCCTCATCCTTCTACCCAGCTGAATATAGATTTGAGATTAGACTTTTTCTTCCTTTAGCTGCTGTGTCAGTATTTTGGTGCTGGTATTCAGAAAGTGCTAAGGAAATCCTCTTTCCCCAGCAGTCCCCAAATAAGGAGCATCATTGTATTTTTGGAATTAGCTTTCTTCACGGAAAGGTAGAAGCAGCTACCAGCCTTATATTCCTGGGGAAAAGAGCTGGGATACTATTTTTGGATTTGCATTCTCCTGTCTTCAATAGATCCTAATGGATTATACACAAAACTTGGACCCAGACACATAATTTCTTCATTCATTTACACATCTAGAGCTCCACATTTTCTTTTTCCAAATCACAATTTGAAGAATATGGAGGAAGTCCCAGAGAAAAGCTTTCTTTTATGCCCTTCATCTGCTTTTTTCTGGAGAAGGCCCCCACTAATTTGTCTCCCCAGTTGGCAACTCCAGAGGAAATTTTTGTAAACTTCAATGCCATTCTGCAACCCTTCAAGAAACGCTGAATGACTCTGTACAGTTCCAGTCCTTCGTTATCATGAGTGTAACGGCTCTGCTGTGGTTAATTGCAGTAACTGTTGAAAATAGACAATTTGCAGCTTCTTGAGAGAACAATAGAAGGAATGAAAAGACTAATGACAACAGCCAAGATTTGTGGCCTGGGGAAAGGAGGGCAACATCATTTTCCCATATTCAAAGTTGTACAACATGAATCCAATTTTCTTCCTTTCATCATCAGCAAATAATTCGGATGTTTCCCATCCCTTAATTGTGCCTTTGTTTCTGTGATGATGGGAAATCATTACCGTGATGATCTGTTGGCTAAATTTTCCCCACATCTGCAGAGCATTTCACCAAGTGGGCCATTTGCCCATTTGCAGGCTAATGAACAAGAGGAATTTTGGATTCTTGAGATGGAGGCTATACCAGGAGGCTGGGAAACATCACATTTCAGAAAGAAGCCTGGCTTGGGCTAGGAGAAACATTTTATAGATCCTGCTGGAATCTGGTTGAATTATGACAGATGCAGTCTTCCATTGTAAATTTTAGTGAAAAGATCACATCCTTTCATGACCATGAGACCAATTTCTTCCAGTTTTCACAACAGGCCATTGTACTGTTCCCTGTCTGACACAAAAGCCATGAGGATTTTACTTAGCTGTCACTCTTAAGGCTGAGAGCCACCCTCAGAAAATCTTTCAACAACCAGCACAGCAACATAGTGTCTCAACAGCATCTGCCCTGGTAGCAATAAAAACAACAGACCTCTCCATGCTTAGTTTCATTCACCAAGGCTTTCACACATAATAGCCTTTCTTTTCTCTACTCTGGGACAAAAAGAGCTGTCTCAAGGTCAAATTTTGGTGAGCTGAACCCTGCAGCTTTTTGTTTCCTATCCTCAGAACTGCTGGAGAGCCTCAGGAGCATATAGGATGCCAAAAAAGGAACAAAACTTAGGAAATCTGTGGCTAGACTGGTCTTTAAGGTGTTGAAGCCATTCACATCCACCTGCCTGAGACTGCAGGAAGGGCAACATGGGACTACCCTAAGGTGCTGGCCAGACAGAGAGCAGGGTGAAGGTTTGCAGACTGGTTGATGGGTTGAACAGGTCTTCACTGTGGTATGGAAATGTGCTTATGGAGGTACAGTGCACTCAGGCAAAGCCAAGCCCCTGACAGCTCTCTGATCCTTTCCATGCCAATGTGGAGATTACACTCAGTCACAGCTTCTTTCACAATTTATGAACAAAGCAACACCTTTGAATATGTGGTATGGTTACTGGCCAAGTTAGAGCTTCAACAAGAAAGTGTCTTTCAATCTTATGCTCTTATCTATCCATAAGCACTTCCATATTGCAATCCATATTGTGGGTTGCAAATAAGTCACTAAGAAGGTGTGCATCATTATGTTGAATGGGAGGGACTGGATCATTCTCTGGACCAGAGAGATATAGGGATATAGAAACACAAGGTCCTCTCTGAGACAGCTTAATGCAGACAGAGTTTGGTCCCACTTTTAAATATTTTCTAAACCTGAATCAAAATCTGTCATTGTTAAAAAGCAAGGAAATAAACAGGCCCTCTGTGCATGGTATTGTTCCATGTTCTTTTTTGGGTGACAGGTGGTTTTGAAGTCATAATAACGTGAATTGAGAGTTCAAAGTGGCCAACGTTTTAAAGCATGGTCTCCATCTCTGCATACCTTTCATTTGTTCTCTAGCCCTGGGATATAAAGGGGTATTATTTGCAAGAAGCCGCTATGCCAGCCTACTGCATGTGGCTTTGCAGCTTGGGTTACACATACTGATCTTATGTTCTGATATTCTCTACAGGATATTGCAAATATTTCCTTCTAGGTTTTTAATATACTAGGATATCTTGTATATGATTTCTCTCCTCCCCTCCCCCCCACTCCCGTTCCCCCCCTTCACAGACCTTGGGTATGTGTTCTTTCATCTCAGAAGCTTGGACTGACATTTCAGCCAGGAGGGAAAAGTCACAGGAAGTCATTCATTTCACAAGAGAGAAAACTAATTTCCTACTGTTTTAAATTTGTGAGACTGTTTTCAAGAAATATCCCAACTGACCTCCAGTATTTCAGGCAGCAACAATTGCTTTCAGGCATGTCTGATCTTAGATTTGCATCTTCATCAGGATTTGAACCCAGATGCTTCTCTACTGAATCACTGCCATGCAACAAAGAGAGCTACTTTGCTCATGTAGCTAACAGGCTGTTATCCTGTAGCAGATTGATCACTGGAAGTAAACATGCTATTCACTCTGATCATCTGCAATCTAAATACATCAATCATGTTAAATCTGAGTGTTTTCCTTTCAATTCAGAAATGACAACATTAAGTTCCTAGTTAGCAATCTTTATAACAGAAAAGCAGAGCTAGATTTCAAGTTTAAATTAAATATCCAAGACATTTTTTTCACTATAAAAAAGGCCCCCTTAAAAAAAATTGAATGTGTTTTCCTGTGTTTAGCAAAAAATTAATAGCTGAGTACATGAAATATCGTAACATACAGAAATGTGAATTTGATGGTATGTTTTGTTTCTGCCTGGTAGCTCTTTAGCAGTAATGGAACACTTTAAGCATACAGATTTTTGATGCAGCAATGACCGTTTTGGAGTGTTTTATTATAACACCACTAGTAGCATGAAAAAACATGATCATATCTCTTGCTTTGTAAGGCTTGATGAATCTTCTTACCTCTCATCAGCCCTATGTGTGGCTGATGGGGACTTAATTAAAGGCTTAACTGGGTGATGGGATGAATTTCAGATGCATATCCAATGTGCTCCACAGAACAACTCTTTTATTCCACCTTTTTCAGGATGCCAGGTAATACCATCACAACTGTCATTGCACATAGTGCGCACGCTGCCTAACAATATCAGATTGACTCAGGATGTCTGGAGATGGTTCTGTCCCAGAAAATCTGTCTCAAATGAAGCTCTTCAGCTTACATTTTTTCTGTGGAAAAGCATGAACAAGTTTAGACTTCTTTTTAACTGCTTGAAAAGAGGTGACTGGAAAGTATGTAATTAATGGGAGATGTCACAGAAGTTTATAAAGTTGTGAATGATGGAAAGAGTATTTACTGTCTTCACTCATCGCAAGAATTAAGGATTGACCAGTGAAACAATGAGACCAAGCAAAGAGACACAATTTCTTAGGCAGCACTCACGTGACATACGCATCTCTTTTGCGTAGAATACAGTAAGGTACAAAAAGCCCTTGTAAAGGAATGAACAGACTCAGAACAGATAAATCTGTGACTGGCTGCTAAACATGGAAATCTCCATGTGCCTTGTGCATGCACTAGTCACCTGCCAGAAGGTGGGAGGAAGAATTACTCTGTTATTTGCCTGTTTACTATACACTTCATCAAAACAGCCATTCCTGTCTTTTGTTGGAGAAAGTATGCTGCCTAGCTAGACCATTGGTCCATGAAATACTTGTATTTTCTAACATAACTCATATTGCCCCATGTAAGGTTCTCATCCTGCCAGGGGCAAAGCACTCTCAGCTTCTGACAGAGGTCTTCAGCAGCCACTGACGGGAAGCATAGGACATCCACCACCGCTGAGCCATTAAACTGTTACGCTGCGAGGGGTAGGGATGAGGAAGCCAAAACTTTCATTTCCATGACTACAAACCACATGAAAAATATCCCATTGCATAAAAAAGTGGGAAAGAAATGAGGCTGAGGAAAATGAAACCCTAGTTCCTCAGTCACTGGAAGCTAAATCATAATCATTACCATTAATCAGCAATACTTAAGAGTCTTAGTAATGAGTCATCTTGTCGGTAGCTTTAGTGGGCTGAATAGCTGAATGACAACAGATCCTAAATCTGAGCATCTCCACCTGTTCTGCAGTTGTTCCTTCCAGATTAGACAGGGCTGCATCTTCTGGCAGTGTACCTTTGCTGTGGATAAACAGCAGCATTATCCCTTCAGGGCCATCAATCCTAGATCTTTTAAGCAGCATTACATTAGTTTTAAATTAAAAAAAAAAAAAAAAAAGAAGAAAAAGACTGCAAACTAAATCATAAATGACAACGCAGACGAAATCAATGTTTGAGGATGAGCTGATTAAGTCAGAAAAGAGGCTTTGTGCGTATGTAGCCACAACTGGAAAAATGCACACACACACATGCACACACAGAAATAAATTTGAATTGTTTAAGGAATTAGAGTGTAAAGAAATGATATTTTATAGTACACCAAACTGCCAAACGTGCCATAACCCTGTGAAAACAACTTACGCTTTAATAGCTGAAAGGAATAAAACTGGCAAAAGAATAAATTCCCTGTACACTCTGACATCAGAGTGAATTTCCTATGGAAATAGTGCTGTTTTCCTCATTGACTTCAAAAAGGCCACTGAATAGGATGACTTTAAAGGTATTTGAGTTTGGTTTGGCAGGGCAGTATATCTTGGCTTGAAGAAGGCTGGACAGATTTTTCCAGTGAAAGCTTAACAACTGAGGATAATAAGCAAGCAAGAAAATGCTGTCAACTCTAGTGGAACAAGTGGGATACCTGCTGTGGAGAATTTTGGTTGGCAGGTGCCTGGGATAAAATTTACACATTTAGGAGATGGAATGGGAGTTTATTCATATCTTAGTAATCTAAGGGGCCAGCCATGCTGCTTACAGAGTTCAATCTCCTTTGCTTAATGGAAATCATGCCATAGATGCTGGATCCCAAAAGATTCACTGTGTGCACCTCCAAATGCCACAAGCCACAAAGCAGCCTCCCCAGCTCACTGTAGCAAGACAAACACAATATATTTCAATATTTTAAAAGACACAAACTTACATAAATAACAGGGTGCATAGGAAGCAAGCAGGAGAGACTGAGGACAGTGCTTTTGGAATTTAATTTTCAATAACTGGAGGTTTTTAAGGTGGAAAATGGCCAGATGCTCCTAGGATGTGGCTCCTGCCCTAAGGAAGAAGGTGACCCCTCCTTTCCATCAGGTCCTCAAAATTCAGTGTTCTTTGGTGTATGATGTGGATTTGAGGTCATAATAATATGATGAGAGGAATAAAGGACATCTACAGTCAGAACAGAATATTCTTCAAACCATTAAACGTTGACATCCCTATTAACTTGAGCTTGCCTGACAGTCAGTAGAGGGATAATTAATATAATCCCTAGAGCTATGGATGAGAGTCATGTCTTCCTAAGGTCTAACACAGGTCATAAGGTAGATGAATGAAGCCCTTAAAACACCTATTTCTGTCCGTTTACTATAGAAGAAGTCAAGGGTGACAAGCTCAGCAGTAGATTTCATATTACAGGCATCTAAACTTAGGTTAGATGAATCATACAGTAAATGCCCTAACAGTGAGGACACTCATTATTCTTACATGGAATAATTGACCACAGAAAGGGGGACAAACCTGCCCATTGCTTGATACCTTTAAGAGAGAATGGATACATTATCCTACAAGCAATAAAGCTAGACATCTACTGTACCATCTATTGTTTCCTTGATCACTGATTTTTATTACATTATCAAAGCAGGTGAGACAGTATGTTGGCATTATAGGAGCCTTACACACATTCTTCATATTTCCATCATTCTTAAACTCCCTTTGCTGACCCAATGCTGACAAGACCTGAATAAATGGCATAATACTGTGTCACTTCACACTTAGGTGAAGCAGCAGTAAAAATACATGAAGTCATGCTGGTATTTGCAACGCTTCCTTCATCATCGTGATGAGTCCTTGAACCTTTCTAGCACCCTGAAGATCTGAGTGGGGCTTATTTTGACATATTGCTATATGTGAGTGCAGGCTTCCTAAGCAATCTTGTGTGAATTATCAGTCTTCAAAGCCTTGTCTTCCTTTGCTTCACACATTCCCTGACACAGGTAGCAGAGCTGTAGGCAGAAAGAAGTGGTAGCAAAGCAGAAGGTGTTAAGTGTTGTCTTCACTAGAAATGCCTATCTTAGCCCCTTTTCAGACAAAAGATGCAGAGCCAGCACATCAGCACCTGCATGGATCTGGGGCTCTCCACCTGCACTGCCATTTATCCTCCAGTTTCATTGAGATTAAGAGCACTGCCAAGACCAAACTAAAGGCATAGAGCAGTCTTTAAGGAATTAATCAACTCTTCTTTCATCAGCCCTTTTTTCTCCTTGTCTTTCTAGCTGCAGGTATTAAGCCTTCATTCATCTGTCTATACCTGCCAGAATCATGATGCTTATGTACCGTGCAAACTTATGCATTTCTGTAGAATGACTGTATTGATACCATGAGTGGTGGCATAAAGTTTGGTTTTGAGTACATCAGGAGACCAGTCTTCTATTTTTGCATCTCACAGATGGCCACAACAGTTTAAAATGTGCCTCAGCTTCCCTATTTTACCAAAAGAAAATTCTTTCAGAAGTCCTCTGATGTTTTCAAAAGTTGTGTCAGTGCTGCTGGAGCTTCTAACCTTGCACTTATACTATGACACACATCATGTTTCAGAGTTGGGTATGGGCATTGTGTTATCTGGACAATTACATGGTGAAGACGAATTGAGACTACCCAACCAACTAATTAGTGTGATGAACTAGCTGGTAAAGACATCTTGAAGATTGCAAGGGTCCTAGTATCTCACAAAACTTTTGAAATCTGACTTTTCTACAAAGCAAATATTTTCACCTTTCTTTGGATGGGGACATTTAAGGCTGTGCCATGAACTGTAGTGCTGACCCTAACCTTGCTCCAAACATATGTGTACGTTCAAAACATGCAATGTCAAGTCCGGTAAAGGTCAGCAGGCCCAGAGGCTGTATGGATAGTCCCAGAACTGTATTAAAGTATCTCACTGCTCTCCAATGCATCTCTGGAGTACCCTGCTAACGCTATCCTTTTTTTCCCATCCCAGCTGCTCACTCACGGTTTTCTCTATGTCTTTCAGACCTTCTTCCCAATGGAGAAAAATTAATAACGGGATACAGACAGTTTGGTTGCTCTTTGATGACTCTAAGGTGATTGCTGGGTGAAAACTGCTTGGCCCTTAAAGCAGCTGTAGTGACTGCCTTAGGGTGGTACTCAAATAATCTAGCATGGCTTATCCATGGGTTCCCATTTTGATATTGGCTCAGACAGGGTTGATCTGGAGAAGCTCTGCTCTAGCCTTCATCACATGCTTCCTCGGTGTCATGTTTAAAACAAAAGGGCAATGACAGAGGAACAGTGGCTTTCCTAGAGTCCCCATTTTTAATCTCCTATTCCATCTACTTGATTTCACCCTCTTGTGCTTATTTCACTGATCTTCAGCTCCCACCTGTGCAAAGTACAATGGAAATTTCTACATTTCCTCCCATAACATCTTACAGGTTGCTTACAGATGATGCCTCAGGTTTAGAATTTGGAAGATGAATCAAAACTTGGTAAAACTGTTGTGAGAGTTATATGGTCACTTTATATACCTCAGCTGTCTTGCCTTTAAAATTTCAAATGTTACATGAAGGAAGCTAAAAAAGTACATACTGGAAATAGACGAAGATAAGTGAATACATCCTTTTCACCGTGAGGCAACTTAATCTGTAGTTTCTAGATTTTTTTATCCATAACTCTCTTAATATTTTTGGATGTTCCATAGAAATTGGGAATATTGGTTCTGAGTGTCCATGACAAGGTTTCATACTACTATCAAAAAGCACAACTGGAGTATAAACCAGGCAACTGGGCAGAACAACTGGTAAGACCCCAAGTCTTACCTGTGCCAGGGAACTCTAGCTGACTAGGAGTCTCCCAAGGATTTCTGAGAAAAACCCAAAGGCTGGCACTGGCCAGATCTATTCCCAACAGGGAAGAGATTTGAACAAGGAAAATGCTTCTTAGATCTCTGGACACAACTGCGCTGCTGACTTTGGGACCAGAGAACAGTAATGGGACCAGAGAATGGCTCCAAGGCCATTCTATCTACAAGTGTAGATACAACTCATAAGTCTAATGCTAGCTCTGCTTATGTATGGTGTCCATAAAATAACTCTCTTTTTGGTTGTCTATGGTTGTCTACAACAAGAGAGAATATGCAGTGTTTGCTTCATCAAAATTCTCCTGCATTATAGAGTCACAGATGTAGGGTGCACCTGAGTGGCCATAAAAGAAATGAGTCACCCAAAGGGTTCCTGACCCTCATGCCTTACCAGACATAAGGCCTTTCTGAGACCCTTGTAACCTTTTATCGTCTATGGACCAACATTTCTATCACGATTCCTCCATATTTTCATCAGTGTTGTAAGTCTGGCTTTACATTTCTAAAATATTTGAATGGTGCTGACTCAAGACAAAAAAAAATCCCACTGCTCTCAGCTACATACAGAACTTTTAAACTTTTTTTTTAAATTTTATTTTGAAAGAAGCAAATTCACACACACACGGTAGAACAGGGAAACAAAGTGTTACAAGTGAACCTAACCTAGCCGATAAATAAATAAGATTGGACAAATCAGATATACTCTGGAAGCAACAAAGAGTGAGAGCAGGTCTGATGTAAAATAAAACCAGAATACACAGATACAGCAATCACACCAAACAAACCTGAAAAGTACCACCAAAGTATCAGAAGGGAGAAGGTCCCTGATCAAAGCTTTATAAAAGCCAGTACTAAGATGCACCTTAGAAAGGTCTTTCCTTCTCCTTTCCTGATCTTCCAGTAGAAGACTTTTATAATCAGAAACAAATCTCAAACAGCTTTCAGATGAGTTATGTCATTGTGTGTTCCTACACTTATTAGAACTTTAGAAACTTTCTAAAGTAGGACCCAGCTGCCCTTTCTGTAAGGGCTTTTTCTGAGAAAAGTCTTTGTTCGCTGTCTGGGTGCCAGGCTGCAGAGTAATTACACCTTACAATGTAGTGAGGAAACAACTCACACTCAATCTGGCTCTCTGAGCTCACCTGCAAACCAGTTCTGTGCACACCTGTCTGCAATGAGGGGCTGCCCAAAGCCCCCCACAGCTTAAATCCTGATCTGGGAAGAAGAGAGCTCCTCAGGTGAGCGTGCAGGGGGTAAACAGCTCGGTGGGGTGTGAGCTGGCTGCAAAGGGGCTTTGCTGCGTGTAGGCATGTTCCAGGGCAGAACTTGGGTGGGTAAGGGATTGTATATAACCAGCACTTATGGATGCAGTGGGGGATCTCACTTGGGGTCCTGAGCCTTTGTATGTCATGCTTTCATTTTCCTTTTTTCCTATACAGTACCTTTGTTACATGATCCTAAACTTTTTTTTTCCTGCCGGAAAGCACTGCATGCCAAATACAGTGGCACAAAATAGGTGAATGAAGACTGAAGAAGTCGGAGAAATTTAAGGTTTCATTGTAGTAAACTTCCACAGTTATTGAAATATGCAATGGTATCTTTGTGTTAGTGAGGCTTTTTTCTTCTTGTTTTTTCTCACTCAATTTTCCTCATCATTTATTAAAAGGGTATATTTTCAGTCTTTCTTAAGAAGCTAAGACTGTTAGAATATCTTACATGTTTTGATTCAGTGTACATTACAGATCTAGGATACAGGTTCCTGGTGGAGAGCTCTGCTTGCTACAAATAATATTTCATGACAAAACAATCCTTGAAAATCAGTTATGTTAATTCTCTAACTTCTGCAGGAGAATCTGGATTTTTCTAGAGAAAATGCTTATTCAGTACATTGGGAAGAGCAGTGAACCGATTTTTTTGCTTTTACTAAAATACTGCAAGACTTGGAGTTGGATAGAAAAGAATTGTGGTATGAAGGCATGTCCTATTTTCCTCCTGCATGAAAATGTGCATTGCTCTGAGATAACAGGTTAATTCCTTTCCTGATCCCATGTTTGTCTGGAGAGCAGCAAGCAAGGAAGCTAGTGGACCTTGGCTTTGAGAACAGGCTTGCGCATTTGCCTGTGTGACTGTATTGACAGAACCAAAGAGGCTGGATAATATGATGATGCTATCTCCGAGGGTACCCAGAGAATGACAGAAGAGTGTACTCTGGTGAACAAAGCCTTACTCCAGAATTATTCAGCAATATTTGTTTGCAGTGGGGATGACAAAGAAATATAGTTTACTTTTATGTGGTGTCATGAATAGCTGTGGTCAAGATTACAGCCAGGACCAGGGCAGATCTCTGCATGTGTCCCCATGCTTCCTTACTGTGCTTAGACACACAAAAGCTAACAGAGTGTGAGCAGCACTCCAGTGAAAGAGGAGGGAAATCCTGCCTTGCTGACTCTACACAGGCAGCTATTGCCTTCTCAGTCAAATGTATGGGCTGCAAGCTGCTTTTCTCCCTGAGGTGTTCAGCGGGTAGAACAGCTCAGCTTTTAAGCTCAGGTCTGTTCCAGACCGTGACAAATTTGTGCCCTGAATCCATATTCTTTTTAATCTAAATGTCAGGTAGGAAATTAAAGCCCTGCTGAAATGGAGTGTATTACCAGCATTTTATTAGATCACAAACAATTTAATAACCAGATAGAGGGAGAAGGTCATTTTGTTGTCAGTCCAGCTTATCTCATAAATTAGGCATCAAGTTTTGCACAAAAGCCTCTCTCAGCAAATAAAATTATCTGGTTTGATGAAGGGCCTCTGTCCACAGCAAACAGATAACACTGATGAAAGAGGGAGTCCTGTAATAAAATTATTATCCAGGAATGTATGAAAGGGGATAGATTCTTTAAAAATACTTATCACACGTGTACCCTATTAACAGTAAGTAAATACCAAAGTAGCAAAGGACATTCCTTCCTGGTGAATTCATGTAAAATAGTTTCAAGGTCAGTAAACAAAAGGGATGGCAGATGAAATCTTGATTATAAATATGGTAGATCTTGGTGACTTCATTGGCTAGAAAGGGAAGAAACCTAAAATATTATCTCTTCACTAGAAATATTTATGGCCCAGAAATTACAGTCTTCTGAGTAGGAGCAGGGCAATGAGTGATGTGTACCAACATGGCATTGATTTCAATGTATCTTGCTACAAATCTGTTTCTGGGATGGGGGAAAGGAGTGACGAAGAAATGGTTTGATTAGAGTAAATTTTTTTCTGAGACTATGAAGGTCTGTTACAGTTGCTCAGATTTGTCTGCCTGCAGCTCTCTGAGGCACAGGGGTTTCTATGCCCCTGCCTGTCTCAAGCTATCTTCCTTTTTTTTAGCCTTATTAGAGTGAATTTAGACTGGTGCCTTAAGTGTCCTGCTGCAATGTGAGGGCAAGTTGTGGTGCTTTACCTCCTGAGAGATGCTGCAAGACAAATGTGGCAGCAGCAGCAGAAACTTCCTACTTGACAGCTCACTTCTGCTGCCACTGTCCAGTTGGAGAAACCACCACGGTGAGGTTAAAATAGGGCCTTTCCCTCCTATGACAGTTAGCAGCTGACCTGTATCTCTTTTAGCCTTTTCTGTCCATATTGTGACATAGATCTCTCCTCAAAGCCTAGCCATGCAAACCTTCTACCCCTGCTTCATGTGGGCCTGGGGATGCAGTGAACCAATGGCCTTCAGAAAATGAAGAACTGGAGCAAGATTCTGCAGAAAAGGAATTCTTTAAATTGCTACCACCTTCCAAAGCAGCAGTCTCTGAACTCAATGTGCAAACCAATGTTTGCTTTGGAAACCTCTCAATGAGTGTGTCTAAGAGCCTGGTCTGGTCCATGTGCGAGAGCTCTAAGCTCCCCCGACAATGCCTGTGGAACAGCCCATCTATCTCACTATTCTGCTTCACACAAAATTGTTCTAATTAATACCTACTCTGATGTGATTTTTATCTGCCCAAACTCAGGCTCTGAGAGGAAGCACCACACCTGATAATCTAAACTCTATTTTTCTTCATGCAATACAGCTGGGTCAGCCTCACCTGATACTCTTCTGTTAATGAACTGCCACTATTCCCCCTTCTCATTCTGGAGTGTATTGCTGACAAGCTCAGCCTAGTGATCACTTAAAACAGATAAGAGACACACACAGTGCAAGAATTGTTTAGAAAACAGTTGGAGGAGCTTTCCCAGTGTATGGATGCCACCAGTGTGAAACCATGCTATTTCCAACCACTTTGACTCTTTGCCTGTGCAAGTGAGAGGTATTCTTGGTAAGCTGTTTAACTTTCTAACAGTGAGACACAAACCAGCAGAATTATTATTTTTTTTTTAAATAGAGGAAGTAAGGGCAAAGAGTATTTTTTATTCTTGTCTTCATAAGGACATAAAAACTTGTTAGAAATGGGAATACTTAACTGACATCATCTGCTTTGGGTAGTGGACTTCCATTTTGTCTCCTGCATGAGAAGTCAGGAGCTGGCGCTACAGCTAGCTGTCGATTTTTAATGGGTTCCCAGTGCTAGTGACCCAATGTCATCCAATTTTTTGGCTGCTGATAGACTACAGCCTTATTCCTGGTAACGGTTACATAATGCATGGCTTGATGGGGTGCAAAATACTAGGTCATTTATTCATAGAAGATGGGAATCTCTTAATGTGGATACCATTAGCCAAGGACAGGCTTTTTATTGCCAAATGCAAAGGGATATGCATTCCCACGCCATGAAATAGTTGGCCATCTTGACAAAGAAGGAAAGCTGTGTCTCATGAGAGATTTATGGATCACTCAAGGTTAAAAATAAGAAAAGCGCTCAGCATGGTATTTCAGCTGAATATTTAATCCAATGCTTGGATTTATTTACTGTCTTTGTACAGATTATTTTAGCGTTGGTGTCAGCAAGGATGTAGACTTCAATAAGATCTCATAAACTTATTGCTGATGAAGTGTGTGGTTAACCAAAAGACTTGCAACAGGAGAGTAAAGATTAGGATAGGACATTCATGCTCTGCAGTATGAATCCATTGGTAGGTGGAGTACATAAAAACATGTGCTTTAAGGCCATCAAATGCAAAATCCTATATATGGACAGAACAAATGCAGCCCTTATGGACTGGACAGGAGACAGTACAATTTCCTTAGAAAGGCTAAAGCAGTGTGTTGGGGTTTAACTTGGCAGCCAGCTGAAAACCACAAAACCATTTGCTTACTCCCCCACAGTGGGATGGGGAAGATAATTGGAAAAAAACAGGCAAAACTCATAGGTTGAGATAAAGACAGCTTAATAGGATAGGAAAAGAAGGAAAAATAATAATAATTATTATAAAAGAATATACAAAACCAGTGACGCACAGTACAGTTTCTCACCACCCACTGACTGAGGCCCAGCCAGTCCCCAAGCAGTGGGCACTTTCTTTCAAAGTGAAGGTCTTTAAGTACCAGCTATCTTACGGCAAAGATGGTGAGAACTGACTTGATACTGGGGAGAAAACAGCAGGCACTACAGGACTATTTAAACCAGTGAAAAAAGCCACAATTTTAATGTCAGACAAGTTCAACAGAGGGATACACTTATTTTTAAAAAGTGAGGATGATTTGTTCCAGTGGTTAAACCACCACAGAAAATAATGAAATTTCCATTTCTTGTTATCTTTTAAAAACTTGAACAGCTTTCCTATGAGGTAATGCTATAGCCAAACACCCACTGTTGCTTTTCTGTAGGACAAGCTTAGTAAAAAGCTGTGCACTGTATGATATGTGAGGTCAGATTGCATTGCCAGTGTACTCCTCCTGGCATTAGAATATCTGCATACAAAAATAATTGTCTGATCCAGGGCTACAGACTCTACATCCCAAGGAGAGCAGTGGAGCAGAAGGAAACATCCCCAGAAGCTAATCCCAAGTAAAGCAATACCTATTCTTCACCATGTTATCACCTTAGCAGGAGATCATACAGTTTTATTTTCCAGCTTTTACTCCCTATTTCCTTTATTTCTTCCTTTAATATATCTATATTTTATTTTAAAATGTATTTCTTTACTGGATATAGCCATAAGGATGGTAGACATTGAGATGCATAAGAAGATGTCTAGGATATGGTCTGAGATTAAGTCAACTGAAAAGATTGTGCAAAAAAATTGGACGTGACGTGAGAAACTGGAAAACATAACATATATACTGTGTGTGAAGCTGATAGAAGTTACAAGTGGCATTGTGAAGAATGGACAAGTTTCACAGGTGGAGTTATGAAAGACAATCAAACTTCACCCCTAATTGAAGGGGAATACTGGGGATCTTTGGGGTGTTCCTAGGCCAAGAGTGCCCTGATAACCATATCAGTAATACTAAATAAGGCTGAGATTACATCAGTAATGGTATCATGACTACCAGATTTGGATGTGACTATAGCAAAACTGGGACAAAGGGAGAAAAAAATAAGTAGAGGTGAATTGCTTATCTGGGAGGGCAGAAGGGCAGTGAGAAGGAGGTGTCAGGATGAATGGGGAAGAGAAAGAATGCAGAGGAGATGAGGGTAAAGGGCTGGTTGCATGGAAGTGGTTCAATATTCCTGCTTAGCCAAGTCTACCATGTGACCAATGTCATCTGTCCTGTTGTCTGTTGAAGTCTATTTCTGATTATTTTTCCTGTGTGAATATGCATATGTGGGAGCTAGTCAATAGAGAGACCATCGGTCTAGGAGTTGGGTATTAGTGTCCTGTTTCAGATGGGATAGAGTTAATTTTCTTCTTAGTAGCCGGCGCAGTGCTGTGTTTTGGATTTGGTATAAGAACAGTGTTGATAGGACACTGATGTTTTTAGTTGTTGCTGGGTATGTTTATACTAAATCAAGGACCTTTCAGTTCCTTGGGCCCTGCCAGCCAGAGGGCTGGGGGGGCATGGGACTTTGGGAGGGGACACAGCAGGACAGGTGACCTGAACTAGCCAAAGAGGTATTCCATACCATATGGCATCATGCTGAGTGTATAAAGTGGGGAAAGAAGAAGGAAGAGGGGGGGACATCTGGCATTATGGCATTTGTCTTCTCGAGTAACTGTTACGTGTGATGGAGCCCTGCTCTCCCGGGGATGGCTGAGCACCTGCCTGCCCATGGGAAGTGGTGAATGAATTCCTTGTTTTGCTTTGATTGCGTGCACAGCTTTTGCTGTACTTATTAAATTGTTCTTATCTCAACCCTCAAATTTTACTTTCCTTTCTGATCCCTCTGGATGAGGGGGAGTGAGCGAGTGGCTGTGTGGTGCTCAGTTACCAGCTGGGGTTAGAGAAACCAGGGGTCTGAGACTGTGTTCTGTGGGGATGTTGCAAGGGGATTCAGCTGGGACACCTGAAGGTGCTGGCTTTCAGATTTCATCTGGAATGGGAAATGTAAAGGAAAAAGTCCTGTGAAAATGGGAATTCCCATATTTTGAAATCAAATGGACTGAGAGAAATTCTCATCAGTTTGGGGTGGTTCCCCCTGCCCCCTCCCCTCCCAGCTTTTCTGAGAAAGAACTCAAATAAAACCCAGCCATGGGGTCACCTACAACTAGTCATAACTGCAGATAAGCTTCAAATCAGATGCCAATATCCAAACTCTGACAGTTTTGGAGAACTATAATCCATTAAGCAATTAGGCAATTTCTCTAATTGAGATTGTGCCAAGGTCCAGTGTCTGACCCTGCATAATATTGGGGAAAATTGCATTCTGACCAGTCCCAAGAGTCATCTAATTAAAGGCTAATCACAGTAATACTGATGAAAGCTTTTTAGTATGTTCTACAACTTTTGGTAACACTTTGACTTCAACATGGTGCCAATAGTGGAGCTGGTTAATTACCAGGGCTTACTGCTGCCAATGTTTGATGGAAACGAAAGGCAGAACTTCTGCTAGATTTACGAAATACTCTTTCACTGTTATTGAAAGATAAATACAGAAAACCATACAGAAAATGCAGACAGATGGTATTTAATAAAATAGCCTTTTCAGAGATCTGAATATCCATTACTTGGAGGCAATGGTTAACAGGATAAAAAATTCAATCCGTCTCAATCTGCACTTAGGCAGAGCTATATCCCTGTCGTTATTTACCTGCTCAAATTTATCTTCTTATTTGCCTTCTTATTGATACACACATCTCTCTCTATCGTGTTTCTAAAGCACTTGGCATCCTGTAATCTGAGTGCTCAGCTTCTGGTTTTGGGATCATCCTGTACAAAGGCAGACACAGAAGCTCTGAAAGCAATGGCTGGCAGGTAAAGCTCCATGGTGCCAATGGCAATGAACCTTGCAGAGGTAGCTCTGAGAGTTTTTTAAACTTAGGATCCACAGGAAAAAGAGGGTATGAAACTTGGGTCACTGAGTTCAGTCTTTACAATGGCAGGCACAACACAGAAACAAATTCAAAACCGAGCAACCACCAGCAGAAAACTGGGAATTTGGGGTTGGAAATCTATGGGGACGCCTTGTTTTAAAATCAAAAACATGTTCTGTGAAATGTCCTCAGGCTAGCTCTCTATTTTTACCTATCTTTATTTTCTTATGATCTTATTTCTTTATTTATGGATCCATTTATTTTTTTGTCTTTTTCTGAGACATTTATCACCTCAGCAATTGTATTCTCCTTTGATATCATGACAAGAATGATGATTTCTTTAAATCACTGTCTTCCACTACAGAAAGCAACCATTTACCCCGCCACAAGTACAGCACAAGGAGGAAAGGAGTTTCTTGCTATGCCTATTTTTTTTTAAATAAGTTGTTTCACATATCAGCTGAAAAGGCTCTACTGTTCGGTGAATATGGTGAGTAGATTAAGCCATCAGGTATCTCAAAGGTGTTTTTAGCAGAAAAGGTACTATATATAGTGACATGAGGTCCATAGCTCACTGTGCCTCACCATGGCAGGCCGCAGTACTGACCTTCAAAATAACTGTTTTGTGAATCTCTGTCTCAAAAGCTAGCCAAAAGGAGGCCTAGATTCTTTATAAAAGGTTTATTGTTGTTATTATTGCCTGCTTCAGCTTTCCCCTTGAGGGTCTCTTTATCACTAAACCCAGGCAGCAGATTAATTCTCTCCTAAATGCAAAATCTGATGACATTTTTTCCATAAATCTAGACACTATCAGGGATTTACTCCAGGGCAGCAGCTCTCTCCCTGACTATACAAAGATTTCAGTTTAGAAAGGTTTCCAGCAGAAGCTGTCTCTGTCCCCCAAATCTTTCAGTTGCTGGAAGGGAGTGCCAGTGAAATGCTGTGTATGGCAGTTTTTCCACAGCTGGTTTTAGGGTGAGAAATAAGAACAGATGGAGCAGCTGTGGCAGAAATAATCTCCAGGGTGGAAAACTCATGTCTTCTTACTGTGAGCTGATAAACTAAAGCTGGTGTCTGTGTCTGATTTTTCTCTCCTATATGAGTAGAATCAAGCAGGGGACATTAAACATGCAATTTTCCAAGGAAACTACTGAAGCACAAAGCAAATAAATTAAGATAGAACAATGGATTCAGATGATGTGTTAAATATGAGTTTTAGGTAGACTCCTAGCATGTATACTCAAGAGGACTGTGTGGATTTATATGTATGTCCTCAACCAACTTCAGGCCTCAGCGTTATTGTTAGCGTTCGTCCCCATTTGTAGAAAGTGGAGCCACATAAATACTTTGAGTGTGCATGCTTTACAAGATAAAATTCTCTTGCCTTCTGAATAAATAAGATACAGTTATTCTTGATAAAAAAGATATGATGGACAAGTTTCCAGTAACTCTAATTTTTAACTATCATGGTTCCAAAAAGTAGATTCTCCTTTAGGAATTAGTTTAGCAGAGATAACAAGCACAGCTGGGGAATATCATAGTAATTGTCTGTCTCCATATGAGCAGGACCGTGTTTACAATATTGCAGTCCTTACCCAGAAGGAGTAGAGTGCCCAGGACAAGGAACTGTCCAGGCTGCCAGTCTGGAGAAGTCAGTGAACCCCTTTATAGTTTTAATATTACATTGTTTACTGTAAACTCCATTAATGCCCCATGTACTTTCATCCTACCTCATACAAAAGATGCCACACAGCTGTATTCCCTTAGAATAGCAAAACTAGCATTCTCACCATCATATAGTCATTTCCATTGATTTTTTGTTTCCCCCAGTAGAGACTGATTTCCCACTCTTCCCTGGCTTACAAGTGCTGGAAGACCTGAAAAGAGGCAGAGATGTAGCCAAGCAACAACAGCAAAAAAAAGTTTTTCTTTTTACCTGGGCTGGTGTCCCAAGAGGTCATCCCTGGGTTTGAAGGGCTGGGCTTCAATTTATTGTTGTCAACCAGCTGTGTCACAGTGAGGGGAGCTAGGCTTGTAGTGAGTAATTTCTGGTGTATATTTCATCCAGGCTAGGCAAATTTCCTTTCACAGCCAAAGTTGCTCAATATTCCAACATCACAAAAAGCTTGGTTTAAATGATCAGTACTACTGAAACAAAACTGAAGAAACACAAGAAGAAAGATTTGAGGAGGAAGTAGACTTCTGATTCTTGTTTGAGGTCAATAGCAAATAACGATGCTGCTGATGAGCCAGAATGATGGGGAACAGAAATGGGTGCTGGACATTGACTGCCAAAGCAGATTGCATTTGGTTGCTTCAAGTACTTACTACTCCTAGAACAAGGAAAACTGAACAGTTCCCAACAAGCTGCTTGGGCAATACTCTGATTTAGCAGCCAGATGGATTTATCATAAACTGTGATTGGTAATGATTTGTCTTATTAAGTAAATTGTGATGGCACAGGAGATGATTTCTACTGTAGATGAGTGGTGGAAGGGGCCCTTGGCTAGTGCACCCCTTCAAGCCCTGGATTATGCTGCCTTGCAACTAGACCAGCTGTCAAAACTCATGTTCACATGAGCCTTGATACCACTGTACATTCTGCTGAATAAAAGCTGGTAGGAAGAGGCTTTAAGCCAAGTTAGAGGTCAAAAAAAAAAAAAAAAAAAAAAAATCACAGCAATTTCAGAACTGAGAAGCAAGTGAAAGAATTAACTCCACCACAAACAAAAAAAGAGGAAAGGCCTGCAGTTATAAAGCATTTTTCTGGTTGTTGGAGGACAAATGTTTCATTCTGGATGTAATTACTGTTTTTTGAAAAGATAAAGTTAAGGAAAGTGGTTAAGGAGAAGGATTTAGTGCCACAAAAAGGAACAAAGGCAACCCTCTAAATCAAATAATTTTTACAAGCACATTGCAAAGAGCTAGAAGAAAAGATGCAGGAAGCAGATTGAGCATTGCCTAGAATATCACTGAAGGCACAACCAAAATGTCTGGGATATGCTCTTAAATGCAAGGCAATTATCATTGATTTTATGTTTCAATTATCTCAGACTCATTTGCTCCTTTATGGCTCTAAAATAAATATATTAGGTGAAAGTCCTTTGGGATTTCATGCATCTTGAGATCAACTAATGTCTTTAACAAGCCTTTCCCCTTCGGAACCACTAGCATGAGCAAAATTCAAAGACCTGAAGAGGGGAAAATTAGTTTTGTCAGAGAAACTGGTCAAAGAACATAACCCACACATTTGCAACAATCAGCAATTTGGAAATTAAATAAATTAATGGTATGTGGAAATTAAAGCCAGCAATACAGGTTCAGATTTAACCACCTTCTGCATATGCTGCAAATGACACTTTAGAAGGATTTTGATGGGCTGGTGAACAGCACTGAGGCAGTGACCGTAGAAAAGCAAGCAGCTTGCAGAGGTACTAATGGCAACACCCTGATTGATTCATCTCTGTAATTTCTGATATTGTGCTAAGGCAAACGTAGATGGTCACACTCTGGGTTGCTGAAATCAAACATGGGCCCAGCTCTTGTGTCATGTGGCCTTGCTTGTCAAAGGGGGCAACCCATCTTTGTGAACTGTGTTTAATTAGATTTTGTGATTTCCACTTGAAAAAGACCAAATGAAATAATTGTTATATAAACTGTCACTGTATAAACTCCCATATTTTTGTCAATCAAGAATTTATGGCTTTGTGACAGCCCTCAGAAAGATGGATATAGGACTTTTAATCAAATTCTGGAAAACTTTCAAGGTTTTCTTGTCACATTGTGTTTCTCTTTCATTAATTAGGTGCTTTGGGGGAAAAAGGAGACAGTGACTCTCTAAAATGCGGACTTTTCCAAACAATTAATGACATCTTGTTCCTTAGTAGGCAAAATCTTCTCGAGTTAAAAACTCCTTCAGTGGCAGGAGTTATGAGCTGCTGTCTTTGTTGGATGTCTTGAGAAGATATTACAGATTTAAACCTGCTTTTTTTTGCATTTAAAATCTGCCTGTGTACAGCAGGACACTGGCCCTAGCCTTCATAACTTGGAGTCAGGGGGTGGATGCAAGCTGCAACCTAACAGAAAGAGGGAGCACAAAAATAGTAACTACCATTGCTAGTCACAGAGGCAATAGCTATTTGGACTAACTAATCTGGGGTAGTGGGTAATCTTTTCCCATTTCAAGTACTGTTGTGATAGATGTAAATGATAGAAACAAAGCTCCTTCTCCAGATTTGTGCGTTATTCTTTGGTAATGTGTTTCTCCTGCCTTCAGAGGAAGGATGACTCCTTTGGAAGTCTGGATTTGAATTAATGATGCAAGAAATGCATCCACCTGACAAAGGACATTCAAATGGCTTGCTTTCTTAGGCTCCTTAAGAGAAAGAAAGATAAGCAAAGAGGAGAAAAGCAATTATTTCCATTCCCATGGCATACTGCTGTAAAATATCAGCCATTGCAAATGGGTTCATTGGGGCAGACATAACATACTTTGGACAAAGCCACCAGCCCTTTTTCCAAAGGAATCACATAGCACTCCATTTCCTACCACAGCTGAAATGCAAATATCTAAGGAGGAGTAGTTAATTTTTATGGTTCAAAAATAAATTAGTATGTTCCCACTGTATTTTTTATCCCACCCAAATAGATAACTGAATGGGAAATGTATATGCAGTGGGTTGCAACAAGAGGGCTTTTGGGTTGAATGCTTATTTGGAGGCCAGGCGAGTTGGGTTCCTGTCTGAGATCCACACCTTGGACCTGTGTAGTTTCTTCTTTGGCAAAGCTGCTATTCCTTGATTTCTCTTTTTGTTATCTCTCTCTTTACTGAAGTTGTGAAAGATGTACCCTGCTTAAAAATTATAAGTCATAGGTTAGGTGATTTAAAGACAGACTTCGATGTTTGTAACATGTATGATTGTTACAGCTCAGGCATGGTAATTGGATTCCAATCTTTTCCTTCCAGCATTGTCTATGTAAGTAACAAAAACCCCTCATGATTTTGTGTTCTTGGAGGAAAATTTCACAAAGTAAATAACTGCTACAATAATAATAAGTAAACAAAAAACCCCCAACAACCCTTAGATCTGACAACAGTGCACCATGCCCATTGGGGGTGGGGTGGGGGGGAAGACAAGCATTCAAATAGTCTGAGCCTTAGCTGTATAATTTCTAACAAGAAAAAATTTCCCCTTGTTTTTCACCCATCTTGTATTAAAAGGGAACTGAGTTGTATATATGTTCACATCAGCATTTTCAAAAACCTTTCTGTTGGTAAGTCTGCTTTTTAAATTTTTTGTACTCTGGTCCCCATACAACAAAGTATTTTGTGAGGCTTAAGTATGTTCTTAAAGTTAAGTGTGTCTTAAACATTAATTGTGCTCAAAGGAGGTGAAATAAGCTTGTGCTCATATGTTGTGTTGAATTGGATCTTTGACTATCCATACAAAAGTGTAAAGTATATATGTCATTTTTTACAGTGTGCACAATGATTAACAGTTGGAGAAGGGTAAGGGTAGGAGAGGGGATCTGTTATAAATTACCAGTATATAAGAAATAACTGCTTTAAAACATTGGGCTCAAAGCATTTCTCTGTTTCTTTATTTTTAAGAATCTAAAAAGGCAAAAACCTATTTAAAAAAAAGAAAGAAAAAAAAAAAGGAAAATAAAGATCTCCTTTTAGATTATTAATGTTGGTGGACTGAAAAGTTATTTCATTACCTGCACTGCAATCCAATCCATGTACTTATTTATCCGAATTTGAAAGAAGCTGACAAATTCAAGGCAATATTAGAATGCAACAACACTTAAATTAGCCTCGACAGCATTAATAACAATGATGTACCACCTGTGTCTGCTAAATGTTTTACCATTGTAGATTAAGTTAATTAAAATTAATCAGGAGCACAGTGAGGAGAACAAAACTGAGAGAAGTTTTTAAAAGATATGATGGGTTCATGTACTCAGAGTTCACCTGATGTTAGTGAACAAAACATGCATTTACATATCATGAAGCAATCCAAGACAATTAAAAGTCAGATGTTTTTTCACCTGTTTTAATAGGATATATAGAGAAACATGGACAAACTGTGCAAGAATTGGGTTGGTTCCTTCCATGCAGTATCCCCAAGGAGCTGACTGTAATACCTATCCATCCACGCGCAAAAAGATAAATATCCAGGAAAGAAAAAGCATTTGTCTGTGTCATCACCCATTTAACATCAACCCTGGATAGCAAAATAGCTTGTCTTTTCCAAACCTTTAATGGGCTATACATTTTGAGTAGGGATTTCTTTCCCATCTTTCTGTATACCTGAAATCTGCCACTAACAGATACATTTCACATGTTCTTTCTGTTTCATTGAGGCAGACGATTCCTTCTGTCCTTCCACATTAGGGTAATGGGGTTAGTAATCTCACAGCAGTTACCTGGGGCTTCATGATGGGAAGCAGAAAGATCAATGGATCTACAGGTGACTCCCAATTGACAGGAAGATGGATGTATAAGCAGAATATACCAGTTCACCACTGAGTATTTTGGGGCTTGAGTCTCTTCTGGAAATTTCACCTGTCTGAGCACTTTTTTCTAAATCTAAAGGAAGAAGGAGCAAAGTAGGCACAAGTCATATGTCATTGACAGAAGTTTGATTTGCAATGTTGGTAAAATGCCTTAGCACCTCATAGAAGACTACTTTCTGTCTTGCTAGAAGTGATTCAATTTCCCTGTCAAATATTCCAGGGACAAAGAACCATAAAGGTCATTGTATTCTTCCTTTTGCTATCAGAAGCAATTATACAATCCCATGTGGGAAGTTCTACCTAAAAAATATAAGATTTCTTTACCACCACTGTTTCCTTCCCCTCACGTTTCTTTAAACCCTGAGTGACTTTGTCCAATTTTCCAATAACCAGGAATATAGAGAACGTACAAAAGCAGACATGACAACAGAGCCCATGTATTGTGTGATGCTGACCATCTCTGTGGTGCTGAGGGGTCGAGACTGTTTATCTCACATTACCTGTGACTCATTTGATTAAGTGAGGTGGTGGACAGAAAGAGTGATAGGCAGTAGAGCACGGCAACATGGAGTAGATGTTGTGAGGTCTTGGGGAGGAGTGATTTAGGCTGGCTTAAAGAATTACTGTCAAAGGTATTGGCAAAAGTAGGTTCAATATACATTTGTAGAAGAGTGACTTAACAAAGTTTGATGGCAAGGTTCACTCTAACACTTACTACATGCATGAAACATATAACGGAAAATCAAGTTAGAATGGTTTACACGGAGACCAGAAATGCAAAGGGTAAGGGAGACCCTCCTGTTGAGTCACGAGGTTCAGAGTGGACCACCTTGCTTTCTAAACTCTTGATGAAGCTTAGCCGTGGCTAGGTCCAATCTTAGTTGCAGAATTGGTCAACAGTTTTATGTCTGAAGGAATTAAATACATGGATTTCATCACTATTAATTTAGCATGCTATCAGTCACTTAGCAAAGATCTGTTTCAAATAAGTGTCTCTCCACCTTGGATAAGGATCTCTTGGTCTCAGGTAAAGGAATCTCAAACCTTGAGAGGAGTCACAGCTGAAGGGGAGAGTCACTGGTGTGTGGTCCAGTTGCAATTTAAATTAAAAGCTTGAATTTGGCTTATCAAAAGATCTGTCATTGGTAAAAAGGTCTCTGCCTTGAGGAGCAACCTTGAGGGGCATCAGAGCTCAAGGGGAGATCACCACCATGCAGCCACACCTCCAAGCAGGGAGAGCTCAGAGAAGGGTCTCTTAGGCTGTCATATTTATGGGATAAAGCAGCTGGCTTGTAGTCAAATTGCATACAATGGGAAATGTATGCATGAGAATCCTTGTACCTACAATTTTCCTTGTTCCTTGATATATGAGTCTTGGAAAAACCACCCACCATTCATGAGTTAAACACATGGCTTGTGTTCCAAGCTCATGACCATCGATGCTCACTGGGTCACTCCGCTCCTTTGTGGATTTTCTGGAAGAGTTCTTGGCCCGCCTGTGGCTCAGGTCTTTACCTCCTTTGGAGCCTGTACTAAACTACTGCTCATTTGGTTAAGGGGGTCAAGTGCATGCATCACAGGTCTTTTCTCAGTCAACATGACAAGACATAGATCTCTGCTCCTGCATTTGGAAAGTTCCCAGCTTGAATTGAAACATTTTTTTCTGTGTCTTTTGCCAAATCAATGCAATAGAGGCACATTGTCATCACCCATTGACATCAATAAAGACAGGATTTCAGCAGTGGGAAGGCATACCATGGACCCTGCATGTTCCTCATTACCTGGGCACCACTTACTCGTTGATGTGTTTATATTCTGCCATCTGGAGACATACCTGTTGTCCTCATTTTGCATGTGGAAGTTCCTAGACTTAGCAGTTACACGACTTGACAAAAGTTAGCTAAGAAGCTGGAGAACAACCTGTGTCATTGAAACTGGATCTTTTAAATCCCTGTTATCCTGTTAAGTCAAGACACTGGTCTTAACCTAAAAATACAAGGCCAGAAAAGACTAGGAGTGACTGAAAGAGAAATTAGAATTGCAGTAACATTTTTATTGGCTTTATCCTGATACCTCTCTTTCTTCTGTTCTCATTTTTACTTCTTTGAAAAACTGCACATGAACTTTGTTTCAGTCTATTTTAAGCAGCACATGTGTGCCAGCAGCGTGGGTGCTAAAGGTCAGCAGAGAAACCTTTCAAAGCTGACATGGTGAACTCTAATGAGACCATCAGAAGCAGCTCCACTCTCTCCTGCTCATATACAACGTGCTTAGTTGAACTTGACATGTATTATCAGGCTGTAATTCATTTAGGCATTGGTCAAGGGATAACTTCCAACATTTAGAGAAATTAGTTTTCAGAAATCTGAGAAAGATATAAAATCAAAACAGCTCAGGAGGTAGGGGTATTAATGCATGTGTGCATAGAAGTGGATATTATTTAATCAGGATGGAGATGAGCAGAGATACATACCAAACGTCCTACTGGCCTGGAGGAACAACAGTATTCTTTAATCTGGAGTGATTTTTAAGGGAAAGAGAGGAAAAAACACCACTTTGTTTTTTAATAAGCCTGGTAAAAGGTGTTCTTGGAGCTTCATTCCTCAGCATGCTTTTCCACAAATAGAGTCAGATGTTGGGCTATCACTTGTTTGTGTCTGAAGAGCGATATGTTCTTGAGGTAAAAATGAAACACTGAGCAGATGCCGACTTGAAGTGATGTGTTCCTAAAAGCAGGCAAGTTTGATGCTGTCAACAGTCAAACACACATAAACAAAGGCAAAAAAGAAGGATTAAAAAGAAGAGGCAGTAATTAGGCACAATAACCTTTGACAGGGGATTAATAAACAAGATTTATTAAACAGGTATTAGTAAGCCCACACACCAAATTCACGTTTCCAATTTACAGGTGGAGAAAGTAAGACACAAATCAGTGTAACCACATGCCTCATTGGGAGAACTGATGTGTCTGCCCTCACCCCCCCTCCAATGTAGGCATGTGCTTCTGCAGAGCTTTTCTTGCTGCAGAAGGCAACTCCTCTTCTACTAAGCAATCTCCAGACTTATGGTGCCCTGGGCGTTGCAAGTCTGTGACTGATGCATGCCAGGCAGCCAGAGATAAGACATTGGGGTCCAAAAGTCAACCACAGCCCATCACAGAGGTAAACATAGGAGAGAAATGGAAAGAAAAAAGCCAACCAACCAACCAAATAACAAACAAACAAAACTAAACCAGGGAATGATTATATTCCTCTCCTTCCTGCTGGATTTTTTTTCTCATCCCCCTCCTGATGGGGTGACGCTACTTTGGAGAAAAGACCTTTCTCCTTCTTCTGTTGAGCAGTGAATGATACAGAGACAACTACTCATGGCCTAGCCACAGGTCATCAAGAACTAGGTGGTGTAAAACCAGCAAACTAAGCTGGATAGGTTACATAGTCTTCTAAGTGTGAGATTTTGAAAAAGTTAACAGGTCCCCAATGCAGTCATCAGAAATGTCATTAAAGCAGCTTGTTTGTAAAAATGTTATATTGTTATAGTCACCTAAAGGGAAAACTGGAAGGTGACATGAAGCTCTGCTGCACTTTCTTTGTGTATTTTTGCAAGATTTGCTGATACTATAATTTCAGACCAAGATGCTCTACGTGTGTGAAGGTCACCTGTCATCTTGCCTTCATGCAAACTTCTAAAGCAATTTTCTTCCAGGCACTGCTATTAGTTATTTGTAAAGATTAGCTTTCCTCCTTTTTGGAATAAGTCTTCTATTTAAAAGGTTTCTATATTTTCTTATTTTCAGAGTATAGTTTTTGATGCTGTGCCTTCAAGGACATAAAAATTTCTATGAGCTTCAGTGTTTTTTTAGAATCTATTTCTATTGTACTTCTAAAGTCTTCCATTCTTTTTCTATGTCTTAGCAGGTAAGTGAACAGAGGAAGACTGATTAACCTGAAAATTGTTTATTCATTGTATCTCACTACTGCGTTATCATTTTCTCTTTCTAGTAAATGTGTAGGTGCAGGGAAGTTTTAATTTTCTTTATTTGTACTTTTTGTTTAATTACTTTAGCATTGCTAGTGTTTTGTGTCCTTATGATGTCCTGTAATGATACCAGGGAAATTTAATTGCATTTACTTTTTGAAGGAAGATATTTATATCATTTGAAACAATTACCATCTTTACTTCAAAGAAGTAGCACCCTTTACAATGACTGCCTGATTTTCTTAAGTTCTTTCTAGATCTCCCATCATTTAGTTGTAAATTTAATTCCAGTGTGTTGGATTTTGGACTCTTCCTTAAGGAAAGAAAAAGATTAGAAATGGTAGATTAGGTTTGAAAACAAAGGTGACATTTTCTACAAGCTGATAGGAAATTATCACCAATTTCTTTTGATTTCTTTGTCAAAAGAAAAGCCTCAAAAGAAAAATGTCAACATTTTGGAGAGATGTAGGGAAAATAATAATAATATGTGAGGTAAATAAATATAAGAGGAATGCCTTGAGACCATACTTAGCTTTTCTGTGTAACAAACCATTCACTTTCATCAGTATTTGACCACTCAGAAATATTTTGGTCTTCAGTGGGTATAGGCTAAGCAGTTTTATAGCTTTCTTCACAACAGCACACAACGCACTACCAAGGACTGCACATATATCTGGTCTATCATGGTCAGTCATTCTGTACTTTTCTGTAAATTAATGTTCTGTCTCTCTACCCACAGTAATAGTCACATCACCAGTTCAGGCTCCTTGATTAAATATGACAAGCAATTATTGAAGTGCCATTACAAACACAGATAGCACATCCCAGTACATCCCCGGATAATACTGCTATGTCTCTGCAGCTTAAGCGCAGCTCAGCTTTACGGTAAGTGGAACATTACAATACAAAGCAAGTATTTATGAATATCATCAATGGATAGAGAAGTCATGCTCTGTAGTATATAGATTAAGTAATCTGCATATGATGGAAAATTGGAAGGGTGTAATAATTTCTGGATTTGAATTAGAAAAAATTTAAAATTATAGGAAAACCATTGTATTCCCATGTATTATGTTTAACACAAGCTAGAAAAAAGAAGTCAACATGTTGAAGATTTCAATGGAATGAAAAGTTCTAACAAAACTGAGAACAAAACTTCCCATCTCAGAGCCATTTGCTCTCTGCTAAGAGCTACACAGAAACTGTAGTCCTGGTCAGTCATAGTTCTTTCAAGCCTTACATCCTGGCCAAACTAGAACTCCAGGAATCATTATTTTTGATGGGCTCCCCCAAAACCTTTGTATTACATTTGAGAAGAAATTTCAACTTTCGCAATGGAAAATTTTGCAAAAGTCACTCTTTCCTTCTACAGCATTTCTATTTCAATAAAACATTTTTTTCAACAGAAAATTTCTGGCATTTTCCAACAAGTTGTAGTGACTACTACAGTAATGGCCGGTGCCTCAGATTCAGGACAGTATCAGGGCAAAGGCGATTTTTTGATGATTATCAAAAAAGAAGACGTGCTCCGTGTCTAAAGGTGGCTCCAGTATGACAACCAGACCAGTGCCTTAAGTTCTTATATAAAATATCTGACTTTCCATTAACTCATGCAGCATGGCTTTTTTTGAGGTAGGTGAGGGGCAGGAGCAGCATAGATGACAGGAAAGAGGTGAAGTCAAGAGACAGTCAGACAATGAGGAGAACAGGGTTATACTGACTTGGCAGCAGAGAGTTAGTGAATCGAAAGAAATTGCATTAAGCATGGATGCATTAATGGCAATGACAACAGAGACAAACAGCTTACAGGCTAAATCCTCTCCTCTGTGCATTTCACTGTTCTTATGCTGCCCAGTGCAGAGATGTCACTACTTCTGCCTGATGGCTGTTTGCCTCTTTTTCAGTTGAAGTGATGAGCATTTGCAGGCAGAGATGAGATGGCAGAAATCATTCAGCAGCAGCTCTAGTGGGTGATCTCATTTCTTCCCCCAGCACAACGACCACCACATCCAAAGGGGTGGTGCAAAAAGGACAAGCAAAGTCATAGATAGGAAAGATCATATAGAAGCTTCCCGTATTCCTTGAGACCAAATCCCTTTCTGCTGCATTGTGATTTTGGCTTTTTTTCTTAATTAGGATGCAGTGGCGTGACTAAGAAGAGAAAAAGTTGCTCCAACCAAAAGATGGTAACAACTGCAAGTCTCTCCAGCTTCTCAGCCAGCTGTATGGTGGAAAGGTTCCTTGCCTTGAACAGGCTGCTCTGGCTATAAGGGTGACTTTCTTCCACTCCTTCCCTAACCTGAAGTCTTCTGCCTCAGTGAGCATGACAGTTGCATATAGGGCTGTGAAACTCTGCTGTTTACCTCTGCATACCAAGTATGTCTCCTCGGCCCAGGCACACTAAGACCTCATGTGCACCTTCCCATGAATCCATGAAACTGAAAACTCATTTTGGTGAATGTCTGTTTTGTTGGATGGGCAGGGAACTTGTTAAGGATGATGAGAGCCATGTGCAAACCAGCTCTACAGTCTGATATTAATCTGCTCACACTTTTTGTCAATATGCTTTTCTTCGAGATATTCATGGAGAAACTAATGGCTGAACAGCAATGTACTTCACTTCCTTTTTCATCTGAGGAGAAACAATTAGCCTTGAAAGAAATCTCTGCTAAACAGTGCTGGGCAGCTTACACATGGCAAACCAAACTGTACCCTTGAGAGGACAAATTGAAGCCAAGAAGATCCCAGTCCAACAAAACCTGTCAGTCCACAGTTTACTCCAAGAGTAAGACTCCAGTGCTGTATTTAAATCCCATCAAACATTTCACTGATGTTTAGAATGTTTTAAAACTGGACTTTCAATCCATAAAGGTCACATTTTTTCAAAGCTCGCACCATAACATTTTATAAAAAGCGTGGAAGGAGTGACAGGATGGACTTGTCCTTTGAGGACTGAGGGCCACATTGTGTCATTAAAGTAAATAGCTCAGCACCTAATCTTACAGTAACCAGTCACATATCTCTCCCTGCATCAGATATATATATCTGTTAATGTTCATATTCATAACTGCATTAGAAATTTATAAGTTATGTAAGTATGTGTAATAGAGGTATATTTACCTAATGCAGTTGTCAGAATTACTATTAATAAATATCTAAATATATAAAGAATTTCTTTATTCTTGAGGTTCTGCGCCCATGATGCCTTTCATTTAAGTTTAGCTAGAGTGTGATGAATTTTTCAATCTAAAAAGCAGTTCTACTAACGTTGGATCAGGGACTGTTATCATAAAGTAGTCAGTATAGCTATAACTCTTTATTACATTTGTGGATTGGGGCTCATAAAAGAAAAAAAAAAAGTTAGTTAAAACCAAGTCAGGATAATGTTTAGAAATGAGACTATTCATTAAAAATCAGTAGAACTTTTAAAATCCCTGAGAATGGTAATTCTGAATCAGAGCTTTAACCAGGACTCATGTTACCTCACTTTGGGTATTGAAAAGCTAGGTGTCTCCTTGCAGCTACTTGTCCACACACCTTCAGTAAAGAGATACAGAGATGCAGGCATCGCCAGAGCACATTCTGCTGCATCCTTTTGTGCTGAAAATATAGAAGTTAGCTTGCAGGGCTACGTCAGATGAGGTATCTCATTTTCAAAGAACTAAATTGAGGTCAGAAAAATCCTGCCCACAAATCAGGAAAAAAAAAAACAACCAACAAACAAAACAACCCACATATTTTAACTTCTGTCTAAAGGAACAAATGATTTACAATAATCAACATTTGCTGTTAATAAACTAGTTAAAGTTAGGTATGTGGAGTTCAGTTTTCTCGTACTGAACTTAGTCTGTATTTACTATGTATCTGCTACAGTTTACAGAACTACAAGTTTCCATGGCCATTTATGGAAATACGTGGAGATTTTTCTGAAGAATAAATACCTGCTTTTGTAAGAAAAAGAAAAAAAGAACCTAAATATCCACCTGACCTTATTACGTCCTGGAGTGCCTCTGAGCTGAGAAGCATTTCTGCTTTGTTTAGGAGTCTTAGACTTGAACTGTTAAAAGGTCTATTCAAACAGATACATGCAAAAAGGACAACAGAGTAAGATGAATGCCAAAGTAGAACAGAAATGCTTTAGTATTGAAAACACTATAAAAATGCAATTATGCTGAGGAGAAAAAAATATAAACATATTTCTGAACATTCTAAATATTTTAAATATCTAGAAATATTCATTATGTATCCATCCCCCATACATATTTAAAACCCAAAGTCTCTGCTTTCATTAAGTGAATGCTACTGGAGATAAAAGTATGCTTAAAAGAAATAGAACAATTATTGTTGGACCAGCTGTAGTGATAAATCACAGCCAGGCAGGGAGATTACATTCCAAAAATGGAAATATATGCACATTCACACTGGGTTTACAGCAGAGAGGGAAAGCAAGACAGAGAACAGGGGTTTGAAAACCTGTGTTATATAGCTAAAGAACTGAAAACGGAGTGTTGTGAAATGTTGGACAAATATTACTTATGGCTGCTTTGGACTTCGACATTTTTGAAAACTGAAAGGAAGGACAGCAGTTTAAATTAATTAGTCCTTTAAATTACAATAGTAACTCAGAACTCCAGGCTATAAAACCACTGTTTATCTTTTTCTTGTGCCATTGTTTCTTTGCTTTCCTGCCATTCATTGTCTCTTGTGTGAAAGCAATTTGGTGGCAGAGCCCTTTGTTCTGTGTTGGAAAAGGCAGCTTCCTAACCCAGAGATTAATTTCTGAGCAGTCACTGTAAACTTTACATCAATTTTGCAACACTGAATAATGGTGTTACATTTACATGTTGGAAGAAAAAACAGGTGCCTGATACTGACAGCAACATGGTTTATAGACATCATTGGAAACCATGTAAGTTTGTCTTAGAATCATTGTTCCTCCTAACTCCCTCCTCTGCCAAAGGTCCTACTTCCCATGAGCTCCTTTAGCCTCTCTCACGGTGATTCCTGGCTTGTCTTTGAGCTAATTTGAGTGCAGGTTATGTGAGGTGCACATTACCTGTACCAAATTATGGTCATAATATAGGTATAGCAGGGGTAACAAGACACAGACTATTTCCCAAAGGACAAGCTTATCTACAACAAAGGAAAAAAGAGTCAAAAAGGAAACAGAGATAAAGCATTTAAGGATTTGATCCACTAGGCCATTTAAATGAGGCAGCTAACAGATGCAGCAGTCTGTGCAGGAGTTTGTGCAGAAGGATGTAAAGAAGGGGGCATCTTTAACTGATCATAATGACTGCTAGAAGTGCCTAAAGACTGAAGGAAAGCAAATATCATACCCATCCTCAAGAAGGGCAAGAAGGTGCACCCAGAGAGCTACAAGCTGCTCAGCATTACTTCAGTTCCTGGGAAGGTGGTGCAACAGCTAATCCTGGAAACCATTTTCAGGCACATTAAGGACAAGAAAATCATCAGGAGTAGTCAGTATGGCTTCACCAAGGAGAAGTCATGCTTGATCGACTTGATAAACTTCTATGATGAAGTGACTGGCCTGGTAAATGAGGGGAGAGGAGTGTATATTGTCTACCTGGACTTCAGGAAGGCCATTGACACTGTCTGGCATAAGAGCCTCATAGTAAAGTTGTTGATGCATGGGCTGGATGAGCAGACAGTGAGGGGACTGAAAACTGGCTGAACAGACGTGACCCAGAGCATGGTGTTTGATGGTGCAAAGTCTCGTTGGAGGCCAATGACTAGTGGTGTACCCCAGGGTCAATGCTTGGTCCAGTCCTGTTTAACATCTTGATTAATATGGGTGATGGGGAACAGTGTACCTTCAGCAAATTTACAGATGACATCAAACTGGGAGGAGTGGCTGATATACCAGGGGGTCATGCTGCTATGCAGAGGGACCTCAAGAGGCTGGAGAAATAGGCTGGCAGAAACATCATGAAGTTCAACAAGGTGAAAGGCAAAGGCCTGCACTTGGAGAAGAACCCCATGCACAAATATACACTGTGGGCCACGTGGCTGGAAAGCAGCTTGACAGAAAAGGATCTGGGGGTCCTGGTGGACACCAGGTGTGCCTGTGCTGCAAAAAGCATCAATGGTATCCTCAGCTGCATTAGGCAAAGCACTTCCAGCAGGTTGAGGGAGGTGATCCTTCCCCTCTGTTCAGTGGTGAGGTCACATCTAGAGTCCTGTGTAGAGTTCTTGTCTCCCTCTGTCAAGAGAGACATGGACTTACTGGAGAGTTCAATGAAGGATGATTAAGGCAGTGGAGCTCTTCTCCTATGAGGAAAGACTGAGAGAGATGGGACTGTTCAGCCTGGAGAAGAGATGCTCAGGGAGGATCATATTAATGTATGTAAATACATTTTGCACCTCCTCCTTAAGGGAGGGGGCAAAGAGGATGGAGCCAGGCTCTTTTTGGTGGTGCCCAGTGCCAGGATCAGAGGCAATGGGCACAAATGGAAACACAAGAGGTTCCATCTAAGCAGGAAACATTTTTAACTGTGAGGGTGACTGAGCACTGTTACAGGTTGCCCAGGGAGGTTGTGGAGATCCACTGAGATACCAAAAAAAGTCTGGACACAGTACTTTGCAAGTGGCTTTAGGCGGCCCTGCTTGAGCAGGGGTGTAGGACACAATGACTCCCAGAGGTTCCTTCCGAAGTCAATCATTCTGTCATTCTGTGAAAACCTCTCTGTGGGGCAGATTAAGGCACTATTGAGTCCCCTATTTATTTTCAGTCATATCTAACAGTAGATGTTTATGGACATGTATATGTCAATACAGCAATCATAAAGTTGCCATTTCCCTCCATAGCCATGCAGTTTCTTCACAGCTGCAACTAGAACTGCTTGTACTAGGACGGTACTGTACATTTTGGTGAAATTCAGGTGTCTGAATTTTCTTTAAATCTGAGCCTCATTAGTTTGCTGAAGAAGGAATCTTTCTGAGGCAGTACCATGATGAGTTGAAAAAGCTCAATGTAATGATACTGTGCAGATTAATCAGCTCACCTTCACTGCTGGGGGTCTCCACCACTTAAGGGACCATGTCAGCAAGAGCCAGAGAAAGCAACTGAGAAACATGGAAAGTTCCAGAGAGTTAAATTACTTTGAAGAAAAATCTCAGCTGGAAAAGTAATGTTAAAATTCTCTTAGTATTTGGATTCAATGTTGCATATTTTATTAAGAAACAGTGAAATATTTTCATAGACAAATAAATATAAATGGCACTTTTCATCAATGCAGTTCTATGAACTGGATAGACGGAGATTTCTTTTCTGGCTACTTCCAGCATTTAATAACTCTAGCACAATTAATGTTAACAATAACAATTAACAATCACCTTTCTCATATATCTAATCAATTTTTACTGCATTTGGAAATACTGTGAAAAATCAATCTACTTTTTAAAAGCAAACAAGGGTCATCTGAAATGCAAAATACTGTTAAGTGTATGTTTAAGTACAGTATTTGGGATTTTTGTCATGATCAGACTGTTTAAAACACTTGATAGTATTAAAGTCTTATGATAAGCACTTTAAAAGTTGTGGCAAGGTGGATTAGGTTCTTAAAATTATATTACATTTGTGACAGGTCAATAAATATATATACTAAGAAATATAATCGAGAAAATACTACTGTAAGAAAAAGAGAGGTAGAGAAACTTATTAAAGAGGTACAGACTACTGGTTGCTTGTAGGAAAAATATAGAAATAAGCATTGTTCTTTTTCAAAGCAAAAAGTACATTTCCAGCCTCCAAACTAAATGGAAGTAATTCCAGGGAGGTTCATGTTCTCATGTCAATAATGGCTTGATCTCTACAATGTTAATAATGCTTTAGGTACTTTTCTATTTTCTTGATACGACAAGTACCTTTCCTTTGCCATATTTTAGTATCTTTCTCTTCAGAGATTTTTTCCTGACATATATAATGGCATCCCTGAGAATTACTCTAATGGATAATAGGGTTAAAAAGTGAAACAAAGTGTCTTTCTACACAGTGCTAGGAAATGAGTAAGTCTGATTTCCCTTAATGAGAATGCTCATTTTTTACAACAAAATCAATGCCTGCTTCCATGTGATGGAAGAAAAATGATGGTACCTGAAGCACCTTCTAGGCTACCAGCTGTCACTGTGGTGCTCACCATAGGTCATGTGGGACAGAAGAAAGCATGAGTGCGACTATGTAACCCTACAACAAAGTATTGTCACTGGTAGTCATGGGCCACAAGCTTTGTACTAAGATTACAAGTCCTTGTCAGATTTGCTCTGTCTGAGATTTTCTTGACCTGCTTGCAACTTTGTTTACATGGTTTAGCTATAACAGCAGTTTTTCTAACTGAACAGGTGTCTATGGCTTCTGTTTGTATAGTGAAACCACAGTTTTGCATAGACAGCAGTAACAAGGGATTATTCCATGTAAAATGAGATATTTATTACTCTAACATAGTGATGTAGTATAGAGAAGTACAGGCTTACCACGGCAGCAGAGGCCTTGAGAAGTGAATACACAAGATGTGACATACAAGTACAAGTATGGGATGATGAAAGATGGGACATGGGCTTGGCACTGGAGACCCAAATGGTCACTTATAGAAATAAAGACCTGGAGTGATATGAAACTGTGTTTAGGGGTAACAAGGAGTACAAGGAGTAGTTATCAGAGGGACCATATGTAGCATATATAGCAAATTTGGCTGTAACATGCAGCCATAGAGCAATGGTGGCAGAGTGAGGGAGATCAAATCCTTGAGGGAGGGAGAAGAAACCATCAGTATCTTATTCCTCCCAGCAAAAGACCCTAGAAGCTCTCCAGA
Source organism: Falco punctatus (assembly GCF_963210335.1). Classification (NCBI taxonomy): domain Eukaryota; kingdom Metazoa; phylum Chordata; class Aves; order Falconiformes; family Falconidae; genus Falco; species Falco punctatus. The sequence continues at coordinate 87,053,239 of NC_137582.1, read as the reverse complement.
CTCAACATAACAACAACCTCCCTCAGCAGTCTGAAGCTAACAATTTTAAGACCCAAAGGAGCAGTGGAAGGATGAGCATAACGCCCAGAAAAGGCACAAAAAGTAAGAAGTCAAGGTATTGAATTTTTAATTACATTATTACTATTATTGAGACTTTTCCTGAAGTATTATTTCTTCTTTCTGCAATTATTACATATAGACAAGTAATGATTCTTGAATTAGACTGTTAGGATTTCAATTATACTAACAATAAATTCTTGGCTTTATGTATAACATGTGTTTCCTCTGCTCATAGACAACAGATATTGTAGTAGTAAGTACGAGGTAGTAGTACCTCGTATCGCATCTCTAGAGAAAGAAGAAAATGGAGGAGGTCTCTCTGTAAGGTGGACAACCTGTGGTAGTGGCCCCTAATGATTTCTCACATCTATAACAGTGTGATGTTGTGCCTTTCCCATCTCAGACTGAGAATGCATCATGCTTTTCTGGAAAAGTGAGCTGTTTTGGCAAAGCCCTCAGTTCTTACTGATTAACATCTTGCTTGCTTGACCTTTTTGCAAGGAGGAAGACCTGAAGAGGAGGAACCACTGATCACATTCACATGGAGGAGGCAATGAATCCTCTTTTCTGCACTGCCCAGGAAATGCTAGTTGAGACCCAGTGAGACCAGGAGCCTGTTCTGTTCTTCAGCCACCTGATAATCATAGAATCATGGAATGGTTTGGATTGGAAGGGATCTGTAAAAATCATCTAGTCCACCCCCCTGCAGACAGCTGCCACTAGACCAGATTGCTCAGAGCCCCATGCAACCTGGCCGTGAACACTTCCAGTGATGGGGCATCCACAACTTTTCTGGGCAGCCTGTTCCAGTGTCTCACTACCCTCATTGTAAAAAAAATTTCTTCTTTATGCCCAGACTAAACCTACCCTCCTTCAGTTTAAACCTGTTGCCCTTTATCCTGTCAGTAGAAGCCTTGGTAAAAAATCTTTTTCCCCTTTATATACTCAAAAGTTGTAATAAGGTCTCCCTGGAGCCTTCTTCAGACTGAACAACCCCAACTCTGTCAGCCTTTCTTCATAGGAGAGATGTTTCAGCTCTGATAATTTTTGTGACCCTCCCCTGGGAAGACCTCTAACAAGTCCATGTCTTTCTTGTGCTAGAGGCCCCACAGCTGGGTGCAGTACTCCTTGTTGGGTCTCATGAGAGCAGAGTAGAGGAGCAGAATCACCTCCCTCAACCTTCTGGTCATGCTTCTTTTGATGCAGCCCAAAATACCAGTGGCTTTCTAGGCTTCAGGTGTATGTTGCCAGCTTATGTCCAATTTTTCATCCAGCAGTATCTCCAAGTACTTGTATGAAAGGGCTGCTCTCAATCCATTCATCTCCCAGCCTGTATTGATACTGGGGATTGCCCAGACCCAGGTGCAGGACCTTGCACTTGGCTATGTTGAACTTCAGGAGGTTTGCATGGTCCTGTTCCTCGAGCCTGTCGAGGTCCCTCTGGATGGCATCCCTTTCCTGAGGCGAATCAACTGCACCATTCAGCTTGGTGTTTACAAGCCATACGATGTCCTGTGTTGTGGGTTCCCTGGGGAAATTCATGGGTGACTCAAATGTCCGCATTTCATCTGAGGGTTGTGTTATTTTGGGTCAATGCTGATGTGGATCCTCAGGGAAGGACCATGTGATGTACTCTCAAGACCAGCTGTTGAGAGATGAGATTATCCTTCACTAAGAAGAGGAAACAAGCAGCGGGAAGAAAGGTGGGGTAGAGCTTTCTCTGCAGAAGGAACAGCAAAGCCCAACCATATAATAATGTACTGCAGCAGATAGAACCAATCCTGAACCATTAGCAGAGGTGGCAGCACATTTTTGTTCTGCCCTTACTGAATTTTCCCATCCCCAAAAACATTTCTGCCAGGTTTTGGGGTATATTTTAATTTACACATCTGCTGTCTCTCAGACATACTTGTGCAACCCACAGAAGTTGGCTCCTTCTAATGATCTATGGCTGCATCTAGTGAAAATATGTTTTCAATTTGGCTCCTGAAACATGGATCAAGTGATACTGCCAACACAAATATCCTTTGCTGTCAAACATATTTCTCCTCTGCAGAGTGGAACACCTGCACAGCAGCTCAGAAAAAAAGAAAAAAACCCAAAAAAATCCAACTTTACAGTGATATTTTCTTTTGCTTTCAATGTTTCACTTGAATTTCATTTAGCAATTAGTTGAGGCAGCCATGAAACACTTTTATATATTGACATTGCATATACAAGGCCAAATTCCCAGCTGGCAATTTACACCCACTGGTTGACTGGCCTTGGGCATTGTCTTGCTAAAAAAGTCTTACAGCCATGTCACCTCTTTTTAGACCACAGGACTTGGGCTGTCATCCTCTAACATAAGCCAAACTAGCAGCGTGCCTTCTTCTGCCTTTGTGTTGAACCACAGATCCAGGTCAGTTAGCAGAAACCAGAAATGTTGAGAAATACAGTAAGAATTGTAAGCGATATTTGTGGATACAATTTTTTTCAGAATTAAACCTTAGGGCAACTGTGTTTAAATTCCTGATAAGTGGATTGTCACTAACGCACTACTCAGCTTTCAGACTGGGAGTGTTCTTCAGCTTGTCCAAGAAAAAAACCCATTAGAACAGGTCAAAAGAAGGAGTTGTATAATGCTATTGATCAAAAAACACTATGAGGAGAAAATACTGGTGATTCTTTCAGAGAATTCCTTATTTTCTTGATGTTTTATGTATCGATCTACAATACATAAATGCATACACAGGGACACTATATAAACATGTTATATATAAAGTGTTATCATCTATAGATACGTATGTAATATATATTATGTTATGACATATCTCTATATATCAATGCTTCTTGCCTAGGCCATTCTACAACACCAACACCAGCAGGTTAATTCAGGAATAGTCTCAGCTAGCAACTCCTGCTCTTGGACTATAGGTGACAGAACCACAGCTGTTGGCAAAGCTGGTGCCAGTTTCCAAATGGGGACTGGAATCGAGGAGGCGGGTGGGGGAAGTATCCAGAAGGATCTACATACTGTTATTTTCCTTCCATGAGCATGGCTAAACTGGGCAGGATGCTGCAGGTTAGGAGGTTGGAAACCAGTGTTGTAATATATCTGTAAATTACATGGGAGTAGAGTTGGACACATAAACAAAAGACACCTATATGAAGAAGTCCGTGGGGGGTTGCGTGTGGCTATGGTCCCCTCAGTTTCTTTGAAAATACTTGTCTTTAAAGTTTATTTTGTCATGAGTAAAACCAGCATAGCACTTTGCTATATTCTCAAGGCATGTATGTTTTGTTAGATTTTCTTCCACACCTGCGAGTTCTCTGTGGCAAAGTGGATTTAAGTGGTTTTCATCTTTCCCCACTCCCAGTCATTTGTTCCTGTCCAGGACTATCTTTTACTAACTCTATCTATGTTAATGCAGCTATAAAACAGGTCAGTGAAATAAGCTGGCTCTAAAAATAAGAGATTGATGCATTTTAGGGGATTTGTGGGTGGTGTTTTGTTTTGTTTTTTTTTTTTTTTTTTCCTCCTTGCAGATGTTTAGTTAATTCAGTTTGTGACATGGCTCCATGAAGAGACAGGAATTAAACTGCTGCCTGCTGTCTGAAGGGACATGGGAGTTTTTGATGCTGACTGTGCTGCCAAACGTGCTAAGCTGGATGGTGCTTTCAGCCCTGCAGGGATGCAGTACTGGGAGTATCTACTTGTCCATGACTCAGTGGGACACTTACCTGGCCATGCACACACATCCAGGCATCAGTAGGTAGTCAAGGAAGATTGACTAACTGGGTATGGACTGAAGACAACAACCTTCAAGGAATGCCCAGTAACTGGGCAACCTCCTGTAACAGGACGTTTCTGGCCCCACCAACTGAATTACCTCTTGTGTAGACACACAGGTGAGTTTTTTTCAGATGTTGGTCACGTCTCCTTTCTGCTCTTTGCTTTTTCTCTTGGACCAAAGTCACAGTTTAGTCCTGGCCACAGGAAGATCTACCCCAATAACCCTGGCCATTCAAATTCAGTAGTGGTGGTCTGTTCTTATTGGAATCGGAAGCGGCAGCCTTCATATCCTCACTAAATACGTTTTGATTATCTCTATCTGATTTCCTGTCCCTTGTTGCAACAGCAAAAAATATTCCTCAGTTATTCTTCAGGCTGTGTCGTGGCATTACTGACTGCCCTAAAACATCGTCCTGGAAGTAGCTGCACTTCTGCACAACTAATAGAAAAACAACATCACATTGAAGCTGTTGATGTTGGAAAATAACATAAGAAAGACTGAATGAGACCATTGACTCTTGTCCTTCAGCATCCTGTCCCTGATGTTGACCAGTTGCAGATGGTTAGGGAGGAATATAAGGGAAGGTCACTCAAGTGCTGTTTCCCCATAACAGCCTCTCAGTCTCCAGTGATTTGTGGCTCTTACACTGAGCAGAGGCCTCCTGTGGATCTTGGTGGATTTTTCTTTTTCTTAATATGTCTTGTTTTCTGAGGCCAGGCATTAATGATGGTAAAAAGGACATTCAACTGTGTACACAGCAGAAGCTTTCATGTGATGGAAGGTGACTGAAGTAAAATTGAAGTTTGAAAATTTTTTTCCGGAGTTTTTCCTCTATCATTTCTACATGTCATTTGCTTGCTTAAGGAACAGACAATTCCCTTTCAAAGACAGGGCTTAACTGTCATAAAGGCATCATCATGATTGTTCCAAGTGCTCAGGCTAACCAAAAGCAGAGGAACAGTGGGTTTCAGGGTAAACTGGGGTAGAGATTAGCCTTTTATGCTTATTAAACCTTCCCTTGACTTCTAGATCTGACATGAAATCCCATTAAGAGGCACCCTACACACAGTAAACCATACAATAAAAATAGTATCTCTGCTCCCTTCTGCAAGGAGGTGTCCTTGAGGAAGGTCATGGGAGACACTTGTTAAAAGCTGTGACATTTGTGCTCAAGCAGCACCAAGTGCAGGCTGCTCCTGCAGCCGAGGAAAGCTGCACCCTTTCTGTTCTCCCCAGCAGCCCAGCAGTTCCCAGTGGTGAGGAACACTTTGTTGTTACCATGAATAAACACCGAGGATGTATTTCTTTTTTAACAGCAAAGACTGTCTCAAGTACAAGAGATCAAACCCAGCTTCTTCAGCTCATGACTGGATACAGACTGATAAGCGTGAAGAGTCAGGAGAAATATTCTAATTTGCAATAGATTTCTCCTTCCCATTCCCCCGTAGCTTAGAGATATATTTAAAAACAATAAAAATTTTTTGTTGTTGTTTTTAATTACACTGATTCCTGAGGCTGGTACTGGAGGGTGGCCGTTTTGCTGAAAAATAATCCCACTTTGACAATGGAAACTTGAGAGACTGGTGGAACAGATTGCAAACCATTTCCATGCCTGGTTTAACTGCTTGACTGCCAGCATGTGTAACTAATTTTCTGTAGGCATTTATTTACATATACAGCTCGCTCTAATTTCACCTTCCTATTGGACTAGAACTACATCAAAGAAAAAGTCTCACATACTGCTCTGCACAGGCATAGATGAGAGGCAGGGAGATGGTAAGTGACTGCAGAGATGAAGGTTCCTGCATTCCCCATGAGGAAAAAAAACAGAAAAGTGTGAAAAGATAGGAATTTAAACAAAATAATAATAATTAAAAACAAAACAAAACAAAACAGGAATCTGTAGTAAGTCACCTTAGCAATTGCTTATACTTCCCCATTGAGTAAGGGAGCTGGGGAAAGGGGAATATCAGTTCTAAAGAGCAAGTGTTTCAGATTTCATGCAAATCTCTTGAGTTTAGGTTCATTGCACTGAACTTTGACCACGTAGAAGACATGCAGCTGGTCTAACCTAGACGTTAATTTAGTCCTCAGCAGCAGCTCACTGAATGTTGAGAAGGTTGCCCATAGGCAAATTATTTGCTTACTGCTGATGCTCTGCTCCAGAAGTAACTGTCTCTCTCCACTGACACTTGGGGGTAGGGGATGATTTAGTTGCCCAAACACATTGTATAAATTATTTTTTAACTGCAAAAATGAAGGGAGATTAAACTTTTCAGAAGTATCTAGGTAAACCTTGTGTACCTGTGTAGGATGAGTGAATTTGGCAGTAACAGCCTAGCCTACACCTGGAGGAGCGCCAAGCTTCATCTTCACTGTTGGGCTGTTGAAATTGTGTCTGCCTAGCAAGTTCAGAGTGAGACATGTGCAACATGTCTACATGGTGGTGAAGCAGTGATTCTGGCTGTGGTGGATACATCAGGAAACTGGTATTCAGTGTATTACCATGGGACATATGCCACACTCCAGAAAACCTCACACAATATTACAATAACCTGATCAAGACAGCAATGAGATGGATTCTATGAAACTATTGCTTTTAAAGAGGCAAATAAAGAGCCTGATGGGCTTGTGATCTCTCAGACCTTCCCTTCTTAGAGTCCTTCCCTTCATCCTTCTCTTCTCCCCACATGGGCAGCAAAGGTGAAGTCAGAGAAGACAAGGAAATCTGACTACTGTGCTGTGTGAATGATGTGATATTAATGCAGATTTAGTTTGGTTTTCAAATTAAATAAACTAGTGTTACTCCATTCCACTTTTCTTATCGCCACACCACCTCTTTGGACTTTTATCAAGTTGATGGGCACCTGTGGCAGATGGCTGGTCCTTGAGCAGACATCACTGAAACACAGGGTAATAGTTTTCCTGGTAAGAAGAAAAGTAAGTTTTGATCTCCACATGCTCTTGAGAGCTTTATCAACTTGCTTCAAAACTTCAGCATGCAAAGTGTGAGCACATGAAGCTGGAAGAACAATTATTTCTGGTGTGAAATTACACAGAGAAACAGTGTGAAAATTAACAGAGAAATGCACAGGTGTGCAGAGCAAAGCATTTGTCAAGGGAAATTTCTGCCTTCTAATACCAGCCCCCAAACAAACCTTTCTCTTGTTGTAAACACTCTCCAGCTTCAATAATTATCAATTTTTTATTTATTTATTTATTTATTTGATCCGGAACGAGGTTAAAAAATACAAAATTTGCACACCCTTTGCTGGGGTCTTCCCCAGTGCAAAGGCACTTTCTGGGTTATTTTCTTTCTTATTGTCTTTATCTAGACATTTCTTTTTCCTTCAATAGCTTTCTTAGTATTCACAGCTTTATCAGGACTGTTACTGACTTTTAAAAAACCTGTATCATGACAACATGCCACTGTCGTATGAAATTACCTTTACCTCATGAACAGTTTCCAGAAACTGAACATATAATAGCTAGCAGGACTGATGTCAGGGCTCATTTCTCATTTAAGAGTGTGAAAAACTTCCTCTAAACTCTCCTACATTTTGTCTATCATAGAACTTTTTATTTGTAAAGAGGATGTATGTATGTATGGGTGTACTTTAGATATGAACCAGTTTCATCTGGAGATTTAAATATGGTTCCTAACTGCTGAAGAAATGGGGATTTAAAGCAACAAGATTCAGCTTCTTTGCAAAATATAACACTTAAATACTGTAAGATGGAGCTAGAAATTATTTCAAAGGGGGATTTATGACATGTGACATAAGATGTCCTTTCATGTTGCCACTTTATCCAAAGAGGAAATGTCAGATGTCTGTCTGGATCCTATAGGAATAAGCGGAACAGTGAATTTACATACAACCTTGGGAAAAATCCAGAACTCTCTGTGCAGTACAGAAGAACATGGATTTCAACACTTTGTTACACCCCTGACTGCAGGATTCAGGTGGACTGCTTCAGTTCTCTTGTATTCACTCACAAAGCTTCAGAAAGCTACTCCCCCAACTTCTTACTTTTGAAACTTGCAAAAAAATTATAAATTAAGATGACAAAATTTCTTCCTTGAAGGATTATATATTTCTCGTTAAACTTTAACTTCATTTAAAATCCATCCTTGATCCTCTTAAAGTATTTGCGTAAGTGAATGAGGGCTGTAAAACATGACTGAAGCTTTCCTCCTTGGGGAAGCAGCTTGACCAATTTACATATTTATTAAATATTTTATATTTTACCAGATGTATGCACTTCAAAATGTCACATCTTATTTTGGTCTGAGAACTGTGTAACAGTAATGGCTATTTCCAGTCCCAGGAGAAAAAAAATAAAGCAATCTGCATCTCCTGATTTGATCGCTTCTTAAGAGTTTGCGGTTTTATTTCTATGTTTTACCGTGTTCTGCAAAATTTTAGCTTTTAGTGTTATGAAGTGGTGCTAGTCCTATGCAAATGAATCTCCTGTGAGGCTACATGATGAACCTCTCATTTTCCTTCTGGAATGAGATTCAGCTTTCTAAGCATCCAAACTGAACTCCTCAACCTGTTTGATGGTAATTTTGGGTTTAAAGAAAATAAGCGCAAAGCTGTTGCAAGCCAGAAACACATGTGAAGATGTGCTTTCCCTCAGGGTACAAGGATCTGTCAAAGCAGTGTTGACATTTGTGGTGTAATTCTGCCCCCCTCCCTCTTACAGTTCAGCTGTCAGCATCCGGAGCAGAGACTTTTTCCTTTGTTAATAATGTACAAGACTAGGGTGTGCATGAGATATAACAAGGGCTTCTTATGAGCAGTCTGGAGTCTGCAGACAGAACGGAGTAAGTCTCCACAGGGGATGCATGAGAAGGCGGCACATGCCCCATTTTGCTGCTGGATTCCTGAGTGCTGTGGAACAAACCCCTTTCCTCTGTGTGTCCCCATGTCTAACGTAACCAGACTCCTTCACAGAGTGCTTTGAGGTGCAGCTGCTGAGAAGACAACTAGAAAATAACTTTATTTAGAAGACAGGAGAAATTTCTGTGACTACCTTTTCTGATCACCTCTACAATGAATTCCTTCCCTGGACTTAACTCTGACTCAAGTATATTAATTTTGCCTGTAGCAGGATACATTATTTAGGGGAAAACCCCACCCACCCACCCACCCAACCAACCAACCAAAACCCTCACCCCACACCAATAAACAGATTTAGAAATGAAAATATCTAACAATTAGAACATTTGGTACATTGTTCCAGTGGCCAGTTATTTTCAGGTCATATTGGCATTGTCTACATTTTCAGGCACTGGATTCTGTTGTATTACCCTTTCTGTAGAAGACAGTATTACTATTATAACTTTTGTCCCCATTTGAATTTTTGCACAGCCCTGTTATACCATTCCTTGACCTTGTCTTGACAAAACAAAGAGATCAAGCTCCTTATTGAAATATCTTTTGTTTCAAATGCAGAATCTTAGAATATTTCAGGTTGCTTCAACAGGGCCACATCCTTGAAGCATAAATATTAGTAAATGGAAAAGATTTTCCAGTTGCAGCCAAAGCATGTAAAAAATCATAGGTTACAGACCTTTTCTAACCCTAAAAAAAAACCTTTAAGCACTCAAGGAACCCTTTGCCCTTTTAGCCATCAGACTTGCATTTGGGCAGGGGTTAGAAATTCTGAATGTCCTAGGTGTTTGGTGGAATAGACTGTGGTCTGAAATATCCCTCTTCGAAAGAAAAGCCAAGCAAGGGTTAGACCCTCTTACTATTTCCTCATCCTGGTTGTGGTAGGGACAAGTCTTTTTCAGAGTCCCATCTTTCCTGGGGAGACCTCACATTATTCATCCTTTCCTCTTCATGGGTCATCTGACAGCCTTATCAGTGCATGGGTCTGGCTGAGCCCCACAGCAGCCCTCACGGTGCTGTGCTTGTACTGGGAGCTAGGAAGGTGGTGATAACGCACCAGGGGGTTGGCTGCTGCTGAGCAGCACTGCACAGCATCCAGGATGGCTCTCCAGCATTCCCCCCGCCTCACCAGTAGGCTGGGGGTGGGCAAGATCTTGGGAGTGGATATAGGGATATAGCCAGGACAGCTGGCCCAAAGTGACCAGTGGAATATTCCATGCCATACGATGTCTGCTCAGATATACAAGCTACAAGAAAGGAGGAGGAAGTGAACATTGATTGCTGATGGGAAAGAGAATAGCATCTTTTGTTTTCCTTTGCTTCTGCATGTGTGACTTTTGCTATTGCTTCATTAAACTGCCTTTATCTTGACACACAAGTGGGTTTTTTTGTCTCCACCTTATATTTTCACCCCTGTTCTGCTGAGAAGGGGAGTGATAGAGTGGCTCGGTAGGCACCTGGTGTCCAGCCAAGGTCAACCCAGAACAATCAGTAAGGATTTCTTCCAGGTCACTGCACAATGAGCATGAAAGACAGTCTTTAAGATTCCACTAGAAGCATATCATGCTAAAAATAGTTTTGCATTATAATTGCAGTATAAGAACTATCTGCTGACCAACAAGTGCTCCACCTGATCTGTGCCACGGCGCTTTCTGGATTTTCCACTTTCTTATTCAAATGTTATAATAAAATGTCTTACAGCAATTAGTTATGAGATGTGGAAGAAATCATGCGGGGTGATATCAGAGGTCCATTTAGCCCAGGGGTCTGTCTTTAACAAAGGCAGTGGCAGATTCTACTTAAACACATACTGTAGATTAAACTCTATTGTTTTTCACACATTATAAACTCACATTAAACTGATGGTATTTCTTTTCCATAGATTTATAATCTTTTTATTATCTGTCTTCAACTAGAGATGCTGCATGACTTTGACTGGAGCTGACACAGGTCTTTTAATATGAGAGTTAGTCAGGTGTGGACCTACACTCACAGCTGCTGTCAGCGATAAAGGTAAATTATATGCTAAATGAGCAGAACCGCTCTGACAACATCAGAGCAAGTAAAGAGAAAGACTATTTCACATGTCCCTTTCCACCACACCTTAATTTCCTTCATGCTGATATGATATGTTGCTCTCATAAGATGGCAAAGGACCAGACAAAAATTCATTCCCACTCGAGGGCATGAAAGAGCCTAAGCGATTTTTGTAAAAAGGAACTATACAGGTACTCTAAGGACCTTGTGAGTAGTTATGGATACTCTGCTCGCTAAACACTATGCTTTCAAGTCAATACATGGAGGAACACAGGCAAAAGGGGATACTGGCAAAGATCACCTTCTAGGCAGCACCACTGGGGAAAGGCTTAGAGAAACGCTGCTGCCTTTCAGTTTGGAGGAGAGACTGTTGCTGTTACAAGGTTAAATTACCATATAATTGTGCCCTGCACCCTCCAAATATATCAAGAAGTTCTACCTTTGGGGTGTTTTTTCGGTTTTGTTTTGGTTTTGGTTGGTTGTGGGTTTGGGTTTTTTTTGGGTTTTTTTGTTTGGTTGGTTGGTTGGTTGGTTTGGGGTTTTTTTGTCTGTGGCAGTTTCAAACCTGTGTCATCTTTGCCAACAAATCTGCTTTTTGCTGACCATGCTTAGTAATCCTTCATTGCTGTAGTGCTGGCAAAAGCAGGGGCAGAAAGATAAATGGAAGCTTGGGACACACGGCCTCCCCTCTCTTACAGCAGGAGCAGTCTCAGTCCATGAACTCAGGATCAGGAACCACTGCCAGAAGCACTGCTGAAGTGAATGGGCTTTTCCCCGGTGTCATGTAAGTCGAGTGTTTCCTTTGCATTTAATATCTTACTGTTAACAGAGGAGGTGGAAAGATCGATTTTCTTTAATTGCTGAGCACGTGAAAAGCACAGTGTCTCATAGTGAGCTGGGTAATAGGTGCAGGCAAGCGTTTACCCTTGCTGCTGTACATGGCATCTGAGTTGTGATCCTTCCAGGTCTTGGCATTGGCGCACAGTTCTGAGAAGAAGGTGGGAATTTGGCTCTGACGGATGTTTTTATGGTTCTGCATGTAAGGAATCTCAGTGCCTCCTACTCACAAGACCCTTATAAGACCAGGACCTACCGACCCTTCCTTGGAAAGCTTTAATCATCTGTCTGAAAATCAGCATGTAGTTTGAACCAGTTTAGGGTGTTTGCAATATCTCTGCAGGGCTGGCACGTAGAACACAGGTTGTAAAGGAGAAAAACCTTTGTGAAGCACCAGTGGGAGGTGAGTCAGGAAAGATAACCTTGAGCACTTCCAGTGGCTCCAGAGAGCTCTGTCCAGGTATATGAATCATACCCAGAAAGGATTAAAATAATCACAGAAATAATTTTGTGCCATGTTGTACACCTACGGTGGGATTCATTTCAAAATGAAGGTACTAGAAGCTTGTTCTTTCCACCAGCTTTTTAAAACAAAGAAAAGGTCTTGTGCATTTGACCTGGAGCTTACTGTTGGCATCCAAACCCCAGTACTATCATGTGGCTGATGGACCCAATGTGCTGCCTTTACTGAAATACCATCAAAGTTTGCAACCTTAGAAATGATAAAATGATCTTTTTCAGGCCTATGCAGAGGAAGTACCTAAGGTTGTGGTTGTGATTCATGACTCCCTCTTCATTTACAACAGCAGAAACTTAACTCAGGTTTTAGACTTTACAGGGCTGACAATGAAACTATTCTGACTGACAGGCTTTAAAAAAAGAAAAAGCAAAAGAAGCACAGGAGTACAATACTAAATTAAATTACAATCCTGATTTAGGAAAGCATTTATATACTTGTGTGACAACAACCATGCACAAACACCTAAAGGTGTGCAGCTACCGAAGGAAGATCTGAATTAGGGACTATTACATTAACAATTGGGAAAACATGGTCAGCATCAAACAGTTATGTAAACTATCTTTCTACTGTCAGAAGCTTTATTCAACTTGGTTTTCTCCTGCAGACAGCAGGTTTGTCAGATTCTTTTCCTGACTGAGAGATGTAGTTAAACTTTGCCATGTCTCCCAGCAGTGCAATGCCGCATTTCTTCAAAGCGTTTGTTCCCTGGTGGAAGATACACACTCCCCTTAGGTTCCCCAGATATTCCTATATAACTAATACAAAGAGAGGTTGTGTCTCCTCCAGCCCTAGAGAGCACATGAATTAAATGTCAGTATATGACTTGATTTTTCGTCTCACCTGACTGAAAGGGAGCCAAAGCTTTGATAAAGGGATCATTGTCTTCTGTTTAGGAAGCATCTTCCACCACTACCACCATTAATTCAGATGATATAAAATGTATCAACTATTTATCCAGCCTCATCACTGCCCTGATGAGCAAAAGCAACCTTGCCTATTAGAGGGAAAAATCTTCTGGCCTTGTACCAAGGTGCCCTCAGGATAACTCAGCCTGCCTTCATAAACAAAACTCACCAGATAAACCCTTTTGCCTGCTTCATTTCCCCTTTCTTTCAGGTAATACTATAGAGCTCAACAAAATGAGATTGTGAAGTTGATCCTGTTACAGCCAAATCTGGGGCAATCGTTTTTCTAGGACTCACTTTAAAATAATCATAATATCATGGAGAAATCTGGTGCTCCTACTAGCTGCTCTTGCCTCTAGTGTTTTCATGGACCACTGTCAATTATTCCTGTGTATCTGTATCTTTTTTATCTAGGCTAAATCCAAAATTCACATCCCAGTTGCTTTGCAGGTGATGGCTTTTGTGCCTGGGAATGACACGATGTGAAGAGGTTAATGCTCAGCAAGTGTGCACGCAGGGCTTTTACATGTTAAAGTGTGTTTTGAAAACTGGCCCCAAATATCATCGGAGTGATTAATCTGTCTGTTCTTCTCAGTTTCTTTAGTAAATGCTCTGTGACACACTCAATTAAATCTCGGTAATAAAATATCCTCCACTGGGATGTCTGACATGCTTGAAGTTAACCCCTTTGGAGGGTTTCCTTAGCTCATGGACCTGTTACATATTCATGGTGTTTACTGTCTTTCAGTGAAAGCTGCAGGAGCTCAGTACTTGTCTTGATGTGGCTCCTGGCATTTAGAGATACACAAAAGAACACCCCTAAATACGAAACAAAAACTACCCCAAAGAAAAACACCCCCACACCAACATCACTAGACCATCTACTTTATTCCTCAGTCAAGTCTGGTATTATTTCTGCCAGAATATTCCCTGGTCCTGTGTCCAGATCAGTTTTAAATGCTTTAAGCGGTGATGTGTTCACTGCTTCCATGGGGCCATCATCACTCAGGCTGATAGATCAGTCTAATAGTGCCTAATGCCTGTCAGCATAAGCTGTGTTCTCAGTTTCTCAGCCTTATCTCTGGTGAAAAAAAATGCACTTATCCTTTTGCCTTGCTAGTGGTTGACAGAAAGTTAATTAGAGCCAGAAAAAAACCTTTTTTTCCCCAGAAAGTTCACCATAAATGGTTTTGACTGAGCAGGGAGTCCAATGAGTATTTCAGCACTCTCCACATAGGGAAAAATGCTGAAGTTTCTGATACACGTATTTTTGAAGGAAAGCTTCCCTTTCAATATTAAAATGTGCATGAAATTACATGTAGCATCTCAAGTCCCCTGGGAAAGTAGGAGTCTGCAGAATCAGTCTTTACAGTGCTGCATGGCTGAGGATCAAGTTATTTCATCTTCCTCTTCCACTTGCTGATTTCATTTTTAAACTGTAGCTTTAACTCTAACCAACTTGGTTGTAAGCATGATGCTGTCACTGCATGCAAATCTGCCAGGAGACTGAGGCACCTGGGCTACCTCCACTCATCCATAAGTCCTTCCAGGCCTGGTGGCTCAGGCCAGCTGAGGCACCTCATCCTCATTTTTCATAGAATCCTAGAATGGTTTGGGTTGGAAGGAACCTTTAAAGGTTATCTACTTTAACCCCCCCCCTGCGATGAGCAGGGACATCTTCAACTAGATCAGGTTACTTGGAGCCCCGTCCAACCTGACCCTGAACATTTCCAGGGACGGGACATCTATAACCTCTCTGGGCAACCTGTGCCAGTGTTTCACCATCCTCATTGTAAAAAAATTCTTCCTTATATCTAGTCTGAATCTACTCTCTTTTAGTTTAAAACCATTACCTGTTGTCCAGTCACTGCAGACTTTTAGTAAAAATTTTTCCTCACCTTTCTTATAAGCCCCCTTTAAGTATTCAAAGTCCACAGTTAGGTCTCCCCAGAGCCTTCTTTTCTCCACGGTGAACAATGCCAACTCCTTCAGTCTGTCTTCACAGGACCAGTGCTCCAGACCTCTGGCCAGTGCTGGACATGGTTGCCTCTTTCCATGGGTGCATGCCCCATGCATACTTATGTCTTGCTGTTGCAAGGCAGAGTCTAGAGAGTGCCTTTGTAGCCTGCAGTGCAGGTGTGACTCAGGTAATTACTGTATTATCCCCCAAACTCCTTAAAACAACCTTAATATGTCTTAGGCCAGCCTCTCATTAGTTGGACATGCATGGAAGACGGATCCGTTTTCATTTTCATCAAATTATTTGAACATCTCAAAGACTTGGCCGGTCACCTTGCAAGGCAGGTAATGGAGATATAAAGTGATGGTCTGGTGATTCAGTGGTTCTGTTGGAAACCAAGGAGATCTGAGTGTGATTTGTTCCGTCATAGAAGCCTGTGTAACCTTGCCCATGTCACTTCATACCTTCAAATATACATCATGGTACGGTATGGTGTGGTGTGGTACAGTATGGTATGGGAACCAACAAGGTTATTTTATTCTTGTCTTTTTTAAAAGGTCTTAAACCCAAATAGGGTTACTGGTTCTTACTAGGTACTTTCACTATGAACGTATTCACAGTGCATAACAGAGAGCCGCCTCCTGCTTGGGCCCTGCAACAATACCGAGGCAATAACAGCTTCACTTTTGGGAACCATGTCCACTCTATATTTGGGAATAGTTTTGCCAGATGGAAAAGCAAATGCAATAGGTGGAAAACAGGCAGAAATGCTAGGAATTTTGAGCAATCCTTCCACAGACTGTGTTGTAAGAAGTCCTTATCACCCCAAGCTCCTACCCCAAGATACATTCAAAGGTGGTGTGCAGCAGCCATACGCTGCCTCTCACCAAAGAGCTTCCAGCTGCTGCCGGTGTTTGCACCAAAGGGAAATATGCTGCATCCCCTCTACTTTCTGCTGAGGAAGCCTGAACCACCTGTACAAATGGGATGTTTCTGTGCAGAAGAAGAAGAGAGTCTTGTAAAGGAAAAAAAATGTGATAGAGGCATCAAAGTGACATCTGAAACCTTCTTTTTGAAGGAGAAGTGTGGTGAAAGTAGGCTCATGAAATCTTTATGCTTGACGCCATCTGAGGAAATGCCACTGATACCTGCTCTGGTTCCAGAGGCAGGGATCATTATCTTGCAGCATCGCTGTCACTCTATGACAGTCTGGCCTCTGCTGAAAGTTAAAAGGACTGTTCGTGTTTTGTTGTTTTTTGTTTTGTTTTGGTTTTGGTTTTAATTTCTGAGATTTAAAGACTCCTTTTTAGCTCTTAATCACTTTCCCAGGCATAAGAGATACTAAATTAATTATAATGTAAATCTCTGGGCACAATATCTAGGTCAGCTCCTGATAAGCACCTGACAATAGGCTTCTTCCCTAATGGGTGCTGTTCAGAGCAGGTTTTCAGTAGGTTTTGTGATTTTCAAGCAGGATTCTGGACAAATTCAGTACTGAGGCTCTTTTTCTGTCCTGGCAATTTATAAGGAGGAGATACACCAGAATGCAGATTGGTTTGTGGGTTTGCCACTAGTAGGATCAGGAACATCTAAAATCAAACCAGGGAAAGACAAGATGTGTGCTGAGACCTGGAGCCACTGCTCTAAGACAGGAGTTGAGTGTAGCCATGAGAGAACATACAGGTGAGAGATGGGCTCAGAGGATATGAGCAGCAAGCTCAAAAAAAAAAAAAAAAAAAAAAAAAAAAAGAGATGGCCATATTCAAAGACCTTGAGGAAGTCCTGGCACCTGCTTGACTGTGTGTTTTCTGCAGACATTGGCAAAAAACATGATATTACTGATGTTCCTTACGTCAGAACTAGCAGTCATGTTGCACAGTGAGTTGAGAAGTAGCAAGTAAGAGATTTTTCTTTTTCTCTCCTTCAAAACCTCAGGTCTCTGTGAACTCAGGAGCTCATGCTTTTGTCTATAGTTTGAAGGTGATCTTTCAGAAATGAGGATAAAAATTACAGAAATGATGCCTAGAAGTCACTTTCCCTGAAGTTTTTCCATGTGGTGTCTACTGGATGTAAAATGCTGGCTCTGGGTTTGATTTAAGAGGTCAGATTTAATATCACAATGCTGATGTATTTCTTAAATGTCTGCCAGCTTTTATTAAGGTAGATTTTACTATTTACAATCGGACATTGCAGGTATGCGTCAGGGAGGTGTCAGTTCGTGAGAAGGCTGTGTGCGTGTCTCTTATTCCATCAGCATCTGCCAGTGCTGGAGGGCTAGTGCTATCATTCTGTAATTCTGCCATTCAGCAGTATTACTCCTCAGGCCAGTAATCAATTTTGCCTTGAGCATCCCAGCATCTATTTAAGCAGCAGACCATGGAGGAAGGTGAACTCCCCAAAACTTATAAAGAAAAGCACTCAGGGCTGTATGGGGTTGGCACGGCAAGGTTTTGGTAGCGGGGGAGCCACAGGGGTGGCCTCTGTGGGATGTGCCAGGAGCTTCCCCCATGTCCAACGGAGCCAACGCAGCCGGCTGCAAGGTCTGCGAGAGGGACCCGCCGCTGGCCCGGGCCGAGCCCATCAGTGATGGTGGCAGCGCCTCGGGGGTAACGGATTTAAGGAAGGGGGTGACGGGGACACGGGCGGGTCCTGCAGTGACAAAGGAGTGAGAACATGAGAGAAGCATCTCTGCAGCCCCCGGGCGGTGCCGGAGGGGCCGGAGCCGCTCCAGGCCCGCAGCAGAGATTCCCTTCCCCCCCAGCCCACGGCGCCCCCGGCCCGCGGAGCCCCCGGGGGAGCAGCTCCCCCGCCGCAGCCCGGGCAGGGCCCCCCCCGGGGCAGGGGGTGCCCGCAGGGGGCTGTGACCCGCGGGCAGCGGCGCTGGGGCAGCTCCGGGCAGGGCCTGTGGCCCCGCGGGGAGGAGCCCGGGCCGGGGCCGGGCTGGGGCAGGGCCGGTGCCCCCGGGGGCGGGGGGGCTGGGGCCGGCTGGGCCGGGGGGGCTGCGCCCGCGGGGGGGACACGCTGGGGCAGGGGGGGAAGGGCTGCAGCTGCGGGAAGGGCTCCCGCTGGAGCGGGGCAGGGAGGGCTGTGTCCCGCCGGAGGGACCCGCGCGGGGCGGGGCGGAGCGGGGCGGGGCGGGGCAGGGCAGGGCGGGGCGGGGGGAGCGCCGGGGACCGGCGGTGATGAAGGTGGGAGGAGGCAGAGAAAATCTGCAGTAAAGTTAAGCTGAGGAAGAAGGGGTGAGGTGGAGGTGTTTTGAAGGCTTGATTTCTCCTTACCCTACCCTTGTTTGATCAGTAATAATTCAAACTAATTTCCCCAAGCCAAGTCTGCTTAGCCCACGATGGCAACTGGTGAGGGATCTCCCTGCTCTTATCTCCACCCAGGAGCCTTTTCTGTATTTCCTCTCCCCTGTTCAGCTGGGGAGGTGAGTGATAGAGCAGCTTTGCTGGGCACCTGGTGTCCAGCCAGGGTAAACCCACCACAGGGGCTGTTACCTCACAGTAACTTGCTGAATTTACATGCCAAGCGTGTAGGGTTTTTGAAAGAAAAAAAAAAAAAAAAAACTAACAAACAACAAAAGCAGAAAAAAGTTTGCCATAGTTTATCTGGGAAGGATTCCTCACATAATGATTCATTACACAATGGTACAGCTGAAGATGAGACACATTTCCCTGAGGGCGCTACCTGGGAGGGTCAGATGGAGGCTGAATAAAGGCCTGTGAGGATGTAGGCAACATCTGGGGCTGATGCCAGGGAGAGGATGATGCAGGATGATGTAGTAGGCAGTCGGGTACCATGACCCAGCACTGTAGCACTGTCCTGGGAGCAGTTCATGCCCCACTGCCTGGCTCATGCTTTCAGTTCCACACTAGAAGTATGTGACTGTGGTGTGCTATAACACAATTCTTAAATTATTTTATACACTCTGGACTGAATGTAAAACCGCATCAAATATACTAACAGATCCTAAACCCAAAGTGGTCCATCAAAGGACTCAGAGGAGACCTGAAGTCAAGCATCATCTAGTGTGGTGTAGCTAGCATGCCCTGCAAATATTTGGCCCTGCACAATGAGGACATGAATACACTTCACTGCCAGACTTTAGGGTCATCAACCATCCCTAAAGCGGGTGAACTTAAAAAGATGCAGACCCAGACAAGGCCAACAATATTCTGCAGCTTTCTGTAAAAGACCACGCCTAGTTGTACCCCATTTTGGCATATGTACATTTGACTCTTGGTCCCCATGCATATAGACAGAGCTTGCTGAAAAGTTTTTGATCAAACATTTTTTCTTACATAAAAAAGCACTTTTGTTGAAATCCTGCAATTCTGAACTGTAAAAACAGATCAAAACCCAATACTATTTATTTTTATAAAGGCTGTCTCATTTTGCTAAATGATTTTAATAATTCTAATTTTGTCTAAAAATTACGTTTAACATAATTTCTTTTTCTGGATTAGCTGTAATATTCTACTTCACAAACTAAAAATGTTTGATGATCGAATCAGTTTTGCTGGGCAATTCACACTATGTGGTAAATTTTGAAATTCTCTTTGACAAATGAAAACTGCTCTCTGAGAGGCTGAAATTTCCCAGAGGACAGAAATTCTATTTCCTAGCCACCTCTGGAGGAAAACTCATGTGAAAATGACAACTTCCCTTGCACTGTAATAAACCACTCTCAACTGAGTGCCATTTATGACCAAGCCTACAAACTACAATTCTTTTGGGAAACATAAATAGGATCAAACAAACAAGCAAACAAAAAAAATCTTTTTTTCCTTAAAAGTGGACAACTTCCAACTTACTTTTGTATTAGTTGGGGTCTTTTTAAAGAAAATCCCTTCTCTGCTGTGGATTGAATTATAATTTTCCTATGATTTGTTTAACTGTGTGAGCTGTTACAAGTGAATAACAGAAAAATGTCCATACCTAGGTCAGATAAAAGTCTGGTATCTTATCTCTGATGTGGGACAGCAGTAGCAACTTCAGAAGACAGGATAAGAACAGAAGATCTCAAGCTATTTAACCTTTCAGCAATCAGAGACTTGCACCACAGTTAAACTAACAGAAAGTGGAAAGAAAGAGCAGCAGGAAATTCAGTGTCTCCTTCCTTTCCCCAAGCTCCCGTTGCTTTATTTCACTTTCTTTCCCCTTTCAGGGTGAAACAGTCAGTGGAGAACATTTCTTACCTTTATTGGTACAATCCCACCATTTAAAGTTCCAATTCAGAAAGTGCCTAAGCACCTACTGAAGTCCCAGTTGCACGCTCAAAGTGGAGCTCCTGCTCAGAGAAGGTTTCCGTAATTGATGCGCATAACAGAGGGACTGTTCATTACAAGGTCTGAACTACATACAGAGTCAAGAAGGGGTAATAGTAAGAAAAGAAGTGCAGAGACAATGTCTGTAGAAGAGCAAATGAGGAATAAACTGCCCATGAATAAATTTAGGCTGGCAATTAGAAGAATGTTCCTAATCATTAACACAATCATGTTCTGGAAACAGATTTTCAATAGGAACAATGGGGCAAAAAGAAGCCAAAATGGGGCTTCATGGAGCTTGATAAATGCAAGGAGACAAGTGATATAGGTTTGCAATAACAGAACTAGATTCTGTTACCCCAAGGGTCTCAGGAAATTGCCAGAAACTTCACAGAGAAACACCTCTGGAAGCAAATCAAGGTGGTACAATATGGTACCTTGATGCTGAACGTGCACCAGCTGAACTAAATTTCAGCAAAGTTGTAAGTGGTAACAGTCCACATAAGCCAGTTTACAACAGCTGAGGATCCAATTCTATAACTTAGAGTTTACAGATCCAGTAACAAATACATTGAAGAAGAAAAATATGGAACATATTTCCTTGAAGCTTTATTGATCTGCAGCCTTGTCTTAATTCAGTAGCCAGTACAAATGGCACCTTACTGACAGGCAAGACAGAAACCAAAGGTGGCTTAGTACAGAAAAGAAATTAACTTTGTCAGCTCTGTGTGTGAAACCTTTGAATCCCATAATTTACCTACCTGGGCTGGTTACCTCTGAAGTCAATGACTTTTTTTTGCCAATTACTCTTTGCCCACGCATGGGACAGTAGAGGAGAAGTAAGCATCATTTACCTTCATTTGTCATATACCTTAAAGAATTGAAACAGTGATTTTCAAAGCATAAAGATAAAATACTGGGGTTGGAGGTATGCCTAATGACCTGTTAAAAATCAGCTCACCTCTGTTTTCTCATGCAAGGGAAATAATGTGAGGATGGTTGCCTTATTTCCATTAATAGTAGAGTTTGCATAGCTACACAAGAATGGGCATATTGAGTAAAATCAGCTCAGCTCGTTCTTTTATCTCTGCATCAGAAGAGCACAAGCTCATACGCTGCTTCTTCTGAGGGAATAGTCATTCGTGTCTCACAGACTTTCTGGATTGAGTGTGATTTCTGTTATGTATTTACTACTTCAAAATTGATTTTTCTTTCACACCTATATTGTTTTCCCATAAGCTCATATATCATTTGCGATGACATCCTATATCAAGCCAGTTGTTGGATGAATGATGCATGTATGTAACGAGGGCGGCGTGTGACTAAGGTAACACAGTATCCAAATCCTGATCTTAGCCTTTGCCTTGAGTTTCGCAGCGTGAATCTCCCAACACTTTTTTTTTCTAGGCATTCACCATTAGAGAGTCTAGAAAGGTTCACTTTTGTTATCTTCAAAGCGTTACGTGTCAAATTCACATTTCTGGAGTCCAGTTGTCTTAATGGCACTGTTTTACATTCTGTATTTCTTTATAAACCATGTAGTGCAATGTCTGGAGATACGAAGTACAAGAGACTTCAGGAGCATCTGATCATGCTGTGATCAAAGTGACTTGAAATCCATTATAAAATGTACCATGGAGGGTCATGCCCCAAGTCACTTAATGAGCCTGAGGAAAAATCCCGCTGCAGGCCGGCGCTTTGTCCTCATGGCTGCCGCCTCTTTCTCTCCCGTGAAAAATCCTTTTGTTCAGGATTAGAAATAAATCTCAGGGTTGTGTGGAATAAAGCTATCAGGATCACAAAATGAACACAACCTATGCTTAAAATAAAAAACATAGCAGGTTTCCCCAGAATGGGATTATTTTACAGGCAAACACAGTACCAGATAAAACCTAGAATTCCCTGTAGCCTCCCTAGCTTAGTTTATGTATAATTCCTCTGCTGATTAGTAGAGTTAATAAAAAATAAAAATGTCTCCCTTTAAAGCAGGAAGAGACTCACATACTTGCATATACCTATCTCCAGGATAAAGATTTAATTACCTTGAGAAAAAGCTGGAAGAAAGATGAAACTCAGGCACCTGTTACAGCTGGGAAGACAGTAAGGAGGGCCAGCATGCAATAATTAAATCTTTATCACCCAGAAAGGAATCTGCAGCCTGCAGTGTCTTCCTAGTGAATATCACCATGTTTATTTTTAAAACTACTCCCTGCCAGCATGTCCCAAAGTCATTTCATATACACAGCTGGCTGGAAGAGGCGGGCTGGAGCTTGAAAAAGCAAGAGCTAAAAGGAGAAAGAAAGGGGCTAGCTAAAAAGTTAGCAAAAAAAAGGGTGGGGATGGAAGCCATCCAAGACCAGCAATAGGTGGCCTACATTCAGACCTGTCTGAAAAAGCTAGGTGTTCCAGATCTGGGTGTCGCTCTTTCCTGAAGGTGCTGTGTTTTTTACTTTCTGCTTTTCAGGCCTTCTGGAAATCATGCTGTTTTAGATGAGATGAAAAAATATGGATTTAGGGATCGATCACTCCCAGAGGAGGAGCAACATGGCCACAGCTGAATTTTGCAAATGGTGAACAAACTGGTTGGAAATCTTCTGCCACACAAGTGAACATTGCAGTAGCTGCACCTTATGGCCCCATCATGCTCGGCGCTGCCTTCCCCAGCATACTGATGTGAGCCTGATCAGTCCACAAGACTTTGGTCTGTTGGTGACCCTTGACTGCAGCCGATCCCACAGGCTCTTTTTGATCCAGATACTGGGCTTCTCTTGTAGTGAAACACAAACTGTGGAAACGTTAATTATTCTTTTGATGTTTATAAAGGCAAGTGAACGTGCATCACATTTATTTATTCATTCATGTGTCCATCTGTCCTCAGAAGACATGAAGTTATGTCTGTGTGTATGTATATTGATGTGTGAAAGTATGTGTTCGTTTAAAAATTCTGCTGGAGAAGTCTCAGTCAAGTAGCTGCATTAAATAGCCCAACACCTTAGGGCAAAGGGAGACATATTCCCTCCTGCCTGTATTTAGGTTTTCTCATGGAACCAAGATGCACCAAGGAGGGACGTGAGATGTAGATAACTTTGAAGCTGGCCTGCTTCATGTGATGGGTTGCATCAGAGACCTCCAGAAATCCTTTACAACCCTAGCTATGTGATTCTCTGGCTGTTTTTTTGATCAATGAAATTTGTATTAATGATAAGGGGGACCTACATAAGATTGCATGGGACTGCCAAATAACTCTGGGCTCCCTTGCAGAACAGCCATATTCATGCCCTGAGCATCTGAATCTCAGCCAACTAATTATAAATTTGTTTTCTTCTGACACTTCCCCACTCTTTGCCTCTTGTGCACAACCCTCCTTCCTTCAATGATGCCGTCTACAGAGAGTGAGAGGAAGGTTCTAAGGCTGTATTTAAATTCAAACTGCAAATGGCACCATGAATGTCTGATAAACCTGAACGATGAGCTCTCTTTCCCCACTCCAGCTTGGTCTGGTCTTTTAACTCACCTCTCCTCCACAAGATGCCTGTGTTGGTTTTTGGTGGGGTTTGGACATTCGTTTATTTAATTTCCTAACAGAGTGGTAAAATACATTTATTTTTAAAATGTGCTTAAAATGGATGGGCAATTTACAAACTGGAGGGGCTATCTATAATCCTGAGCGTGTATGCCAAGAGCTGAGTATGTTTTAAGTATAGCTATGTTGTTTCATTCTTCACCTTCCTCTGTGTGCGTGTGGGTATATGTGTGTGTATGCGTGTTCTGCAGGGATTAGTCATGGATTCACGAAATGGATTTTCTCAGAAATGATTCTTTCTTGTCTCATTCTTTTGATACAACTTCAACATCTTTTTCAGTATAAATTTTTCTCCTCCTCCTCTCTGTACATTTGTGTGTGCATGCTTGTGGGTGTGTATAAATATGTACATATATTGTTGTTGGCTGGCAGTAGGAAATCCATTTTCTTTAACAGTCATATCTCTGAGAAACAGGCTTACAGAAAAGCTTTTAAATACTAAACTAAAAGACTTTAACTGCTTGGCTTTTCCGGTCAGCTTCTCCTTAATTCATTTCTCTCTCCTCCTTGCTTCTTCTCTCATTCTTACCCCTGTGCTGAATTTTCTGTTTAATTAGGGTGAAAGAAAATAGTGACTTCAAGTCAAGGACACAATCTCTTTCCAAACTGCAAAGTCATAGTTTAATCCTCCTGGCATAGTCCCATCCAGAAAAAGGAAAATTCCCTCTTAAGATTTGAAGCTAAGAGTTAAGTCCTCATGTACCACCTGTTGTTGAGGACTGTGGAAATCTTTCTTTCTATTTATATATGTTGCTTTAGATGCTGAATCCCTTTGCCTGTGAGTACATCAGTCCCCTGTTAAAACTTCTGGAAGGTGAGGATTGACATAACCAGAGGTGTTCTGGTGAGATGTCTGTGCATCAGAGGGCACAATCTTTGCGACTGCATCAGTAGACCCTTAAGTAGACTCAGCCACCTGGAGAGGGCAGGACTGTACTCCTTTGTAGTTTTCTGTCTTCAGGGTGTGAGACAGCTTTCACCATTTACTCATGCTGTGCTACAGCAGGCTCCTTTTTCATTTTAACACCTTGTGTTTTGATTCATGTTCAAATTTTCTCCACTCTGGGTACAACTCATCTTACCCAACATCAGCAACGAGGAGTTCAACATCTTGTATAATTTATCTATAGTAACTTCAAGGATTGGACAGTATATTTACATTCTTAGACACCCATCTTAAGAAGGGATATTTTACCTATGAGACTCTTGCTCTGCACTGATGGCAGAGTAGATCTTGAAACCTACCTTAGATCAGATGTAGATCTTTTAATTGTCTGCAATTAGATAAGATGCTCCCACCCCATGAGAGAATAAGTTATGCAGATGAGGAACATAACTTCCACCTTGAATTCCATGTAGACAATCTGAAAAGATACTAGGAGATCTCCTCTCATCATGCTCAAGGTGAAGAGGACTCAGATTTCGTAATAGACACCAATGATAATATCATGATTCACTGTGTGTTTATAGGAAAACATTTTTCTCTGAAGTCTCTATGGCCATTTTGCACTTCTGAATCATTTATTATACTGCTTTATCAGGAAGGAAATTAGTGATATGATCTATTAACTCTATTTACCTCTAACTTTCTAGCTACAAACTGTGGCGACCGTAAGGTGCCCATATACAGCAAATGACAAATGACTGCAGTTGTGGGTTTGTGAACTATAGTGCAATAGTCTGTATATTTCCTATAGAATTCAACTGTATATAGCATATATTGAGGGTTTCACCCAGGTGTATACTGTGAGCAAGCAGCTTGTATAGTGTGTATTAGACTCAGGTGCACATTGTAGAAGTCTGAATGACAGTGAGTCTATAGAAAACACTTACTTGCACTAAAATGCAGCTATTTCCTTTCTGCAATGTGGCAGCTGAGATCACGGAGCAATCATTTCCAGGCAGAGAAGTGTGGAACAATGTCTCCAAATGAAATTATAGCTTGAGGAAAGGATTTCTTTGAGGCAGGACAGAATGTAATTACCCAAGTTGGACTTTTGCCAGGACACTGACGTTTAAAACACTTTCAGCTCTTGTGGAAAGTGCCACAGGATCTTTTAATGACTGCAAAGGAATGGGCTTTGGATTTTTTTTTTTTTGTTTGAGTGTCTCATCCAAAAGACAGAATAATAAAATGAGAAAGAAAAAAAAAACTATCAAAGAAAAAGCTAATCTTTGCAAAGTGATGAAATATGTAAATCCCACTTTGAAATGGTAATTTATTAACTTCTTTTTAAGATAAAAATGCAATTAGTTCATTCTTTCATTTCCCCCCATCCCAAACACACACATATATTGTTATCACGTCTTTTGCTGCTGTGTCAAATCTATATCATTTAATTTTGCTACAGTGAAACTTGTGGGTTTTATAAAAGGTTCTGGTGAGGATTTTTCCACCTTGTTTCACTCCTGACTGTAAATAAAAGAAAATATTACTAAATTCAGAAATGATCGCTGTCAAAAATCTGCACTTTGTTGAATTTTATAAAGGCTATGGGCTATTTTTATATTAGATGCAGTGTCAGTAAAGAGTAATCAGAGAGTGAAAGGGACTTTTTATCATTCTCAATTTATACACAGAAATACTCTCTTGAGCTATGAAGGAAAAAAAAATATTGTGTATGATAGAAGAGTAAGCATGACTTATTTTCCACTTGATTGTTGTTGGTAAGGGAATGAATGTAGCTGCGACTATATCTATGCATCTCTATACATAACACGCTGACTATTCCTAGCTAGTCAATCCAGCATAACTTTTCCGAATCCACTGTATTTTTGTCACCATGTTTTTACATTTCAGCAATATTATATAAAGCTGGGTTTAACTATCTAGTCATCTATATTTGGGTAAATACCTGTAAATGTCAAATAAAAGGTATAAATACATAAATTAATCAACTATTGCATCAGGGGGAGAATTTATTTTATAACAGGAAAATCTGGAGAACTTGTGTCTGTTAAATTACTAATGTGGATGTTCACAGAGGGTGCAGTAGGTGTTGGTTCAGACTGTTTTTTTAACCCGTGGGAACCTGAATTCACATTTGGCTCCAAAGAGAGACCTCTCCTCACAAAGCTGTGGAATAGTCTGTGCTACTGCTCTCATAGTCCATCTTGGCAAAGCTGCTTCACACTGTTTAGGATATTTAAATAGGTAACAAGTCTAAAAGAAAAAGAGTGAGACAGAGTCACTTGTAAAGAATTAATACATTTCTTTGGCAGTGAGGACACAAGGGGTGGGATTCACCTCTCCAGTTTTTAGATGTCTATAAGGTAAATGTCTCCATCTGGTTTAAGTTGTCCAGGTTCCCATTATAATCAATAGAAATCTATTCCATAGGCTTGAGGGACTGCAATTCATCTCATGCTAAAGTAGGCTCTTGCATTTAGAGCAGAAAGACACATCTTTTCCTTCCTCCATGTCTCATTTTGAGCTCCTACTCCTCACTGATGTTTTTAATCCTGAAACACAATGCAAAGAGATATTTATATGCTATACGTGGGGACTGAAATGAAGAAAAAGCCACAGCTGGAGATGTGTCTCTGGGATTGGGTCCTGGGCTATTACTGTACTCAGTAGAGAAGGCAGCCTAAAGATACTGCTTCTGACGAAGTTCTGAGGTGAGATTCCAAATTTGGCAAGAAGTGGCGCACAAACCCATTGAGATTTGAACTCAATGTATGCCTGGCTATGCCACCAGTTATGGCAGCAAGATGTTGGTTTTGGGAACATCAGGGCTGGCTGGTTAGCAGCAGTCTCCAACCCAGAGTTCACAAGATCTGTTGACTTTCAGCCATGAGTCCTGGCAGCGTTCTGTTACCTCCAGTCAGTTGACCTCTGAGTTGTCAGAAGAAAGCAAAAACTCACAGAGGTATAAGTAAAAGATTTCTTCCCCCTCTTCTGGGTGTCTTGTGTTATTTCACCAACCAAAGAAAACCCTGGATGGATGGTATAAGATGCACACCACCTGTCAGAAAGAAAACACATTAAGTTCAAGTCCCAATTCATCCTGCTGCTGGATATTCATAATCCTTCTAATCTAACACATGATAACTACCGTTTCACGGGCAGGATTTTTAATTTCCAGCATGATCTAAACATCCTTTCCTCTTTTGCTGGTGTGACTAAGGCAGAAGAAGAGGAGTCGGGAGGTGGTGTGTGTTGGTAAGCCCCTAAATGAGAAGTGAACCAGCTCTGTTTCTAAGGGCTGTGTTGGTATTTTAGTAATCGCCTCAGTGAGGAGATGGAAGCCTACTTCTGGAGCAAGGATACAAATCACTGATTATCCCAGCAGCTCTGGTGGTGGTGAAAGCTCAGGATTTGTGCTCCCCACCCTCATGCATAGCACTGCTGGTAACCATGGTGTCCAAAAGCCTGTGAGCGAACCTGGCTTCTTACATAATGCTTGCAGCACAGCAGCACCACCAGACTTACCAATTAAAGATTTGTCTTGGCAAGCAGGGATTAAACACTTTTCATTAGCAAATTTAGAGATTCTAAAGCCCTATTATAGACATCTGCCACCCGCATTGTGAGCAAAACAGCTGTACAATGGGCGATTATAAAGCAAGAAGATGAAGTGACGTTTTGGCTAGGAACTTTATTGTCTGCATACTCTCAGCCCTACAATCCCATGGAAACAATTATGTTTAATAAGAAGTATTGTTATTTCTTTCTGAGCGGGTGGGCTATTTGCTCTGTCTCCCCATAAAGGTTAAAAATAACAATGCATGACTCTTTGTGCTTTGTTAAGATAATTCACATTTCCATCACATTAAAAAAAATCACATAGAATATTCATAATATTGTGCTATATAAAGCTCAAGACACAGGAGAGAGCAGAACTGTTATTATATATTTTCACTATTTAACAATTACTACCGTGAGAGTTTCTAGAACAAAAGTTTGTGGAAAAAAAAATGAAATAAAATAAACAGTCGCCTTCTTTCAAAGTCTGACTCTGTAGAGCTTTAATTCCAATCAGCTATAACAAAAGTGATGACAGAAAGGGCTTTCAGCATGTTAATAGCATAGCAACATTCTGGATGTATTTGCAAATCCATTTGCTTTGAGATGCTTTGATCACTTAGTGTTCTACATGGAAAAAGGAGTGTTTTATGAAGGCAACACCCAGTATATGAAACATTTATGAAAGAAAATAATCTCCCTCACTCTTCAGAAATTCTCCATTTGCCCAGCAGAATTTACAGTCACCAGGCACTCCTGAAGCCCAGAGTTTGGCAAGATTCACAGGCAGGCACAAGGCCTTGTTCATGCCAACTCAACTGGTTGTTGCAACTAGTGTAGCACCTATTTTCAAACAAATGTCAAGTGTTACAGGTCACCTGCTACCAGGGTGTCCAGAACTCAGGTCCTCATACAGTGAGGCTGTAAGTGGACTACTGCTGTACTAGGAAATAAAACAGTGTCAGGAAAAGTTGCTGGGAACTGAAATTTGCTAATAAACATTTTTACAATGTTCCCTGGTATGGCTTTAGCCTGGGCACTGTCCTTACAATTCCTGGACACCAGCTGATAGCTGGCAGAGCCGCAAAACCATTCCCAACAGGCAGTCTGGATGCAGTGACTTCACTTTACAAGACTAGAAGAGTTTAATTGTATAAACTTGGGGCATTGCTGTCCTCAGTGTTGGAAAATGCTCTCAGCCTTCCTTAATTTACTTGCAGAGATGTTGTCTCATCAGAAAAAATGTGGTTACTATTTTCAATGCGTGCAGGACTGAGTTTTAGCTACAGCCCCTGGCATTAGGGTATGCAAAGGTGTTACTGCTGGAACTGGCACAAAGCAGACACAGAACACTCCCCCAGTGACCAGAAGGGGCTATAAAGTGCCTGCTTCATGGCAAAAGTCAGTCTCCAGGGATGGATGTTAGAGTGCTCTTCCTTCAGGGGCTGCTGTTCTGCAGCTGCCTGCTGGGAGATAAAAGCCATGTGTGGGGGTGTATGTATTTACAGCACTGAGATTTACTGCGGGGACACTGAGCAGCGCAACCCGGAGTTCAGCATCCAAACAGGGAATGAGAGCCTTTTTCAGTCCATGCCACCTCCAGGGATGAGATGGCCAGTGATGCAGTGCAGACACTGGTTGGAGCCTGCACTCAACCTCATAGCCTTTACGTGTTACCCGAGAGAAACGAGCCTCTCAGTCAGGCTTATTAACTTGGGCTTAGAGATGGTAACATGGAGGGAACCCAGAAGAGCTGTCTTGCATTTGGCCAGCCTGCAGTGAAGTCAAAACAGACACTCAGTTCCCAAGAAGCAGAATCTTAAATTAGCCCAAAGTAGGACTTTTTCAGAAAAGCTTATGTATTTCATTTTAGCTGTGCCACAGAAGGTTCAATAGGTAGGGAAAGATGTCATCAGTTCATCCTATTACCCAAAAGACCAGGTTTTAAAGGGCACTTTGGTTCTTAACTTCCTTTGTTTTACACTTCTATAGTGATATACCTGGCCAGAGGACGCATAATGTTCTTTATTTTAAATAAAGGGAATACAACGAGTCATTAAAATAATAAAATTAGTCATTAAAGAAATCAGTCTAGATGTTTAGGATACCAGATAAATACATCATCTACATTCCATCGTTTACAAGGCATGAAAGTTGGGATGTTTTATCTCTGGAAATACCTGTTTCAACTCTATGGCTTGTATCAGACTAAGGGTTACACATCACCTGAGTTTAGGTGTCTAAATCTAAGCTCCCTTTATAGTTATAAGAGACTTAGTCACAGTCAGTGTGCTTTTGTGTTTGATTAAAATACACAGAAGTACTTAGGGAAACCAGGCATCTCTCACTTGTTTCTACTGACATAGGGAGTAGTATTCAGCCGGCGGTAGGAGGATCCTAAGGTGGCTGTTGACGCCTATGCTGTAGACAGCACATGTAGCCATGTGAGAAATAGGCAAGGTCCTTAGGACTTTGTCTGCTAAGATGGCCATAGCTAGCTGAGATGAGTTTTACTGAGGCTGAAATAGCATTTAATTCAGCACCAACTTGACTTTGCATAATGTGAGAATATAAGACATCAGGATGACAATATGGAGTGCAGTACTCAGTTACCCTATGCCTGACTGTGGCTCATAATAAATACTTGCAGAAATATGCATAGGAAGCAAGGCATGTTTTGAGTATAATATTCCTTCCCTGGTATAAAGCCTCTGAGCTCCTGCATGCAAATGGCCTGGAGATTTGTTCAGATAGAGATTTCCTTCAGACCATGGAATTTAATAGAGTCTAATGAGCTTGCCCTTCACTGTGCTTACTCTTCTGTAACCAGACATGGATGTAAAGAGGTTATTGTCATCCCAAATATACACAGTAACTTGTAGTGCATCTTCATTTGGGGGGTAGTAACACCAAATACTGGCACAGCAACAAGTAGGTTTAAGGAGAAGTTCATGTAAATGAGGGAAGCTGGGGTGGATTTGAGGCAATATGGGGGCTGGTGACTAAGAAGGATGAGTGAGATTTTGGACAGATAAAGATTTTGTATTTTATCTCTCCCTTGTCTGTCTTTCTGCTCCCCAGAAATAACCCTTTCCCAAAATCTCACTTCCATGTTTGACATCTCTTGCACTGCCACAGGGCCTTTCTTATCAGCCTCTCAGTTATTTTAAAAAAACAAACCAAAACAAAACAAAAAGGTCCATGTGTTGAGTCATTTTACATGGACAGTGTGATTTGTTGGTCTTTCATTGAGCTGACTTCTGAAATCAGAAATGTATGGCCTTAAGTGCCAGTATTATTGACTGTGTATATGGGAATGGAGACAGATGTACAGTTACACGTACAAGGGTGTTTGTTCTTGCTGTCAGCTTAAGTTAGGTTTCTATGAGTAAAGTGTGCATAATGCCTTCATTGTATGTGCTTCTTATCTTGTGCAGTAGCGTTAAAGAAAACAGTCAATACTTCAGCAAACAGTGGAGGTTTGCAGTATGTGTAATGTATCCCATTGCAAGAGCAAATGGGTTGCATCCTTCACTTTGAGAGTTTAAACAGCAGATTACCCTCTGCACTTGGGTGTATTTCAGTCTGAAATTATTATTTGAATTTTGCTAACACTAAAAGGCATGGTCAGGGACTAGGCTGCTTTTGTGTTGGGTGTTATACAGACAAAGGAGGAAAAAACAGTCTCTGCCGGAAAGATTATTTCCAAACACATTTTTGCTATTGGAAATCATGTCCTCAGTAGTTTTCATCCAATTACAGGACACAAGCAATGCTATGTAAATGTGCGATGCTAATCAAAATAAATATCTGGTTTTATCTCAGCTGGTCACATGACTTTAAGAGATGTTAGTATCAGCAGAACTCTACAGATAGTTACACCACTGCAGCACATGGAGCATGAAAAGGCACTGAATTATTTATAACAACTGGGTCAGCTTCTCAGCAGGAGAAAACTGGCAGAGCTAATTAACTGATATACCCCAACTGATGTTCTACTCCATATTTGAGGAATAACTCCAAATAACAGAAATTCAAGGAAATCATAAGTTGCTTTGCTTGCTGCAGACTGCTAGCTCAGGTTTGCTATCAAGCTTGCAGGAGGAGTGCATGGCAGGCTATAAAGAGCAGGTCGTCTGGGTGCTTTGTAACCAATATGTACATGTGCAATTCTGTGCTGAAGGAAAATCAGATGCATTACATTTGCCTACCTTGCCCCACTACAGAATAAACCTCAAGTGCTGAAATAAAGGCCATATTTTATAGGAAGTATATTGCTAGGGTCATTAGCTTTCCTATTCAACTTCATCAGATGGCTACACAGCAGGATGCGTTCCAAATTTATTTGATAGCTTGTCAATAAGCAGCTGCCTTTTAATAGCTCTTAACTTCATGGACTTGAAAAACAAAATGCCTCACACTCACATTAAACCAAGTGGTCCATCACAGGGTTCTCAGTTTTTTCTGGTGTACAGAGCAGAGCACAAAGTAGCCTCTGACTCCAGCTTTCACCATAAGTTTTCTGAACACTCATCACCAGGGAACAGAGACAGAGAGACTTGCTGGACTGGGAATTATTATAGTGAGGAGAAGAGTGGTGAGTTCTGCTAGCTATAGCTAAGCTGGGGAGCAAGTCAGGAAGGAGTGGGAGTAGGGTCAGCAATGGGGACTTCAACATGTCCCCTCTATAAGTGGTGACAAGAGGATAAAGTGCTGAGCTTGTCAGTGGTGATTTTCTTTAGCAATATCATTTCAACAGCTAATCTTAGAGCCACTTCTGCTATGCCACCTCCTGCACATTCTGGAAATGTTCAGGCATGATCAAGACAAAGCATTTCAAGGGAGGATGGGAAGCTTTCCACCGTATCCTGCCCCATCCGTGGACAGGAGAACCTATTCTGCTTCAGTGCATGTGCAAGTAGTGCTGGGCTGGGTGGCTGGATTATCACAAACACCTTGTCAGCTGGAAACTCACCATGAAGGGGTCAATACTTATGAGGTCGAAACGCAAAAACTTGGCATTTTGTTATAAAGGGGCCAGATGGTTGCAGAACAGTGACAGTACAAGGTAACTTTGTAAGATATACTGCTTGCAGGCACTTTTGAGTATTAAATTGTTTCCCTTTATTGTCCCTCCAGTCTCTTAACTCTTTGAAGACAAGGGCTTCTACCCTTATGCAATAAATGTCTCTGAATTGAATTTGTCTCCTCATTTTACCCACAGAAGAACCTGAGAGATTTGACAACCTGTGTGACTAGTACCTCCTCTGTTACCAAAGTACTATTTGAATATCAATCAGGAGATTTGAGAGTAAATTCAATTTTCCTTCTGACAAAAGACTTTACATTGCTTTTATCAAAAAAAGACCTATAAACAGTAAAATTTGATGTAGGAACATTTTATTTTAAAAATAAAATATTTAAGCCAGACATCTCCGAAGGACCTAAATGGCATTTCTGGTTTTGTTTTTAATGTTACTTGCTAAGTAGAAGTGGAGGTGTCAGGAAACACTATGCAAGCTGTTGTGAGCCATGATGACTTCTGTTGCTGGTGTGCTTGGGAAGAAGAGAGTAGGGAGGGATGAACATGACATTGCTGCCCATCGCTGTACTGTACGGTGCCCAGACCAACAGCATGCCCGTGACCCTACAGTGACCTAAAAACCTGAACTGTTCCAGTGCCATACCCAGTGTTCTGTTCACTGAGTGGGGAATAACCTACAAGAATACTTCAAAAAGATACTTCCTGGTAAAAGGGCAAACTTCTGTTCTTCTCCCCTTCACGCTCCAGTCTGACTGTCAGTGCCTGTGTAGAAATCATGCAGTTAACAGCAAATCGTGAATCTGTAGACTCAGAAACATACTGTCTCTGTTGGACTTCATTGCTGTGAGATCAGAGCTGTGGTGCAGCTGGCTGGCATGAAGTACCGGCAGAAGAGCTTGGGTTTGAATAGTCAGGCCCCTCTAAGCCAGCTGTGTGGATTTCTTTTAGGCTGAGTTTTTGCTTGCACGTGCCCAGTTGAAGAGCAAATTTGTGTTCTTGAGTCTGCAGCATGCTAAGTGCCTTGATGATGCTTCGTAAACACAGAGGGACAGGAAAAAAAAAAGTAGAAGTGATAAAAAGATGAAAAAAAATATTAGCTTCATCTAAATGATTCTTCTGCTAGTGTTTGAGTACTTTCCAAATTATTTTCTTCAGTCTCAGATTAAATGACTGTAGTAATTGGCATCCTACCATTTCCATGGGGTATGTTTTCTAAAAGGGAAGGGAAGGGAAGGGAAGGGAAGGGAAGGGAAGGGAAGGGAAGGGAAGGGAAGGGAAGGGAAGGGAAGGGAAGGGAAGGGAAGGGAAGGGAAGGGAAGGGAATGAAGTAGAATAGAATAGAATAGAATAGAATAGAATAGAATAGAATAGAATTAGAATAATAGAGTACAACAGAAGAGTTGCAGTTGGAAGTGACCTATAATGATCACGTAGGTGAACTGCCTTGCTATGTCAGGGTTGACCAAAAGTTAACACACATTATTAAGGGCATTGTACAAATGCCTCTTAAACACTGACATGCATGCAACATAAAACAATGTCATTAATTGTGATCTTGTTTACATAATACATAATTTTTTATATATGTAATTTTTTATATATATATCAAATAATTGTATTTATTGTGTTTTGTACCTGTCATTTTTTATAGGCACTCTTACCCAAACAAAAGTACACTCACTGAAACCACCTATGTGTCAAGGGGGGAAAGTGCCACTGATGTGCCCTGTAGCAGTTGTTTTTCCACAGATCAAGTCACTGTAGAACAAAACCATGGCTGAATCAGCAGCAAAGCACCATCTGGCTGAGGTTGTGCCTGAGCTGCAGGTGCTCCTCAGGCAACTCCAGCACTCCTCAGAAAGGATCTGTGCTGTTCTACAAGCAGCGTAGCTGCATAAGCCTATAAGTAAACATGTATATGGCTTTTCTTCATTGTTGGTTTGCTACCCCCAAAGAGCTTCATGCTGCTTAGGTCACATCACAAGCAAGGCTCACATGGGAACTGGGTTCCTTTTTTTAGGGTGGGGGAAGGCATGATATGGGGAAGAGTTGTATGTCCATTCTCTAGACCATCAAAGTTTGTACTATCCTCACATGCTGCAGAGAAGAAGCAATATTTCATCATGTCATGGGCTGATGTTTCAGCTAAAAACTGTGAAAGTTTAGCAGCATCACTTCATTCAGTGTTGCTTGATGCTACTGTAGTAGAGGGAAACTTAGACATATGTTACTGACTTTGTGCTGCAAAGCTGGGCTCTTGGCACATGAAAGAGAAGGGAAGTCACCTCACAACTACAGACTTTAAGTCTTGAGGCCTAAGTCCTTTTCTGCCCGGATGTGGTGGGCCAGGCATCCTCCATCCCATTAATGCAGTTCCCTCCTTTAACTGTGAATTAAGTACAAAGACACAAATTCATTAAAAAGCCATTTGCAATCAGCTGAAAGAAATACACGAGGGCAAAACAGTCATTTTTAAAATGCAGTTCACATCTCCATCCTCTTCCCATCGTATCCAAGTAATCAGTTACGTATTTGCCCTGTAGCTGCAACCCCAAAGACACTACTACATGGCCTGGTGGCATGGGCCTCAGTGAGACCTTGACAGATACAGAAACAAAGAAACAAACCAAAGTGTAGTTGAGGATACCTATGAAAGCAGAAGAGGCGAATTACCAAGGCTTTGTAAAATGGTGTATGATTGGTTTCTTGTTCCCCCTAAATGATCACCTAAGATTGTAGAGCATCTGTTTTTCTTCCAAGCTATCCCTCACCCCAGTTTCATTCTGCTTATTCTTTCTTATTATACTGTGAATTTTTATCACCTCTTTAAATTGACTCTGAATAGTCTTTACCTGAAAGTATAAACTTATCTATGCATTTATTTGTTGCTGTACTTTATAGCTTCAGAAACATCATAAAATAAAACTCAATTAAGCTTCAAAACAAACTCTACTGTCTCCCTCCCATGCCTCCCCTCTTTGCTCAGTCATCTCTTTCCACTCCCTGTGACCCACCCAGAGGCAAGTAGTATTCTCACCTGCTGTAACCAGGGTTAATTTAACTTTTAATTCTGATGGGCTCTGACGAAATAGGAAGCTTATCAAGTTAAGTAGGCACAGACCAAAGTGCAACTATTGCAATTTAAAACTGTAATTTACAGTGTGTCCTCCCCTTTTGGGAGGGTGAAACCCAAGCAGATACCAGATGCCCACTGTGAAATGGGGCTTGAATCTCTTTTTGCTTGAAAGCAAGTTCATGACTATTTCAGCTGAACTGGTTGGAGAAAATTTAGAAACACACTCATTAAATTTCCATGTAGCAGGGACTACTGATGATGGGTTTTTTCCTCTGCTGTACACCGTGACACAGGCAACACAGGGAGGCATCATTGAGCTGCGAAGTGGAGTTCTTACAAGGCCCTGCCAAAGGGAAAAGGATCATGTCAATATTTGTTAGACTTTCCAGCAGCTTAAGTCAGTAGGAAAGCTGAATCCCAAACAAACTCCAATTAGATTTAGTTTCAAAATGAAAGTCTCTTCCTGAACTATTCAACAGGGAAATGCCACTGACACTGGTATGGGCTTCTTTCTTGGGGAACTTTTTAACCCTTTATTACCTGTCATTATTCCATTGGTCAAGGTTGTGATGGTGCTAGTGTAGGGAACATTGCTATCCAGAGATTTGTTGCACAGATATGTATAAAGTGTTTGTTAAAACCCCCTAAATTTGGGGGCATAAGATAATGCTTATGTTGGAAATCTATCCTCCCAAAGAGGTTGGTCAATTGCTGCATACATGGAGAGAGGTGTCTTGGTTGCAAAGGTCCTCGCAGCATCATCTTCAGCTGGATTGAATGAGACTGGAAGTAAACAAAATGCCTCTATTTGTTGGACATTCAGAGCAATCCGGAGAAGCCCAGTCAGATCTCCTTTTCTGGTCTTGTAAGGGGCAAAGAAGTGATCTTGGAGCTTTACTACTGCTGCATGAAGCTTGCATGATGAAGGAGTGGAGCAGATCTTGAAGGAAGAAACTAGTATGAGACATCTGCTTTCCAGAGCGCTTTCAGAGCTTTGATGGCAAATGGAAGACCTATTAAGCTTCTCTTCTCATCTTGCAGCTGAGGTATAACAGGAATCCAAACACAAATGCATTTAATTTGGAGACCACTGTGAATTAATTGCAAAGGAAATAGTTGGGGAAAAGAGAGACAATAAAGTTGCAAGACCCGCTCCTCAAAGTTACCCCCAGGGAGACCTTTAGGGGTGAAAAGCTGCCACTTTGCTAAAGCTGTTGACAGAAGCAACACTATTCCTTTGTGTATTAGCAAGACAACCTTGGCATCCCTGGGGAAAGTAATAATGGTAATAAAAAATTAATTCAGATCAGCAGCCATTTCTTCTAGTCCTCTCTGCCATGTCACTGAATCTTTATTATATGCAGGTCAATTGTCAAAAATATTCCAATGAGAATTTCATGCCTCAATGCCTAAAAAATCATATTTTCATCAAAACTGCCTAGATTCCATGCCAAAACCTATTCTGTTGCCTTGAAGGTTTAGTCCTAAGTCACTTTTGGAAGTAAAATGTTGCCATTTCAGCCACATGGACTTTGCATTGCAGACTGAAGTTATAATGAATAGTCCTCATGCTTACACAATGGGCCCTTCAGACTCTTACACTAAATACAAGCTGGGGATCTAGATTCATACTTCCCTTTCTTGGCCTTTCATTTACATTACTATATCGAAAGAACTACTACAGTAAAGAGTAAAACCTATATTTCTTTTGGAATGTCCCCATTTTGTGATTTAAGACAGTTTTACTTTACTCCAGGAGCAGGTATTTAAAACTAGATTGAAAACCATTTATTTGAAGTGTGCTTGTTGAGATTGGTTTATTCTGTTCCCTCTCTGGGAGTGCAAATAGAGAACATAATCCACCTGGGAAAAAGATTTCTATTGATAGCTTCATTTAGCAGTAGTTTTGCAAAAATCCACTTCTTTTACAAATCAAGTTACGTTCTTTCACAAAGTGTCCAGTTCATATGCTCAGAATTTTAGACGTGTAAATAAATCAGGCACCTTCATCTCCTCATGCCCTTCATATTTTCCTTTTACACCTCTGACCTTTTCTTGCCTACAAATGTGATTACTGAAAAAGCCTTATTAAAGTGCATTATTTTCTTCACAATGGTAACGTTATTTCCTAAAAGGAAATTTTCACATAATGTCATGTTCAGAGCAAAGAAGTTACTGTACTTCCCTCCCCTTTGGACAGTGATTTGTGAGGAGGGATGAATAGGAAAAAGTAATATGATAGAAGTCTTTGTGGAAGAAAAAAAAAAGGGGGGGGCCTCGAATCCTGGCACCGATCTAGTAAATCTGAATTCAATTTAACAGTTCTAGCTATTGCCTGTGGGAAGCATCAGGTTGAATTTTAGCTGCTTGACAGAATGAAACCCCGGGTTTCCTATTCTCTAAGGTTATTTTAGCCTGAGTTAAGATTTTTTTTTCCTTCTGATAGCATTCATGACCTATGAAAATTCATCTCTGGCATGGTAAAACAGAAGAGAGCAAATAACAGAGCTTTGCCATCTCCTCTCCAAGGCCTCATCATTTTTACTACAATCATCTTCTACTTTTGGTACATTAATTTCCTCCCCAGGATTTTTGTCCCACCTTTCACTGCTGCTTTCCCTGAAATATTGCAGAGCCTGGTAACCTCTCTCTCACCCTCAGTCTGCATCTCCTGCATCCCCAAAGATTTGCTACATCTTGAGATGCAATGACTCCAACCCTCACAGCACTGACAAAACATGACTGAGTCATTTGAAAGCTGGCTAAGGTTTAGGACTAGATGACTCAATGCATTATTACAAGACGGACTCAAGGTACTGACATAAAACATGGGACAGAATAATAGCAGACCACAATAATGGGGTATGCAGCTGAGTTGCAAAACTCCTGAAGGTCCAAGGACTAAAACAGTAGTGAAACTGTACAAAGAGATTTAGCTCTGTACTTTACCAAATTACAAATCTGAAAAAATAAATATTGATTCCACTTACAGTAATTTATTTTTTTCCCTAGTTGATGCTAAGGTGTTTAATCAGAGTAAGCTGCTGCTTATTACCTTGATTACTGTGAATATTGCCACTCTCATTTACAAGATGAAAAGAACCTGTCCCAACTAGGTAGCATAGTTCTGCAAAGGCACTCTCTTACCCCATGGAGAAGTAAGCAAAATTATTTGCTTTGTTTTTCTAATTGGTCATTGCCATGATAAGTTTTCAGCTTGATGACTGACCTCTAGCCTACAGCACAGTGATACAAGAGGAGGTGCCTTGAGAAAACGACTGAATGAGCTTGGAGTAGATTATTATTATTTATTATTTACCCAGCACCATTCATAAAATGAAGCTTTTTAGTAAGTAGCAGGACAAAAAGTATCTCTCTACTCCAAGCTGTTGTGGTCCAAGTAGACATAATGCATAACCATGCTCATCTGTTTTTTTGTTTTGTTTTTTTTTTGTGTGACAGGGTAGCATGTACCAGAGCATCCTCTGGTGTCTGATTCAGCAAGACGGTAATAGTCTACTAGTGTGGTTGGCCAGTGGGATTTCTTCTTCAGTTTGCACAACAGGACTGACAGCTCTGGGCCTGGGACCTGCTGTGCACACAAAGTGAAAGAGTGCAATAACTCCCCAGAGTCATCTGGATCTGGGAGTAAAGACACAGAGGCAACAATCAGAAGGGAAACTAATAGCAACAACAGCGTGGTTTCCTTACCACAGTGTCTCAGGTTTTCAACTGACATGTGCAGGTGAAGTCTGCAATATGAAGAGTGAATTCAATGGTATGGGTTTGGACATGTTTTACTGTGTGCTTGAAATTTGTAACATATACATATGTAGATGTAGATGTATTTGAATGCTGCATATGTATATGTATTACCTATGCACATAAAGAATTATTGCATATGTTTCTACCTGGGCATTTTCGGGGCAGTATTTTGTAATGGAGAGAATCAAGCCTTGAACCTGCATTTTCATTCTCAGGGCAGCTGGAGAGTCCCATAAGCCATCATGTAATAGCAAACTGGTGACGTTTGTGGAAGAGCACCAGGACCTTACAGAAAGACACCTGAGGTAGTCCCAAAGACCAGAACTTCAGCAACATTTGAGATGCCAGCAATGCATCGTCCAGTTTGGTGACACAGAGCTAGTTGGAGCCACAACCATGGCAAAATTCAATAATGCCATACAGATGCTACTTTCCATCTCAGATTTGTGTCAGCTACTGTTTTGGCCCCCATTTGGGGGGGAATCTTCCTCTGCACTTGCAAAGCACTTTCCTTATGCTTCAAAATTCTCCATTTTATGAAACTCAAAAAACTTGAAACTAGTCGCCTGTCAGTGCATTACAAGTCTTTTGTCTCCAGATAAACATTGACTTCTCATCCTTACCTGGTCTCCATCTCTACCTGTTTGTCTTTTATTAAGTACTCAGTCTATTAGATTTCCAGGACCGTAACTTCCTTTTTATTTGATGTTTGTACAGCATCTTGCACAAAGACTTTGTCCCAAGGTTGGAATTCTGAGTTAGTGCAGATAATTTCTTTTGTTCATTTTACCTGCAATACAGGGGATAAAAAAGGATTTGCCTCAAGGCATTTATTGATATTGAAGTTTTCTTATGATACAGTTTCTCACTGTTTCTGTACAGCAGACATTTATTGGTAAACTCCAAATGTTCCAGATAAATGAATTAGCATTACAATGGAACTGCTGTTTCCAGTTCTGGTCTTGCCAGAAGATAGAGGAACTGCGTGTATTTCCTGATGGGTTGATTTGCTATAGAGATAACTGGGTAATAACCTTTTTCCCCTTCAGCAAGTGTCACTGAAATAATTCCCTAATTTCACCAGTTTGGGTTTATGGAAAAAAAATTAACAAACTGGGGTTTGTGTCATGAAATAATAAAATTTGGGGTAAAGTGCTAAACAGTGTTTTCAAAGCATGTCTTTTTTTCAGGCACTTAAAGGCACATACTTCGTCTTTTCATGTACATTTAGACATGGGACTTTTTTCCCTATGTATCTCCCATGGTATATCCCCCCAAGTGTGATCTTACCAGCCCTTTGCAGGAAGTGTGTCTCTCCAAATAGCACCTCTGAGTAGCTGCAGTTCAGGGGAGAGTTCCCCCACTTCCACCACAGTCAGAGAACTGCTGTGAGGCATCAGCTTTGGCCAACTTTCTAACCAAAATAAATTTTTTGTAAGGATATTTTCAGCCAGGCTTCTCCTTTTTAAAAGCTTTCTGCTGAGCTATACTATGTGGATTTTTGAGTTTGTCTAACATTCTGTCTTGGGATATCCCTACCTCAAACTGTACGTCTGGAGAAGGGAGAGCATGAGAGAAGGATTTGGCCCTGGAATCTTAGGTAGATCTTCAAATTCCTGTTCCTTTTATTTTGTTCTGCTGCTTTTGCTTGCTGGGTAAATTAAGCTGAAGATTGATCAGAGCAGACTCAAAAGCACCAAGCCCGCTCTGCTCATAGCAGAAAGGTTCAAACTTCAACAACCAACCTTCTAGCATAAGGGTCCAGACCCTAAGTAAATGTGGCTCTGGCAACGAAATCAGTAGATTTTTTTGAAAGGGATTTTTAACAATAACGATACTCAATTGTTTCTTTCTACTTTTTTTTTTCCTTGGCTTTTTTTCTCAAAGTGGAAGGTTCTTAAAGATTAAAGCCTTGTCAGCTGTGAAATTCTAGTCAATTTTGTGAGAAACATTATAAGATCACAAAAAAGGGTTATTCAGAGGATGAGGTTTCAATTTTGTTTTGAGATACAGAGCATCAGAGCAGACTTTGGCTCTATTTTCTTTCTTTTAACAGGGGTTTCTTGTAGGTGAGGTGACTGCTTAGCTATTAGATTAGATATAAAGTATCAGCCTGTTTCTGATTGATGTTCAAGGGAAAAAAAACCCATACAGCTTTTCAGCCCTTTGCATCAGACTTAAATTCAGAGTCAGCAGTAAAAGAAAGATGTTCAGAAAGCTGGGAAAAGATGCTGCATACCTAATTGCAACATTAACCAGTGAAATATTAGCAAATTTATTGGTTTTTTTCTATTTGAAAAAAAAATAAAGTTAGTTCATTATGCTCTGTAATCCTGCTTAAATATTCATCATGTTGTTAATGAACCACATTCATTTTTAAAATGTTCAACCTGAGACGCTGTCTAACATGATCTGATAATAATATAATTTCTGTATAACCGTAAAAGGGACAAGAACAGTAAAAATAATTGTATCTCTAAACATCCTACCCAGTTTTCTCCTGACTAATGAGCAGCTGTTTTTCATTAGCAGCATCGTTTTATCTCTAGCCTATCAACCTGCACAGCTGGGCATATTAGAAATAGCTCAGTGCACTGTGGAACGTATGTTTCCTAAATTGCAGAAACAAATGAGAACAAGGTATTGCAGCTTTTAAAAAAAATGGTTTGGGGATGAATTCTCTCTCACTCTATTATTCACCATGGTGTAATATCTGGAGGCTTGCAAATGGGATATTACTGCACTGCCTGCTGTAGAAATACAGAAAAGATAGTTCCTACCTTACAGAGCCTGCACTACAAAGAGCAAAAACTGAGTCACAGGCAGCTGAAACCCTTTGCTGAAGGTTATGCAGCAAGTAAGAAACAGCACCTAAAGCAGAAATTGTTGTATTTGCCTTTCCCAGGCC
Organism: Falco punctatus; assembly: GCF_963210335.1. Lineage (NCBI taxonomy): Eukaryota > Metazoa > Chordata > Aves > Falconiformes > Falconidae > Falco > Falco punctatus. The sequence continues at coordinate 87,010,135 of NC_137582.1, read as the reverse complement.
TCTAACCTATCCACCACTCTGTATTAACCAGCAATTCAGTTGAAAGAAGACTCATAGGTGAGTTTGGATTTTGAGCAGTGTAAAATAAAAGAGCCTGGTCCTAAATATTTCTTTGTCATCCTGCAACTTTCAGGGAGTTATAACTGAAGTCCAATAGATACCAACTAAAATGTTTTATAGTTTTTGTAGTCTAATTTGGCTTCTGTCCTGCAAAACAGAAACGAAGCCTAAGGCCAACTGCAGATGACAAAAAATAATATTTGAAAAAAAAAAAAAAAGAAAGAAGTTAGGAGGTGGTGCTACATCAATCTTTTATATTTTATTTATTTCTCCTTTGCCTCCCTTAGTAACTGTAATGGTGCAGACTATTCTAAAGGCCCCAAGGCATATTGTGCTCATTGGTAGACTGATCTGGAAGGCAAGATGTCCTGTTCAAAGGTCTCCTTGTGTTGCTAGCTTCCTTCAGTCCAAATCAGCTCATCCTCCCCCGCTCCCCTCCCCCCACCTCCCCACCCCATTTTTTCAAAGTTTTCCACAGATTAAAAAAAAACAGGTGAAATATGCTCTGGTAAACATTAAATAATAACAATTATAACAGTAGTAATAATGATAGCAGTAGTAGTTGTAATAATAGTAGTAAAAATAATAACAATACTCCTTGACAAACCTTGTCTGGTTTTTCTGCAGTGGTATTACAATGGCAAAAGGGGACTGGCAAGAATGCATGGAGCAGTTGCCTTCCACTTTTGCAGTAAGGAAAGCAGGAAGGATTCAGGGGTGGATTGCATAGTATGTATCTTATTAGGAAAGAACACAGCAACCCTGTTTGTCAGTTAAAATGTAATGAAATCCTGTTGTTTAAATGGTCTGAGCAGTTTGGTGTAGTTGATTTTGGTTGTAGCAAAGTGCAGAGTTATGCTGTAATAGCACTAAACCCATGGTAATATGATGCAAAGTGCTGGTGTATGTTTGATTTCTGTAACGAATAGGAACTACTTAGCCAGTGGCTACGTGATGCTTAAGAAACAAATACGCTAAATCAAATAAGGTAGGAAAAGAATGGTCTCTGATGTTTTCCTCAGATATTGTCCCTGGATATCATGATATCCTGCTTTTACCCGGCTGTTAGAAGAAACAAACTATACAACTGTTCTAAATTTGAACTATAAAATATAGCAATTCCCTTTTAAGGTATAAATTTATGATTTTCTGTGACAAGTGCTGTGTGACTGGCAGCAGTATATGTTGCGATGGTAACTTTTGCTGGCGTCCTTTTTCATCTCAGCTGAATCTGACGTGAACCCTCTAAACTGTCCATTGTGATTAAGAAAAAAAAAAAGGTTTAATTCCCTTAAAATGTTACAGTTCTACCCCAGCCCTAGTATCACACAGTATGCATGAGGAACACTTCTAGCTGTCTCTTCACTACACATGCCTCGGGTTCCCCATCTTTAAATTAGAAACATAGCTTTGATACATAGAGCTGTTGTGAGTCATTAGTGCTAGGAAAAGATCTGCACCCCCAACTTTTTTGTGAAAGAAAATTGCTCCCACCATAGGAAAAGAAATAATAAAACATCAGGCTCTTCAGTATGGTGGATTAAGTCCATAGCTGCTCTCAAATGCACCATACTTGGGAATCTGGCTTCCTATTTGGAAATTATTCATAAAGTATTGGCTGAACAGGAAAAAGACTGCTGAGTGTAAGGACCCTGTTTTTGCTAAATTGCATGACCTCCCTGGAAATGCTAATTCAGGTAGGCTCCCACCTCAACCCAAGGAATGCCTGGTATCCTACCGTATGTCCAAATGTACTGTATTCCCTGGAAATGAATGAGTAGCAGTAAATACCCTTCCACTCCTGGGACTTCCAAGCTGCACATGTAGGAGCAGAAAAACCTTCCAATAGTAACGAGGAAGTATCTATGGAAATGTTCACACTAATATTTAAGGAAATGCTGCATGATTCTCCTTCCAACATGTAAATAATCCGTATTAATTGCCTCCAAGCAGTCTTATTGTATCCTGTCCTCCAAAGGAAAAATTTCCTCTGTCCTGGGTACTAAACTGGGATCCAAACAATCCTTGCAAAGACAGTGGCTTGACAGCAGACATTTTGTGTTGAATGAAATGGAGTAGTGGGATAGGGAAATAAAGCTACCTCCTGTCAACACACACATGATTCTGCTATAGATCACAGCACTGGAAGGAATCACTGGGCCTCAGAAATTTAGGTTACCAAATTAATCCTCTGCTTAAAAGGAACCTCTGGATATCCCTAGCCAGGTTTAAAATAGGATTACAGCCAATGTTAAATGTGGTCAGTGGTGGCCTCGTCCAGATGAGTCCTGAAAACCTCCAAGGGTGCATGTTCTACTGTCTCTCTGGCAACCTGTTTCAGCATTGCCTTTCCTCCTAGTAAATCTTTGCTTTCCTTACATCCAATGTCAACCTTCCAGGCTGCCCAGAAAACCTCTCAACATGCTCCAGTACATGTTTTCATCTGATCACAATGACAGCCTCATGTGCACTATAACCACCAGATACTTCGTTGCAGGGGCTGCTATACCAGCAGTTGTTTCCCAGCCTCTTTGAGTGCATGGGTGTACTGGTTTTGGCTGGGATAGAGTTTCTTTTCTTTAAAGTATCTTGTATGGGATGATGTTTCGGATTTGTGATGAAAACAGTGTTAACACAAGGATGTTTTGTTATTGCTGAGCAGTGCTTACACAGATCAAGGCCTTTTCTGCTTCTCATGCTGCCTGGCCAGTGAGTTAGTCTGGGGTTGCACAAGAAATGGGCACAGCTGGGACAGCTGACTCCAACGGACCAAGGAGATATTTCATGCCATATGACATCCTGCTCAGCAATAAAGCTGGAGGAAAGAAGAAGGAAGGGGAGATGTTCAGTGTGTTAGTATTTTTCTTCCCAAGTCACCATGGATGAAGTTACATGATGGAGGCCTGCTTTCATGGAGATGGCTGAACATCTGCCTGCTGATGGAAGGTAACAAATGAATTCCTCGTTTTGCTTTGCTTGTGTGCGTGGCTTTTGCTTTAGCTATTAAACTGCTCTTATCTCAACCCGTGAGTTTTCACACTTCCATCCTTCCAGTTCTCTTCCCCATCCCCATCACGCTGGAGGGGAGTGAGTGAGTGGCTGTGTGGGGTTTAGCTGTCTACTGTGGTTAAACCACACTGTGGTTGTCACACCCGGGTGTGGAGCTATGCACTTCTACTTTCTGAACTTTAAGAAGTTTCTGTTGGCCCAAGTCTCAAATTTTTCAAGGTCCTTCATGATTAAAACCCTATTTGGCGAGTCAGTTGTTCCTCCTAATTGAATAACTACAATTTTTTTGAGGGTACGTCTGGTGCTCTCATCTTGATCAGCGATAAAGATAGTAAACAGTATTTCCTTCTGTAACAACTCTTGGGCTCTGATGATTGTAACAAGGAAAGACCTTCCATGGAGTCAGATGTAGGTAGGGAGAATGCATTCCCTATCCATCTTGCAGAATAAAGTACCTTTACTCTTAATTACAGTAACAAAGCAAGTCGCTACTTTGCAATATTTTGTTCCAGAATAAATATGCTAGTCAACCCCCCTGTTAAAAAAACCAACAAACCCTAAGCAAAAAAACATCTCTACTTGTCAGTAACCCCTCTTGCTGGCTGCCAGTTTATTACCGCTCAGTGTGTGAAGTTAAGTTCTCATTATTTACTTCATCATTACTTAATATTCCTATCTTTAAAATAAATACATTTAAAGAAGACCTTGAAATAAGTCTTCTGCTTTCACTCAGAAGTGTAATGTACTTGTCTCCCTTTATACTCCCTGCTGTAGGAAAGCAATCAAAATCTTATTATACTGAGTTAACTACCAGCTGCCAGCCTTGTTGACCTTGTTTGTTTGGAAATTAAAAGGCAGGCCATGGCAGAGCTGAATTGAACAACCTGGTAGCACAGAGAGACAGAATAGAGGTGCTCTGCTTATTTACAGAGTGTCAGGCAGATTACACCCCACTTAGGCACCGATTTTGGGTGGGAGTAGTATTTGAAATCAGTAAAGAAATGCAGAAATCTTACATTTGCATGTGCTTTGAAAGAACAGCATGGTTTTGTTTTGTTTTCCTTTTTTTTTCCGAAGGACTCATGAAGCTGGTTTTATGCTGGGCTTTATTAGCACTCACTAGCATACTTATAGATCTATATATACATTCTGTTGCTAGATGGCAATAGTTAAAGCGACTACCACACTTACATTGTCAGGATTGCCACAGAGTATTGCACATAGCTCTGTTAAAGACTGGCATCCAGAAAGATACAATACTGTGTTTTGAGAATTGGCAACTGATGATGTATAAATAAGAAAAGATTTAAGGAGGTAATTTATTATAACAAAGCAGAATAGTAAAGGGCTCCAATATATTAACCATGAAGTAAGAAATTACCTTCTATATTATGTGGGAAAGAAAGAAGAGGAAGTTACATTGATTTACATCAGAGAACCCACAGCTTCTCTTGAATGGAAATCCAAATGCTATGGTGGTCCAAATATTAGTTTCAGATAGAAATGTATCCATTCTGCCCAGTATTAGTTAACGCTTTGTTCATCTTGTCTCATGTCATTTCCCTTTGGGTATGGCATGCAGATCTATATGATAGTCATCATCTGTCAGGGCTTTTGCTGACTCCAGACGCTGATGTACTCACAGTTTCAGCACTCACTTCCCCTGATAAGTCAGTGTCCTGATTCTTCTCTCATTATTCAAGTAAGTCAGAGTTATTTCCATGGAACTGATATGAGGGAAAGAATATTAAGGATCATCTTTTTGGTGTAGGCCAGAGATGCTCTTCTGGAGTACTGCACAGAGACTTTCCTGGTCCATCCCTGTCCCAGAATCTGGCTGCAGTCACCAGTCCCCACAGATTAAATTGGCTGAAGTGGCACAGGTTAAAGCAGTGAGGTAAATCAATTTATATAATTTCATTCTTTTTCCTCCCTTTTTAAAATTTCCCATTTCTTTTACCATGGAACAACAGGAGTCCTTTATGGAGCAGACCTGTACAGGCCATAATTCCACCCTGCACCACTGTAAAGAGCTTTCTGCTTTTGGTCCTTTCCTCTTTCCAGTCACATTCATCCTATGAAATGTGGAATCCTACACATGCACTGGAAGCTGATTCCCTTTTTGGTCAGAGAGGTCTAATGGTTACAGCTAAGGTGCAATGAGATGTAATGCATCCTGTTCTAAGGTTGATGTGCAAAAGAGTTCAGCCAATTTGCACCTGAAAGGGTCTGTTTCTCTCTGTTGCCTTATAAAATTAACCTGGGATGACTACATCAAGTGTAAATATCTGTATTACATACACGTGAGGTTAAGTTACAGTTTAACTTGTAATGTCAGCTTTTCCCATCCAAGGTATCCTCTGCTTATACCTGCTTCTCTCCAGATTACTCGGGTCAGTGGCAGCTGGGGGCATTTGCCATCTCAGAAGACTTAACAGCTGGCAAGGTCAAGAGGTTGGTGAACGTACTCCAATGTGACAGGCACCATTTGGAGAAAGGAAAATTGTCCTGTTTTGCGTAAGTGAAGTGGAGGAGAGGAAGATGGCTCATACCTAAAGATAGAGGGAGGGAAATGAAGCAATGCATCACAGAATAAAATCTTTCTGGAATAGCAGTTTCTCCTAAAAATTTCTGAATGATATTTTCCAACCGAGACTCAGAATACTGGCTAAATCCTCTTTATGACTCCCACGCTCATTTTCTCTTTTAGATGAGTAAAAACTTCAGTATAGGAAAAACTCAATGATTAAAAATTACAAATATACTGAATATGCAGTATTTTGATGCAAACATTTTCGCGGTAAAAGGCCAGGTGTTATATTAAACAGTTTTTTAAACTTACCCTCATGGAAATATTCCCTCTAGAAATCTGGCAAACCTTTCATTTTTCAAAAACCTGCAAATTCTGGAATTATATGGTTGCAACAACTGCATTCAAATGCTAATACAGCTTTGGTTAAAGCTGTGGAATTGCCTCCAGATTGACAAGTTTATATGGAGACCAATTGTCTTCTGACCTTTCAGAGTTCCTTACAATAGCTGAGTGCAAGACTCCAAACGTCAACACTGATAGGCCTTGTCCAATGATATTTAATTAGAGGTGATTTTTCCTCAGTCTTGGTTGGAAGCATTGGTCATATACATATATGAGGGCTGAAATTGTCAATTAATCTACTTATTATTAGTGATAATTCTGTCTTTTTGCTTCCACCATGTATATATTTTATAGCTATACCCACCAGAAGAATGATTGTCTTAAACAGCAATATGAATGCTCCACAGAAGATCTTTCTAAACGGATTATATTAAAAAGCAGATTTATTTATGATAACTTCTTATGCCATATTGCCTGCATGGTTTGCTCAGATTGACAAAAATCCAATTTTCTTGGGGGAAAAATTGTATTTAAAAAATATTTTTAAAAGATGTTCAAAATTGGAGCAGATTTTCCTTTGACAGTTTTAAGGAAAGTTCTTCTGGAGGGTGTGTAATGAAGTCCATTCATTAATAGACCATTCACTGTCACAGAAGGACATGAACGGGGCTGTGCACACATATACATGCCAAGAGTATGAGGCTTAGGTCCACTCCAAAAGTCAGTCTCTGACATTAGGAGAAAATTGTCAAAAAATGGTCAGAGAATAACTGTAGGGTTTTGAGGGAGCTTGACACGTGGAGTCCTAGGTATGAACTGCCACTTGCAGTAACACAAATGCCAGCATTTACCATCAGCTTTTAGTAGTGCACGAGGTGTTGTTCACTAAGGAAGCATGTAAGATTAGCTGGGAGGTGGCAGAATGGTATGGAAATAGAACAAGGGCTCAAACTCACAATCAATATTTTCAGTGGTGTGTTAACTTCTCACACCTCTGTTAATCCCAGTAACTGGCTGTGCAGCCAGTCCCAGTGCCCGGCAAAGACAGAAAGAGACATGTTAGCTAAAACCCCCTCCACCATGGGCCAAAGGAATTTACATTAGCTCACAGTCACCTTTGGAGAGTATCTGCTAAACTCTGAGACTTTGGTGGTGGATTTAAGCACCCTATTTTCTTTTTTTCTGTTTTCCCTTCTCTGCCTTGTCAGTGATTCAGAGCTGGGACTGGCAGAGGAAGCAAAGGAAAATGAAGTACCACAATGTTATCTTTTGAAAGGCTTGGAAATGGTGTCATAAGTAGTGGCATTTCCAAATGACCTCTTATTTGCTTTCTTGGGTTTTTTGGTCCCTAATCACTTGTCAGTAAAAATGATCAAAATTCAGCATGGATGAAAAAAAACCCACATGGATGCGATTGCAGCATCAGCTGTGAAGCTGGAGCTGATTGTGAGATCATCATGAAAGCCTGGATGGAGACTGACCTGTCACCATCATGAAGGCTCTGACCTGCAGACTTTGGAAATCATTTGGAGGAAGATCACATTTTTGAAGAGTCAGGCAGAGGTCACCATTGAAACCCCTCTTTGTCAGTCCTGCCTTGCACTTGTCTCTGTACGATTCCCCATCACAGCTGACCAGAATGTAAAATCAGTGATACTCAACCAGTGACCTTCAAAGGGTGTCCACGGCAGCCAAAATCAGTGCACCAAAGAAAAAGGTTCAAGCACCTCAGGACACTTACAAATAGAGGAGAGAAATACATGCTAAATAGGAGAACCCCCCCTCTTTTGGGGGAGGAATGTGATAGTAATTTGCCACTAAAGCTTAACAAAGTAAGATGATTTCAAGGCTTTTTCTTTTAATTTATTAAAAAAAAAATAAATTAATAAAAATCAGCTGGGGTGGTTTGTTTGTTTGTGCGTTTGGAGAGTTCTTTGCTTTGTTTGGAGTTTTGGGTTTGGGTCTTTTGTTATTAGAAGTGTCTGACAAACACTGGCCTTGCTAGTCTCTGAAGTCAGTCACTTGGAAGGAGATTCAGGCTTTTAAAAGAGCTGGTTTTCCTCAGCACTTATCTCCATTTCATAAACTGAAGCACAGGCTCTGCAGGCACACAGATTGTGTGGGAAGGTGAAGCACTCACTGAACCAGTGGAGGAACTGCTCTTCCTGGTGCAGATGTGCACATATTATCTACCTTATTCTTAGATATGCTTATAAAAGCTTGCACATGCTTTTTAACTAAAAGCTCAGATGGGTGTAACTTGTCTGCTTTTAGCAGTATTTTAGCAGGCTTAAAAAAAACTATTCAGTTTTACTGTTGCAACTGTAAGTGACAGATGATAAAAGAGAAAGAGGGCTAGCAGGAAGATAATTGTAGGAGTCTGTGTGGATATAAATACCTAGCTAATAAATAAGGTGGAGGTAATAATGGTTGTGAATATGTATTTTAAAAAAACACAAAACAAACAAACTGGAAGCAAGCTTGTTAATATCTCTCTTCTTTTTAATAATGCCTAAATCTAGCAAAGCACTTTTTGTAAGTATATTTGATGGAGGAATCACTATGTGTTGCCATGGTGTTAGGTTTTCTTTTTCAGGCCAGAACCATGCATTTAAAAAAGAAACCTTTACCTTGTTGCTATGCAAACACCACATTGTGGTATTACATGCCCAGAAAGTAGCACAACAATATTGCAAGAAAGTCAATATCCTGATAAGATAAATGCACCCTTTCTTTGGCCTTTCACTCAAATGCAATGCTGCGGTAATACTTAAATCTGATTAATCCTCTGGAGGCCAGGCTGCAAAATTTCTAGTGTGCATGTCATTTATGTAAAAAAATTACCTGCTAACATCCTATCCACGACTGTATTCAGACCCAAACTCCAACCTGGTGATATAAAGGTTCACTCCTAAGCAGCAAGCATTAGTTCATGTTTGATGGGATTTGTTCCAAGTGGTTGGGAAGCAGGTCTTGCTAAAAAAAAAAAAATAAATTACCAAAGGCTCTTCTTAAGTGCTGTGTTTACACTGAGCTATGAAACAGCTGGCTATTGTTTCTGTATACAGCAGCCCACAAGGCAGTGATGTGGTTGCTACCATATCCATCATGTTGGGCTTCCCCTGCCATCTGTACTGAAATGTGTGCAGTGCCAGTTAGCAGCTAGTTCTGGCCAAAGCCTTATGCCCTTTTTCCATAGCCCAGTTCAGCTGAAAGATAAAATTAATGATACTGACTTACACAGCTTTTCCACTAGCTTATGTATGAGAGACTTACAATGCTGCATGTGTGACTTGTGCCTGGGAGGTGGGTGGCTTGTTAAAGCTCCTGGGAGGGAGGATCACTGGCTGAATAGGGACTGTTTAAGCAAGCAAAATTGAACCTGATCCTCGTTTGGACTCAGTCAAATTGCTGTGTCTTTAAGCCTGCTCAGATGGGAAAAATATTTACTGTGCAGTTTCGTTCAAATTCTTAATTATCAGAAATGTAGAACAGCAGTTGATGTACAGTATCCATACTGAGAATCAATTTAGTACAGATACAGAAAACCAGTTTCAAACATAATCATAGGATAGTGCTTCCAGCAACCATTTATAACTGGAATCCAATGGAAACTGGAGCATTTCCTCCTTTTCCCTTTTAGAACATAAAAAGCTATGTCATACCACATTTCTAATAATACAGCATTATACTATACCATAATGCATCTGCCAGGGCAGCATGTCATGAAATGTGTCACCAATTAGCCCAGACACTAATTATATTTTTCCTCTTGCTTTGCACAGGGACAATAACCAGGCCATGAAGAGAAACATCTCACCCTGTTTTAGGAGTTAGTGAAAGCAATGAATTAGATTGGTTCCATAGCCAATCTCCTTCGATTTACTTCATTAACCAATGAACTAATTAGATTCCTTCCTTCTAAAACCATTTTCTGAGAATCTTATCTTGACAGTTACAGTCTGTCATGAATTTTTCAGCACCTCTTTAACCCTTTAATAATGGATTAACATTGAAATGGTTGAGAAAAATAATCAGTGTTCAAATAGTAAGTACTGTGGAAAAAAACACCCATCAGATTCAAAATTTTAAAGCTCATCAAACTTTTTTTTTTTTTTTCCTGCAGGGCAAAAGTTTTCACAGTGAAGTGTTTATTTCTTTTTCACATTCCTCTGAAGTGTCTATTCAGACACATCATCAGAGTTGCTGGGCTGCTTATCTGAATTTAACTGGCACCTTTTTCCTGGAGAAAAATATTGTAAAAATTAGAAATTGAACATAAGCTTCTAAATCTTTATGTGTTTGGATCAGCTCTCTTCTCAAACAGGCTGCATCTTGTCCGTCCTGAAACAACCTGCTCAGGGTCAGGGACAGCAACCCAAGGGTCATCCTTTGCGGTAAATTAATGTTAAGATATTGTTGTTGGATGTCATTGCTTTTGGGATCTCAGAAATTCTGAAGGCAAGACAAGAGCAACAATTTCTCTCAGCTAAAAGCTAGAGCAAGACACAGCTTTGGTATGGCTGGAAAGGCTTGTTCAGCCCTGAAGCCAAAACACACAGTCTGGGAGCTTTGTGCTAACAGGGATTCAGAAGACAAACCTCAAAATGCGAATAGCCCCCTCACATCCCAGTTGCACACTGGTGGACTGTGAATTCCCTGTAGGATATACAGTGGCATTTAACCCAAGAAGACTGTCCTTACTGCCTTGACTTTCTCCTTTTTGATATTTACAGTGAACAATATCATCACTCATATGTCTGTTGGCATACCCCATCTATATAATTGGCAAACATATTTCCAAAGACACCTCCTTCCAATCCAACCACAACAAGATCCTTAGAGAAAGAGGCATTTAGTCATGTTGCTGTCTGTTCAACTATGAAGTAAGATGATAGAATATATAACAATCTGACTAAATACATAGGGCAATGTCTTTTACTGGAGGCGGTGAACACACAGGAAGGTCTGACATCACCCAGCCCCCTGTTTCTCAGCTTCATTGATCCAGGAAGTATCTATTTCATTGATGAATATATCATATACAGCTTCCCCCCCCGCTCCCCCCCCCCCCCCCCCCGGGGAGTTCTGGAGTTACTTTTACTTTCTGCATTTGAATTCAATTAATTTTCTGCAGATGATGAACACCAGAACATGACTGGTTTGGTGTATGCTACGCATTGTGGTCCAAGCAAGAAAAATAGCATTTTAATGCTTTTTTTTACAGCTATCCACGTATTAATCTCTCTGATAATTTCTGCACACCATCTCTGTAATTTACAACAAGAGCCATTCTATAGGTCTGTTTCTCATCCTACAAGCAGTCTATCTTGAGCAGATTTCTTTTCACAAAGACTGCAAGATACATAAAGTCTTGGATACCTTCCCAAACTTAAATCATCTATTCAGAGAGACTGTGAAATAAAATTTCTCTTTCTTTCTGTATTTTTAATAAACAGTTTAGATCTTTCATATGAGCTGCCTATAAATTCAAGAGTGAATGTCATGGTCTTGATTTCCAAAACTTACTGGAAGATGAACAATTATCACTGCTTTACAAATCCCTTTCTTTCTCCAGGACAAGCTCTTTTGGCTGCTGTTTCTCTTGTGAGATTTTATCTGTTTGTCCTGTATCATTGATCTGATATTGGCTTAATTAAGTAATAGGAAGGTTTGGTGCTAATATCAAGAAGAGTAAACAAAAACAAAGCTCTGAACCCCAGTGCTGCATCTAATTTAATGCTGCATCAGTGACAACAAACCTCCTGGAACAGGGTCCAGAAAAACAAACAAACAAACAAACAACACCGCAATACATAGGAAATCTTTAAGCATGGTGAACATACAGAGTATAGGGTCAGCAATTTCCTTCTCCAAAGTGTGTGAGTGACTGCAAGACCTTTTCCTATTGAATTCAAAACACTGACAGCAACTTCTAAAGAGTGTCTGGCCTCTCTGAACCTCCATTCTGCTGCTCTAGGAAAGGACTAGTAGCATTTCCTTTCCTCACCAGAGTAAAATCTGAAGGTTTTGATACAACACTAGAGGATTTATTTGTTCCTAAGCCAAGTGGTTAAACTTTGGGTCTATGCTAAACCAGTAAGGAATGGTCAAAAACTTGGCAGTATGGCATAAAATACATCATGGAGAAAATGCAATGGAAATCAAAAAAAGAACTTCATTTCAAGGTGCTAAGTGCAATATATATATATATATATATATATGTATTTCTTTTTTTCATAGAATCATTTAGGTTGGAAAAGACCTTTGAGATCGTCAAGTCCAACCATTCACCCAGGACTGCCAAGTCCATCTGTAAACCATGTCCCTAAGCACCACATCTATGCATTTTTTAAACACCTCCAGGGATGGTGATTTTACTGCATCCCTAGGCAGCCTGTTCCAATGCTTTATCACCTTTTCCATGAAGAAATTTTTCCTAATATCCAATCTAAACCTTCCCTGGCATAATTTGAGGCTGTTTCTTCTTTTCCCATCACTTTCTATCTGGGAGAAAAGACCTACCCCGATCTGCCTACAGCCTCCTTTCAGGTAGTTGTAGAGGGCAATAAGATCCCCCTGAGTGTCCTTTTCGCCAGACTAGACAACCCCAGTTCCCTCAGCTGCTCCTCATAAGACTTATGCTCTAGACCCTTCACCTACCTTGCCCTGGTCACTGATAATTATCCTAATATTGTGGTACCCACACAGTGGGTTAAATCAGTGGTTATTTTGAAGCATCACTTCCTTAGCCAAAGGTTTTAAATTGGTACCCTGAGTTCTTTTAAAAAACAATAGATACATAAATGTAATTGTGATACAATCAGATAAATCACAATAAGGAAATTAACTTTGAATTTCTCTTAAGGGTTCCCTAAAGGCTAGTTTGGGCATATTTTACTATACAGATTTCCTTTGTGGAGCAACTGCACTTCTAATGATTGTAGCTCAGCAAAAGTCAAGGGGAGGTTTCACAGCATTTTCTCTAAGGTTTTCAGAAGTGTTATCCAAAAACTACAGGCTGCAGAGTGCTCTCAGCTACACTGTGCCCAGAGGAAAAGCCTGCCGTTTCCTGAAGAGAAAAGCACTCTTGTTACTATGCACAATGTGTCATAAATGATACACCATCCGTGCAAGCATAGCAATGATCCAAGTCTGCTAATGAATGCCATGATAATAAAACAATCTGGCTGTGTCTCAGCATGCACATACTGATGTCAGTGGATTCCCAACCATTTAAACCAATTCCATTAAGTGACACTTTTATTTATTTTAAATCACTCTACTCACAGAAATGAAGTTTAGCAGAGTAAGACAAGAATGCTAGCCAGCAATTAATAGGCTTACTATTCTGTGGGAAGACTGGAGCAAGAACCTTCTGATACTCTTGCATTGAGTATTTCAGCACTGTGGGTAGCAAATATCCATCAATGATAATCAATCTGTTGTAAGGAGTTCCTCACCCACCAAAGGACACCATTAGTTTTTACAGTACTTGCATCGGATTGCTTAAAACAAAGATCACTGCAGTTGTATCTTTAAAAGTCCTCAAAACCTGAGAAATGAGATTCATCCCTTGCCCCAAGCAAAGGGACCCTGGCTTCTCTGAAGCCCTGTTTTGCTCTTTATTACACTAAGGAGAATTTTTCTTCCTGGAATTTGGAAGGATATTGCTGAATGAAAAATGAGTTATGCTTTGGGGAGCAGATTTTAGTGCCATGGTTCTATTTACATGGCCCTGTGACCATTAGAATGATAGGAGACGCATAATAATCTATCGTGCTGTGTGAGAACCGTAATATCACAGTATCACTATTACAGATAAAAAGAACTTCCTTCATCAGTCTGTACTATCAGACATAGCAAACTTTAATGCCCCACCTCTTAGTCATACAAAACCTTCCTTATGCTAACCGTTAAGAGACCACATCGATCCCGCTTTTAGTGTTTTCACATGTGTAACCGTCTGGCGTCAGGACAGGTGCCAAAACATGACTTGCATATTTGCCCGACTGAGGGACAGACATGTTTGGCTTTGAGCTGAGCCAAATTTTTGTGATACATACAAATTTTGCTTCTCCCTACAGCTTGGAGAGCATAAGTTTTCACAGAGGTTGTTAACTCAGCCCTCATCCCCTGCATTCTGCCCCTGCTCTGAGCCGTAAAAAGTCTTTATGTTTGGCAGGTCAGTAAAAACCAGAGCATCATCCTGTTTATTTTATAGCTAACTTCATTAGCAAGAAACAGCAAGGACTGAAATACAGGGCTGTAAAAACCCAGCTTAGGTTTGTAATGTAATGTAATTCAAGTAATTAGTCCACTTAAACTTTTTAATGTGGTCTCTTGGTTTCCAAAGTGCTAAAATGCTGTTTAATGACTGTTCCACAGTTTTTCATTGGGTTGGCATCCTGGCTTTAGTCATGAAAGAACAGGCCATATCTTAATATCTCTGTTTGTTATGCCAGAATTTCAGCTGGTACATGTTGACGTGACACTCACGGAGCCAGCTGAAATATGTCACTTTTCACCAGCAGAACCTTGTCATGCTTTTCATTAACAAGTCTGAAAGAACATAACTACACTACTAGTTCACACAGTCTTCATTTTTTGCCTAACGAAAGAAAAAAAAAATGAACTAAAGAAACAGATTCATAACTTTATAGTGAATTTTTTTGCACTTGTGTTGTGCAGTCCCTCTGGGTGTGCTTAACAGACGTGGAGCTTTGATCATTAGACATAGTGCTCTCATCATGTTCTGGGATTTCTGGATTCATTCTAATCTAATATGTCTCCCTGGCCATTCACAGTAGTAGCTGACCTAGGATTTCTGGTCAGCTGATCACCATAGGCAAATGGATAAAAGCTTCAATACACACTGGAAAATGTGGTCACACAGAAGAAAAAGCAGGTATATGCTAGTTTCTGTTGTGGCCATGCATGCAAATATTACTTAGGGACAATTTCAATAAACTACAGAAACAATTAAAAAATCCATCCAGAATCTGAAATTCTGGATCATTTTGCTTTGATTAATTAAATCAGATGTTTCCCCAAAATTCCATGGGCATTCCCACTTAGGCAGATTAAGGATTTGAAGACTTTTTTCCCTTAATGAAGCCTTACTTACGTGTCAAAGCCTCTCAGGCTAGAAAACTCATGAGAGCATTTTCACGATTTGTGTATTTTATGGCCAGGAACAATAATCATCTGATTTCGTCTCCAGTGTAGAACAAAATTTAGAAATGTTCTCTTATGTTTATGGAACAGAAGAAATATTTTCCCTTTAGAATATTTGACTCAGTTAGACCATGTATGCTAAACATGTTGAAGATAACTTTCATAACTAGTAACATACCCTTTTGGCTTTCTCCTGAATTTGTTTGAGAGAGCTGATAATGAATTAAAGGATATGTCTGGACATAATATTGGTCCTTTGACAAATTGTTTCCCTATATAATGTTTCAATAAAGCTGAATTTCTTCCGCTGTTTACTCAGAACTGGCCAGAAATCAATTTTCATTCTGTGGGGGAAGGAAAAACAACAAAGCAAAGGTATTTCAAAACATTTTATTTTTAATCAGATTGAATCTCATGGCAATTGTATGCAAAGCTTGATAAGAAGTGTTAATGTACCCTAGACAACTTCCAAAGAAAGAGAACTACATATCTCCTAATCAGATAAACATTTGATGTATCTGGAAAACACTTAGAAGTGTTCAAAGCATCCTACATAACCTTTGGAAAAGTATGTGCAACTTTCAGACAAAAGTTTGCAAACAGTTTACATGAGATTCATGTCACCTAACTTTATCTGCCAGGAAGATAAGTCTCTAGGCTAAACTGAACTCTCTCAACAAAGGAGAATATTGTTGCTGTCATGACGGTTTAAAGATATAACCAAGACAGAGTTTGTAAGAAGAGGTAATACTTTCATTATGGCATTTTATGCAGTTGGAAAAACCTGAACACATATTTCAGTCACTCACACTTCCCTTCAGATCTGAAACCAAAGATGGAGAAAGAAGTGCACTCCTGGTGGGTGATTCATTCCTTCCTAAGATAGATAGGTTGACTCACCCTCTGTAGGTGCCTATTCATCTCTATTGACCATAGAAGGATTCTGGTTGACAAGGTAACAGTAAACACCTAACTTTAAGACAGAAAAAAAATAGATAGATGACATGGACTGTACCTTGCAATTACAAGGGTTTCTCATATGAACTTTCTTCCTTCCATTTTTTGCATGAATTCAGGGGCAAGTTCTAAGTGTAATATTTACAATTCATTTCTTTAGATACTGACAATCCATACATTCCATTCTGAACTTCATTCTGAGATTTCTTGGTGTTCAGAGTGACTGAATTATCTGTCCCCAGATAGGAATAGTAGCTTTTTTGTTCTCTAAACAATTCAGAGCTCTCCTGGGAAACAGATCTAGGGAGCTTCAGAGATTAACCTCTCATGTTAATATCTGGTTGATTTTAGTTGACGATAAAATGACAGTGTAGTTATTGCTACAGAATGATATAGTAAAAACTTTCAGCATATGCTGAATAAGTTATCTTGATCTCTCTGAGGTTCTAAATACATTATCCCATATTTTCCAGATGACATAAGGATACAAATATATTTTCTTTTTAATCTCCAGCTGTTCCAGTTGCAAAAGCCAGTGCTTGTTGGAGACCAATCCTAAATCATTTTGGCAGAGAAAAGTGAGTGTTCATACAGGGTATGATGATACACCACCTAAACTGAAGACTTAAAGTACATGAAGTACATGAAGTTGGAAGTATAGTCACTCAAGACCAAGTGATAAGGGCAAGGGTATTGTCAGAAATCATATCAGCTGTTCATTTAGCTGGGCTAGAGGCAGAGATTGATTCCTTTTCTTCCTCTGTGGTGGTGGTGGGCCTCCTGCAAAGAAAAAGGGCAAGAGGAAGGGCAAGACAATCCATTATCAAGACCAAGTAAGAATACCACAGTTCTCAAGAGATCAGAAACATTAGACACTCAGCTTTCCCAGAGGCATCTTTAATAGTCAATTCAGGAATGAACCAGATATGGTTTTGAGAGGCAGACCAGGTTGAACTGACCAGCAGAGACTGGATATTGAAATCCAGCCCTTGAAACATAGACATCTCTGACTCAATCAGGTTGTTTTTATTTTCCAATACTTATGATCATTTTTGCCTCTAGTTGGTTCAATCCCCAGTTGCTTCCTGGCTGCTGAACAAGAACATCCTTTAAAGATTCAGCAGTTCTTCAACAAAATGTTTGGAAACTGCCTTACTCTATTTCAGGTCCCTTCTAGGTAACTTTGCCTACTCTGAACATGCATGATAAAGGCAAAGATATAAGCACAGGGAGACTACATCAGTCTGTATGGGACTGAAGACAGAATTACATTTTGCATAAATGCCGCTGGAGGGGAGAGAAGCCAAAGCAGGGCAGTCAGAGTTTCTCTTTCTCCTCATCACTCATGATAGTAAAATGTCTCCACTCTTCCAAGCCTGCTTACTGGTGTGCACTCACTCCAACTGATTAGGTTCATACACCCTAACGAATGTACCTGCTGAGAGAAGCCAAATGCTCAGAGCATTATGTGGTTCACTGGAGAGCCAAGCCTGGCACACGCTGCCCATAGTGGGCCCATTTGTAATTTGCTTAATTTTTTGAATGATGTGGATAACTACCAGCTAATTGCTAGGGGTGCACATATATTAGAGACTGGCAGGGGTAAGGATGAGAAATATGTGAACAATTAGTTAACTTTGGTCTTGACTCCTTTATAATTAGATAATTTGCTATTACTGACTAGGTACCCTGACTGTTGTTTTTCTTTTTTACTTTTTTCCACTCTTTCCAGGTAACTATTAAGCTCTGAAATGGCTGTGTTTTGCTGCTTCTGCAAAATTCCCTGAAATTTAGAATGTGTGCTTTGCCAAGTGTTGCGGGGGCAAGTAAATCTATAGGGAAGGTATGCAAATTGTGAGATGCAGAGCACAGCTGTGAGCAGAATGGCTTTATGGTTAGAGCTCTGGCTGTGGACTTAGCGGGGTATTACTCCTAACCTTGCTTCCTATCTGCTTTGTGATTATTGGCACATGCATTAATCACTTCAGCCTTTCTTCTGTACCCAAAGCAGTAGATTGTAAAGTATATATTTTTCTAGGCTGTCTTCACTGCCTTCATCATATTTTCATTCTCTTCTTTTATTCAGCAGATGCTTGTCGTTTCCTCTTTCTAGAACCCAGAATATAAGCCCTGCCCTCCACCCAAATCACAGTGTACTCTTCTCTATACTCCCTACGGACACTCAATAGCTCCTCTTTCTCCCAGGCACACCACGAGCTCCTGTGATGGCTGCGGGAGCTGCTGTGGCCTCCTTGTGCCTGCTCCCTTGGGCTCTGTTCTTTCAAACAGGGACAGGACTAATTGTCTTGTCCCACTCACGCCTTTGTTTTCCACCAATTGCAACTTCCTCAGGTTGGGAGAGCTCTTCGCTATGTATAGTGACAAAGCCTGGCACAGATGAAATTCTTCTATGTAAGTGAAAATATCTCATAAAATATCTTAACTCAAGCTTCATTTGGATAAGACTAGAGAGTTTGGGAGGTTGATCCTGTGCTGAAGAAGCTTAACCTTCTCCAAGTACACTAATTTAAAACTATCAAAACAGCACTTTCTCTGTGAAGACTATGAGAATATTACAAAGAAAAAGCCTTCTGGGTTTCTTGCCCTCTGGATTGACTTTCAGATTTGAACACATATATGAAAAATCAGTATTTGCAATCAAGTTACCAAGGACCAGTCAGATTCTGTCTGTCACCCTTTTAGAAAGTCCCTAAACCTCTCCATTTTAATTAATATCTGGATAGAAGTCCAGATGCAGTCATACATAACTACAGAGTTATCACTTACATGTGCGCTTCTTACAGTTCATTACAGCTGAAGGTAAAGCCTCCACCTGCAGAGAAAGTCTGATTACCACAATTCATTGAGCTTCCTTCATCCCTTCATCAAGAAGATGAAGGCACAGTTCAAATGTATTTTGGGCCCCAGTGAAATGTCAACCCCGTTCATGTCTTTGATCCTGAACATCAAAGTCCTCCAAAGAATTAGCCCATGTCAGCTGAGCACTTGTTTCCTTGCAGCCCAGATGTTTTCCAGACACTTAGAGGCAAATCCTTTGTGTGGTAGGGAGACAATTGTGAACAGGGGTCTCAGGGGCATTTAAACTTCATGAAATTTCTTGCTATGAAACTTTTTGCAAGTCCACAGATCTCAGCAGTACTTAATGGAAAGTTCAGTAATGTGACACAAAATAATTACCCATGGAAGGAAAAAAGAAACTTAAAGACCCCCATACCAATATTTTATGAATTGATGGGCACCAGCTTGAAAAACACAGAGATAAAGCAATATGTGCTAAATACATAGTTAAATACATTAGTTAAATGCATGTTCCATGTTCCGCTTAGCTAATTACAGAGCTGTGCCTGCTCTTCTGGGTACTTGCCTGCTTCCAGGGAATATTTTTTTCTGACCCAGTCAGACAGTCCCTTGATACCTGGACTTTCTGTCACACAGATCTGCAAGAAATGTGTAATCCTTGAAATCAGTAAGTGTGCAGGGCTAAAATGACTAGTTAAAAGCCAGAGATATAAGAGAGTCTTGAACTGGTAAATGCTGACACTGACTTGGAGAGATGGCTGTTCCTACAAATTTCTTGGTGATCCAGGGCACAAGTCTGACTTGGGTTTGGTGATCCTGACGTTGTGATTTGAGTATACTGCATGTCAAGGAGGTGTTCTATTCCTCAGATTTGGCCCTCAGGCAGACAAGCAAGTGAAAAAAAGAAGAATTTAAAGACATCTGTTTTGAGATATTAACTAGTAAATAATGCATAAGTCGGGATGTTTTGGCACCACAGCACTGCACAGCTGAATAAAGCAAATAAGAGAACCATGATGTAAAACTGAATTTTACATTTGGTCTATTTCTTACCAGCTAAAGCTAAATAAATTTAGGAGATAATAAGCAAAGGGGAAATGGGTTTCGTTTGTTTGTTTGTTTCCTCAAAGCTATCGTTTCCCTAAAACATTGTATGGTCATTCCCACAAAGCAATGTGAGGGTCCTGTCATATCTGACCGGATGGGTGGCACAACATGGTATGGCTGATGGGAAGGAACCCTCCAGTCATCCACCCTTCCCTCCCTTTGTGCAACACAGCTCACTCATTTCTAAGTGACTTCAGATGCCAGCAAGAATTCCAAGAAAACCTCCTCTGATCTGGGATTATGTTGAAATACTGTGCTATAGCTTGTGGCAGTTCAGGCTCACCAGTAACTCAGATATTGGTCCACTAGGATGGAGGAAAAGGTGCGGAGGAAGCTGGCAGCAATAACATCCTCACCTTCCTCTAGTAAAGATGGAAGCCAATGTTTCTTTTATTACATTTATTTTGTGCAGAAAGGAACCCTCACTTGCAAGAACTAAGTTTTCATCTCCATCTGTGTTGAAGTCACCAACTGGCCCAAATGGACATAGAGTTTAATTACAGAGCAGTTTTACTAGTCAGAAGAGCTGAAAACTTTGCTATGCTCTCTAATGAATTTGAAACGGAATCAAAAGCTGTGGGAATTGTGTTATAGGCTTGAGTGGAACCCAGATTTGGTTGGTTTTAAGCATTTGAAGTCCAGTTTGTGAAGTTGCTCAAGTGAGCACTTCCCAATATTTGGGTTTAATCAGAAAGGTTTCATCTGTCTCTGTGAAGAACATGCTGTGAGCATTGCTGTCCCATCATAGAGTCAGGGATTGCTTTTGTGTATGGCATAGCACTTTCTTCATGTATAAACCCACCTATGTGTTCTTTTTCTCCTCACTGCCATTGGGTTTTCATAATTAAAGCACAGCTTGTTTATCATTTATATTTCAGTGGTACCCACAGACCCACTTAGAGTCAGTGCTATTGACCTACCCATGACCTTGTTTCTTATTACCAGTTTCTGTCTTTGACTGCTCTTTTGGATGCTGCAGCAATAGAAATGGTAACATAATAAGAGTGGACAAGCTCATCTTCCTGGCAAAATGAGGACTCGACCAGAGAGCAAAAGGAGGTCAGCAGAGTAAGACCAGCAACCAAGTGTGCATTTCTAAAACCAAATTTTAAAAGCTGACTTTCCCAGGGTATGTCATAGATATGTAGGTACATAGGTACACGCGGGACTGAGCATGATTCAAGCACCATGATTCATAGAACAGTCCTGGTAGATGAAGCCATGATGTGTACTTTGCAGGTGCTTCACCTGATAGAGAAGAAACATCAGCAAACTAATTAAATGCACCTTTTATGTCAAAAGCTCACACTGATTCAGCAGGAGTTTTGAGCATTGATGGTGCTGGTCCAAAAATCTAGGAATCTCTCTTTTAAACTATTACTCAGTGCTGCTTGTCACCTCAGAGCCATTTTCTAAACCTTGTCTGAATGGATTTCATTTGGATATCCATAAACTAATATAGCCTGTAAGGAAAGAAAAAAGCTGTTCAAATCCCAGATATTTCTAAAATAAGCATCCCCTGTCTGTCCCGGAATAGAGTACTCAGTGAAATGGGCATTTTCAACAAGATTTAGAGTCAGTGGAAACAAAGAACATCCCAAAGTGTAACTCCAATGCAGACACTGTGGTCATGCTGAACAATATTTATCTGTGATACTTTGCTTTTATTTGCAGATACTTGCCTTTCGCTACATTGTATCAATATTTATAAAATCTGATGGGCCTTAAAACATGCAAAAAGGGATTAAATTAATTTAGCAGAGATCTGAGGAGTATTTTGCATTTTGTAGAGATTTAATATGTCCCTCTGAGTTTAGTATATCTCACCCATTACCAATCCATGAAGCGTCTACCAGAATTAGTAAATCTCTTTCATTTACTTACTTAGAAGAAAATGTTTAATATATGCCACATGAATTTTGCAAATTGTTCTTGTTCTGATGCTGATTAATAGGAAACCATGTAAAAGGTATAAATAATTTCTAGTCTTAAATTAGTGTTCTTTCCTGCTTAAATCTGGAGGATAGATGGAGGCTCAGGATGTTTTCTTATACCTGTTCTAGTCATAGTTATATCTTAATTGAGCTTCATATTAAAAGCGAAATAGAAGCATATTAAAGATGGAGATGAGAGTGTCATCATCATTATCTCCAAAGGACAAAATAGTGCACGTCTGTAAAAGCATTTCATCAATCTCAAGTTGACTTGATTAAATAAAAGCCTGAGAAATACTTTCCCTCCACAGTTTTAGGCTAAATAGCTAAAATCAGAGGAAGTGGAAAAGAATCTAATAAACAGTGTTAAGTGGAGCACCTCTGAACTCTGAGTGAAGGCTGACCAGCTAGTAATTGTCTAACATGAATTGAAATTTAAATTAAGGTATTGAAATATTGTTCCTTTAAAGTTTTAGCTCTCTTTTAAATCAATCAAATACTTCTAGAACTTTTTAGGAGCTGATGCTTTTTGTATTGGTGCTACTTGAGGGCACTTATTTGAGTCATTTATTGCAATCGTATTGATGCTGAGGGCAACATTTACTGAAGCTCAGTTGAGAGGTAGGAAATTCATCATATTTGGGAAGTCATGGCAGTGTGGTGAAGTTCCCATGGGCTGGAAAAGGGGAAATGTAACGCCCATTTTTAAAAAGGGAAATGAGGAAGACCCAGGGAGCTACAGGCAACTGTTAAAGCACGTGGAAACTAAGGAGGTGATTCACTAAGGGCAAGTAATGCCTGACAATTTGGTGGCCTTCTATGACAGGGTTACAGTGTTGACTGATCAGGGAAGAGTGACTGACGTCATCTACCTGGACTTGCACAAAGCTTTTGACACTGTCCCACACAGCATCCTTGTCTCTAAACTGGAGATGGAGACAAGGATTTGATGGATGGACCACTTGGTGGATAAGGAATTGGCTGGATGGTAGCACTCAAAGAATTATGGTCAACAGCTCAATGGCCAAGTGGAGACTGGTGATGAGTGGTGTTCCTCAGGGGTCCATACTGGATCTGGTGCTGTTCAACATCTTTCTCAGTGACATGGACATTAGGATCGAGTGCACCCTCAGCAAGTTTGCCAATGATACCAAGCTGTGCAGTGTGGTTGGTCAGCACACTGGAGGGAAGGAATGCCATCCAGAGGGACCTGGACAGGCTTGAGAGGAGGGCTAGAGTAAACCTCATGAAGTTCAACAAGGCCAAGTTCAAGGTCCTGTGCCTGGGTTGGAGCAACCCCCGGTATCAATACAGGCTGCGCAGAGAATGGATTGGGAACAGTCCTGATGAGAAGAACTTGGGAGTACTGCTGGAAAAAAAAAGAAAACATTGCCTGACAATTTGTGTTTACAGCCCCAAAAGCCAAACAAATCCTGATCTGCAACAAAAGAAGCACGGCCAGCAGGTTGAGGGAGGTGATTTGAAATTGTTTTACTTCTGGGTCACTTGACAGAGAGGGCTTACAATGCGACTGTAATTTGGAAATGTGCATTCTCCTAAAACCTGCAACACATAAGAAAGCTTCTGTTTATGTTTTGCTAGTTGGTGGATACATTGCTGTTATTTTTTTGATCACATCCATTGGGATCTGACAATGTCCATCCTGCCATTTTATTCCTAAAAACTGGATCTCCTGTGCAGGTGCCTTGACCTTACTTTTTCTAATGGCAAAACTGGCATTCAGAAGGGTTTGGACTACTTTCATCCCTCTCTCCAAAAACCTCTTCTGCTGTATTGCCCCATGATATCATCAGTGCACTGCAGATGTTCCAGAGCTTCACCCCATTCTAGTGCAGTCTGGATCAGTCCATGGCAAATGGGTAAGGCTGTGTTTCCACCCCTGGTGCAATCAATTCCAGGTGTATTGGATGCCCTTCCAAGTGAAAGCAAGCTGTGGCCCACACTTAGGTGCCAAAGGCATTGAGAAAAATGCATTAGCGATATCATTGCTGGCATACCACTTGTCTGCCTTCAACTCCTGTCCATATTGAAGTTCTAGCATGTCTGTCATGGCAGCACTCAGCAGCAGCATTACTTCATTCAGGCCATGATAGTCTACTGTTAAGATTCCACATTCTGTTAGACTTTCACACTGGATGATCACCCCTTGGATCCCCAGTTGATGAATCAGCTTATGGATAGGAATCAGGGAGTCTTGGTTGGTGCGATATTGCCCTCGTGCACCATTGTGGTAGCAATTAGCATCCACTGTTCTTTAACCCTCAGCAACCCCACAACAGAAGGATCCTCCAAGAAGCCAGGCAAGGTAGACAGCTGTTTATTTTCCTCCATCTCCAAAGCAGCTATACCAAAAGCCTACTGGTACTCATTTTAGTCCTTGAAATACCTTCTCCTAAGACAGTCTATGCCAAGGATGCAGGCAGCCTCTGGGCCAGTCACAATGGGGTGCTTTTGCCACTCATTCCTAGTCAGGCTCACTTTGGCTTCCAGTACAGTTAGCTATCTGGATCTCCTTGTCACTCCAGAAATACAGATGGGTTCTGCCCCTGTATAGCTTGATGGCATTAGGGCACATTGTGCACCGGTGTCCACTAGATCCTGCTCCTGTGGGTCTGATGTGCCAGACCATCAAATTCACACAGTCCAATAAACCCAGTTATCCCTTTCCTCCACCTGGCTGGAGTCAGAGCACCTGTAGGTCTGATCATAGTATTCTTCACCTCCTTCTTGCAAATGCAAATCAGAAGTCCCTTTATTAAGATTGGAAGTAAAAACAGCCCTTCTACTCTGTCTGGGGAACTGCCCACTGGAAACAAGTGGCAATTTTCCTCGAAGAACGCCCTTTTGTGATTGTTTTTCCTTGCAACCCATGTACGTGTGCCTCTAGGGTCAAGGCAGGTTTCCCATCCCACTTCCTCATGCCCTCTCCATGGTCCCACAGGTAAAACTACAGGGTGGCCTGTGGTGGGTACCCCCATATCCTTTCTCTTGAGCAGAAGAATGCTTACTGCCAATAGCTAAGATATGGTCTGTACAGGTGGGGAGTAGGACATATCCTTTTTGAACTGCTGGAACTCCCAGGACAGTTTCCCCACAGCCGAGACACCATGCTGTAGGGAGAAGAGAGACTTTGTTATATTGCCGGAGCTGGCCAGCCAATTCATCCACTGTTTGTCTCGCTCCATCTTTCCAGGTCTTTACAGCCAATGAGTTGGCATACAACAATGGTGTGCTCCATACAAACTTTCACCATATGGGTTGTGTAAACTTGACTTCACCTAGACCTTTGGATAACTGCTTGTTGTCCAGGTTGCCATAAATCTCCTCCAGCATGGCTAATTCCCCTCAGGTATTGGATACCTCTCCATGGTGGTCTGCTTGCCTGGGTGACACACAATATCTTTCTTGAAGTGATACCTTTTCTTCATGCTTGGCAGGAGTTACTTCCAGAGACTGAGGGCTTGTGCCCCTGTTCCAATCACTTTGTCAATGCCCCCTTCCCTAGAAAGGGATCCCAACTTCTTGGCTTCCCTACGCTTTAATTCCAGGCTACTGGCCCCATTCTCCCAGCATCAGAGCAGCCAGGTGACAATGTGCTCACCTGGACAAGGGCTGAAATGTTTTTGTGTATCTCACAGCTCACTCAGGGACACAGATTGCATTGTTACAGCCTCATTTAAGGAGTTCTGCCTCTTCCTCCTCCCCTTCTCATGATGGCCCTGCTTCCGAGTAGCCTGCCTCATCCACTTCTCCTTTCCCTTCTTAGTATGAGTTTCTTCCCTTACTAAATGAGCTAACTGCGCATCCAATATTTCTTCTTGTGTTTAGGAGCAAATGGTACTGGCACGTGTTGGTTCTCTGGTTCAGCTGCAGTGCCTCTCAGGGGGGTTAGAGTAGCTACAGTGCTTGTCACAGGGTTTGGAGTGGCCGCAGTGCCTGTCATTTTGTCATCAGATCCAGAGGCCTTCTCTTCCCCTTGAGGGTACCGAGTGTGAGTGTTGAGCAGGGCTCGGTAGGCACGGGCCAGGCCCTAGCACATTGCAGTGATTTGTGTCTCTCTGCGATTGCCAGGGTGACAGCACATTTTTTCAAATATTTTATTAGTTTTTCAGGATTCTGCATTTGTTCAGGGGTGAAGTTCCCAAACATTGGGGTGTCCACTGCCCTAGGCACTTGCCCATGCTATCCAATATACCCTGCCACTCTTATCTATCCAGTGTCAGGGCAGATCTCGGTGTTATTCTTATATAGTTGTTTAACCTTAAACAAGACCTGAAACATATTCAGGAGACATAGCATTAGAAACATGCTGGTTTGAGCATCCCAAGGATATTCAAAATTTTCAAGAGCTATTGTAACCAGCCTGGAGAAAAAGAGGAAAGTGAAGGAGCATGTGAAAGTGCTCCCCCTTGTCTCCCCCATGGATTGACTCTCTGAGGAGAAAAGGTAAAGAGTGTGTTGTAATTATTAATATTTTCCAAGAGATGGTTTCCAAAGTACGGATATGACGACAATGCTGAGCTCAAATACAAGATTAGTCTCACGACCAGTAATTTTATCAGTTGTAAGCCAGTGTTACACAACACAGCAAAATGATAACCATAATCCAGTCCCCAGAGATGACAAACAGCACAACCGGGAACACATACAGCGAGTCAGGTGTTACCTAACACAGCGCAGAGAACAAGCACAACAACTCTGACTGCAAATAAACCAATGCTGGGACCAGCGACCATAAAACTAATATAATGAATGTTCGTAACAAATCTGTTTTAACGTGCTCTGGTCAGATCTGTCATTATCTCAAGCCTCTGTGCCCCACGCTGGGCACCAAAAAAGCACTGTCATGGTTCAAGCTGGCAGGCAGCCACACAGCCATTTGCTTGCTCCCCTGCAGTGGGATGAGGGAAAGAATCGCTAGAAAGTTAAAACACATGGGTTAAGATAACAACAGTTTAATAGGACAGAAAAGGAAGGGGATATAATAATACTGGTAACAGAATACACAAAACAAGTGACGTACAGTGCAATTGCTCACCATCTGCTGACCGAGGCCCAGCCAGTCCCTGAGTAGTCGGCCGCTGCCCACCGGCCAGCTCTCCTGTTTTCTTGTTCAGCATGATGTCATATGGTCTCGTATACCCCTTTGGGCACTTCAGGTCAGCTGTCCTGGCTGTGTCCCCTCCCAGCTTCTTGTGCACCCCCAGCCTCCTTGCTGGCAGGGCACTGTGAGAAGCTGAAATGTCCTTGATTTAACTAGCACTGCTCAGCAACAGCTAAAGCGTCAGTGTGTTATCAACATTATTCTCATCCTAAATCCAAAACACAGCACTATTACAGCTACTAGGAAGAAAATTAACTATCCCAGCTGAAACCAGGACAATACACGCTCCCTCATTTGTCATTTGTATTCACAAAGTACTGAAGCTTGCGCTGATTTCAATAGTCACTATCTACATGAAGTGATTGGTGTGTCTCATCATGTTAACAGTCATCCAAATAGATGACAGTTCAACTCCTCAGGTATTCTCTCAGTGCGTGAAAATAATTAGTGCAAATAAAGTTATATGCGATGAATTTCACCCTCAGGCTTTATCCTTTCTTTTAAAGTTAGTAGTAATATATTTTCGCTTAACTATGTAAAATATATTTTGGAGGACACTTTCCGTTAGTGACAATATTATATATATTTTTTACTGTTTTAATTCTTGCTATCTTAAGACTAAGCACCCTGTTCCAGTGACTGTGAAGACATTCCTCAGACAACAGGATTTCCTGATTTATCTGTAAAGTCTCTCCACTTTTATCAGTCAGGACCACTGAAATCATACATGCATAAATGGGCTTTTCTGCACTGTTGTGGCTCTAATTGCACTGGTTATTTTTGCTGTTGAATGGTTTCATCTTAGAAATTAATGCAATTTGCCAAGATTTCACTGGCCATAAGGTGTTAGCGTGACCTTTGAGATAGCCCTCTTGCATACTCCAAGCTCCTGCTTTACACTCAATGCATTGTGCTTAATCTCACAAGGTCCAAAATTTGGAAGCTGAAGACAAACTGTAAACATAATCTAATCACGAGCTTCAGATGATACAACAAATTACTGAAGGAAATGTTGAAGCCTTTATTTATGCGTATGCCTATGGTTTATCTTGCCTATCCTTAGGATTTCTTCCTTTTTGTTGACATTTCCAGTCATTGAAGGTAGACTTGGATAATTCGCATGGGCAACTGAAGCGATCTAAGATATGAATAATTCTGAAGTGTAGATTCTTCTCCCTTAAATTTAGATGGAGTATAGATCACTATCCCCACTCATTAGGTGGCCTAACTTTAGTTAGGTACTGAAAGTTAAATGGGATTAATCTGTCTGAATAATTGTCTGCGTGCTAATAGTTTTCCAAGCACAGGTTTTTGGATAAAGACCTGCATTAGATAAATAATCCTAAGTATGTTATTTCCAACTGTTCAATCTATTTGGACCTTAAAAATATTTTGATAAATTTTGGCACGCAAAGAACCAGTGTCTGACTCATTCTGTACAACAGAATGGTTGTTCAACATCAATGAACTCTATCAGTTCTGAGTTGTGCTTGGACTGAAGTATCAGCTCCATGGATTGCACAAATTCTACTTGTCCAAATTGTCCTAATGTTTAAAAAAATAACTCCTACAAAACTCTGCATTTGCAGACTATGATTTTAACTTGATGTCACCTTGTCAACTGGTGTAGTCTGCTAGTTATCAATTTATCTTACCTGTGAACTTATAAAAAATAACATAACCAAACAAAAAATCTCAGCAGCCACTGAGATTCCAATGACTTCAGATTAATTTGAAACCCCACCATCAGTTCTAGACCTTCCAAATGTTGGCATAGACGTTGAATCATAGAATGGTTTGGGTTGGAAGGCACCTTAAAGATTACCTGGTTCAAACCCCTTTGCCATTGTCATGGATACCTTCTATTAGACCAGGTTGCTCAACGCCACATCCAAGCTGACCTTGAACACTTCCAGGGATGGGGCATAATGGGGACATAATGCAGACCTCTTTTCTCCAAGCTTTTCAAAGAAAGAAAGAAGCTCAAAGCTTTCTTTTATGTTCTTCTTTCCAGTTTTTTTTCTTGACAGTCTTCATTGTCGTTGTTCTGTAAATATATAAATATTATAAATACCATGCTGTTATCCTTCTACCTCTCCTTCCAGCCCTATCTCTCCCAGAAAGATTGTACCTACCTATAAACTGACATTAAACAGTAAATTAAATCAGTGACCTCTAGATCAACATGTCTATCCTTTAGCTCTTTTACTTTTAGCTCTTTTTCCTCTTTTTATTTGTCCTCATCCATTGGCACATAAGCGCTTACCTGAGTCTGAAAGCAAAGGAAAAAGGTATTTTGTACATTCGTGTTTGAAATACAATTAATTTTATCTAAGCTGAGAAAACACTTCCTTTTTTTCCATTTCTGTCTTTACTTTAAAGCCTGTTGAATCTGTTAGCCTTTACAATTTTGCATGAAAGAGTTTTGTATTGCTACTGCTTAAATAGAAAACATTTAATCACAGACTCTATTAGGAGACTAACTGGAACTCGCTATTCTTTTAATTTATTTGCAGACTTGTTGCTCTTCCTAAGTGTTTCTGGTTTAGTGTTCAGGCACTAAATTATTAACAAAGGTGCTCAGTAAGGCCTGGGGGAACAAATGACCTGTTAAGGTAATTTGAATGCTATTGTTTTAATACTTTTCAGCTGTGTGGAGGCAGGGCGGCAACTAAAATAAGGAATTTAGGAGATATACCCATTTCTGAAAGTGTCATGGTTTGACTGTATGGTCTTAGTTAAATTATTTGAGCCAACATTTTCTAATTTGTATTCCTAAACCAAAGCATCTAAAAAGGACTTTGTTTTTCAGGGGTTTAAAAGCTGCTGCTCTTACTTTACTTAAAAAGGAAGTAATCCTGAAAAAAAGTGTGTGACTTTCAATAGAAGACACCAATAGTGTAATTTGTATGTCTCTGTGTGTGCCTATAGAGTATAAAAGCTGTGCACCAGGAGCAGTAATTCTTTCATAAACCCCTAAAACCTACCAGATATGCTACACTTTGCTTATAAACTTGTCCAATATTGAAAATATTTCTATCACTTAAAATTCAATCTGGAATTAATCCAAACTTTTTCAGTTTTGAAAACTGATGTAAGGCTGCTTTCCCCTCTTATTTTTCCTTCTCAGAAGTAACAGAGTTTATCATTCTCGAAAATGTTATTACACACCAAACAGGAGAGTGGTTTTCCATGAATGTCTTACCTAGTAGTACCAGAAAGATAATTCTGTTGTGATTTCTATGCCCAAGGGATTTAAGCTAGAAAAAAACAAACATCTAGTATCAGAAGGTACCTGTGCTAAACTTAAAGTGTGTTGCAGATCCAGCTGGCAAATATAAAGTAATACAAACTGTTTCCATCCTTGTCTTCCTGGTGTGTGCAGCCTGCTCTGCTTGCTTTCCCTGACAAGGATTCCATTGTTATGGTCTTTACAGCTCTGACCCCTCCAAAGACAGCTAGTAAATCATACTCTCTAAAGCAGCAAAAATAGGCTACATTTCTATATGAAGTGTGAAATACACTTTAGGTACAGAAACTCATTAGATTTAGATTTAGTTTTAGATTTAGATTTAGACGTGGAAGCTTGACCTGGTAGGTAGATTAATGTGGCACTGAGACTCTTAAACTTGTAACAGGAATGCCTTGGTACTGTTATTTGTATTCCTGACCCTAAAATAGTTTAAGGATTGGTTGGATGTATTGTTAGGCTCATCTGAGGAAAAATAGAGGAACAGAAATAATATGAGGTGCCTCAGAGTTTCAGGAAATAGCATGAATAGAGGCCTCTAAGCTGCTAGACCAGTGTATTTACTGTACAGCCATAAGCCCACTCATTAAAAGGCCATTAAGCAAATTAGAAAGTGGGTAACCACTCCTCACAGCCGGTTGTTTATTTGCAGGTCAATGTAGGCTAATAGAGCTTTTTGTTCTTCACAAACATTTCTCACGACATTAACACATTCCAGTAAAAATCTAGTTCATTTATTACTATTTCAGGCTCACTGGAAGAGATAAATAGGACATTAAACATGTACAGAAGTTTAAA
The DNA here is from genome assembly GCF_963210335.1 of Falco punctatus. NCBI lineage: Eukaryota > Metazoa > Chordata > Aves > Falconiformes > Falconidae > Falco > Falco punctatus. The sequence continues at coordinate 86,979,023 of NC_137582.1, read as the reverse complement.
TTGGCAAAATCCCATCTGTTCTCATCCTTCCTTTAGAAATGCAGGAGCCTACAATCCATCAGTCTTGTGGCACCAGCCAAGCAATTAAGGCTGCTGACACAGTCCTTTGAGAGTGTCATGTTTGTGCTCAATGCAAAGTGAATTTTTGTATACAGTGGATGCTGTATGGTAGGGGGGCAAAATAACACAGATTTTTTTCAGACCTTTCCCATCTCAATAGAGCATTGAAACTGCCGTTGTGAAGCTAGGATGATAGTTTGGCTTGCCCCAAAATCCAAATTTACTTAGTTCTAAACCTGAATCCAACCCTATTGCAATAAGAATTACTTTTCTATGGAGATATAATTGTGGGGTAAAGTAGTTAATATTCCTGTCAATATAAAGCACACCCCAAAGTTTGTCATGACTGAAAACTATGTGGCAGGTATCACATATGAAGAAGGATTCAGGGCTGAAGCAGCTACAGTAATGGTTTTAAGATGGGCTATGACAGTGACTTACTGCAAACCCAGCAGTCCTCTGTGGGATTATGCAAGATTTGAGCATGCAGCTAAATCTCAAGAAAATCAACCGTGTCCACAGTAGCAGATTCTTGTTGCCTCAGTTTTCCTGACAGCTGGAAACCAGGATTACAATCATCACCTTGCCATCACATGAGACAGCCTCAGGAGCTGAACTTGAATAACTCAACTGCTAATATATTTCATTCCAGTCAGGGCAATTTGTGAACCTCTATTTTGCTTTCTACAGAAATTTTGACACACACAAATGATCTTTTCCTAAGAACAGGATTATGGAATACTACTACTAATGCATTTCTGTTAAGAAATAAATTATATCAAGATGATCTGATTTGCATAGGTCTGATTTGATTCAGGTATTTTAATTCCTCCACTCTTTTGAGTGAGGACTTGAAATCTAGTGGGTCACCTCTGTCAGAGATTTACCTGTATTTCTCAGATGACGATTTGTTGAACATTTATAAGTTTTAGGTATTAGAACAAAAGAAGAGGAGGTAGACTTGAGGAAGGGACAGACTTCAAGGCAGAAGAGGATTGATGAAGGGAAAGAATCTGGTAGAGTAAGATGGGCTTGATGTAACTTACAATCAGATGGGCTTCTAGTAGCATGCCATCAGTGAAGACAGAAACTATTTCATTGGCTCCAGGGAAAGGTGATTTTGCTGGTGAGTGAAATACCTAAAGATTGCTGATGACTCCTGCAATGTTTTTGCTTATATTACTTATTGGTTGTTTTTAATGAAAATAAGTTTTATAGTAGCCCTATTGTAAAGGAAGGTACTCAAGCACTCAGTAGTTATGAAGTATCTGAAATCGTACTGCTTCTATAGTAGGAAATTGTTTCTTCTCTGAATCTGTATCATGATTTCTTCAATGAGGCTGTCATGATCCTGCTTCAGTCCCTCCACTGTTTTCTAGTACAAAAGGAAAGTGGGGAACAGAGGGACCTCTGACTTCTTCCAGATCTTTTATCCTTACATGAAAGAATTATAATCCTGCTGATACGTTTTTTTCTCCTCCAGATGACACAACTATTTTAGAGTCCAGCAAAGAGAGCAACAGTTTCTATTTATAACCCACCAAGGGAAAAGTAAAAAATCTCATTGGTCAGAACTAGTTTGGGCGACATTTCAATTACCATTTAACTTAACGATGGTCAACAATGATGTCATAGGAAAGCGATGAGTAAATCAGGCAGGCTGGTACTTAAAACAGACAAGCTTTGGCTCCCTGCAGAGGGGAAAGAATGAAAGAGAATGGTAGGCATTTTATTAAAACCATTTAAGAAGAATACTTATTTTGTCAACTTTGGTTCATAGTAAACAATATCAAAATAACCATCATCCTTATTAAGTGACCCATTCAACTTACATGTTTCCTTCTTTGATAGCTTGGAGTGGAAGTGCCATCACTATGGGAAGGGGGAGATATGAATATTTTAGTCATGCCCTGACATTAGATGTGGTAATGCCTCTAGTCAGTAAGAAGTTGGAAAGCATCTGAAGAGTTATTTAAACCTGTCTACATCTGAACAAATCACCTAAGCTAAATTTATTGCCAGTGAAAAGCTTGGCCTTAAATCAGTTGGGTAAGCGCTGGGATCTAGTAATATCTGAAGTGTTTTAAGGTACCCGAGACATCACAGTTAGAACACCAGACCTTTGGAAGACCCAAGATCCTCTGGACTACCAAATGGACTTCAAAAGCGATATGCTAGGGCATCTCCAGTAGCACTGGATGCTTTTGCTTAGCTACCTTAACTGAGTCTGTAGTCAATAGAATTTATAGATTTTAGTGTGTAATTCAAGTCTTCCTAATGTAGTTACCTGCACACTGAATCAGAGGAATTGTACTCCTGCTATTCTGTTGAATCAATGTCCTCCAGCTAACGCAGAATCTCAGATAACTTGGTTTAACATAAACACCTGTACTGCAGGCATCTGAATTCAGTGTGGATGAATCTTGCTTAGACTTAATTCAGCCAGTATAAATATGTCCTTCTGAACAATGGTCAAATGGAAAACTCAGCTCTAACATTATCATCCTGGCTCTGACTTGTTAATATTGCACCCTTTTGGTTTTGCTATTGACTGTTACCCTTGGTGGGTATCCTATGATTAATACGGAAAAGTGTAACTGTTGCTGGATTAACTTGTTCAGATCTAGGGTTTGGCTCTATTGCATTGGCTTTTCTGCCAGCCCCAAGCAAATATTATGAAAGATGTGCTGGAAATGATGCTGTACCCCATAAAATAATGTGCTTCTGTTTCATACAAAGCACATCTGAGTTGAAAATATTTGCCTTCTTAGATAGACACTGTATTTCTTTCCTCTATCTTGCCACAAGCAGGTTCAGAGGGATAATGACCCTGGCCTTAGAAGGCCACATTATTCACCTTGAACAGTACCAAGTAATGCCATTTCAGTGTGCTAACTGTACTGCTTTTGAGACTTAAATTACCTAGCAAATACAGATGGATGAGCAAATGGTCTTGAGTGTGAATTGATTCTCCTTCCCAGAGCTTTGCATGTTTGTGTCTCTGTGTGTTCAAGTCTTCTACCTTCCTACTGATTACTGAAAAAAACCTTTTTCCTCCTCATAGTAGGACATTTTGCCAGTGAACTGAAAGATGGATACCTAATATAAGATGAATGCAATGCTAAAGGGAAAAGCTTTCTGATTATTTTGTGGAAGAAGAGACAAATTATTGAGCATCAGAGTCCCTCTTCTATACCCCTTAGAGGACAAATAAAACATGCATACTCTTTTACATGATCTGAATGCATTTTTCAAGTAATTTTGTGGTTTTCCCACATGCTTATAAAACACACAGCAAGAACTAACATGGAATTGTGTCAAACAATGTTGAAGAGCAAGTCTGGAAGGGGGTACGAACAATAGGAGTTCCATAGATTGCATGCACCCCCCATTCCTACAGGTGCACCTATGGGCAAGCACATAGACTGTTTTTTGGAAGAGTTGAAGTCAGAGAAAGTGCCGGAGAACTGGTAGTCATGCACAGGGGACACTATCAAGGCACTGACTGCTCAGAGAGGTGAGGTGTTAAACTAGCACAGGTTGGATAGCATATAGTGTATGTGGTACCCATCTCACAAGTAGGCTTGGCTCCATGCTTGCCTAGCACAACGATGACTTGTCCCTCTGCTCAGGTTCTGGTACGTTCTTCCATCCTGCCAATACCTTATCTACTTGCAAATCATAAGTATCCTACTGGTATATGTCTCTCCTTTCACTACAATGCTTACTACTAACTGAGATTTTAATGCAAGTTTCATTTTTTTGGGTGCTTCCTACAAGGAATAAAATCTTTTTAAGACTTAATTTTATCTTACAAGAGGAAATGTTAAACTCTGAACAACCATTTTCAGCTTTTCCATTCATAAGCAGGATGTGGCAATGTAGATATAACATCACAGACCCATCACAGAGTACTTTCAGTTGAAAAGGATCTCTGAGGGTTTCTAACCTAACCTGCTTCTCAAAGCAGGACTCTCTTGCACTCTGAATCAGGTTTCTTGTCCAATGAGGTTTCAAAATCTTCAGGGATGTTTCAGCTGTCAACATGCTTTGGCTTTCCTGAATTCAGCCCAGTCTTAGTTGATGTTAGTATGTCCCTCCCTAGCAGCATGGCCTCCATTCCACCTCACACCTGCTTCTTTTCTGTGTTTTATGTCAGGCGTCCTCAAACTTTTTAAACAGGGGGCCGGTGTGCAGATGAAGTGGCAGGCAGTCATCTGCGGCTGCTTGGTTTTCCCCCCAACCCCCGGCGGGGGGTGGGGGGTGGGGGTGGGGGTGGGGGGCACAGCGGGCGGGGGGTGTCTGTAAATACCGGGGGCCAGATTGAGGACCCTGGGGGGCCATATCCGCCCCGTGGGCAGTAGTTTGAGGACCCCTGTTTTATGTTCTGTCAAGAGTTACTTGCCCAGCTTTCTGCTATGCCAGTCTGCTTCTCTTATATCGGTTTGGACAGCTTCTGGACTTTTAAAAGGTTGTCCTAAGAGATAAATCAGTTCACCTGGACTCCTTTGTCCTTCAGGGCAGCCTCCCATAAGGTCAAGCAGACAGGCTTCCATCTCCCAGGTCAGGGAGAACATGAGAGCTTTTCTCTTGCTCTGTCCTATGCACTCTGTCCACCCCAGTTTCCTGCTTATTCAGGACTAAGTGCCTCTTGACAGGTATTTATGCACAATTCCTGTCTCTTTAATAAAAGAGTACTGCCCTCTTAAAATTTCTTTTCCATACTACTTTGACTTGGATGAAAAGGCAGGCTAGATATTAGCCAAAACAATGCCATAAAGGATCTCACATACTGAAGCAGATGGGCTGTGTGGTATTCTGTCCCCACCCCTGTAGTTTAATCAGAGAAGACTACATAAAATACTTCCTTGGTTTTGGTTCTACATTAAAATGTTTCTACTTACAGTGAGGTGATAGATTTGATATTTTCTCATTTGTTTTTCTCCTCCAAATAAGCATTTTTTTTTTCATTCCATAAACAAATAGAAAGGTAAGTGTCTGAAGTTCCTCAGAAGAGGACCTTGCAGAACATATTTTCTCCCTCACACCTGCTTGTTGCCTTCAGACCACATCAACTGGAAAATAAAATGTGGAAGTGTACTCACAACTTTGGAAGGTGTTGCTCTTCTGTACTGGGAGGCATTCACTGCTCTCCTCAAATGAAGAAGAAAACCCCAGAGCAGCTAAGCAACATGACCAAGGACACCCAATGCTATCTGTGGCTACTGCAGTGTATTCACCTTCCGTCTCACTGCCTTGGTCAGAAAAGCTTTGGATGCTTTAGTAGGAGATTTTATAGCTGTGTCTCCACCATCCTGAAAGACTAATTTCCAAAACAATCACCAATCCTGTGAGCTTGGCCTTGCATTCCTGCTTCCAATATGCATTTATGTTCAACATGTACTGTTAGGTTTAAAACAGCAGAGTCAGCTATTCACTTTTCTTCTTCTTAAGTGAAAATATGTAAAAAAAGTATCTTTCATGATAACACTTACTTTTGGCAGCTGGCCAGGAAACTCTGAGATTGCAAGGTAATGTCTGCGTACTGTGAAAACGGAACTATGCATGCCAGCACTGTCAATCCTTCCTAAAATACTCTTAATTCCCAGTAATTATGTCCAAATTCTCACCCAGTTGATTCTTGGCAATTATCTCCTGCAGCATTAGTTAAATGCCCAGCCTACTCAGAAGCTGGTTTCACTGTTATATTCAATGGACTTTTCATCTCATTTACTGCAATTGCGTCCTTTGGATTTTCTCTAAAAATTAAAGAGGGCAAAATTGAAAATACAATGAGATCACTGGTTATCAGAACATCCCTCTTACCTAAGAGCTCTAGGATCAGTTACATGACTACAAAATCTGACATGTTGAAAACTCAGTACATACATTTATAACTGTGGGCACCCATACCAATCCTCCAGCTCCAATCATGTTCAGATAAACAGCCTGAGGCTGCATTATTATATTTTTAAAGGCATGGATTGCTTTTCAAACACAGCCAGTAAAACAAGTCCTTGCTGCTTAATTTCCCTCCTTATACTGCTGAGAACATTTTATTAGGGGTCATATTTTGATTACATTAGTTTGGATTAACAGGGGCAAAAGGAAAGGATAGGGCTGAAGAGCAGTCTGGGCGCACATTGAAAAGACTTAGGTGAAAAGTCTTCGCTCTCTCACTTTCTGTAGAGAAGCAAGGGAGCCCAGCCCATGTTGTATTAACCATCTAGGGCTAATGACTGACCCTTCTACTCCTTCCACGGAAGGAGAAACATCTTCTGTGTGGCTGAGCCTGAGCTGGTCAGCTGAGTTAATGAATAGGCATTGCTGATTTCAAAGGACCTTGACTAAGAGAATGTGTTTTCCTATTGCACTGACTGTATCTACATCCCTTTAAAGAATAATCTGAGGAATTTTTTAAATACCCTTAATGTGCCACATTTCTTGCCACATCCTGCTAATGTGTCCAGGACTAGTTAATGATAATCCAGGTGTCATGTTGATTTGGCAGCCTAACACACCCCAGGGAGATGCTCCACTAGTGCCTGTGATTTCAGGCATGCTTTCTACAAAAAAGAAGACATTCTCAAGGACCACATGTAAGACCATGAATTTGTGAAGGCTCACCAAGAACAGTTAAATGCTAGCAGTGATATACCTTGCATGGTCATTTTACTGAGTCCTGCTTCTGCTGCTTAATATTCTCTGGAAGCGTGCTAGTTCACACCTGTCTAGCACCAAGAGCAGATCAAAAAACACAGCTTTTTCTCCAAAATTTCAACATGGCAAAGTTTGATTTCTTAAAATGTGAAAAAAGTTTATAATTTCCCCATGAGATAAAAAATGCTGTTTAGTATCATCAACTATGTTTCATCAGTGTACAGTATATTTTATTCAATATTTTCTGCACAATAGAAAGAACTACATACAATTGTAATGTTGAGATATTCATTTAAATGGAAATTAAAAGGAGTGTTTTTGCTTTATTGAAAAGAAAACATTTTGACTTTCCAAAACTAAAAGATGAAGTGATGATGGTTCATTTATCATTTTCATGTTAAAAATGCCACGGAAACAGAACACATTACTTTGAAACGTTTAGATTAGATTGAACCTTGTGCTGCAAAATTGTCTTGTCAATTTTATTCGTGGCTGACTTTCCTGCTACTTTTCTTCTTTTTGACCTATGTGTAAGGTTCCCAAGACATCCTTTCCACATAAAGCTATCCAGCTTTGGGGTATGTATTTCAGCAGGGAAGAATAATAGTTTTTAGTGCTGTTACTCATACAGTAACACAGCTTCAATTGCATGATGTGAGAAAATATTTGCACAGCACTTATTCCCAGGCCAGCTGTACCAACTCAGATTCCTAATTTATACCATCCAGACATGGACCAGGAGCTCATTCTCAAAGTAATCTATAAGTAACATTGTTGTTTGTATCCACTTCAGCCATATTTGGAATATGGGCCAGTTTCAGACAAATTTAACAGGGAGGCAAGAGTCAGAAACATTATATTCTTTAAAATTTTGTGAAAACAGAAAACATAACGGAAGAGAGAATTGTATTAATGTCCCTGCCTAGAGAGAGATTGCTCCATATACTGAACTCTCAGCAGACATCAAGGGATCCCTTCAGGATTGGTAAGTCCAGAAGAAACCTTTGGCACTTGGATGTTTTATGAATCATTTACCAAAAATCATAAGACAAAACAGTTCCCCAGTTGCTTCTATTTATACAGCAGACAGACTGGCTAATCCTCAGGAATGTCATACTCGCTTCTCCAAAGTTACATAAGAGTATAATTAAAATTGAACTATAAATTTAATCAATAATGTATGCCTAAAATTGCCCAGAAAGTGTAGGTATTATATCAACATACACAAGTCCAACAGGGAAGGCTAAGCAAGCCTCAGGCGAGTCAAATATTCTCCAGGACATGTAGGTTATAGATGCTGATATATAATGATGTAGGTTATAGAGCTGAATAGATCATTTCCTGGAATACTCTGAGAATGATGAAGAATTACACTAAGACAGAAGAGCAGGTGAGAAAACATGACATAAAAGACTAATTTTAAACACATTTTGCACACAGCAGCTTTACACATACTCACAGGAAATTGCATTGCAGAATTTGCAATGGCAAAAGTGAACAAACTTTTCTGCGTGTAGTTGAACATAGTTCCCTTCCTTTTCTGTGCAAGTTTGTACCTAACTTTGGCATAAATTCCTAAATAATCAGGCAGTAGAATTGAAATAAATAAAATAATTTTACGCAGTTTTACAGAAGATTAATAAATTACATAGTTTTACACAGAATGCATGAATCAGTCATGGAATTCATCATCAGTGGCTGTTACAGAAGGCAAATATACACATAGGCTCAAAAAAGGTTAGGACAACTTCACAGAGAAAAGGTATGTCAGCAGCTGTGAAGTATGATGATTCAGATACAATCAGCTTCTTGGGTAGGTCTAAATCTCTGACTTACACATAGAGTAACTTTAATCTATACTTGCTTTGTTTCTGATATTATTTCCATCCACATCTATTACGTTCTCCTTTCAGAGATGAATATTGGGCAAAAGGGACTGCTGACTGATCCAGCTGAGCAGTTCTCACATAGTTTTATTTGCAAATGCAATCCTTTGAATTAAGAGAAAGAAACAATTTTATGAACAGAGGCAGCATGACAACATTACAACCAATTGTGAAATGTTTTCCACTAAAAAGCTGAAAATTAAGAGTTCTGTTGTTTGCTTTCTAGCAACTAAATGTTCACATTTCAGTTGGAAGCTAATTAAAGACGAAAAAAATTCAATCAAATGAACCGGTGAAACAGTTGTTTTCCAAAAAGCACACATTGTCCCCCAAAAATATTTTTTTCTTGCATAAAATAAGAAAATCCAAACCAAACCAAAGGAACTACCATGTATATTTTTTTCATGTAAATACCTAAATGAAGTCATAATAAATTTGCACTTCACACCCCTCTCTAAATGAATGTTGAGAAAATTTGCAAAAATGAAATAATCACTATCTGAGTGTCATGGTTTAACCCTGGCTACTAATTAAGTACCACACACAGCCGTTTGCTGTCACCCAAAGGGATGGGGAGAAGAACTGAAAAGGAATGTAAAACTTGAGGGTTGAGATAAGAACAATTTAATAACTGAAATAGAATAAAGATGAAAGAACAATAATCACAATAATGACAATAACAGTTACAATGAAAAGGGGGAGGGAAGGGATCTAGAGGGAAAAGGAAGAAGCATGTGATACACAACGCAGCTGCTCACCCCCTGCTGAGTGATGCCCAGCCAGTCCCCGAGCAATGATCTGCCAGCCGAGCCAACCTCCCAAGTTTATATACCAAGCATAACATCCCATGGTATGGCATACCTCTTTGGCTAGTTCGGGTCAGCTGTCCTGGCCGTGTCCCCTCCCAGTTCCTTCTGCCCCTCCAGCCTTTGTGCTGGCAAGGCCTGAGAAACAAAATCCTTGACTTAGTATAGACAATAGCGAGCAACAATAAAAACATCAGTGTTTTATCAACACTGTTCTCACATCAAAGCCAAAGCACAGTACTGCACTAGCTCCTAAGAAGATAAGTAACTCCACTGAGCTGAAACCAGGACACCAGACAATAGGGGGGTTATCAGAGACAGCCAACATTGCTTCACTAAGGACAAATTGTTCCTGACTCATCTAGTAGCCTTCTACAATGGTGTGACTGTGTTAGTGCATAAGGGAAGAGCAACTGATTCCATCTGCCTTGACTTCTGTAAGGCCTTTGACACAGTCCCACACATCATTGTCATTAAACTGGAGAGATATGGGTTTGATGTATGGACTAGTCAATGGGTAAGGAATTGGCTGGATGTCCGCATCCAGCTGGAACAGATGTCCTATGAAGAAACATTGAGAGAATTGGTCTTGTAGCCTGAAGAAGAGAAGGCTCCAGGGAGACCTTACTATAGGCTTTCAACATAGAAATGGGGCTTAAACAGAAAGGTAAGAGTTTTTACCAGGATGTCTGGTGACAGGACAAGAGGTAACAGTTTTAAACTGAAAGAGGGTGTATTTAGATTAGATATAAGGAATACATTTTTTTATGATGAGAGTGATGAGACACTGGAACAGGTTGTGCAGGGAAGTTGTGGATGCCCCATCTCTGGAAGCGTCAATGTCAGGCTGGACAGGGCTTTGAGCAACCTGATCTAGTGAAAGATGTCCCTACCCGTGGCAGGGGTGTTGGAACTAGACGACCTTTGAAGGTCCCTTCCAGCCCAAACCATTCTATGATTCTATGTTTATAATGCATATGTGGAGTGGATTGGGCTTTTTTTGCAAGGGAGGTGGCGTCATGTGTTGAATGAGAGTCTCCATAGATGAAATATTAATGATTGGTGGTTTGTAGCCATACATAAATAATTGTTGATGAAGTCTCATAAAAGATGACAGAGACATCAGTTGAAATGTCCCAAAGGAAAGGCTGTTCAAACACATAATTAAGTTCTTTATATTTCTTAACTCCTAGTTAATACTTCTATATTATGTAACTCAAAAGTAATTGAAAACCTGGTGTTCAGGCCTCATTTGACCCTTGCATTTTAAAAATTAGTGAAGTGAAAGAAGCACTAATAAGAAAAGCTGTAGTGATTATGAAAATTAATCAATAATGTATTTAAATCTAAAACAATTAAGATCTATTGTCTTGCACAGAGAGATGTATGTAATTTCAGTGATTAAACAAACTAATTTCTACTTCTGGCAGTCAGAGCAGTGAGTAGTGGTGATGGTCATTGGCTGTATTTGGGAAAAATCCCCTTCAAATACTCTAAGCGTGTAAACTCCATTCTGAGAATTGACAATAATGAGAAGGGATTCCAAGGCATAAGATGCAGCCACCACAGCGTGGTTGCAACTGTATGACCTCCAAGTCCTGCCTATTAGTCTTCTGCATTGCCTTCACTGCCAGGCTCCCCTCTGTTTCTACACATTGTGGGATTGGATCAGGGCTGCAGCTAGTTTTGCTCTGTTGGGGGGAGGAGGACATCAGGAACATCTAAAAGCCACACAGTGAACTATGAGATATGTGTCCTGAGCAATTCCCACACTGGCTGTTGATACGTATTGCCTATACTTCATGCCTTATGTGCATGCCTTTGCTGTTTAGTGGACAACTTGAAGCTGTTGTCCAGCAGTATAGCTTTTGAAGGGTGCCTCTTCCTTCCACTGACAGCTCAATGTGCTCCTATGACAACATCCAACTGTCCACTGCTTTATCTGTGTGCATCCAGGAGAGGGTTCTCCCAGCCCTGAGTATTGCATCATTCCCTTTCAACATACTCCTGCTCCTTAGGGACTCCAGTGTGTTAATCCACATTTTCTTTACAAATCGGTTGTGTATCAGCTGCCTTCTCATTACATTAGAACATCTTTTTTTGGCAAGTCTTTATTTTCAGTGGTGTTTGGGATATTTCAGGGCTCCGATATGGTTCTGAAAGAAAATTAAATGTTAAGGATGTTCATGTCAAACTTTCTTCTTCTACTGACTCTGCAAAAGAGCCGCTGATCACTTCAGCTACTTTTTGGGGTTTTGTGTATTTACTTTAAATAGTATTATAGAATTTCCCTGGTAAAAAAGAATTGGTATTTGGGGTGCAGGGAAAGGAGCAGATGTTAGAATTGCAAACACAAGTAAACTTAAAAGAAAGACTGCAAGATATTTATTTTCTAGGTGGCTGGAAGAAAACAACTGTTAAAAAGAGGAGAATTTTTTAACAACTTCTTACATTTCTAAAGTTTTAAACTTTTCAAAAGCCATCAGTGCAAACAAGTCAACCTAGGAGCTATTCAGACTCAAATGTCAAAGGCATCCATTTCAATAGTTAGCGAGTCTCATGGTTTAGGGACTTTGTCCAAAACTTTGTACTTAATGCTGTATGAACAAAGAAGCACAAGAAGTATGGCTGTGCTGGACTCTTGCTGAGAAGGGGTTTTAGAGTGAACATGAGATGGGTAAGATTAAGAGATACAGTGTTGAGTGGCAAAGGCTAAAACTACTCTGGATGAAGTGGCATAACAGAGGTCTCAGAGGCCGTGTTAGTCAGCGGCATATAACCACCCCAGCTTGGTAATCAGTATCCTAAGTTTTTGCATGCTTAACACACTCATGATCAAGGTTATTCTGCAATAAAAACAGCAGGAAATATTTTTAAAATTCTTTTATCTTACAGTCTCTCTTTCTGGTCCTCACTCTATCATCTTTCCATTCTGATATTCAGCTTTAATCTGTCCTTCATGATTTAACATGCCTCAGCATCCCAATTCCTTGAAAATATTTTTCAAAAAGAGAAAATTTTCACACCTCAAAGCATGCTGAAACCTGAAACAGGACCTCTGTGCACAACAACAGGTTCACTCCAAGATGAATTAACGTTATTTATATGCATGGAAAAACATGGAAAACATGCATAAACAGGCTATGCCTAGAGCAGTGAAGCTGTTGAAGCCTATTTTCTACTTGATTTGGGTCCTAGGTTCTTGGTTACCTCATCAGTCATAAGGAATGACGAAGTCTTTTTCTAATGTTTAGGATATTTATAAAGCTCCTTCCCTGTATGGATTCTCTAATTAAGGATGATCAGATATCTCATCTTTCTCTGAGTAGGAGCAGTGATAAGCTGTCTCATCTCTCTTGCCACCTTTCCCCAAGATTTTCAAATTACCTAGCTTTGTGATTTTTGTCCCTCTGTCAAATATGTCTGACCAAAGATGATGATTGTGGAAGAAAATCAGTCAGAAAGGATGAAAAAGCAGAATTAAGGGTGTTTTTATAGCCTTATTGTTGGAATTTCCTGATTTATGGAGATCTGTCTTGGAAAAATTGTTCCATCATGGGGTAGATGTGAGCTGATGCATGAGATCCAGCAAGAGTAAGACGAAGACGAAAGCCAGTAGAACTGGATTCCTTAGACGATAAATTCATGTGTCCTAGTTTCATCTGGGATAGAGTTAATTTTCTTCTTAGAGGCTGGTAGTGCTGTGGTTTTGAGTTTAGTATGAGAATAAAGTTGATTGCACACTAAGTTTTCATTGTTGTTAAGTAGTGCTTACTCTTAACTCAATGACTGTTCAGTTTCCCACGATCCGACAGTGAGAAGATGCACAAGAAACCGGGAGGGAGCAGAGCCAGGACAGCCCACCTGAACTAGCTGAAGGGATAGTCCATAGCATAGAATGTCATGGTCGGTATGTAAACTGGGGGGAGTTGGCTGGGAGGGACTGACTGGGCATCGGTCAGCAGGTGGTGAGCAGTTGTATTGTGCATCATTTGTTTCTCTGGGCTTTTATTTCTCTCTCTCTTATTGTTATCTCCCTTTTCATTGCTGCTGCTGCTGCTGCTGCTGCTACTAGTACTACTACTATATTTTAATTTATTTCAATTATTAAACTTTTTTTACCTCAACCCATGGGTTTTACTTTTTTTCCAGTTTTCCTCTTCATCCCATTGAGGTGAGGTAGAGAGTGAGCAAGCAGCTGCCTGGTACATAGTTGCCATCTGGGATTAAACCATGACACCATGGTTCCATTAAAATCAATGGTCTGGGAGCAGCTAGATGTGAAACCTTAATATAACCACTAACTCCCACATGCCTAACCATCTGAAAAAGCCAGGAAACAATCTTTCTTTAAGATCTGGATGCATTCCCACCACATTTTAGGAAATAAAGAAAGATGTCTAAGTTGGTTGTGATCACTGTTAGGCATCTCCAGAGAATAATTCAGATCAGCTGGGCTAAAACACCTGCTGAAAGTGCTTGTTTTTCTCCTCTGAGTATTTGGGAAACATCGCTAACTAATTTAGGCTAGGCACACCAAAATTAGTTGTCTAAAGTTAGGTGAGATAACTCCTAAAGTAGTCTATGCTTTATAATGAGCCACCTTGCATTATGCACAGGAATGTATATCCTTCAGGGCAAGAAATTCAAAACAGGTGCTAAGAATAACAATTTATCAGCCCATTATCTGTGACTTAGAAGGAGTGCACATTACTATTTGTGTCTGACTTCCCCTGAAGAAAAATTTTATAAGCAATTTATTTTGTACAGGGAGAAGTAGTGTCCTGACACAGCTTGAGGGGATGACAAGAATTGTAATATATAAATAATGCAATCTATAAAGATGAAATATTTAGAGGGATTAAAAATGCAATAAAGGTCCAGAAATAGCCATTTTTTTGGCATGAGAAGGGAATTTTACATTCATCTTTTTTATATATACAGATCAAATGTGAAGACTGATTCACCACTCAATTACTGTGGTTTTATTCTCCTATTCAGAGAAGTCCTTAAGCATGTGACAAACTTCAAGAACCTGTGTGATGCCACTGATCAAAAGAGACTCTTGTGCTTTTTTTTTACTGAATGTGACCTTGCAGTAAGGCAGGTCTAAAAGGCAGTTCAAGAGGTCATGTAGTCCAGCATTGTTCAGCCTGTGGACTGTGGCTTCTGTGAATTTTGTTGGTCGGAAGGTGACCTGAAAAACAAACACAAGTAGATTAAACACTTTTCTAGCCAAGAAAGAGGCAAACAGAATGAAGGTCAAGGGCATAAAAGTAATGAATGAACTTTTAGTTATACCTGCTGGGGAGGGTCCAGCAGAGGGCTATGAAGATGATGAGGGGACAGGAGCACCTCCTGTAGGAGGACAGGCTGAGAGCTGGGCCTGTTTAGCCTGGGGAAGAGAAGACAGAGAGGGGATCTTATCAGTGTCTACAAGTATCTTAAGGGTGAGTGTCAAGAGGATGGGGTCAGGCTCTTTTCAGTCATGCCCAGTGACAGGACAAGGGGCAATGGGCACAATCTGAAAGTCAAGAAGTTCCATCTGAATATGAGGAAAAACTTTACTTTGAGAGTGACAGAGCACTGGAACAGGCTGCCCGGAGAGGCTGTGGAGTCTCCTTCTCTGCAGACATTCAAAACCCACTTGGATGCAACTCTGCAACCTGCTCTGGGAGAACCTGCTTTAGCAGGGGACTTGACTAGATGATCTTCAGAGGTCCCTTCCAGCCCTGACCATTGTGTGATTCTGTGATTCTGTGATTTGCTTTGATTAATGCACCACTCTGGCAACACAGCATAAGACAAACTCTTTTTCATTCCCCCCTGCAAGATAATTTTTCAATAACATCATTGAAATGTTCCACCTCTTGAAGTGATATCATCCATAGCTAAATAATATGTAGATGGCCAACTTATCAAAACCACTGATCAAGATTCAACCCTTATAGGCAATCTCCCCTGGTACTTAAACATCCTCACCAATTAAAAGATTTTATTTAGATGTAACTGAATTTTTGTTATCAAGTATTTTCTCTTGATTCACCTCATTTTTTGCAAAACCAATGCCAGCTTTTTCAATGTTCCCTTAAAAGCCATGTGTTGTAGACTTCTGCTCACTCCTAGTGCTATCTTCTGGATGCTCTCCAGTTGATTTACATTTTTATTTGAATTCAGTGCCCAGAAATGTATGCAGATGTTGAAATGACAGCTTTCCAGTGCTAAGCAGAATGGAAGGACTAGCTCTGATGTCCTCCCTTCCTTGTGACAATATAACACTCTGATTCCTGTTAAGCTCTTGATCCATTCTAATCCTCAAATCCTTCACTGACAAACTGCTGCCCAATGTCACTGCTTTACTTATATCCCCTAAGTTAAAAACAATGGAAAAGATTCACTCTATCATCATCAGCTCTAGAGTAGCTAGAATCTAGCATCTAGCCCAGTGTAACATGCTTGTTGGTCTCAGTGGTCATGCTGGAAAGGTTTACGCATCTCAAAGGGTAATACTATACCTTGCTATGACAGGTATCTTGGCTGGGAAGATTGATTCACTTTTTTTAGGAGTCATTATTCATTAATTGTAAGGTATCCAGATGACCAAATTGGACTAGAGAAAATGCTTTGGTGATTCAGATAAGGTAAGATTAAATCCAAATTCAACTGTATTGTCTTGTACTTGCCCTTACTGAATCACTTTCTTTTATTTTTATACCAGTTCAGCAAGGTCATCTTGACAAAGAATTATGGCTAGCTCTTTCCACTCTGCACCAGTTTCATCAGGAGTCCTGAAGTGAGTGGGATATTTCTTTGAGCTGATCACACAAGAAACAAAGGTTGACTGCTCAAGACATACCCTAGAAAGGCCTTTGCTCTCTTCTGTCTCATTGCTGCTGACTCTTGTTGCGCCGGGGAGGGTGGATATCATAAACGTAATGACCTGGATTTAAGCACTCCATAAACAATGGTATTCTTTTAATGGTGAAAATAATAACCTCAGCACTGCCAAAAGTACGTATTTTAAGCCAGACATACAAAAATAAATCTCATTTTAGTAGTACTGGGGACTTCTGTAATATTTAATCATGGCTTCCATGGCAGCTCTGCCATCAGAAGGGCTGCAGAACTGGGCCCATAGATGGCAGTCATAGGTTCCTGTTATTCTATTATTATTTTTTAGATAGTAAATTACACAGAAGAGATGAATGCCCCATTTTATGAGGCAATAACAGCCTGGATTTTAGCACAGAAGAAGTCAGTTTGTCTAGATTTCAGGCAATATATCAAGGCCCAGTTGTTCGGCTATTATTTATAATATTTTATGGATACTGCCAGATAATTCAAAACTGTGATTAACACAACCTACTTCAGAACCTCTCTATTGTGCCAAAGCAAATTAGCAAGGGTCAGTCTAAGCAGGGAAAGCTGACATATGAGAGATGTCTATCTCCCATTTTTTCTTCCTAAGGTATTAGAACAATCTTAAATATCCAAGTTTCCTTGCTCGTTTCTCCTTCTAAGGGTGCTTGATCCAACAGCCCTGAGAAATAGGAAGTGTCATGCAGGGACTGATCAGGCACTTACTGGGACATGCACAGGACTTACTTTTATTTGACTTTGCTGTAAGCTATTTCTGCTCTGGAAGTGCAAGTCATTGTGTTGCTTTCAGTGGCACACAAGAGGTCTGCATCTTTTTTTCAGATTTCCTCAAATCTCCTTGCAAGTGGCATAATTCCAGCTATTCTTTTCTAGTTAAACTTTCTATTGTGGAGCAAAACTACAAAATTTGTCCCAAAGTCCAAACAAATGCACAGAGTGATAATAAGCTTGTAGAAAACACGGGCAATCAATTTTTCTCCAGATGACAGAAATACTTGGCTGAGAAAGACCATGGATAATGGAAGAATATCCCCTAATTTACTGCTTGAAACTTGGATAAATTTTAAGAAGCTGGCGTCTAGTATGTCTTCTGACAAAATGTTCAGAGATTTCTGCTTTGATATATTTTACATTCAGATACCCATTTGACCACTGAATTAAACATTCTTTTCAGTTCCCATTTCATTTCAAAATGTCTTAGATGCTCAGATATGCACAGATTTTTTATCTGCAGGAAATATTGCTTTAAAGATATTTTCAAAAGCCATCACATTTACTTTTTTTTTTTTTTAGTGAATACTTCTTATGTGGAATAGTATCAGGATTAAGACTCTTGCATTGACTGAAAATGTAATAATTAGTCAGTTAGTAATTTCTTTCCCTTCCTTCTGTTCTTCCTCCATCCTGATTCATAAATCAGAATAAGGAATTTCTTGAATTAAAAATTAATTTTTTTCCCATGTAAATGCAATATTCCCTTAATTTACAGTTTTTACCGTCCTTCCATGATGCTGGAAATGTGGATGGGAACTCAAATGGGAAATGACAATGGGTTCAAGTACATGATGCTGCATAGATCTTCCTCACCGTGCTCACAGCAAGTATGAGTTCAAGTATGTAACCTGAACAATTAGAAAAGCCTCCCATTATTTTTGTTCCTGTTTTGGTGAATAACTAAACAAAGCAGTGTCAATGCATTATTCTGCAGCAGGGAGTATGATTCCTCCTTGACCACAGCAGTAGAAAGTCTTAGACAGCTGGATAGCAAGTGATGATTTTCCTGTTGTAGTTTGGAATATTCTGGAGAATAAACTGTTAGGATACAGGATGCCCAGACAAGCTCTGGAAAAGCCAGTCTGAAGCATTGCAGTCACTTCACAATTTGAGCTGGATAAACAGAAAAGACATTGCTGATTCAAGTACATGAAGTCGTTTGTTCTGAACCTTTGCCACAATTAATCAGAAGTAGATCAGGCATCTGCCTCACATGATACATCCTCAATAGATTTTCTGAAATATTATAGCAGGGGGCTAAAAAAACATGAGTTATATATAGAATCATGTAATTATTTAGGTTGGAAAAGACCTCTGGAATCATTAAGTTGATATATGTGTATATATTTTATGTACTATATAATTATATATAAAATATGTATGTATTATATCTAAGTATACATTCACGTTATATAATTTTTATCATATACACTTATACATTATATAATTAAATATCATGTATTATATTACATATACACATATTTTATATGTGTGCATATATATTTTTTATATATTATTTTAAAGAATCATATTATATTTTTTTTTGCTTCTTGCCTATTAGATTCTGAACAATTTTTCCTGAGGCATTCCATTACTTTCTTTCTTGAGGCATATATGAAAATAAATGATATTAATATGGATCTTAAATTCCAGCATGCATTTTTCCTGTAAACAGTCTTAATACAGTCATCAGTGCAGTGAAGCCCATGGCACTTAGTTCTGCAAAAGCATTCTAAGCCTTTAGCAAGGGTAATTACAGTTAGTTGTTCCACATTTGCTAGCTAATGGCTTAATTGAGTGCTTGGAACATGTGATACTTACAGAAAGAATTCATCATTCTTATAATTGACTTTTCTGTCTGACTCCTCCTGTCATTTTGTGTGTTCTCTTGGGCATAGGAATGAAAGTTACTTTTTTTTTTTCTTACAGAAATCTATGCCACGTTTAGGCAACAATTACAAATTCTGTTTCTACTGCAGCTACATGACAGTAGCATTGCATCATGCAGAGAATTACAGATATGAAGTAAGATCACTAATCTACTCTTGCTAACAGCATAGAAGCATACAGCTGTTAAAAGGGCTGATAACCTGGCATTTGCTCTTTCTAATTTCATATCCATATTCTACATGACTTATTTTGCATAAATTTGAGCTGTAGTAGCAGGAGTTTGCCTTCCTCTGAACACCTAAGCTAGATATATTCCATATAACTGTGCCAGAAGAGACAAATTTTCTGTACATACTTTCATTGACTCCCAAGAAAATTTAGGCATTCAAAACATTCCTTTTCTTAAAGTTGTTTTTTTTTCTCCTTTTCTTCATCTTCTATCTTTTTTTTTTCTTTTCACCACCTATTCAGTTAAAAAAGAGAAAGTGAATAAAAGAGGTTTGAAGTTTTCCAATAGAACAATCTTCCATTTGATAATGCCAAATCAACAAAATGTATATGGAAATATACCCATTTTAGCTATTTGCTATAGGTTATTACCTACAGACTTTGTAAAAGGACTGTTGCTTTGACAACAACACAGGTGCCAAGGATTCTGATCTAATATTAGCCAGCCCTGCTTTGCCTTGTGGGTTGGAACAGATGTCCTCATGAGGTCTTCTGTAACCTATGTCAGTATATGCATATAAAATTTATGCTACAAGAATAAAGCAGATAAAAGATTGTTGGCAGTTTTCTCTAAAGCTATAGGATTTTGATTTTTCAACAGTTTACTTGTATGAAACTAAATTTGAAAATATCCATGATCCTTGTGGTATGCCAAATCCATGCTCAATGGGTTTAATAAACAAACTTGTTACTCATTTATTCTTTCTGAGTATTATTTCTGGCACAAATAGACAGATGCCATTTAGCTTTAAAGGGTTTAGGATATAGTTTAATCATGGTCTTTGGGTATATTCACAAAGAGAAAATACTTGATGTTAGAGCACACTTTAATCTAATAGAATGCAGCAAAAGCCAGTGCACTGAATGGTCAATCAACAACAAGAAAATTGAAGCTGTACAACGTAAATGGAAGTAAAATGTACATTGCTTGTTTTCAATAGTATTGGT
Source organism: Falco punctatus (assembly GCF_963210335.1). NCBI lineage: Eukaryota > Metazoa > Chordata > Aves > Falconiformes > Falconidae > Falco > Falco punctatus. The sequence goes on along the minus strand of NC_137582.1, from coordinate 86,958,892 downwards.
AAGCACAATTTACAAAGACTGTAGACTTCAGTATCTTTCTGTGCTCTTAAACACAGATTGTATGTCTTTCTGTTTAAAAATATATCTTGCACCTTAAACCCACATTGGTAGGTTGTGTTCAAGAACCATAGTATAAGGCTCTATGCTGTATAATATAGCAGAGAATGGCTATTTATGATAATGGTCTCTTTTAGCCTCAACAAAGTGCTCCCTCCTTGAGACATAAATGTCTGCTCATTCAGCTGCCTAGCATCCATCCATCCACCTGAAAAAAGTTTATGCAAAAAGAAGAAAACTTAGTTTTTTAAGACATTTCTCCCACAACAACTTCCCTCTTTTTATAGCCTTTCCTCTGCTCCAAATTATTATTCACATGCCATACTGTATTTCACACCATAACATGTTTATTAGCAGCAATGTGCAATGTCCCAGGCAGCACAGGAATCTGTAATTTACTGACTCCCTTTCCTTCCAGTGAGCATTAAAATGATGTGCCAATTGATCTCACAATGCTCCTTGGTGGCCTTCAGGCTAAGCTGATTAGCTGCTTGTCCTGTTGGTGCCTGAGGTTTGGGCTAAAGTGCTGAAATGAACTTGTCTAAAACTCATAATTCTCTGTGCTCATCTGATACTTCTAATTTATGTATGCTTTGCACAGATTGTGTCTACACTTAGGAAGACCTATGACTTTTATCCTGAGTACTGTTCTCGAACTAACAGGCCAGCTGCCTATTTATATAAATTCTCAGGCAGCCCCTGCAGTCAAAATTACCCAGGGACTCTGATGATGCTTTCAACCTTCTGATTTTGCAAATGATTTTCCCCAGGGCCACTTGGTAGAAATGGGTTGGAGTGACTTCAGAAAGGCTGGCATGTCTTGGATAATTTAGAGAGTGCTTCTCAAGTGGTGGGCCTGCCTTAGTGGTAAGTAAAAGGGAAATGCAGATACATCTTAAGAGCATCATTTCACCCCCTCGGAAGCTGTGTCAGTGCATCAAGCAAGACGAGAAAGCAGTCCAGGTCAAAAGGCAGTGGCTGTCCATTTTGAGCAGAGCTGAAGTGCCCCTTGGACTCTGTTGGCTATACCATCATTTATTACAACAGGACCTTAAACTTGTAGTACACAAGTAGACCCTTAAACTTAGGTGCCTTAATCTAGACCAGAATCCTTCTAGTAAGAGATCAGCTTCATTGAACACATGGATATCTAGTGCCACTGGAAGTGCCATACTGCATCCAAGGCATCTGCACAGAGCAAGCAGATATGACCAAGACCTTTGGGAATCCACATCCTTGTGGACAAGATGGGAAGCTATGCAGGGTGGCACATCGATGTAATCTACAGGGTGAGATTGTCAGTCCTCTGACCAAATGTAGGAATCCCCTGTGAAATAAGATACATTGCATCTACACTTTAATGACTTCATGACTATCTGTCCTCAACTATAAAAAGGAGTACAGAGTAACTTGTTTAAAAGGTGATGCCCACACAGAAAACACCCACATTAAACCGTACCTTCAGGCTCTCTTTACAATCAGTGAGGAGAGACAGACACCTTGTCTGAGACTGGAATGAGATGCCATCTGGAAATGTTCATCTTTATCTGCATTGACTGCAGATAGAGTCTAGAAACTTTCTAAGACTGCATGTATAACTAAATGGATAGAACTTAAATTTCATCAGCAAAAATACATTTTATAATATCAGCTCTTTCTTTCCTAGCTTATTAGAAGGGTCCATGTCCTTAAGCCAGATCATAGTAAAAACAGCAATGCAATTCATGAGACAAGTGATTTTTAACATCCTAGATGTACATGTAATTTAAGAAGATATTTAATCACTTTGTTCCCTAAATAAATGTTCTGAAAACTGTTATGTTTCCTTGCAATGCTCAAATTAGGAACATTCTTAAGCATCCAGAGATGTTATATAATAAGTGTCAAAATACAGTTCTGATTAAAGGGATATCATAGAGGGATTTTCCTAACAATTTAAAAAATATTGAATAGTTTGTGGCAAATTATGAATGTCGTTACTTCATAGTTGTTAGGTCTTTGGGTGATTTTAGAGGTCTTTGTATACAGCTGAACTATCTGGTACAAAGAGAAGAAAAACCTATAGAAATGTGGTAATATTAATTTAGAAACATACCCAATGATTTAAACTGGGCACATCTGATACATTGCACTGACAAGTATTTATCCCTATGCACAGGGCTGTGAAGCAGTAATGAAAAAGAAACCAAAACAAAGTGACACCACCGGTCTTGGAGGAAACTTCCACCTCTCCTTTCTTCTAGTATTTTATGCTGCCTTTATCACAAGTGCCTTCCCTAGTGAAGTTAAAGTAATATTATTCTTACTGGGTTCATGGTATTATGTAGTCTAAAATTGATTTTATTGTGGTAGTCCCTAAAGCCGAAAAAGACATGTTATAATGTAGATTTGTCAAAGCTTACAAGGAAATAATCTCTAGAAGTTTCAGAATCACTATCACATTATGCAAAACAGGAGAATAATAGCTTGCAAAATTTACTTGAAGTATATACAGAGCTACGTGAACCATAGGAAACATTGTCCAGGATTAGATTAGTCCAGCTGTTCAAATACCTTGCCTCAAATTTTGGTCCAACCAAGTGAATCACAGAAGCTTTTCCTGCATATTTGTGTGTGTTCAACATACTAGCTACAATTCAACTTCACCCTTTATATCTCCAAGAAAAAAAAATTTGCATTCTCTTAACATGTAATGTTATAAAATAAAATATATACGCAGGTACTAAGAGTATCCTGGATGCTTCTTTAGTCTTGATAAGCAGATTACATTGACAGTATTTCATCCAATCAAATTCACAACTCAGTTGTGCATTGGATAAAAACTGTATTTGATCAGTTCTAAATTTTTCAGCTTTCGGTTTCCTGCAAAATTTCTTTACGTATGCAGAAGGAGGAACAATGAACTAACATTGTCTGCCTTCTGTATAATATTCACAAACATATTCTGTCACTTTGTCCTCTCTTATTTGTCATCTTTCTAAGTAAAATCTGGTATAGAACATGTTTTTCAGTCTTCTCCCACCTGATTTCAGATCTGTCCTTGCATTTCTCTGTCCATTGACTTCTGTATTGTAATAAAGGGTCTGTCTGTTCCAGAATGGAGATGCTGACTGCGCTGCTTTCTTGTACTTTAATGGGAATTATGTCTGTTCCCCTCACTTGAATGGAAAGGAGGGAAAAATCCATGGAAGTCCCATCTCCTTGATGGTCACTATATCAAGACCTCTTTGCATCACTTCATTATCCAAACACCCTCCTCTTTTCCTGAAGTACTTTTACTTATTTTCCCAACATTTGGTGTCAGTCCCTAAGACTTAGGCTATGTATTATTAGTCAAAGAGTGATTTTTTGGGTTGTAGTGCATTCACCCAGTTACAGAACACTGATGTCAACAGAAAAAGGGCAAAAAGAAGGCGTAATCAAAATCCACCTTAGGCAACACAATTCAGAGCAGCTAAACTTGTAATCTAAAAGCCAGAGACATAACGTTATACTATAAGATGCTTGTAGGGTATTGACATTTACTATGCATTGACAGGAGGGAAGAGTTGAATTACTTGTGAAATCTAAATTTGGGAAACATTTTTCTGTGGAGAACATGATAGACATCACAGATTAGTTTCCTTGCAATTTCACAGAGATCTGAGCACACACCCTTTCAGTAACAGGTAGATTTAATCCATAGTTTCTATTTTCTGCAACCTCCTTTGCAGGCACTGGATGACTCCTTTTACATACCAACTTCCTTTCTGGTTTTGGTTTGGTAGGAGAAATAAGAAAAAAGTCCAGTCCAATTCAGCTTTCTCAAGATGAAGGGCACTGAATTATCCCCAATCTAAATGAACAGAGGAGAATAAATTACCTGGTTTCTTGAAATCTTCATACTTTATATTCTCAGAAATCTAAAAAGAGGAGCTGTTGTTGCTGTTGTGAGCTACTGCTTGATTTGTGGTCACAGATGTCCACTTTGTGTTTATGAAATAAAGGATTGTGAAAAACTGTGATGTTTCTCTTTCTTTTCTCTAGCTAGCAGAGCTCCTTCATTGGTTAGGAAACAATATTCTCAAGTCATCTGGCACAGAGACCAAATATTAGCTTACAGCTTCTTAATTTCCTCATTGCTAAATAGAAGATTTATAAGTATTAATTTACTTCTTTTATATCTGTGCTGTTGCCATTGAAAGGGAACAATGTGTCTGATACAGTGCAAGCCTGTAAGAGGTATGGAAACTATTTGGACCTTGTCAGACAACATATTCCCAGAAAGAGGAAGAGTCATATGTCCAGAGGTATTGCACTAGCCCTTGTCTGCAGCTTCACTATTTCACTCTCCACTTAAGCAAAGTATTTGAGGTACAGCCAAGGTACACACAAGACACAGCTACATTTCAAGGAGGTGTGAAATAATTCATATTTGGGTAACTTTCACAATTGCATAGCAACAAATCTTTTGCAGTCACTGCAATTGATATTCTCTGTTTAGCATTCTACCAGCCGGTATCTAGATGAAAAAATCTGTAGAGGTAAAAATAAAGTCTGAGTAGAGTGGAGTATTAAGTTCTTCCAAGAATGTCTACAACATGCACAGCTACAGAAGTGTAGCACAGATTCACCTTTCCAAATCATTGTCCTTCTAAAACCAGGTTTCAGACTACATTTTTCAGTGGTAGCCACTCAATATCCTTCATTTAACATGCTTTCCCAATCCTGATTCAAATTTTTCTAAGCCAGAAGTTTCTGCTGTGCCACAAGATACTGAGTCCACAAAGCAACATATTTCAGTGATACTGAATTTCAGGTTAATAGTTGCCGCACTGTGAACCTCCTGGTTTTTTACTTCATCAGCTGATATAAATCGCCAGGGCTTTCTGTAGATTTTCCTAAATATCTACATAGTCAAATATCCTTTTTTATCTCCCCCAAGAAAATCATTATTTCTTCTCTTCAGTCTGAACTGCTTTAGGAGTACTTTGCAAAAAAGTTCAATGAAGGTTTTAATAAAATGTTTATTACAACAATGTAATAATACTAATGAAATGTTTTTGTAATATTGATCCTCAGCGTGCTCTATCCTTTAATATTTTTTTTCAGTTCAGACTAAAGTGATTTTATGATTTTAAAGATTGGAACTTCACCTTCAAAGAGTAAACCAGCTATGTATACTGAAAACATAGCAACATCTTTATACCTCATTGATTTCCAGTAGTTGCCCCAGAATAACTTCTTAATTATTTTTCTAGTAATTATTTTTAAATCTAATTATAAGATCTAATTTGTAATAGTTCCAGAGCTGGTGTGGTATTATTTCCCTAAAAAAATAAAAAAAAAATCAAAAAATCAGGCTGGCTGGCTAACTTCTAATAACAGATGAACTTGTTAGTGATTTCTCACTTAGGAAAAAAAAAAGCCCTGATATTTTTTTGCAATCTTATCTAAACATTTATTAAAGAGTATAGTCCTTTCTCCACATTGAAAGACAAATGAAAAGAAATTACTGAGGTCTGAATAGGAGGTTAGTTCTTGGAAGTGAAAACTTTTAGACTATTATTCTTTTATATCCAAAGGACTTTCCATTGCTTAGAGCATTTCAGAATGTGGGAAATCCTTTGGGAATACACTTCTCAGCTCCGCTTCAGTAACAGAGCGTATCATCTCTGTATCTACTCACCACTGTGCTACCTAGGTAGCTGACAAAATCAGTGAGAGCTGCTCTTCACAAAAAGGAGAGGCACATTTTGCTCTGTAGTTGCTGAGATTTGTGGCAGTTTTCTGAGATGATGTTGTAGGTTCATGGACCCATTTGCCAAGAAACTTGCTATTCAAGTGATAAAATCTGTGACTAGCTGCCCACTATGTGAAGACACACACACACATCACACCATTATCAAATTTAAGCTTGATCTCCAGCCAAACACCAAACCATCCTTGGAGCCTCTAAGAACAGGTCCATGTGGTGAGGTGCAGAGCCTTGAGGTTTGACAGTATTGTGCTATGTGTCCCCATGCTCTCTGCCTTGCTGTCATTGCCATTTTTCAGAAGAACCACAGAATAAAAGCATCTATGCTGTGTTTGGGAAGAGACGAACTTGGCACATCTCGCAGTGTACCTGCGTGGTTATGCTGAACCCTTGTTCTGGTTTTCTTAACCACATGCATGAAAGCTGAACCTCAGTTAGAAGATCAGGTTCACCTCCTACAAATGGTTCTGGAAGCTGAGTTGAAGTAATTGCTGGGTGTAGACTTACATTGTGGGAGAGGAAGAAAAACTAGGCTTAAAAGAGGCTTGAGATATGCCTTCTCTTGTCACTGTATAAACCTAAAATGCTGAATATTGGCACACATATCTGAATCCTCCCATCCATAAAACTATGTGTTTCACTGAAAGGTGATATTTGCTATCTCTGTGGTTTGGGGTTGGTTTTTTGTGGATTTTTGTGGTTTCTTTTTGATTTTTTTTTTTTCCATGATGCTATGCAACCAGGAAATGCTTTGACAAATATGTGGATCTGAAGTTTATTAGCAGAAGCTTCTGCCTTAACATTTAAACTAGCCCACTGATTGGGACTAGAATATTACCATGTAGTCTCCAAGTTCTGCAAGGAGGCAAAACCAGCACATTGAGCATATAGTTAAATGGCAAAATATGTCCTATAATCCATTTCATAAGAAAGATTTTTGATTCTTTTTTTTCTTTTATAAGGCAGCTGATGATGCTGTCTCTAAATAAAAAGTATATAAAGAATGGCAAAGAACACCATCAAATCACTTTCCAAACACAAACTGAATATGGCCATTTTAGAGAGCCACAAAAGTATTTATTTTTCTACTGCCCTCTCGTGACAACCTTTAGCGGGTAAGCAATACATCATCAGAGGTCTGTGCTTTCAGCAGCACATCTATTACAGTAGATTGCTTTGAAGGAGCAGTGTAGAAGAGGGAGCCACAGTCATCAATTGCAACTGCTAGAAACATGTTAACAGGTTCACATCTGAGATTCCTCTCTAACCTTTGGAAAGTAGGAGTTGAAAAGGTCTACTAGCTGCAATTTCAGTGCCTTTTATATAGGAGGAAAAGTTAGAATTTTCCCAAACTTTCTTGCTCAAGGCCACCGTTAATTATGCAATGAAATGCATTTCTTACTTTTAATATACCTATACATAAATTTAAGATGTTTTTTAATGATACCATGAAAATTGAGTCTTACTTTCCCTACAGACCTTGATGTGTTCTGGCATAATTCCTCACCTCCCTAAGGCTCCGTGAAATTAGCGTTGTTATTTATGTTGTGGGGCTTCAAGCAAGACAACATTTCACTAGATATAGCACATAACCTGGAAAGGCAATGGGCATCTCTGGGGAGATGTGAGTATGTGAGGGGAAATTGGATCCAAACTCATCGAAGGCAGTGGAAGAACAACCTTCCCCTCTCAGGCTCAGGTTCTCTCTGAGACCACTTCAGACCCTTATGTGCCTCCCAGCCCAAGGACTGACAACTGCCGTGTCTGTGACAGTGGCAACAAGATGACATTTAAGTCCTTATTGAAACAAAAATATTTATTTTTTTTAAAGTTTGATTTTCCTCAGGCTCCTCTACCTGATCAGTGCAACTCCAGCTATTTGCCCCTAGAATACAGATGTGAATCTCTCTGTAATGAATGCAACCGTGGTGAAACTGGAGTGATTCTTTCTTAAACGATTTGGATTAGGTTAATCTTGGTGGGCTGCAAGACCCCTAATGAGCAGCTCTGTCACTCCCCTTCCTCAGCAAAAACTGAAACACCTTCCCCTCACCTTCATCTTCCCGGATCCCAGCTGCCCCCCGGCTCCCGGCCCCTCTGCCCCCGCGGGCCGTGCCGGGCCGGGCCGTGCTGTGTGTCAGCCCGTGTCAGCCCCGCTCCCGCCTCCTGCCCCGTCTCCCTGCGCCAGCGCGGGCCCTGCCCCGGGCTGCGGCCCTTCAGGGACCCGCTGCTCCCGCCGGGGCTCGCCAGGGCCGCAGCTCCTGCAGGACAGAGCCCCCAGCTGTGGCCTGGGGCCCTCCCCGGGCTGCCGGCTGGGGCTCTGCCCCGGCGGGGGCTCGCCAGGGCTGCAGGGGAGCCCTGCTCCGGGCCTGCGGCACCTCCTGCCCTCCTCCTGCTGCGGCCTGGGGCTGCCGCTGCTGCCGCTGCCCCCTGGGCTGCCTCCTCCTCGGCCTGGGCCGCCCGTGGCCCTTGCGGAAACCCGTGTCCCCGCTCCCCGGCGCCCCCGGCTTGGCTGAGGGGCTCAGCTGTGCCCTGGGGGCAGAGGCCGCCCCTGCAGACCTTGTTGCCACCACCCTGTCATGTACATTAGGTCTTGGATTTGCAGAGGTGAGTAAAAGCTAGTAATGCTGTTTCCTCAGCAAGGTAGCCGCAATGCAGCCCTGGAGTTTGGCAGCCCCTGAGGGAGGTGACCAGATGCTCTGCTCAGGTGTATCAAAATGGCCCTTTACTGGCTTCTCTGTTGAAGCTGTTATGCAGGGTATGCAATTGCAAAGGTGCTGCTGAAAGTGATGTAATTCATTTTTTTTTTTTTTTGGTCACAGGTAGGTGGGAATTTCCCAGCTACCCTGTTTGCTGCAGGAAAACGACATTTTGGCTGAGTTGAAGCATGATTCTTGAGGACCAATCAGACTCATTTCTGTGCAAAGTTTTAATTTTTTTCAGTTTCATACTTGAGCTGAGAAACTCCGCCTTTCATGGGTTCCATGCTCCAGAATTGTGTGCAGGACATGCTAAAATCCCATGGTAAATCACAAAGTTTTTTTGCACATTCAGTTAGGCATTCCCATGATGCTGAAAGCATTACAGATTTGCCTTTCAGGTCTGAACCTCTGAGTGTCTGGAGACAGTAGAAGATGAAGACCTTTAGCATATACAGAACTGGAATCTGTGGCTGATGAGAGAGCCACTTGGAAGATCTTTGTAGCAAGATACGTGATAACTAAGGAAATTTTGCAGCTCGACAAAGTTCAAAACACCTTGCATGTTCTTCCATCATAAATATAAGCCTTTCTCCCAACCTGAGCACCACTGAGGTTGATCACTATCAGAAATAAAAGCCATGTTCTCCAATTCTTTGAAAAGGTACTAACTCAGAGGATCGGAAAGTCAGGAATTTCCACTTTTGTTTAACCAGCAGGACTTTCTGAAATTAGCTTTTAAGCCTAGCTGGAATGCATTTACAGAAAGATTTTCATTTTTTTTCTGGATAGCCAAGGTATCTGTGCTTCAAATGCTATTCCCTTCCTGGTGCATGGTAAAGCAGTTTTCAAAGTCCTTGACTTATGGAAAAGATCACTGCTTCCCGTATGCACTGGAATGCTGATTGAGATGACCTTACATATCTGCAGCCCATCAGCCTTTTGTCCTTTCTCCTGGGAAGGAGACTTGTTTATGAAATTATGTTTTCAATAGTAGTAGCCGGCAGAATTCTGATTAGCTAGTGGTTTGTCCCTTGGAAAAGGAACACGAATGACACAGAAGCCAAAGTTTTAATTGTATTGGCAGTTTTCCTCATTCATAAAAGTTCAAGAGAAAGAAAGATTCAGGACAGGGTCATATGCAAGTATGCCATGCATAAACAGAGCTGTTGTGTAGCCTGTTGTTTAACAGACAGTATTGCAACATACTGTTTTTTTCCCCCAAGTGTACTTGCATTGATTGAAACAGAAAGCATTCTTGTGAGCCAGTCACAGATTAACAACTTCCACTCCAACATATAACTCATGAAGGTGACCATTGCTGTTCTTCAGTGCATTTCAGAAAAGCATGGGTGACTTAGCTGTGATGAAAACCCAACTTCTATGTTGTGCTGTGCAACTATATCCCACCACAGGATGCTGTGCCTATTAAGGCATCTATGCCAAAAGCATTATAAAAACTGTGGGGCAGATGGAGAAAGAAAGTGATTCTTATCCTCTCTGCTATTCTGAAGAGAACTGAGAAAACTGATTTCTTCTGAAAGAAAAGTAAATATCAGAGCAGATTTGAGTATCCTGAGCTCTTTTGTCTGCTGATCTCATTGCTAGCTGGCAGCCTTGATGGACCTCCAGTCCAATGGATTCAGTCTGGGACAAAAAGCCAGTTTCTTATGTGAGAGCTGGACAGCAGATCTACTTTGTGGTGACCAGTCCAGACTCTGTCAATGACAGCCTGCAATGAATTGTCAGGAGGCTTTGAATCTCTACATAAAGCTGTCCTCTGTGTCTGGGTGCTGGCAACACAAGAAAGGGGGTGGATCAAGGTATGAGAACCAGCATATGTTAACTGGCAATGTTGGCATATGAGTGGTGAAGGCAGAGCTCTCAGAAAGTATGCATCAAATATGTCCCTTGAAATCATTATGAATTGGTGAATTACTGCTGCAGCTGCTGTTATTAATAAAACATAAACAACCAAGTGTCATTAGATAAGGTCTGGGAACAGCAGCGTGTTATACCCTTACATGAAAATGCCAGTTATTTACAATATATTTAAGGTTCCAACATGAAGCCTAATGCAATTAGTCAAAATCATTTTGAAAATAGCTAAGAAACCCTAGGATATCTCAACAGGCTAAAAGAAATCTAAGTAGAGTTAAAAAGTCACTATTAATGACCCTGCTGTGATGGAATAAAATAGAAGCTGCTGCTTCTTGCTAAGCAAATGAAACCAAGGAGACATTACTTATCCCTGCTATTAATTCTATGGTCTTAATTCCTGATGGAAATTTTCTGATTTCCGTTCCCATGAATACATTTTCCTCCAGTAATTTGACTTCTGTCTGGAACAAAGTGCCAGCTTGCTTCAAATAGCTCTGCTGGTTCCAGGTTTCTCTGTAATTTAGTCAGAGCTGTTTTATATTCCACTCAGAATGTTTTTTTCTATGTTTTGGGGAAAAAAAGGGCTTGCTTTTTGCTTTATAAATTGAATAACTGAAAATTTCATACATTTTGAATATTTATTTGGAGGGGTTAATTAGAGAAATCAAGGCCTTTATTCTAGGCACATTTGACAGATGCTTGATGGTTCAATTTATAGGAAACATATGCTTAAGGTCAGTCAACACATTACAACATGTACTGCATTTGAGTTTCTTAGTATCTTTCTAAGGTTTCTGGATTTAGTGTTAAGTTTTTGGTTTGGTTGGTTGGTTTGGTTTGGTTTTATTCCCCAGGTAGCCTCTGCCTCAAGATTAAATGTTTTGTAAGGTTGACTTGCTTTGGTTGTTTTTTTTCAGATTTTCACCTAGGAATACAATAACAATTTTAAGCAAGGAGGTTATGGGAAAATGCATTATTTTTCCACCATTTTAAAAAAAGGCAGGGGGGTGTGGGAGTAGGAGTTGTTTTCACTGTTTCAATCTGTGTAGGGGCTTGGAAGTTGGCAGGAGTTTTGCTGCTGTTTCAGATGTGTGACTTTTACCTGAAAGTAAAATTTAACTGAAAATTAATTATGTTCAGACAGTTTCTTAGCTCCCCATGAGCAGAAAAGAGCTGCCAGGTACTCCATTACCATTTCCACTGAGTAGTCGGTAAGTCCCCACAATCTCTACGTAACACCAATGAAGTTGCAAGCGCTCTTTCCATATAATTCCTACTAGAAAACTGGAAAGACCTATTTTTCTAGTTTGTCCAATAGTTTGGGGGTGCTCAGGTCTTAGAATAAAAAGGAAGAGGCATGAATGGATTGATGAAAAATAGAATCACAGAGATATTGGTTAAAAAAAAGACAAGAGAAGGCAGAGTAAAGGCTAGGAGAAAGGAGATAATAGGTTAGATGTATATAAGGGTGGCAGAAATAATTCAGGTACTAGGGCAGGAGTGTCCTGTACCATATGAGAAGGTTTTGGTACAGCACCAACCCAGCACTGAATGCAGGTGCCCTCAATTTCAATTCCTTTACCATCAGCAGGGATGGGTATCAGCTCCAAAGCATGGACATGTAGATGCAGGTCTCTACTTGTGCTTAGAGCCCAATTATGCTTTACTATATTCTCTGTAATCAGATGGCTTCAAAATTTCTTCCACAAGATCACTGGTCTCTTCAGTGGGAAACAGATGGATCAAGTTTGGGGATATATCTGGGACATGTATTAAAGGGTCTGTTGTCTGTGGGAACCTCATAGTATTATTTACAGAATGTGGAATTTAAATGAGGTGGTGGAAAGAGCAACATGTATAGGAAGAAAGGGATTGTTTTTCATATACGAGAAACTGGAAGCTATTCTGAAGGACGGGACTGTTTCTGCCTCTGCCACTGAGCACATCACTTGAATTGCATAGTCACTGCTGTCTACATCTTCATTTTCTGAATGGAGAGCATAAGACATTCAAGGACAGATTTGCTTTTGATTGAGCTCTCCCAGCTGTAACAAAAACTCATTGGAATTTGTATTTGAGTATACCAGATTGCTAAATACTCTGGAAAACCAATGTGTCAGCCTCTCAGGTCCAGTACGACAGAACAGTGTTGTGTATTTCTAAGTATGACATTAATAATACCCTCCTCAATGATTGCCCACCCCATGGTGATAAGTGATCTGGGAAGGTTAAGTCAGGAATAGCTCTGAGAAGCTGCTGAGTGCATTAAAGAAGTGGCCTTGGGGAAATGAACGGGGTTGTGATCAGCACAGGGTCTATTCAGTGAGGAGGAACCAGGGTGGGTGAGTGTCTGTTATCCCTTGCTTGCCAGAGCAGCCCTTTAGAGCGTGTGACCAGTCAAACATTTAGTTGCAGAAACATTTGGGTCTGCCAGCACAGAACAGGATATAAAAAAGCTCCTAAATATTCCCCAAATCCACATCCAATTATCCCACTCCGTCCTTCTCTTTCTTTGGCTCTGCACTATTTGACTTGTCCTAAAGCTCCCTGTTCATTATTCTGGTTTTTGACCTGAAAACAATGTCCACATCATCCAGTCTGGCTCAGGATATAGTTTCTCCCTGTTTCAGTCTGCCAGGGAACACCTTTAGGCCACAGATTCATGTGTGTTGCAATCTTTCCTCAGCAGCTGCCTTCTCTGGAGTGTTCTATGTCTTCCAGCAGAATGAACTATGTTTCCTGGGGGTCTGTACATCTTCCAACAGAGTCAACTACCTTTCAGGGGGGCTTTCTGTCTTCTAGCAGGGTGTGTGGGACATGTTCGGTGCCGAGATGGCAGTGCTGGGAATGGTAAGCACAATGCTGAAAGGGAAGAGAGGATGCAGTGGCAAGCCACGTCACTATTTTCATAGTAAACACCACCCACCACTTTTTTTTTTTTTTTTTTTTTTTAACTCCCCACACCGCCCCGATGTTTGTGTTCACTATGTCTATTGGAAGGCATGGAAAGATTTAAAATATAATCAGCTCAATACTTTCAGAGAAGTTTCAGTTTCTATTTTTTCATTTTAAGATGTCTCTATGGAGAAGGCTGGTTTGGGACCTCCTGTCTCACACAGAGTAATGAAAACTGAACTTTTAATTTCAGCTGTCAGCTGGAACTTGACTCTGACTCCCATTGAACACTGGATCCAAAGATGGCAGTAGATAGCCTAACTCCCTCTGCATCCTTTTTGCCATTTCCTGTGAGGAACTCCTCTCTGGTGTACATGCTGATCCTATCTTCAATCACAACAAGCACCCCCCAGTTTCACTGGTTCTCCACATCTAAATATCAGGGATATTTAGATGAGCTTGTTCCCTGATTTTTTTCCCCTTAGATTGCTCTTTTCTATTCTCATGCAGACAGCAACAGCTTTGGAGTCTGTCATCCTGGAACCTGTGCCTGGTAAGGAATCAGTGGTTCAAAAGCTTGATGCCACAGATCTATTTTTGTAAAATATCTCCCTTTATCCTACCATTATTGTAGCCGCAGCCTCCATTCCAGAACCATTAACCTGATGATCAGGAAGGGAATATTCAGGGACAAACATGCACAAACAAGCTATTCCTGACATGGATCTCCAGCTTATCATCCCATGTCTCTGTTTGGGAGCCTATATTGACTGTGTATATTCCAACAAGATAACAGTGTTACAAAAGGAGCATTTTCTAACTTTTCTAACCACGTTTCTGTTTGTGTAACAACACTGATGGTGTGCATTGGCTTTTTGCTACTTTCTTCTCCCCGTAAAATTACCTCATGGCCTACGTGCAAGTCTATATTTCAAAAGAGTCTCCAAAAGAATCAACTAAAGAAAGGTAGGGAGAACAGGCAAATGATTTTAGAAAGACTTGTGTGTAATTTCATGTATATTAAAACTAGGAGGGGTTCAGAGTATAGTAACAAGATCATAAAATCTCAGGAGCAACTTGAATCTGAGGAGCGATTGAGCAGACTAGGCATGTTCAATCTAGGAAAGAAGTGACTGAAAGGAAAGGTGCTATAGGTCTGCAGATACATGAATGGCACACAAGGGTTGTGTAAAGGATGAAAGTGAAGACTGAAGATTGCTCTGTTTCTTTAGATCAGAGGTAAAGTGAGACCTCTGGAGCACTTCTTACCCTTAGTGTGCCTGATCCAGGTTTGTGATATAGGCAGAATTAAAAAGAGATCATAATACCAGCGGAGAGGTTTCATTAGGTACTGTCTACTATTGATTTCATAACAAGGTGGAGAAGTCATTTACTGAAATGTAGATTTTTACAGTGCAGGTGTCTACATCTGAACTGCATCCTCCCAAAGCGTTTTTTATAGTGAATGGAGAGTGAGCCAATCAACTTACTGAAGTTTAAGACGTGATTCATCTCATCCTAAAATAGATATATATAATAGATCAGACTGATTGCACCCTCAACAGGCCTGTTTCATTCCATGACATGTATAAGACAGACCAAGGTTCAGGTGTAGAAATCTGTGCTTTCCATCATGTCTGACAGCCCTGGAGACTGATTTCTGTGGCTTTTACTGGCTGCTTGACTTCAGCTGTCCTGGCAATCAGCTGCATAGAATAGGAGTTACGAAGGCACCAAAACTTTAAATGTACCCTTCACTTTGAGTTGGCCAGCTCCAAGTCAAGATGAGGGATAGTGAGCACTGCTAGCTGAGTGGTGTGTCTCAGCTAGAAGGTAGACTATGATCAGTCATATTGTCCTGGCTGAGCCTGGTTAAGAGGTTCTATCCCTCCTTCCATACCATTTTCTTAACACCATCTTCCTGCTTCTCTGCTAGAAATTATTGTACCTTCACATCTGCCTGTGTAACTTCCCATGGAAGTCAGTCTCCAGCCAGTTCTGTCAAAAAGGTCCAGGTCAGAAAACCCAGAAATTAAAATTATTGAGTGTAGAAGAATGAAGCTGGGTTAATTAACATTGATAATATACAACTGTGGGTTGGCTTCAGGGGTAGTGGGTTGGCCAATGTAGATAAGGTGCAGCTGTGGCTGGTTCTGTTAAGTGGTTGAGAGCCAATGAAGAGAGAGCAGCTGAGGAAAAAGAGGGAGAGGAAGAAGCAAGAAAAGAGAGAGGGGGTTCTGGATGAGGTGAAGGCAGCAGAGGGGCTGTATGAAGAGTATGCTGGTATGAGATGGTAAAAGACCTTGTTGCAGCTGGCTAGTTTGGAGAGTGCTGTGACATTTGAGGTACAGTTAGCTGGAGCAAAGCTGATAACTGCTTACCTGACTTCATTTGGAGCATTGCAGCATCTCTGATCTTGGAGTTACTTGTCTGTATTGTGTGTCTGTTTAATGCATATGTGAGCATAGCTGAAAAACTTAGTCGAAAGCAGTATCAGCACTAGAGGGAAGTGACCATCTGCTGTCTTTAGAGAAAAATCTGTCTTATCAAATATTATAGAAGCTGATTTTCCTTTTTCATGTGTGCTGGACAACCTAAAAACTACTGAAACCAAATATTTTTGAGTATGTATTCCTGGAAGGTAAGAAATATACTGTATTAATCAGATGATAAATGAATGTTTCAAAAAAACTTAAGTATATAATTGCACATACAGACAAAACAATCAGCCGCATATTAGTTCACAGTGATGCTGTAGACACTCAAACTTGAAAAGCTACAGCAGTATATGCTCGTGATTTTTCTAATGCACAATAAGACCTTTATAAATTTGCTCTTCCAAATACTCCAAACACTTGAAAGGTGCCCATGAATTGCGGCTGCCATCCACTGCAAGACTGTTTAAGTTGATTTTCCAAATCAAGTGCTAACTTCATAGCCTGGACCATACTTACCAGGATGACAATGATGAAGTTACGCAGCAAATGATCATATCTTGTAAGAAAAAAAGTGCTATGATTTGCACTAAGGAATAATTTCTGAACTCCTCTTGGGCCTGCAGCCCACTCCAGAAGAGGCGTTTCAGGCAGTAGCTAATCGTTCATCCCTACCCCCATTCTATCAAAACCTACTCATTCCCCTTTTAAAATCAACATCTGTTGCATGCAGATGACATGTATAGATTCTCTCACCTTCATGAGCGACTTGCAACCCAAGAGCCAAATATCAACTATTGCAGAAGAAAAAAGACATTAATCAAAGTAATAGGAAGTAAATGTGAGTCTCATTTCCCAATTGACATAAGGAGTCAGAGCAGGATCCACAAAGGCTTGAGTATGACTATAAGAATTTAGGAAAAACCCAGTGTTACGATTCCAGCCTTATCAATAACAAAGGGTTTCTCTGAACCACTCTTCTTTCCAGGAAGGCATTTCAATATATAAAGGGGGATTGTAAGAAAGGCAGATAGAGACTTTTTACCAGTGCGTGCAGTGGCAGGACAAAGGGTGATTATTTTAAACTGGAAGAGGGTAAATTTATATTTGAGATAAAGAAGATTGTTTGGTTGGGTTTTTTTTAAATGATGAGAGCAGTGAGACACTGGCACAGGTTGCCCAGAGAAGTTGTGGATGCCCCATCATTGGAAGTAGTCAAGGTCACATTGGACCGGGCTTTGAGCAACCTGATCTAATGAGATGGCCCTGCCCATGGCATGGTGGGGTTAGACTAGATGATCTTTGAAGGTCCTTTCCAACACAAACCATTCTATGGTGCTATGATTCTCCCAAAGGCAGCAAATTTGCTAAAGAAAGAATATCTAAGATATTGAGTAATAACTGTGAAGTGTCACCAGGGTTGTTGCATCTATCAGGACAGCTTAGGTTTACATCAGGACCCAGTTCTGAGAAATGTTTTCTGGCTGCTTTCAGGTTTTCCAAATAGGGTTGAGTTGACTTAGTTCCTGACCAGGTCAGGACCTTAACAAATAGAAGCTAGCAAAATCTCAATCTTTCTGTTCCAGAGAAGGGGTGATCTATTTTTAGTAAATTTTCTTGCTAATAACTTCTTACCTTTTCTTGTTATCTGTTTGGCTATGACTAGAGAAAAAGAATAGATGGTAAGTACCAAACTTTTCATTCATGTAATAGATATCACTATTTCTTAGTTTCAATGAATGAAGAATTCAGGTTCCACAATAACTGAAAGCTCCCTCACCCCATATTAGAATATTTTGAGGATGCAAATATTACAGTATTAGGAACCAATGATGTATTGCTCTGACTGCTCTGTATAAGAGATTCTAGTGATGAATCCCAACAGGTTCTTGGTTTAATTAATCCTGTTCTGAGGAAAAGGAATCATATAGTCTGAGGCACTTTTAAAAATAAACTTCCAATACCCTGACATCTTAGTTCCTTTCCAAACCTGGAAAAAAGTAGAATTGTGTGCAAAACAATGGCATTCTTATCTACTCTAAAAGCCTTTTCTCACCTAAAATTAGTAATTGCAGAGTATCAGATAATATCACTACCTGTTCTTACTGACAATGCTTCAAAACAAAGCCAATTTGTGTTAATGAATCACAAGCAGAGTCACAGGGCCAGATTTGTAGCTAGTGGAGGTTTCAATCCTGCTTAGCTGATTTACACCTACTGAAGTTTCCTTCTCCATACCAAAAACTTCTCTGAACATGTCTGGTGTCTCTTCATTGCTATTAACACCTTCCTACACTAGAAAGCGGGTGTCTGAACCCCAAAGTGGATCTCTGTACTTTATTGTCCCTAATGGATGGTGGTAGATGACTGTGGTATTTGCTTGTTCCTGATAGTCTCCAGAAAATATATAAGGAACAGCTTCTCTGGTCTTTTGAGATATTCAGTCTCAGCAAGTGATATGCCAGTGCCAGTGTGTCATAATCATTGATTAGCTTTCCTCCCCCACCCCGACCCCATCTTCAGTTTTCTTTCATCTGAGATACTTTCCTCCACTGTGGGGACTTTCCCCATCCAGAGACAAGTATTTAATCTCTTATCACAAGATGTGATCTGGATTGTGTTTGGTTTCAGCATATATTTTCATATATTTTCAGCTGGGTTTGGACTCTGCAGAGATTCCTAGAAGGTGATAAGAGTCAATAAGAATAGTTTGAGACCATATGTTGCTATAAAATTGAAGAATTAGACACAACCCAGCATAATTCTGCTGCATGATGTGCAGACTTAAAATAAGAAATGTGGTATAACCCAATCTTCTATACAATTTATATATGAAGGACAAGTTAAAAACACAATGAACATGGATCTCCAAAGAGTCTGATTTATGACTATGATCACCTTTCTGAGTATCTCAGACTCAAGCTGCAACTACTAATTAGCATCCCCCAGGAAATACAACCATTCAATTGTTGATTGTTAAACTGGCTTAATGGTCATTACATGGGGAGCTGTTCTTCTAAGGAAAGGAAAAGATTGGAAAATTCAGGCTTGTGATACTCATATGTAGTGGAGCATTGCGTTCAAAAGCTGTTATGTTCACTAAAAGCTTCATCTTTCTGAAGCAGAGCCATACATATTTGACCTGGATTCTGTGGGGTGCATTGCCAAAGAAAGCTCTAAGTGAAGTCTGTTTTCTGCTGTGTGATGTATATGAGAGGGTCTTTTCAGAAGTTAAGATACCATTTCAGTGTCATTCCTCCAGATTTCACCTCTGTCACAGCTTAATTGCAGCAATCTATTCAGGTTGTGCAATATATTTTTAACTAAACAGGTTTCTGACCAAAACCCATGAGAAATAATTATGAATCACTCTGTAAATCTTAATGGACTTTGGGCCACTCTAACAGAAAATAAATGTGTATGTAAATTGTGATTCTTAACATTTAAAACAAATCTGTCATCTTTGAATAAGTATTAAAAATCGCTAAAGTGTTTGTGGGTATTCCTTCTGCTGTCTTTCTTCTGTCTGATTCAGAATCTATGACTCAATCAGGCATGAAACTTCTCTCATGTGTCTTGTTCTTCTCTTACAAATTCCATGTTCTTCCTCTGCTGCTTTTTGCCCCATTTAACAAGCCTGGAAATTTAGTGTCGTTTCACATATTATGCTCTATAGAGCTGGATCTTTTTTTTTTCTTTTCCAGCTGTATCATTAACAGTAAAATATTTTGTATTTCTCCCTGTGTATATACAATATGGATATGCTCACCAGCTCTCTGTAGAGTTATAAAAAGCCTCCACTTGCCCCTTGTGACCTTGTCACCACAAATTGCTTTTAGATTCTGTGCCATTTGAACAAACACAGCAATTCACTTTCATGTTCCTGGAAATGCTAAGGGGCGGGGGGGAAGGTGCTACTACAGTATGCAGTATATGTCCGGGAGTCTGGGATCATTCTCACTTTGATACACACTTTTCCTCACCTCTCTTGAGGTTAAAGTTCAGGGAATTTGTGCTACTGACATACAATGCTTTTTGTTCACTCTCACTCTGAAACATCGGTTCTGCTTGGACTCAGAGGATGAACTGAGCTATGCTGTGCTTGAAGGAGGAGAATGTAGATGGATTTGGTCTTAAGTGAAGTTATTTCAGTGAACTGGTAAATGAAGGGGCACTGGACTACGTGATTGCAACATCAGGCTGAAAGGAAGCCCACCAGTGTTTTAGCTGTCCAGCAATCCACTTGAAAGTATTTGTGATATGCTGTTGGGAAATTTGGTCCATAGCAAAGTACCAATTGAGCTCCTTCTCCAGAGAATGATTGAACTTGGGCTAAATCAACCTTTTAGCAAGAGCCTAAGGATTTTCAGGGTTGACAGCAGGAAGGTCCTAAAGGCAAGCTTGGGCTGATGATTATCTGATTGAATTCGATTTTTCTTTCTGTGCTGCTTTGGATCAGTCTAAGGACTCCCAAGCTTCTAAATAATGTGGGTAAGGAGCTGAACATGAGTCACTGGTGTGCTCTTGTGGTCATGGGGGCAAATAATATCTGGGGCAGCATCAGCACAAGATTAACCAGTAGATCCAGGGAAGTTATTAGTCCCTTGTATTCACCATTTGTGAGGCCACATGTGGAGTAGTATGTCTGGTTTTGGACCTCACCATAAAAAAAAAGTATCAGCAAATTATAAGGACTCCAGCAGCAAGTAACCAAAGATGGTCGGGGGATGGGATGAGGGAGCTTAGACAGCTGGGTTTAGTCTTTCTGGGGACAAGAAGATGGTGGGCAGACCTAACTGCTGTCTTCAATAGTCTAATGGGTGGTTATAGAGAGGATGGAGCCAGACTTCTCAGGGATATACTATGAAAAGTCTGGAGGTAAGGGACACAAGTGGCCACAGAAGAAATTTTTGTTTAATATAAGGGAAAAAAATTGTCTGCAAAGTACATAGTCAAATATTGGGAAAGGGGCCCAGGAGGCTATGATGCCACTTTACTTGGACATTTTCAAAACTGAGCTGATGAGGCCCTGAGCAATCTCATGCATGAACTCAACCAAGCTTTCTATAGAGGACTGGTCCAGTGATGTCCAGAAGTCAATACAACTGAAATTATTTTATAATTCTGTATATTAGGATAAATTAATACCTTTAGTTGAAAACACTGGCTGTTTGGCAAAGCAGACTTCTTGATCAACCAGAGTTAGTAATCTCGTAAAGACTTGAAGCTGAAATGACCGTTCAAGGAAATATTTCTGTCCCCATTGCATTTCACAGAACACATCAGTCAGTTAATAGAGTTGCCCTGGCTTCACAGAAGTTTTCATGAGAATCTAGGTAAGGACTGATAAACCAGCATCACTTCATACAACACCCTGGATTCTTCTGGGTTTCCTGTCTGTTTCTTGAATTTCCTCTGATAAGTGATATACTCACAGGCTGGTTGCTTGTAGCGATAGGTTTTATGTAGACTCTTCTGTAATCATATTTCAGAATTCACCAAAATCATATGCCAAGACTTTTATTTCTTCTGAGTAAAATTTATGGGGATAATATTGTGTAAAACACAGTGTTATTTTTTTTTTTTTTTTTGTTAAGAACTCATTCTGAAATTGGACTTTTATAGCCCATGATGTCAAGAGTTCTGATAAGGCACATAATGCCTAAATTAAGGAGAGTGAAAAGGCAACATTTTGGGGGCTACACACAAAGGTATAAAGATAGGCAGCTGTCATATAGCTACACTTTTAAATACAGTAGCCAGATACCGTATGTATTTTCTTATAATGCTGAAATATATAGTTCATGTGAAAATGAGAAATTACTGGTGCCATTTTATTTTATGTTTAAAAATCTTAGATGAAAGTGAGGAAAGAAAAGGTTGGGGTTGCAAAAGCAAGTTGATTCCCATTGTCTAACTGTTAACAAATCTGGACAGAGTACAGACTAGGCCAGCTTCAGGGGAAGTGGACATGGACATGTATTTTGGGCAATGAAGTCATGTGTCAGTGGTGTGGCTTCCTTTCAAAGCTCTGCTCTACATTGTCTTGGATTTCTTTTTATTTTTCCCTGTATTTTTAGGACTATCTCTTCACTGGTTGAAAAAGTGTAGTGTAAAAGCCCTTAAACTGGCATGTTTTGTATAAGCTCCTTGACTGACTTTAATTAATGCATTAATTACCCTGCTAGAGAAAAAAAAATAATAGCAGAAATGCTCCTCTGTGCTCATGCAGCCACACGAGTATTATGCATACTTCCCTGCTGTGTGTGGACATTGCAGACTGGAGCTGGCTCAGGGATCAACACTGTCCTCCCCTGTCTAGTGGAGACAAATTAGTTCTTCATCCAGAAAAAAGTATGATGATGCTTCTGTTACACCCTTTGCCTGTGTTTCTGGTATCAATGTATTCTTCTGCGTGCTCACAGACACCTGCACCAGGAATGGATTCATTCATTTTCCTATCACAACTTAAAATATTTGTGGTCTTCTCCTGTGATTATACCTTCTGGACTCAGGCTAAATTCCCAGGCTTTTTAGTTTCTGGCCCTTTAGTACTCAGGGTTTGCCTAAAATGGTAGAAGTTCAACCCAGGTTTTTTGGCTGAGGGGTACAGCTACAAGTGCCTGAGTGATACAATGTCAATGCAGATGCAGCCAAGAGCATCTTCTAGCTCACATCAATAGTCTGTCCAGCCCCATATTCTCTGTGACAGGGGAAATAGGAGATGATATCTAGGAAAAGCCCGAATGTCTATCTACTTTTTGTCATTCATTCCCATTGTATTCTCTGAGCATGATGTATTAGAGACACCAGAGGGTCTGTCTCTCTCTAATCTTTTTAGTATCCATTTATGGACCTGCTGTCCATCAATTTGTTTAACTTAATTTTGAACTTCTGATCCTGTCTGTCTCTATTCTGTGGCAACAAACTACAGAATTTCACTATCCATTGTATAAAAAAGTACCTTGTTTTACCTAGTTTACATTGTTTTATTGAATGTTCCCAACTCTAGCATTGAGGGATTTGTTATATTCAGCTTATCCACCATCTTTATGATTTTGTAAAGTTGAATCATTTCCCTTTTCTGCCTTGTCCATTCTAAACTGAAAGATCCTAGGCTTTATAATCTTTTTAAGTCATCTGTCTCTATAAGGCTCCATTCCCTTTATCATTTCAGCTACCATTTTCTATACCTTCCTTAACTCCACTGAGATGCTCAGACAAGAATCACAGAATCATAGAACAGCCCAGGTTGGAAGGGACCTTGAAAGATTATCTGGTCCAACCTTTCATGGGAAATGGAGCCTAGATAAGATTATCTAGCACCTTTTCCAATCCCATCTTGAAAATTTCCAGTGATGGGAACTCTACCATGTCCCTGTGTGTGTGTGTGTGTTCCAGTGAACAGTAGTTCTCACTGTAAAAAATTATTATATCAAGATGAAACTCTCCTGTTGCAACTTGTATCCGTGGTCCATAGTCTTCTCCATGTGGCTTCTGGGGAAGAGAAAGTGTTTGTCCTCTTTGTAGCTGCCTTTTAAGTACTGGGATACTGTGTTGAGGTTCTGCCCTGAGCTTTCTCTTCTCCAGGCAGAAAAAAACCCTAACTTCTTCAGTCTTTCCTCACAGGGCAGATTCTCCAGCCCTTTGATAATCTTTGTGGCCCTCTTTTGGACCCTTTCCATTCTGTCCACATCGTTCTTGAATTGTGAGGACCAGAACTGGACACAGTACTCCAGGAGTGGCCTGACAAGGGCTGAGTATAACAGGATGATCACATCTCTCTCTGTGCTCATAATGCCCCTGCAGGTGCAGCCCAGGATCGAATTTGCCGTTGTTGCTGGCACAGCACACTACTGACTCCGGTTCAGCTTTCTGTCTGCCAGGATCCCCGGGGCCCTTTCAGCAAGGTTGCTCCTCAGCCACACAGGTCCAAACCTGTACTGGACTCATTGACTAGGTTGCCCCGGGTGCAGGACCTTGCACATGTTTTTGTTAAACTTCATACCATTCCTGCTAGTCTGTTCTTCCAGCCTGTCCAGGTCTCTCTATAAAGATGGTTCTCTTGTCTGACATGTCTACCCGTGGTGAAAATTTATTAAATTGATTATGGCTTATGAAAAAGTCTTTGTCTTTAATTAGGGATCACTTAACTTGGACAGTGATCTCAAGGAGCTCAAGGACAACTTTATTGAGCAGGTGGTGTTTGTCTTGAGCCCCCTGAACTAGCAAGATATGAACAGGACCATACAGACAATAAATAATGTGTGCAGCTTTGTCATGATGGTAACTCCACCACACTCGGGCATCTGGCCAATGTCCCTGGCATGTGTGAACCTTACGAATCGTGAGATGGTGTACACCTGCACTTAGCCTAAACTTTAAAGTTTACAGACATTGTGTAAACTAATTTTGTTTTTCACCAAGCATAAAGGCAGGCAAGCTCTGGGACTGGGCCAGAATCCTCACCTACGGGTAGACACACCATGCAGAAGTTTTCCCAGTTACAAAGAGATTCTGGGCGCCATCTGCAACAGGGCTTCCCAGCTGAAGTGTGGGCCTGAATGATGTTAAAATGGTAATTGATGATGAATCTTTCTTTCTTAGCCTCTGTAACAACTTACAGTAGTGATTTGATGCTTCGGTCATATTGCTTTTTTATCATATTGTGCATAATAACTAGTACTGTTTCCTTTTATCATATTGCATGCTATTTTTCCTTTATTATAGTGTAATACAATAAACTGCATTAATTCTATATTTAATTTGAATAAATTTTTTGCTTGGTATCCAGTCAATCAGCAAAACACTACCTTACCACCCAGTTTAGTGTGATCAGCAAACTTCATGAGGGTGCTTTCAATCCCATCGTTCAGATTATTTCTGAAGAAGTTGAACAGTGTGGGGTCCAGTGTCAATATCTGGGGGACTCCACTTGTGACAGCTTGCCAGCCTGAGTAAAAAACATCAGTCACCAACCTCTGAGTGTGGCTTGTTAGCCAGTTTCCCACCCATCTCACATACCACGTCAAGTCTGTATATTGCCACTTTGACCAGGAGAAGGCTGTAGGAAACAGTGGAAAACTTTGAACACTTTGCTGAAGTCCAGGTAACCAGTATCTACAGCTCTCCCCATGCTGAAAGAAAATATCATTTTGTTGTAGAAGGTGATCAGGTCAGTCAGGCATGATTTTCCTTTGTTAAATCTGTGCCAGCTTTTCCCAATCACCTGCTTAATTTGGTTTGTAATAGTTTCTAGGAGGACTCATTCCATTACTTTCCCAGGGTTTGAAGGAATACTAATGGGTCTGTAGTTTCCAGAATCCTCTTTTGGGCCCTTCTTGTAGACGGCTATGACATTTGCCCTCTTCCAGATCCCCGGACCTCCATGAATGTTTGAAGATTATAGACAATGACTTTGCAACAATGACAGTCACTTCTCTTAACACCTTGAGGTGGATTTCATCCAGACCACATATGACCCAAGATAAGGGCACACCCAGTTTTTTTAGAATGACAAAAGGTTACCTTTTGCCTTGTTTGATGCCTAAAATTTGGGGCATTTTTAAAGGGACTGCAGCATAAACTCATGATTTCAGAGCTGGTTACCTGTAACTTCAAGGTCTTTTTCCTGGGTTGTAACACCTGGTTCTTGAATTCAGGATTTTGTAAACATGGCTTAAATTATTTTTCCCCCTGGATACATTTACCTTCATTGTATAGGGTT
Organism: Falco punctatus; assembly: GCF_963210335.1. NCBI lineage: Eukaryota > Metazoa > Chordata > Aves > Falconiformes > Falconidae > Falco > Falco punctatus. The sequence continues at coordinate 86,933,461 of NC_137582.1, read as the reverse complement.
TCTATCACAAGGCTTTGGTAGTGGGGGGGTCTGCGGGGGTGGGTGGCCTCTGTGAGAAGAGACCAGAAACTGCCCCTGTGTCAGAGCCAGTTCCAGACAGCTCCAGAAGGGACCTGTCAGTGGCCAAAGCTGAAACCATCAGTGACTCTGGTGGCACCTAGCGATAACATACATAAGAAAAGGTAAGCAATGCTGTGCAGCAGCTGTGAGAGAAAGGAGTGAGAAAAATGTGAGAGAAACAACCCTGCAGACACTAAGGTCAGCAAAGAAAGAGAGGGCTGAGGTGCTCCAGGTGCCAGATCAGAGATTCCCCTGCAGCCCGTGATGAAGACCATTGTGATGCAGGTTGTGACCCTGCAGTCCATAAAGAAACATAGTGGAGCAAATATCTGCCCTGCAGCCCATGGAGACACCACTCAGGAGCAGGTGGATATGCCCTGATGGAAGCTGCAGTCCATGGGGAGCCCACAAAGGATAGGCTCCTGGCAGGTACTGTGTCTTGTGGAGAGGAGTGCATGCAGGAGCAGGATTTCTGGCAGGACCTGTGACTCTGTGAGGGACCCATACTGGGGTAGTCTGTTCCTGGAAGACTGTGTTGTATGGACAGCACCCACACTGGAACAGTTCTTGAAGAACTGCAGCCTGTGGGAAGGACCAAGTTTGAAGAAGTTCATGAAGGACTATGTCCTATGGGAGGGACCCCACACTAGAGGGTGGAAAGAACATAAAGAGAAAAGAACAGCAGGGATGAACTGGCTGCAGTACCCCAGTTCCCCATGAGTCACAAAATGAAGAGGTAGAATGAAGAAGTGAAGCTGACCCAGGGAACCAGGGAAGTGGGAAGAAGGTGTTTTTATTTTTGCTTTGCTCACTATCCTCTCTATTTTTAACCGGCAATAAATTATTCTTTTCCAAGTCAAGTCTGTTTTTCTCATGGCAGTAATTGTTGAATGATCTCCCTGTCTTTATCTTGACCAAGAAGCTTTTTCATCTTATTTTCTCTCTCTGTCCTGTTGAGGACTTGTAGTGAGATACCTGGCAGCCAGAAAAGATTAACACACCATATTCATCAACAGTCATATATCAGATCTCATTTGCATCTACAGAAATCAGCCTTTTCTTAAGTATGTTTGATCTCGAAGGTGTTCACAGAGCAGGGAGATTAGTGCAGGCTTTGCACCAGGGATCAGGAGATCATAGTGATAAGGAGGTGATACACACTTAAAAAGACTATCACAAACGGTCAGTATTTTCATGAGTATATCCCAAACACAGTATCATAGAACAATATAAAAATTATTAAAATGAAGATTATTTGAATTTTAAGCCATTGCTTTCATTCCAGTGCAAAACAAATGTAGGATTCTATGTTCTGAGCACTTGAAAGAGCTAATGACCGATACTTCCAAATAATAATACTAAGGGAAACCAGCACTGTAATGGCAGACAAGCAGTGGGCAATGGAATGTATACAACATGCAAGCTGAGAAAGAGAGTATGAGCCATAATCCACAAGAGGGAAAAGGTCAGACTGTGCAAAAGCAAGGTAAACTCCATCTTTCTTCTTCCTTTTTTTGTCCTGTTCCTTTCTTTGCATCTTCCATCCATTGCTGTCGCTTCTTTCTCCCTAGCCTTACCACTAGCTCCAAATCCATTTTTTATTGTATGACAAAAATATATCGTATTACAATTTGAGGTCATTAAATAGGTCAGAGAGCATAACTGATGTTAAAAATTCTAACATCCCCCAAAGCTGCAAAAAATCACACAATTAATTTGCCTCTTATGCAACAGTATTTAACACCTGAGCATTGTTATAGCTTAAATTCTGATACTGAAGAGAGAGACCAATCTGGGAGCCCTTGATGCTAGCTTAATTCATGTTATTTAACTAAAACCTGTTAACCTTTATTAGCATTAACCTTTGACTTTGTTAACATAACTAATTGAAATATGAATGCACAGATAAATCTCTATGGAATAATATATGTTAAAAAATAATTTCAAAGGGAAATATTTAACCTTCTCTAATATGTCAAGGAAATGTCTAGATTATGTTGCCCCTAAGTGATCTCTGAATTGCTGAGGAGCAAGGAAGTAATTAATGTCTGGTTGTAATGGCAAGGGGAAGAATGGCCACTCTGTACTGAACCAGATGCCACACATAAACGTCTCCTTTCCTGTGGATATTTTCATAAAGCAAAGTAAAGCACAGACTCTCTGGCCTCCCCAGTTTGAGCTGAACTCATGTATGAAGGAGAAAAGCAAAAAATAAATATTTATTTATTATTTATTAAGATAATTGCTTGGATTAAAAAAAAATTAATCTGAAAGTTGTTAAAATGGTTGCAAAGAACTGGGAAAGTGTGCTAGAGAAGCATTTCTTTCTAAAACTAAGCAGCTAACTGTAACTAGAGATTAGATTGAGTGCATCCTCAGTCTTCCCTAGAATTCCTGGTATTACTCTAGTATTAGGTCATTTTGTGTCCCTTGACTATCCTAGGAGCACGTCAGGTGTAGAGGCTTGAGCAGAGAACAGGCTCGCCAGACTGCCATGCCCATGTGGAAAGGGGCTTACTCTCATCTTTCCTCAGATGTGTGTTTGAAAAGTGTGCAAAACTGTTGAGGCCAAAAGAAAGTTTGAAGAGTGTTTAGAGATAGTTCCCTGGTTATTTCAGACCGAGGGGCTGCTATGGCACTGCTATAGCTCCTTTTCAGCCTGCACCTTTGCCTTTTCTTCTGATGGGGAATGAAGAATACTGTGTGTGGGAGGAGGGGAACTGAAAATCTCCCTGGAGTTTACATCCACGCTTGAGGGGAACAGTCACCTGACTCCCCTGTGGAGGATGAAAAGGTGGTATAAAGTCACATTACAGAGTTTCTGTCTGTAGATGCCTTCATCCTTAGATGCCTGCCTCATTTGTTGAAGCATTTTAGTGAGGGTTTATGGAGCGTTATTACAAATATTTTTCTTATCTCTATGCCTATAATATCAGTTCCCCTTACAGCTTTGAAAACTGTACACAGTTCCAGAAAAGAAAAATGTTAACCAATAACTTTTAGAAAACACTAAAAGGTACATATCCACATTCTCCTCACTGCATCTTTAAACAACCTTAAAACAAACTGTAGCTATAGAAATGGCTGGATCTGCTTTTTGGGAATTCCTTTCAAATTCTTTTCAACAGCACTTGTCCTATTTCTTTCATTTGTTTTCAATCTTTTTTTTTTTTTTTTTTTTTTTTTTTTTTTTTAACCTTGAGATTGTGTTCATTAGTCTTGTAAGCAAATTTGGGCTAACATTTGTCCAGAAATTGTTGTGTAGAATATGATGACACTTTTGTATGCTTTTGGTGTTCGCAGAATTTCATTACATACATTCTACACATAACATCACATATCATTTTAAATCCAAGGCCCAACCCAAACCTGTTTGTCATTTATGATCTCTTCAGAAAGCAATGTGAAGTTTGATTCAAAATGACAGGGACAGAAATCTTTTTTCAAAGTGGTTTCTTTTTCATTCTTTTAGCTATCAGAAAATACAGGTTTAAGTAGATCACATCTCCCAACCCAAAGTTCTGATTTAAGCAGTGGGCTTTTTTCCTGTATGTGATGGCTACATTTATGTATTTTCCTTGACTCTTTTCTTTCACTGTCCAAGCCCTTAGGCTCATTCTTGTCAGGAACACAAAGCCCAGATGCATCTTTCTTAAAGGAGTTCACAAATAATCAGTGATTCAAAGCCAGAGCTTATATCAGAGTAAGGGAAAGGCAAACCGAACAAAAGACAGGAATTTCAGGTAGATCTGTGCAGACAGGGAAAATGAGGACATTAGGAAAACCAGAAAAGTGGGAAATGTTCAACTTGGAGCTGTCAGTTGATGAGGAAGTGGGCCTGGCTACTAAGATACCAGATAGGTGCTCAAGGGAGGGGTTGTCTCTAGCTCGTTCAAGGAATGTATGAATAACTGCAGAAGGCTGTCTTTGTCTGTTGTGTGACTCATTTTTTTGAATGTGAATCTGAGTTCACAGTGTAATATTTTTTATTTCACCTGGCCACAGCTGTTTGGGTGTCTGTTTGTTAGTGTGCAGCACAATTGGACAGCAGTTTCTCTGAGAAAGAGCAGTGGGTTCTTCCATGTTGCCACTACACTGCCAGTGTCAGTAGCAAAGAGTTATTCTAGTTAGGTACTAAAGATACAGTGAATTTGATCTCCACTTGGAGGACTTTCTGCCAAAGTCTGTAGTGACAGGACAAGGGACAAAGTTTTTAAACTGAAAGAAGATAGGTTTAGACTGGACAGAAAAAAGAAATATTTTACAATGAGGGTTGGTAAAACACTGTAACAGGTTGCCCTGTAACGGATGGCCATCCCTGGAAGTGTTCAAGGTCAGGCTGGATGGAGATTTGAGCAACGTGATCTAGTGGGAGGTGTCCTGGCCATGGCAGCGGGATTGGACTAGATAATCTTCAAGTCCAAAGAAGAGCAACTGGTGAAGGGTCTAGAGAACAACTCTTATGAGGAGCAGCTGAGGGAACTGGGGTTGTTTAGTTTGGAGAAAAGGAGGCTCAGGGAGAGAGACCTTATTCTTCTCTACAAATACCTGAAAGGAGGTTGTAGGCAGGTGGATGTCAGTCTCTTCTCCCCAGTAACAAGTGATAGGACAAGAGGAAATGGCCTCAAGTTGTGCCAGGGGAGGTTTAGATTGGATATTGGGGAAAATTTCTTCACTGAAAGGGTTGTCAAGTGTTGGAACAGGCTGCCCACAGGTCACCATCCCTGGAGGTATTTAAAAGACTTGTAGATGTGGCTCTTGGGGACATGGTTTAGTGGTGGATGTGGCAGTGCTAGGTTAACAGTTGGACTTGATGATCTTAATGGTCTTTTCAAATGTAAATGATTCTATAATTTTATGATTTTATCTTTAACCGTCCTTTCCAACCCAAACCATTCTTTGACTTTATGATTCTATGACTCTATGACTTCTATTTCATATTGATTTTCTAGAAAAGTAGAACAAAGTCTCCAGCAATCTAACATCTCCTGTTCTGCTTAGCTTGTTGACCTAAATCAAGATGGCATTGAGGCAGGATTTCTGCTTCTGTCTTTTCAGTCCTTTCTCTCTTTTTAACCTTCAAAACTTACCACCTCACAGCACACTTCCTGGACTGTTGCAATGGTGGAAGAGGATTGGAAGAGGATTCAGGGGACATAGGAGTGGCCATGAACATGTGGAAGACTGTTTCTGTGACTAAGTCCTGCCTTTTTCAAAATTTTCTTAGAGCCTGGCAAGGAAATAAGAGGAGTTTTCCCATGTGAAGGTAAGCTAGTGGGAAGTACTGCTTGTCACTCCAGAACCCCCAAGAGTGCACATAACAGAGAGACAGAATAAAATAAAAATTAAGCAAATAGATACCCAAGCTGAAATATCTTTTTTGGTAGTGTGAGACAGTAGTGTGTGGACAGAGGAAGATCACCATATTTATTAATCCCAAATTCAAAGCTCCAGGAGCAAGTTATCAGTTGGAGTACCCATGCTGAGCCAGGGTATATATGGAAGAACTGTTTCCAAGGAGGTAGTTTTTAAGCTTATTGAAATCTGCATAACTCTAGTGAAATCCAGAGAGTCATAGACTTAAGAGTGAGAATGTAGCCTTAACCTTCTCTAAGGGAAAAACTACAGCCAAGCAATGCTAAAATAATTTTCTCTTGCTTCCTGCAGAAACTGCAAGTGTTTGGATGTATCATCATGTGATTAGGTACCCACTGGACCTGCTTTGGTATTTGGAGACAGCATATCCTGCAGGAGCAGAGAAAACAGAACTGAGTGGGGGGAGCAGAAACAGACCCCTGTGTCTAACAGGCACCTTGGGGCCCCACTTGTTGGGATTGCAAAGGATGAAAGAAAGGGAAAAGTCAAATTAACTCTATGTCTGTCTCTGCCTTATAAACAGGATTTTAGAGAGGGAGAGGCGGGTGGAAGTGCTGTATTCTTCCCCTACAGTTACAAGTTATCTGTACATGAGAACAGAGAAGATGTAAGACCCGTCAACTCTTCTATCCTATGAGAATTGCGGGGATAAAATTTCACTTTTAAAGATGTTGATTAAATTGTTAAAATTTCCCATCAGCTAAGTTTTAATATCTTTCAGCTTCCGATGTTGTTCCTAATTCCTGAGCTTCAAGGAATATGTATTATAGTATCAAATGTAATGTTCAAATGTCTGGAACATAGGATTTTCCATGGCACATCATGCCATGAAGTGGCACTAGTCCATCGCCTGCCTGGTGGTGTGACCATTGCCTCGTAGTTCAGAGGCGGCAGTAACCAGGCAGACAGTCTAAATGCTGAATTCCCTTCTTGCCTGAAAATAGCATAGACTTGCCTCTGGGCTCCTGAAGTTGAACATATCCATTGATAATTTGCTTGCCACTACTTTTGAGTTTTTATTATAAACAATATTCTTGGGTAAAAATTTTACACTTCAGAGTGCAAAATTAAAAGCTTATTATACTGCATGGTATATACATATATCAGATAACTCTCTTATTGATGATTCAGTAACCTGTTTCTTTAAATAGTTTAAAAGTTGTCCTCTGGGGTCTAAACATTTTAAATTGCCATAAATAGGTAATAATGAGTAATCATAGTAAGATATGAATGTGTGCATGTGTATTGATGTGTAGATTCTCACCACAAAAACTCATGTTCAGTTTCCCAGTGTTAAAACTGGTATGGAGTATCCTAGATAAAATATATCTCTTTGCAAAGAAATTGCATAAGAGCCTTTGCTCTTCCAGCCATGGTCTTTGAAGGATGCAAGCATTTGCTGACAAGCTGTGGGGCTTGAACAAGATGATAAGCATGCACTTAAGTGCTTTGTCAAATAAGTTGGGATACTGATTTGATGTCTGAAATGTAAGTAGGCTTAACAAGAAAAATAATGAACTCATATGAGATTAAGACAGTATAGTATTTATTAGGTGCTAGGTATTTGCCATAATCCTTTATTTCAAAAGACCTGATCAGCAAATCAAGGAAAAAAAACAAAAAACAACAAAATATATCCCTTTGCCTGTGGTAACTATTCATGCAGCAGGGAAAGCAAGTCCTGGGAAATGACAGTATCAGCTATGTGGAAGTCCCATTGCAAATATGATCCAGGAAACTGTCTTATCTACATAAACCCTCAATGTACAGGTCATTCATGTATAATTTTGTTTGACCCAGATACAACACATTTATGGGGGTTTAAACAGTCAGCAGTTGTCAGCTTAGCTGCAGTAACTGACCACATGCACATTCTTAGCATCCAGCAAATATGAAATAAAACACATTAGTTTGCATCTCAGTGAGAAAGAATCAAGACACAGTGAGGCATCACACTTTTTACATAGGGAGTGTGCTTAATCAGTTATCCAGGCTCAACTAACATTCAGAAACCTGTTAAGCTGTGGTTACTTATTTGAAACATGATTCTAGTTCAAATCAAAGTGTTCCAACATTAAATGATGGTGTGGTTATAAGAACAAACTTTTTTTCACAATGAGGACAGTCAAGCAGAGGAATAAGTTGCTCAAAGAGGTTGTGCAATCTCCGTCGGAGGTTTTCAGGAGGTGACTGCTGAAAGCCCTGAGCCACCTGCTCTGACTTCATAGCTGACCATGGTTTGAGTAGGACCTTGGACTGGAAATCCTCTATGACTCCTTTCAGCCATTATCCTATTGGTTCTATGATGAACCTATGAAACTGAAGAATGAAGGTCACCTTCATAATCTCACTCTGACTTCGGGAATATACAGGCAATGCAGAAAATTCTTTTTTCTATAGAAAATTCATTCAAGTGGGTGAGTGAGAGAAGTAGTAGATTGTGACCTTCTTCCAGTGAGGCACTCAAATGGGTTGAGGTGCTCTGTAAGGGCTTGAAAAGATACTTTCTGACTCTGTTTAGTGTCTAAAAACATTTTCAGGTAGATAATATAATAGAATTATAATATTTTAGAATATAGGGCACTTCTCTGAAGGCCAGCACTGCCATTGCCAGATTTCAAATCTCAGCTCCAATGCATAGCAGAGCTTCTTGAAGAAGAGATCACTGGTATTGTGCAACTGTGAGAAAAACAGATTTCCATGGTCTTATGATGTGATGAATCTGAACCATTTTATCTCCCATTCCCAGAATCACCCCGTGTAAATCATATATCTGATACAGAACACCTTGTTGTTATGATACAATTAAGTCCTCTTTTTCTGGTAGGTAGAATTTCAATAGGTAGTCTAAATTATTCCCATAAACTCCCTGTAGCCTTGGTAGAGGGACCAGGGCACTCTTCAGCTTAGGTGACTGTGCTGTTTGAGATGGATCACCATCTGGGATTTCTGTTCTCTATGCAATATAGAAGCAGCTTACCTGACAAGTACAGATGCCTAGCTTCTTGATGCCTAAAGTCAAGAGGAACACATCCTCGATTCAAACAGCTGAAAGTCTACAAAGTTATAAACACTTGAAAGCAGGTTTTATCTGGATAGCCATCAGCATCTTCCACCGTGAATAATTCCATCAAGTCCAATTTTAGTGTGAAGACACATATGTTTGCACAGGCTACCACCAAAACCCTTATAATTTCTTCGTATTTCATGTAGCAATGAGTTCTCCCATTTTCTCTTTAATATTTGATCAATGACCAATGAGGAGTTGAGTGCACACTAAGTTTGCAAACAATACTAAATTAAGGTGGGCTGTTGATTCCCTCAAGGACAGAGAAGCTTTACTAAGAGATCTTGATAAGAGTGCTGGGCAATCACCCGTCTTACGAAATTCAACAAGGACAAATGCCAGATTCTGCACCTGGGACGGTGTAATCCTGGATGTATGTAAAGATTGGGAAGCAAAAGGCTGAAATGCAGACCTGCAGAAAGGGATCTGGGAGTTTTAGTTGATGGCAAGTTCAATAAGAGTCAACAATGTGCCCTGGAAGCCAAAAGGACCAGTTGTACCCCGGGGTATAGTAAGGACAGTATAGCTAACTGGTCAAAAGAAGTGATTGTCCCATTATATTGGTGTAGTCTCACCTCGAGTACTGAGTGCAGTTTTCACCTCCACAGTATCAGAAGGATATCAAAATATTAGAATATGTCCAAGGAAAGGCAATAAAGATGGTGAAAGATCTAGAGGGCATGACTTAGGACCAGCTGATCATACTAGGTTTGTTCAGCTTAGAGAAGAGGGGTCTGAGAGGTGATGTCATTGCTGTCTACAATTTCATCATGAAGGGACACAGAGGGAGGTTCTGTTCTCTTTGCTCTGGTGTCCAGTGGTAGGATGCAAGGGAAAGGCTTAAAGCTGCATCAGGGGAAGTTCAGATTGGATATTAGGAAAAATTTCTTCACTGAGCGGGTGGTCAAACAGTGGAACAAGCTCCCCAGGGAAGTGGTCATGGCCTCAGCCCTGCTGGTGTTCAAGAAAAGTTTGGACAATGCTCTTAGATACATGGTTTAAATTTGAGATTGCCCTGTGTGGTGTCAGGAGTTGGATGCAATGGTCAGTCTCTTCCAAATCCAGATATTCTATGATTGTATCATTCTGTGATTTTATAGTTTTGGCTAAATAATAAAATACTTCATTTTTCATTTCAAGCAGCCCTGCCTTATCTTTTCTTACTGATACACAGTAAAAAGCAATGGAGTGATTTCCCTTCACCCCATTTTCTTTGTTAACTTCCATGTGTTCTTCTTGTAGTTGCTCTTCTTGCTGCCATACAGCCTCTCACATGAAAACCTCTTGGGGCTCTAATCTTTTATAGTCAGATCTCCTCTATTTATGGTAGAACCTATGCTGAGATTGGATGTATAAGCTGAACTTTGTGTTCCAGAAGATAATATAGAACTAATACAAAAAATGATATTAACAAGTTTCTGAAATATTTTCCACCCTGTTTGCTTAAAGAGTTGGGTTTGGTTGTTGTTATTGTTGGGTTTAATCTCTGTGATGCACAGAGAAAGGTACTAATAGAAATTGTATGAATCTGCAAAGTGGTACTAAAGCAAGTAGATGTAAATCAGTTTGCATGAGCTGAAACTTAGCTTTTAGTATTGTTTTCATATGTAATTGTGAGTTTTTCTGCATGCATATTGTGTTCCTATATTTTTAATTCTCTTTTGGAAAACACGATCGACCTGATGTGTTTACATTAAAATGTAATATTCAGCTTCTGTCAACAGTCTTAGAAAAGCTTATTGATATTTGAAGCTTCTGTCTGTCTTTTCTCTTCCTTTTTAATTGATCCAATTTAGAAAAGAGAATTTAAAATTAGAAATTTTTAACTCTCTTAAGAAGAAAAATGTAAGGCACAGTATATTTATTCTGTCAAATATTGCTGTCAACTAAAGCTGACTGAAAAGCAGTCTGCACTAAAGGAACTGAGAAGTGGCTAGATCTATTTCTGAAATTTCTTCCCTGATGTATCTGACCTTTTTTGTGTTTTTGTTTAAATCACATGAAATCATTAGTGACTGTTTAGAACGCCAATAGCCAGACGTTGGCATTAAAGGTAATGATGTTGCAGCGCTGTAAAACATCCTGCTATACAAATGTGATAGAATTGCTGATTTGCCTCTATTTTGCCAGTTTCTGTTCCAAATCCCTTCTCAAATCAGTTGGATATTGGTCTGGTGGGTTTGAATCCAGCCTTCATCTCCACTTCTGAAGAAGGCTTATATAATCCTTTCCTTAAGAACTGTCCTTTTTTTGAATGGGCAATAAAAAAGTCAGTGCCTCCTATGGGTAAAAGCTAAATGGTGGCTTCTACTGTCTGGCTTTCTCTAAACCCATCTTACCTTTACAATTAAATCTTGCCCAAATTCTTCTTGTCAAATGCATATTGACACTCTTGGATAAATCTGATCAACTATGAGCTTCCATGCAAAGCTCTTCGATAGCCTCCTCTCTCTCTCTCTCTTATTGCTTTCCTTTCCTTTTCAGAATAAGCTCTAAGGTAATGTGGGACTATTTTGTGGCACTGTAATCAACTGGCATTAAGTCTTATGCTTTAAAAATAAAGTATCTGTGTCCAAGCTGCATACTGGGAAGAGCTTAGATAAGTCCAGAATGATCAAGTTTCATTGCTGATGATTTTCTCTAAAACAATGAATTATTTCTATGAATATTACAATATGGTACATTGAAGAACTCCACATCTTTATTATTTATTGGATCCACAACTCCTCAAAGTTTTTTTGCTCCTACTGTTACTTCTCTAAGCTGACGGGAGGACTAACATCTTTTCTCCAAACTATTTCTTTAGCTACTGTCAAGTGTGATGCCTAGATTTGATCCACTCCCTGAATCCTCTTCAGCTTTGTTTTTATCAAGCCCATGAAGTGTTGGGCACGGAACATGAGATTTTTTCCCCCTGCGCACCTCTTACAGACAAACCCTGGCCTTCCTCCTGCTCCATGATCCTGTGGATAGTGTTATGCAGTAGCTGGAGTCATGCTTAATTAGTAAGGTCTCACTTCCCACAGATAAATTCTTCCACATCTTCTGGTGATATGAAGGTCCTTGAGCCCTCTGTCTTCCCAAGATCTTCAAAAGCAAGAAAGCCCTATTGTGGTGAGTGGTTGTTTGAGAATGTCAGACTGGTTGTTTGAGAAAGTCCAGCAGTTCCTCAAAAAGCGGAACTAATGGATTCATTTGTTTACATAGAAAAATGCCAGTATCTAGTAGGAGTTGGGATACGTTATTACATGAAGCTCATGGGACTCCTTTAGTATGAAAGCTGCAATACAAATATATTATTATCTATCTCAAGATACACTGAAATAATCAGTCCCACACTCATCACCATGGTATCTGAACACCTCTGGGATGATATAATAATGTAATTGATCTAAAAAAGGTAGTGTAATTATACCTCTGCTGCAATATTTCACACATAGAGGCTATTTATAATGTATATCCTTTTACTTACTTTTTGAAAGGATCTATTTTCTTCAGAGAGAGACAGTGGGATAATTTATAGACAGGAAAGCTCTTCAATTGGGGAAAGTATTAGACCTTAAATGGAAAGTTCAGTGTTTGCATTTCAGCAATTGATTGACTCCTTGCATCTCAGGGCTTCTCAATGAGAGAAGGTAACGAGGCTCTTTTTTGTATTACTTTTTTTTTAATTCCCGTGTGTCTTCCCTGGTTGGATGCTCAAGACTCAGAAATGTCCACTCTGGGGACTCTTCTTACCCAAATTTAGCACCTAAAATGTAAGCTTCTAGTCCAAGGCAGTCATCTTGGCTCCTTCTGTAGCCAATAGGGAGAAACTGAGAAACTGAAACCACCAGAAAGAATGAGTTCTCTCATACCAGGAAAAGTGTCTGATAAATGGGACAACTGACTACAATTACAATTCCTTGACAACAGATGGAACCTAAATAGCCAATTTAGACTGGTTCCTGAATGAACACAAGCACTTCACTACCTTTGTGAAGTTGGATTGTAGTGCGTTAGAGCATGGGTTTTATCTTCTGTACTGCATTTTCTCTTACTGTATGTGAAGCCCAGAAACGATCCAGATTCCACTGGGCCTGAAGGCACAGTTTTACATAGTATATTGCTTTATATAGATACACAGACATGTGTGTATATATACATATAAATAAATATACATGTTATAGTCACTAATTATAACAATAGTGATACTACATCATACATACAAGTCTATCATTGCAATGCTGAAAGGAGCACAAACAAAACTTCTGCATCTTAAGCAGCAGAAACAAAAGAGGATATGAATTTGTTAATACATAAATATGTGCCCATTTCTGCTTCTTGCCTGAGAAATGTTTTCCAAAATAAGGGAAAAATCTTCAGTAAAAGCTGAAATCCTTCTTAAGGAAAGTATTTTATGGAGGAATATTTTATGCATGTATTTTAGTCTTGTTGCCTGCAGGAGGACTGAGAAACGTGCAAAAGTTAAGTAAATGTCATCATGGTAAAATAATGCATCTATCTAAATCAGGAAAAGTGAAATGATGACAATAATTGATCGGACTCTTCTCAAAGGTCAAATGCTTCTAAGCACTGGTATTTGTTTTTGGTTTTTTTTTTGTTGTTTCTTCAACTGACTTTCCCTTTTGTAACACAACTGTTAAAAATGTTAAAATGCAACATTTTAATTCACAAATTTGATTATAGTTCAAGCACCTGCAAGCAGTTACTAAAATTTCCCTTTAATCAGATTATTTTATATTTTATGATCTTAACACACACACAACCCCCCTAATTAAATATTGTTTGTTTTTATGCCCAATTTGCACTTTCTGATTTTCACTTTCTTCATTAATTAGAAAAGGAAAAATCCATAGGGTTTTAATTACTCAAGATATGTGTGAATGCATCATCATTTTCAATTTAAGGTGAGATAGGATGTTTGAAAAGAAACTAACCAAGATAGTAATTTTTCTTTTATTATCCTGATAGAAAACATATATATCATGAGATGTTATCGGCAGGACTGTTTGCAGTTCTTAGGAATCTCTTGGGCATGTCTTAAATTAAAAGAAATTCAATCATAGGAGGAAGAAAAAAGCCCTAAGTTTTCAACAAGATCTGTGAATGATTGCAGCATTTCTGGTTTCCTTTAGCGGGATCATTCCCAGCCAGACATATCTAATTTCACTAGTGGATTTTACTGGAGTAATCTGGCATTTGTTATACATACCCTCCAGTGAAAGAAACACCGACTTTGGTGAGTTCAAAGTCAGGTTTAACACATACTGGTAGTCCATCTTCCTAATTTTATGAGCAAAATATGTATATGGATACGTATGAATTGCTCATTAAAAATCTTTCTAAAAGGAAGGAAAAGTCAATAAGATGATAAATGCCAATGAGTAGAGAATAAAAATCTTGGGAAAGACCACAGGCAAAGTCCATAATAACTCACTGCTCATGTCCGACAGTAAAGAAGTGAATGAGGTGGGTGGGTATCTAACATACCTTTGTTAAGACACAGTTTCCTAAATCACCAAGACATCGGCCATACAGTCACATTTCTCACCGTTGTGTTATGAAGAGCTGGTGAGCGCCACATCATGGCAGTGTGGCAAGTCATACAGCAACTTCTCTGAATTCTTCATTTTTCATGAACGACAATGCCTCTGCATTGTCTTCTTATCCTTCCCTCATACTGAGTGCCATACAAAACCCTTCAAACCTGTCGCTTGTTCTCTGTTCTGAATAATGTAGAAGTGGGTGTCTACACTGAAGTTGTCAAAATCATTTAGAGATCAATAAACTGCATAAAGGAAACAATCTGTCTATGCTATGGATTAAGTTAACCTGGTTTTTAGTGAACTGCAGATATACCCATGACATTAAATGTTTTCTTCTTTATAAAGCATGTAAAGAAGATAACACCAACTTTAATGGAGTCATCTCTGCAAAATGGAGTAATCTCAAATCATCCACACTGAGTACGTCCCAGCAGTCCCACAGACAGATTTTCCTGTTTCTTTTTGTTGTTTTTGTTTGTTTGTTTTATTGTTGTTAGACCAGAGATCTTTTGAGACTATGAAATCCACCCTGGCTTTAGATTTGCAAACTCACAAGTGTAAAGGAAAATCACACATACTGTCATTTCAGCATTTTGCAGCACTGGACTGCTAATCTGCTTAAAAATTAAATAGGCTAAATCAGATGCAATAGACATAGTTATGAAACCTCTCATAGCTTTGAGTAATCAAACAGCATCCTCTGTGTTAAGCAACCATGTATGTAGGACTATGGATAGTATCCTAATGCTTCTGAAATGCAGTTTAACCTTAGAACTGATCTTGATTATACTTTTCAGGTATAGGCAGTCCAGTTACCTAGGCAGTGCTCAAAAACCTTCTAATATTTGGAACAGTCAAGACATACAAATTTATGGCCAGTAACACAGTTCTTGGCTTTTTGTTGTCACTGCACTGTAAAAAGACTTAGGATTTACAAAGTCTTAGGGATAACACTGGTGTGGACACAAAGACCATAAATTTGACAGTGTTTGGGCACAGACCCAAGCAGGTGAAGTGTACCATTGACGCTGTTAAACTATCTGAATGGTCCTGGCAACCTTTGGGTCTCATCTGCCTTAAAATCTCCTAAATAACAGTAAAGCAGAGATCAAGAATTTGCCCAATCCAGGACTAACAGGTGGTTTGGATGTGGCCACCATGCTGAAGGCTTGGAGAGTTTGACTATGTGCATATAGGAAGACTATTTGAGAGGATAAGCTTTGGAAAGTCTTTAATTGAGATGTAACTAAGAGGGTGACAAAAATGAGATTTTCTTTCCCTTGGACTCGCCTTAGATGGGGATTCTCACCCTTGAGGGGTGCTTGGCACTGTCAGCTGATAATAAAGGGAGCCTAGGTGGTTTGCTCAGACTTGCCATGTATCTTCAAGGCTAAGGATAAAAGAGGCAAGTAATACCTTGTGTAGGATTCCTTGCGTCATCTTGCATAAATCTTTTAGACTTTGTGTTGTTCATTTTCCCCAGTTAAAGAAAATTTACAATATCTTACAGACTTTACAAAAGAGTTGTAAAAGGCAGCTTTGCTGTGACTGACATTGCTGCTGTTTTTAATGGTTTGGTTTTTTAAAGCCCAAAGTCTAGGTAGAGACAATTAAACTCTTTCAGATCTAGTTCATTAGCACTGTACTACCAGTCCTAATGACTGCTTTTTCAATGGGGAGATTATTTTTCCCAAATTTCCTTCAACGGTTCTGAAATCTAAATGTAGTCACCTAAAATACGTGCTGTGATTTTCAGAGGGCTAGGCATTCACCGCTGCTGTTTAAATGAACTGCTGAGTCCTCACTGCCATAGGAGATGAGAGTATTTATTTGGAAGGATTTACATTGGCTGTTAAGTATCAATGAAGCCAGGATTTCTGAAAGACATTAATAATTTTGTGTGCATCCATTTGAAAGGTGGAGAATTCAGAGACATGACAAAGGATTTTTTGGTTTCTGAAAAGTACCACGCAGGAGCCCTAAGAAAATAAGGTCTTTTTAAGGTGTTCCAAGTTAGACATGCAAAATGAAAGGTCACATTTAAAAATCGCCAAAGATACCCACAGGCAATTATCACATACAGATTTCTCCAGTTTTAATTAGCAGAGAATGAATTATTCCATGTTGGGTGAGTTAAAAAAAGAAAAAGAAATGCAAGGTGGGAGTGAGAGGAAAATCAAACTAGGTTTCAGTAATAGACAAATACTAGTTCAGGTCCAGGAAATATAATTATTTGAAATCAGACCCAAAGTGAATGACAAAAATGCAATGGAATTTGGTTTTCTATAATGCTTTTCAAGCTTAAGGTAATCAGAAGCCTTTTTTCTTTTGCCTTTTTTTTTTTTTTCTTTTAACAAAGTAAATACATGAACTGCATACTTAAGTATCATTAAGTGTTGTAAAAGATATTTATGGATTTATTTGGCAGTTAACAACATGGCCTATAGCAATTAATATTTTTCTTTTACAGAACTCAGTACTGATAATGGACAACTAACAGGCATGCTTAATTGGCATTTAACTACTGGTATCTTGTTATAGTATTTTCCTCTTTGCCCAATGGCAGCAACGTTTCTGAGGATTTCAGTGTGTTTAATATGTTGCTGATTTTTAATTACATTTTTATTGCTTATGCAAATGTGTGCTCATTTGTGTGGCAAGGCAGGGGTCAGTAACAAGGACAGTTCTGGCACATTCCTCTGTTCAGTGCCTGCACACCACAGCATTATAGCTTGTTCCTGTTCATTTTTCCTCAGTGTGGAAGAATTGTCCTCTTCTACAGCTCCTTGCAGGAAGTACCCAAATAGCAGCAGGGTTCATGTCAGGTGTCATGAATACTGACTGGTGGATGGTGATGCAAGTTTTGATTGAATTATCACAGTAAAAATCGTTGCCTTTGCAAGTAGAAGCCATAAAGTAAGGCTAGCGTCACCCTGAGTTACCAGCTTGTGTTTGTGAACTGACCTCACTATTGCTGGAGGGTAAAAAAAAAATTGGCCAGGTAGACACAGAAATTGCCATTGAGACTATATACTTATGTCCTTAAAGCTGAAGAAGCTGGCGCTGTTAGCTTATGGTCTATTTCTGTCTTCTTTCCCTGCTTTCTTGTGAATAAAAATCTCATGAGCCAGAGCAAAACCAAAACAAACGATTGTACAGAGTATCAGTTTGGCCATAATTGCAAAAGTAATCCCCTTTTTTTAAGTTAGTAGCCAGTGGAGGCTAAGACATGTATCCGGAGACTTCTGAAACAAATTAAAATCTTGGACATAGAGCCAGAAGGGAGAGAGAATGAAAGTTTTACGTGAAGTAGGACAGATGTCTGGGAAGCTGTCAGGGATCTCCATGGCGGAGGGAAGATTCAGGTGGAATAGTCATCTTGTCCTAACAGACTCCTACTCCTGGAAGCGTGTAGTCTGTTCCTGAGAACTGGGTAGTCAAAAAGTCCTCGGAGGGGTCCATCAGCGGTGGCTTTATTGGTCCCAAGTAACTGAAGGAAGAGATGACCTGTTCTCGCGTCAGTAGATGGCACTGTTTCTATGAACTACTGGCGTACCCACCCAGAAATGCAGCTGCAGGTATCGCCTTCAGTTATTCTCACAAGGAGAAAGCAAAACAAAACGAAACAAATAATAATAATAATAATAATAAAACCCAAACCACTCCCCCAAACATACAAACAAAAAATAATAAATAACCTTTCAAAAGTTATAAAATTAGTACTCCGCAGTTTGAAAGTGCCTGAATTAATCTAAGGTTGGTCATTATACTTTATCTTATCCTTATAGTCATCACTCAAATGCTCGTATTTTCCATTTCCACAGGGCATCTGCCTCAGTTAACGCAATGAATACAGTTGATTTGAAAATAAGACAACTGTATGGAATAAAGAAAAACATCCCTTATGGAATTCCAGGCTTCATTGGTCTTGTTTATGGAGGAATGGATGGAGGTGCTGAATTTCTGTCTGAGAAGGGAATCTGTGGATGTTCACTGCATTGCACATGAAGAGTGAACTTCTTGCACTCAGGTTGAGCTGGATGTAATGTGTTCATGCAGTGGCTATTCACCTGGTTATCTAGCCACACTGATGAACTTCTGGAAATATTTAAATAACCAAACTCTTGAGATGCCCACTGGACAAAATTTCTGCACAGGACAAGAATGAAGATATATTCAAGGAACATGTCATGATTGCACGGGTGTGAGTATCCCTAACAGCATCACTAGACAAGATCCATCAGGTTAAGACATCTGTGGTATGACTGATAAGGTTACCTTATTTATAGTCATTTAAAGTGGTTTTAAAACATGATTTCCTAGGTGTTTTTTTTAAACAAGTTCAGAAATACAATCAAACACATGGAACACCTGTCATGCGCCTCCCTGGCCCATCACCTGCAAGGGGTAATGCACCAGCCTCTGCCACTTATACTAGCAGAGGGATGGAGGTTATTGCCAGCCATGGGGAAGCAGCAAATGAGGTAAGATACTTTAACAGATCTGTCCAGAGAGGAAAGCACAGCACTGGAAACTTTGGGGTCCCTTCTTATCGAAACTTTGGGGTCCCTTCTTATCTTTGAAGCACAGGTCTCAATGGCTGCAAATTCTCCCACTTAATCTTACAAGCCTCATTTACTTCTGCCCTCACCCAATTTTTCACTCCCAAACATTCTACTCTTCATTTTCAGCATTGTTTGGACAGGTTTCTTAGCTGAATCCTTGTCTTTTTTCTTAACTAGTATCGACCCCTACTTCCTGGCTCAGTTCGTTCTCACATTTCCCTGCTAAATCAAATCCCCCATTTCCATATCAGTGCTTAATCTGTCCTTCTGCTCATTCTCCTTTTTCCCTTCCCATTCAGTTTTCTCAGGTTTTCACTCCCTTACCTCCCTAGAATTCCCCACCCTTTTTTCTAGCTGTCTTGGTCCCTTCTGTCCTACCAGACGCTATTTCACCATGAGAGTGCAGCTGCTGTTGGACGTGCTACTTGCAACTTATCCTTTCCAAAACTGGCTTCACTTCCAGTCTGCCCCAGATTCATCTGTCCACTCAGCTAACCATCCCCTTCATCATCAACCTCAGTCTGATATTCTCCAATCCTCTTTGTGTATCAGCAAATTCTGATTTAATCTACTGTTGGGTGTATTCAGTTTTATTCTTCCCAGTCTACCTCCTCTGTTTCTTTTATACTTACATTACAGTGTTTCCTCCTTTCTGTGTCTTTTCCCTGTTACTTCATGGGAGTATGGAAGGATAGATGTCAAGAGGACATGAGAAGCATGGTCATTAGTGTCCTTTGATACCAGCCAGCCTGCAGTAGGTGGGGAGTTGAAAGGAAACTTTGCAGTGTCATGTTCAGGTAAGTCCAACCACTCTGTAGTGATCCTGGATGAGCCATTAAATCAAAACAAGGACAGAAGATGTAAAGGCTGTAGAGCTATACCAACTGAGAAGATGTTCTTCAGAGCATTTTGAAATAATGTTCTTTTCTGTTCACGTGGACCAAATAGCATGGTGTGATGGTGCTCTACTGCTTCAGAGAAACAGAGGCTTTTCTTGACAAGAACAAGTGTCTCTGAACAACAGTTAAGAATTTTCTAGGAAAACTGAAGGTAGATATCTTCTAAGATAAACGTTTACCAAGTGAGAAAGTTAGACAAAGTTACCGGCAACTTAAAATACAACTTCAAAATGCATCAAGACACTCTGTCTTATTATAGGTAGAATTACCGTTTCCTGTACTTTAACATTCATGATTTCTTGTTAATATTTGATGTGGAAAGGGAAGTAGAAAAATCAGGGGTGCTCTGAGGACAGACAGAAGGTGTTCTCCTGCCCTTCCCGGAAACAGTTCTCATTTTGCCTCCGATAAGGAACAAAGTTACTTCAGACTCAGTATTTCAACCTCTAAGATGTCTCATTGGAAACACCTCTTTGCTTTAACCCACACAGTGAAAAGTAACAGGAAAGAACTGAGTCACTTCACCTGCTGGTTTCCAGCTGTGACATTCAGAGCATCTTAGGGACAACATTTTTCTGAAGAATATATCTGTCATGGGCATACACTATCTATTTTCTAGACCTGCTTTAAGGTGCTGGCAGCCCCTCCAGGATGTTTTTCTCCAAAGCCACTAACCTGGAGTGATCCCAGCCATCCTTTGTATTTTGGCAGCTGAGAGATGCCTTTGTAGCAGTCTGTGTAAAAGCTGTCACACCTCTGTGCTGCTGGCCTTTGTCAGACTGATTTAAAGAAATCATTATCACAAAAAAAAAAAAAAAAAAAAAAAAGACATGAAAAAAGTACTTAGCTGATAACTTTAAATGTGCATTCCTTTATGTGTTGACAAAACAGGAGGGGAACTATAGTGACACCACACAGGTTTATGTTATCTGTGTTAAGAGAAGATGCCTTCAGGCTCAGCCGACCCATGGAAGACCCTGAATCTCATCTGGATAACATGTTCAGAAGCCACCACAGGAAACACTAGACTGAAATTGTCAACCTGATGAAGTTTCCTAGAAACAGAGCAGTTTTGACTGTAGCAGAGATTGAGCACAGTCAGGGGAAATTATTTTTTGCTGCTTTCAAATGAGGGTCCAGCTCTTCTTTCCTTCACTAAACTCAAGAGAAGTTGTTGCTTATACCTAGTTAAATGGTATGTAATCAGTCTGTGGTTGGAGGGGTTACTGAAAGCCAGTGGTGATGTTTATCTATCCGAGGGCAAATCCTGCTTGCAAGAAAACCTGATTCTCTGTATTTTGTGCACATGGTATACAAAATAATTGGGAAAATGCACTTCCATAACATCTTACTTTAAATACTACTTGAAATTATTCTGGGGTTTAAATAAGTCCTCCAGTAGCAGTATAATAAAAACACTTTGGGATCATTGTGGTTGAATATTACAGTGGCTTTTTTTATATTTTTAAATGACAGGCTGAAAGAAGGAAATGCTCTGTACTTTCCTCCTTGCAAAGCACTTTGGAATCTATGGATTTACCGAGCTATTGCAGAGCTGAGCATTACTATTATCACTGTGGATTGCTATCAGGGAAGATATTGTGGAACTGATCTTTTTTTAATGATGTTGTACTCAATTACTACCTATTCTAGTCTTTCCCCTTGCTGTGTTTCTATTTCTGTATGTTTTTTAAAAGAAGGTGGGGGTCTAGGGAAAGGGAGAGGCATTTTCCCTGGTAAATCAATTAACTTCTCCAATCCAGCAAACTGTGAAAAAATACAATAACTCTCTTTAAATGTTCCATTAGGGCCCAGTAACAGCTCATTAGATTATACAAGGTATGTGTAATTGCCCAGAAAAGATGCACTGCCTTCCTGCAATGCTTAATTTAATCTCCACTCTTTACATACAGCTATAACCACCCACTAAACAAGATTCATGGCCTCATGCCCAATGGTATGTGTGTATGAGTGTGTGTTTTAAACATAAGAATGTGTTTAAAAGTCAAAACTGGCAAGCCTTTATTTCCAGTTACTTACTATAATCTTACAAAAGAAGGCTGTGGAGGACAGGCCTTGTCCAGGCAGAACATTTTCAAGTTGATTGGAAATCCCTCACTGTATTTTACCTTTGCTGCATAAAGGGGTTTTCCAGCCAGCTCACCAGCCCCAGGTCTGATCATGTGAGATCATGAAGACACCGAGATCTGTTGATGAAGTATAGATGGAAGATAAATCTATGAAAATGAGGTACTGGTTTTATGTCTAATTCTACTGATTCTGCCGTTAGATTTCTGTGTATTAGAGGTCTTTCCCCTCCCTCCTCCCCTTCCCGCCCCCCCCCCCCCCCCCCCCCCCTTAGCTGCCACGAAGAAGAGTGTTCCCACAGAGCTTTGCCTTTTCTCCTTTCTGGGTGCTTCCCCTTAATACTAAAACATTATCTACTAAATACCCTTCCCTCCAGCACAGAAATGAGATCTCTGTGATCAGCTCTGCCTTTGTTGACCTCTGTAGTCTTCATAGCTGAGTGCTTGAGCACCCCAAAGTCCTTAGCACCAGGGCAATTCACACTTCCATGCTTGATAGTCACAATACTTACTAAACCCTGATTTCATCTGAAAGGGATCATTGGGGTGAATTCCTGGTTTTCCCATATTAAGAACTCTTCCTTCATCTTCAAGTGACTCAGGATAACAGGCAGTATTTATTTTTAATTTTTTTTTATATACTTCCCTGTAAATATTTCTGACAGACACAGTATGGCAAAAAAGAGGTGAAATACCCAAGAGTACAACATCCACTGATGCCTCAAGAATAGGCAATATGTGAGATACAAGGAAAAAAATCTCATGGAAACCTGTTGCTTCTCAAGCTCCAAACTTGATGTGAAGGTCTAGAACATCCGGATGCTGCAGGTGTATATGGGAGAGATTATCTGGCCTGGAGTTCAACTTGGACTACTGGCATAGGCACTCATTGCATTACTAAAACCATCTGGACAGGTTGTTATCTTTGGCATGCTAACCCAATATCACAAAACCTACCTAGTCTATACTTACATGAGAGTCCTGTTCCTAGAAATCTCACAGGAAAGCCTGTTTTCCTATGATTGATCAGGTAAGAAAAGGAGAAACAACTAAAGCTTAGGGACCTCTTCCTGCAAGAGGTGTGCTTTTCTTTTTTTAAAAAAAGTAAACATGTTTTACTAAAAAAGCAACTTTCTTTCATGTCTCTTCCATGTTTGCTGATAACTAGGAAAAAAATACTTTTTTCATAAAATCTCATTGTCAAAATCTTGAATAGCCAGAGCTCCAAGCGATTCAACAAGATGGTAGGGGTACAACATTATGTTTCCAATCCCAGTTCTCTGAAAAGTGTCTTCTTTGCTGCTCTGTTTCATTCTGTGTTTTCCTCTTACTGATACAAGGCCATTTTTCTTTTTGTGCCAGACTGCGCAGCACATCAATCCTTATTTGTAGCTCTCATGATTTCCAGACTATTGGTTTATAACAAACAAATAGAGGTTTCAAGTTCTCCCTGATGTAGAGTCTGTGGGACGGTCATTGATTTTGCTGGGATCAAGAATGTTAAAATGGCACTGTGGCAGAAAATACAGTACTTTCTAAAGTGACATGGTAGGCATGTATCGGCTATACAAATGGGGAAGGGAAATTAAAACAGGCCAGAAAGTATTATTTTACTCTCTGAAGAAACAATTCTGTAGAAGCTTAAAGCCTTCTTACAATTCATCATGTGGTGATGGAGGTGCCATGAAATGTTTCTTCTAGACAGCTGAGATTTGCTGAAGCAAAGCCAGGCACCCGGACAGTAATACATACTCCAGTTGGATTAAGGCAAAATGGAGACCTCTTGCACCTGGAGTAAAAATGAACACTTTCACAGGACCTAGCTGTGAATAATTTCAGATATTTCTGACATTTTTATTTACAGACTCTATATTGAGAGGTAAGACATAAGAAGATGACTGATTTACAGACCCTTACTATTCTGTCTGGACACCTCAAAAATTTCATATAGTTCAGTGAGGACAGATGTTTGTAATTCCCCAATCAAGCTGAAAATATGGGAAAAAGTGGGAACTGTATTGAAATAGACTGATGAAATGAAAAGGCTTTGCTGTTAAATAGTCCCACAAAATGAGCTTTTTGGTTTCACAAAACCTTTTTGTTTGACTCCAATAGAAGCATCTGGGTTTAGTGTTTGCTTAGAGCTGATAAGTTTTTAGGTAAAATTTGGAAGGAAAAATAATTTCAGAAGGAAACTACTGAAGAACTTGATTATGAAAGTTCTTTCATTCCTGCTTTCCTGTACTCTTCTGTCCCTTCTCCTCCCCCTCCTCCCCTTCCTTTTATTTCTCTTAATTTCTCTCCTTTCCCTTGCTCTTTGTCATAATTACTATCAATTTGTAAGATCAGCATAGAACTTTACATCCAAATCAAAATGCAATGAAAAAAATGTTCTGTGGTATTATATGGAAGGGAATGTACAAACTCACATTAAAAAAAAAAAAAAAAAAAGTTGGTAAAATTCACACAGAAAAAAACCAAGGAGGTTCAGTCCTTTGCAGTTTCAGTTTAATATTTTCCTGTTTTTGTTTTCTTCCTTTCTCCATGACACAGTAACAGTACTGAGACCAGTGAACTGGGGTGTTGTTTTGAAAATCAGTCTTTACATATCTGTTGGGCTAAACTCCCTAAGACTGCGCAAGAAGAAAGAGATGTTAGACACTTCTACATGGAAAGTGCTTCTGTAACTCTTTCCAGCAGCCTTTGGGAGTCATTTGGGCCTAAGAAGTCATCAGAGTGCCACCCCACAAGGCTATCAGAGCATTTCCACAAGTACCCTTTGTAGTGATCTGCTAGGTGACTGCTGCTCTTCTGTGATGAAGCATCCATGAATACCGGTGCTGCAAAATGCAGCACTATATAGAGACCTTACCTAGTAGGAGTTTGAAAATTCAGGTAACACATGCAGTGAGATATGGGAGGAGATGGTTAGTTGTTTTCCCAGATGTGATGGCTTTACAGGGCTTATTAACAGAAATGCAGCATCCATAAAGTGTGCAGATCTCATTTAGCATCTTTCTGTCCCTTGCTTTCATGGCCCTGGAGACAGTGAAGTAGAACCAACTCTGATTTCTTTGAACAGTGGAGATATAAATTGATTGAGGAAAGCATCCCTCTTCTAGTCCATATTTAAGCACACTCTTAAAAGCTAGAAGAATCAGGGAAATGCCTCACTGGTCATTTCTTGAATGAATGCCATGAGAAACAAGAGGATTGTGGGGAGTTTTGCTTATAACTGAGTTATTAATTAATATATGTAACGTAAATCTCTTTACTAAGGCATAGATAGATAAGACTATAATACTATAAATTGATCTGACTCCCACATGACCTCTTTGAAAGGCCAAGGCTACTCTGCCAAGGCCAGGTAGCTCTTGGCAGTTTGATATTCATTACCAAAATCACTCCTAAGTTAACTCATGATCCTGGGCAAATACAAATCTAGTATCCTGCAATGGATGTTAGTGGTGTTGCTTTACTCAAACCTAAGTCTCATCAAAAGTAATAGAGCACAGTAATGGAGACACTGTTCTCTAAGACAAGTGACAAGCAATCTCTGAGCCAAACTTATATTTCCATGCTTGGTATAAAAACACAATAATAAAAATAACAATAAAAAATAATAAATATTGGGAGCATACTGGTGACAAATTGAGCAGCATTAGGAATGAGATGGTGGTGAGAAATGGGAGCTGACACAATTGAAATTAAACTTTAAATACAGTTTTATTCACTGCAAGAGATGTTTGGACATAAATAGCTTCTTTCATCTAATCTGACATCCCCCTCCCTCCAAAAATGTTTGAGAGTGTTATTTTCCAACTCTATGGGAGCATAAAAATGCAAAGGTACATGTGTGCAGGAAAAAGTTTAAGATCTGTATTTGGCTAAAGTCTTCCATAACACCTCAATATCTTTATTGTTCACCAAACTGTGAATAAACACTACCTTTTTTTTTTTTTCTTTTCTTTTTTTTTCTTTTTTTTTTTTTTTTCCTTCCTGTTTTTGCTTGGCAGGAAACAAAACCTCAGACCTGCTGGTGACTTGAAATATTACGTGACCTAGGATGAATGGACAGATGAACTAAGTATCTTATGGGAGCAGTTTTAAAAATTACTAAAATTTGTAACATTTTTTTCATAGTAAGTCTTATCATCTACTACTAGTAATACTAATACAAGCACTTACGGTAATAATAACGCAAATTTAATAACAAGGCAGCAATAGTAGTTTGCTCTGTGTATGTGTTCAAACCACTTTACATACATTATAAAGTCATGGATCATTTGAGAGTGCCTCAGGGAAAATAATGTGGTAAATGTTGTATAAGTATTATCTCGACGTGTTGAACCGATTTAGCTATGAGTTGATGCCACTTTCAGCTCATATTACAGCTTAACTGGTAAAAAATAAAAGAACAAGGAATTTTAAATGGGACTTGCATTACTTTGACTTGACTGAGTGTACATTTGCAATTCATGCACATAATTAGAAAGCAGAAATGCCACAAGTGACCCTTGTCTCGTCAGAAATTCAGACATCATGATGTTGAATGTGAAACCCTTACAGTATTACTCCCCAATGAGTCAAGTACCATGCTACGAATATTACTAAAGCACGTTGTTCCAAATGTAGTTGAGACAACTAAATCACCATTTGTGATGAGAAGAAAGGGGGAAAAAATAACTAAGCATCAAAGAAACTATTTGAACTGGGACTTCTTGGTTTGTTTGATATAGGTAACATGTTGCACAGGTGGGGGAGCTCAGGTAAGACAGGGAGGAGAGCAGCATTTCCAGGCCTGTGCTTAGGTAACAATCCTAAAGTGAGATCCACTGAGGACGCCCTGAGAAATGAAGAATTCTTTAAGCGTCACTGGATAGCAGGGATTTAAATCTAAGTATTTCAAGAATGCAGCCCAGGCCTCCCAGCTCTGTGCTCTGTACATCCATCATAAGAACTAGATACTTAAGTCAGTCCAATTACTTCCATTTATGTCCTTGAGCTTGATTAAGATCTGAGTTTTGACTTTATGTATTTTATGCTCAGTGGGGGAGCATTTAAACAATCAAGACTGGACTGGAAGAGCAAATAGATGATATTGTGAGAGTGGAGACCAGTTTGCAGGGCCTGGGGATTGCTGACTACAACGAGTCTACTGTACACTGACTGTTGAGTACTGTGCAAACTTCTCCAAAGAGACAGGGACTCAAAGGCAAGAATACACAGCATTTCCCACCTTGGCTGTTAGCTACCCTTCTGGAGTGGGTGGTATGGGTTTTAAGTCCATGAAGTAACAGGAATGCTCAGATGGGAGCTTGGGGGAGTGCTGTAGCCCAAAGCTGGTCTAGCAGCACAAATTTTGCATTGGAGTGTGTTTTGAAAATAAAGCAGCTATCGCTAATTTTAGTGAGGGACCTGGTCCTTACTGTGCCTTGGATGTGCTCTGAGAAATTTCTGAGGTGCACACTTCCTGCTTTGGAGCTGATCCTTTCCCTTCCAAATCATCTCCATGAGTAATCCTTCTCTCTCTCTCTCTTCAGCTGAGAAGGGCAACAGTATTGCACTTTCTATTCCCTTTCATTTTGTTTTCATATTTCCACCTTGAGGATGACCATAGTGCAAAAAAACTTCTTACCCAAGACATTGATCCACAGCCTCCTCTGATGTAAACTGATGGGTCTTAGAGACTGTCTTAATGATCTCAAAGGCCATCAGACACAGGGGACCAGCTTGTCCTGTAATGTAGATAAGACAGAGGGAGGGAGGTTCTGTTCTGATGTTAACATGGGAGAGGCGAATGCCTCGCGGCTGTGGTTCAGTGAGCACTGTTTCTTTCAGAAATAGCTGTCAATGAAAAGAACAAAACTGAGTTGACCAGTTTAAGATACACTCTGTGACTATTTTTTAACTCTTAAAATAGAAGGACAGAATGGCACAAAGTTTGGAATAAAGAACCGTGCACTAGCTGTTGCCATCACAAGACACCTGAGTTCCATAACAACTACTGTGAGGGAATTTACACAAATGAAGCACAAGGTAGAGAGTGGAACCAAACATGGGATTGCACATGCTGCTGCTGCTGCACCAAACAGCTCTGGTCCATATTGCTGGCTGTAGCTCAACCTAAGTGAACCCAGTGTTTAGGAGAACCAAAATAAGGCTGTGAGTAGGGCACTCTGATCAACTTGTTCCCTTTCTAAGAGCCAAACGATTTGAACAAGAAGTTATTTCTGGACTAAAGCGCTGAGTGTATTTGCACTCTTTCTCTCTGCAGTTGGGACCAAGTCCTCATTTTGGTTCCTTCTTGCCTGTAGATGAGGGCATAGAGGACAAATCAAAACTTGTGAATTAAGCTGTGACTTTCTGACTGTTTTTACAAACTCTTAATATCTGTTTTGACTAAAGCTTGCATTTTCTGAATGGCTGCAGAGGTGCTCTTGCTCTTACTGTCATATCCCAGCAAAGTTAAATGTATCTTTTATTCTGTATTGTCCTGAAGAGAATGCTTGATATTAGCTTAAGGTTCCAAGAAACTTTATTCATATCTGGGGTGGAATTCAGGTACCTACACAGAAATGTCTAAAGGCAATTTTAAAACCCTCAGTATCTGCTAGTAGATACAGTATGGAAACTGCAGGAGACCTGTGCTCTGCTGAGTTAGGAAACAGATACACTGAGACATTTCAAATGGCACCAGAAACCAGTGTTGAGGCACCCAATTTTCTTCCCTGGAGGAACAGAGCCACAGAATATAAATTTATAGCTACCTAAGCAAAAATAGAAATTAAACTAGTGTTTCCAGTAAAACATGAGAATTAGTTCTGTGGCAGTGTATTGCTCTGTGAGATCTGTGAGAGTAACAGAGGACATGCATTTAATGAATCCCACAACTTTGATGTTTAAAATACTCATTTGAAAGGTGGCTGAAGCAAGATGCCGGAGAAATGTCCCTGAAAACCAAATGACAGCTGGAAGGGTGACCAGAGCTTGTTGCTCTGTTTTTCTTTCTCCACATCATCAATTCTTCCCATCTTGGTGCAATTAAATAGCCAATATTTGGGTTCATTGAAGTTATTTTGACACAGATAGTGCCTTTAGAGTGTAGCATGCCATCTTGTTGTGATCCGTGATCTCAGCTTTGTTCTCTGATTTGCTGTGGGTTTGGGTGCAGGCTCATAAGCTTAACCACTACGTGACCATGACCTTTTCTTTATCAAGTAGAAACATTTCTACTAGGCAGTGAAATACATACCTGTAGAGGAATGAAGGCGTGGGTTGATCAGCACTGATAACATGCAGCTGTGGCCTTGCCTCAGAGGCAGTGGGTTGGTTGACATGGATGATGTGCAGCTGTAGCTCGTTCCTGCTAAGTGGTTAAGTATCCCTGAGGAGTGTGGGAGAGGGGTTGGATGGAGGAGGATGATTGTGGTCTGTTTGCTGGAGGAAGGTGATACAGCATAGACTGTAGAATCTGACTAATGGTAAAGCTTTGTTGCAACTTCCTAGTTTGTTTGTGCTGCAGCACACACCTATTGTGTTAAGTGAAGCTAGAGATGAAAACAGGGTTGTTGGGGAGCAGTGTGGATATTGGAAGGGGTTCTCCCAAAGGATTTCTTTGTTTGTTTGTTTACTGTTGCAGAAACCTTGTGAGACAAATTGGAAACAGCTGGGAATGAAGAGCAGCAGAGGGGTAAGTGTTCTTGGAAATGCCACAACAACTTAGGATGACAAGGTCAGGCTGTATGTGCTCCCTTTCTTCTGTTTGTGCTCAGATCTAATTAGCTGAATCTAGGCAAGGGGAAGGAAACCATCCCTGCCACAAACACTCGATCTGTAAACTCCTCCACTTTCTCTCAGCTAACAGGGAATGCTATCTGAACCACCAGTGACTTTTTCATGTGCCAGGATGCATGTTGCCATTGCCAAGGCCTTAGTTTTCTTTGATCCCATGTCAAGGTGGAGAGAGAAGAATGGGGCAGAATGAATGGAAATGTTGCAGAGAAGGAACACCCTGTGGGAGCCCTCCATGCCTGGCTACAATTTTGTTTACTGAGAGTCAGAAGATATTGAGGTTTCTGTTCAGGTCATGGAAAAATGGAGCTTGTTCCTATTTCCCCCCCCTGTAAAGCAGAGCTCTCAGTAGAGTCTCAGGTCTACCCATTAGAAGTAGCCTAATTTTGTATTGTTTCAAGGCCTGGTTCATGGAAATTGTTGTCCAAATTATGTGTAGTGGAATTGTGTATTTTCCAGTCTATATCCACTGTTGGCAAATAACCCAAAACTTGGCATGGTATATAGTGGCTGAAAGGCATATTTTTATGAAGCTTCACCAGTGAGCTCACCTGAAGAGGATAGACTGAGATAAATTGCCAGTGCTGGTATTGGTGAGCATCTGTGTGGAAGAGTCCTCTGGCATGCTACAGGTACTGCTTGCACTACAGTAAAGAATGAGCAGATCTAGCCCACAGGAACACTGTGATTGCAGATAATGATAGACACAGAAACAGCCTTGTGAACAAGAGTTGAATGTCCCAAGGAGACCCAAAACTACTGGTTTGGAATGTTGGAGCTCCATCTGGTGAACAAGGGAGCTTACCCTTATTGTGTGTTGGTGTATCGCTTATCAATAAAAGAGAAAAATCTGTAGGCAATGGCCTATGTATTTTTGTTCTGATGACTGCCAAGCTTATGTTAGCTTTTTCCAAGATATAAAAATTCATTGAGCAGCTTGTCTTCATGACCATTCTTTTGTATACATCTTTAAAAAACCCTCTCTTACTGTCCTTTAGAAAATATTTGGGAGTGTTACCTACACTAACAATAGCTAATGGCAGTGAGATCCAAAGGTAAATGGGGAGCTACTGGGAGAAAACTGATGACAGTCTAATAGTGAATGAAGGAGCTCATGTGTAAATCTCAAAATCGTGCTTGCTGAAAGAAGAGGTACCTTTTTGCTCATGAAGAATTCCCCTGTGACTCTTAGATTACAGGATTCTGTAATCTCCTGAGAAATGCTAATCTATGGGGGTTTATCATTTTTGTCCTTACCTTAGAGATATAGAATTAATAGTTATTCTATTTAGGTTACACTACATTGATCTGGGTTTATCTAGTAAATCTTTTTAAAATGCCTCCAAGTCAGTCTGTGCCTCAAGAAGAAATATATGCATATACTAACATCTTGGTTATGGGTTCTTGTTGGTAGGGTTTTCCACCTAGCACAGGGAAGCCAGCAGATTACAAGGAGGTCGCCAGAGTTAGCTATGGACAGCTAAGCTGTGAAATAGCAATAGAGTTGTAAAGGAGTCTCTTCCTCACAATTAATTTATGAATACCTTGTCTTCTTATAGACAAACACCTTAATGAAAGGTGACAACATTGCACCTAAGCCATTGGAGCAAGAGGTAGGGCAGATGGCAAGTTTAGAAGAAAGTAAGAGGCAATTGAGCAGAAAGGTGAGCTTCACAGCCTATTCCAAAGCATGAAATTATGAGAGTTTGGTGCAGGAAAAGGTATAGCTACTGTGTGAAGTAAAGAATATCAGAAACTGTCAAGACTATGAAAGAACTCTAGCACAAGAAGGAGTGGGATTCATCTCTTATTTCAGGGGTGAGATTCATCTGATTTAATGAAGGCACTGATAGCACAGACTTGAATAGGTAACCTTGGGCTGCCTTTATAGTCAGTAAGAGTCTAATCAATAAAGTAAAAGGAGTTTAGGATGCAATTTGTGTCACTTTATGGAGACATCTATACTTTATCAGTTGAAATGAGGCCTAAATAACACACATTCTACCACCAAAATCAGTACTGGACAGCTTGACATCTCAGAGACAGACACCTATGTTGTGAACCAAGAAAATATTTTCATTAGATTAATAGTATTTCATTTAGACTATCAATGGAGAGAGTATAAAGAACTTTCTCTATCTCTGCATAAGCTGTACTCCCTTACTGCACATGACAAAATGTCAAGATCCACACATTGCAAGAATTGCCAGTCTTCCTTCCTTGTATAAAAAACTTCCCCTTGTTCATTGATCAAATTTCACGGAATCTCAAGATGGTTTTTGGACTCCTTCGCTTGTTTCATCTTAACCTCCTAAACTCTGCAGTTCACCCCACCTCGTTCTTCTCTGTTTGACTCGTGTCCTCTTCCCATTGTCTGTTTTGTGAGTTTAGATCATGCTATAGCAATATTTCCAATATTTCCCCTTTTTTCTTATGCTCCTTCATCATCCTGATTTCATGACAGAGTTTGTACTCCCAAGCTTCTTGTCAGTCAAGAGTCCCTTCTGTTAGTTTCACTGTGTCAACTTGCATATAGTGCCATTGACCAGGGCAACTAAATACGACGTATGGACTTCTGCTAGCCATTCTAAGTCATCATAATATTGGGTTTATTCACAGTTTTAATGTCTTCGTGGCATTGTTGCCCAGATGATTCATGGGATAAACAGGGCTATATTTTGAGCTCTAAAGAAACTTAAATCTAATTAGAAGACTGATTTTTCCACAATATGGGCTAATGCTAGCAACATAAAGCAATGAAAACATGGCTTTGATTGACCTGACAGAGAAGAGAGGATCTATTTTATATGCATTAGGGAGATGCTACCAGTAAAGATGAGAAGGACTAAGAAGAGAGAGCTCTCTAAATTCATAGCAATTAAAAGGAAGAGACACACTCAACTAATGAGTCACATTTAGTGGAGCAGAGTGGAAAAGAATGGCATTTCCCATGCCACTTCTGTATTTGCAGGTCTTCTCCACCATACTTCAGTTTTCTGCCTGAATAAATCATTTCGGAAGTCCCAACAACAGAAGAGTGATGAATGGGAAGGCAGAATTTGACTGAAAATGAGCTAATCTCCCTAGCACATTAGAATAATAATTCTTTGTCAGGCCTAACATTGAATGAAAAATGACTCTTGCTAACACATTAGTCTAGAGAGGAGGTTTTGATAATACAGTAGTGTAAAGCTAAGACATTCATCTTTGAATCGAAGGAAAGCAAGAGGATTAGAGGATCACTTAGAATAATTCAGATGCAATGAAATACAGTTCATGGCAAGAACTAACACAATAGTCCCAATCAAATATTATTTAGGCACAGTTAGAAGTAGTATTCTAATTACCGGCAAT
This sequence comes from Falco punctatus, assembly GCF_963210335.1. Lineage (NCBI taxonomy): Eukaryota > Metazoa > Chordata > Aves > Falconiformes > Falconidae > Falco > Falco punctatus. The sequence continues at coordinate 86,900,710 of NC_137582.1, read as the reverse complement.
TGATTTAACTAAAGAGTTTCCTGCAACTCTGTTACAGAGTGAAAAAAGGGATGGTTTTTTGGTTTTGGTCTTTTTGGTGTTTTGTTGTTTTTTGGTGTGTTTTTTTGTTTGTTTGTTTTTTACAGTGACAGCCATGCTTTTACAAAGGTTTCTTGGTGCTAAGGAAGAAAACTAGGAAGCCTTTAAGAAATAAATCAGACATTTTGGCATCAGTAAACCATCAGGTAAAGAAATCTGTTTCCTAGAAGGTGGCTTGGGACTGTATGTGAACAAGTGTACTTGAATGCCAAGATAAATTGTGTACCCTGCTTGGTTTTAGTCACTTAAGAGAGATTTTTTTTTTTTTTTAGGTAACAGAGATTCATGAAACTAGGTTAGGTGTTGTCACAACTTCTCAGAGGTTAAGTGATTTAAATGGAGAGTTTGTCATTGCTGATACGAAGTGCCCTGAGTTGTAGAAATTCCTCCAGGAAATATAAAATATCTGCAGGGAGACAGACAAGAAGACTGGAGGCCTAATTGTCCCCTTGTGTATATAGTTTAACATGTCTTCCTCAATTTATGGGAGCCAGACTGATGCTGCTGCATGTCTTCGCTGTGAAGAAGACAGTGAGCCTTTCAGAAGGGGAACAGGTAGCAGAGAGATTTGAGACTTTCACCTTCATCCCATAGCACACAGGATATGTATGGTGGATGTCTAAACATAAATGATGCCCTTTGCAACCTTGAGTCTAGGTGCATTCAAACTTCAGAGCACTAAGCAACCTGTTGAAGTAACTTTTATTTTTACCCCTATACATGGAAGTAGCTGTTGTAAATAACCTAAAAGTACTTCAGCTAGAAGCAGAAATTTTGAATACTTGTAGCATTTGTTGAAACAACTAGTTACTGAGCTTCTGAAACTAAGTGACCTGGGGGATTTGTGCATGTTTACTATTGAAGGGAAGAAGCACATATGTACTTTGAGGGATACCAAGTGCTCCATTACAGCACTGCCTTGGATAGCAAAACCTGATAGTGTCTTCCCAATGGATAAGCCATCAGTGGGACTTGAAAGTAATACAGTGGTTTAATGATGATGCGTCGTGCTTGTTATTGTGAAACATTGATGAAGAGCGGAACAATTAAGAAACACAGTGTTCTTCCTGTGAAATAAGTTATGAGAACATAATAGTAACCATAATGTTGATATAAATATATAAATTTAAGTGAGAGATATGTGTACATCAGACCATGGTGCTGAAAGGATAGTCTTCAGGATGTGTCTCGCTGAACTCAGTTTTCACCTGCATCACCAGTTCTTTGGGTTTTGCTGATTTCATCCTTGGGAAAGGCACTTGGCATTGCTCGTCAACTTTCATTCCAGATTGTCCAAAGTTTTTTGTTATTGGCAGTAGTTACTGTCAATCTACATTCAAACAGCTGCTTTATCAAAGGTACCCTTCCAAATAATTCAACTGCCAGAAGCCACATACAAATAACACCATTTCAAGGCTCGTATTAACCTTAAGTGTTTCCTTTTAAATAAGCAGTAAGGTAGCTAGGAGAGGTGGGCACCTCTACCTTGAGCACAAGATGAAGTAAAGATCAAGATAATTTCTAAATTGTTCTAATCTTATGCCTCAGTGCTTTAAAGGAGCCCTTTAGAGCCAATTTACTTTGACCATTGACCTAATAACTTTGACAGCAAATGAGGTGTGAAATGCTGTCAAAAGCATCTCAATAATACCTTGTGTGGTACTAAACATTTTCAACTCTGGTAAGAGTCTGTAGAAAAAATGCAGCTTATCAATGAGTGGCTTTAGAAATGAACATACTTTTTCAGTGATAAATATTTGCATTGTGAAAATCCTACATAATGACAAACAAATTGATGGACCTTTATCAATATTTTTTTCTTCCAGAATAATAAATGCAGTCTTAATGAAACAATTACAATACTTTATCAATGTAGTCTGTAGTCTTCCACTTACTTAAGGACTTCCAGAGATATTTTTAGTTGATATTAATCTGATATCTCAGACTTTTTTGTTTATTTTTCTTCCCAAATAAATGTTTAAGTGCCTTTTTTTTTTCCACTGGAGATACCAAGTAATGGACTGTAAGTAATAAAACCCAAGTGTCAGCATCCCTGTTCTGCTTTATAGCTCAAATTATCTCTTGGGGCTGTAGCAAACAATGTATGTGTCAGCTTGCATGTAACATGGATAGAAGATTGACTTTTGTATTAAGGAGTCCTACACTCTTTGTTCAGTTTTTCCTCAAATCTAATGTGTGACTTAGTGCATTCTCTGACACACTGTTTTCAAGATGTCTGAAGCCTGAAGAATAACACTGTCTGTCTGGCAATGTTGCTGTGTGAAAGAATTAGATGATATGTATGAATACAGATGGTTGCAGACTTTCAACCAGATAGTCTCTCAAAATTTACATAGAAGTCCTTCAAGTTTAAATTGATATTTTAATTAAAAATTATTTTTCCTCTGAACTGAAATATTATTTCTGAAGAACAAAAATTAAATAATGTTGAAAATTCCTTTTCCTCTCTTCTCTTCATTTTATATTTCCCCTTCTTTTACACTGATCATTAATACTTTATACCTCTGAGTTAGTTTTAGGTCTTTGAATGTAAGACACAATGTAAGCATAAAGTACTAGGTCATGTATATTACAATTATAGTATTGGACAGAACTCAATAAGCAGAGGGCATATCTGATAATGCCTCATATTCTGTTAGAATAAGGAAAAAGTACATGATAAAAAAGCTTAGAGGTGACCCACAGGGAAAGTAATAACTTCTAACAAATCTGGCATTTGTTCCCAGTAGAAAAATAATGAAGTAAAGATGAAGAGAAATTAAAGAAAAAGTTATGTCTTGTAAAGTATTTAGATAGACAAGTTCAATTTATACTGAAGAAGATAGGAACACTTAACAGGACTGACATTTTACGCTTAGTCTTTGGTGTCTGTTCAGATAAAAACAGGAATTACAGAATAAACCGAAGCCTTTTTTATTGCCCTTTGTAGCAAAGGCAACACAAATTTTGTAGCCAAACTTGAAATATAGCTGTTTTCTTTCTCCACTTTAGTTTGCCTCCATATCTAAACAAATATAAATGGTAGTTTTTTAAAAAAACACTGATCAATGCATTTCTTCTTACACTGAACATGAGCCAATGTATCTATTCTGAATTCCTATAGCATGCAGTAGATGGAATTCCACTGTGTAGCTCGTGTCTAAACTGTGTCCAAAGATTTTTAAGGTGATGGACCACCTGTTCTCAGAAAACCTTACAAAACTGGAAAAATTTTTTGCTATTGGATAAAAAGAAAAACTCCCCTCAAAGTCTTCCAAGAATATACTAAGCATCATATATCCTGAGAGAGAAACTGGTATAACCCAGGTGCAGGAGGTGGTACGCTGCACAAATAGAAATGGGCTGTAGGGTCTCAGGGAAACAGCGAAGGCAGAGCTCTAATTTCTCTCAGTAATAAAGTTCTTGGGGGTTTCCCCCTTACAAAGACCTCTGGGGAGTGTAAACAGATTCATTGCAGTGCTACAGGAAGAACCAACCTGCTCTGCCAGCACTTGTGAGACCATGGCAAGAAGGAAGTGAAATATCTCGTTCTTTTCTTCACAGAGTCCTTCTGCACTTCCCATTTACTCTGATTTTATGTCAGTGTTCATTTTGTGAGTGATTTTGTGTGTATGAATGTGAAGAATGAGGACAAAAGTAACTTTCACTAGCCCGCCCAAAATTCAATGGTCTTTCCAACCCAGCATCCATCCTGATTTCCCTTATGTTCAGTGAAGTATCTGTCTAATTTCCAAAGTTACAGTGTCGGATGAGCAGGAATGAGTGAAGGTTTGAAAAAGCTCTCATAGGAAGAACAAAGTAGACCAGTGCTTTTCAATCAGGAAGAGGTGGTTGAAGGAGGAGGTGTAAGAAGCCTGTAAACATACTAGCAGCATGTAGAAGTGCAAACTGTATGTTCTCTGTAGAACACAGTGGAATTAAATAAAATGAGATATCAAGCAAAACACCCTTTTTTTTTTTTTTTTTTTTAATACAGTGTAAGCATAAGCTCCACAAGGAATTCCTTACTACAGTATACTGGAAATGTTAAGAACTTTTGTGGATTCAAAAAGTAGTGGATAGATCAACAGATTTTCAATTAAATTACAAAATTTAATTGATAATTAAATTACAACAAAAATTAATCATGCCTATTACATCAGAAGATACATCAACTGTCTTAGGAAGTCCAGAATCTACAACTTACTGGAGGGTGGGGAGGTATTCTTGGGATGCTCCTCTTGCTGTCATGTTTTCTTCTCAATATTCACCCTAGACATGATTGGAGATGGTATCCAGTGCTGGATGGATCAATGTCCAGGCTGTTAAGCCAAAGTGGTCGCTTGTTCTGCCTTCTTCCCTTCCCTCTGTAGTAGATGGGCTGGTCTTTTGCTTCCAGGAGGCTGTTCTTGAATAACACTCACAAGTTCCATTACCTTCCATGAATGCTTCCCATGAATTCCCTCACAGATGGGCTCTGAATATGGTGAAGCTGGCTTTTCCCGCATCCAAGGTCTTTGTCCTGCTACTTGTCTTCAACGTGCTCAGCAGGATCTTAAACTCCACAATGTTATGATCACTGTTCAAGGCTGCCATTGGTACTTATGTTGCCATTTTAAGTGTTCTCGGTTTGTGAGCAGTAGATCTTGCACAGTGCTGTTACTTGGGAGATCCAGCATCTATAGCAGGAAGCAGCCCTCAATGCATTCCCAGAACATGATAGATGACGTGTGCACTGCTGTGTTGCTTTCCCAACAAATGTGCAGGTAGTCACTCCTGAGGAGCAGGTTCTGTTGACACTAGTCTTCCTCGAGTTGCTGAAGTAAGGTTTTGTCAGCTTTGTCATCTTGACTGGGGGGAGTTCAGTAAGAGATATCTAACATAAGATGCCCCTTTGATGACAATCTATCTAACCTTGATCAAAAGGCATTTGATAGAGCTTTCAGGTCTCCATAGCTTACATCCATACACTCAAATTTCTTTTTTACATAAAGTAAAATTCTACCTCCTCTTCTTCCCTTCTTATCTTTCTGGAAGATTTTGTAGCCATCCATTGTGATCTTCCAATCATGTAAGTTTTACCACCGCATTTCTGTGGTTCCTATGACAACATAACTCTCTGACTGGGCATGGAGCTCCATTTTCTCCTGTTTGTTTCCTAGACTACATGCGTTAGTGTAAGTTAGTGGCTGGCCTTAAGCTTCTTGTCTTTGGAGAGGGTTAGGGAGTGTTCCTCACTACTCTGGTAAGTGCATTTATCCACTCTTTTTCTTATAAAAATACATATGTCACAGCTTCGGACACTAACCCCTCAAGTGTGTTTGTTTAAAGCATGATTCACTAAGTCAGCTGATCTGCTAGAAAAGATTCTCCTGCCTCTTCTGTGTAATGGAATCATAGCATGGGTAGGGTTGGAAGGGACCTTCAAAGATCATCTAGCCCAACCTTCCTGCCTTTGATAGGAACATCTCTCACTAGGTCAGGTTGCTTAAAACCCCATCTGCACTAACCTTGACCACTTCCAGAGGTGGGGCGTCTACATGTGAGCAACTTTCTCACCACACTTACCATAATTTTTTTCTTACTCATGTACCATCTAGATCTACCCTCTTTCAGTTTAAAACTGTTGCCCCTTGTCCTGTCACTACAGGTCTTGGTAAAAAATCTCTCTCTGCCTTTCTTATAAGACACCTTCCTATATTGAGAGGCTGCAGTAAAGTCTCTCCAAGATCGGTGGATCCCATCACTCCCCAATAGGCTGTATTCATCAAAGAACATTCTGTGATTGTAGAAACCAAAACCATGGCCATGACACCAGCCATGAAGCCATGTATTGGTCGTGCATGATGCGTCAGCTTCTCTGGGCACCCTCACCTCTGATTGGCAAGACAGACAAGATTGCATGGGAACTTGCACGCTTCCTTTGTATCCTGAGGCTCTGAAGCCCTGGTTGCTCTTGCCCAGATTTTGCTCTACTGTGTCATTGGTGCCCAGACTGAAAAGAATTAGATCTATTAGTGTGTGCTTTTACTCTGGTGTGGTAGTCTCCCTGTGACATCCTAGACCTCGGCTCCTGGCAAACAGCAGCTTCCCTTGAGTGTATACCAGTCCAGAAGATGGGTGCTTCGGTGCATCTCAGTAGAGAGACACCCACTACTAGCACTCACTGCTTCCTATTGCAGTTTTTGGTATGTGTTGCTGGTCCCTGTAAATCTTGATCACTGGCTTTTTCCACTGCCAGGGATCCATGTCTGTTTCTGGTTGGTACATACAAGGAAGGGAAGTGATGTCCCATTGCTGCAGGTCACAAAGACCATGGCACCTCCTTCTCCAAAGTGGTCTGGTCACTGTTGAAGCTCTTTGGTAGCCCTTGGGGGTCAGTGGCACAGGGCTTTAGTACTTCTTCTTGAAAAGACTCAAATGATACTTTATCCACCTGCTGCCTCAGTGGCTCCACCAGAGCACATCTTGCAAAGGTGGAGCTTCTACTGTTCTCCACCCCAGAGGCAGAGATGCAATCTTTGCAGCTCTCCACCTGAACAGCCGCTGCCCTGATTGCAAGCTCTGTCTGGGTGGTTGCCTCCACTCACCCCAGACTAGGTGAGGTAGCTGATTCCTGTCTGCTGCAGAGTACAGCCTTTGGCTGGTCTCTACCATGATGCTTCTGACAATGTCAGAGCACCTCAAACCCCACTCAGATACTTTCCTGTGTACCTGGCAAGCCTCACATTCCTCTCAGCGTGCAGCCACTGCTGCTGCTAGTGTTAGCTTTTAGGAGTTTATGCTCAATTTCTGAACTCAAGAATTTAATATCAAGTTTTCCAGTAAAGCAGAAAGATGGCTGTGCTCAAAACAAAAATTTAGCTCTGTGGACTGCCGCAACATACTGCCCAGTCCCACTCACACAGTGTGCCGCTCAGTGCAAAGATAACTCAGGCTGTCCTGAGTAACGGTAGTGGCATAATTGGGTGAAATTAAACCCTGTTAAGATTTACAGTTATTATTATTATCATCATCATCATGGAGGAAGGTATATTGAGCTGATAAGCATACTGTCATGCTGAAGTTGCTAATATTGCTCTCTGCACCCATGGCAGCACAGAAGATGGCTGTAGTGCTGCTGTGCAGACCAATTACTCATTTCATGGTCTGTATTTCAGATCATGAAGCTGGGTCCCAGAATTTTGTCATTTCTACTCCTATCAGCTTGAAATGTGGTTTCAGCATTTTTCCATCCTTGTTATTAGTGCATTTTGAGATTGATTCAGCTCATGCTTTGCTTTTGAGAAGCTGGCAAGTCTATAACCTAGAGCTGTGGTTGCACTAGATAGAAAGACCCTTTAGGTCAGACTGCTGCTTTCCTATCACTACCCTGTTGCTCCCCAGAGCAGGTCCTTTTCTATTTAAGTTTCCCAAGTGATAATGCTGCCACTGGTTCTCCAGTGAAGATGCTTTATAGTCTGTCAGATCTTACCAGCTGGGAACAATTCCCAAAATTTAGATGACATTTTGTATGTTATATATTCATTCAGTTGTTCCAGATTCCCATTTCTAATGCATGATTCCCGCCTCCCCCCCGGCCCCCAATATAGCCAAAATAATTTGTGACTGTCTCTAGTATATTCCCCTTTCAATTGAGTCCTTCTGAATGATTAATCCATTACACATATTCAGGTCGTGATCTTGCTAAACAGTTAAGCTATTGCTTAGATATGAGAACATGAATAGTTGCCAGATCTGGAAATATGGTTACAGTTTCTTTCAAGCCTATGTCAAAACATACTCTGAGGTAAGGACTATTAATTTCATCTTTTCTCAAAAAGACAACCTCTTTTGTTTTCTGACCACTTTTTCTTTCCCTTACTTTTCTCTAAAGTCCCATTATTTATTTATTTATTTATTTATTTTAGCAGAGGTCCCTACCTCTAACCAATAAACAGTTCCCTTTTCTTGCAGTCTGTTCAAAATTTCACGAAGTAGTCCTTTCCTGGTTTAGACCAAAATTAAAGTCTAAAACATAAAATGAAAATATCATGTCATCCCATACTAATGATGGAAGTAAGATCTACTAACACTGTTTGACTGTTCAATGATTCTTATTTTGTTGCTGCCCCAGGGGCCTGTAAACTCCTACACGTGCTGTTTGCTTTCCTATCTTAACCTTTTGAATTCCTCAGTGGTGCATCTGTCCTGATGAAAACTGTGTGTTCGCATCCTGTATACCCACTGATCAACAAAATTGTACTGCTTGTTCTTCTATCTCTTCCTTACAAAGCAAAATAGAAAATAAATAAAAAAGAAATAACTGAAATTTGTGCACTGTTCAATAAATGCCACTCCATAATCTCATTACTGGATACTTGCCAGTGTGAATACATTTTTGAATATAATGTGATAATGACACACTTTATTAAGCATGAAATAAGACCGCTTATCATGCTTCTTTCATGCATGAACATACACATGGAAAATCCCACTTCTTTGAGTAATTCAGACCTACCTCAAATAGACATTTAGTCATCCAGCCATGCATTACATGCCACCATTCACATTTGTCACATGATGGCTGGTCTCTTTCTGAAGGTCTCAAGAAAACAACCATCTATTGCAGTGTTTTACTTTATTATGGTTATTCTTGCTTTACCTCTGTGCACTACCTGGAGTTTGTTTCAAAAAAGAAACTGTTGAAGAAAAGACATGCTACAATCAGTTGGGTGACTGATCCCATTTTTCTACCATTACTGTGCTTTTGTGAACCTGTCCACCTCATCACAGTGTATGATGAGGAGTTGTGATGGAGCTGAGAACTTTAGTTCCTGGGAAATGTAATTGCTTTGTCTTGTTGGTTTCTCTGGAAAGGGCTGCCTCTTCTCTTGTGAGATTAACTCTTGAAATAGAGATGTCTACTCTTACAGGTTGAGAGTTATTTACTCCAGAGGTATTGATATTGCTCTAGAGGAGCAGTAGAAAGATTAGCATAGTTCCAGGAAAAGCGGTAGAAGCTAAGAAGTGTGTAGATTACCAATTTTAATTATATTGCTTCTATTTTAACTAGCTTAATTTCCTTTTATGACAAGGTCACCCATCTAGTTGACCAAGGGAAGCCAGTAGATGTAGGGGGTTTTATGAGCTTCCTCAGTGGGCTGTGGAGGGGGAGGTGTTGTTCTTCTCTCCCTGTTGGCTAGCAATAGTTCACATGGAGTTGTTATGAAGCAGCATCAGGGCAAGTTTAGGTTGGACATCAGGAAAAAACTGGTCACTGAGAGGATGGTTGGTCACTGAAACAACCTCCCTAGGGAAGTGGCCACAGCACCAAACCTGTCAGAGTTCGAGCATCTGGATGATGCTTTTCATCGTCTGGTTTAGTTTTAAGTAGTTCTGTGAGGAGCAGGGAGCTGGACTCGATGATCCTTATGGGTCCCTTCCAACTGGAGATATTCTAAGATTCTATTATTCTATTATTCTGACCTTCTCTGTACACATGTATTTTATTCACATTTTTATCTTTGCTTTCTTGTAATAATTAGGTCTAGACTAATGAGGAATCTTGGATTTAACTGTTAAGATAAAAATTATACTAACAGTCATGGTTCTGTTTTTCTTAAGGTATATGTAAGGCATGCTTCCTCTATGCCCATGAACAAAACTTTGAAAATAACACCATTTAGTCTTCCTAACCATGGCTGCTCCTTCTTCCTTCAGACTTGTGTATCATGTCATAACTTCTAAGTGACACATATAGATAGGTAGCTGGCTTTGATTTGGGCTATAAAGCATCTTGGAGACAAGGCCGTAGACCTCTTGTACTACCTGGTATTTGCCAAAATATTTATGTACAGAATAGAGGAGAGGTTTGATGTCATCACAGTAGCCTGTGCTCTTACATCCGTGTTTTAGTTTCAATCAAGAGACAAGTTTTCAGAAGGATCTCACAGTAATTCCCACATGTCGTGTTCTAGTTTCTATTGCAGAGCTTGGCAGACACCAAACTGGACACCGTTTGGAAAAAATTAGAAGATGTTTGGGGTTCACCCAAAGCAATCAAGGTGTAAATGGGCATGCAGACCACACCACTGGGTTAGATCTAGCATTAAGCAAAAAACCCTCAGATGTGTATAGTATGAATACAAGGTCTTTAAAACCAACTGTTTTCAGTGCAGATCTACTGCTGCTGGTCTGAATTATTTCTTAAAAGTAGAAACAGCTTGTTTTTCTCAGGAAAACTGGTGAGCTGGGAATCAAAGGTTGGTGCTCTAAGTAGGGACAAACAATGTTTCCCAACAATCAAACTCAAAGTGACATATGGGGTATCTTTCACCAGCACTTTGAGGTTGTGCTGACACTGGAACCACTGGAGGAAGTGGTACACCTTTCAAAACTTCAGCTATGCCAGGAATTCAAATAAGCCTTTTCCTGTTTCCAGACAGCTGGGTATTTTCAAAGTAACACAGTATACTAGTTATGAAACTTGAGCTTGAAAAACACAAAACAACCTGATTTCTGAGAAAGTTTTAAGTGTTTCAAAAACAATATCTGCACTGCGGCACTTTAAACTTGACTAGCATATTCCCCATGCAAATTTTTTTCGTGAAAATATTCTACCAAATACTGTCTCTTTGACCTTAGTCTTATCTGAAAACATTTTTAAGCCAGAGTTATTTGGAAGGGGAAAATACCACTGTTATGACTTCAGTGATCTAAATTACTGTTTTTCATGGGGATAAAGAAAAGAGGAACTTTTTCTAAAGAGGCAATAAGAGTCGGATACAAACATTGTTGCTTTGCCAGCAGTACTCATTCATTTTCACCAAATGCTTAAAAAAAAGAAGAAAATTCTTTGAAATTAAAAGAAAGAGAAATAGAAAGTAAATGCTACAAAGCTTAATTTAATTTTCAACATTGTAAAGAAAAAAAGGAACAATGAACAGGCAAAATTATGATAATTCCACCAAATTCAGTGGTAATAATCAGGCCCCACAGACTTGGTTGCCAGAGAGTAGTGCATATACATTTACCCTGAATATGCAATCCGGCACAGCGTCTTCATTTCCTGAGCTAAGGGCTGGCAGTGCTTATACATGTTGAATGCCAAACAGCATTAGGACATGTGGTTATTTTGTATAATTTTCCTTGCAAAATACCTTGAAACTTGTTCTATCAAGGATGCTTTATAAACATGTCATAATCTCTCCACTCAGAAGAAATGGTTAAGTATTAAATGTTTATAGTTGCTATATTCATTTTGTAATGTGAAATATTAATGCTAGGTTTTCTTCCATAGATAAAAAACATTTGCTTACAAATATTTTCAGGCTTTATATTCCAGCAGCTTTTGAGTGTACATGCTGAAGTGGCCAAAAAACCTATTTGATACAGTTGTGTTTGCATTAGATGTCAGTCAAATTCTCTTAATCCAGCTAAATTGTTGTATGAATAGGGAATGGGAGATTAAATTGTTCATACAGTGGAGTAAAGCAGGAGAAGACACTAAATATTTAATGCACTGGCAGGAGGACTTCAGTAACATTTCCTTCTTTGAACAAACCAGCTGGCTCACCTCATATGTAATCTAACATGCAATAAATTCTGGAAAATCTGTTGCAAAATTCTGATGAGATGCATAGGTCTGGGAAAGAGCTATTGGGGAGGTCTTAGGCTAGAAGTGTCCAGCTTCATTCTCATATCTGAAAAAAACCCTGTGCTCATGAATATGATGATCAAAGAGGCTTCTGAAAAAGTACCATAGGCCAATTTACATGAAATGACATTTGGCCTTCAGATTTCCCCTGGTCACACTAGCAGTACTGATGGACAGATTGGGAGATTAGAGGCCCGCATTTTCACCAAGTAAGCTCACTTCAGAGCTCAATAGGACTTCAGCCTTTCTGAGATTCCATGCAGCCTGTGGAATGCTGAGCACATTCAAGGCTCAAATACTTCACATAACAAACCATTGTTCAAGCCCTGTAGCAGCAAGTATCCATTGACTTTAGAAGCAAAATAATGAATTACTAGTCCAATCTGCTACATAGATCCAGATGGATAATGTTTTTAGTCCTTCTATGGAAAATGCACAAAAATTCCCCTTGGTTGATGTTTTAACATCATGGTTTTGAAGCAGTGATACACAATCTCTTGAGATTTGTCATATGGCTGCCCCATGTTCTCATTCTCCCACGCGTACTGAATGACCCCACCAGCCTTTACTTTCTCTAATATTTTGGTTTCTTCCTGCAATATTGTGTGGGAATTCAATAGCTGCTTGGCACCCAGCAAGACTTTGTTGGCACGCTTTAAGTAGCTTCCAGCGGGATACCAATTTCAATGGTTGTCCAAGCATCTGTGTTGAGACCTAAGTTCTACCAGATTTGATCTTTTTTCCTTTTACTAGTTATTATTATTCAATAAGTTTGTGCATTCAGACAGTTCACTTTCTCTTAGTACTATCATTTCCCTATAAATATAGATTATTGCCCATTGCTGGAGGCAGGAACCCTGGGCTGAATTAATAGTTCATCTAATCTAGTTCTAAAGTTTCACAAATCTGTCATCCGCAGCTCTCTTCTAAGGTGATAAAGTCAGATTATTGTCATGGCTCACGTGCTGTATCTTCTCTGGACCTCTTCCTACAGTAGTAAGTAATGAAAGGAGAATGTTCTGTTTTGTATAGCCTTACTTTGCATTGATTTTTGTTCATTTATGTGCGAGAGGGTGGGGAAAAAGAGGATAGTGTTTTATTTGGAGCAGAATATGATGAGTTTCGTGTGTGTTTGCTACAACCACCATGCAGCCCTGAAGAAAAAAACCACGATTATTGAGTTCCCACAAAGTTGGATCTCTGGGAAGGAATATGAAAAATAGATCCTCATCATGAAGAAGAGCCACACTAGTCTTGAGCATGGTTGTCCTTGATGATGCCAAGAAAAAAGTCAATATTGTCACTTAATTAGACAAAGAAAGTTTGGGTTACTGCGCTTGAGTGAGCATCTCATAGGCTGTATTCCAATTAAGGTGTTTGATAAGGTCTTCCCCACTGTTTCAAGTACTGCTATAGGTATCAAGGATCAATGTTATTGAGTAGCTTGCAGAGAAGGAGCTAATCTTTATCCATTAGATATTTAGGGTTGTGAGACTCCTATCCAACACATCTAAATTGGGCACACAAAACTAGACAGGCTGCTGTATTATGAAAACATCAGAATGAGTAGTTCTAAACCACAGGCTTGTGTAAACAATCTTGTTCTGAAGTCAGAGTAGGTTTTTATTTTTTGTTTCTTTTTAAACTTTTTCCTAAATGACACAAACTAAGCTGGAAAAAGACATTTTCATACCAGAATAAAAGCAGCTGCCAGTAATTACCCTGCTTTCCTGTGAAACAAGGACTGAAAGGGAAAACAAAATGTCCAAAAGATAGAGGAAAATTATCAGTGATGGATTTGTGGATATTAATGCTCTTTCTCATTGCAAGCAGGTGAAAGTGCTCCTCTAAACTATGGCAATAGGTAGGCCTCAATACTTTGTATTCAAATGTTTTTCTCTTCAAAGATTTCTTGCATAGAAGATTATGCAAAGTAGATCTGTGCCTATTCTTCACTCGGTATATAGGTTATATAAAATTTCAGTGGTATTTCACTGTACATTCCATTTTGACCAATAAGGTGAGTACACCTACCTAATGTTTCCTTTGAACAGATCTGCGTATAATGTCATCCAAAATAAATTCTGCTTTGCCAGGAGCAGACAGTGGTTCTCTTCTTCTGCTGTGAGCAAAAGAGGGGGAAGAAAACCTCAGCTATTTGTAATGCTTCATCCAGACTAGGACAGTAAGAGAACTTGACATTTCTTCCAGCCTACGTTATGCACTGGAGGTTAGAACTGAAATGAATCCTTCTGCACAAAACTACATCGATCCAATGGCTTGACATGTAAAATTTGGATTAAAACAGAATTTCAGTAAGTTTCAAAAGCTAATTTGTAGTTCTGGAATCGAAAACTGAATCCTACCTTCACTCCCTAGCTGATCATATCCCATTTAAGACCTCAATCCTACACAGCAATCAGAATGACCTGAGGTGGGCCTTGCTTTATTGTGTGACATTTTTTATCTTCCCTTAATTACCTGACTGGGCAATGAGATATTTAATATCTTGGCACTAAATGTCTCGCTTTCAGTCATCAATTCAGTACCAGTGAGGAGATACACAGTGGTTTTATTTTCTGCACAGTATTTCAACCTCACTGGAAACAAAGGTGTTCCTACACTGGGTGTAGAAGACCATCTGGTCAGGTTTTCAAAACATACATTGTGGGCACAATGACTAGAACTGAATTTGGTTTTCAAATCAAAGCTGAGAAGTTCTTAGGGCAGGATTGGATAGGTGAAAACACATGGTCTGTTGGGATATGCTTCTGCTAGAGTGGCTGGCTTAGAGAAGGAGATGAGCAGTGCAGGAAAGCTTTAGAAACCCAGCTGAAGTGGCCAGACCACAGTGGGTACAGCCTGGTATTCCCCTTCCAGCTCACGTCTGGGACGCCCTTGGGCTGGGAGCTGTGGGCATACAGCAGTACACAAACACAAGTGCAAGGAGGAGTCCAGCATTTGGAACACAGTAAGCAGATGACCTCAGATTCATTTTCTTAGAGCGTCTGGAAGGATAGGTCTTATTTTTTTTTCATTCTATGCCAAGCACTGCGTGCAGGAGGGCAGACATGCCAACGACAGGCATTGAACCAATAACTGAAATTATTGGAGAAAACACTGTTTGGGGTTGTAAGCTGTGGCTGCAGCTCCTGGCCCTGCCACAGACAATCCATGGGACCTTGGGCAAGTTACCACGTATTCTACATGTCTTACTTCTGCAGCTCTAAATGGGAGTGCTGAAATTTCATTTTGTCACTGTTTGCCTTCTTTCCCTCCATAAACCAGCAAGATCTTTCATGATTCTGTCCCACTACATTTAAAAAGATTACGGTCTTTCACAGAGCTGCCTGTCTGTTGTGAACAGTCAATAATAAATGTGCAATTCTGTAATATGAGAGAATAAGCTTTATCTTCCACTTTACATTGCTATTCAAAAAGTCCTATTGCTGTTTCAAAAAGTCCTATTGCTGTTTCAACTGGAAAAAGCAAGCATCAGTTTTTTACACAATAGTGGGACAGAGATCTCTTCTGCATTCTGCAAGAAAGGGGATGACACTCCAGAGACACCTGCATATTCTGATTACTGCATGGCATGAGGTGTGCCTAGACACTCTCCAAAACACTTTTCTACCTGCTAGGTTAGCTATGTGCAAGAAGGGCATACACGCTGGGGCTCAGATAAATTCACTGCATTTCCAGCTTAATGGCAGCGTTCAGCTTGCTTTCATTCCCAGTGCCAGCAGTACTTTTGTATCTAATTGTTGAAGTGTTTCTGCTACTGAACAATTGATGTCAAGTGACCCTTGAAGTAAGAACATTGCAGGTGTGGAAGGTCTCATTTTTTTTATTTATTTGTCCCCCTGCCAAGACTCTCATAATGAATGTGATATCACAATTAAAAAACAGTGAATTCACCCCCAGGATTTTCCAGATGTAAGAGATGACAGCAGGACACACAGCTTTCACTTAGAGGACACAGCTCTGCAATTCTAGATCTTGATTCCTCTCCATCCTCCCCGTATACACACACATGGCACCAGCTCATGCTTCCCTTCACACTCCCTCCTCTCCACCTCTGTAATTTAAAGACTTAGAAGTTTTAACTGAAAGTTACTATAAACCCTTTCACTGCACAGACCATCAATTAGCTTTTGTTCAGACCTGAGTCTAGACAGAGGTGTTTGGAAACACAAGGATGTGCTAGGCTGTAATTCTGTCACACTCGGAACTGAGCACAGCAGGAAAGCAGAGGAGCCATCCGCTGTAACTTTGGCCATATTGAGTTCACTGAAGAATTATATATATTACATGCCTTACCTAGCAGCTCCCAGGTTTAGTTCCCCTGCACATGCTTTATAACGAATTCCCTAGAAATTTCCATCGTAACACTAAAAAATATCACAGTGAATCCAGTAGCCACCTCTGCTGGACTTTGTTTTGAACAGAGGCAGCTCACCATGTCACACAGGTGTTACCTGTCCCTGGACATCTCTGGATCAGCATAGGGTGAGGTGGGGATCAAGTACTTCCCAGACTGCACTCCAGAGAAACCAAGCACTGCTCTTAGCTCTGTCACTGGTCCCTGGGATAATCGTGAGCTAATCTATCTAAGCACAGTAAAAAATATTTTATATTACATATGTAACTTACTTTTTTGTTTATAAATTAATTTGGAATGGTACAATTATAAAATAATGAAGTAATTTGATAAATTGTTTTATATTACTATCTATTAGCACAGGTATCTAGAGACATCTGAAGTACTCTAGGGTAGTTCTAGTTCCAGTTCCAAAAATACGTGCATATCTTACAGGACCTTAGTCATACCTGCCAAACCCATGCAAATGCTTTGAGTACCTTGGGGCATCTCAAATCACATTGGATGCATCCAGTTAAACAACTGAACTGAGCTCTGCATCCTTTTTTTCCCTGTTAGCTCTCACCCGATCAGCATAATGCTGAGACCTACAAAATACTGCTGCAGTGTACATAATAACGAAAGGATTGTATAAATTTCTTCAGAAAAAAAGAGAAAAAGCTGTATGCATCAAGCTATCAAACCAGGCTTGTCTCTATCCATCTTGGATTAATTATTCTCATTTGTATACTTGTCAGTGTTGCATACAGGATTATTTTCCTTTAAAACAGGAGCATGTAACTGCCACACTGTATCCCTTCTACTCTTAATGAAAACCTTCCAATCCCCTAAAACTTCAGAAGACAAAATTAATGCCACAACATCTGGATTCTATAGGTAGGAGTGACAACATGCTCCACTCTTTCTTTCCAGTCAATTGCTTCCCAATAACACACACAAAAAAACCAACCAGCCAAACCTGAGTTTCTGTGGCAGCTAGGCAGTTAGTCTGAATGTAAAGCAAAATGTAGTCAGGAAAGAGCAAGCTCACCTGGATGATTATCCCTTTCCCATGAAAGGATTCAATCAGGCCAAAGAAAGCAGAATTTCCTTCCAAGATGAATTAAAGACAGAGGCAGAACCAAAGCTGTCAGTATAAATGGTCTAAATAAATTTTAGTGTCTTCTAATAGAGTTGAACCCAGAAGTGTGTGTGTTAGTGCTTTTTGTCACTTTTTGTACATTTTAGAAAGAAGTAAGGTCTGTCTTCCGACATCTGAGATTTTTCAAGAACGGTTCTGCACGACTAGCTAAGTTTGGGGGTTTTCCCCCACAAAAAGTCACATCCAACAAAAACAAACAGTGTTTTGGGTAAGTGGATCCATTTCAACTAGTTTCTACCAGAAAGACATCAGATCTTGTCAGAGTCTCAGGGAAAACTTACTTTTCAGGAGAAGATCCTGGGGTTCCCATGAAACCCACCAGGGAATATAGAAACAAGAATTCAAGATGCACCAGCTTTAAATTGAGCTCTCAGGTCCTACAAAGGATTTTTTTTGTCCTAAGGATTCTCTGGATTGGACATTCATTGACCTCAGCATTCTAGGAGATTTCCTGATTGTCCTTCAAATTTGGGATGCTACCTGTCTCACTTAGGGAGACAAACCTTTTGTTCCATTATTTTTCATAGAAATATTGGGCACAGTGAGAGAAGATATTTTGGGGTTTTTTTTTAGTTTTATTTTTTCCTGAAAGGTAATGAGGAGAATTTCTTTCAGTTAAGAATTCATAGCATGTTGAAAATAAGGAGATGAATTATTCTTAGAAAATGAAATGTGTCTCATAAGACTGACATTTCTCCTGAAAACCACCCACCAGCTGGGTATTAGCTGAAGCGTGTTGGCAGTATGGATCCTAAACGCAGCTGTGGGAGTCATGCAGCATCATAGAGAAGATGCAGAGGACAGTGTTTTAAAACTCCAGTTTCTCCTGTGATGTTCTACAGCTTTGGATGGGGAGGAAGCATTGGGATATGGATGGGCAGGAACACACTAGCAAATCCATCCACTCCTGTACAGCAGGCAGCTTTTCTGTATGATTCATAGCATGTGTCTTACAGCATCTCAGATCTTTACACCTTCTTTAAGCCATGTACAATTTTTCCAAGAACACATTTATTGTTATTCACCTGGATTTCACATTGCCCACATAATTATATGACAGTCTTCCAATTCATTATTTCTTTATTGGGAATTTCATTCAGGAAGTACCTAAACTTAGTGTCAAAACAGGGTTTCATCTTGTGATCGAGCCTGTGTTGTTTCATGGAAGTTGTTGGCAAGATCTCTGCTGATCTTGATGTGGGAGATCTGGGATATGGCAGTTAAAGCACTGTGATAACAGATAGTCTACACCGCAATTCCTGCTGCTCAGTTTTGTTTTCCAGTGAGGATTCACCAAAAGTAAAATGAGTCTCCAAAGGAAATAACCTTCCCTGGGATAAGTAAAAACGTTAGGAACACTGACTGATTCCTAGTAATTCCTGAGTTAGAGTAGCTTATGTTCTTCCAAGTTGTTTCCATGCAGTCTGGATTTCTGAGTGTTTTTTTATTTTTGTAAACTAGAGCCTTTCTACTGTACAGTGTATCTACACAGTATACACTTTCCTAATTGTTTCTATAATTGGCAGGTGCTTCTGTATACCCTGTTTCAGGGTCATAAAATAAACATTATTGCAAATATTACAAACTGTAGTTGAAAATCACTATTGAAAAGAATCTTAAAACATGTTGTTTCCCACAGCAGAAGACTACTGGACTCAAATGATTCAGGACCTTTCCATGTGTGTTATATTCATATCTGCTACACATTATTATTATTTTTTTTTGCACACCATGGGTTCCTCCAAAGATTTCATTATGTGACTTCTATTAACATAAAAAAGATAAAGTTACTCCCACTGACAAAGGACTAATTATGCAAATAGACAGGAGACAGGGAATCAGCAAGATTCTGCTTCAGAGGCAAATCACCAGGATCAATTTCCTTTTTCAAAATTAGTGATTGGGAATTTCCAGTGATAGCCTGTCTTCCAACGTAACATCCAAAAGCTGTTTGTCCATTTGCTAGGCAAAATGCCCACCATAGTGGAGCTAGCATGAGAAGCTAATTAAAGCACTAGATTGACTCAGCAGAGGTAGAACAAATCCCTGGGAGCTGTGAACTTGCCTGATGACCATGAGGATACATGGTAGAGGGACTGGAGCCCAGGTCTCTCCTGAGCTGAGAGAATAACTGCTGAAATATTAAACAAAGGCAAAGAAACAACATCAGCTCCTCTTTCAGTGTTATTTTGCGTAGTGTCCCTTAAATTCTTTAATCTGAAGAGAACTCAGAGGTTGGGCTCTAAAATCTGTAGATGGAAAGGTACAATTAGCCTTGAGAGGACTAATGGAAATCAGATAGTCACAGCATTCATGTAATTCTAGACCTGCAGAGAGATTGTAGACCCACAGACTGTCCCTGGAGGAACCTGAAATGTAGGTGAAACCCGCTCCTTCTGCCGAACTTCAGGCATCTCAGATGAGCCTGTTGGATTGAGTCTCTGGGTAATAAAAGGACTACTGTCATTAAGAAATTCTAGACAAGACTCATCATCATAAAAAGTTTGGAGTAAATCAAATGAATCACAGTCTAATTGTGCTTCTCCATTCATTATAAAAATAATTTGAGCAACCAGCTCAGATGCAGACTTCCTGCTCAGTACACCTCTTAACTGGGAAAAGGGGTTTTGAAAGCTTTAAAAGCTCTCTAAGTTTCTCAGTGGCAAATCATAACTGATGAGATCCTTAATTCCACTTTCAGGTATGTAAAATGGCAGTTTGAGAGCAGGTAGTCTCCCGGGTCTTTTCATGTACCTAGCTATTAGCCTTTCAGACCTTGTCTTCATTAATAGAATAAAAATAATAGTATTATCCAGGACCAGAAAGATGCTGTGAAGATAATTACATTAAAAATTGTAAGGTCATACAATGCTAAATAAATGGAACTATATCTTGCATGCTCTAGATCATCAGTAAATAATTCGTTCATCAAAAATGTTTATATGATGTCCTGGAAAATCCTTAAATACATCTAAAATGTGACATTGGTTTCTTCCCTCTGGCTCTCAGTCTTTTTTAAAGACCACATGTGCTCTGCTTGTTCACTGCTGATCAGTGAACTAATTTATTCCAGCCTGCCAGTTCCATCATGGTGCCAGTCGATTCATCCTAGGTCCCTTAATTATTTATTATATATTATTATGCAGTCTGGGATTGCCCAGTGGAAATACTATATTGAATCAGGCCACCTAGCCATGTCTTCTGCTTTGAATGAGCTATGTCTTACAGGAAATCGAGAGAGAAATTTGTGGGGACATTTAGGGGAAAAGAAAGGAGAAAAAAAGAAAAACATTTGTATTGCATCTAGTTGATTTTGCAGTGATGCAAGTAAAAAGAAATGAAAAGGGGTTTTCAGTGGTAAAGGAGAGGATGTGAGAGAGAGGTCATATTGTCAAGACATCAATTAACATTGTTAACTCACTGTAAAGCAGAAATAATGCCCATGCTGTATGTATAGACAGAGAAACAGATAAATTATGTCTAATCAGTCCTGGTGTGAGTGATTTCATTAATTCCTATTCTAGCAGTTCCAGATATTTGATTCTGTCAATCATTTATTTTCCTCTCAGTTAACAAACAAGTTCATTAGCTCTGTTTTTTCACCTGTTCCAGGAACTTTGAAACTTTTAAGCTACCCTTCTCTCAAAAAAAGAAAAGAAAAAAAAAAGTGAAATGCTTCATTTAATTTTTGGTTGAATGCTTCATCCACCATTTTTAGACCTTGTTCCAGATGGACTGCTCATTAGTGAGTGAAAACCATTGCACACCTATATCCAAATCAAATTGATGAATCATCACTGTCAAGTTACCTTGGTATTAATATATAAATACTGTAGATTGATACTTATGGTTCTATGACACAGTTTGGTCAAAGCAATTTAGGAAACTTTGGCTGCTCACAGCTGCTTGGGAAGGCATTGCTCCTGTACCTTAATGAGGTTTTGGAAGTTCAAAACCTAAGCACGAAAATGTCCTTCTTCATTCATAAACAACATCTGAAACAATCTGCTGGATGCTCCAGAATTTTTTATTCATAGTGTCTCAAGATAATAAATTCCTTGAAAAGCCAGTTGGATTTTTTCATTTTTCTACATGTATTGATTCTCTAGTTGTCCATTTCTTCCCTTGAGTCATTTCTTCATTTTCCCCATTCTTTCCAAGGTTGTCTGAAGGTTTTCTCAACTAATATAAGAAATGAATTCGCTTTGTTTTATTTGTTCTCTCAAAAATAGACAGACCAAAACTACTACTTTCAGAAATCAACTTGTCCCTTCCTTTATTCAGACTGAGAAGCAGACTTGCTCAACAAATAGCTTCAATTTATGTCTATCATTCACAGTGTAAGGTAGTTGTCAGTGTGGGAGAATATAATATAATACAGCTCTGTCTGCTCTGTTTCCTGAGCTCTAGGGGCCTTTTTGTGGTGCTATTGACCTTGGCAGAGCTGAGAAGTTTTATTTAGTGTTGCTGTTTTCTTCACTGAAGTTTACATATTTTAACTGGCTTGGAAGATGTGTGTGTGTTTCAGACAATAAATGACTTCAGGCATTCTGATTCTATCAGTCAGTGAGATATATCCTCCCTTGCTCTGAAGGCTACTACATTTTACAGTGAAACAGTTGAAGATATTATATGCTGGTTGTATTATTGGAAATGCATATTATTTCAAATATGTACATATAAAAAAACTTCGTAATTTTGTTGATGCTTTCAAAGCCCTGCTTTGTACTCAGGTAGTATGTTTACTCAATGAACAAGTAGATGATTAATACTTAGAGTTAATAGTTTCAAATGTACTTAAGCAGTAGATGTTTGTAAAACTAAATGTCTAACCCATAGATACTTTAGTTTTTTCAATCATTAGGTAAAATAAAAAATAAATACAGGAAAAGAAATGCTTGTCAATAATCTTGTATGGAAGAGCATCCCTACAATGACAAACTGCTGGTTGCCAGAAACGACTTGGTAAATAGTGCAGCCACCTCTAAGAATATTCCTGCAAGATTCAACCAATAAGCACTATCTGGCATCATCCTGTACCAATACAGTAACTTTAAGAATCTGCACATACATAAAAAATAATATTTACCTATGTAAATAAATTAAAAGTAGCCACAGTGTTTGGTTATCTCTGGAAAGAAACTTCCTAGTCTGAGAAAAGCATAAGACAGTTATCCACAGATCTTGGATATGTTTCTGCAAAATCTGTTGTGTCCTTAGGTGTCAGATCAGTGCTTGACCAAGTACTGAACACAGCAGATCTGTCATGACTTTGGGAAAGGCGTTTTTGGCTGGAACAGGAATGTGACTGAATTAACCTTTCTGAATGAAGAAGAGCTTATGTGGCTAATTTCCCTAGAGCTGTCTGGAAATTATAACCTACCAAGGTGTTAACAGACTGAAATGGACAAAGAAAACAATCGGGAAATGCCTACAGAGAGACAGAACATTTCCTCTTGTTTCACCAGGGTTTTTTTCCCAGAGAAAAGTTTGAGGTACTCTGTTGTAAGCCATTATATGACCAAATAAACATAAGCATTTCGAACATATATTTTCCAGTGCAGCCATGATTTCAGGTTTGGCTGTGCCCATAATTATAATGAGCGTGTTCAAAATGGTGTGAAGCAAACTTTTTCATATTTCACAACAGGTAGCATCAGTCACAGTGTAATTGTCACCTTCCCTAATTTTTTTATCAGAATATGCACCTTCAGCTATCATTATTTCCGAAGAGGAAAGGTGGCAAAGATATCGCAAGGAAAAATGACTGTTCTGACACTTCCTTCCTCAGGTGCAATACCGGTCTTTTTGTAGCTGTGAACAGAGGTGAGGCAAGGTCGGTAGAGATGGAAAAAAAAAAAAAAAAAAAAAAAAGATCTGCAGGTGCTTTTAAGCCCCTTTCTTCAGATCTCAGATAGAAGCAGCAGCCTTCAAGATAAAATCCAGCTTGAAAACAGTAGTTCTGAATTCCACTCCATCTTTCATTTCTGTGTCTCTGAGGCTTTCCTGCATAATTCTACAACATACCTGGAAAGGGACATGGTTCTCAACAGTTTTTCGACTGTAAAAACTTTGGGTGAAGATACATTTCTCTTTTGAAACTCAGGGCAAATGTCTTCATGTTTCAGTGCTTGGATCTTTCCCTTTTGCCTATCTTTAGCCTCCTTTGTTTACTACAATTCTGAAAACACATCTTTCTTCACTTTCTATTTCTAGTGCATTGATGCTTCCTTCAGAGCTGAGTCATCTCACAGACAAAGCAGAAAGACCAGGACTTTAGGGTACTGCTCTTCTGACTTGTATATCTGTTTTGGGATGAGATGAGTCACACTTGATGGGTCTTATTTTTCTCCCATTTATTGCAGAGGGAGCTGGGAGGACTACATCAGATGTAGGTGTCAAGATGGAAAAAAAATATGACTGCCATACTAGGCTACTTAGGAGACTACCCATCCCTTCACTTTTGTGTGTACTGTATTTGTTCAGTGATTGCACTAGAGGATCCAAGAAATCACCGGGCTCATCCTTCATTTTCAGGAGTCTGGAGAACAATACGATTTTTTTTTCCTCTGCAGATTTTATTTGTCATTGAAGATCAAATGATAAATGTTATTTCACCATCTAGTTAAAATAAAAGAAGTACCCAGAAGGCTTGCTAACAGCAAGTGTAAGACAGACCTCATTCATAACATGCCACAATGTGTTCAGCTGCATCTGCGGGACTAGTAGTCTTTGGAGCTACTTTCCTAAGGAATCTCAGCAGTGTTGTGTGGATCATCCATACCCTCCTGGCAACAAGAACCATGATGTAGCTGAAGGAGTTACTAAGATGCCATCCAAACATGTTTCCTTTCTTTGTCCTTCTCGTATGATAGGTGTTTCTCCATGACTGATGCCTCATTGTCCCTCGTGTGCCACAGCATAACTCTGCAGCACTCAGGTTAGACGGGCTCCCATGCAGTACAGATTATTGTCTGCAATACAGAAGAAACTATTACAACTATGATGTGGTTAAAAATCAGGCCAAGTTTCAGAGCCCTCCAAAATGGACCACAATAGCAGCAACAGGATCACTGTTGGATAACTTGTGTATCTTTTACCTCCATTCCCAAGCCTTTATTTCATTAAGCTCTTCTGATAATAATACTCCTCAGCTTTGTATCAGACTGTTTGTGAATACTGGAGAAAATGTTTTACTAACAGAGCAGTGTTTGATGTTTGAACACTTGTTACAATCTCTCCTGGGGAAAGGGCAGGGAAACAGATGATAACTTCTACTTGGCTGCCTCTGGTCTACAATTTGCTTTCTGCCCACCCTCACTTCTCCTGCCCAGTCTGTATTGAAATAACACCCTGCTAGACAAAACCCACAACATTTCATTCAGTTGTTCTTGCGCTAAAATCAGGAGCCTGTAATTGGACTACAGTCTATCTTTAGAACAAAAGGAAAGTAACACCACCAAACCCCTCAACTCCAAATTTGTAAAGTTCAGGTGACAGAAAATATTCCCTCTTTCATCAGGAGTCTGTTCCACTGGCTAACTTACTTTCACTGTTAACTTTCCAAACGTAAAAATAAAAAAAATATAAAAAAATAATTTTCATTTGAATTTTGCTGGCTCTGACTCCCTACTGCCCCATTTTGTAAAATAGCTGTCTGCTTGGTAAAGAGCCCTGTGGCACCATTTCAGAGAATATCTTCCTTAGACTCAGGTTTTGCTGTAAATCTTTTAGAACTGCACACAGCAATGACATGCTTCATCCCAGATTTTAGCAGCCCACAATCTTGATGTTATGCTTTAATTAAACTTATATTACATTTAGTCAGAGCTTGAAATTTCTGATTTGTTCAGATGCCATTGTTTTCATACATGAAGCTCTTGCTCTGTACTTCTTTTCCCCTCACCCTTTCCCCCTTGAATTATTTAGCATTTATAAAGCTGAGCTTTGCCACTTTTATTTCCATCCGCAGTTTTATTGCTATCTAAGTGATTTACAAATCAAGCCTTGCATCTAATGGCACTGTGTATTTCCATTTCCAGTGCTCTTCTTTACTGTCGGCTCTTGTTGGATGGTGCAAACCTCAGACACAAATAACTGAAATTAATGTCAAATTGCATCATGTGCAGCTTGAATTTCAATTATGAGATCTGAGTAAAAATGCATGTTTTCAGCAAATAGCAATAACACTGTGAATTGCCTGGCCCCAGAGCACACATTACTAGAAAGCATCCTACTCAAGACAAAGATGCAAGATTTCAAAATCTTAAAACAAATCTGCTTGGCATTTAGTTAAGGCCAATAAGCTGTGAGAATGAGCAGTCATTCAGACCTTCAGCTTCTGTATTCCCTGTCCTATGGTATGTCTGTGGCTGTTGAGAGCCTGAAACTCAACCATGTTCTTTCTGAATAATACGAAGTGAGGAGGGATTAATCTAGCCCCCAAAGCCATGGTGCATCCTAAATATGTGGAGGTCTGCATCCAAGGCTTGTGGCTCAGCCTGTCTTTAATTCTGTGTTCACTGAAAGACCCAGTAGAAGCCTGTGCATGTGAAGACACAACAGGAAGTTGTGTTTCTCTAGTTGTTATTTGAGGTTCATCTGGCTGAACAAACAAGATAAACTTTAAGGTTCTGCTGTAGTCAGTGGAAAGAATTAGGTGCTTTGAGGGCAGATCCATTTTATCTTCACTCAGATGTCTAAATGGGTCGAAGAAATCACATGCTTACATGCCTTTTCTTCTCCGTTTTCTTCAAAGGATTTTGAGGCACAAGGTTATATTTAGTCTACAAGGTGCAGTGCCCCAGCACTGCTGAAATTTATGTGGCTTCAAAAGCTTCAGCCATCTGAATGACCTACATATTCCCTCCAAACAGAGATCTTGCAGTGCAGTTACATGTTTTGTCTCTTCAGCTTCCTGAAGAAAGTCTCTTCCATCAGAGATTGACTGAAACTTTTAGATATGCTACCTAAGAGAAAAATATCATCATCTTGTACACCTGTTGCTCTGTGAGTACTGCCCTCAGAGAAAGACAAAATAACTTTCCATTAGCATAAAGAATAACTTTTTCTGAATGCTACACACTCAGATGAAGTTAACAGAAGGTGTCCAGCAGTCACTTACACTCAGATGAAGTTAACAGAAGGTGTCCAGCAGCCACTTGAAACAATCAGATAGATCACACAACTTTTTTGTGTGTGCAAACACTGTCTAGAACTTGATGTGCAGGCTAAAATGTCAGCACCTTGTAGTACTGGAAAACTGCTTTCTTATAATCTGGTGCACATCTTGCTGTCACAATCAGCTCTAAGCAGACCTTGAATAGCTTACCTAGCACATTATTTAGTCAGGTGAACTGTAAAAGTCTTATTGCTTTAAAACACAGAGAGACTGTAAAAACACCTTTAAAGGGGACTGTGGTATGGGTTTGTGTTAGATTCCTAGTGATTAAGTCTTCCCTTTATATGCATAAAAGAAAGAACAAAGTCAGATTTCTATAATTATTCCTCTGAAAATATATTTTAAGCACAGGAAACAAAGATAGCGAGTTGGCTTTCATTGTGTCTGTCAGTTCCTAGCTTAGGTTGTTGGCTTTTGGTTGGCCAGCCAGGCACTCAGATCTGAGCTGAGGCCACAAACACCATTTGTATGCCCCATCAAATGCTTACACAACTTAATTGCTACTTAGGGCTGTAGAATTGGAAGGAACTAGACAATTCCAGTCTCTCTCTTCCTGTAGGCACCATATCACATAGGCTCAGCTTTTCATGTGTGCCAATGCTTCTGTGCACATTATGGGTTCCCAAATGCAAAATGTCTGCACCCTCAACTCCTTCCAGGGCACTGGAATTTCTTTGGATGAACTTGGGTAAGCTGCAGCTGTTACTGTTATGGTAATCGTTCAGGAAACCATTTTTTTTTTTCCATTTATTGTATCTGCCTAAGAGTGATGTGCCTAGTCAGTGAGGTAGGCTCTCTCTGTAGCTGCTGGACTGACAGATTCAACACAACAAAGTGCTTCATCCCATTTTGAGACAGAGCTGAGATGTCCTAATAAATATACAGGAAGTTTAGACAACTGACTCAGGTTTATTCAGCTTTTAGATAGTAAAGTTAGGTGAAAGCCAATTCAGCCTCATTATAAGCCTGCAAAATTTCTGGCAACCAAGATTAGTCATGTTGAAATCAAACCACACAACTTTAGCAAAGAAGACTTTATTCTGGAAATGTTCCTGCAGAAAAAAAAACAACACAGAAAACAACCTACGAGGTGTAGACCTTTAGAGAACAAGGTAGAGGGGGCAAAGCAATATGTAAGAGCACTTTTCCATGGCCAAATGAAAAACAATGTCAAAGGCAAAATAAGACATCTATATTTCTGCAAGGCTGCCTGGTTCATTGTGGGGCAAGAGCTTCTGAAAGTCAACAGACAGGTCGACCTGCAGGATGGAAATTTTATTAAAAATATTTAGACTGGCTTTTATTACCAAACATAAATGAAAACCAATTAGATAATCACATTAAATGTAAGTAAATGAATGGCATTAATACTCCCAGAATGTAATTATCATTACTAAGGAAATGTATTGTCCAGTTACTTGCCTTTATAAAGGGAGGGAAATCAAATATGTTTCACCTTTTAACTGCCTTTTAAAGCCTTGTAGAATTGATTTCATAGAACATCAAAGATACAGTAATAAAACAGGGGGGACAATAAAGCAAAAAGTGGATAATAGACAAAGGATGATGTAAAGCACCTATATATGCTGGTCTGAAAAAAGCAGGCTCCTTTTCTACTTGGGACTATGGGGTAAATTGGTACCGCTCCGTTACAGCCATGAATGCAGTGCCAAGCTATTGCAGTAGTGCCTGGTCTCCATGGGGTAAGTGGTACGGTTCCTGCAGCGTAGTCCCCCTGTGGAAGATTTGGCTTTTGATCTTGCTGTGTTCTGTTCTCCAGCAAATAGCAATGAGCATCTTCAGCTCATGACCACATGAGGACACATCACAGCATTCAGTACATCCCAAAGCTGTGATACACATGCCACAATTATGTACCTTGAGGTAATCATCTGGATATCAGTCTTGTCTCCTGTACGTTTTGAAGGTGTACATGTTAAATGTAGCTAAATGATGTGGGATTCAGGACCCAGTAGGTTCCTCCTCTGCCAGCTGTAAGGTTGCTGTGGCTCTGTGTTCCCAGGTCCAGCAGCCACAAAGTTGAACACATATTCCCTATAAGTACACACACACAAACATACACGCACAGTACACACATGACCAGCCAAAAAGATGAGCACAGACAGAGGGCAGTACATTTACCAGCACCCCATAAACACACACAGCAGTCACATAAACATTAACAGCACAGATGACCGACCCCATTGTCTTCCTCCTCCTCAACTGACCAAGACTGAAGTTGCTATAGAAATATATACACACAGTATAGGTTTATCCAGCAGCTGGCTTCTAGGTCCTAGTCCTTCCCCAAGGCTTGTACCAGGATTCTTAAACCCCTAAGGCTGGTAGCCCCAGTCTAGCACCAGATCTCCTATCCTAGCCACAGCAAGTCTGGCTTGCAGCTCATCACATTTACTGACTTATAACAGCAAGTTCACTAGCACAGGAGATAGTAATAGGATTTAGTAAGAAGATAGGATAGACTACAGTGACCAAGTGAAGGGCTCAGCCAGACAAACATACTGACCACCAGCCTGTTCACCCATAACCCTTTTCCCTCTGTTTTCCCCATCTGTTTTCCTTCCTGATCCACCTTGGTTCCTCCTTGCCCTTGCTTTTGGTCCTTCTGCTAAACATCCCATCAGAAGTCTTGCACATTCTCACAGTCTCCTTAAAACCTCCTGTACTAACTTTTAAACAATCTTCAAATTCTTTCCACCTCTGCATCCCATAATAAGTCCTAACCCCTTCCAGGCAATAACCCCTCCAGTTTGCAAGGCATTCCTGAGAAGGTGTTCTTTGGCTGACTCATCCACCAGAGGCAGATTCATTGATAAGGTTACAAGGATTCCTTGGCCTCCCTGGGTCTTTGTGTTCAGAGAGATTAGCCCTTAATCACATCACCTGGCAAAGAGAACATGACATTTCTTTCACATCTTTTTCTGTACTTCATTGTTTCTTTTCACTTGCCCTTAGTGTTGTCCTCCATTCCCTGCCTTGTCTGCCAAATAATAACCAAATGTCAGCAGTTTTTGCAACAAGGGGAAAGTTTCCATACCGGTTAGGCCATACAGGGGACTTTCCCTTTGTGCCATGGGTCATTGCGACATCCAGTTGTGTCTCTTCAGCTCATGAAGTAATGCCGTTAACCCATATATACAGCAAGTTATTATGTTCTGGTGGGTCAGCTCATATTTCTCATGAACAATATCAGAAATGAATCTTCAACGGATCACAAACTCACTCAAAATACAGTATTTGGGGTGGGAAGTTTTTTTTTTTTTCCTGAGCTGTTCCTGTGGACCTACAGGGAGGTGGACAACTTGTCCTGTTTTACGTTTGGAGTGAGTGCACCTTAGTGGTTCTAAATTGAATATATGCTTATTCAAGTGTAAAATCATAGATGTGCACCAATGCATTCACTCAGATATATTAATACTCCATTACAACTATTCCACATAACTGTCCTCACTTCACCACAGAAATATTTATCAAAATGTTTTTGTGCTATTATGATTTTGGGGCCAATTATTTCAACAGGTTTTTTTAAAGTTTGCAGTAATTTTCTTTCCCTCTCCTGCAGTTCTATATAGGTCTCATGTTTGTGTGATTATATTAACCCATAGCGGGTTTTGCTCAGTGAAGTGGAAATAAACCACCTTGTAGTCCAGTTGTTTGGTCAATGTATTGGAAGCTGGACATTTAGTGAGATTCAGATCAAAATCTAGTTTGAGGGCATTGGAGCTTCTTGACTCAGAGATGGCAAGAAATATATATTATCTTGGAATAACATGACCTAGTCTCAGAGTCCTTAAGAGCAGAGAGTGATTTTTCTTGCATGCTTTCAACACCAAAGACCACTTTTCGGTGGCTTGGGAACCAAGGGAAATATATTTTGGCTATGGAACTGTTTCCCACAGCAGTAACTAGTTTGGCTGGAGACACATACTAATGAAATTGGAAACTTGGAGAGAACTTTGTGAAATGCCACAGAACAGTTTGTATGGATCAATGAGATTACCTTGGACACTAAGCTCTGTCCTTATGAACTGCTAACATATCAGCAAGTCAGCTTGACTAGCCAAGACCCCAATTGCACTTCCAACTTTTCCTGAATTACAGGAAAGGTAAGGAAAATGTCAATCTCTACTTTGTTGCAATTTGGAGCCTGGTCTGGCCTCCAGACTAAGATAATCCGTTCTACTCTATTAAAGGAAAGGAAAAATCCATTCCATCTCTACTAATACATACCATCTCTATTAAAAGAAATAGAAACTGGTTAAACAGTAAGGGTTTTATCTCTGAAGTCAAGTTCTTAGACAAGCTAGCTACTGGGACCGGAGGAAGCAAACTGAAACATGGAATCTTCTCTTTCACAGTCCTTTTCAGCTTTTTCTCAGTGCTTATTACTATATGTAAATACTTTCACTATCACATCATTAATGGCAGGGAAGAATACGTAGCATAGTACCAGTAGTGCTTCAAATCATAAAAGCTTTTTTTAAACAAATGGCTGTCTTCTAGTACAAAATCATCCTTCAGGTTATATATGATGTCTTGAAGAATGGTCAGAGGCAAACCTTTTAAACCCAACTAGAAAACAGGTTTAAAGACAGTGCAATGCTATTCCTTTCTTATTACCTATTACTTGCACTACGGGGGATGTGAAGG
Source organism: Falco punctatus (assembly GCF_963210335.1). NCBI lineage: Eukaryota > Metazoa > Chordata > Aves > Falconiformes > Falconidae > Falco > Falco punctatus. The sequence goes on along the minus strand of NC_137582.1, from coordinate 86,869,620 downwards.
ATACAGGTCATCTCTCCAGTCCAAGAGAGCCTTATAATGTCAGATTCCCTTTCAAACCCTTTCATTTGTGTTATTTAATTTAGCCAAGAAACCCTGTAAAACTGCTGCAAGACACAAGATTTTTCTACATGAAAAGAGGTTCTGTCCCATCCTTTACATCCTAAACCTCATTCCCACTTGTCCTGTCCAGGATTCACCAACATTTCCCATGTGTTTCTCCTGAATGCTCACCCTAAACAGCAATAACTCAAATTAGTGCAATTGTCTTCAGCATATAGGAACTTCATTGCTGCTGTTATACTTTGCCTCATTCTTACAAGAACTCAGCTTAGAAACATCACTTTTTTCCCTCCTCATACCATTAGATGTTGCATTCTTTACAAAACAGCATCCTCAGGGGCAATTAAAATACAAATGCCGAATACATCCATGCATCCACTTCTATTTTCCTGGAGACAGTAAAACACAGCTCCAGCCCAAAGGCTAAAGAGAATTCACTGCTGTGCATGTTGTTATCCTCTAATGTCATCATAAATTAGTTGGAAGTCTTTCCTACCAAGCTAAAGATCAAAAAGATCCTTTGAGGTTAAAGTTTTGTTACAGCAAGAATATGTCTTCAAAGTATCCTCTTTTCAGAGACTCTGCAGGCTTGAAACTACCCATACCTCGAAGGTCCTCATTTTGAGTCATGCACATTTCCCTAGGCAGTAGTGAAAACCAGTAATACAGAAGATTTCGTTTCTCAGCTTTCCAAGTCTGTTCTTATTGATCAGAATTTGGAAAGCTCACCTTCTTCTGTGCCAATAACTCACTATTATAATATTTTGCAAACATTTCATAATAATAATAATAACAACAACAATAACATGTTATAAAATATATTTTTATTACATATTAAGAATTGCTATCACTCTCTGTTTCAGATCCCTTGCATTGTCTCATTCAGTCAATGTTATTTAAAATTTCTATTACATTAGGGGACACAGATCCACCCAAGCAAGGAAGTTTCATTGTGTTAGGTACTGTGATCTAACACATAATAACAGAGAATCCTTTCTTAGAAAGGCGAAAGACAGAGGTTGGAAAAGGACAGTATGAGCATTGCCAAGAGCCAGGGGCCACCGAAGACTCCTAGTTAATCTGATACCATTTGAAGCGTGCTAAGGTGTCCCACCTGACCTCGAGCCACTGTTGCTCCAGAAAGGAGTGGCTCTCTTGTGGGTCCACTGGTGTGTTCACTAGCCCTATGGAGACATTGCAGACAGCCTGTTGTCTAGAATAGCACAATTAGAAAGAGGAATTGAGGCTCTGTGGTGCAATGCAATTCCACTTTAAGACATTTAAATGTAGGTATATGCAAAGTTGCCTCCATCTATGTTAGGTGTCCAACCTCCCATGACAGCAGATGGAGATCTAGGCAGTACAGTCAATGTAACCTAAAGACTAATTCAGCTGACAAACCAGTAGGTATTTTTTTATGGTAAGTGCAATGTTCTTTAGTTTTTATTGACTGTGTTTACTAGTGGCTTAATTCTAACACGTGAGTAGCTAGCAGCGTGTGATATCCTTAGGGATATCTTACCTGGCCTCCAGCCCTGGTCAAGATGGACAACCATTCACTGCAGTTCCTTTGCCACATCCACCAGACTCATGTTGAAATCTCAGGTACTCTGTAATGGTTTTAGATGCGTACGTGTGAGCTATTGCATTGAACCTTAAATCACCGTGGCCGTAGATACCACAGGTGTACATAGACAACTGAATCTTGCGCAGTCTTTAGCAGAGAAAGGAACTAATTTTCTGCCTGCCGATCACTGTGCCCTAACCATGAGGCTTCGCTCTCAAACTTAGCAACATCTCTGTTGTGTGGAGGTCTGTCTAGACACTTCTGTTGCTGACAGTAGTCAATAATATGTACCCATAAAAACTGTGAGGACAGCAGAAATGTGTGGTAATACTTCCCAGAACAATCTCCCAATGGCTTAAAACTTAGGGCATTAGCTCTTGATGATTCAGAACTGATGGTTTTGTATTTAATGAGTTTATCAGAAGTGCTTTAGTTCCATGCAAGTTTTTGACATCAATGAATTTTTGTGGTAATTTGTGGAACACTTATGGATTTCTTATATTATTTTGATTTAATTGCTTTTTTTGTGTGTGTTTGCTTGTTTTTGCAAATCATTAACTTTTTAAGTCTGTGTCTCAAATCTCACTTTGAAAATGGGCAAAATAAAACCTATTATTTCAGTTTCACTGCCTAGTATTTCTTCTGGGTAATTATGACACCTAAAAAACATAGTGAGTAATTTTTTAGGTGTTTAAACAAAGCTTATTGTGGTTACAGAATACCTATGCCAAAACCAGCAATCTGTCAACTGGGTATGTGAAGGTGATATCAAGGATTTTCAAAGGACTGCTGATTTGTTGTGTTTCTGAATTAATTTTTATTTCTTTTTTTAAATGTGTAATGTAAAGCACTTTAGAGAGGTCTGATTTTCAGAAAGAGTGTGAAATCCATTGATCTCTTCAATTTGGGTACCAGCATTATTATCTTGCTGGTATGTTTGATGGGACTAGCATAGCAAAAAAGCACTGACAGTTTCTCATGTTTCCCATTGACTGAGGAATTACAGCACTCAGTCATTCTGAAGAGTGTTTCTGTTCCGATTTAAGATCTTTCTCCTGGATTTTAAGATAATATCTCCAACTGAAGATAATTTCTTATCCAAGAAAATGCCTGCAGGATTACAATTTCAGACCAGGAAATAATAATGAGAATAATATACTGAAAAAACAAAGATGAGTTTTCTGCAGCTTTATCCATCATGAAGACAAGTAACTTCTAGACTCTGATATTTGGGAACCAGTTAGGTTTGTTTAGTTACACAAGGTTATGTTACATACCTTGCTTTTTTTGTGTGCTTCCAGTTGGAGATCAGAAAGTGGGTAGTATGTCTTGAACCTGGAAAAAATTGTTCCTGAGATATTGGAAAATTGTAAAGGTTGTTTTTTTTGTTGTTGTTGTTGTTACTGGTGGTGATGTGTTTTTTTCCTCTAAAGTTGTGAAAAATTAAATATCAGGATCAACTTCTAGAGCAGTAGTTTGTTTATTTTTCTTTTGCAGACTGAGATACTGATAGGGTAGGTGGCAAGTACAATTAGCTCCCAGGTGCTTCTAAAGATAATTGTTGCTGCTCTGTGGCATCACATATCTTACTTACCTGACATGTACAAAAGACAAGAGGGGAGAATAATTTTAATTCTAAATGCAAAAATGAGGCAGATCTCTGTCATGGTTATTCTGCTCTTCACTACACTTGTGCTTAAATTAGGTAATTTTCTTATCATGAGATTGATCCCAAATTTGAAGGTGTCTTCTGGTTACTAAAGGAGTTTAAAGAAAATTAAACTATCAATATTTTCTGATAACTGAATCCCCAAAGTAATTAGTTTCATATTACTTTCAATGTTTTCTCCTAAAAGAGAGGTGTTACCCAAATGTTTTTGCACTCTGCATCTTTGCTGTTGCAATAAATTGACTTTTCTTTCATTTGTTGGTTTGGTTGATGATGATGATGATAATAATGACGATGCAAGCTCTTATTGCAATCACTTACTTTAGCATCATGTGTTTAAATACTTTGGCCCCCAAAATTCACCTTCAGGCAACAGAAACATTACTTTCAAGGTGTCTGACTACTGATGATCTTTCTTTTACTGCTCAAAGTTCAAATTCTCCCATGGTGCTAGAAAAAAAATATCAGAAACCTTTCCATCTACTTTTCCTACAACAGCCCTTTCACCCTGATACTGCATTTGATGAAACACCGATATCTTGGGGGTAAACATTGAATATGATTTCAGAAGCCTATTAAGGCAAACATCTAACTTTTTCTAGAAGCTCTGCTCTGTAGAGTATTTCAACCCAGCAGCTGCTGAAAGTCTGAAGCTATTATTGCCATATATGTAAAATGAATCAACAGAGTAAGTTGTCAATAAAGCAAAATTACTTGTAAAGTCATTAGTAATGGTGTTTTTCTCCTGCTTAAACACAATTGCACACTTCTGAGTTACAAAACCAGATATTAGGTTTTTTCCCCCCAGAACTGAAGGAATCAACAGAAACTGGCATTTCTAGGATGTGATATATCTGACTAAAGTAGACATCTAAAATAAATCAGATGTGCTGTGTCTGTTCCTATCCACTGACTCCATAAAAGGAACTGAAGCTGACTGTTCAGATGTAGACTTCTGCACTGCAGAATTTATTTCAACTAATTTTAGCAGTATAATCCATTTTGAGATGAAGACATCTATATGTCTATGAGTGCATTAAGGGTCTACAGTACCATATGACAGTAAAGTTGAATAAGTAAGGGAAAATCTTTTATTAGAACATCAGATAGGGAAAAGACAAGACTTTCTGCATGTGCCCTTTTTTAGGCTTGAAGCAGAAGCAGTAAACTTCAGGATGAAGAATAAATTGCTGTGACAACTTAATTCTGTTAATCAATTAGACAATTCAGGAGAAAAAGGTGATTACTGAAAGCTGACAGTGTGTTGTCTGCAGAGGAAGACATAAAAGCAAACAAACAATCATGCCTGCCAATTTAGCCTGGAGGGAACACTCACATTCTCTTCTGACCCCAAATCTAAGTAGCAGTTGAACTTTGAGCCCAGCAGCAAGTCACATCAACCAGCTGTTTTCAATTCCAGACAGGATTTCACTGTCCAGCCTACTGTCTCTAGCCTGAAAGATGTGAGGATGTGCTTCCAGCAGCCATTCATCAATTTTTCTACTCTACTGCAAAGATGCACAAAATGCTGGAGGTGTACTTTTTAATTTTTTAATTAATTAATTCCATACCTACCTAAAAATAGAGAATGAATAAGCTTTGTTCGGCATCCAGCCTGCCAACCCACTAACTTGGAACATCATTTTGGGAGTGAGAAAGGGTTATAGAGTAACACATTCTGGCTGTTGTTTACCAGATAATAGAAGCCATCACAGAAAGAGGAAATTCCGAGTGGCACTTTCCTGACAGCTAATCTCTGGCAAGCTGTCAGGTGCAAACTGTGTGCAGTGCTTCCCCGGCATGTGAGCAGACCCCACCGACAGTTCAACGAGCCGTTCAAAGCACATTGCTCTGCAAAAGCCTGACCTGCAGGGCAGTCTCCTGTCAACTAGTCTGATGTGTACTAATTGTGTACCCAAAGTATTAAATTGGCAAAGCAATCGTCCTCCATTTGCTTTTTCTTCTTCTCTCTCTGTTTTATAATTTGCTTGAATCATGCACTCAAGAGGAATTTTTAGACTAGGAAGCTTGTTAGCTAAAATATATTTCTCCATTCACTTGATTTCATCTGCCAAAAGCCTCAAGCAAAAGTGCAAGTAAGGACAGATAAAAGGGTAGTAATTAGAGCATATCGTGATTATGGTTCTTTTTGAAACATTTATGTGATAAAGAATTTGTTTTTATCACTACTTATCTGTCATGTTGGAAATCAGAAAGGAATGATTCCGTAACTTCTGATCTAAGGTTTGTGAAGACTGAAGGTTCTTCTCCTTGGTGTATGGATTCTTGAGGTGTTTATGAAATTATTTTACTGTCGACTGTTCTTCAGATTGTTGCACCTCCAGTAGTGAGGCGAGAGTTCCTGTGGACTTAATGCAGTAGTCAAAGATTTGGAGCCTCTTCCATCTTTTCTAGAATAAATAAGATCTTCAGTGAAGTCAACAGAGACACACCAGTATTACCTCATGGTATATATGCAGTGCAGTTTGCATGTATTTATGTTTGCATATATGTGGGAAGTTTCCAATTATTTTCCTCATTTTGTTGTCTGTCTCAATTTAAATACCAGATGGATACAGATTCTTCCGAAGGCAAATAAAATACAGTGAAACAAGGACATTGGATTTGAGGAAAGGAAATTCATAGTCTTAAAAAGAAAAACCAAGAAAGGGAGAGGAGGAGAAACTGAATTGCATGTGTGTGAACAGGTATCCTCATACCCATTGATTCATGGTCTCCATACCTACGGGTAAAGAATAGTGCTGAAATGCTGTATTTTTTCCTTTACAAAAAGTATAAGATGATGGATGAGGTGAAGTCAGAAGGAAAGAATCATTCTACTGATACTCTAGTTATTTTGCCTATCTCAAATTTGATGAGACACTTGAAGTAAGCAGAGACTGGAACACTTTAAGCACAAAGACTTTCAATTCCAGAGAAAACAGCTGTGAAACACAGGCAGCTGCCTGAACTGGAAGAGCCTTGTTTTAAAAACTGGGATACTGCTCCCTGCCTGCAATGAGGGGTTTTTCACCCATCCAGCCACCAGACAGAAGGGCAGTGTAGCATCATGAGAACAGTGAAGGGAGTTTCTAGATGGTGTTGGTCAAAGTTTGCTAATACAAATGTCAGATAGGCCAATCAGGGGTCATGCTGTCTTTGAGCTGCTGCTCACCAACAGGGAAGAATTGGAGGCAAATGTTGCCACAACAGTGAACATGAGATGATTGAGCTGATGTTGTGGAATGCTGGGAAGAAGAGCAGAAAAGCCAGGACTGGTTTAAGGAGAGCAGATTACAATTTACGTAAGGAATTCCTGGCAGAATTCCCTAAGAAACTTCAAATAGGGAAAAGGCAAGAGAGTTAGCTGATTTGCAAAGAAAACTGAGGAGCAAATGTTCCTCATTGTGCAGGGATTTTGGGAACTTCAGCAGAAGACCATTCTGGCTAAGCAAGATACTCCTCAATGACCTTAAATACAGAGACAGCATGGAAGTGAAAACAAGGACAGGTGGTAAAGATGAAATACCAGAGCACAGTTTAGGACTCTAAGCACAATGTGAGAAGGCCAAAGGCTAGATGAAGTTTGGCAAAGATCCACCACTGGCAAGCAGTAGCTTAGAAACTACACAGAGAAACTGGATGCATCCAGATCCATGGGGCTGGATAGGATAGACCCAACAGTGCTGGAAATGTTGTCAAAGTGATTGTGAGGCTACTGTCTATAATTTGTGGAAAATTGCTATAAGCGGAAGAAGTTCTCGACCACTGCAAAAAAGCTAACATTGCATCCACATTTAAGGAAGTGAAGATGCAGGAATTATGGAACTTCTGGAAGCTGGTCTATCTTACATCCAACACTGGAGATAGGATAAGCAAATACTCTTTGAAACCATGTCCCAGCACATGAAGGAGAAAATGTTAACCAGCAGCAGTGAAAAATGGATTTACCAAAGACAAATCATTCTTGAAGATCCCAACTTCCTTCTGCAAATGTGCAAGTAACTTTTTGAATGGTGGTTATACACACTTTGATTACCTAAGGCTTCTAATGCCACCTCCCCCAGTATTCTCATTTGGAAGCATGGCATGGAAAGGAAGACTGTAACAGCGTCCAAGTTGGCTGGGCCAGTGGGCACAGGAGGAAATAAATAATATCCTAATATCCCAGTGTTGGCAGGTAACAACCAGAGTAACCAAGAGGTGGTTATGATTATTGCTCAATGCCTGCATCGATTATATGAGTAATGAAGCAGCATGTAACCCCAGCAATTTCACAGATAATGGTAAATAAATCAGAGTCAGTGCCTGTCTTGCTGTAATGCAGAGCTTTAATCCAGAAATACATTGTGAGAAGGCCAACAGAAACCTCACGGAGTTCAGGAAAGAGTGAAAAGTTGTATAATAATGCTTCTCATAAGACTTGTGCTCTAAACCCTTCTCCAGTTTCATTGCTCTTCTGTGGACACGCTCCAGCACCTCAATGTCTTTCTTGTAGTGAGGGGCCCAAAATGGAACACAATGTTTGATATGTGGCCTCACCAGTGCCAAGTACCAATGAGAGATGCTTTTTGCTTTTCAAGGGCTGCTGGTGTTAGTAACAGCACCAATTCAATATGGAAAAGCATGAAGACATCCGAAGAATATAGTCTATACTGTCATGCTTCTATAGTAACACTGAATTGATAGCTGTGTGGCTTAATAGCTAAGGAAAGTAACTATGTAAACATTTCAGACAGATAAAAGTATATATGCATCTTTTTCCTGCTTCCTCCTCAGTAAATTGTCCTGTACTAGAAGTACAGTATAAACCTGAAAACCCAGGGCACGTCTCAGGACACAGTGGGCCCAGTCGAGTTTCTCTTCTACCTGCATAACAAAGATTGTCATTGTACCTGGAATTCTGCTTGCTGTTTCAGCAGACAATTATTTGGTTCAATGAATGCTTGTTAGGTTGGACATTAGGAAAAAAAAAATGCTTTCAACCAGCAAGGGTAGTTACCCACTGCACCATGCATGCTTTTGTGAGCATGAAATATCCTCCTACCCTCGCTGCAGGTTTTAAGAATGGGACAGTCAATCATATGTCAAGAATGATTTAGATAAAGTTTGATCCTGCCTTAGGTCAGAAATATGGAAGAAGATGGCCTTTTGAGTTCTCCTCCAGAGAGCTGCATCTATGAATCTAAACTTCTACTATTGGATTTCTATGATTTTCTATGAATATTAAACTGCTGTCTGGGTCCAAGGCATATTGAGATAAAAAATTACATTCCTAGAGGGTGATTCAGTCCATCCTGAACAGAGGTGAGCATTTTACTAAAGGAAATGGGTGAGGGTGAATAGATCTGAAAAAGATGCCCCAGAAAATTGATTTCTCAGTTCATCTTCTTAGCAAGAAGCCATGATGATTGATTGAATCACTGGGATAAATTATTTGTTTTGCCATCACAAGTGTTTTGATGTACTGGAGATAAAAAAGCTGCCTTGTAACTAAGAAACTTTTCCCAAAACAATGAATTCTCAGACAGCAGGGAAGGTGGGAGCACTACAAAGCAAAATCAGTGTTTGGCATTTTCAAAATTATGAAATAGTAGGCTTATAAAATTAAAATTACATATTAGCTTGGATTTTTCAGAAACAAATATTCAATACCACAAGTCATCACAGTTTTCCTAGTAGTTGATTGTAGATGTCCATATTAATTCTACATTAGAGACAGTTATTCACCCAGGAATTCTTCTACTTACTCTTTTTAAAATCTCTTAAATAATTTAAGCTATCTAATAATGATTAAAAGGGGGGGGGGGGGGGGAAGAAGTGTGACACACTCATACAGCTGCACACCACTGTGTTTTTGGGTTTGTTTTTTTTTTTTTCCATGAAAAGGAAAGACACATTTTGATACCATAAAAGAGTGGTTGTATGTCAAAGTAGGAAATGTACAGCTAGCATCTTGATTGTGTCCAGGACTTGCATCTAATGTTATTAAAATTTCTGTAACGATTTCTACTCTCTTCAGCGATGGAAGATGTGCATTGCTTTAGAAAGCATAATATTCTCAGAAGATTCTCCTTCCAGACTAAAGTCTTACATTAATTCATGTAAAAGTAATTTTCACATAAGCAAGCCCATAGTGACACAGCTAGGTTTTGCCATCTCTTGCACAGCAATTGAGGGCAGCTGCCATTCACCAGTAATGCCAGTCAATAAAGGGAATATCTTCAGTGAGCTCAACAGTGGTTTCTCAAAAAGAAGGGCAAATAAATTCTGTGTTAGTAGCAAAGTACTTGGGTTTGTCATGACACTGCAAAGTATAAATGGAGTGTCACACTTAGTAATTTAATATACCAACAGCGGTATTGAACTCACTGAACATCTACTGCAGCTATGCAAATCTTTGGTTAAGTGACATTTGATCAGAATATATGCATTGCAGTAGAGGAATTGAGGGTTTTGTATTGTTTCTTGTGACCTTGTGCTGTTCTTTGAAGTTCTCTCAGCACCATTTCTTGCTTGCTTCCCCAGTCCTCTGTCTCCACCAGTTATTTTTTGTACGCTTCTGGGTTCTACTGGGAGCTGATGTCTTCCACCCTGATAAGAGGTTTCATCACATCTGCCACAGATAGTCAATCCTGATCTGCCTGCCTGCTGTAGTCCGTACAGTCTCATCACTAAATTCAGATAGAAACAAGTAACAGTCATTGGTAAGTGATGAGCCCTCCTTGGTTTCAAGCTTTGCAGCTCTCAAGGCAAGTTGTTGAGGTGCACAACACCAGCCTGAATTGCATTGTCTCTCACTAATCACATATAAAGAATTGCAACTTGTCACAAGTTGTGGAAGTCTTTTAAGAATTTTTGCCTGCAAATCCAGCTCCTGCCTATCTAGGTGCCGTACAGGTGCATTAACTGGTGCTGTGCCCAAGATAATAATTCTCTCTGGAAGTCTAAGGAATGTTAGGTCAATCCCAGTATCACACTAACCATATGATCATGCACGTCCTGTGTCCAGTTGGATCAACGTGCCATCAGCTAATGTTTTTAGTGTTTCCTGTGCAATCATAAGCTTTGCCAGCCAGTTAGCTAGAATTGGTCAGGAAAGATCAATGGCTTCACCTAAGGACAAGTATGTAAATTATGCATAGGTGCTGGCAGACTGAAAAGCTGTGCTTCTAAGCAATTAACGTTAATGAGTTTAATTAACGTTTAATGAGTGCTGACTCCAAAAGAGGAGTATTTTTCACCATCTTCAGCTACCTAAATTTCAATGCTTAGTCTGTGAGAAATTGTATCAGACTCTCCCTGTAGCCAGAGCAGACATACAGGCATATTCCTAACCTAAATATTTCCTTCTCCAAAAGGTTTCTAACAAAGCTGTGCTGCATTATATACTATAACACAAGGGAAAGGTTACTTAGAGGAACCCCAACTTTTTAAAAAGTTCCACTTAGACTATATCTACTGAGGACCAGGTGAAACTGGGAGAAGCTAGATACAAATAACTGTAGGCAGAAATGTCCCATCTGTGTATTAACTTCAGGCTTCTCATGCTCTGGGACTTGTAACCCTGCCAGATATGAATTCCTGTCTTAGACACTGATCCCTGGCATAATTTTCCTTGTATTATCTTGTCTGTAGTGTAAAACTCCATCCTCAATTTTTTTCTCCCCACTTTGCGGATGTCATTAATGCTAATTGTGAACTTGGATGTGATTGCGTATTGCTTAGTTTGATGCTAATGAATTTGAATAGTAATTTGTACTTTATTGAATTAGCAACATATTCCAGAGACCATGGAGAATTGAACCCTAAAGCTTTCATCATCCCTTTCTTTTCTTTTCTTTTCACTAGCCAGCCCTTGTAGCTTTTCTGTTATTTGTAAATCATTTCACAGTCTGCTTAATGCCCAGCTAAGATGAGATCACCACCGCTGACGAGAGCACTGCAATATCTTATTACCAGCTAAATATAGACCCCTTGTTTAAAAATCAGAATGAGTTAAGGTTAGTGTTATTCTTTGGAATATGTTAATGTATTAATTATTATGAAAATTTGTGATCATTATGTTAAGTGAATTTATGTGGCAGAAAATGCATAATTACCCACAGAAGTCTAACTGTTGCACACTATCAAAGAGGCGTGTTTGTTAAGGTCACAGTTCTGAAGACTATTACCCTCTTGCTTTATAGATCACATGCAGAATTTAAATACAACCCATGTCCTATGGGATGACATAATTAAAAGCAAAATTAAATGAGTATAACATAAGAATAAGGTTTGTGTAAAGACATTAGCCCACAAGGGAATGTGACTTTTATGCATGTATCACTATTCACAAAAATTATATGCTTCAGCTGAATTTTTTAGAAGCAGATGGAAAATAAGTAATTTCTTTGGGAAATTAAAGATTTTCTTTTCTTTTTTTTTTTTTTTTTTGACATCTCATTAGCTTCATGAGGAAAAAAAAAAGATCATTCACTGAGGCCAAAGACCTTCCACATTTAGGTGAGGAAGAAAACTAACCAAAGATGAGAATATACATAAAACATATTGGAGTTCTGATATAATTTTCAAAAACACAGTAGATTTCAATACACTCTGCAAACTGTTGGCAACAGAAAACCCAAGGAACAACATTTTTTCAGGCTCCTAAGGAACTAGAGTTAGTTATTTGCAGATATCTTCATAAGATCATAAATGCTTTAATTTTTCAGAGAACTTATGTTTGAGCCATAGTAACAAAATGTAGTAAATTTAAATCTTACAAATGAAAAATAACCTTGGGTTGCAAATTAGAAACATTTTTAAATGTATTTTTTTGTATTTTGTATACAAAATGTATATTTTGTATATTTGTAAATATACAATAAAAATTGTATATTTTTACTTTCTTGCCTGAATTAATAAAATAATGTATTTCACATTCACTTAAATTATTTTCTACAAAACAAATCTCAATATTTTATTATCTTGCTATGTATATTTAGAAAAAAATAATCAAGTGAAAATAATCTTCTAAATGATACTTCACAACACTTCGAAAGAAACTATTTTTTTCTTTTCCAAACTAAATATATAGGATAAAGCAACCCAACCCCCCCTGCATTTTGAATTACAATTTTCGAATGTTAAACTCAAACATTCAAATCACTTCTTCCTTGCTAAAACTTTCCAAAAAATCCTGATAAATTCATTTGTTTCCCCAGATCTTGAAGTGATGCCTTTAGAACAGTGAGAGGCCATTTCTAAAGGCCTCTAATTCTGGTCTCTTTAGGACTTGCAGTCGTACTGGAGACTGATCTGTTCCTCATTGCCTTTGTACTCAAGGACATGAATATTTTTCAGTCCTTCTTTCCTCAGTCTCAGTGGTCTCAGAGCTATGTGACATTTCATACATATACATTCTAGAGGTTACTCTGATATGCCCCGTAACAAAGAATAAAAATGTTTGAACACATTCTTTAGGGTTGTAAATAAAATAAAGGAATTTACTGAGGGTGTTAAAGATTTGGTTTGGTCACGGCTGTATCTGTGTGTGTGTGGGGGGGGGGTGTAGGCTTGTATGTGATTTTCTCTACTGTTTGGAAAATAAGGAAATCTATGGGCACTGGGTAAATCCACGTGCGTTCCTTTCCAAAAAATAAGATTTATTCCACAATCAGTCTGTTTTAACGGATGGCAATGTTAAAGTTTTCATCTTTTCTCCTTGGATGCAATATGCCAGCTTAATTTGCCTAACATGATATTCACCCTGATACTCATTCTGCATTCTCCCACTATGACTTTCGCAGCTGACTTTTTGTTTTATGACCTTCAACTAGTCTAAACAATCCTCTGACAAGCTCATCAGTGATTCATGATTGCTCCAACAGAAGTAGAAACAATAGCTGAATGAAAAGGTTGAATTAAATAAGTAATCTGTAAGATATTTTTTCAAGCATAAATCATAGTTTCAGGCTTAGAAAAACACACAGATTTTTTTTTAATCTCCCACCGAATTTCTGAATTAAAGAGTAGAGTTCAATATGACCAAAGCGTATGTGACATTTCTGTATCTATTTTAAATTATTTTGGTCTAGAATGAATACAACTCATTGAACTAAACCTTCAAGGGATGAAACTTGAATTGTACCATCTGAAAATCTTAGCTACATATACCATATCAGTTCAAATGTCCTCATCAAAAATTGAAAGAACATTTGGGTATCTTTATCACATTGTTACAAATATTTGATTCTGTTACCGTAAACCTGAAAACTGAGTAGGACCATTTCAGGGAAGGGAACAGATTTCAAAGAAGAGAGTATCAAGGACAGTACATCCAAAAGCAATAGAGGAACAGGCTCCTCAGAGGTCCTCAGATGTCCAAAGGTCTGATATCAGGAAGATGTCCCTAGATCATTCTGTCAGAGCATTATTTAAGGGCTCAGTGACCAAAAGCATTAAAATTTTGAGTGATATGGGTGGCTTGGAGACTAGAAACACCTACAGGAAAAAAAATGTGCAATGCAGCAACTTCCTGGTAAGACATGAGAGGTGGGAAATGGTATGGTCCCTTCAAACTCTGTTCCTCCATGTGGGGTTTCAGACCATGTTCTTGTGGAGGGTTTAGGTAAGTCTAAACTGATGTATGGAGACATCCTGATTTCCCTGTTCTTATTTGCCAGCATTATATCATGATTCTCTCCTACTCCATGGTGCAATGTTTGCTTCCCAGGGTCTGAAGGCACCCAAGAGAGAAAAGGGGGTGCAGGAAAGCTGGGCAATGTGGCCCAGGTCCAGCCCTAACAGGAAGTCACAGCATGGCTGAGACATACACCCAAGGAAACAAAGAGGGATCCTGAATCCCACAGTTCAGGAATGTTTTTGTGTGATGTATGGTACCATCCATTACTTCCCTGATCACTCATGCTCTGTCCCTTTCATGATTATGTAGCACTGCTGGTTGAGTCCAAGACATGTGGCAATTCTCCGCTATAGACTTAACTGAGTCCTGTATATTAAACTTTCCAATATGCCATCTGTCACCTATTTAAACCTTTTAAGGATTAGGGTCCTTTTTTAGTTTCCTTGTCTCTCTATTCTGTTTTAGTAAAAATAGGTAACAGTATTACCCTACCTCACAGGACTGTCACAAAGATTACTAAGTTGAAGTGTATGAAGACATATTTAATGTATCATAAATGTGTTCACAGCACGTGCTAATACAGGATTGAGGAAATTAATCTGAAGTGCAGAACACATCTGCTTTGCCCTGATCTTCAATAGGCTATTTACCACAGTTCCTCAAGTCAGACTGCAGTATGGTGATAAATATAATCACTGAAGATGTCAGACAGCAAATAGCTATTAGTAATACAAAGATAATGTGTGGCATCAGTGAAAACACTTCTAAAATCCACCCTGCAAAAAAAATAAATTAGGTTACTAGAAAGGGCTTAGAAAACAGTAATTCAGCTTCCTCAAAGTGTGAAGCTCATTGAACATGTTGAAGAGGAGATTAGCAAGTAACTTGATTAAGGTCTATAAGTATGTGTTAAGATTTCTTCAGTGGTTAGATGATAGCTTAGTATCCTGCAGAACACAAGATCCAATGAAATAGTGAAATGCAGGAGTTATTTGAAACAAGACAAATTCTAATTCTAAATAAAATACAAATATTAAACAGAGAAAATGATTAACCACATGCAGAGAGGCAATCAACTCACCTTTACATTACGACAAGACATCAGTAATGCACCCTCTTGGGAACAGAAATGAATGAACTTAAGTATTATGGCTTGTGTTATACAAGAAAACAACTTAGCTCAAAGTGATCGTGTCTCTCTCAAAACCATAAATACTTATTGCCCATCAATGTATAAATTAAAGTATTCTCACACTATATTTAGAAATACCATGAAACAGTTGTGGCTTAATTTCACCAGCATGATAATTTATTGTCCCCTGTAACACAGAACTATAGAGAAATTCTACGCAGAATCGGAGTTCCTTTCTGATAGGCAAGCACTAAACCTATGACAATCTGCCTACCACCAGGTAACATACCTTTTGAGTTACATCTTTAATCCTAAATGGCATCTTCTGCTGCAGATCTCCTGCATGTGATAGCACAAAGTTCTTTGCTACATTTCAGGTTGAAACATTAAATTAATCCTAGCTGAGTTTATGTCTGCAGGCATATTTCAGCAATTTGACTGTACATGCCTTTTGTCAAATACATTTGTCATAAAGTGGTATTTTCCACAAACCTTCCAGAATAAACAAAATACTTTGTTTACAGAAACAGCCTTGGGTCTGAAGTGGAACAAAAATACCCTGATACTTTCTGTTTTCAATAATTTTTTAACAAAGAACATTCTAAAATTATTGGAATTTTCGATACAAATATTTTTAAACTGAAGAGAAGATTGCCAAAGAAACCTTGTTAGCTGTGCCTTGCAGTTTTAACAGTTAACAGATATTTAGAAATCCAAGCTATGAAGAATTTTTTCTTCTTCATTCACATCTCAGTTTCCACTATAATAAATCTGTCCAAGAACAGATAAACCTCCCAAATTCTTCTATACAATGAAAAGAACAATAAGGCTTACTAAAAGATATAAAATATTTTAAGAATATATTTAAAGAAATGCAAAATAAGATAATGGAATAAGTCTGTGGAAAAAGATCTTTCAGAATCAAGGTTAAAATTTCATTAAGGTCTAGGTGACCTGAAACAATAAAGTGTGTAATTTTCAACACCAAGGAAGTGGTGTGGCCATCTGTTTCAGATTCCCAGGGTGCCACTTAGAGATGCAAACACTGTGGCTGGTCTTTGATGCAAAGCTTAAACTTTTCCACATTTTGGTTGAGATATCCTCTATTTTTAACATAGATGCAGTATGTTAATATCACAGAGGAGACTCCTGTCTTTGCGTTCATTTATCACATGCCCATACTCAATGACCCACTTGTCACTATGTATGTAAGGTGACAGAAAAGCACTAACTCTTTCAAATTAAAATTAAATGTGTTGTCTGCTCTTTTTACTCTTGGTAATGTGGTCAGACATGAAAGCACCATGTGCTCTCAATTTACAAATATAGCTAACAGCAATTCTCCATAAGTGTATGGCAACATAAAAATTGTTCCTTGGGAACCTACAGTTCACATACATCACTATGCGGCTAAGCCATACATCATTAATGAAGTGGATGTGAAGTGTTGTCTCTGTTCAATAGATGTTTAAGATTTCAGATGTTCATTCATGCTCTGTGGACTTTATTATGATAGTAAAACATTTATCAACAATGGGGAAAAAAAAAAAAAAACACAAAAAAACAAGAAAAACCCCAAACTTTCAAGTGGAATTCAAGGCTAGGCATTCACTAGCAAAAAGCAGCTCATAAATCAGCTTTAAAATATTACTATTCTTCTGTGAACTAATTTCTTTTCCTTATACATCCAGGGAGCTTGTTGACTTCCATACACAGAGTTGCAAAGGAAATATTACACACTCCTTCATCAAAGTGGAACAAGTTTCATTGGAATGACTTGAAGCCAGGATGATGATTTGTTTCTGATTAAAGATATCTGGACCACATAAGATATTCCTTGAACCCAACACCCTATCTAGTAATGCTAAAGGCTTCAGAGAGAGTGGTGGAATTCATACTTTGGATGATTATGGAATAAGATATATAGTCTTAACAGCTGCAGAAAGAGCCCTAATGGAAAGCAAAGTCTTTATGTGAAACTTAAAGGTCAGATAACATGTCAGTGGCTAACTGAAAATAAGACACAAATTTCTAGTATTTTGTCAGATGAGTATCAATCTCTATTATATTCTTGAATGCATTTATACTTTTTTAGCTTCTACGCTGAACAGAGGTTATGGAAACCGAAGAACCAGCAAACCCCAGGGCTCTACCTAGCTTATTGGTTGAAATAATCATTGAACAGAGAAAAACAAGTACATTAAAAAGTATAACATAATGTCTTATCAGTTTCATTCTCTAAGGGCAATGGTAACTTCTAGTCTTTCAACCTTTACACACACTATCAGTGACAGATCAGATGATCCAGAATACCTGTTCCTGGGTGCTTATATGCCCTTCCAAAAGACAGCTAATTCAAGCTAGCTGAGCCCTTTTTCACTGGGGAGGAATTATTTTACATTTGTCCTAGATTAAGAGTTCACAGGCAGACAAGCACCACAGAAGTGCTGGCAAGTAATGAGTGGCTTCCTTGGCATGCATCAGAGCCTTTAAAATTCTTAGAATATACCAGAAGAATATCAAAAGAAGCTCTGTATTATCAGTCATTTTGGTTTGCAAAGGGCCTTTGGTAAGGTCACACAAAAAAGACTGTTAGAAAAATCTTCTTAGTAGTCATTATCACAGAAATACTGAGTTTGGCATGTTGCTCTGGAGATCATTTTGTCCAATCCCTCTGCTCAAAGCAGGCTCAGCTAGAGCTTGTTGCCCAGGATTGTGTTCAATAAGGTTTTGAAAATCTTTAAGGATGGAGACTTCGTGGCCTCTCTGTAAAATTCAGCACTTCTCCAAGTTGGTCAGCAGAAGTAGTTTAGGATTCTGTTGACTAGATCTCTCTTGTGTACTGTAATAGGAGCTCTGAGAATTATCTTAGATAGAGGTTACTAAAGCTGACCTAAAGGCAATAGTAAACCCCATTTTGGAAGTTAAGAAGTCAAACAGGGCATTAATAGGCGCAAGGAGTGGAATACTGAGTGATGCCCTAATGCAAATCAGTAGTGCAGCTGCCTTGAGACAGACCTTTTTACTGATAAAATTAAGTTGAAGACAGAAACTGTATAAAGAGAGTGGGCTGGATTGAACCAGTGGGGATGATTAAGGCACTGCAAAAGCACTTGCATACCTCAAGGGAAAGAAAAACTAAAATGTCACACATACACACAAAAAAAAAAAAAGACAAAAAAAAAAGACTGAATGCAGCAGAAGTACAGGAAAAGAATTAATGGTTTAGAGAAGGCAGATGTGAAGTTCTGTTCTCTTCATCTCAGACTGAATAAAAAGGCAGTGGAGTGAAATAAAAGTAGCAGTTCATGCTTTTTTTCACAGATGCTCCTAGAAGTTAAGTCCATTCAGTCTCTGCTTCTACTGTGGAGCTCTTTGCTACAGCAACTCCTTAGGGACAGAAAGTTACCAGGATTAGACATGCAATTGTAATTTTTAAAACAAATAGCTTGAGCTAATTAAGGGTACTAATTCTCAATTGCCATAGCCATAAAGCTCAGGAGATGATATTTTACCTAATGGGTTGGTGGTTTACTACACTAGATTCACTCTGTTTGGTAAAGTTATGTTGCTGAAGAGTCAGGGTTTGTTTTTTTGTTAATGAAATTTCCTTACCAATAAATTTAATATTAACTAATAAGAAATATTCCAGTGTTCTTTAACTACGCTTTTCATAGTGCTGCTTTCTGCACTGGCATGAGTGGTTACCTTATTCTGAGCTATGTTACTGTAGCTCAGAAAGAGTTTGGGCCATCTTTGTCCAAAAACAGGCAATATGAGATAAAATAACATTACGATGAGTTTAATGGTTTATTATATCCTCTTTTCAACAATAGCTGGAGCAGCCTGGTGAAACTATTCAATATTGTTTAAAGTATCTCTTCCTTACCTCCACTTCATCTTGCTGTTTCTCCCATCTTTAGCTGTCTCTCCTCTCATTTTAATGCAGGTTGGCCACTGGTTTTTTCTAGCTCTGTGTGTCAGTGCCATATGTAATTCATTCAATGCAATAAAAAAAAAATTCTTGCAATTGAGAGGAACCACTAGCTGCTATGAATCAAATGGAAAGGTATCCCAGATATGCTAGGGGAAGGGCATGAAGCCCGAGAGAAACTGAATTCCTGGCTCTTTTTTCCTTTTATTCTGTTTGTCAGTGTGCAAACAGGTCCTGGCTGGCAGAAGGTGCTGTAGAACAGAGCTGAATTCATCCACTATATTTCCTCATCCAAAATCAATGAGGATAATTAGCAGATGAAAGATCTGCTGGAAACAGGTTATTTTGCATGTCAGCAGGTAGATGAGGAATCAATGAGGTAGTCTTGTTCCTCTTATTTCAATGAATTTGTTTCCATTAGAGGATGTAACTCAGCATGTCTAATGCAAAAAATATTTGTTCGTTTGGGGTGCTTGTGTCTATCTCCTAGGTAAAAACACACAGTATGAAGTATCTGGAGCCAACAGGACAGATTCCTGGGTATAAAAGTCCATTTTGCAGTTTATACCAGAGCAAGGATCTGACCCAAGATGCACTGCTCTCAGGCACATCCAGCTGTCTTGAAAATGGATACAACGCAGACTGTACAAATTGGGCAGTGTCCTCATTTATTCCACAGGATCTCAGTCCAGACTGGATCTACAAAACACTCATTCTGAATTCACAACAAGGTATCTAGGAGAAGATTCTCCTCATTTATGTTCCAAAAAGGTGAGTATCCATTAATCCTCTCCACTGGACAACTGAAATGGAATGGCCACAAGATGGAGAAACAAATAGTTTGGCTGGGATGTGGTGGAAGCTTATCAAGAGCAGGTCTGAAAGACTTTAACTCAATTAACATATGGACTCAGCTGATGATCTGCAGCAGTGACAGGGAGAGGTAGAGTAAAGGAGCTGGAGATCTCAATGTGGGATAAACCACAATGCTTACAAGTGAGGTGTGATGAAACTCAAGTGTGGTGTTTACTGGGTGAACAGAGAAACTCTCCTCCTCTTCCCTGCTCAGCCAGGCCTGGCCGTAGCCTGCAGGAGAACTTCTACCATCTGTGACTGGCTTGCCACTTATTCCCTTCCCTTCCCTTTCCCTTCCCAATCCTCTTCCTTTCCTGACACACACATTTACATGGGCACTTAAACGTACATGAATCCAAGCACTCTGTGTTTGCAGCCGTAAAATTTTGCTTAAAATCATAGCTATTCAACTAAATTTACTTATGTGCATACAGCTCCATTTGAAGGATGAATTTTACTAGCTAAAAGTAAGAGAAAAGGTTTTCTGTACCTGTACTGCTTTAAATGTAGAAGTTCATTTTCATTCACCATAGAAGGCTGAACCTTTTGGAGTCATAGTTAAAACAATGGAAGATGTTTTATTTTCACAGTTAATATTTCTCTTTGTGAATACGTTTCTTGGATGTTTAACCCTTCTCTTTTTTCTCAAGGCAATACACAAACACTTTAATAAATGTATGTGTTTATGAAAATGTTACCAAAACCAGATTTTTAAAGATCAATTTTTGCATTCACCCACAAGTTTTTAAAAAGGTCACAGGAAACATAAATTATTATTATTATTTATTTATTTTTATCCTTTCTTATTGCTGGTGCTAAGAGAACAGGGAGCTTAATTGCAGTTGTCATCATTATGAACAGCAAAATTAAACATGCATATGTAATGTATTTAAATTTACATAAACTGATTATTAAAAGAAATGGAAAGTCTGCGTGAGCAGGTCTCCTTTGTTCAAAGTAAGCCCTGCCCTTTTCTTTTTCTGCAAGGACTTTGCAAGTAATTATGAACTACTATTTATAACTAGCCTGGGTGCACAATTCAGCCTCCCTCTCCTTGCTGTGACTTAAAGGCAGAAGACATTTCCTGGTTAATACATTTTTCCTTAGTTAAAAGAAGGGGCAGCTGCTTATGGTCCTCTCTCTTTCCAGGCTGATAATGGCCTTTGTGCAAAAAACTCTTCTCTTTCCTCTTTCCTCTTTCCTCTTTCCTCTTTCCTCTTTCCTCTTTCCTCTTTCCCCTTTCCCCTTTCCCCTTTCCTCTTTCCTCTTTCATCTTTCATCTTTTCTTTTTGCTTCCTCTCCCCTTGCCTTGCCTTGCCTTGCCTTGCCTTGCCTTGCCTTGCCTTGCCTTCCCTTCCCTTCCCTTCCCTTCCCTGCCCTTCCCTGCCCTTCCCTTCCCTTCCCTTCCCTTCCCTGCCCTGCCCCGCCCTGCCCTCCCCTTGTTTAGGAGGGATAAAGAGGTGATTCTGCTCCTCTGCTGTGGTGGTGAGACCCCAACTGAAGTACTGTGTTCAGCTCTGGAGTTTTCAGTACAGGAAAGACATAGGCCTGTTGGAGCAGGTCTGGAGGAGGGCTACAAAAATGATCAGAGAGATGGAACACCTCTGCTGTGAAGAGTAGCTGAGAGAGTTGGGGCTGTTGAGCATGGAGAAGGCTCCAGGGTGACCTTACTGCAACCTTTCAATAATTCAAGGGAGCTTATAAGAAAGATGAAGACAGACTTTTTAGCAGGTCCTGTAGTGATAGGACAAGGGGGAATAGTTTCAAACTGAAAGAGGGTAGATTGAGACTAGACATAAGAAACTTTTTATGGTGAGGGTGGTGAAACATTGGCACAGGTTGCCCAGAGAGGTGGCAAATGTCCCATCCCTGGAAACATTCAAGGTCAGGTTGGACGGGGCTCTGAGCAATCTGACCTAGTTAAAGATGCCCTGGCTCATTACAGTGGAGTTGGACTAGATGACCTTTAAAGGTCCCTTCCAGCTGGAACTATTCTATGGTTCTATGATAGGTCTGTCAGGTTGTTCCTGTCATTCATTGTACCAGACACCTTATTTCCTCTATGAGCTGTTAAAGCTTAAAGAAGCCCGTCAAGTTCATGTACATGCAGTGCATCGCACCATGTGGCTACCAGGAACCCTAGCGTTCATTCACCAAGGAGGAATTCTTACCATTTCTTCTTTTGTTGTTTCTGATTTATCTGAATTCTCAACAAAACTTGAACAGACCTGATCACAATAATCCACTAAGGAAAAAAGTTTCAGTCTGTTTAAAATTGTCCTTCTGCCATCTCTGAGAAACTACGTCTTGAATCCTAGAAGAGATGAGAAGGGGCAGGTAAGGCAGCTGAGGAGGGGCTGCAATTGCTGATTATAGCTGTGGGCATCCTTCAAATGGAGTCCTTTCAATCAGGGCTATGACAGTCAGTGTACCCCCTGACCACTGCTAGATAAAACTAATTTTATTAATTCTGAAGAACACTGATACAAGAGATCAGGAGAACAACAGGTGTCTTAACCTGTATGCTTCTTCAGCCCTTCAAAACAGGCATTATGCTGGATGAAAGATACCCCATCAACTTTGGCACAAAGGTAAATATCATTGCGGAAAAGCGAGTGACCTCAGACTGTTCACTTAGCACAAGAAAATCCTTGTTCATCTTGTAAATGCTATATGATGGGATCTGGAAGGGGCCAAGAGAGAAGAAAAAAAAAAAAAAAAAAGCTTAGGACTCTGCAAAATTTTTTTTTTCTTCTCTTTGATGACAAACACACAGCACAGTTAATGTTGCTTGATACAATTTTATTATGATCCAGAAAAGGAAATTATCAAGGCCAAAGAGATGGCACTTATTGAGTGAAATTGGACAAGGTTTTGGTTTTTTTGTCTGTTTGGTAATTTGGGTGTTGGGTTTTGTTTGTTTGTTTGTTTGTTTGTTTGGGGGGGGGGGCGGGGTGTTGGGTTTTTTTCCTGGGACTTGGTCTGGGATTGTATTTTAACTTCTCATCATCTTTTAAAAATGATCCTGCTAAATAGAATTAATCATGAACAAGCAACAGACTTGTAAACAGAAAATGGAAAATAGGGATGCTTTGTCATAGTGGGTGGATGAATCACAAGACCAGAATCTTTATCAGTTTATCAACAGCAAAACTGGCCTGAAATATTAGCTCCACATGTCTTTCCAGGGCAGTCTTCCATATAACTGCTAACTGAAGAGTTCCTGTCCCTCTCCCAGACATTTAGCACTCGGCAGCAGTAGAGGTAGATGCTGGGCTCAATCTGTCACTATGTCCACCAGGGCAGCTTCTAGGTCCTTATGTCCAGAAATATTTTAGATTACAGAAATGGTAATGATTATTGAAGCAAACTTATTGACTTTTAATAAAAGTGTAATTTGATGTGAGTCTTGCACAGGTTTTTTTAAACATTTTTTTTTAAAAAAATATGATCTAGAACTGAAGAAGTGATTTCTCAATTCTTAATGAAATACTTAATCAAGACACTTCATTTAAAACTGGTCATGCAGGTATTTGGTTTTTTTCCTGCTGGTTTTTGCCCTTTGACTGGGTAAATGAGCTATGCTTTGTTCTTAGAAGTTGGTAGATGTTGGCTGAGTGGTTGAGAGCCTGCACTTCTGATTAATATTGTGAGTCCCAAAGTGGTTCTGACAAGGTGCTCTTAATGCAGGGACCTAAGCTAGCCTAAACTGATTTTTTGATATTAACTGCAATGGAAACTAATGGCTAGAAAAGTCAGTTCTGTAAAATTAAATTTTAATTGGAAAATTCAGAGATCAATCTGAGTGTTTCTACTCAAGGCAGATCAAGGAATAAGGGTTTCTTAGGCAGTCTTCTCAGCCTTGACAACTCAATACTTCAGTGTCTAGGTTTGAGGACCAGAAAGTGAAACTGGCCACAAAGCAAAAATAAAACCAACCGAATTGTCTTGCTTCACACTCCAAGCTCACGGAAATGCAATATGGAAATGAGAAACTTGAATGGAAGAAAAATAATTAGAATTATCAAATATATTTATTTTCTAACAGTTCCAGTACTTAGAGCACTGCCTTGTTGGCAATGAAAACATACAGCTGTACACATAGATGCAAAGCAGAAAGGAAATCCTGTTCTAATCATTGAATGAAGCCTGCTTAGGTTTGCTTGTCTGCTTATAGCAGCTATCAACCTTCACAAATACAGACATGTTTGTCTCCGTTTTCCTACCATCAGTTCAGGTTGTCAAAACTTTCTTTCATGCTGTGGTGCTTGGCACTTTCTTTGCAAACATACTCATTCAGCTTCTTTCCGTTTCCCTGTCTTTATGCCTTCCCCTTCCACATTTATGTCAAGAACTCAAAAATCTGTCGCTGGAGCTGTCAGTCATTATTCTGAAAAAGCAGCTTGTTCTCATACTTGTAGTGAGTTGCTGGGTAAAGAGGACAGAAAAAGTTGTCAGAGGAGCCCCTGCAGTAACAGCAACATTTCACCAGAAACAATTAAGGCACCGTCTGAGTTCTGCAAAGGGTGTCCAGGCTGTGTTGAGCACTGTCTCCCTGTGAGAGAGGTAACTGGAGACCTAGCAGATGCCTGTATGCGACTCGGAGGAAAGGCTCTCCTAAGATAATATTGATGCTGTCCAAGAGGTCCAAAAAGATTCAGTGACAGGTCTGTGCAGGTTGTCAGATAGCATTTGTGTGTCTTGCTTGCCTTTTACAAGGAATATACTTATTCTTACAACACTGACACTTGCCCAGAATCCTCTTCGAGCCTCTGGGCTTTCTACTGATAAGTACAGCACAAAGAGAAAAAAAAACAACAACAAAAAAGAAAAGACAGCTCTGTCCCCAATGAGTGTTCAATGCAAATAGGCAGGCATAGACAGCGGACAAACCAACAGTGACACTGTGACTCACCCCTGCTCACACACGACTGATCAGCAGCAGGGCTGAAAACAGACCCACAGTTTCCGAAGCACCATTTCACTGTCCTACCCTGGGCGCACCAGGGCTTTTCCTGTACCCCCACCCAGCTGGGTCCACTGATATCTCAGCCCTCCTGCTGCTGGTGGCCTCAGCCCATCTCCTAACACATCAGTGTCCATTCTGCAACTGGACAGCACTAATTGCCATTTTATTTGAGTGAGAGTCAATTGTGGCTATGTTGGTCTCCTACATCTCACCACCAGTGCCAGCAGAGGTCCCAGGGCATCAAGTCACCGCTGCTGCTGCTATGCCAAGTTTGTGCTGTGGGTAAATAAAGACTCCTCTCTCTGGGGTTGACGATACGGTGCTTTTCTGTAGCTCTAAATCAATTATAACAAAACAAAACAAAACAAAAACAAAACAAAAAAAAAAAAAAGGGACAAAAAAAAGGAGCACACATAGCAAATGCCTGAGAGACTTACTGCATTTTCAGCATCAGATCTGATATTCCGATGAGGTTTGCTTTAGCAGCCCTCTGTCTATATCCACAGGCAAAAATCAACATTCTTTTTATAAGAGAAACAATTGCTTTGGTGACTGCTAGAATTTGTTTTTGTTATTTTGGGTTTAGCGAGCAACAGCGACAAGATTCACATAGCGAAGTGAGTGGAGACTTCTGTGATTTCTAATTCTCTCCTGGCTGAATCAGGAGGAGGGAAGGGAAGGGAAGGGAAGGGAAGGGAAGGGAAGGGAAGGGAAGGGAAGGGAAGGGAAGGGAAGGGAAGGGAAGGGAAGGGAAGGGAAGGGAAGGGAAGGGAAGGGAAGGGAAGGGAAGGGAAGGGAAGGGAAGGGAAGGGAAGGGAAGGGAAGGGAAGGGAAGGGAAGGGAAGGGAAGGGAGGGGAGGGGAGGGGGGGAGGGAGGGAGGGAGGGAGAGGGGAGGGGAGGGGAGGGGAGGGAGGGAGGGAGGGGAGAGGAGAGGAGAGGAGAGGAGAGGAGAGGAGAGGAGAGGAGAGGAGAGGAGAGGAGAGGAGAGGAGAGGAGAGGAGAGGAGAGGAGAGGAGAGGAGAGGAGAGGAGAAAAATATAAAAACAATATATGCCCCAGACAGCAGGTTTCATTTTTAATAATATCCTCTCAGGCTGTGATTACCATGAAACTTTGGATAGGACTCTTTTTGAATTACTCAGGGAAAATTGTACTGTAATCATATGCTTGTTAATACTGCTGCTTGCAACGTTAATTTGAAAGAGTTTAGCTTCTTTGCGCTGGAGCTGCTACCATCAAGGTTAGAGACAGTCTCTGTGAAACAATCTGTTTCTCAGCACTGTGCAGAAAACAGCAAGATGCTCTGCAAATTGCTGTTCAGAAAAAGATCAATAGAAAGCATGTAACAAGAAACGAGCAAATGTCAAAAGGCTCCTCTCCTCTATTCAGTAATGTTGGTGCATTTGCTATATTAGAGCATTATGAATTTTAATTTGAATGAAAGACTCCTTATTTATAGTTGAACAGACTGAGTACAGCTTGTCTTAGTGTCTACCACACTGGCAAGGATAAGGGCTATGCTCTTGGCTCTTCAATTCCCTGGAAATGTAACCCCTCCATTATACCTTCCCAAAGCAGACTATATTTTTCCCCCTCTGTAGAGTCAAGCAGAAGTTGCCCAAGGCTGGAGTCCAAACTCCGTCCTGTCTTTGTCCTAATTACTTGCCCATATTCAGGTCAAGAATTGAGGTGATATAGTTTCTAACTGGGAAAACTGATCAAAAGTATCCCATTATTAAGGGTGTATTTACCAATTACGTGAGAAGCCCTTTCTTTCAGCATCAGTAGGTCTGCATCATCTTCTTCACAACATCTATAGGGCATGTGAAGGAGGAACCATAAAGATTTACAATCCTGGAAAAAAGGGCTTCTTTTTTTTTTTATGATCAGAGGCATATATTATAATTTAATGCTTCATTTGAAGACTGATAAAATACAGGGCCTTACAGCAACCTCTTATTCAGTTTACCCCATATTTTCTCCTGCTTCAATTCACCAATAGTTGACACAGCCAAGCTTACAAAGCCCTGCATGATATTTTGCAAATCTAAATTGTTGAGACACACAGGGAGCAAGCCTCCCATTGAAATGTCAACACATTGAAATTACAGTTTTAATGGGTAGCTTTCCAGCAGCAGCTTTCACATGTCAGTTGTGCCTCAACAATAAGAGATCGTGAGGAAAAAAAACAACCCAAAACACCTCTGTGTCCACTTGAGATGAACGTCAACTGGCAGGTGACACTGAGTGATGTTGCCTAATCAAGTTTGATTCCCAGACACTGTGGCTGTTATTGTCACTCTTACTGTTTCACTATTTTTATTACAGAAGTAGTTAAGGGTTCTACTTGAGGTTAGGGACACAATTTTTTTCTGGCAATGGTACAAATTTTTAACAAATCAGCTCTCATCCCAAGAATTTATAAACTAAGGAGATTAAGAAAGAAGCAGAAGCAGAGAAGGTGAAGAGATATCTCGTAAGCCACTGCATGACTCCAAGATTTAAAAACTAATGGGATTTCTGGTTTGGGGGACCAAACAGGAAACAAAACCACCCCAAACATCTAATCCTTCACACTCCTCCCTGCACACAAGCAAAATAAATCATTTTGGATCCAACTGTTTATATTCAACTTATAGATGTCATGGAAACAAACTAGCACAATGAAAAATAACAGAAGTGTTTGCAGAAAAACAAAGCATGCAATCATAGTGGTTAAGCTTTTTTTCTTTTTTTTTCTTTTTTTTTCTTTTTTTTTCTTTTTTTTCTTTCTTTTCTTTTTTTTTTTCCCCCAAAACTCAGTTTGTGTTCACTTCAAAGCAGAAAGATACTTTCAAATGAAACATTTTGATTTTTCTGACTCCTGTATTTTTTCACTGTTTTTTTCAAGCACTCTGTCTCATGTGACTGTCATAATTTCCACATGTTGCAAACCACGTCTCATACACTTCCAAACATTCTTTTAGTACCTTACGATATCTTTCGAATTCTGATAGCCTTTGATGAAAATTGGCATAGAAAATCTTTTTAATGCTTGACATATTTATCTCATACCTAAGAAGTCCGAAACAGAGCCTTGCCTTTGTAAAGATTCCACAGCAAAAATAACAAATAAAGAAATCTGCTGCTGCTCCAGGAGAGCGAAATCATGCTGCGTGTTTGAGTTTTATAATGATTATAAATGTACAAATAGAAAAGAGTTGAGCTGGCTCAGACTTGCAGTCTCTAAATGCATTAGAAACATCGTAAGGCACTGTTCTTCATTTGAAGATATCCTGAGTTATTAAATTAACTGGTTTGTTATCCCAACATCAACAGATGCTCCTGGGTTATATTTAATATTGAATACTTTCTTATAGGTGCTTACACTGTGGCTGGTTTTGAAGGTGGTTTGCTAGCATGGGCAAAGTATGGAGATCACCCGCAGAGGAAGCAGTGGAGGTAGGGAGGGTCTACCAGGCTGGGAGTTTTTTCTGTCTTTTGGGAATCTGGTGGTATATATTTTTTTCTGTCCCTACATCTTTCTCATACTGCAGTTTTGACAACCGTTTTAGTCCATGGCAGTGCAAAAGCCACAGTAAATGAAAGAATGAATAAACATTCTACCTTCCTAGTGTATAATTAATGGAGTCTGCACAAGAAAGGGTCAAACCTCAAAACAGTGTAATAGTGGATAAAAATACATTTATTCTCACTGAGAAACTGAGGCTTCTTTTTTATTATATTTTCATTGAAAAAAGAAACAGACAAATAAACAGAAACAAAAACACTTCCTAGCTTCCCCCCACCCTGAGGAAAAAAAAAAAGCTTTAAAAGATATGCAGTTTTCCAGAAAACAAAGGTTAAGAAGAAGCAAGAAGCTGCTGCATTCTACTTGGCAAGTGAAAAGCTGGGGGAAGATCCCCTGAGTGCTACAGTCATTTACAGGCCGAGACACTGGAAGAGGTAGTGAGATTCTGTTTAAAATGCCTGGTTGAGGGAGCTCCCCATGAATTTGTTGGGTCTGTTCCATTGGAAAGGGGCAGCCAAGGGTCATGCTGGTAGGTAGTAGAACCTGCAAAGAGGCAGTCATGGAGTGCTGACTACCTGTAGAAATTTTAGGGAGTTTTATCCCTCCCTTCAGTAACTCATCAAATTCCAGAACAAGTACCAATTCAGTCTGGTGAGGATGAACCAGGTCTTAGCATGTTGCAGCTTCCTCCTCAGTTGTACTGTGAATCATCCATCATTTTCTGGCCTTTAGATTATGACAGAGGAGCCTGGATGTTGCTTTAAACTAGCTGTTAGCCACCAGTCCCCAGGCAGCTGGACACCAGCTAGGGTAAGAAGCATGAGATGTGGGGCTAGGGAAATTTATATTCTTTCTGTGCCTGTCCCTTGAATTTTCTCCTCTGCTATGTGTCGTGACAATAGATGTTTGAAGAGATATTCTCATGAAAAAAATCAGGACAAAGGGAAAGTCTAAACAAGCAACAAGACATAACTAAAGGAATACATTATATTCAAAATGAGAAGTTGCATTGTTTAACATATTGCCCAGTGAAAAATGTCATCCCATGGTTGCTTTTCTCAGTCTTTTGTCAATGGATGGTTCTCAAGGTTTTACCAAAGCCTCTGAGGAAACTCTCCAGTTTGAAGAGGAGACCTAATTTGCACTTCTTCTCTTTGTACTCATCAGGACATGGCTATGCTTTTCTAGACTTGTAACACCCTGGTTCATCCCTGTGTTTTATTCAATCTGTTAGCAGTAGAGCTGTGTCAGTAATCAATATTTTAGTTCACTGAGAAAACCATTTTTTTTTATTATTTCAAGGCCAACCTGCAACATTTTTTTCCACAATACCATAACCCTCAAACAAAGAATCTTTTCAATCAAATTATTTCATTTTTTAAGGCATGTTTCTTATGCTTTCTGGGTTTTGTTATTATCACATTTAGGCAAACTGAGAAGAAAACTCACTGGGAAATAGAAATTTGATTTTTTTTTTCTCTAGCAATAATGAAACAAAATGTTTCAGCTTCTCCGAATTTCCAATGTTTTTAATTTTTTTCTGTTCCAGTGAAATAATGTGATCAGGAATTAAACAGGCTTTCAGGGGTGGGGAAACATAGAAATAATATCTTCAAAACAAGGTCCAGCTCCATAGACTTATTCAGTAACTAATTTATATTTATAAATCTGATTGTTATTAACTCCCATTAATTTTAATGGCTTATGCATTCAGATAGGAATTGTCAGCTTAAGTGTGTTTGAAAGTCTCTGTCTTTGAACTTTGGCCCATGGGTCAGAAATAGTCTTGTCCTATTTTGGGGAGGGATTGTCTGCCACTGCCCCCAGCAGAACAAGGTCATTGAGGTCCTTTTATCTGCTCTCCAAATAGTGATGTGTAACAGACCTTTCTCTGAAGGGCAGCTAGGAGAAATGCATGCAGACAGCAAAACATGTTTTATTCATGGCACTCCCCAACAGATAAGTTCCATTATCTTGTATTTCAGCTGCCTTTTAAGCCATTCCTACAGGCAGCAGAGTGAATTGTATTTTCCTCTGCTCAGCCCATCAGTTACCTCAAAAGAAAAAGGGGAGAGTGGGCACATGGGGTTTATCAGAAGGACTTTTTGGCTCAGTTTTTTCTCCCGATGAGGCTTGTCTGTGCAGGAGGGACATAAAGTACCATCTGTGATAGGAGAACCTGATGTAACTTCGGTGTTGGGATCTTGGTGTCTGTTCTTGTACATTTACACTGGTTTAATATCTGTTTTGTAGTTCGAGGCTCTTGCTGTTCAGTAGTTTCTTCTCTTGTTAGCAAATCACGAGTCATCTTGTTCTGTGCTGCTGCATTATTCTTGCCATTCAGAGCTCTCTGAAGGCTGAAGGATGCCTCTTGCTCCTTGAAACTGATTGAGACTGCAATTAGCATGGGAGCTATAGAGTGTTTCATGACTGTTTCATGACTAGGATGCTGGCTGATTTGTGAACTCAGGAAGCAAGTTGTGCTGGGTACTGGAGTAAATGGTGCTGGAAGGACTGAGCAGCAGCCAAAGGTTTCATTCCCCAGTCTAGTTATGGCTTGCCAAATTTCCCAGCTCTGTTGCTGGGACTTGCCAGCATAGTCCATGACTGAAGGTACATTTTTATCTAGAGTAATCAAAGATATTGGTTCCAAGTGAAGTTGTAACTTTGAAAGAGTGAGATGTTTGGGCATCCTGTCACATAAGGACTGTCTCAGGTCAGATTAGTGGAGGTCAATTAGAGAAAGTTCAAAACCTGAAATTCAAGGTCTCACTTGACTTGCTGGGATGGACTGATTTCTTCTGCAGGTCTTCAGGGACTTGAATCTACCTTATGCACCAAGCTGTTTTTTTTGCCAGGTACAACGTTGATTTTGGTTTTCAGTAAAAAGAAGGAGCAAGAGATTTTAAATCTACAAATGATGCTGGAAAGTAAGACCACTGACTTCTGACCACCTCTGTGCCCATTCTTTGAAGGCAGTTCAAATCCCACATTTTGGAGAGGCAGATACTCAAAGCAACCTCCTTGGACTCTCTGCATCATGCCTATCCTGTTCTTTGTGTCCTTTGCAACAATTGGATGCAAGCTACAACTTCTGTTGCAAAACCTGTCATTAGCTATTAGACATAAACACATCTGATTGATTAGATATTCACAGTTGATTCTTCTTTCTCTCTCTCAGCCAAAGAGACAGCAGAAGAAATTTTTGAATCCCAGAGACTATTCAGTTATATTCTCAAGTCATTTATTTTGTTTTGATCAGTAGCAGAATCTCTGTATACATAAAAGCTTCATAACTCAATATTGAGTTTGACCTCCATGTATCCAAAGAGCTCAACATTTCAGTCAGGCTTAGTGATGGATTGTCTTTCTTTTGCTTTGTCACACGCACATCTTTACTTATACTGGATACTCAAATATGTGATCTTTTCTTCCACAAACATATATACTACACTAGAATCCCATCTACAGTGTGCTGGAGAGAGCAAAAAATTTCTTCCTGGGACACTGAACTGCCAATGCTGCATAAATGCTATCTGAACTTGAGAGACACTTCTCTGGATTCTTGCACTAAATTACTTTATATTCTTTCTCTTTTCTTCTAGTACATTTTCTTCTCCCATGTTGTGGTTAAACCCCAGTGGGCAGCTGTCCCACACAGCCACTTGCTTACTCCCCTCTAGTGGAGTGGAGATGAGAATCAGGAGGGTAAAAGTGTGAAAACCCAGGGGTTGAAATGCAGTTTGATAGCTAAAGGAAAAACTGCACACACAAGCAAAGCAAAACAAGGAGTTCATTCACCACTCTCCATGGGCAGGCAGGTGTTCAGCATCCCCAGGACAGCAGGGCTCCATTACACATAATAGTTACTTGGGAAGACAAACACCATCACTCCAAATGTCCTCCCCCTCCTCCTTCCCCCAGCTTTATAGGCTGAGCATCATGTCATATTGTATGGAATATCCCTTGGGTCAGTTGGCGTCAGCTGTCCTGTTTGTGTCCCCTCCCAATTTCTTATGCACTCCCAGCCTCCTCGCTGGCTGGGCAATCTGATAAGTGGAAAAGACTTTGTCGCTGTGATATCACTGCTTAGCAGTAACTAAAAAATTCCTGAATTGTCAACACTGTTTTCATCACAAATTCAAAACATATTCCTTTATCAACTACTATGAAGAAATTTAACTGTATCCTGACCAAAACAAATACATCCCATCATCATGCTTTGTTAATGCCCAGATTTGTCTAATAATTACTTCCTAATGAATACATTAGAGAAGGTTATTTGTCTGTATAAAGCACTGATGGCAAAACCAGATGAATTTACCAGGTTGGTGATTTCCCAGCAAAACCACACTAGATTTTAAGAATTGGGTGTAATTATTGCAACCGAATATTAATCTAGTTGGATCACAAAGGATATTTGGGAACGTCAGCATCTGACAAATAAGTATTTGAGTACTTTGAGTAGTTTTGTACATGTCAGAAATTTGCCACTCAAAAAAGGCCAAAGGATTGCAGAGACAAAGGGGAAGAAAAGAATGAAGCACTGACACTTTCAGTGACATAATGTGATTCTTTTCCAATTCATGGCACTTGAACTCATGAAGGCTGATCCTAGTTCCTATAGAAGCAACACACAATAGAAGAAAGCACAGCCTAAAGGCCAATGGCAGTGATGGCAAATTAAAACCAGAGGATCTGAGGGTCAGAGACTAGGTTCTCTGTAAATAACTTAAGCCAAGGAGATGCCAAAGGTAACTTTGCTCTTTCCAGCACACTTCCCATTGCTGAAGTTTATTTCCAGGAGCCTTGGATTTCTGGCTTCTTTCTCTGTTTTAGGTGTTACTTTTCAAAGATTCCAAAGGAACCGTTTCCCTTACCATTTCTCTCCGCATGCTCATACAAATTTCTTAACAGAGGTACAATAAGAAGCCATTTTTCTGTGCTGAGCAATTAGCTGGATTTAAGTCAAAGCGGTTTGAGGTGATGTTCAGTGGGACAATCTGACCCAGGAATTTCTCCTGACTTGGCTCCTCTGCTGCTAAAGGACACTGAGTCCCTTTGTGAGGGTTGAGCCTGGTGTGACTGCACTGTCAGCTCCTGGTAAATTCATATATATTTAAGTGCATTAAACATCTGCTGAATTAGTTCTGGGAGGACTGTTCTGTTAGGCAAGCCCTCCTGCCCTTGAGAAGCAAATCACAAGACAGCTTACACTGTGCTCTGACGTTGCATGAAACCAGAGGTAACATTGCCCTCCTGAGAAAGGATGGAGGACACCCAACATTATGTACAAATTCCTGACATTATATGTCCTAGGCAATATAATGAAGCCTTGCAGCACTTCTTCCCTTGTGACCAGAAATATATCCAATTAGACTCAGCTATGCATGTTATTTTGTAAAGAGTACATGCAAGGTGAGCACTTCTGCTTGCCCCAAACTCTAGGTGGGAAGTAACTATAGAGGATAATATTCATAAGGTGTTTCACTGCCTGGGAGAACCTAAATGGCACTGGTATGTATAAAATGTTCCAGGTTTTTTAAACCTACAAGGCTGCTATGTGGCTGCCAGGACACTGGTCTTAGTTGCTGGGTCAATATTCCTGCAAGGCTAAACGGTGATGCTGGGTAGATTTTTTTCTCTTTTGTACATTCTTATTTCTGTGGTTTATGAGACATACAAGTTCTCTTGGAAATACTGTCCACAGATGTGCTAGAGCTACAGCTGGCAGAGAAGTGGTAGCAGGGAGAGACTGGCCAGACAGGACAGAGGAGAGGCAAAGTAGGTTGCACGATGGATATTTAGGGGAACATGTCTGTCATGAAGAGTTGTTTGCATCTGTATCTTACAGCAGCAAAAGTATAAGTTGTGCAAGATGCAAAATTAACAGTTGTTTGAGTTTCCTGTACATCCTAGGGTAGTGGCTTGCCAACTGTTTGCAACATCTGCACATTCTTTAACAGCTGGCAATTCAAAACTTTTTTTTTTCTTTTTTAAATGGTATTTTTAAAAATAACCGGAAAAGCTAATGTTCTTTTTTCTGTAAAAGAGCTAATTTTGGGCTCCATTCAGGACAGCCTGTAAGTATGTAAGAATATTCAGTTGGTACTGCTAACTAATGTGCTTGAAAAGTTTGTCTTCCCACCCACAGAAGACCAGAGAGGAGCAACTGGAGATAGATGACCCCAAACAATATCCTGCCCTGGCTGCTTCCAGGCCCCTCACAGGAGCCTTCAGCTCAACAGAGGACAGACAGAGGAGCCAAGAGGGAAAAGGGCAGTGGGGGAGGCCCCAGCGAACAGGTCACAGACATGAGCCACTGCTTGGGGACCCCCAGAGCTGTCCCAAGACAGCCTCAGCTCCACGGGCCTGGGGGGAGCGCCCACCCAGTAGGTCAATGGGAGAGTCATCTCACACACCAAGAGTGATAACCGCCTTGGGGGTATGGGAAACATTATGGGGTACAGAAAAGGAGCATTTTGGGCTTCCACAAGTTTTATTATGTGATGTTCAGGTGAGAAAGTGGTGTCAGGGAAAGGAATGTGTCTAGGTGATATGGGAAGGAGCAAGAACTGGAAAGTAGAGGGATAAGGGGATGGAAAGATGTGTCTGTGCTACTGCATGATTCACACTGTGTGTGTGTGTGTTGGCTGTGTGCACAGTAGTCTGTGTCAGCAACTGGTGTGAGACTGTGGCAGCAAGGGCTCATCTCTCTGGGTGCCAGTAACTGAGGAGACCGAGGTCCAGGAGAGCTGTATCCACACTCTACAGATGCATATGTATTTAAATATATATATAGGTGCATATACATTTAAATAAATAAATATACCTCCTACTAACAGATCTTCATCCTGAGCTGCCAAAAGATGGCAACAGGACAAGATTGTCAGTGAATTTTGCCCACCATAACTTCAGTCCATTATTATCTGTCTTAGGAGAGAAAGCCCAAACCAACTCTGTTTTAACAGTGCTCAACACACCAGGAAGTCATTCTTTAGCAAGTTCTTGTTCTTTTCACATACACTACTTAAATGCTTGTAATTTTTTTGTCAGAGTATGAAATTTTTGACATGTATTTGGCCTTAGATCTACTATAATCCCCAGATTCTTTACAGAAAACCTTCTACTTTGCCAAATGTCCCCCCGCTTGCATTTTGGCAATGAGTTTTACCAAAATTGAACGTATCTGCTGATCCAGAATAATATGCAGCCACAAATTTTTAGACCTTTTCTTACATTTGTCAAGACTTACTACTATGTCCTGCAACATATTAATAGTCCTTCCCAGGTTTGTAACTAATAAACCTAATCTCTGTTCCACCACCCAGGACATTAACAGCAGTACTGAGCTCTACCCAGCACAGATGTCTCAAGAACCTTGTTTGATACGACCATCCCCTTGTCAGTACCACTTTGACATGTACTCTGGACAGAAGTTTCAGTCAGGTTTGCCTGCCCTCAGAGTAATTTTTTAGCTCACATTTCTTTCTCTTACTGATGGGATTGTCATGTCATACAGTTGCAAAGCTCCACTGAAGACAAGTATTGAAGGCTTTCCCCCCCTTCACAATGCTCTACAATGTTTCTTATCTTGCCATACAAGGGAACTACATTTGTTTGTTCTTGATAAATCCATCTCTTTGTCATCCTGTGTACTTAGACATTGTCTGCTCAATGTTGTTCTCTTGGATTTTTACTAGGGACTGAATCTTTCTTCCCTGCCCCCCTCCACCCCTACCCCCTTTATAAAGACAGGCTTTGTGCTTTTTTCTTTTCCAGTCTCCTTTTCTTCCGTGAGGTCTTGAAGATCTGAGGCAAAATGAGCCAATGAAATAAATTACCCAGTGTGAAGTTTAACACATCCAGTTGATTTGAAAAAAGTTTAATTTATTTTTACTAGTATTTAATGTTCTTTTCCTATTACAATCTGAAAATTTGGGTTTTTGTATTGGTATTTATTGGACTAGTCACTGCTCACAACTGACTTTTTTTATGAACACTGATAAAACATAAGAATTTTTCCATGCTACAGGGTGATTTGAGCCCACTGAGCACTTCACTTATTCTTGTTCTTTACAAATGGTGCACTCACAGAAGGTTTCCTTTTTCCCCATGATGTCTTTTGGTAAATGAGCTCATGTTACCTCTGGGTCTTTCTTATTTTGCTCACTCTATAGTCAAGTTATAAGGAGCCAGATTGCCAGAGTGGTCTCACAATGCTTTTCCTCTGATACTTAAGTTTCATGAATCTTCCCACAAAGCTAGATTTTATCTTTGCTGTTCTTTCTGCTGTACCCTAGCAACATATCCATAAGCTCTTGGCTGGGCCTCCCTTAATGGCAACATCTTACTTATGATTATTAGGTTATTCATCCAGGAATGCAATAGCAGAATTAGTTGCGGAAATCTACTTTTACTGGCATTTTCTATTCCTATACTAGAAATCTAATATCAAGATATACAGAGTGATAATATTTTTTGTTATGATATTTTGCTTGAAAAATGGTTAAAGCTCCTTTCAAAGAGTGACACATTTCAAGAGTATTATATTTGCTCACTGATGCAGTCATCCTCATGGACCATGTAAAAGGTATGAACCCATCACCAGGCAGGAACATGTAAATATCTCTTTTGCCTGTTTTTGCAGTGGAATTAATTAAATTCATGGAGTGGCTTAATGGAAAGGAAAGTCTTTTCAGGACTGAGCTGAAAGGAAGATGGGATGTGATTTGTCTAATCACCTCCCTGAAGAATGAATTTCACTGAGGAGTGAATTCATTATTAAGCATCACCAGCAGAATATAGATGATTTTATTATCTGAGAGTTTTGATGCTTAAAACTCCCATCTTGAATCATGAAATGAACCTACAAGTACTACCTGTATCTACTTTTGCATTTATGCTACAGGGAAGGAAAAGTGGTACCTGAAGGGACTGGAAAGATCTTCCCAGGAGGTTAAGTACTTAGGATGCTGTTTATTTTTGTGTTCATAATTTGTACAACAAATAGAACTGTAGAATCTTAGGCCATGGCCAGAGATTTGAGGTGTTAGAATGATGAAGCAAAAACAGTAAAGCCAGCTGTCAGACAATCTGTAAGCCAGGCTTGATAAGATACAAATAGCAATGAAGCTTAAAAGTGTATAGAACACAAAACAAGTCAGATAAGGACAGAACAAATAATCATCTAATGTGGATGCTTACAGTATGGTTAAGTATCCATAATATTTCTTCAAAAACCTCTCCAAAACTCCAGCAATTTGGAGCTTATGGACTCCCTGAGCCAGAGGTCATATCTTTGTGTTTATTAGTCCTTGGTGAATTATGATTATGACAATATTTTGAGATATTATTATTGTTCTACATTATTGTGATATTATTAATAATAAATGTTTATTCTTCCTGACCCAGCAAAAGAGGTTCTGTAAAACTGTACAAATTACTATGTATTATGAAAAAATAATATCTATACAATTATTTCTATCATTTTGTTTCTTAGCAGGACTTGGATAAAGTCCATCATTTTACAGAGAAAGGTGTTCAGAAAGAGAGTGACATGGTTCCGACTGATCTTTTTAGTGTTTTCCTGTGGCACTCAGCACAGTAATATCCAATTCAGATTCTGCGATACTATTGTGCTAATAAATCACGAGCCACATCCTTTTCACTCCATCAGAGACTCTTGTAAAAAAACAATCACAAAAGTAGATCAGAAAGCCATCTTTATTTTTCCCCCTGTAATCATTTGTCAAAAGAGAACATTTCTGACTGATTCAAAATTGTTCTTAGGAACTGTATTTTGTCTGAGGAGAAGCTGATGCATTTTCACATAAAATTGATTCTATCCCCAAGAAAAATGAAAAGTCAACATTTGCTCATGCAAAGAGGATGTTGATTGTTTTCAGCTCTGCCATAAATGCCTTTGCTTATCCAGGAAGGGAAAGGATTTTCACTTTCTCTCTTGTCACACAGCGCCTGGAAAACCTAGACCTTCATATCCTTCCCCAGAACACACTGCAAGGCTTGAAGGGATGGAATATCCCCAAACCCACAATATATTACAGAGGTACAGTGTGAACAGTACGTGCAATGGGCATAAGAAAAGAATCAAGTTGATTTAAATAGAACTACCCAGTATCAAATGGGTAAAGCACAAGTAAAGCTGTCCTGAGCCCAACTAGCAGTTGTGAACATTAAAAATCCCATAGCTGGTTTATCTCCAATACTCTCACACAATTCCAGCTCATCCTTCCTGGCTTAGGCTTTTTTCATGTCATATTCATTAGTTTATGAGAAAGAAGGACTGTTTTTTCACCTGATGCTTTGCTTCAGTTCTGATTTCTGAATGTTTCTTGTTTTAAAAATGTTTTGGAGACACTGCACTTAGGTAGCTGATCCCAAACGAATGTATTCCTGATGCAGTTCTGAACAGCTGTAATACTTCACAAGAAGTCAGGCTGGGTGCATGGTATTCATGCTTTACTGTTGCACAGACTTTTGTTTCTTCTGCTTAATTTTTCCCCTCTCCCTCAACTCCTGGGAAAATGATTTGTGGTCATTTTCAGCAGTAAGAAGACAAGCAAAAGAGTAAAAGAGGGCTGGATGCATAAAACTGAAGAAAAGCCGAAAGGGAAGGAGTTAAATAGCACTCAGTGACAAGAAGGAAGTGACCATCAGACAGGAGTCAACCAAGACAGAGCACTCATTTTCTGAGATTGCATCTTGTCTCCTTAGATAAGGGGATGCCATTCCTCATTCATAGAAAGGCTTGCAGGTGCCCACCACACTACATGCTTTTAAGCCTTAAAATCAGTATGTGAAGGAACTAGAAGATGGAAGGAGTTTGTGTTTACTTCCACCATTCCACCACCGTAGCACCATTCATTTTCTTGAGAATGTCCTGTTTCCCATACAGTGCTTCTGCTTCGCTCTGACACTGGTAAGCTGGGGAGAGAAGGAATTCTATCTGCACAGAGGTGCCTGATTTAGGGCTTGGATTAGGTCCTTCTGTAACAGGCATTGCTCATCCTTTGCCCGTTTCACTGGTCGGAGCATTCTCCTGAGACCTGCTTAGCTGGACAAGGCTGAAGGCACTGCTCATCCTCCCACAGTCGCGTAGTCTGGAGGAAAGCTCACGGGCAAAGTGAAGTCCTGTGGGGGGTAAGAGCCTTTAGAGGGTGTCCATGTCCTTGTGGGGGGGATGGAGGGGGGGCTGCCCCTGGCTGAACCTGGTCCCAGCAGCCCCACTGAAGGGCACCGCTGAGGCCCTCAGCCAAGGTGGGGGTGCCGGGGGGAAAACGCATTTTAAGAAAGGGCAAAACCACTACATGGTAACTGCATGGTAGTATGAGAGCAAAAGAAAAAAAGAGGGAAAAAACCCCAACCCTTGGAACAGTAAGGCCAGAGAGAGGAGGAGGAGGAGCTGCTGGAGTGGAGGGGCAGGTTTGAGCCACCTTAGCCCTGGCCAGGTGCCAGCTGCACCCCTATCTGTTCACTCCCCCTCTTCCACAAGTCAGGGGAAAAATAGGATGAGAAATGGTCACTATAAAGGCGGGAACCAGTTATGCCTGGCCCAGGGCAGCCCCAGCTTCTCCTCACAGAGGCCACCCTGCAGCCCTCGCTGCCAGCACCTGGGCACAGCCAGCCAGTGCAAGTGATCAAAACACAATTCACAGGTTTACAGTGAGAGCAGCCAGTGTCTGTGACTGACATTTCACTGGGAGAGCACTGAGCTAGGAAAGGCCAGAACATGAATTTCACTCCCTTCACCTGAATTGTTTCTAGTGTCTACCCAGTATTAACCGTCCAGGCAAGCCAAAGTCAGAAGGAAAATGTGTTAACCACTCAGCTGTAGTCTCATCTATTCCCAGACTACTGAAAGCAAAACATAGTCTTGTCTAGATATGCTTTATGTTGATTTGTGTTGCAAATTTTACTTCCTATTTCTAAAACTTGTTTCACCACATTGCTTCCATGGGAATAAGCCACGACTGACAGAATTAAACCAGTACAGCTTTTGTATGCAAGCAGACTCTAAGCAACCCATCTTCTTACCTCGAAGCTAGCAAACACAAACTGCCACATGCTGTCAAATGAAAACTAGGAAATGTCAAGAAAAAGGATGTGAAGAAACACCTGATTTTTGTAACAAGTATGAGAGTGGTAGCCAGGGAAAGAGGAATAACAGAGGCTGAACACTGTCCTGTGGGTCACCATTGGCTGTAATGTATATCTTGAGAATTAGGCTGGATTACCATTGCTATGGATTTGCCTAGGTGTTAAGAGGTACATTCCCTGATTGACAGAGTTGTGTGGTGGTGGCAGCTTCCAAAAAAACCACCTTACCTGTACTGGTGGTGTGCAATTACCAGAGCATGGTACATTCACTCTACTGGTTCAGAGCAGGGTTGGTTTGCATAGCTGCATCCTGGTCTCAGAGCTCTTTGACAGTCTGTCACACCCTCAAAGTGTTCCCTTAAGTGTTGACATTGTTATAGGTATGGGGTTTTGAAGAAGGGAGAATTCACTTTTAGCTGGAGCTGCAATTTGGGCTGACCTCCTCTCTTCCCTCCTCAGGCAATTCATACAGTCTCTACTACCAGCACTTCATGCAAACACTCGGTTAATTATTCATGAGGAACCAAGGCCTTTAAATTCCATTGATTTCTTGTATCTGGCTCTTGATTGCATCTGGTAAATTCATTCCTGTTTGATGGCATTAAGTATTTTGAATAATTAATATGGTAATTTATCCCAGGCTGAGGCGTAAATGTTACCTTCTGCTGGGAGGACTGTTGAGAGGGGAATACTCTTTAGGGCACTTTTCCCAATTTCTTTAATGTCAACATGGTACTTAGTGTAAGTGCCTGTCTGACAGCTATTGCTTCTATGAGACTCCAGCGCAAGCACAAGCAGGAGAACAAGCATTACATGCACAAGCATTCATTCCTACTGTATGCTTCTAATAGACTGAAAAACAATGAAATTGTCTAAGTGACATTAAATATGTGGGGGTGGGGGTGGTGTAAGGAAATCTCTGACCAATCACGGTCTTCTCAAATCAATGGAAATTTCTGTTGCAAGTTCTTCACGAGTACACTCCTGGAAACTTAATCCATTTTGGATTTAAGAGATCCAATAATGACTTCTGGACCTTCATGTTGAACCCACAGGAAAGTAATCCCTTCCCTAATGGATATCAGCATTGGGACATATTTGTCTTTTCTTGTTATTTCCATTATAATGCATCTAATAATCAGAACCATTTATTACTTATGGTTTTACTTTCTTTCTATCCTCTTAAGTTGTTTTCAGATTGGTATTTATATCCTTCAGGTACTCATATAAATCCCCAGACCCTGAAGTCATCAGTAAACTGAGCAGTTACACAAACTAATCAAACACCTTAAATTGAAACAACACTTCCTTTGATTTGCCTCTGACATGAAGACTATTTTGTCTTGTGAGGTTATGCCAATACTAAGCATTCAGACACCGGAATAAAAATCATTAGGGCAAAGAGGGACTGCTAAATCACTTCTCATTAGAAAAATATGTTAAAGAAACAGGGTACCTTCTAAGCAACAGACAGAAATAAACACTGGTGGTTGTATACAAGACAAAGCTTAACTCTACGAAGTGTTTTCCATTGTTTCATTACTTCCTTTTGTGGGTTTGGCTTCTGCTAGAGAGGTTCTTTTCATCTAAGCTGATCTAATTTTCACTTATTTTTACTGGCACTTGAGTCTATTTCTGATCTGTTTTCTTTAAGACTGTGTATAGTTTTTGAGAGCAGAAATAAGAACTGAAGAGACCATTAGCTCTTACAAAACTATAGAAATGGAGGTGATTTAGTTTTCCCTACTTATTGGGTATGTTCTTCCAGGTATGGTTTGAACCATATTATTTCTGAGGTTAGACAGCAGTACTTGATGACCAACTATAAAGCTTTGATGTCTGCCAGTGCCAATAAAGTAGTTTCAGTCCCATGACATGTCTTCAGTAGAGCTAGACCTAGAATATAAGCTTCAGCTAAATGGTCATCTTGTTGACTTGAAGCTAGCTACCTAGGGCTCAAAAACAGTGCAATTGTGGATTATGTGTAATAGTTCTAATTCGTGTTTCTTTTGTCCTTGCTATCTTCCAGCTCATGCAAACCTCCATTCTGTCATGACTCTTCTAATCTCCAGGAGCAGAGGGGTTCACTCAGTGACAAAAATACATAGCAGGTTTGGGCAGATCTGAAGGCATCTGTGTCTCCATATATCTTCCAGCATTGTTTCCTTGCTACAGGATGCCCATTGCTTTCCTGGGATGCCCATTTGTAGCTTCTGAGGTGGATTCTGTTGTATAAACAGTTGAGCTGTGAGGATACAGTCATTTGTTAGTTAAAGTCTCCTGGCACTCCTATTAGAAGATAAAAATTCTGAAAGACATTTCTTTGGCTCTTTGCCAATAATTCAAAGCATTTAATATCTAGTGCTATCTTAAATAATTCATTAGTACTCAATATGCTTAATACCTCTGCTGAGAGTGCCAGTAAATGAGGTTAAATGGGATTCCTGGTGATTTCTTGTATTTCTGTTGGTTTAAACTCTGATAAATATATGTTTTACCAGACATGAAAATAGCATTAGGGAACAAATACCTTTTAGTCAGTGAGATGGGTGAGAGGCATTTCCCTTTCTCTGTAACAGCAAAGATAGTCTTTCTTCTTAAGCGTATACGTTTCTTTGAATTACAGCTGGTGAATCCATATGAGGGATTGGTCCTTAAGGACAAAGCTCTGACAATCAGCTCCATGGCTTCAAAATTCAGCTTAAAAGACAGCTTTTAGAGGTATATGACTCTGTATGTGCAAAATTGTTTTTGTGCTGCTAAGCAGCTAAATAAAAGAAATGTTAAGCAGATAAATAAATGTCTTAAAAGAAAAAAATAGAAAAAATACTTTTCAAATAAATATAAATAAATACCTAGCTACCCTCAATTTAAAAGCATCTGTCCCACTGGGTACTTAAGTATATGCTTAAATGAATATCCAAACATTGACTGAATATCGTGCAAATATTTCAGCCTGTAGTTTGTAGCTGTCCAGGAGCATAAAAATTTTGCAGATGATGAGAGTGTGAAATGTTCCCTGTCTCTTAACCTATGCCCCTCCTCGGTGTCCTCAGAGCTTTCCTAATATGCAACATGATTCCCACACAGGAAATTTATTAGACCAGCTTCTTGTTTCTGACTTCCCACCTGCTGCTTGTAATTAATTCCAACTCCAGAAGGAAAGATAACACATCCTTGGAAAGGTTCACTAGGCAGTCTGAGAGGCACAGTGTATGGGATGATAAAGAATAATATATATTGGAAAAGACCTCTGTAGGTTTTCTGATCTAAACTCCTACTGAAAGCACGGCTAAATTATACAGTCTGCCTGCCTTCTGCTATAGCTCCTTCACTTGGCAACCAGGCATCTAAGCTGGGATGCATCTGTCACACATGAAGCCACCAGCACCACCTCCAATGCCAAATCAAGGCAGCAGGCACTCATTCCCTGCAGTGTGAGACCTGGGCTGCTGCATCCTCCAACCAGAGCTTTGCCTGAAACCAGAGGAGCTTTCCAGCAGGAGGAGGCTATAGGAGTTCCACCTATTTCCAGAAACCATGTCTGTGTAGACTCTTTCAATCTCACACTATCTTAATAAGCAGTTCAAGACCCACCACAGCATTGACTGCCAAAGTCCCTGATAACCAATCCTGAGAACCATGCTTCTGCTTGGTAGTTATTGTTATGCTTCCCAGTAGCATCTGGGTAAGAGCCTTGATACTATCTAATGAGGAATTATGTCAAGTTAAAAAGGGTGGGCACTCCTTAATCAGAAAACAGCCAAGCAGGAAACAGCTGGCATGATCTGTTAGGAACATTGGACTCTATAAGCAACTCTATAAACTGTAATTTATCTGTCAGAAGCAAACAGTTGGTGTGTTACCTGCTGAAGTTCTTAGCTCGTCTTGTTCACCATACTCTGTCTTATAAGATGCAGAACACAATCTATTACGAGCAACTCCAGTGCCATAAGCTATTGAAAGACAACCTCCAAGTTGAATTGTAAATGTCAGGGTATGGACGCCCTTGTTGTGTTTTGCGTTACATATTTTGAGGTTGACCCTGCTCCTACCAAATATGTACACCTAAATTAATGTCCTCCCAAAGTGGACTCAATATAATTGTCCACATACAAGTACTTTGTGTTGTCTGGGATGCATTAACGTATCAGAAACATCAACACAAGACATTCAATAAAACAGGACTTGAAGATACCTGGACACTTCTGAAGCAAGAATGAGGAATCAAGCAGAAAACCTAGAATCTGATGTCTTATTATGGCACTGAATATCACTCAATTCTAAATTGCAATATTGTTCCTTACTGTTTTCCTTACTGGCAAGTCCAGTAAAGACCCTACAAGCTACAGAAATTTGACACTTAGGAACCCAGTTATAGGTTGTTCTGGGATAGAAAAGTCAACTTATATTGTGAAAGCTTTACTTTTACAGATAAACTGTCATAGTTGCACTATGTAGTTCCACCATA
Source organism: Falco punctatus (assembly GCF_963210335.1). Classification (NCBI taxonomy): domain Eukaryota; kingdom Metazoa; phylum Chordata; class Aves; order Falconiformes; family Falconidae; genus Falco; species Falco punctatus. Next base: position 86,824,704 of record NC_137582.1, on the reverse strand, counting down.
CTTTAGTTCATAACAATTGTAAATATTTAGGTATGTGTATTTGTGATAATTTATGTAAGGGCTCTTTCTGAGAAAAGTCTTTGTTCACTGTCTGGGTGCCAGGTTGCAGAGTGATGATGCCTTACAATGTAGTGAGGAAACAACTCACACTCAGTCTGGCTCTCTGAGCTCACCTGCAAACCAGTTCTGTGCACACCTGTCTGCAATGAGGGGCTGCCCAAAGCCTCCCAATGAGGGGCTGCCCAAAGCCCCCCACAGCTTAAATCCTGATCTGGGAAGAAGAGAGCTCCTCATGTGAGCGTGCAGGGAGTAAGCAGCTCGGTGGAGTGTGAGCTGGCTGCAAAGGGGCTTTGCTGCGTGTAGGCACGTTCCAGGGCAGAACTTGGGTGGGTAAGGGATTGTATATAACCAGCACTCATGTATGTAATGGGGGATCTCACTTGGGGTCTGTGCCTTCATATGCTGCAAATTTAGGGGATCTGTTTATACACAAACAAAGGATTTTAACACATGCAAGAAAGCTCTGTATCATAGTAATATAAGTATCTCCATAACGCATTTTTGAGAACTATGTCCATTATATATATATATATATATATATATATATGAATAGTATCTGTGACTCACAGTAGAGCTGTTGAGTTTTGGTAATTCCACAATCAGACAAGAGTACACTATGCTTCTGAGATAGCTGAAGCATAAGAAAGTCTCTTATGGGTGTATTTAAAATGGAAAAAATTTCAAGAACATAACCAAAAAACTTGGGTGTTAGTATGTGTCACCATGTGAAGAAAACATTTAGCAAACGTAAATACTTTCTTCCTAATGTGATTATAGTCTAAACACAGAAGTCAAAAAGTGAGACATACTGTGACTACACAATGCCTCATAGCATTCTTGAGTTAACGGTACAATATGTCATACCAGTTTTATAGCAAAACAGGGAAAACACTTCCAGTCCTCTGAGACCTAAATGAATTCTACATCCAAGAACCAGCACATGGAGAAGACACAAACATTCACTTATTGCTACATTTCAAAATTGAAAAAAAAAAAAATTATTCTTAATTTTGTTTCAATCACAACATTTGCTTGGCATTTGTAGTGTGAAAATCCAGTGAGGTAAGTGATGCATTTTTTTTTTTTTAAATCACAAACAGGCTTTTCTTCTCTGAGCAAAGTCCTTTTTGCTGGAGCCTGACTGCAGTACTTCCAGTAAAAGTTGCCAAGAGCAAGGGTTAGAGGAAAGAAATAATATCACCTCTATATACAGGTGATAAAACTGAAAGTATGTGAGACTGAGCAATTTATACATAACAAAATCTAAGAAAGGACTGAATTAAGATCTCTTTAATTTCCATTCACTGCTTCAGTGGTTAAAAGACAAATAAATAAATAAAATCTCTTTCAGGAAGTAATTTGGTTAAAAGTTGTTAAGCATTGAGACTAACAAAATTATTCTATTTTTAAATGCTATTAAGAATATGATTGAAATCTCAGTAGTAGTCATTTCAGTATTTTAAACATTTTTTAAAAGATATAATTTCTTTGACTAGTATCTAACCATACAGCATTTTCATGTATCATAAAAAAATAATTTTACTCAAAAATGTGTTTGCCAGTAGTATTTAAATTAGATGTAAACCAGTGTTTATGGTCCCATCCAAATAAAGTGAAATCTTCTGTTCTTTTGCTACTGTGCTGGAATAAACAAGACAATTCATACCCCTTGAAAAAGCAATTTTTCAGCAAAATGCTGATCCTAACGCTATATTTGCAGAAGCTCGACTGTTTATCTGCTTCGCCCACAGACACCATACGGGGCATATGTAGGACACATTGAGTGGTTGGAATTAGCAGAGTTATTTATGAACTGCATATAAATGTATCATTTGCACATAATTCTCTTTGATAATAACCAAATTAGAGGAGGTGATAGCACCATCATCTGTTTTCGACTTGGTGTTTATGGAAATGATTACTTTATCCCATTCTTGCTTCTCAGAGCAGAAACAAAACCAGAACCAAGCTGTCTTAAGACATACTAGAATTAAATGGTCAAAACTCTAAAATTCATTGTATATTGAAGTTATGGGAAGTTTCTTTTTTTCGAGAACTAGAAGGGATATTTTGCTCACACCCACTCTAGTTTAAAACTCTGATTAAGGCCCTCCTTAACCTTATGTATGTCAGTGGATCCAAGTGCTTGCTGAACTGTTACCACATAAGCTCTTCTTCAACCTCAAATGCATTGATGTGGCTTTGTGCGTGCTAAAATGAGATCATATCTTTGCTTTAGAACACTGGAGTCTAAATGCAATGAGAACCTGTCCCTAGGAGACTAGACAGACTCAGTGCAAGGAAATGAGTAGGATAACATCTTGACATGCCAGCTCAAAGAACATCTGTTTCTGCATTTCAGAGAGAACTGAGCAATTTTAAAGGCAGTGAAACCCTTTGTCAGTATCCTGCTTAGTCCATAATTGATCTGTAAAGTTTTTTTCAAAGTGCCATCAGAGGAAAGAGACAAATGGGTTCAAAATTTTATGTGGTGCTCTGGGTTCTTGTGTTGAAATTCAGCTGAACCTTTCTTAGAAATAAAAACAACAGCACTCCAGGACTGGAATTTTCCAGATTGAGATGAAAATATGGCAGCAGCTCTGCCTCTCCCTCTTCATCCCACATCTCAGGTGGGATGACCGAAGACCTCAAAGGGAGTCTAAACCATCAGATACAGTAGTCATCAGCTCCTCAGTTTCTACAGAGACCAAATGTAAGAGAAGCAAGTGTAGGCTGTGATTGTTGTCTGCAAAATTTTGTGCTGCTTTTACTTTCTAGCAGCAGCTCAGTTCCTTGTGGAAGTGAATGAGTGCCAATACTTGCAGAAATCAATTATAATTGCTTTTCTTCCTGAGACTTGAGGAAACTGAGCTGCTGCTGAGAATAATGCTGCACAGAGACAGACGAACCAAAAAAGGTTTGTACTTCCAAAATTTTGAGAAACACTGGCATAGCATTAATCACTGTCATTTCCTAGCAGAAACAATTATTTCAGTGAAATCACTTCTTGATTACTAAAGACATTTTCCTTTGCCTAAAGTACTAAGGTTTGATATTTTTCAGCAGAAATACCTGTTGCAGCTGCCAGTTGGAACCACAACTGACAGTAGAAGCAGACAGATATTTGGGTATTTGGGTGTTTGTTTACAAACATAAGCCCCAAAAGTCAGTAAAAAATGTGTTTATCACAGAATACAGACACACACATATATACTAATATTGCATATATGTAGTCATATCTATGAATTTCTCTCCTCTGCTGGGACCTATATTACCGTGAGAAGTCTAGCTACCACTCACAAAAGACCTGTCTTCATTTCACTGAAAGAATGCATCATTCTAGTTTCCAACTTTTCACCAGATGTCTGGAGCAGAGGTAGGGCTGCAAATGAGATAAGTATCCTCTGAAATGAGACTTCCTCTTTCTGCTCTATTTCACTCAGTCATGACTGGTAAAACAATTCTGCACTGTGGGCAAGTAATGTCTTTATGGGATGTTTTATCATGAATCCTCACCAGGCAACTATTAATCTTAAATCTTACTTTTATCAAGGGTTTATTCTTTTATTCCCCTCGGGCTTTGTGATATCAATATCATGCCTGTCACAAACAATGACAAATGGCATCTTCCCCATTACTGAAAATAAAGATGCCTGAGACAAAGTAACTTAGCAGGAATTCAAAGAGATAACACTTGATCTAGGAATAAGAGTGAAAAAGTCCAGGAAAAAGGCATTACATTGTCAAGCCCCTGTAGATATTTCTGGCAAAGAAGAGCAGACCAAATGTGTTAAGTTGCCTTCAGATGCTGTGAATGCCCCACCCCTGGAAACATTCAAGGTCAGTTTGGACTGGGCTCTGAGCAACCTGACCTAGTTGAAGATGTCCCTGCTCATTGCAGGGGGTTGGACTAGATGACCTTTAAAGGTCCCTCCTAATGCAAACTATTCTATGATTCTGTGAACATGGTCAAAGAGCTTCATAAGGCATAACTATTTCTAAAATTACCACTCCACAGCCAGACAATATGCATCACTTGCACATAATAACTCATTGAGTGTGTGCTTCAGTTCATGCCAACATGGATTAAAATGCTTGCTTTTCCAAACACTCCAGTGGTCTATTTCAGACTTTAAAGGCCTAGAGAAACACATATGAAATTATTGCATGCCTGAGTCACTTGCATCTCAGCTGTAGGAAGTTACCTTCTAGCACCTGAGAGCCAATAAATTACAACTGAGGGATTGATTGATTCCAGCCCTTACCAGTATTTTCACCTCCATTATAAGGAATTAACTTCCTACAGAGACAGCAATTACAAGAATGTGAAGCTTGAGCTGGCTGTCAAGGAGTTTCTCAAAAGACCTACAAAATTAGGTGTCCACCTGCCTCCTTCATCTGAGATGGAAAGCCAATAACTGGGGTAATAAGTGGAATGAGTTTACTCCTCACATGAGTTTTCTGTCATATTAGTCAAACAAGAGTGTGATTCAGGACAGCTTATTTTCCAGAAGTTTAACATGGTGTATACCCTGGACAACATATCATTTACTGTGAGAGAAATCTTGTTCATCTGTTGCTTTATCAGTCAAACACCCCCAAACATAACGCATAAACTCATCTCTCAAATTAAAAACATGAATTGCATAGAATCAGAAAATGAGTATAATTAAATGTCAATAAACTAATGGCAGTGGATATTAGTCTCTATGGGAACTTGTGATCACATAACAAGAATTAAAGAAGCAGGATTTGAACCTGGATGGGTGATAAAGAGACACAGAAATCCTGGCAGCGTTACTGGCAGGAATGAAGGAGTTAAGAACAGAATATTAGAAATATCTTTACTTTTTTTATTTTTTTCCCTCTTTCATTTATCTTTCTGATATTTCAAAGACTTGGAATATCGTACCTGTTTGCATGTCTCTCCTAAAAGCTTTTTAACCATTAGTCAATTAAAAAAAAAACCAAAACAAAACAAAACCCAACAAACAAATAAATTGGGAGACATTCAGAATAACTTCAATTTTGTCATTAAAAAGTTATAAAAACAGGTAGCTAAGAGAACTGAGAACTCGAGAGCATGCCACTAAGGAAAAAATCATAATGCACATACCTTCTGAGAGACCAGAGAACTCATATAAAGATCTCTGGACGTGGTTAAATTGTTATTTTGAACATAAATATTTATTATTCATAGAATCATAGAATATTTTGGGTTGGAAGGGAACTCCAAATATCATCTAGTCCAACTGCCCTGCAATAAGCAGAAACATCTTCAACTAGATCAGGTTGCTTGGAGCCCAAACCCATAAGAAAACAAGCTTCATGAGCTCCAGTGTTTACAGAATAATTTGTGCAGCTAATATGTTCTTATGAGCAGGACTTTAAAAGAAGCATCTCTTCCCACCTCTTTTTTTCAAAGATTACCTCACCCTTCCCGGACTTCTTTTTCTCCTCTTCTGAGCTTTCTTGATTAATCGAAGACAACTTTACTACCTAACATTTTCAATCTGCTCTTATTTTTCTCAAGGTTTCAGAGAATTTCTGCACCTTCCCTTCCATTTAAATTCTAACTAAGGAAATTATTTCTGAAAATTGAATGAGAGCAAAAAGAGAAATAAATAAATATATAAATTCACAGAAAACTTTGATTTAAATTCAGTATGCAACAAATGGAAGATGGATGGCATTCCCAATCACATCCATTATATTTTCATTATGATGGCAACATGTGAAGCTCTGACAGTTCTGGACTGAATTTCCTACATTAATCAAATGCTGTCTTCATTGTCTCTCTGGCACTTTTTCATTAAAATAGTTGCAGCTGAGCTGTAGTCCTGTAAGTTATTCCTAAACTGGCTCCTTTTCAAGTAAAAATGCTATCTTAGCCCTGAAATATCTGTGTATTTCTAGGCATCTATAGATTTCAAAGCACAGTAGGGGGGGTAGAAAAGAAATTATACCTATGTTGTAAGAGAACGACCGTAACAGAGGATGATATCTAGTGTGTCTGACAGTGATCATGTGTTACTTACTGTACTTTCTCTAATGTATGTATAAACACTTTCTTACCATTATCTCACAACCTTTTACAGATTCATCCTCACAAAAGAACAGGTTTTACAGAAAAAATGGTGAACACTTGTACTAGAGTGGAGCCAAGGCACAGAAGAAACAGCTTACACAAGAGACAATACAAGAAATACATCAGGGATTGGATTTGACTCTTCTTATGTATCAAACTATTCCTTCAAAAATGGGGAAAATTTTTCCTGCAGTCTAACAAAGCATTCAGGAACCATCCTAGATCAAATATTATCACGTTCATTTACATTATTGAACAACTCTCAATTTTTGCTTATCAATTCAGTTTGCTACAGCTAAAGACATCTGCACTGGTTCAGGCCATCACTCTGTCTTCTAGAATAATCTGTCTTCAGGTTTGGAAATTGGTGGACAAGCAGGGCAGAGTACAAACAAGGCAAGCATATCACACAGTATTAGAATAAGTCAGTTTGGAAGAGACCTCTGGAAGTCTCTAGTCCAAAATTCTGTGCAAAGGAGGCCTGACTTCCACCCAAGAATGGAGGTTTCACAGCATCTCTGGTAAACCTCTTCTGGCACTTTACTCCAACTTCTTTATCCTTATACCTAATAGGAATATTTCTCGCTGTGCAGTGTGTATGTTGTCTTTTGTCCTTTCACTGTGGACTTCTGAGAAGAATTTGGTTCTGTCACTGGGTGGGGGGCTGAGTGAGTGGCTATACAGTGCTTAGCTGCCTACTGGGATTAAACCACAACGGCATTAAGTTTTATTAAAGCACATGGTGACGCAAGGACTAAGTATCCTTCAGATCCCACAGACCATTCTCAGTACCAATAATGGTCAGCATGTTTCCTCTGAGTTTTTTGAAAATAGTAACTTTTTAGCAGACTTCTCAGATGCCTCTCTTAAAACTTTCTGATGAAAGTTTTTAGGACCTGTCAGCGTTTACAGTAGCCACTGAGTATCTACTCCAGCCACTGCTGGAATAGCATGGGGAATCTTTTGTCATCCTGAACTTCTATCTGTATTATTTAGTTATTTTCCAAATCTTTCTTTATTTTTACAGTTGATTCTACTACCTTCATTCATAAAGGACCTATTATTACTGCTTACATTGATTTTGGTTTCTATGCAAGAAGAATGGCTCATACCTATCCTATAGTTCTAATAAAATGTTTCCCTGTGTATTTTGTTTCCTTTACCACTTTCCCATTTCCTGGCTTCTGAATTATATTAATTGCTGTAACTTTTCCATTCTTCCATTTGTTTACAGATATATATTTCTATGTCTATCTACAACTTTTCATCCTTGTATAGCTTGCTATCATTTTCATGTCAGCGCAGGCTGACTAATAATCATTGTGGCCTTTCTTGAACTGTCATTTCCTGATCATCCATTCAAAATGCACTTATAGTTTTTAATTTTTCATTGTATCTGTGTATTGTTTTTTTTTTTTTTTTATTATTATTATTTTCTAAAGCAGATTGGAGCAAAGTAGACAGTTATTACCTCCTCCTGTCCAATAGGTCATATCATAGGGCTAGAATAAACGCAGGCACATGGACCTTCAATAACACGGTTTTCCTTCTCCTATATATTGAAATAGTTTTGTGAAAACCAGTTGCCTTTCTTTGTCTTTGGTTGAAATATTTCTGAAATACTCCAGTTCACACCTACACATGGAGCTGTTCCTGGGACACAAAATAGAACTGGATGCTGCACTGCCTTCCAAGAGACTAAATAGTGAACTCAAGTTGATAGTAACTTTGTAGGCTCTGTTTATAGCTCCCAATATTGACTATTTCAGGTATTCAGTGGAACAAGTCATGTTTCCAGTTCAGTTTTATCAACAACATTACTTGTGCCTGTGATGCAAGGGCTCATAAATGAAGGAGACAGACAAAACTTCCTCTTTCCTTCAGGTTTTAACTTAGTTTTACCTGTGGTATGGCAGTGTCAGCTAATAGTATGAAAAAGAATGAAAAAGTAAGGCTGTTTATTTTATTTATTGTTTCAAAAGGAGATATACCAACAAGAACAACCTGAGTGAGCTCACTTTGCCTTTAATGCAATAAAACTATGAAAGAAATTTTACTAGATGTTCCATTTAACATAGTGTTACAATCATTGCCCATCACAAGAACCAGTGGCTACTTCTATTTTGTGACACATGAATTAAAGGCATTGCAGAAAAGGCTTCTCAGATCCTTTGGAAGCACCACAAAAGCATCACCTAATTCATATGTTTACTACTGTGGCTTTATAAGGAAAACCAATAATAATGATTTTGGGTAATTGTTTAAGACTCAGTCCCATTGCTCCCAAATTTTGTTACAGGCACTGGTTTTACTCTTGAGAGCTCTTCAGGTTTTGGTGAAGCCCCCACCTGATGGGCATGGGACACAGTTGAATGCACAGAGACAGTAAGTCATTAAACTTCAAACATATTCGCATCTTCTATTGTTGAATGAAATGTTCTTAAACACTAAGAAGAAAATTTAACAAATTATTAAAACTATAATAATGAAATAATTCTGTATGCAGATAGTATTCCTCCAGATTTCCCATGAGTGAAAGAACAGCTTTCCAGAATTTATATCAGCAGGACCATAGTATTTTCAATATATCAGACTGTCTCCCATGATGTTACAAACACCAGCTGTTGTATATGCCTTAGTTCCTAATCTACTGCAGTGTTTTTTTGGCCTGCGGTGTGGATGAAATCAGGCTCGCAACAACTGTCCTCACTCCTAAAATTGAAGTGTTGCCCTGTAGGCTCCTGAATGGACCAAAATGAATGTGTGTCTGAAGAAAAGAAACTAAGCTGATGAAGGGTCTGGAACACAAGTCTTATGAGAAGCAGTGGAGGGAACTGGAGTTGTTTAGCTTGGGGAAAAGGAGGCCCAGGGGAGACCTCCTTGCTCTCTACAACTACCTGAAAGGAGGTTGTATCAAGGTGAGTGTCAGTCTCTTCTCCCAAGTAACAAGCAATAGGAAAAGAGGAAAAAGCCTCAAGTTGTGCCAGGGCAGGTTTAGATTTGATATTAGGAAAAAATTCTTCACTGAAAGGGTTGTCAAGCATTGGAACAGGCTTTGAAGGAAAGTGGTAGAGTCACCATTCCTGGAGCTATTTAAAAGACATGTAGATGTGGTGCTTAGGGACATGATTTGGTGGTAGACTTGTCAGTGTCAGGTTAACAGTTGGACTTGATGATCTTAAGAGTCTTTTCCAACAGAAACAATTCTATGATTTTATGTTTAGGATGAACTCAAGAAATGGATGGAGAGTTACAGGCAGAGATCCCGAACATAAACCTTGCTTTGGACCCCCTTTTATGATGAAACCTAAGGACTGGCTCTTTCCTGAATGTTTTTGAAGCAGCCACCAGTATTCCAGTACCAGCATCCTATTGCTGTCTTTGGTCTCTCTCTCTGGACAGCTCCCAAGACCATTCCCTGTATCTGAAGTGCTTCAGCATTTAAAGAAATACCCAGTTCAATTTTCTGTAAAGAATTTGATGTATATATTTTTATATACTATAAAGAATTTAAGGCAAACATGCTAGTTCTTACCTCCCACAGGTCTAGATTTAGCACAACACAGGTTCAATTCAATCTCTGAGAGATGAGAGACTCCACAGATATTGTTTTGAAGCTGTGCTCTCCTTCTAACTTTACCCATCAGGACATTTCCCATTTCATTCTGGAAAAGTTTGTTAGTCTTTCTGTCTCTGTTCTCTGCAGCCCTGTGAGCTCCTTCCCTTATTTGTTCCCAGTTAATGGAAAACTGCAAATGGCTAACAATTTTCCGTAAAAAAAGAGGCTGGTTTCCTTAAGCCATTCTTCAGTTTGGTGACTTCACCTCCCAGGTAGGGAGACTGAGCCAAGTATATCTGCAAGGAACTACTTTTCCACTATCTTTCTAAAGAAAGTGTATCTATCTATCTGTCTCTATATATAGTTATATATGCAGCTATGTTGTCTGTCAGTCCATGCTAATCATGTTTAACTCTGCTTATTCAGCAGAAAGGTACAGTTCATGAAGGTAACAAATACCAAGAATTGTAATTGAAATGGATTACTGAACTCGATGAGATAGCCAAATTAAGGTCCCTTATATACTGTGAGATGAATCATCTCAGCAGATACTGGGGAATCCACACAGCAGAGCTAGAAGCAGTCAGACCGCATAGCTCCTCTAAACATATAACCCTATTGTAAATTGCATTAGAGTGCAATCCTTTAAGAAGGAAGACTAGTTAGCTATGAGTTTGTTTAAGCCACCATTTTATTTATTTGGTTCTTATTAAAGTGCTTTATTTCCTGATGTGTTAAAGTGGTTGTTCATGGAGCAGACAGAGATAACAACAATTTTTATTCTGGTATTGATTAAGTAGCTATTTGCACTGATAACTCTTTATCTTCTCAATCGCCACCATACTGCTGGGATCTTGTTCTTGGAAAGAAAGGAATCGCACCTAATATGCTAGTTCAGGTTGGTGGGTGCTCAAGTACCTCATGAAATTTCTCCTCTGCTTTTCTCAATACTTCTGTGCAGGAAGGATCATTAATCCTGTGACAGCCTTGGCTATCTTTGCAAAATATTTACAAAATATTTACCTGCATGGAAGTATATCTGTCTTAATGGGCTCTTTGTTTCTGTGTGTAAGGTACATAGTACAGTGAATTCATTGCTTTTGTCTCATGTGAGGGATTGTCAAACGATGGTCCAGAAACAAAACCCAGCCATGAATCTGACCCTTGAGGATGCAGGCTGGTCAGCAAGCTGGGGGTGTTCTACATGCTGTTTTACTCTACACAAAAGGCTGCACGTGGGTGGAAATCTGCAGTGGTTTATCAGGTCAGATGCAGCACCATGCAACAATGGTGTAACCATGCTCTGCACAGACTTCACTACCAAATACCTATAAAAGCAGATCTTTAATAGCACAAAGAAATGGTCATCTCTGGTGCAGATTATTTAAACCCTACACATGGAGATCAAAAGTGCTTAACAGGACAAAAGAATAACTACAACCATATACAGAGCTGCATCACTGAAAACAGTTACAGAAAAGAGGTTCAGGATCAGGAGCTCTTCAACACTTTTTTTTTTATTTTTATTTCAGTAATATTATCATACATATGAAATTTACAGTGTGACAGTACAATTCTGTGAAGAGAAAGAAGAGATTTCATTTAATTTTCCCAATAATAAAATCAGTGATTTAAAGGCTGCTGTATCTTCTTTTAAACATTGAATTCCTCATCTCAGTTCCTTCAGCAAAGGATAAAGCAAAACAGATATACTGGAGAAGTAACAGTATCCCATGAACAACCAATAAACCAAAAAGTAATTATTGATGAAAATATTTTTCTTCACAACATTGAGAGGATCTGTGAGTTTGATTTTGACATACACATTATACAGGAAAAAAATAATGCTGTTCAGAAGCAGAACATCTCCTCCTGTACCCCCCTAACCTCGCTTGTAGATCATGTCTAGAGGGCTAAAATACCCCCTCCATTACAATACTGATTGCACTTTGTTATTCTGCTTTAGTGATTAAATACATCAGCCACACCGTCAAAGCATTAAGTCCTGATTAATCATTCTCAGAACCTTGGGAGTAATACACAGAGCATTTATTTAAAGTGTAGCTAGCAAGACCAGTTCAGGTTTTATTCTTAGGCCAACTGGAAGTGTTTCTTTGAATTTCCTTAGGCTTCAATTTCTTTGCCTTCCAATTCTCCCAATTCCTTCCAGTTCTTATAACTGACAGCAAATAAATCACCGTGGGGCCAAAATCTACCTACCATTTGGGAATGGTGGATGTATTTACGGGTGAGGTGCTGTGCTGGTGTGGTGGGTTGACCCTGGCCAGCCGCCTGCTGCCCACCCAGCTGCTCTCTCACTCCTGCTCCTTAGCGGGTCAGGGAAGAAAATCAGGCGGGAAAGCTCACGGGAAAAGCCAGGGAGCAGAGCTGCCGATTATCACCACAGGGAAAACAGACTGTACTGTGATTTTTTGCTGGCTTGAACACTTTTGGATAGTGAGAAACAAAGATTACCACTAAACCAACACCTTTGACATCCCCCTGCTCCCTCACTGCACCTCACCAGCCCCCCTGCCTTTTTTATCCCGGCCCGCGCTGCCCCCCGGCTCCCGGCCCCTCTGCCCCCGCGGGCCGTGCCGTGCCGGGCCGTGCTGTGTGTCAGCCCGTGTCAGCCGCTCAGCCCCGCTCCCGCCTCCTGCCCCGTCTCCCTGCGCCAGCGCGGGCCCTGCCCCGGGCTGCGGCCCTTCAGGGACCCGCTGCTCCCGCCGGGGCTCGCCAGGGCCGCAGCTCCTGCAGGACAGAGCCCCCAGCTGCGGCCTGGGGCCCTCCCCGGGCTGCCGGCTGGGGCTCTGCCCCGGCGGGGGCTCGCCAGGGCTGCAGGGGAGCCCTGCTCCGGGCCTGCGGCACCTCCTGCCCTCCTCCTGCTGCGGCCTGGGGCTGCCGCTGCTGCCGCTGCCCCCTGGGCTGCCTCCTCCTCGGCCTGGGCCGCCCGTGGCCCTTGCTGCATTTTCCCACTAACCTGGGTACTCTGTTCAGATGGAGAAAACCTGTATGGAAATCGGTGGGCTGGAGTAAAGCTCTCCATGCTTGGATTTATTTCACAATTGACATGACTGCTCTAGTCTTCATGGGGTTTTAAGTCTTGAGGAAAAGTTCATGTCTCCCCAAATCTTCTCCCTCCCTGGGCATCGCTCACAGAGATTTGCTGGAAAGATCTGCTTTCCTTTACAGCAACTTGCTGCTTCTTTCTTCCCCTGAATTTTAACCTCTTAGTCCCAGCTCTTGTCTATTTACTCCAAGCCATGCAGATTTCTATCAGAAGGGTAACCTCTCACTCCCTAAGGAAATCTATTGCGATTAAGAGTTGGGTAACACTAAAAATCTGCTATTAATATTTTTCTTGCAGCTTTTGTTTTCAAAACTTGAAATATTTTGGACTGGAAACAAAAAAGCACCAGAGAACATTCAGTTATCATCTAAAATGGCAATATTGAAAAATGTCATTCAAATAGCAAAGTAGATGATGCAAGAAAAATGTGTACAGACATTTGTAAAAAGGTCTGAACTGGCTTTTTCCATCCTCTAGGCCACTAAGATATAACCATACTCCGAGGTGTCAAAAAAGATTATGACAGGGCAGTACTCAAACTGGTAAACCCAGATTCCAAATAGGATTTATAACCTCCAGCCCACTGTTTTATTAACAGAAATACAGGCTCAGTATCTGATTGAGGTCCAGTCAGCTGTGATCATGGGAAGCCTGAAGTTCAGGCTTTTCTGGAAGAAGTCTGGTTAAGGTTTTGTAGCACAGAGGGGAAAAAAATCATGCTGATTTATATAGAAATTGTACAGGAAAAAAAATGTTGCACTGGGATATTTTTGCTGGTCCTACTGTCTTTAAACCACATTTCTTAACCATCACTTGCAAAAGAATAAATTAATAAAATAGAAATCAGAAAGGCTATTCCTTGTCAGTGTAGGATTAAACTACGACAAGGAGGAATAAATGTTTGTCTCTATCTAGGGCAGTTACAGAAGAACAAACAGCCACAGTTAAGATTGCTGCCTCTGAGCAAAGTCTTTGCCTGGGGGGATAGTCTTTGTTTTGAATGAAAAGAGCACAAGCCAAGCTGTAAAAGACAAAATAAGCCAGAAGGAAATTTCAAGCAGATTCTCCAGATGAGTGAGATTGTAACAAATCCAGAGCCACTAAGGACTTCTTGGTTGTCATTATTCCACACAGTCTAGCATTTTCACAGTGATGCATGCAATGCTCTGTCTGGCAGAGTTCTTATTTTCTTCTTCCTTGCTCTTTTGCTATGTGTTTTTAAAAAATAAATAAGTGACCTGTGAGTTATTCTAGGCTTGCTATTTGAGAGGTGATAATTGCACTTGACTGAATTGTAATGTTTGTGTTCAAGATTTCCAAGACTATTTTCATACAATGCAAAGAAGTGTTCCATATCACAAAAAAGCTGTGCCTCTCCAGTTTATTCAGAAGAAAGGACTGGTGTGCACACACAGAGGTAGACATACCTGTATAGGTATATGAATACATGGAACAGTTCATACTAATATCTGTACTCGGTTGGCTATACACCCTGCATCATGTAAGAATCTGTTCCAGTGAAAAATGAATAAAAAAATTACATTAGAAGTAGAACTAAGATCCTGGATAGCGTGTCTTCCTCCTCTTAGTACAAGCTAGTTTCTTGTGTCATACGCTCTCTGTTGTTAATACTCACCTTGAAATTGCATTGCTTCAATGTTGAGCCAAGTCTCATGCTGCACAGACAGTCCAAATAGATCCTGTGGTGAGAAATGCTTCCTGGAACACATTTTATTCTGAAAATCTTTGATATCACCACCATAGAAATGTCTGTATAGTTGTATAGTTTACCTGGCAGAAGAAAATGATGTGTCATCTTCTGGAAAATATGTACAAGGGCTATAGGAGACCAAGTTATTAAATTCCTATCTTTCTGACATGTATTGTTAAAGGTGTAGCTTAGGTAGCTTCTGGTTTTACATGCTGCCTTCCTCTGGTATGATTTTAGGAGTCTAAACACACCTCATGATTGTGACAGGGCATGGGGGAGCCTCAGTAGCCAGACCAAAATGATGAACATCTCTAGGCAGGAAGATCTGGGGAGACTTTTGCTGCAATCCTGAATTCCTATTTCAGTAGTACCTGTACTGATGGAGGTATCTGTATATTAGGTAAGAAAAATGGAAATAATTAATTTCTTTGCCTTTTAGCCCTTAAATAAATTGTATCCGAAGTCTGAAATAGGTAGAGATTATCAGACCTTGAACAGGTTTCATTTTAAATAACTTAAGAGGAAATAAATCATTTTTAGCATCTGATAACAAATTATTTAATAAGTCTACAGTTAAATGGAGTCATAATAGAAATATAAATAATGTCCCTGTGAATAGCAGATGGTTTTACCGTGATGGATGTCATTAAAATAAATGATAGGAACACTTCTGCAAACAAATAGACATAAATTAAATCTTTATTACAATATGGGCCTGTAGAAAAAAATATTACACATGTCCGATATGTTAAAAACTGGTTTTCCTCTCAATTAATACTGTATTAAGTACTAATCTTATTTTTTTTTTTTTTAGAGTGTAGCTAACTTAGAAAAATAATCTCCTGAATGTAGATCATTTCTTCATTAGCCACTGGAGAAAATTATTCTCTCCCTGGGGATGAGTAATCTATATTCCTTCTGTTCTTCTGTGACTAGATTGTGTTTGCAAATACAATTGCATTAATAAGACTCCCATTTTCTCAGAGTCTTAGAAAAGTTTAAATATAGCATTTTGGTAGTGCTCTTATGATGAATGTATCTATTGCTACAGGCACTCCAAGACCATTTTTTCGTACCTATCGGCATATAGTTATTCAGGAAAAAAAGTGTCCACTATGTCCTAGGGGAGTTTAATCCATAATGACTGCCATTCTCTTCTCAAATTAGGTAAATACCTGTGCAAAGCAAGTTAGAACTGCAGCTAGCCATTTCTTCAAGCAATGTTTCCCTGTACTTACACAATAATAATTGCATGTGTAACTCAGAGGCATCGTTACACTTATGTTGCGTGTGCAACTGCATGAATCCTCATAATAAAATATGGAAAAAAACCTGTTGTCCTGGAGTATCTTGATCCATCAGGCTAAGCATGGATCACCACATTGCTTCTTCTTCCACTTGTAGATTGTGTACTCTGGAGGCTTTTGTCCCAAAGGATTATGCGATATATCAAAGGATTGACAACAGCAATAAAATATCCTGGGAAGTGGAAGTGAATCTGTAAAAATAATTCCTTGAGTTAGCAATGGTGTCCCAGGGAATGTTTGGTGTGACAAGAGCCTCCAGAAAGAACAAAATTTAAAATATGGAAAAGAAAGTCTTAAAGCCATGGATTTTTTTTGTGAGCTTGTGACCTCTGCATCGAGGGGTTCAATTTTCTTTTTTCCTTTGTAGGGTGGAAAAGAGCTACAGGGTGACCAAAGCAGAGCAAGAGGAAACAGAACATATAACATTGCATGTGACCAGTTTAGGGAGCGACTCCAATAGGGGCAATCTGCATTTCTTTCTATGTGACATTTGTCAAAGGAAAGAAAAGGAAGACAAGACAGACTGCAACCTTTATTGGCTCATTTCTCTTGCAGTAACTGCCTTTGCTCATGTTCACAGGCTAAGCGAAGCTCATAAGCAAAGACATGTAACCTTTTTGCATTTTACGGCAAAGCACTGCATCCTGAATCTGGGGAGGCTCTTGATTTACCCAGATCTCCTTTAACCTTGAATGAAAGGGACATATTTATAGGTTCAGTCTACAGAACTGCAACTTCATTTAAGAACTTGCTATCATTGAGATCTCGATGCACTGCACTGTTAAGCAACTCCAGCACAAAACTTCGATCTTCCCTTTCTCCCTGTGATAAAAAAAAAAATAAAAATTCTTACTCACTAGGTAGGGAGCCAGGAACATACCCCTTCGTTCCCAGAATCCTAATGAAGTTTTAAAAATGGGGAATATGCACTTTCTTTGTAAATGCTACAAAATGGGTGCACAGCTGGCTATAATGATCTTGAGGAATTTAGTGGGAAAATTAAGTAGCAACTGTTGCTGGATTTTATATATTCAGTATTTTCACTAGGATTGCAGAAGATGGTATAGGAAAAGCACTTCAGGCATTAGAAAGAAAGAGGTAATTAAAAGATTTAAAAGAATAGGATTAAAATTCAAAATTATCTTGAGAATTTAACATGCGGAGCTGAGATTGATAGAGTGAGTCTCTTAAAGCAAAATGAAAAGTCATTCTTCTATAGAAAATGCAGTCCAACATAGAACTTTGGCATCGAAAAAAACTGGAAAAGCAGAGCAACAGGAAGGAATGCACCAGCATAATGAGGTATTAGTGTCAGTTATATTTGTGAGAAAATATAGAAAAAGTTGGATGCATTAGTCAAACATCACTCATGGAATACAAAGAAATAACTGGCAGTGTGAAGGTAAATGGGAGATGTGGCCTCTTTACCAAGAAGGAGGTGCAGATTTTCTCAATTTGTCCCATGTATTTCCACCAGCATCAAAAGGATGAAGGAACTCATGGCTTTTGGGACATCAGGCAGTCATTTTTCCCTTCTTAAAATCCTGTCCTCAGCTCATGAAAAATTTCTTTCCAGCTATTTTTCCCTTTTTACCATTGGCTCCCCACAACCTGAGGAATGGAAAGCTGAAAGAATCTGTCTCAGAGGATCTGCATGTTCTACTATGTGGTTCGTTCTTCACCACCAACGTGGCCCCAAGTATTCTGGTAAGGCTTCTGACTGATTTATTATGCTTTCCATAATCTACAGCATCTGAGAGCTTTCGTCCAGTATTTAAGCAATAAAAGTAGAGATCAAGTGGAAAATGTGAGCATACCCATATTTTTGATCACAGGATCAAGTAGCTACGATAATGCATGCATCAACCCACCAGTAGTAGAAGAAGGGCCTCTTGCAAGGGCTCAGCCCACATAAATCTATGGATCTGTACAGACTACACCCCAAGGTATTGAGAGTAGTGGCTTTCATCATTGTTGCAAGGTCACAGTTTATAATCTTTGAAAAGTCATGGAGATCAGGGGATATGACTGGAAGATGGCAAGAGTCATACCTATCCACATGAAAGATACAAAAGAGGGTCCAGGAAATATAGACCTATTAGTCTTACTTCAGTGCCTGGGAAAGTAATGGCATGAGTCCTAGAAGCTATCACAAACCAAATGAAGTGAGTGATTGGGAAAAAACAGCATGGGTTTACCCAGGGTAAATGCCATGTCAGACTGACCTGATCACTTGATACAATAAAAGAACATGATCTGTTGACATGGGGAGAGCAATGGTGGTGGTGATCTGGATTTCAGCAGAGATTTTCCAACAGCTTTCTCCTGGACAAAGTGAAAGATACAGACTGGGTGGTGGTCTGTGAGATGCGTAGGGAAGTGGTCAACAGGCCACACACAGAAGGTGGTGATCAATGGGTTTTTCTTAGGCTGGCAGCCTGTCACTAGTGGAAACCCCCAGGGATCGATCCTGGGCCCCATGCTGTTCAACGTCTGCATACTGCTTTGGATGATGAGATTGAAAGCACCCTCACCAGGTCCACTGATGACACTAAACTGGGCAGTGAGGTGGTCATGTCAGAAGAGAGAGCTGTCTTATAGAGGGACCTAATCAGGCTTGAAGAGTGTGCTAGCAAAAGCTGTATGGATTTTAACAGTCAAGTGTGAAATCTTGCACCTGGGACGACATAACCAAAGAACACAGTAAAGTTTAGGACCTGTGTGGCTGGGGAATAGCCTTGCTGAAAGAGACCTGAGGGTCCTGGTGGACAACAAGCTAAATACGCATGCCGCTGCAGCAACAAAGCCAAATGGATTCTCGGCTGCATCTGCAGAGGCATTATTAGCAGAGGTAGAGGTGTGGTAACCCCACTCTACTCAGCCTTTTCAGGCTACACATGGAGTATTGTGTCTGGTTCTGGTGCCCATAATTCAAGGAATACATGGACAGACAGGAAAGTGTCCAAAGGAGGGCTGCAAAGATGATCAAAGTGCTGGAGAACCTGCCCTATGAGGAAGAACTGAAGGAGTTAGATCTCTTCCCCTCATCACAATAATCCAGTACTTAAAGGGTGGCTACAAAGAGAACAGAGGTGCTCTCTTCCCAAGGAGTGACATAGAGAAGACAAGGGGTAATGGGTACAAGTTGTACCAGGAAAGGTTTCATCTTGATATAAGGGAGAAATTTTTTATAGTGAGAACAATCAATCAATAAAACAACTTCCCCAGGGATATGGTAGAGTCCCCATCACTGGAGTTTTTCAAGATGTGACTGGACATTTCAAGAAATAATTTCATCTAGGCCCCCTTTCCCATGAAATGTTGGACCAGATGGTCTTTTGAGGTACTTTTCAATCTAGACTGTTCTATGAGTATATGAATTAATATCTGTCCTACACTATTTTTTCTCTCACCCACTCCATATCCAGAGTGAGATCTGGGAGCAGGATGGCCCATATGCTTTTGTGAGATTTTTTTTTTCTCCTCAGTGTGCCTGTTTCTATATATTTCTGTCAGAGAAGACAAGTTGTGTGTGTATGTGTCACATACAAATTAAATTTGCTATGACTCTTTATACATCAAGTTATCTGTCTCACAACTAAGTTCCCATCCTGCTGTTGTCAGTTTTTCTCCTAATATCCATAGCAACAGTATTGTCTTGTTGATCAAATATTTCACAAGTTTTGAGGCCTAAAAGGATTATTAAAACATCTTCTCTGGCTTTGTGAAGAATACAAGCTCAAGAAGTTTTTCTTGTTTCTCCTGTGATAAATCCAAAATGTATGTTTGAAACGTGGCTTCCAGAAAAAATACCTATATGTGGCCTGTACAGCTTAGGAGGATGGACCATTTAGTCTATGCTAATTTTTTCTTATATTTAAGAATTCGTATCTTGTTTCTAATTTGAATTTATATGTTTTTTGCTTCTGGGTTCTGTTTCTTGTTATGTCTTTCTCCACTATATTAAACATCCCTTTACTACCTGGTATTTCTCCCTGTGGAGATATTTAGACTGTAATAGAGTCACCTCTTGATGGTCCTTTTTTAAAATAAACAGCTTGAGCTCTTTATGTCTGATTAAATAAGTCTTTCAGCACACAATCTAACAACTGAAAAGCAAAAAAAAAAAAAAAATCTTCCTCTGTCTTCCTCAAACATCCAAAATAAAATTACATGGCTACTCAAAAGGGAGTACTTATAAGAAAATATAATAATAATCTATACAACAGTAACTAGTTAGACTCCAAATACAGAAGATATCCCAATATGGGTGGTTCTTTAGAAGATAGGTGAGAGGAGAGATATGAGATAAAGGTGACAGCTTTGGATGTAGATTTCTGCTAATTAAAGAGAGGTTGAACAGCCTCTGTTTAGAGAAAAGGATGTAGTTGTTGCTTAAAGAGTTGGTACAGAAAGGCCCAAGCATCCCTTATAGTCATCACCATAAACAGAACAAAGTATGTTGTGCAAAACTAGAGAGACTTCTCTTCAATAAGAGTTTGGATGTAACATTAAAAGAAATATCATAACTAAACAATCATTCTGGGATTAGAAGTAATTGTCAATGAGGGTTGTGGGATTGTCATCAAAGGAGTTATTTCAGCCTTATTTTGAGCTTTCAAGATAATACAGTGTGTTAGAAAACTACAGGGAATGATTAGAAAACCTGTAAGGTCCCTTTTGAAACCAGAAATCCATGTTTAGCTATTTTAGGCCACATCAAGCAAGCTTCCTTCATTTGGATATAAGTAGAGTGATGATATTGTAACATCTAATGAGTGTCAGTAAGCCGTATTAAAAGCCAGTGTTCCAGTGTTCCCAATGATCTGAAACAACATTTTTTGTTTGCTTTGTTTCATTTTGTGTTTTTAATTAAACCCCAGAAAATCAGCATCAAACTTGGACAATTAGGTTTGGAGCAATCTGCAGTCCCATCATCCCATTGTAGACTGGGTGTATTGGCTTGAATGAGGCATCTGACTGTCAGTAACACCAGATCAGCAGCTGCCTTACCACTGGGCATCGCAACACTGTTAGTAGTAAATCAGTAGAAATCAATCAACCAGTGGAGATCAGCAGGAGAATTCTAGATCTGTGGTGTTATAAAACAAAGGGCTGGCCATGAATGATAGGGAAAGGGGTATTGCTGATTGGAAATCCTGCTTCATTGTGAACAGAGGAAAGGTACCTCTTGCTCCAAGGATGAGACTCTCAAGGCTGCCACCTGCCTTGCAGTCCATATCAACCAGGTCACTAACTCAAAGACCACTCAGTTTCTTTCCACCCTGCACGTGTAGCTGGCCAATCTGATTTGTGATCCAGCAGGTATCCAGTGCAGGATACCCCAAATGAGGGAAGGGAGGGACAGTTGAGACAGAAATGTAGTGGATCATCTGTGGATATTAAGACTAGAAAAAGCATTGACAGTTGACATTAAGCTGAACAGGATGTGAAATTCCAGATTGCCAGAGACTCTTCATGTCTGTGATTCAGCGTTTTAACATTTATTTCTATTTTGTATGCTTTAGGTTTATATTAAAGGATTAAATAGCAACTGTCTTTCCTTTGAATCAGGGCTTTGTTTAGTCTATTTCTATCTGTGATTACAATACTGGTAAGTCTGGACAAATCAAAACCAATTAAAAAAACAGTAGAAATATAAATCCCGATCCATTTACCTAGTCCCTTAAAATAGGACACGGCTTCCTGAACGTCTGATTAAGGTTTTACAAAATTGATGTCACCTATGGTCATTGCTAAGCAAGGATATGCAGAGAAGAGTAAGTACAGGTAAGATCCAGAAGGAACGAAATAATAGGATGTAGGAAATTAATGTTCTTGCAGTACAGTTAAGGGTGTATCTTCCAACATCATGTTATTCAATCCATTTGAGATTTTAATCTAGTTGAGACTGGCTTCAGAAAATAGGAAATTCATGTGTCCATTCAAGCTGTGGACACTTCTGAAAGGAGTTTACTTTGTTTATTTATTTTTTTTTAAAGTATATTTCTTGTGGCACCTATCCTTTTCAGCAGGGAAGAACTATTATTAATCTTTTTTTGCTCTTGTTATTGCAAAACCATATTGTTTAGGAAGCATTTTCAGAAAAAAATAACAGAAAGAGCCTAATTTAAGGTCAACATTATTTCTGATCTCACCAATGCTTTTATTTGAGGTGAAATAACTTACCTGAAAGCAGGAGGAATAAAACAGCTTAAAATCCCAGAAAATGGATAGTTTCTAGTGCTCCATACAGAGAGCAGGTTCTACCTCTCTGACTTGCACACCTCAGCCAAACCCAGAATAAATGTCCTCATGTATAGCCTTCATCTCTTTATGCTTGACAGGATTCCTTCCATGTTCTACATTCTAGAAATTTGTCATGTTTGGTGAAAAACTTGTTTTCCTACTAAGGAAACATCAAGGATATATATTGTGGGTGCATGTATGTTGGGGTTGTGAAATAAGGGGAATCTAACAAAATCTAATCTCCCTGAAACAAATTAGAACACTTTTTTTGTTAGTTTGTTATTTTTAAGGTAATTAATGAGTCTCAGTTGTCTGCAGCAGTAGCTATAGCAATTAGTTTAACTTAGCACAAGTCTCGTTCCATACATCAATAAATGTTACATCAGGGCATGATCACTATCAACTGTAGTCATTGTTTACAGCATATTCATCTTCATAAGCTCTTGACTATAAGCAGAATATCTTTCCATTGAGGTTTGATTACAAATATGGATCAGTATGCCTTAGAAATACTGGGAAATACTGGGGGGAGAAAAAGCAATACATCTTCTACAAGGTTGAAAAACAAAATGTCAGTGTAAGACATTTGCTCTGCTGCTTAAGTACCTACAAGAAATAGAAGCTTTATGGTGCTAGGTCTTGTACAAGCAGAGTGAGAAACATTTTTGTCCCAAAGAAGCTGTTGTTTGGAGAGGAAGTGTACAAAGTGGGGTTAAACATGGGAGACGTGAAGACTGGGGAGGGAATGGGAGAAACAAGAGTTTCTCTGGAACTTAGTGGTTAAGACAGGAATGAAAATCAGATGTTCATCTACAAACCACTAAGGGATAGGATAATCTGGTCTCCAATCCTACAAGAAATCTGTGAGGGAGGAAGAAATATGAAGGAAATGTCACTTTGCTTCCTAACAGAAGACCTTGTACTATGTCCTCTATTGTGATGAGATACTGACTCTAGCAGTCTTCCCTAACAAGCAGTAGTGAGAATTAATCTACTTTATCATGGGAGCAACTCATATTGAAGGTAATGAAACACCATGGAAATACATTAGTTTCTGTAATAAGGTATGCTCTTAGCTCCTCAATAGTGGTAGCACTAACAGAGCATACCCAAGGAAGAACCTCGTACTATAAGCATATATCATTCAGTGGGACTGCTGCCACAGACTACACTGGTAGGATTTATTTATTTTTTATTTACATTACCTGGACTAAAAATAAATCTAAAAGTGTATAGGGGGAATTCAGATATTTGTTTTTATGGGACAGGAAGAATATCCAGTGTTTAAGGAGGTGGTTGTTAACAATACTTAAGACTTAGAGTACATTTCTTTTATGGGCTAGTACAGCAGGCCCGGGCACCACAAAACGGTTCTGACTCCCACAGTTTTGCCGTTTCACATTGAAGATAGCTGTTCAGCTTTGTTCTGCAATTTTTTAACGCACCTAAAAAGTGCCCTAATAAACATGTGAAGCACATTTGAAGATAACCAGAAATCTATCTCCTCTTGAGTTTGTTAGATTTAGACAGTCAAACACACTGGACGTGTCGATATGTTCCTACTCCACATACCTGTATTAGGTAATATTATTAGGTAATAAGTTACTCGTTACCAAAAGAGGCACTAGAAAAGAGGAAACAGAAAACACTAACACAATTTTTTATCTTTCTCCTCAAATGAGGAAAAAAACTGTTAAGCTGACATTTGTGATAATGTATTATGACAGGTGAATTAGGCAAAGAGTTAATTAAAATCTGAGAGTTAATTAGTGAGATCCGCTACACATTAAAGATCATTACTCCATCTGAAAAGAGTAATTAGAGAGCAGTTTTTGGTGTGTTTTATTCTCCTGGGAGTTTTGCTGACATGCCACATAAGTCATTCAATGCTAAGCAAATAATCCACTGATCTCCATATTTACTGTGATTGTTATATAATTGTGGCAAGTTAAGCTGTAGCAGGGAGATTCCTCTTTCTAACAGACCTGTCTCTTTATGTCCCTTAATTAAGTCATTTGTGACAATAATAATTATTTCCAAACCTAATTTTAACCAGCAAGCTAGGTGGTGGGTGTTGTTGTTTTTATTTTTTTTTTTTTTTCCAAATCACCTCAGGTGATAGAGCATGGGGCTCAGGAAATCTGTCTTACTGTGCTGCTTTCACTATTGTGTTGTGTGGCAATGGGCAAAGTCATCTCACATCAATTCCTAACCAGCTGTCAACTGAGACTATAAACTTTTGGAACGAGACCTGTCTGATGGTTGGGATGTCAGCCAGGAGCCACAATAACCACTTATAGGGATAACTCTGAGCAAATGGTTAGTTCTCAGTGAATAATGACTCTTCCATTTTCTAGGAAGCAATTCCTTGGAAATTTCAAACCTTGAATCAGCATTGATTGCAACTGTTACTTCTGAGAAATGGTGAGTGGATTGACATTTCTCTCTTTGGTTGCACTAATTCACCCTAGATTTTGTCAGGGAAGCCTTTGTAAAAGTAGTTTGTGTTTTCCTTCACACAGTGGCATAGCAAATATGTGAGTGGGGGCCTGAAGCTTGCTTTCAGATTCATTAGGTTTTGCCAGATTGTTATTTGTGCTGCCTTTATTTATAAACGCCCTGGAAGAACATTGTTTGCTTCAGTTAAAGCTTAAAATTTCATGTCTTGCCATCACCATCTGAGAGCACTTTTCCTCTCTCCCTTTATGGGACCCCTTCACAAACACATTTTTCCACATGTCTCCTCCACCTCCTTACCCCATCCAGACTCTACACCTTCCCTTTTCCCAACCTTGCTCTCTCCTTCACCTCCAGCATTTTCAAGCTGTTACTTTTCTAAATCTGGACTAAACTTCCAAATTCACCAGATGTTTTCCATCCAGCAGTACTCCAGGTCAGGGGCTGTTAGCTGCAGGTCTCTGAAGCTGCCCATTTCACATTTAGCTTGAGCAGCTAATCTTAGGACTTCTGCTATGAAAGAGGAAGGTGCTTCCTGCAAATCTTTTTTTGCAATCTGAAGATCTCTTCAGAAATCAAATTAAGACTCAACAGAGACCAGACTTGTATATCTTAAACTGATGTTTCAAGTGAAAAAAAGTTGAAGAAAAAAATTAAGAGGTGTATTTTGGCCCTCCCTGTTAATGTAGCAAACTCTAGAATGATCTCTTATCTCTTTTAGTTTCATTAAATGTTTTTTATTGTCTCTCATGTAGGAATTAACAGTTAAAAATAATTGCTGTCTTCTCTGCAGACCAGTGATTTCCCAATTTTCTAAAAGACCTGACCCCCTATAAACTTTCCAATGACAATACAGTGCTCTGAAGAGCAAATGTAAGCTTGCTGTCAGCTGGTGTGCTTCTTTTGTGGCTTTTCAAGGATTTTTTAGACACAGTCCACTAGATGTACCCCCCATGCTACCCTCATACTACCCAGAAATCTATTGTTCATAATGACAAAACCTGTCCTGTGTGCTGGACATATACTGACAATGAGCCTTTTCCCACATATGGTAAAGAGTTGAATAACCAATGCCAATATTATTCACCTCTCATTCAAAAATCATGATTAAATTATGATTTAGCTCATGGAAACATAATGGAATCAATTCTCAGGTATTATGCCAAGTTTTGATTTTGTTTGTGTCACAATTTCTGTTCTGGCAGACTTGGCCTGTTTCTCAGAATTGGGCTTCCATTTTTCCAGAGGGAGCTCTGACTCTACCTACTGGTTTTGTTCTGCTTCAGAAAGCTGAGTGCTTAATTTATTTCAGGAAAGAGAAGCTCTAATAAAACATACCAGAACGGCAGAAGCAGTAATATTTACTGACTAGTAAACGTGTGCATGTCTTACTGTAGCTGACAGCTCCACTGAACTAGAATCCTTCTTTCATCCCTCACTACATGCCCACCTCCTTGCTGGGTATACCTGATGATACTTCTGTATTAAATTTTAGGCTATGCTAGGAATTAATTAAAATAAAAGAACTTTGGAACTGACAGAATACTGTATGTTAGAAATTCTTAATAATCCAACTATATCCAGACAACAGGACAACTGCTCTTCCCAAATGCATTAAGCAGAGACACCATGGCACAGACAAATGATTTGTAGAATGGTTTGAGTTGGAAGGGGCCAGGAACCCCTAACCCTACCCCCCTACCATGGGCAGGGACATCTTCCATTAGATCGGGTTACTCAGAGCCCCATCCAGCCTGGTCTTGAACACTTCCAATGATGAGGCATCCAGACCTTCTCTGGGAAACCTTTTCCAGTGTCTCACCACACTCACCATAAAAAATTCCTTCCTTATGCCTGATATGTCTACCCTCTTTCATTCTAAAACCATTTACCCCTTGTCCTGTCACTGCAGGCTCTGGTAAAAAAGCCTTTGTCTTTCTTATAAACCCCTTTCCTATATTGAAAGGATACAGTAAGTTCACCCTGGAGCCTTCTCCAGACTGAACAACCCCAGCTCTCTCAGCCTTTCTTCACAGGAGAGGTGTTCCAGTACTCTCGTCATTTTCAGGGCCTTCCTCTGTACCCACTGCAACAGATTCATGGCTGTCTTGTACTGGGGACCACAGAACTGGATGCAGTACTCCAAGTGAGGTCTCATAAGGGTAGAAGAGAGGGGGAGAATCCCCTCCCTTAACCTCCTGGTCACACTTCTTCTGATGTAGTCCAGGATATGGTTGGCTTTCTGGGCTGCAAGCACACATTGCTGGTTTATATCTGCTTTTTCATCCACTAGTATTCCCAAGCCCTTCTCTGCAGGGCAATCCATTCATCACCCAGTCTGTAGTGATGCTGAGGATTGCCTGACCCACGTGCAGAACCTTGCACTTGGACTTGTTGAACTTCATGAGGTTCACATGGGCCCAGTCATCAAGCCTGTCAAGGTCCCTCTGAATGGCATCCTTTCTCCCAAATGTATCAATGGCACCACTCATCTTGGTGTCATGTGCAAACCTGCTGAGGGTGCACTTAATCCCACTATGTCACTAAAAGAGATTTTGAACAGTATCAGTCCCAATATGGACCTTGAGGGACACCACTTGTTACTGATCTCCATTTGGACATTAAGCTATTGACTGCAACACTTTGGATATGGCCTTCCAGCCAATTCCTTACCCATCAAATACCCCATGCATCAAACCTGTATCTCCCCAATTTAGTGACAAAGATGTTGTGTGGACCTGTGTTAAAGGCCTTACAGAAGTCCATGTAGATGACATCAGTTGTTCGTCCCTTAACTACCAATACAGTTACTCAATTGCAGAATTTAGTGAGATTAGTGAGGCATGATTTTCCCTTTGTGAAGCTATGTTGGCTGTCTCTAATCACCTTCCTGTCATCCATATGCTTTGACATATATTCCAGAAGAATCTGTTCCATGATCTTACCAGGCACAGAGGTTAAGACTGACTGGTTGGTAGTTCCCAGGGTCCTTCTTTTTATCATTTTCAAAAATGGATGTGATGTTTCCCTTTTTCTGGTCACTGGGGACATCTCCTTGCTGCCATGACCTTTCAGTTATGATGGAGACTGTCTTAGTGGCTACATCTCCCAATTCCCTCAGGACCCTGAGATGCATCTCATTGGGTCCCATAGGCTTGTGTATGTTCACATTCCTTAGATGGTCTCAAACCCATGATGATCTGCTCCTACAGTGGGTGGGACACCATTCCTCCAGTCTCTGTCTTGAGATTCAGGGACTCGAGGGATGTGGGAAGAGCAACTGCCAGTGAAAACTGACGCAAAGAAAATGTTGAGTACCTCAGCTGCCTTCACGTCAGTTGTCCCCAGATTCCTTGTCTCATTTATTGTGAGAGTGCATTTTATTTAATCATCCTTTTCTGAATAATGTATCTGTAGAAGTTCTTATTATTCTTCATGTACCTTGCAAAATGTAGGTCCAGCTAAGCCTAAGGTTTCCTGATTCCATCCTTACACTCCCAGGCAGTATCCCTATATTTTTCCCAAGATGCGTGTCCCTGCCTATGCATTTTCTTCATGTGTTTCAGTATCATCAGGAAGTCCTTACTCAGCCATGCTGGTCTCCTACCTTCTGTGCCCAAATTCTTGAATGTTGGAATCTAGACTTCTTGTGCTCTAAGAAAAACATCTTTGAATAGCTGCCAGCTCTCTTCTGCTCCTTTACACCTGAGGGCAGTTTCCCAGTTCAACTCACATCTTGTCTCAAGATAGACAAGAGGCATCCAGGGCTGGTATTCAGTCCCAGAAGGGTAGATTTTACCAGCTTCCACCGTGAAGAGACTGATTCCTTAAACTTAAAAGGTTTGTTGTTCTAGGGATTTAGTACTTTCATGAAGGTTGATTTACAATCAATTAGGGCTAAAGAAAGAAGAAATAGCTTCCAAACACAATTTCCAGTGAATGTGGATTATTATCTTTCAGCTTGAACTATCAGCCAGATCCCAAAGCTATGAAGCAGCAGATAAAATATGTTTCTTTATCAGATGATTAAAAAAAGAAAGGATATTTGAGTCAGTTTTAACATCTCAATTTCCATCAGTTATGTTTCTGATAATATAGTGAGAAACTATGAGAGAACAATAAAAAATTTTTGTATTGCAGAAAGCTACTGAAGGGTATTAGAGGCAGTGATGGCGCTTCTAGATTTGGAAGTTCCTTTATAGTAAGTCACCACAGGCTTAAATACTGTTCTAGAGGAATATGACCCAATTCTTCATCTGTCCTTGTAGTTGTTCCTAGGGAACCACTGCTGGCCACTCTGAGACATAGGAAATGAGTTAGGTAGACCTTTGGTCTGACCTGCTGCACTTGTTCTCTTTAATAGCTACTTGTGTGAGGTTTTAGCTACCGTAGTCAAAGCCAGTAGCTGTAGAAGCTGGGACACTGCAAGGTGATAGAAGGATGCTCAGAAGCTGGAGAGGCAGGTCACCTCTGCATATGAACATAAGGCAAGCATTGAGATTTCAGTACTCACACTTCCACATGTGTTTGAACCCAGTCATTGAGCTGAGAAGGCTCATATAGTCCTTGAACTACTTTGTTCCCTGATAATATAACAGTGCTACATCATGGCACATGAGCTACATGACTCTCCATTGCAAGGTAACATCATGGGGGCACCAGCAGGGATATCATGGCCTCGAGCTTGCCTTCTTTCAGATTTTCAGGCTATAGAGGTTGGTCTTGTTGCTCTTGGCCAGGCAAAGATTTTTGGCCTGTAGCTTGCAGAACCATCTTTGCAGAATGCAACATCATTTCTTCAACAATCAAGAAGAGACTATTACAATTTTGCATGAATGAAGACAGAAGCCATCAAGTACTGCTGGATGATGTCCCAAAACAGCTCTTAATGTCTCAAAGTCTTGAATACAGCCCTGCCTTAGTCTCAAAGATTTAGCGGCACATTGTATGCCCATAAGTCTTCTTGTAGCTCTTTGGTGCTGAGGAAGGCTAAGAAAAGTGATTGCTGCACAGGCAGTGAGAGTCCTAAAAGCCCTTACCACAGAAATACTGGCATAATTTATTACCAGTGCAAATGGGAGACGTAAGTGAAGTCACTCAGCGTCTGAAACATTCCCTGTTGTCATCCAGCTGACAAGAGAGAAAGGGGTAGCTAATTGGCTCTGAGGATAGGGCAGGCAGGTAGGATATAAAGAAAACATTGTAACACTCCCCCCTCCCTCATATTTTCATGTCTGGCTCTAAGCACCCTTATTTCTCCCATGCTATGCTTAAGTGGTGGCAATTGCATGCTCAGGCAAACCTGAAGAGGCAGTCAGCCATGCTAATACTCAAAGAATCTCCCTGTCTTTGAGACTTCACTCGAAGCAAACTGGTTTATTCCTTCTGCAATCCCTGCCCAGATCTTCTCTTTCCCTTCATTTCATGACCATGCAAAAGGTACATGAAGATATAAGCAGAATCTTAATCAGTCTGAATTAAGCTCTGTATACCTTGATGGTAGCCAAAAGAAAATACTTCAGGAAAAACTGTGGAAAAGGGCAAGCACAGAATGTACTGGCCCCACAGTGTCCTCATCCCAGAATCCAGCCACCTGACTTGTACAAAAGTACATCTAAGTTTAAAAAAAAAAAAGTGTTAAAAATAATACAGCCTTTCTGGGGCATAGATCCAGTTTTCATTCAGCCCATGTGGGCCAAGTTCTGATCTGTCATAAAGATTATTGTTGATAATTAAAAATAGACCTCTGCTTCCTGCAAACTTTTTGTTTTTTCTTTTAACCTTTCCACCCTCCACATGGCTATTTCTGATTAACCAAAAGCACCTTGTAAATCACCAGCTGCTCACAACCCATCTTTTATAAAAACTCCAGATGCTTCATTTGCAATGTAATCTACTTGCCTTCCAAATGTACCTGCTTCTCTTTTACTTTCTTCTATTTTCCTGTCTTCTTTTTTCTTTTTTTTTTTTTTTTTTTTTTAACTCATAGATGGCTCAAAGCATGAATTAGTTATAATCTTCTCATGTCTCACATCTTTATCAAATGGAGGCACAGCTTATCCCAAGTGCAGTGGTTTGTAAACAGTGCCAATTAGACTTCTGTTCTCCAAGCCTGGGACAGAACAGAGAGATTGAGAGAGAGGGAGATGTGCTGCATTACAAATGGGACTTACTAAATTACGCATGTCAAGACTCTATAAAAGCCTTATCAAACAAAGTCAGTGAGGGGAAAGAAAGAGAGCTAATTATCAGGCAGCACCAGTAAATCAAAAGGAGCAGTCAAATGTATTTTAAAGTCAGATAATTAAGCCATGGTCTAGTAACGGAGGGTTTCCTGCCTGCACGTTCAAGACTTTTTTAAACTCAAGTTTAAAGGCAAGATCAGTGTCATATGTAAGTTACCATTATTATTCTGTCCTCTGGTGAAGAAAAAAAATCACAGCAAAATTGCTTGAGTGCCTTATAAGAAAAAGACAAGCAGATCACAAAGGGCAGCCTGCCATCTTGGTTGTCTCATAGTTTGTAAGTGAGCGTTTCTGGCAAACATGTTGGGAGAATTAGACAGAATGATTTCTTCTGTGTGGTTCTTTGATCTGAGATAACATTTCTGATGCAGGGGACTTTACAAAAAACAACAATTTACATATCAATCAATGTATCAAGGTAAATCTGCTCCTAAATCACGCAAACATTTGAAAACATGCCCAACCAAGCATTACTGGGTGTAAAAAGCTATGTGTGAATGTAGGTATTTTCACTCCACCCTTTAACTCTGGATCATAAGGCCTGCCCATGGGGGACTTGGATGTCAGAAGAAAGCAGAGAGTAGGAAAAAGGAAGAAAAATCCAGAGAAGAGAGATTGAACAGTGCTTATAGGGCTCGTTCCTTGTCTTAAATTTCCCAAAACTATCAATTTCTTTAGTGTGGATATGCAAGAATACAGCCAACCTACATGTACAACACACAGTCAGTCTGAACACAAGCAGTAAAGCTGTTGTGTTCGTGGTAACAGCAACTGTGCCATAAGTCTGATATATTTGGGCAGCAGTGGTCACTTTTCTCATATATTCTGCTCTCTTGTCCAGGAGACTACACTACTGTCATACAAGTCTAGGGAAGACCTATTCACTGAATAACCTGTAGATTTGCCGCCTAGAGTGTTGTAACGTACTTGTCTCTCCAGCCTTTTAATTTAAATATCTTTTTTTTTTTTTTTTTCATCTTCCCCTCCCCTGCTGAGTTTCTGCACTTTGTGAGACACCAAGATCTACCTCTCCATATCTGACTTAACTCAGGATAGAAAACGTCAAGTGTGGATACTGATGAAACTCCTGAAAGCTGTGCATTGCAACACAAACCCATTGCAAACAGTTTTAAAAGCAGCACTAGGAGCCTGAGTGTGTGCTGCTTTCAGCATTGGTTTTCAAAATTGTAAAAGAACATTTACCAAGTGGCTTTTCTACATAAAAAAATAAATATTGGCAGGAGGCATACAAATTACTAGTTATTGGCTAGAGTATCTCTAGAGTAGTGTTAGGTTAGCAGTTTAGCATCAAATTATGTTTATTTTTCCCTTCTATGGGGTATACTTGTGTATAGCTGAGAATATTTAGAAATGTGTACACATTATAATATCTGGAATAAAACAAGCCAGAACTCCATTACAGTTGTGACAATGAGTCATATTAATGAATTCCAAAAGGGTACAGAAGGTAGAAGATAACCTGTGATATGAATGAGAATACAAATACTATTTTTTTTTGCAGTAGCCACACCAGATCTCTAGACATGATGAAAATGAGAAGCAGTCAGAAACCAGATTTTAGCATCTGTTTTGTATGAAATGGATTTTTAATGATATACCTTGTAACCTCAAGAAAACAGTGTAAAATGAAGATGGATGGGGATTTTCAGTCACTGGGGTGGGGGATTGCTTCTGGTAGGAGAAGACTTTATCCTTCATTACACATGGATGACTGGCTATAATAAAAGTAATTTTAGATTTTTTTTATCACTGATAACAAATTTCATCCTCATCATGTTAGCTACAGGATGTCACTTCATAAATGGCACCAAAAGAAATAAATTTTAAACCCCAAATAATAAAAAAATCTTCAATTCTAGCTGTGGTCTCATTACAGAATTAAATTCTCAGCAAGGACAGATTTCTTCAGCTAAACATCTCTTGTACTGTGTTAAGAAGTTATGTGGAGAATGAAATGTAAAATTCTAATTCTATCCATTCTCTGTCACTGATTTATTGTCACCTCTATGGCAAAACCTTTAACTGCACAAAAGGCAAGGGGTGGGGGGACTGCTGCAGTCTACCAATGCAAAAACTATGTCAGCGGCTCCTAGCATGATAGGCCTGTCCGGATTGCACAGTGGCCTCCTCTAGATGTGCCATTAGAATGTTTTGTTGTTTTGAGGTCAAAGAGTGAATCTTATCAAGAATGAAAAAATGCAAAGATGGACAATCCACATCTAGCATTCAAACACTCTCACAATATTTTTTTTATGTTTAAATGAAAATTTCTGTATTTCAGTTATTACCCATAGCTTCTTGTGCTGTCACTTCAAATAAAATTTGAAGAATTAATTTCCATATTTATCCCCCCAGAACAGCTCTGATTGCATGTAAAATATAAGCAATATTTTATAGTGAAGATTGCAATGAATTTCTGGCAGTCTGGACTACCACTTTGATGAATATACTTTTATTGGACTTTTCCTCTTTTTTCTAAGGTTTTTTTCAGTTGTTGGTTTTGGTTTTGATTCTGTGGGGGTTTTTGTTTTTGTTTTTGTTTTTAATGTGTAGATCATAAAAGAAAAGGACAAGCTTGGCTTTTATGCCTGTCTTGCTTTCCTCAGAGAAAAAGCCTGAAGGTAATTTTTACTACAGATAAAAATTCTTTAACTGACAAGAAAAATGCTGTAGAAAAAGGCAAGCAGAGTTCAATGTTAAGGGAAAGAGGTTATGGCAAAAAAAAAGGGACTTGCTAAAGCTCTAGGTTACAGGAAAGGAAACAGGTTACACGGACTGGTTCCAGAGAATTTTCTTTTTAATCTGAATTCAATTTATTGGTCATTCCAGAATTTGGCTTTGCCTTCCAACCCCACAAGCAAGACTCTTTTTGTGTCTATACCTCTGCGAGATTTCTGCTTCAAGTCCAAGATCAAACCCACAAGGTTTGTATCCAGATTTTGGGTAATAAAACCATTTTCATGGCACAAGAACTTCTGGTATTAATAGTCTGTATCTTCCTCCTCTGTTCTCCTCACCCCTCCTCACTCCTATCTCCACATCAAGCCGCTGAGGAGTCTACATGGCTGTCTTGTAAGGCGGTTGCTGGTGAACTATACACCAGTAATATACACATTTTCAAGATGGAAAAGAGAAGCAGGGAGGGGAGAGAGACAAAGAATAAAGAGAGACTCCCATTCTTTGCTGCTAAACAGGGATTCAAATGCTGTTAAATTACTATTTTAATCATGTCTAATTATTATCTGTACTATGACGATAGCTACAGTGAGGAAAAGTGGGGAGAACACGGGCAATTTGTAAGCATTTTCACTGCCCAGGCATTAGTTCAAGAAGGGGAGGAAGAGGGCAGGCATTTAACTCATTGTCAGGGAAATATAACATTGCCCCTTGAGCCAATGGCTTCCCTGAATTTACCCAAAAGATATACATCAGAAATTTTAGTGTGCAGCACTGTTGCAGGGTGCATATTAAGCTTTTATGAAATGGTGCTATGTACACACAGTTTCATTCACTGGTCATTAGGAAAAAGACACAAAGAAGCAAAAAAACAACACAGCCAAGAAACTCTTACAACACACAACGGTTACTTGCTTGATTGTTTTTCATATAGATATAGCCTGAAAAGGATAAAATCTTGCTTTTAAACCTTAAATCTCAGTTGGTTTTAGCACTACTTCAGGTTGCACGTCTCTGGTCTTAACTGCTGGCCCCACACTCCTGGAAGGTGAGATCTCACATGTTGGGTTCAGGTTTCAAGCAATCTGGGGATCTAAGTGTTAAGCACTTTTTAAAGTTCAAGAATGGGTTGAGTACCCATGTAGTCATAATCCCAGCAAAAATCCTTATGCTGAAAATAATCACTACCACTGCTCCAGCTAAAGCACAAAGGTTTTGTAACGGTGTGCAGCAAGCTCTGTTATCAGCTTTGATGGGAACTCAGCTCCTGCTCTCTGTGCACACTCAGCACCTTCCCAGAGGGATTCACAGTTTAAATAAATCAGCACTGAGATAGACTATTTTGCACTACATGATAACTCATTATCTAGCCACCAGCTAGATGAAGGCATCCAAACCTCCATTTCAAAGTGTAAATAACAATTGAGAGCTACAAGAAACTAAAGAGCTACATGTGGGAAAACAATATTCAAAATGCTAGCATAAAAATAATGAAACCAGGGAAAATGAAATTAGAAGCTAGAGGAAAACCAGGGCAAATGTAGCAGGCAACTATAAAAGGGGTGGAAGATCACAGGTAAAGTAAAATAGACAGCAATATAAACATAGTTTAAAGCTCCTAGAAAGTTGTGGAAGAAAGATGTAATGATGGTAGAAAAAAATAACTAAAAGTGATAACACAAAGTAGGGGTTGTGGGCATAAAATTAAGGTGTTAAAAGTAATTATATGCTTACGCTTTACACAGAAGGAAGGCCCTTTTCTTAAGTGACAGCATATACTTAGAGAATTTTCTCCATAGTATCACTGCTGAGGTCACAGACCAATAAAACCTGCATTCTGCATATAATTCTAAGTGGGACAATGAAGTTGCAAAGCATGATTTAAAACTTCTCCTTCCACTTCCTCTGAAGGTGCCCTAGACCACATTGCTTATCCTGATGCATGGTGCCTAGCAGAATTTTCAGTGTTTAGAAATTATGGTAGCTTGGTAGAAGTAATAGGTAAGAGCAAGTCTGAGTAAACTAGTGGATGCAGCACTCACCTGGGATGAGGGACTCCTAGAAGCTAGTCTGAAACAACCAGTCGTACATTTACATGTAAATGGCCATTGTGATAATTACTGTGCACTTTACTTCCAGCATTATTGCCATTATTTCTTCCTCTGGTCAAATGTTTGAAGTCAGAACAGCCCAAGCCCCAGTTCTGACAGAGACATTGACAGTGCCATGACAGTCCTCCTGGTAGCACTAAGTAACACACATGAACAGCAGAGAAGAATTGAGAACACAGATATATGTTTTGCTTTTCCTCTTTTATATCTTCCTTGCTGCAGATGTTCCTTTCTGTGTCCTATGTTTGCAAGTAACTACATGCATGTTTATCCAGGAGAGCTCAGGTATCTCCTTCTGGATTTACTTTTTGCAGAGCTGAGAAACCCTTTTTCCAGGTGGACGGAAATTACTTTGTCACAATGCTTCTTCTCAAGAGAGAAATCTGGGAACTTTTTCTGTCCACTTGGTACTTGTAAAGACTAAGTACTAAATACTAAGTGTTTAATCTTTATAAATGTAAGGCTCCTGATTGAAACACTGGTCTGATATCTCTGGCAGGCAGGAACTCAAGTGTTGAATTCAAGTTTCAAGAAAGTTGTAGACTCTACTGTGTACTGCCAAGGTACTTTCATGCACCTTCCTGAGTTCAGGAGGTGGTA
Organism: Falco punctatus; assembly: GCF_963210335.1. Classification (NCBI taxonomy): domain Eukaryota; kingdom Metazoa; phylum Chordata; class Aves; order Falconiformes; family Falconidae; genus Falco; species Falco punctatus. The sequence continues at coordinate 86,788,550 of NC_137582.1, read as the reverse complement.
AAATTTATGTGGTACCTGCCATAGCAGATGCCTTTTTATTTATTGCAACTTTGGAAAGCTCAGTTCAAAATGAGATGATAAAATAACATCAATTGATTTTATAAGATACTTGACATGCAATAACAGGGCTGTTGCTGTAAACATTATGGAAGAAACCTGGGAAGACGGTATGTCGATCAAGCAGTTTTCCACTAAGAATGCTACAGGGTCAAAGAATGCTAAGGACTGGAGAATATAATTTATATCATAGATTAGTAATGGCCTTCCTTTTAATAAAAAATAACCTAAATAAACTTCATCATCATAGCCTTCCAAGCTCAGAATCTTATTAGACATCTTTGACAATCAACAACTAAAAATAAAATGACTGAGAATTGGTTAGGGAAGTGGACCACGTGGAAAATCTAATCTGTTAAAAAATGGTAGATCAGACTAATAACAAAGAGTCAGAAACCTGTCAAACATACCAAAGCTAAACTCAATATATTCAATTAATCTTTACCAGTGATCATTGCATGATAGCTTCTCTGACTGTGACTCACTGACTCAGGAGTCATGTTGCTTTAAACGCTGTTTGTGTCTTCCTTGCTTTTGTCACTTTGACAACAATTTAAATTAGATTAAGCATGAATTGATACACAAGAAGTCCAGGAAATCATTAGGTATGAAGTGTTTCTGGTGTACAGGATTAATTTAAAGAGCGGCAGAGTATGTGCCAATATAATTAACAAAGCAATGCCATAATGCCAGTTAGTATTTCCTCGAGTGAGAATTTTATGCTGCTGCATTTCAGCATGGAAAAACTAATTTACTGCATGTCTGCAACAAGCAACAATAAAGCTCATGTTTGTTTACAAATAAATCTTCCAAGGAAATGAAATGCTTGGGAAATTGCAGGTAATGCTCTTCCATTGTTGAGTGCACATTGAGGGCTGTGATTTAGAGATTACTATGGCCTTGCAAAATAGCACTCAGAGTGGAGCAAGAGTTAATCAGCTACAACAGTAACTGAGGCATCATCTCTGCAACAAGGACTGAGGCAGCAGGAGACTATGAGGAAATACTGAATGGTCATTGCTCCATAGTAGTCATAGGTAGTAGTCCATGGCAGGGTTCAGGAGGTAATGCTGGAGATACAGAGCAAAACATGACTGCATAAACTTCTGGGATTCTGTGTATCTCCAACATAAGCAAACAGCCATTTCACTTGGCAAAAAATCCTGCCTAAAGTAAGAGATAGCAAAGCCTTCCAAATACAGAACAGGAGAAAGAACTTGCTTTCCCCAAAGTTTTAATGACCTTCTCAATATAGGAGCCAAACTTCCCCCTGTGGTACATGACCAAGTTCTCCAAAAACACTCTTGCTGAGCAGGTAGATGTCAAGAGACAGTCAGGAATGAGGACTCTGGAGAAAGTGACTGACTGAGGAGTAAGGGTGGGGATTTGTGGGTCTTGGGCATTGATAGCTTTAAGCCCAGTATGGAAACAGTGTCTACTCTTTTGAAGAACTGAGCTTCTTTTTGAGGACAGCAGGTTATGATAGAACTTCTTATGTCTTTACTAGGGACAGTTTCTTTATATTACATTCAGAAGTTACTGAAGAAAGAAGAATGGAAGACTCCTTGAACAGGGCCTAGGATGTAGCATCCCCCTCTAGAAGAGATGTGATTATTTACACAGCAAAGCCACGGTTCTTATTGGAGTTTCTCTCTGTGTCTCTCTCATACAAAAGAAGTTTTATTTCTTTGCTACACAGTGAAGATTTTTTTTCCCCCAAGTGGGGATTAGTAAACTCTCTTGGATCAAACTCTTATCTCTCCCTGAGTGCTCCAACTTTTAGACCGCTTTATAAGAAGCAGTTTTTTCTCCCTGCATTGACTAAATGGATGAGAACCACAAATGTACTTTACAAAATGTCTTATCCTGTTGTTACCTGTGAAACCTGTTTTGAGAACACACAAACTAAAAACTTCAGTGGAAGAAAACCTTTTCCCAGGTGCTCAAACTAGAGCACATACATCTGAGAAAATCCCAGGAAATCAACTGAAATTCCTTCTGTGATGTTACTACAAGCAACATCCTAAAAAATCCCAACCTCACACCCCTGCTATGTTTTCTTGTCTTAATAAACAGCGTAACCTTTTTGTCTTTTTCTATTTCCTCTGTGATTGGCTTTACACACTCCCACCCTCAAAAGTTTGCAGGGGCTGTTCTATCCTCTCCTACTTATCACATTTCGTGCAGCCAGCTACTTCCCAGTTTAATATACTGTCTCATGCACTTTGTTGCCAAGATGTGTTATTTAATCTTTTATCCTGATGGTAATGCCAATACCTCAGTACTCTGGGGGATTTATGGAACAGGCTGCAGAAAGCAAGGTTCCCTTGGCAATTAGTGGGCTAAGCTCTTTTCAATGCCCTCAGTTCCTGAAAGTCTGTGCCATCAATCCACAGGATGGCTTAAAAAGACATGCAGATTTCTTAGGACATTTGAACATTTTTGGTCCAACAGTTTTCTCATGATTTTCAAAGGCTATTTCAGCTTTAGAAAAGCAATGATTAAAATAAAGCTCTGTTGTATATTTATTTAATTAATTAATTAAAACCTGAAGGGAAACATCTGCTTCTAGTTGGTGCAGGCCTGATGAACTGTAATTAAAGTGAATAGTGAATTTTTACAGGAACTTGTTTAGCTTGACGAAGAGATATCTCAGGCCCCTATCATTACAACATCTGATCACTCCAAAATTTTTAATGTCTTTATTCTCACAGCAGCCATCTGAAGTAGAACAGTGTTTTTATCCTTATTTGGCACTTAAGATTATGTTTTCATGCATATATAGGCAACACAGAAACCATAATGAGAAGGAGACCTGCATAACATAGACTCACATGGAACCATTAGGCTGCTGATGCTCCAGAGTGAAATTGAACCTTTGTGCTAAAAGCATATATAAAGCACAGGAAAAGATAAGTGCTCCAAACCAGGTTCTCAGAGCTGACCTGAGACTGGAGCTGCCAGTGGGAAACAGTGAGAACTGAGTGAAGTACACTTTAAATCCTGCTCTTCTCTGGACCACTTTGCTTCAAAATTTATAAACCATAGCTGAAATCTCTCTCTTAAAAGGCAGCCCTACCCTTTCTTTAAATAAATAAAGAAATACATATATACATTTATACAGTTTTTCTCTAAAAAATCCTATGGTGGCATATGATTTGCTTACCTGGTCAATATGATTCACATGATTTATATGATTTGAATACATAAACTCACTTTGGAAAACACAGATAATACTGTTATTGAGCAATTTTACATTTCTCACCTCCCAATTCCTCTTTGGCAATCTGAAGTAGGAGTGCTTCCAGCTTTTTTTGGAAAAAAAACCCAAAAACCAAAAAACAAACAAACAAACAAACAAAAAAACCCAAAACACAAACCAAACAAACAAACAACCCCCCCAAAAAACTTCCCAGGAAAAAGGTGTAAAAGTTTATCAGGGCAGATGGAGAGAAAGGCAAAGGAATAAACCCGAAGGACTGTTTGGAAGACTTTGACCTGAGCTAGTCTGGACCAGATGGGCAGAAATGGCTCAATCATTCATAAAATGGCTTTAAATTCCAAAAAGTCCTTAATTCATCAGTTTCAAAATTTAAACTTCTTTCCCACAAAGCTGGAAAGCCACCTGTCATCTGCTAAAACTTCCATTATTTCCTATACATGTTCAGCTGGAAGGATGGAGAATTTCTCGCTCTTATCCCTCTGAATACCTAGCACCTGTTTTTTGGAGCAGATAATCCAAACCTTAAGGCATTTGGCTAACCTTGCTAAAGGAAATTAAAGGCATCTTGTTCTCTCAGATCTTGTGTGAATGTCCTCTTCCCATACAAAAGGCCCAACTTCTTCACCTACACTTAAATGAAACAAAATATGGTGGACATCACCATACTCTGGGAGAGCTTAGTCTGACTGGGATTTTTCCTCAACTGAGCTACTGATTTGATGGGTGGAGTGGTATCCAGTCTCTAGTCTTATACAATAGTTAGCTGTGGCATAAGGAATGGAACCTCTGCTGTACATCTGTGCATTCAGAGAAGAAAAGTATCTAAAGATGTTAGTACCCAAACCCTCATCTCAGCAGAATGAATTTTCCAAGAGAAATTTCTGGGCTTAGGAACTTTGAAGCTTGGTGTAATAAAGGCATCTAAGGTAAGCTTAGGCATCTGAACCCCTCTTCAGCTCTTGCTCCAAATCTCTCTGCAACCAAGAGTGATGACAGGTTGGAAAATTTTCTCATGAATGATTTGCCCAAGGACACAGAAGTTTGTTGTGGAGGACACTCCCATTCTCTGAAGCACATATGCGTTACTTTAACCACTGAGCCAGCCTTCCTACAACCTTTAGAAGGAAATTGAATTAACACATGGAATAGTTCCTTAAAATAACTGCTTTTTTGCAAGAAGACTCTATTGGGTCTGGCTGAGCCCCGTGGCAGCCCTCACAGTGCTGTGCATGTGTGAGCTGTCTCGCCAGGCTCCACACCCTCTCAACAGCAGGCTGGGGTTGACAAGACCTCGGGAGAGGACACAGCCAGGACAGCTGACCCAAACTGACCTTTGGCCAAAGTACCATATGACAACTGCTCAGATATAAAAGCTAAGAGAAATGAGAAGGAAGAGGGGACATTTGTTATTTATGACATTTGGCTCTAGAGCAACCTCTACATGTACCAAAGCCCTGCTTCCTGGGAAGTGGCTGAACATCTCCTGCTGATGGGAAGTCGAGAATAACTTATTTTGTTTTCCTTTCCTTCTGCATGCACAACTTTTACTATTGCTTCATTAAACCTCCTTCATCTTAACCTACAATTTTTTTTTTTCCCATCTTATTTTCTCCCCACTCTCTTCTGCTGAGGAGGGGTGTGATAGAGTGGCTTGGTGGGCACCTGGCATCCAGCCAAGGTCAACCCACCACAGAGACTCTGAATTCCCTCTCATAGCAGGGCAGCATCCACTCAGTGTCACTGCCTTCCTCCTGTCTTGTGGTTCAAATGATTGTGATATGCCTGGAAGAGATGTCTTACTGTGAAAGCACAGGTTCTTATCCTACACAGTGTTGAAGACTCTTCTAGCGCAACGCAACTTTCTTATTATTTACATCTGTTCTAATCATTTAAGAGACATCTATAGATATTTATAGCATGTGCATGATAACATGAAAGCACAGGTTCATATCCTACAAAGTGCTGAAGACTTGCGGAGCAATTTTCTTAATTATTATTTACATTTGTTCTCAGCATGTATGAGAGAGCTATAGATATTTATAGTATGTGCATGATAACAGATGGTATATACTCATTCTATGATGGTTTCTATTGTGGCTTTGTGAAGCTGCTTTACTTGTATATTGCAGTTAATGCAGAAATCACCACTGTAGCAGCCTCATGGTTACAGTGCCAACATCTATGGAGCTTTCTCAAGGAAAAATAAAAAAATTCTTCTCATGCCCTTTTTGAAACAGACAATCCTGTTTTCTATGCCCAGAGACAGCAGAGTTCTGCCTGGGGTTAAAACTAAGGCTATGAGTACACTTGCTATTTTTTCCTCTCCTTTTTCCAAAAATCACTGCCAAATCCAGAAAGGAAAAGTCTCATAATGCTTATATCTCTTACCAAGGAGAGAGGACAATCCCATTTATTATGGAAATATAACTCATTTAATACACTTGGAATTTCTTGCCAGTGTTTCAAATCAAACAGATCAGAAAGCATTAAAAAAACCCAAACAAACAAACAAAAAAAAACACAAAAACCAAAACCAAAACAAACAAAAAAACCAACAACCAAGGTGAAGGAAAAAAAGAAAGTCAGAGCAAAAATACTGTGGAAAGAGAATGACACCAAACATTGCCTTTTAATCCCTGCTGGTATTGCTGTACAAAACTAAAATGCATCTAATGTATACCATCTTAGTAACTCCTTCGTCCCATCAGGACATTTATCACCAGATCCCTTTGGCAGCTTCTACATTCCCTTTCCCTCCTGTAAGTAGTCAGTCTCCCACATTCTCCCCAAAGGGAAGGAAACACGTTATTTTCTGTCTCTCTCACCCAAGCAGCATATGATTGCATTGTCTTGACTGGTTTTAGGAAGCAGATGAAGAGGCAGGTTCAGGTGCAGGTTGCACACAATTCCTGCACTCCTATTATCTGTGGGATGACTGCAGATCAGCTGGGACTTGCTATATCAGATCAACTACAAGTCTCCTCTCTTTGGATTAAAAGACTGCATGGCTTTCCTTAGGCAGGCTTGCTGCTTACAATTACATTGCCTCCAAGATATGTAGCCTACAGAGACATAACAGTACCCCCAGCAGCCTGGCTTCTCTATGAACACTTAAGTGAAGTAGTGGTCCCAAATTTTCTTTTAGCCTTCCCTAAAGGTTGCCTTGAGCAAGCATTTGAATTCACAGTGTGGAAGCAAATCATGCTGGGGTTTCAGTTCTGATTTAGGCATATAATGGAGACAAAGAAAACTAGACTATCCATTTGTAAAATGTTCTATGGCTGGAACAGACCAGTGTAAGCTATGGTGTTCTGTGCTACCTGGTATGTGTGTCCTTCAAAGGACACTCAACTACAAATCCAGTTAAAAAGATTGGGGTATACCTTTTGTGCAGCACACAACAAGCCCTGTGTGGGAGATGCCCATGTCATGCTAAGTGTGCAAAGTCTAGCTACAGGAATAACAGAAGTGTAATATGTGAGATATAGGTAAGCCCACTAAACTCATCTCCACAGAGCATGTCTACATGTACACACATACACACACAAAGAGAAAGACAAGCAAAAGGAAGAACAAGAACAGAAAACAGGTGGAAGAGGTTTCTTTCACAGAATTATAAAATCATTTAGTTTGGGAAAGACCCTTAAGACCATCAAGTCAAATCATTAACCTAGCACTGCTAAGTCCACCACTAAACTCTGTCCCTAAGCGCCACATCCCTGGGCAGCCTGTTCCAATGCTTTACCACCCCTTCAGGGAAGAAATTTTTCCTGATAGCCAATCTAAACCTCCCCTGGTGCAAACCTGGGGCCATTTCCTCTTGTCCTATCACTTGTTACTTGGGAGAAGAGACCAACACCTACCTCACCACAACCTTCTTTTAGGAAGGAGGTCTCCCCTGAGCCTCCTTTTCTCCAGGCTAAACAAACCTAGTTGCCTTAGATGCTTCTCATAAAACTTGTGCTTTAGAACCTTCATCAGCCTTGTTGCCTGTCTCTGGACACGCTCCAGCACCTCAATGTCTTCCTTGCAGTGAGGGGCCCAATACTGAACACAGGATTTGAGGTGTGGCCTCACCAGTGCTGGGTGCAGGGGAACAATCACTGCCCTGTTTGCCACACTATTTCTGATATAAATGAGATCAATTGCTTACTGCCAAAACAGGTCTCTGATTCTAAGTGGCCACTTGGAGGATGTTGTGGTTTAACCGCAGCTGGCAACTAAGCTCCACACAGCTGCTTGTCAGCTCCCCCTGGTGGCACGCGGGAGACAATTGGAAGGGTAAAATGAGAAAACTCGTGGGCTGAGATAAAGACAGTTTGATAGCTAAAGGAAAAACTGTGCACATGCAAGCAAAACAAAACAAGGAATCTATTCACCACTTTCCATGGGCAGGCAGGTGTTCAGCCATCTCCAGGAAAGCAGGGCTCCATCACGTGTAACAGTTACCTGTGAAGACAAAAAAAACATTAACGCCAAATGTCCCCCCTTTCTTCTTCTTTCCCCAGCTTTTTATTGCTGAGCATGATGTCATATGGTCTGGAATATCTCTTTGGTCAATTGGGATCCGCTGTCCCAGTTGTGTCCCTGCTCAACTTCTTGCACACTCCCAGCCTGCTCGCTGGTGGGGTGGGATGAGGAGCAGAAAAAGGCCTTGGATCTGTGTAAGCACTGCCCTGCAATAATGGAAACATCCCTATGCTATAAACACTGGTTTTAGCACAAATCCAAAACATAGCCCCATACTAACTACTATGGAAAAGAATAACTCTATCCCATTGAAAACAAGCACAGAGGAAATGTTAAAACTCTTTTATGGAAAATGCTACTGTCCACTTTGCATTCCCATATCTTTGTATTTTCAAGTCCAGTTCTGAGAAGATCTAATTTCCGAGCTTACATCTAGGCTGTGCATTATATTGTATTGGGGAATGTATCCAAGCACTATAATTCAACATCCATGATTAAATTATTAGAACAATCCTTGACAGTAATTGTATGTGCCCTGGTGACTTTGGCTTGAGTACCAGACAACAATCTCAGAATAAGACCATTTAATTTACTAGAATAAATAAATGTAAACTGAAAATAAGCCTAACTTACACTTTCAATTAACTTGGTTCCATTTTTATAGCATTCATGTTCAACCAACATCTTAAATTTTGTAGGCTGTGTTCATGCCTAGAAATGATAAAAAAAGTACTGTGCTGAACAAAGGTACTGTGAGGTAACTTAGATAAATTTGTTAGATGCCAGTTACATGAATCCTTTCTTGGGGTGAATGGAGAAGATCTTGTATGGGGAAGCCTCTGGAAGGAGGAATAAATCTTTTTGTGTCTGTTTGCTAACTGTTAAAATTACTGCACATGATAAGTGTTTCCAGTTGAGGTCCCTGAAGGCTCCACTACCTTCTGCTGCTCAGTTACTACCCCAGACTGGATAAGGCTGCTACTCTTTCTGCTGTTGGAAGAAGGGTTAGGTTAGCGTTGAATCAGAGCACCTGATTTCACTGCAGAAGAGGTTATATACCAGTCCCATGAGCACTACTGTCTTCATTTGGATGTTTTCACAGATCCAGAGAGCAAAACCAAAGGTTCCTGACTCCATCATTTTCTTCACCTTTATGATAACACAGAGAGAAACATAGGGTGTAATTATGGTAGAAGGAGCTGTTCACAAGCTGCCAGAAAATTAAAATTGCAGTAGAATTAATTGTTTTGAATTTCCTTACTCTTGGATAAAAGATCTGTCAAGCAGTAACTGGCTGCATCTGTGACAGTAAGGTATAAGCTCCCAGGGCAGTTCCCAGGTGCTTAGGCTAACTGGCCTAGAATGGAACATATCTGTAATTAAACCCTTTCATGTATCGAAACAGTATGGCCACATCTAAACCACCTATAATATCTGCCTCGTGATATATCTCAAGTCATGTTGGGGAAAGTTCCTACCTGTTCTAATCCAAAAAAATTCCAGGAACTGTTTTAGCAATACCATAATACAGACGTAGAGATCCAGTGATTCAGAACATAACATAGTGTTGCTTAATGTGACCCTACAGACACAGCCATTTTTGCTGCAGCCAGGTGAAGTGTATATTTAATAACCTTTCCTCCCCATGATGTGTTCAGACAGATGAAAACAAACTTTTTCCTAACACAGATGAGGCAAATACAGCCATAGAGCTCTCAGTAAAGTTGGACTGAAGTTTTTAATTGTTTACAGTATCTGAAGCAACCCTTTCAGACTAGTAGAGCTGTGTTTTGATACCCCTGAAAGCAACCAATACATTTTTTGCCTGTACAGTGGCCATTTGCTTGCTTGATGGTACTGGCATAGGATATTTGAGGATGACAACAGAGTTTTAATCAGAATAACATTCCTGCCCATTATGATTCAGGTTTTAGGCATAATTGGCTTAGGTACCTGAATTTTTCAAGTTAGTATTACCTGTTATCACCAGAAAAATTAATGTAAGGCAGCCCTTGAAGTTATATCAGTTATTTAGAGTTCTTAATTACCCTTACTACAACCATTATTTCTTGTTATTATACCACAGGTATACACAGCACACACAAAAATTACATTCTAAGCCCTCTCTAAGATGACGATGATGTAAAGCACTACGCTGTCCTCTGAGATGCTGGTCAGGTTTGTTCTTTATGTCCACACTATATTGCTGCAAAACCTGTCACTGCCTCTCTCCTTAGGAAACTTGCCATGAAGCAAGAGAATTAAGGGGTCCTTAGAAATTAAGAATAGACTTTAGCATACACATGGAATCAATAATGCGCTGAAAATTCATCCAAGGAAAAGATTTCAAGTTTTGCATTTATAACTGTGGCAGGAATTATGCAGTGTTGCTTAAGCCCACCTATAATATTCAAATGATAAAATTCACAAGTCTCTACTCATGCTGAATCTGTATGAGGAATGATGATCTGTGAAATCAGTGTTCAGATGGTGTACACCTCAAATGGTCAAGCTCACAGCGCTGTTTCTGCTTGCAATGGATACATTCTGCCTTTGACATGTGTGGTTTCAGAAGACTTCTGGGGGAATGTAGGAGTTCCTGCAAAAGGAGCTCATGAAATATCTCTGCTCCTACCTGCTGCTTTGCAGATAGTTTACCCCACGGCATGAACCCCTCGGAGGCACCTTAGATGCTTGCAGACTCCACTTCTTAATTTAACTTCAGTACTTCCTAAATAGATAGTAATGAGCTTAAGAAGTTGTCAGACAAAGAAACAAGCAAACTCTGTGTCTCTGTATCAGTGCCAAGATAAAATGGCAACATGCATGTTAAGGAAAAAAAAATTATCTAGGTAGATATATAGAAGGAATTAAATACATAATTTAAGAGAAAACATTATTAGAGAAAAAAAGCATTGAGACTGAGTGCTCATTATTTCTAGTTCATTAAAAAGTAATTGTTACATTTTACTCTTCTTATAGCTGAAGATGTTAAAACACTTTATAAACATTAGTAAATTAACTTTCCCAGAATCCCAGGCAGAAAGTTAAAGCCTATTATCTGCACTATGTGCATGGAGAAAGAGACTGTAGTCTCTTGGAACTCTTATTTGTACAAACAGCACCATATATATCTATGGAAATCATTACATATACAATCATAGACTCATTTAGGTGGGAAAAGGCCCTTAAGATCATCAAGTTCAACCATTAACCCAGCACTGCTGGGTTAAACCACCACTAAACCATGGCCCTAAGCGCCACATCTACACATCTTTTAAATACCTCAAGGGATGGTGATTCCACCACTTCCCTGGACAACCTGTTCCAATGCTTGACCACCCTTTCAGGGAAGAAATTTTTCCTGATAGCCAATCTAAACCTCCCCTGGTGCAAACTTGAGGCCATTTCCTCTTGTCCTATCACTTATTACTTGGGAGAAGAGACCAATACCAACCTTACTACAACCTCCTTTCAGATGGTTGTAAAGAGCAAGAAGTTCTTTCCTGAGCCCCCTTTTCTCCAGGCTAAACAACTCCAGGTCCCTCATCCACTCCTCGTAAGACTTGTGCTCCAGGCTCTTCACCAGCCTTGCTGGCCTTCTTTGGATGCACTCCAGCACCTCAATGTCTTTCTTGTAGAGAGGGTCCCAAAACTGAACAAGTATTTGAGGTGCAGCCTCACCAGTGCTGAGTATGGTGGGACAATCACTGCTCTAATCCTGCTGGCCATGCTATTACTTATATGGTTGAGCTGAAATACAGTTGTCTTTGTTAATAAACAAGATGCCACCAGACTTGATTTGTAATCTCTCACTACTGGAAAGATAGCATTGGCAATAGTTTTTAAAGTAATGGGAACTGAAGCAGATCAGCTTTCTTTCCATTTTTCTGAAGATTCAGCTATCTGTCACTCATATTTGAAGACCATTCTCTAGGTTGTGAGAACTAGAAACATCTTTTAGTTCTTATTTTACTTCCCTACAAGCAGAATTTCTATGTGGGATTTGTTTTATTATTTTTTTTCTGGAAATTTTTGACTCTTACTAACTGTATACTTGTGTGTAAAATAATCTAGAGCTATCAGCCACTGTTGCCAGAAATTGTAGAATAATTATTTTCTCCCTTGAAAATTTTCAGGCTTTTCCAACAAGACACTGAAAACCAAATTGACATACAGCAGTGAAAACTTGTATTCTATTGAATTTTCAATTTCCTGTCAAAGTTCAAACAGAAAATACTTAACTACTTCTGTCGAGGACACAGGTCAGTCTTGGCACAGGTGGGGGTTGTGCCTAAGTTCACTAAGCAGCAATGAGACCTTGTGTAGTAGTTACACTGCAGAGACCAGAAACTTTTTTTTTCACACCTGTAATACTGTACTTTTAAATGTAGAATCAAACTTTCACATGTTGAAGCAAAAATAATCTGAAAAAAATTAATTCCCCTGCTGCAATGGAGAGACGGGACGCAGCTTGATGCAAGCAAATGTCAATTTATTGTACAGAAGCACGAGTGTATATAGACTTTCAGAAGCTGCACGTTCTAAACAGATTGGTTCTTTAAGCGTTGCATACTAGGCAATCCCTGATTGGTGGTTAACTGCCATCAATTAACAGCAAGGTGTTACCTTTCCTTGGCGCCATCCATCCCCCACTCCCCTATGCTCTCTCAGCATGACTCACCATGTTAATTGTTGCGTCTATTCACACTCCTTGTCCTCCCAGGGTCAGTGACCTACAAGCTCGAGCACATTCCCCTCAGCTAACTGATTGCCACGCATGGTCCTAGTTTCCAGCCTGCTCCTGCACCTCCCCCTTCCTGTTGCACAAAAAGAACCTTTGAAACCGAAGGAGTCATTAGTTTTCATAATAGAACAAATAAAAAAAGCAACTAAGACATATTATCAATGTCAAACCAACCCACCGTCTCTGTTCTGTACAATTTTACAATTTCCCCTTTTTGTTTTTGAACAGCTAGTACCAGGTTTGCCATGTTCTGCAGGGCCCTTGCAAACATGACAGCAACCAAGGTAATAGCAAACAAACAATACTGCCAATTGAGTGAATGGATGCCAAAAAAGGCTGACATTTTCTCAGATTTTGATAACATGTTGCTGCAATGGGGCGCCTAAAATCCACGCAGCACATACCATCAAAATCCTCACAGCCATATCCTTGAACCAACAACAAAAAGCAGTGGCGATTTTGAGTCACATTCTGAACTGCCTACCAAACAAGGTGATTTAACTCTTTAATGCTTTCCCTGCTGTTACTCCGGATAAGAGAAGAACGGCTGCAATACGTTCCCATCATAGCCTCCTACTACATTAGCATCTACAGAAAGACAATTCTCGACATTCAAAGTGTAAACAATATCAACTTCTTTTGGATTAACATTATACATAGGTAATCAATTATCCCAAATATCAAGGCTTTCAGTGAGATTCCTCATTCCCCACATACATTTGAAACATAGCATGCTTTCTCTGAACATACCTCTGGGGTCATTCCCTTCATTCCCTCTTTTTTTTTTATGCAACCAGAGACACTTTACCATAACAGAGAAGCCCCTATTTACACCTCTGAGCCCGGACACAAACCACAGCTGTATGCACCACCAGGCTCAGGGAAAAATCATTCATGTAGTTACATAGCTATATATCTCTACAAGCATGCAGACACCTATTATGCCATAGCGACTCCCAAAACCCCTCACTGAAGTGTTTCCCACTTGCATTCCTGTCACCAATCCCTCAGACTCCCTTTCACCCTCCCCAAAAATACAATCAATGCATCAGGAGAGACGAGGGGGGGCGGGGGGTGGGGGAAAGGTCTAGCTCCTTTTCCAGATCTACAGGACCTGGATTAAAAGGTTTATCAGTGTCAATAAAATCATTGTCCAAGTTGTCCTGTTCCCGTGCTTGGTCCTGTGTTGTGAGGGTCACTGCGATCAGTGACAGAAGCTTTGGGGGCAGAGGAGGTGTGGACAGGATCGCCATCGCTGACGGCGTCTTGAGAAGAGTTGCGCTGTCGGTGGAATTTACAGCTTCCTCTGGTTTAGCACCGTTAGTAGAATTAGTCCACACTTGGCAAAGAGTAGTCAGAATTTGCCACCAAGGTGCTAAATGCATTCCCGACACGGAGTTCCCCTCCGCGGCAGCATCATACAATCGGCTGCTGTATGTACACACTTTCATTTCTTTCAAAGTCTCTAAAGTTTCTTGGCTGCTCACCTGTCTCGATGCATACAGGTGTTATCCTCGGGGTTTAGGTTGTCCGCCTGGTCCAGACAGCAAGACGATCGTTCAGCCAAGACGTCTCCTCCAGAACGCAGCCCTTTTCCACGAGCTGTCTTTTTTATCAACCAGTTCCATCCTTATTCTTCCAAGGATTCGGAACACCACCATAGGGGTCACCATTTGAGGAGACTGAGACACGGACTCACGGATCTGACTAGAAGACCCTTCATGACTCCATAAACATCTCTCATAGGGGAAGACACCTGATTCCCAAGTTTCCCACAGCTCACCTCTCAATTCCAGAGGGACTTTTTTTTTTTTTTTTTTCAATTCCTGCTTCCTTTCAGCAGCTCATTCAACGTTCTGTGGGACTCGCAGCCTGCCGCTCAGACCGGTGGTTCATAAACCCATCATGTCGGGGTCACCAGTTTGCTGCGATGGAGAGACAGGACGCAGCTTGATGCAAGCAAATGTCAATTTATTGTAACAGAAGCATGAGTTTATATACACTTTCAGAAGCTGCGCGTTTTAAACAGATTGGTTCTTTTAAGCTAAGCCTTGCATACTAGGCAATCCCTGATTGGTGGTTAACTGCCATCAATTAACAGCAAGGTGTTACCTTTCCTTGGCGCCATCCGTCCCCCACTCCCCTATGCTCTCTCAGCATGACTCATCATGTTAATTGTTGTGTCTATATAAGCTCGAGCACATTCCCCTCAGCTAACTGATTGCCACGCATGGTCCTAATTTCCAGCCCGCTCCTGCATTCCCCCTTCTATCCTCCAGCTCAGAGCAGCAGGAGAGAATTTTTCTCATCTTCAGCATCCCTTTAGGTATTAAAAGTAAATAAGAAATAAATAAGACACCCTATGAGGCTAACCTGAACAAAGAAATTTTTTTACGATAGGTATTATTAACCAAACAAGTCTGCGATTGGGGAAGATACTATCTAAAAATAATGAAAGGTCTCCTTTTGTGTTCAATTTCTAGATGTCTTGTGATTAAATGGAGGTTGTTCATGAAATAATAATAAAAAAAAAACCCTCTGACATTGTAAATCAACCAGAACCAATCTTCTGCTTTCCCAGGCATTACTGTAAGAAAATTAATTCTCTGCACCCAGGAACAAGCTTTCTATCTGAAAGTAAATTGATAAACTGTGTTTCAGCTCCTGTGTAATTAGGAATAATGGTTCCCATTCTTTTGAGTGAGTGGCAGAAGTAGGACTGATGAGTTACCATTGTCTGTTGGCAAGATATGCGCCTTGTATTATCGCTGCTGGTATTTCTTTGCCATATGAACTCTCCTAAAGTAAGCAGTATTTTTTTTGTCTGGCCTTTTTTGAGAGCACTTGACCTTCATCAGCCTCTGCAATTCTCTTGACTGTGACACAAGGGAGAGGTCTTCTGTCTTGGATGTCAAGACGTGGTTAGAAGGCATGACCCCAGAGGAACATCAAGGTGTGGCTACCTCCTTCCCATTGTATGCCATGCAACCCCCACAGAAAGATGTGTTGGATGGGCAAATCAAAGCATCTGCTCACCTGTAACCTTCCCCCTATGTTCATGTGGCAGGAGAAGGAATATGGCACTATGTTGCCAATGCATAAATCCTGGCTGATCTGAGATGGAAAAGTGAGTACTGTGTTCAGTGTTGTTGGTCTCAGAAATTTATGCTGTTTTCTGGCACTTATATCCATGAATACTGAGGTAGTTTCTGAGGGATCAAGTTTGCCTCTATCTCCTCTTCAGCATTATCCCCACCACAATGCGTGCAGCCCATATGATGTTCGGCATTGACCAAAGGAACTGGGCTGATTATTCAGGTAGTTTCATGAGCCCAGTAGCATGTGCTCACTTCATCCTTTTCATCTGAAAATTTAGGAAAAATAATCAAATTTCACCCAACATAATTCTTCCTTTACAAACCCAGGCAGCTTTCCCTCTCTATTCTTCAGAAGGCCATTTAAGCAATCAAAAATAGTGGACTTTCATTACTCTAGAAATGAAAGCTTAGCATCTGAGGAACATACTGTAACAAAATGTATGGGAAAGCCATGAATTCTAAATAAGATTGAGATTGTATATCTTCACTAAACCATTCACTTAGCTAGTAAATTCCAGCATGAGCACAGGGAGTTTGGACTGGGTCTTTACATTTTAGTTTCTGTGTATTATGGTAAAGTACATTTATGGGACTTCTTAAATCCACAAAGGCCTTGTATATAGTAATGGAATTGCTGCAAAACTTCAAGGCATATTTCCTACTACATTTTGCCACTGTTTTTCAACTCATTTTCATTTGTGAATTTCTGAATATTTTCCAATAGATTTCATATTCCTTTAAAGATGTCTTAAATATATATTTTCATGTGGCAAACTGAAACTCAAATACCCTTTACTTTTTTAATGTTACCCCCAGCAGTCGTATTTAGACATACTCTCAGAAGCCATCAGCCAGTCTGCAAAAAATGCTTGCAAACCACTACTAATTAAACGTAAATTTTCATTGAAAAGAACTGGATGTTCGTGTTTTCATTCCTGTTTTTTTTCTTGTTTTTATACATCACTGAAAGAAGAATATCGTGTTATTGCAAACCTACTAAAGACTGATTATTCTTATAGTAGCATCCAAAAAAGTTAAAAAAACATAACTTTTCAAACCAGTTTGTATGTGGACTGAGATGGTACAAGATCCCTGCAGTTTATGAGACTCACCAAGCCACAGGCTATGCTGCAGAAGTGATGGTCTCACTATTCTCAGTATTGGTTCAGCCTCACTCCAAGTACTGGGAACAGTTTTGGGTTCCACAATATGAGAAGAATAGGCCATGAAGATGTTGAAAGGCCTAGACAGCATGACTCATGAAGACTGGCAGAAGATACTGCATTTATTCATATTAGAGGAGACTGATGGGTGAACTCATTGCTGTCTACAGTTTTCTTACGAGGGGCAGCAGAAAGGGAGGTGCTGATCTCCTCAGTGACAGGACATGAGGGAACAGCTTAACGCTGTTCAGACTGGCTATGAGGAAAAAAGTCTTCACTGAGAGCTTGGTCAAGCACTGGAACAAGCTCCACAGGAAAGTGGTTGTGACCTTAAGCCCATCAGTGTTCAAGAAGTGTTTGGGCAATGCTCTTAGATGTATAGTTTAACTTTTAGGTTGCCCTGTTTGGTGTCAGACAAAAGTTGGACTTGATGATCATCATGGGTCCTTTCCAGTTCAGGATATTCTACAAAAAACTCTATGAGATCGTCATCCTAAGTGGCTATATATGTTTCTGCTGTGAAACTACAATTCTAGTATGTTCTTTGAAACCTTTGGCATTTTGTCACTGAAGTTATCAGTTGGACTGAGCTCTCCTGCAAATCAGGATATTAGTAGGCCTGCACAACAATTTCTTACTAAAGCCTTCTATTCACTCACGAAAACGTTGTAAGACTGCAGCTGTAATCCTGCCCAGTGCTGGTGTCAAAGTAAGCAAAGCCAACCGCAGATTGGAGCTGAGAGATAAAGGAGAACAGTTTTTAAATACATCTGTGCTGTAATTTGTCTCACTTTCCATTTGAAGTTGAATCAGCCCTGTCTTTGACCTTAGCATCTCCATCTGGGGATTTAGATCACAGACAGATGAGGTGGTTGCATAGAGCTAGGGCTCCAACAGCTTGAACAGAAAATGTGACAGGAATTAGACCTAGGTTTTATATGCAACATACCTAAAAACACAGCAGCTGAGGCCAACAATCTAACAAGATTGTAAGGTCTCTGGGAGCCAAACATTTCCAAATAAGGACACTAGGATTTGGAATGTGACTTTCACTTATATTCCAAGTAGCAAAGATGCTCAACTGTGGATAAAACAAAATACCTGAGATTTACTGTTTCGAGTTGAAGAAGTTTGCCATGGGGATTTCTTAGGCTATGATAAATAAAAGCCCATTAGGTTTCTCCTGGTGTCTAGAAAAGATTGACTGATGTTGTACAGCATAATGGAAAGCTGGCTAATCAATACAGCACTATTTTTCAATTTAACTATATTAATCGTACACACTGTTCTCATTTGTGTCTGAAAGAGAAATAAACAGGTGTGAACATTGATTCCTGCTAAATAACATTATGAAAGTACATTATTTAGATATGTCTCAGTTTCTTGCTATTGTTCTATAGTCAGCTTTATGTAGAGACTTCTTCTGCTCATTACCCATGAACATGAAGACTTGTTATCTGTGACGTCCATCATGCTCTGATAACATAGCAGTATTTCCATGGACCCATGATGACTGAGTGATTGAGACAGGTAGCAGGGTGGAAAATTAGGCCATACCTCAGTGGGTAGTCATTGGTTCTTGGCTGTAGGCACAGAGAAATGACTCACCCCTTCCAATCCATGGGAAATGATCCCAGCAACTTAAAAGTGATGGTCCCCTTGCCTCCAGAAGGCAGCATGATATAGCAGTTAGACTCCTTCCAGTCCTTTCTTTGTGCTTGAGAAGTGTGCAGCACGTTATTATTTGCGAACACACACACCCCCCCCCCCCAATTAAATACATGTCAGAGGCAAAAGAAAGTGCCACAACTCGTGCCCCAAGTTATGGCCAGAGAAAACTCCTGAAAATAAGGTTTTGACCAGTGAGATTTGACAGGTCAAATCTCATGCTTTCAGTGAGAGATTTGTGCACCTGAACCCTACATCAACCACTGATGTAACGAGCTTTTGCATCACTATAGCCTCTCTGACCATTGCTACATCACAAGATACCACCAGCTTACTACCACATCCCTATGCACTGGATGGGTCCTAGCCATTATCCCTACTGTGGCGCTGCCTCACTGTCAGTCAATTGTATGTAACAGATTCATTCTGTTAGGCTTTTTAGGATGTGAACTGATGAGGTGTCTTGAAAAGGTCATCCAAGCTTCTTCATATCACCATTTTTCCACCTTGTGGGTATAATGTGAGTTTCCAAAGCCATTTATGTAAGGAGGATTCATAATGCCTGAGGAAAGAAGCCTGATAATATATAATAGTAATAATAGTAAGTTACAAATTAATAACGAATAATGATAATATAAAATAATGCCTAATAATGTAGATGTTTATCTAACATGGATTGCCATTATTCTGTTGACTTCATCACAGGTTCACTATTTCACTCTGCTAGGAATTTGCCCACAGATTCTATAAAAGTTGGTTGAAGTGTGAAGTAATGTTATAATCAGAAAATACCAAAGGCAAAGATGCAAGACAGGTAGCACCTTTTGCAAAAGAGAATCCTACTGCCTTTAAAAGCAGTGCTGAGAATCCTTGACCTAGTGGTACATCAAAGGCTCCCTACTTCGAGCACTTACTAACCCGTACGTTTTCTTGCACTAGAAATTAAAACAAAGTTAGTCTGTGGATTCATTGACTTCATGTAAATACTCTGGGGAGAAAAGGAAATGCAGTAGAAGCTGTTGTACCGGACAGGAGTAAGAAATGGTCACGGTCTTAACATGCCAATGACCATAACAGAGAAGGGAAATGAAAAACAGATGAAAAGACAAACCAGGGCATAAGGAGGCTGAGGCACAGGGTGAAAAAACTGCCTTGCTTCCAACAGGCAGACCATGAGGTTGAACTGCAGTTCAGTGTTTTATGCACAAGATTGCCTGTGGGACTTTTCAGCCTCTGCCCAAGCCTTGGCCATAACTATATATAATTGTAGCAGGGGACAGAGAAAGCTACAGACTGCACTAGAGGCATTGAGAACCCAAACCAATATACACAGGGAGTGGGTCTACTGACAGGCTTTCAGGAAGTTTTCAGGCTCCCTCCAGGCACTAAGCAACTTTAACAGAAAGGAAGATCCTGAAACTTTAACATACATTAGCATAATTCACAAATATTCTGCCAGCCTTCCCTTCTCTGACATTAACTCATAGAGTCACACCATATGCAGCTCTCCACATTTGATAAACTTATAATTTATGCAACACCTTGCTGTGCGACCAAACATTGCTGTAGGACCCCGGGATGTTTTGGGTGGGTTGGGAACGTTCATTATATTGCAATCCCTGCCAGGGTCTGTAAGTCCTATTATTTAAAGTCTCTTGTGACTGACAATATTCAGACCAACAGAAGAGCTAATTAGTCTTAGGTAGCTTGGGAGCCTTTCTGCTGCATTCTGGCCTTGGGATCAATCAACTGGGCTTTGCGCTGCCAGGAAGAGATGCTTGCCCTGGGCAGCTGTGATGGACTATTTCAGTGTTGTGTCTGAGTCATAGCATTAAATTTCCTCTCCTGTTCAATGACAGAAAAGTTCATTTGACAGTCATTTCTCATTGTTCTGCTGCATCAAAATCCTTTGGCAGGCTCCTCTGAGGAGACAGGTGTCCAAAATACATATTTTAAAACCAAGCTCCATGAAATCCTCAAATATTAATAGCTGGCTCCCACCTAAAAAAAATACTAAGCTCTCATTTCCTAGGGCCTTTCAAACCATATAGCCAAGACTAATACGCCTCCCACTCCTTCTCAGATGGCAGTTTCAAGTCACATTAATTTCCTGAGTATCCCAGGAGAGAAACAGGTCATAAATTATTATTATCCCTAAATTAAAAATTAGTAAACTGAGGCATAGTCACATCAAATGAACTGCTTTAGTAAGGTCAAGATTAAACAAATAACTACTAGGCCACCAACCCTTCAAAGGAAACAGGCAAAATTAACAGTTGCAGGCAAATCTGACCAAATAAGTGAACACTTCAGACCCTATGCAGGATGATAAGGAACTCATATCATGTTAATGTCTGTGTGAAAAGGATATGACAAATAATTTGGAAAAAGCTTTTTGATTGTTTATTCTTGAAAGGAGAATATGAAGAATTAGTTGTCCCAAGCACTGGTCAAAATCAAAATTTGTAAAATACAAAATCTTTAGAGAAACTGGTCAAAACTGAAAAGGGGAGATCACAGTAACTTGAGAAGAAACTGTGAAAAGCTGGAAGCAGATCCCAGGAATTATTAATCTTCCCCTGAGCACAAAGGAGTGTTTGAAGCACACAAACTCTCATTTTAAAATTAAGATAATAGTAATCTATAGCAGTAATTAAATTGCTATTTCTGCAGTGGTGTCATATTAAAGACCAGCACTACCTTGGGAGTGCTGGAGTCAAGGATAAGAGTAATTGTCTAAAAGGTGAAGTTTGCCTTAATCACAATGGCTGAATCTAAATGCTGTGATTTTATATTATGGCATGTCCAGTGAACCTTTCCTCTTGATCCTCTGTGTGAAGACATAGGTCAGCTCATACCTCATCCATATATGGGGGTTTCTAGACCACCTAAATGAAGGTTCAGGTGACATGGGAGTGGTGTGCCAGTTTCTAAACCACACAGAACTCGACTACAGCTAAAACGCAGGCACAGGATCTTGGAAGAACTACTAACCTGGTTCTGATGTTTAGTAGGCATCTGTGCACTGCCTTCAACCAGTTATATATATCGACTTCTTACTAGTCAGCCTTTTCTTCCTCTTCTCCTTTCTGCTTTTTTTTTTTTTTTTTTTTTTTGAAAGATGCAGGCAAGTGAGAGGAATTCTTTTTAAAGGACAGCCATCAATGAGTAAAAGATCAACAGAGCATGAACATGTAGAAAAAACATCAAAATACTAAGATTAAAGAATAGAAAAGTGTCAGGCGCGTAACCTTTATTGTGAGCATTAATCCAGCAAACCCTCCTTTTACAACACTCTTATTGTCTACTTGAGATGTGTAAGCTTAGGGAGAGTCACATTTCTGTATTTTTTAGTCTTGTCACAAAGTCCATTTTAATTGTTGACTGAGAAAAAGGAGTGATATTTCCTAGTTTTTGGTCTCCAGACACACTCAAACAGTCCAGTGTGAACTGCTTCATAGAGTTGCCTTGCAGAGGTTTTGTTGCAGCTCCTTTTAATCTAATGCCATGGTCTCCCTTGCAGAGGTGTCTGATCCCTTGTAATCAAGAATTGTTACATCTTTATAAGTCATATGACATGATACAATTTACATTTTATAGAAAAGGAGCAATTTTGGCAGCCAGAGATAAATCATAGGTAAACCACTGAGATACAAATGTAAAACTAGAACTCTCTATTGCACACTCTGCAAAGGCAACCTCCATTTCCCCTAAATGACAAGTTAAAACCAAAAAGTTAAAGTTACTCCAGAGTGTATTAATGAGTATATAATTAATTAAATCACCTCCACTATTTCAATGCAAAAAATAAGCATCTCTGACAAAACCTGCTGATACTCTGGGAAAATGGGGGCCTGAACTACTGACAGTAATTGCTGGATTTGGAAACAGACAGTGCTTTACTAGTATAAGCGATTACAGCTTGTTTGTAGAAGTATATGGTTTAGATGCCTTAGTGATGGATCAGCTTAAGATATTCCAAACAGAAGAAAAAGGGGTTGTCCTACAAAGCATCAAGTATTCAAAATAAGAAAAGATACAAAGCATGGGTTTGCAGCACTGGACTTACCCTGAATCAGGACTGCAGCAAAATAGAAGATGGGAAACCTCTATAGCTGCAGAACTCCATCAGATGTGCTAAGAGCACATGTCCTTTTGCAGCTTTTCTATTCAGCTCTCACCAGAAAATTTATCCTCTAGGTTGTTCTTAAGATTCAAAGGAACCGATAGATAGCGTTTTGCACAAAGGTAACAGGTTTTAAGCCATCAGATGCCTAGCTCTCACTTAACTTTTGTGATAAGATTATAGCAGATGAGAATCTGTGGTAATTTTGGAAGGGAAGAGGGAAGAGTGAGCTATGTTTCCAGCTATTTACCAGAAAATCCTCCCAAGCGTGAAAGTTAGCATAGAGAAAAAGTACAGTCTGGTTCCAAAAGTTAGGCATCAAAAGTAAGAGGTGCCATTACCATTATAACTCAGAAATGGGATAGGAACAATAATTATGCTATAATTAAGCACTCTGTCAGTAGATGGGTAGGTATAGTCACTCTTAAAATATCTAATTTATGGATGAAACTCTTGCCTCTTTGCTAGATTGGTCAAGATCTAGGTCTAATCCAACCATGGCTTGAGAATATCATATATGTCACTGAAGGCTAAACCAGTAGATAAGAGTAAGGACTCCTGGGAAGTTGGCTTTGGTCATTATCGTCCAAGAAGGATTGATATGGATACACTTTCATGGAGTTAATCTAAGTGCTACCTGATCATCATTCACCATCTTTGAGATGAATATTAGGTGTTTTAAAGCTAGACATCTGCTCCAGTACAGTCATTGCCTACATTACATCCTCCAGTACTGGGGCCAGTTCCGTTTAATATTTTTATCAACAATCTGGACAAGAGGATCAAGTACACCCTCAGGAATTTTGCAGATGACAGCAAGTTGGGCAGAAGTGTTGATCTGCTTGAGGGTAGGAAGACTCTGCAGAGGGATCTGAACGGGCTGGATTGATGAGCCAAAGACAATTGTATGAGGTTCAACAAGGAGAAGTGCCAAGTCTGGCACTTGGGTCACAACAATCCTACACAACGCTACAGGCTTGGGGAGGAGTGCTGGAAAGCTGCTCAGTGGTAAAGGACCTGAGGGTGTTGGTCAACAAGCAGCTGAACATGACCTGGCAGTGTGCCCAGGTGGCCAAGAAGGTCAACAGCATCCTGGTTTGTATCAGAAACAGTGTGGCCAGCAGGACCAGGGCATTGATCATCCCCCTGTAATTGGCACTGGAGAGGCTGCATCTCGAATACTGTGTTCAGTTTGGGGCCCCTCACTGCAAGAAAGACATGGAGGTGCTGGATCGTGTCCAGAGATGGGGAATGAAGCTGGTGAGGGGTCTGTAGAACGTCTTTTGAGAAGTAGCTGAGGGACCTGGGGTTGTTTATCCTGGAGAAAAGGAGGCTCAGGGGAGACCTTATGGTTCTCCACAGCTACCTGAAAGGAGGTTGTAGCAAGGTGGGGGTTGGTCTCTTCTTCCAAGTAAGAAGTGATATGACAGGAGGAAATGGCCTCAAGTTTGTGCCAGGGGATGTTTAGATTGGATATCAGGAGAAATTTCTTTCCTGAAAGGGTTATAAAGCACTGGAACAGGCTGCCCAGGGAGGTGGTGGAATCACCATCCCCTGTGGTATTTAAAACGTGTAAATGTAGTACTTAGGGAGATGGTTTAGTGGTGGACTTGGCAGTTCTGAGTTAATAGTTGGACTTGATGATCTCAAAGGTCTTTTCCAACCTAAATGACTCTATGATTCTGCAATCAAAAGGAATAATCATCTGCAAAGAACTTTACACCATGCAACTTACCTCAGGCAACTATTTTCAGATGGATGAATCACACTTCCCCTTTGAAGTACAGGCTATGGTGCCTAGGTTCAAACTTGACTTTTGGCTTTTTTGATGACTAACATCAAGTTAATTAAATCAATTATACCTATGGGTGGGTTGGAGTTCAGTTCTAGCTTTTGTCACGTAGTCTATCATTTTCCAGTACACCTGCTTATTCTTTCAGGCCTTCACTTTAGGACAGGGATATTTTGTCTTGTCTGTTTAGCTTGCAGTCTCTCTGAAGCAATGTCTGTTTCCTATTTGGTCATTCAAAAAGAACTTTTTATGATAACATCGGTGTGATTCCACTTGGAAGTCCTGTGTCTTGTCATGGGCAGTAGTAAGGTGCATTCACCTTCAAAGATCAGTTACGTGTCCTTAAACCACTGTAACCAGTTGGAATCCGTTTTCCTCTCCAGCCTCCCATTTCCAAGCGTTGCCTTGAAAACAGTCTTGGCACCTTTTCCCTTCATCATTTCCAGGGCCATGGAAAAATCTGAAAGGAAAGAAAAATACAGCATTTGTAGGGTAAAATAAATTAACGCAGAAAGTGTTTGCTTCAGGTTTCTTAATGTTCATTCCCCCAATGTAAAGATTTATGATTTAAATAAAATAAATTAAAAAAAAAAAGGCAAAACCACTGAAGTTGCACTTTTATAGATTTGCATATTGTTTTTTTGGAAGAAGACTCACATCAGGCAACAAAGACTGAATAAATCATTAGGTACAGACAGAGGAATGCTTTAAAAGAAATGATTTGCAACAGATATACTGTAAAACATTACCCACGGCAAATGTTGGATCAGCATTATATATAGAGCTGCCACTTATGAATTTTATGGGCTTCTTGGGAGGTTGCTTACGAATAGTAGTATGGTCTCTCCAGCACAGGGCTACGAATCAGGAGATCTGGATTCTATTTTCAGCTAAGTCATTGCCCTTACAATGTCAGCTAAATAAATTACTCGATTTCTCTGTTTGCCCTTGCAAAAAATAAAGGTGAGCTATTCATTCACATGAATTTTGAATCTTATTTAGGAATATACTTCAAGATCTTCAGGTAACAGTTGCTACACAAATGCAAAATACAGTTTGTACTAAGGATTTTTAATTATTTCTAAGGCAGAGGAATTTGGAAACACCTTAGGACTCTGTATACTGTATGGCAAGATTCAGTCCAAATTTACTGGGCACAAAATGACAATTATTTGTGGTAGAACAGACTATCAGAGCCCATGAATTGGTTTGTAAGCAGATTATATGGATAACATATATTGCTTGGGTTAATCTTTTCTCTTCAGCTCTAAGAAAACCAGCAGTAAGAAACTTACTTCAGACTGATATTTTTCTTCCCCTTTCTACGTTTTTTTTCAGTTTGAATGGGAGCTTTAGGGAAGAAAAAATCATTAAAAAAAAATCTGAGGGCATTTCATCCCTTGCCTGCCCGTGATTTCTAATCCACCTAGACTGGAGTGATGGAGGAATCTCTAGCATACATATACCAAAGCTCTGAAGGAGTTCCCTCAGGAATTCTAAGTAAATTGGACTTTGGGTTTATGAGGTTGGTTTTATTTTGGTAGCAGACTTCTCTGAGAGGTCTGTAGCAGCACTAAAAGAGACTGGAATCTCTTTTCATCTTGGGAGCACATTATGATTTGAAACCTTGCACCATTTAGGTATGTGAGTTAGGTCAGATATTTCCCTTAGCTTGAAAATTGAGTTTAGCTCAGAAATCTCCTTCCGCCTCTGACCAGGAACCATTATTAGATGATTTTCTTAATGGTAAGATTTTTAAGCAGGTAATTTTATTTTGCAAATGTGAGGCTGTTTTGTTCTTTAATTAACCTTTAACTTTATTTTCCATGGCTCCTAATCAAAGATTATAGGATGAAAGAGTGGCCTAGCCAACATTTAACTGCTTTAGACATTTAATAGTTTGCACATTTTACATGTTATGTTTTCCTAACTGTAGTGAATCATGGGTGCAAGACAGAAACCTAAATGCCTTCTGCTGTTGCATATATCAGCAACACTTTCTCCCAGAAGGGTTTATTAGCTCTATCTTACTACCCTGTAAACAGTGACATGCATAGAGAGATGGCTCGCATTAGCAGTACAGAGAGCAAGCACAACAAGCCTGTTTGGGTTGCAAAATACTACAGAGTGCTGAAAGCTGCCATGTCTATTCATCTTGAAGATGGTAGATCACACACTTCATGGACAATTGCTGACTGCCTCTATCAGTAGTCAGAGACTGTATGGCCGCAGTGCTAAGAAAAACAGTAGAAATAGGTGACCCAAATGCACCATCTCACAATTTGAGGAGACCAAAATCAGCTCTCACACCAACTATAAGTAATCTGCAGAATTGGGTGGATGGTCATTAGCAGGGTGGGAGACTAGCTATTTGCCTATTCCTGTCAAACAATGTGGGGATCAAAGATAAGTCCAGTGCTTCTGAGCTTTTCTTCAGACAAAATGCCTCATTGTTTCTTCAAACTAAACGAAAATGCCTAGGTACAATTGAGATACACAGGTCTTGAGATGGTTCCAATGCAACGCTATTAAATCAGGAGAGGCTTGTGTAGGAGGGGAAGTTTGAGCATTTGCTTTATGTCAACTGCATACCTGGTACTGTCAGGATGATGAAGAAGTCTCCTGTATCTCCATATGCCCAAGTATTGAAGTATACCCTCACCGTTATGTTCTTATGTAGGTCAAATCTTTGCCTTACTGTCATTGACAACATCTCTTTAAATCAAAGATGAATGGTCTCTTTGTGATCAGTGTTATTACAACGAATTTCAGGAGAAATGGTAATAATGGAGTACTTAAAAGTAAAGAGCTAGCACTTGAGCTAGCTAGCTATTAATTATAAATGCCAATCTCTATCAGGAATTCTTTTTTATGTAAAAGTGATCTGTTATGAGTACTATTTTAGTGTTAATTAGAGAGAAGCAAGATGAAGTGTTACCCACTGAAGAACATTCATCGCAAGGTCTGCTGACCCCTTGTGCTTACTCCTGGAGGTGCACTAGTAGAACCCCTAGTATTAGCAAATGCATCTGAGATGACACCCTTTTGGGTCTGGCCCGGGTAACTGTAGGGATGACGCCTACAGAAGCTTCTTGTTCCAATACGAGTGCCTGTAAGCGTTCAGTTGCAGCACAGACAAAATATACTTCTGAAATAATAAGGTCCATATTTTCAGCAAATATAGAAAAGAATAAGCATTTATTGAAAAGCCTGAGAAGGGAAACAACGAAAGACACTGACCAAGGTTTTGATATATTTTGACAGTGCATCCATGAGCCAGGAAGCAGGCAGGTAATTTGAACATATGTGAATGAATCTTCCTTGGACAATCTCTGTTGTCAGAGAAGCTGACAGTGGCATTGAAGGTCAGGAGTGCCAGTAGCCATCTGGTTGCCAGGTCTCCAGTCTGTGGAGTCCCTGACCACTCTATCTCAATAGGCTCATCAAGAGAGCCCAATCAGCAGTACAGAGACTACGGGTCAAGCTACAGCAGAAATTCACACTTCTTCCCAGACCACTTCTGGGAAGGTTGTTTTTCTGTCCTGCAGGCCTGATAACACTCCAGTGTTTGTAACTGGTGCCTTTAGAACCTTGTGGAGGATTGCATTGTTTTAAGCAACTCATGTACTCATTCCACAGGTAGGTCAGATTGATTCAGATGGAATTTTAAAGCCGATTTAATCTTTTAAGTAGAAATGAAATAGACAGTAACCTTTATTTTGCTGCAAATAAACTTGCTGCAGAAACCTTTTTTGAACCATAGCCAGTTTGACTTAGTTCACATGAAGGTGTGAAAAGACATCTAAAAGCCTAATTATGATATCTTGCCTACAATAAAGCTTTTTGAAGTTCCTATGACTTGTAAATTCAACCATTTCCAGAAGTTCTCTTCTTTAAAGATGTAGACAGATACTCTTAGAAACTACAGGAAAGTGAATATTTACTTTAAAAATGTTGTCTACATCCAGATTCAAGTGTGGGATATAACCTTTCCTAGTTCCTGAATTTTCCTAAGTATCCCTTTAATTTTCTCATGCATGAGAATGAGCCTCATTTCTTTGCTGACTGCTGCCCTTATGCCTCCTTTTCTGCCATTAGTGAACTAAATGTTTGGAGAATGTAATTGTAAAAATCATTCTTTAACATAAAAGGCTCTAGAGACAAATGTCAGATTTTATTTCCACTACAGACAATAATGGTACTTGATAGAACCATTTATAATTTCTTAAGAGGGAGAAATAATTCTCTTTAACTGATTTATTCTTATGAATCCATTTACTCTTTCCCTGTATGCACTGGATCAAACTGAGTTTTGTTTCCTAATTGGCTATTGATACGTGGGGGGCAATTCTAACAATGCCCACCAACATCCTCTTTTATAACCAGTGATCATCAGATGGGCCTGAGACCTTGGATAAACCAGCTGGAGACCTGCTGATATGTACTCTCATTCCCCAACCTCTTAAAATAAAGTCATTCTGTATAAAAGAGCTATAAAATATACAGGGGAGTTGAAGGCAGTACTCTCTCCTATCCTACTGGGATATGTTCTGCTTTAGAGGACTGAGGGTTTCCAAAACCCACTGGGTGCTGACCTCTTGATTGCTGGTTCACCCTTACTAATGAATCCGCTGTCTTGAGTGTCCTGACTGAGAAGACCTTTGCCAGGCAAAATAACCCAATGACTACATGTCTGAAAGGAGTGAAGAGGTACACTTTGACATCTTCAGTTTATAAATACGTACAAAGCATGGCAGGGAATCTTTAAAAATAGCTTTCTTCTAAGAGAAGGGAAGATGAATGCTGAAGATGAAATTTTGACCCTGCTGAAGTCAATGGAAATTTTCTGACTGATTTCAGTTGGGCCAAGGCTTCATCCAAAGCACTGATCCATTTTGATGGGCTTACAATAGTTGCACAAAGATGGAGAGGGCCTTTGAAATTGTATTCAGTGTTCCAAGGCAGCTGGGAAATCACTAGGTCCAGAAATCAGGGAAAATATCACAAGTGTCAATTATTTCAGTGTTTGCAGATTTGTTAAGGGAAGTAACCAAATCACATATGCTAATTCCTGTTTTAGCTTGTCAGCCTAACCAGTAAGAAACACTTTGTATAGACTTGGGTATGTTTGCATCCCTATAATTTTATGCTGCTCTTGTTTTTTTAGGTGCAGACAGAGTTTTTCTTCTGTGTTTTACCACAAAGTCTATTGATAAAGCTAGTAGAGATTTTTCCTCATACCAAATTTGTTATAAAAAATGCCACCCCCTCTAAACTTCGCAAATATTATGGATTTCTTGGAATAGTGCATTCCATAGTAAGACAGTGTCATTGCCTCCCGAAAAGGATGATCAGAGTAAATGTGAAAACTAACCATTTTGTTAAGGTAGGGCAGATAGTTTTGCTGATAGTTATCAATTTAGCTTGAATGGGTGTATGCTGATTTATACTAGCTGATGATATTACTATTGTAATATATCCTTGTTTTTATAAATGTTAAAATGCTTCTATTGCTTGCTTTACTGTTTCACTTCATGCGTATAACTGCCTCAAATGTAATACACAATTTTTCTCACCTGAGAAGCTATTCCCATACATCCCTGTACTTCATACATACTCGTTTCTCCAAATGGCTTTTTTCCCTGTGTTTTATGGGAAAATATTGCCCTTCTCTGACTTTCTGTATAGCCCACCGATTCTTTCTCCTTAAACTAAGTGATCCTCAGGCAGGGTTTGCAACAGTACAATATTTAACTTTAATGGAAATTCGGCGACAAATTCCCAGAGGGCTCTTTGAAAATTCATCCTTTGGCATTATAATTGCTTTCTACTGTTCATTCTCCTTCTAGTTCTTTTGTTTAAAGTTCTTCCCGGACTCCACCACTAGACAGACTCTGTATGTGCTCCTAGCAAATGTACACAGCTCATGACTTGCACTTTGTTTTGCCAGATATCATTCCTAGCTTTCCCACAAAAGGTTTTAAATCTGGAAAGGAAAAATACTTTTTCCATTGGTCATCATCATCTTTTATGCTTTGAAATAATACGGAATTTTTTTGAAAGGACAGGAATCAAGTAAGAAGAATAGAAAAAGGAAATTGAATTGGCAGAGAGAATTAAATTAAAAATTAAATTTTTACTAATATAGGAATATCCCTGTGCACACAAATCTATATTCCTATACTTATCTTCTCTTTCAAACCCTTCTGATTTAATAACCCACTGTTCACACTGCTACTGACATGTGCTCTGCCTACACTCTTAAGGGATTATGCATCTTATTAATGATGTTGTGTCAGACAAGACCGGATACTTGCACATATTACATGCCTAGCTTCTACTTGCAAGTTTGCAATTACTTCTAGCAACTAATTGCATACGCTGTACCCACAGCAGTGGAAAATTACAACTGTAGTTACCACAATATCACTGAATCTTTCTTAAGCAAATTTCAGCCTGGTCATTAACACATTTCTGAAAAAGTTCGCAGGCTGTGGTTTGGCTAGAGAGGTTTTTCCACCTGAAATCCAGTTAGGCCCCAAACATACGATGGGCACCACAAAATTACATTGTTATTTCTTCCTTCACTATATCTTAACTACATAAATGGTATATCAGACACATTATCTCAGGAATACATGAAATCAAGTCCATCCCTGCACCCTTGGCAACATGTTTCCTGTGTATGACTTTGGCCAGTTCACTTGATCTATTTTGTGCCTTAAGTTTGTTTTACAGATAAGGATTTCACAATTCCCTGGTGCAGAGGATTGTTAGGATGCTTGGGCTTTTTTTAGCATAAATAAGAAGTCAGATACTACAGCCTACCCTATGAGGAAAGGCTGAGAGAGTTGGCGTTGTTCAGCCTAGAGAACAGAAGGGTCTGGGGGCACCTTACAGCAGCCTGCCAGTACCTAAAGGGGCCTACAGGAAAGATGGGGAGGGACTCTATCAGGGAGCATAGTACTAGGATGAGGGTTGTTTAAACTGAAAGAGGGTAGATTTAGATTAGATATCAGGAAGAAATTCTTTACTGTGACATGGAAACACTGGAATAGGTTTCCCAGGAAGGCTGTGGATGCCCCATCCCTGAAGGTGTTCAAGGCCAGGCTGGATGGGGCTTTCAGCAACCTGGTCTGGTGGCAGGTGTCCCTGCCCATGGCAGGGGAGTGGAACTAGACGATCTCTAAGGTCCCTTCCAACTCAAAACATTCTATGATTCTATGATCTGTGCTCTATTACATCTCAGGACTCAAGCAGAAGAGTGCTTCAATACTTGGGCTTTCATTTTCACATTGCTGATCTGGGTGGGTAGTAAGAATGCTGTAAGGGTTAAAGGGAGCTTATACAGGAAAAAATCCAGTCCCACACTGCCTTTCCAGTCTCCAGTTACCTAGAAGATATGCCTACACTGACCCTAGCTTTTTAAAGTTGCACTTAGGAACTGCTTGAAGATATCTGCAGACTGCAAACGTGGAGGGTAAAAGTAGGACGATGCAGAATGGAATAATATAATGAGATTAATTTCATTGTAAATGTAAGGTGACTATCAGGAAAGGATGTATATGTAACACACTGAAGTCTGTAAATGTTATTTTTAACCATGGTTGTGGAAGTTCTATAATTTACCTTGAGAATTTACCTCCCTTACCCACCAACACTGTAACCCCCTTATAGAAGGCCACCAAATTTGTCAGGCATGATTTGCCCTTACTGAAGCCACGCTGGCTTGTCACCAATCACCTCCTCAGTTTCCTTGTGCCTTAGCACAGTTTCCAGGACGATCTGCTCCATGATCTTGTCAGGCACGGAGGTCAGAATGACCAGCCTGTCATTCCCTGGGTCTCCCTTTTTCCCCTTTTCAAAAATGGGTGGGGTATCCCCTCTTTTCAGCCAGTGGGAACTTCACCAGACTGTCACAGCTTCTCAAATACGATGGAGAGTGGCTTAACTGCTTCATCTGCCAATTCCCTCAGGGCCTGCAGATGCATCTCATCAGGTCCCATGGACTTGTACACCTTCAGGTTCCTTAGATGGACTTGAACCTCTCCTTCTCCTACAGTGGGTGGTTCTTCCTTCTCACAGTCCCTGCCTTTACTTCTGTAACTTGGGCAGTGTGGCTGCAGCACTTGCCAGTGAAGATCAAGGCAAAAAAGTCATTGAGGACCTCAGCCTTCTCCATGTCACAGGTAACCAGGTCTCCCATTTCCTTCTGGAGGGGCCTCTCGTTTTCTGTAGTCTTCCTCTTACCAGCAATGTACCTATAGAAGCTTTTCTTGTTGCCCTTGACATCCCTGGCCAGATTTAATTCTGTCAGGGCTTTAGCTTTCCTAACGTGATCCCTGGCTGCTCAGACAATTGCTCTGTATTCCTCCCAAGACACCTGTCCTTGCTGCCACCCTCTGGAAGCTTTCTTTTGTGTTTGAGTTTGTCCAGGAGCTCCTTGTTCATCTGTGCAGGCTTCCTGGCGTTTTTGCTTGACTTCCTCTTTGTGGGGATGCATCTCTCCTGAGCTTGCAGGAGGTGGTCCTTGAATATTAACCAGCTTTCTTGTGCCCATCTTCCATGCAGGGCTTTATCCCATGGTGCTCTACCAAGCAGGTACCTGAAGAGGCCAAAGTCTGCTCTCCTGAAGTCCAGGGTAGTGAGCTTGCTGTGCATCCTTCTTGCTGCCCTAGGGATCTTGAACTCCATTTCATGGTCATTGCAGCCAAGGCTCTCCTTGAGCTTCTTGTTCCCACCAGCCCATTCTGATTGGTGAAAACAAGGTCCAGCACAGCACCTCTCCTTGTTGGCTTCTCTGTCACTTAGAGACATACATTATCATGCGTTCTAGGAACCTCCTGGATTGCCCTGCTGATACTGCTGATATGACTATCAGATAATTTTGATAATTTATCCAGAAATCTATTATGCAAGAGATTTCAAAAAAGAGAGTAAGTAATTTCTAGATTAAGGGGAAATGTTAAAGAAAAACTTGAGACTTTCAGGTACTACAGATCTGCTAAACTCTGCCCAGTCAATTATTTCTTAAACTAACTCAGCAGAAACTTTTCTGAATTCATGGTAAGAACACAAACATCAGCACAGAAATAAGCACAATACTCTGAAATTCATGAATAGGCTGTATCTTGTCGTTCTGAAATACAAGGTCAAGTCAAGTTTGGAAAAGGGCATTTTTTTTTAGTTCTGAATGTAAAAAGAATTGAAAAGAAATTACACCACGCCTTTTGTTTGAAGAAAGAAAAAAACACACTATAGATATCCTTGCAAATGAAATTTGAGAGCAAGCAATGAAAAAAAAGCAGAAGTTATCATAGTTAGAAAACAGTTTTCAAATCTTTTGGGTCTCATGAATTTCATGACAGGGTACTTAGGCTGAAAGCTGAAGTAACTGCAGATTTCTTAGTGGTATTTTTGAGAACTTATGAAATGCAAATGAGTTCCTAGACAACTGGCAGAAGAAAATCTGAATATTTCTTTTTAAAAGTCAGAGATAAGAGAAATCCCAGGGAACTCTAGACCAGTCACTTTAACTTCACTTCCTGGAACAATACAGGAACAAATAATCAATCAAACTATTTGCAAGCACTTAAAAGATAACAAAGGGATGAGTTGTAGCCAAAATAGATTTGTCAAGACAAAATGTGCCAAACCCTCTAAAATTGTACGTGACAGTGTAAAAGCCTTGAAGATATGGAAAAGAACAGACGTCATCTGTATTAGATTTAGGAATGCATTTGACACTATTTCTCATTATATCTTTTGGGGGGAACATGATCTAAACAGAACTAGTATGATACGGGTGCATAACTGGTTGAAATACCGTGTTCATATTGTGTTTATCAGTAGACCACAGTCACAGGAATCCCCCACTGAACTGCCAGGAGCTTACCAGTCTTCAGAGTATAATGAGTTAGAACATAAAGTAAAAGTTATGCTTATCTGATTTGTCAGTGTTGCTGTGCTGGGTCAGGCTACCAGAAGGACATGGTGGAAGACATTTTAGCATTAACTTGACAAAATTATCTTGACAAACTGGAGTGACAGTCTCAAAAAAATTGCATTGCAATTCAGTAAGGGCAAATGCATATTTTTATCCTTAAGTGTGAAATTTTTATTATTTTTTTTTTTTTTTAGGTACAGAAGAGAAATGGTAGACTAAACAGCCATTCTGTAGCAGAGTATCTAGACTATCATTGGTTCACGGTCTGAATAAGAGTTTAGAGTCACACAGTTAAAAAAGCAGAGAGGCACTATGCAGAAACATGATAGGTTTTGTTAGACATGTGAAACAATCCTTCAGTTTTGGCCGCAATTCCAGAAAGATGTAGGTTTCTTGTAGGGGAGATTTTGTCTGATATTAAGCCATTTAGATGCTATGCATAGAGATCTTTATCTTCACTTAGTTTCTGTTTCTGTTTTCTTCAAAAGACAGCTAGACCACACAGTGGAGGGAGCATGGAGAGCACATCATGTCAGCCTGAAGTAGGTCCTTACTCTCTGATCAGCTGAAGGATGGACTAGGCTCCTCAGCCATCCGAGTTAGATCTCCAGCGACTGTAATGGAAGCTGTGGGTATTGTTCATCTGGAGTAGTGCTTCCAGTCTTATGAACAGCCAAATGCAGCATCCATATGAGCTGTGGATAGGACAAGACAGCTCAAAGAGCAGCAAGGGAGGTTTTCATTAGACATTAGAGTTACAGCTCAGTGAAACTTGTAAGGCATTTGGCATCCCTCATAGCATTCGAGATTTCCTACGGTGTTTTGCTTGGCCTCCATCCTCTTTACAGAAGGGTCTCCTCTGGCTTCTGTGTCATACCTGTCACTCCATGTGGATATATTTGACACCTCAGGGTATCTCAGTGGCTAATGCCTGTACTTCAGTAACTGAGCTGACATCCCCAGACAGTTAAGTTTTAGCATGCCCTGAGGAAAAGGTAGTCTCAGGGGGAAGGGGAAGGTGCATGGAAGAAGATTTCACAGAGATGACAGATGGATTTCATGGCTGGATGTTTCTAGAGAAGTGGTCAGGCAGACATTTGGTTATAAAAAGATGCAGCAGGGCTTATGCTGCCTTGTGGCAGAAAGAAGGGCTATTTAACGCTTGAGGTTTCTTCCAGCCTTGCTCTCTGTGCTGTTGTGTATAGGACTGAAGATGTATGTTACTTCTTCTGTTGTTCTGGAAATGAGCTTCAGAGCTCCTGATTGTTCACTTACCAGCTCAAATGTAGCATAAGCTGACTGATTGCAAAACCTGTACAGTGCCATCCATACTTGTTCTTTTTTGTTTTCCCCTCAGTAGTTTCTCATTGTGCTAGTCTCTCTTTGGGTTGTCTGAGTATGTGTGAACTCTTTCTAAAAAAAGGCCATGAATTTTTATGAGAAAGTACGTACACTTTGTCTGTCATCTGCATACTTCCCTCCATATCTGACTATTACTTGCCAGCTCTGTGGCTCCTATTCTGTCTGTCTACATGCCTGTATATAGCTCTCTCATCTTATTGGTCCACCGAGCTTATTCTATTTATCATTTCCTTCAGTGATCATCCTTTGTTCTTCCCACCGATCAAAATTGTATGTAAAATATTCACCATTTTGGCATCCCCTCTTTCACTAAAATAAATTCTTAATGCCCAAGGCTATGCAAGATGTGGACACTTGCCTTTTTTCCCTGTTACAGATACGTTTTTCACCCCTCTGCTGCTCTATACACTCCTTCGACATACTTTGCATATGAGGGGTGCTATGAAAACCCAAACTATCTTCTGTATTTGTTTATAGTCTCATCATTCATGACAACTGACATGATCTATAATTGACTCCAGTCACCACAAAACATGACAGTTGCTCCTCCAAACAATGAGAAACCTTTGGTTTGTACAATAGTTGCAACTTACAGGTGTCTAATGAGGCAGTTTCTTTGCCGTGATTGAAGAGTTTGGAAATCTCTGGGTTCAAAAAATGTTATAACAGCTTTTCACCTGAGCTCTAATTATAAAGCAGTTTGAAAGCAGGCCAAAAATACAATCTTTAAAAACTGTCTTTCTCATTTAAATTGCTATCTGACATTTTTAAGGCATCAATACTGTATTAAAAAAGGAAATAAACAAATGAAAAGATCCAAACAGACTAAAAATATGAGATAAATACTTTGCAGATAATGTACCAATGCTTCAATCATGAAATGACTATTGAGTCATCATAACTGTTTCTAACATCATGTAGCGTATTAGAAACCACTGGTTTTATTTTATTTTATTTTATTTTATTTTATTTATTTTACTTTATTTTACTTTTACACACATTCTTTAGCCCTGAAACATTTTGTAAATACACATTCTGCCATTTAATTTTCAAAGTGAATTTGAGACATACTGAAAATTTGAAATTGTTCATTTTCTGAATCAAATCTTACACCAAAGTGAAGTGACTTGGTAGGAAAACCCCCTTTTCATATACCAAAGCAAAGGAATCAAAAACTTTAATTTACTGGAAGCTTTTTAAAAAATTTAATTTCAAATTAGAAATTATTTTCCCTCAGATTTTTAGATTTACTATAATATTTTTTTTAAAAAAAATATTGCATAAAGTTCAAAGCCACGTGGTAGTAATTTTCTCATTATCACTGCATTCAAGAAGCAAATACAGAATATCCTCCTATTCCTGCTGAAAGAACAAAGCAAAGCATGACTTCACCTTGTAATATCTTCTGTGATCCTCTATTATACCCGTAATTCCTCTATATTAAGACCTTATGCCAATAATAATGAAGACCACAACCTACTCTCATGGCTAATTTTATTTTACCATTCTGTTCAATATACAATGTGGGACAAAAAAAAGACACTCCTAATGCTCCTTGAAGCTATTTTCAGTTTGTCTTTGGTTTTCCCCAGTGAACTGTTGTCGTCCCCCCCCCCCCTTTTTCTTTTTTTTTGGCTGAATTTTGCAGCAGTGATAGCCATCAGCTACATTATTATCGCCTCACTAGAGCAGCATGACAGCGGGATGCTAGATGCGCAGCCGCCATATGCCTATCTGTGGTTCAGTGTGGTGCCTGTTGATGCTGGTTTACACCAGCCACACTGGAGTTACGATCACTCAATATCTGCTCTTCCAGTTGTCATTTTTATTTTCCTCCATAACTGAGCCCCTGGACAGAAGCAGCTGGACTGAGCTACAGATCTTCATTCATCAGTATGTTGTGGAGTACGAATGGATCAGGGGAAGCCATACATGCAACCACAGGAAGGGAAGTGAGGATAGAGGGATTTATCTATTATATCTTTCCTGAGAGATGCAGCAGGCTCCTTCACTATCAGGCCCAACTGCAAAGCATCAGATGTCCTGAATACCAGCCCATATATTCAAATTTCTCCTGATATGACCACTGAGCTCAGCAGCTCCATCTACAAATGTAGAGGAATGAAGGCGTGGGTTGATCAGCACTGATAACATGCAGCTGTGGCCTTGCCTCAAAGGCAGTGGGTTGGTTGACATGGATGATGTGCAGCTGTAGCTCATTCCTGCTAAGTGGTTAAATAGCCCTGAGGAGGATGGGGGAGAGGTTTGGATGGAGGAGGAGTAGTGTGGTCTGTCTGCTGGAGGAAGGAGAAACAGCACAGACTGTAGAATCTGACCAATGGTAAAGCCTTATTGCAGCCTCCTAGTTTGATTGTGCTGCTACATACAAATACGAGGTCTTCTCCCAAGATGCGTGGATAGCTGGCGAAGGCTTTGATGCTGCAATATGCTTGATGTTTCTGCACCCAAGCAACCCTCATCCCATTCCTCTTAGGTGTGCCCTGTGAGGTGGTTCCTGTATTTGCTTTTATCTGTACACAATAGCAAAAATGTTTGGGGCGGGTCTGTGAGTAAAATCTGCCTTAGTGTGTGAGCAGTGAGAAATAGGTATTAGGAGCTAAATTTGGAAAGAAAAGTTCCTGGGAGTTATAGGTAAATCATTGTTTTTCCTGCTGTCATTTGCGTCTTGACTGTACCCCAGATTATGTATCGGAGAAGAAGAAATTATGTAGATGAAATCTTGGCTGAAATTTTAGGTGATTGCATCAGACAAGGTGAAGGTTGTTGGAAGCAGGTTATAGTAATGCCTCTGGATTCCTGGTTTCGTAGGTCAAAACACCAGTGTATTTGAAAGTTGTGGTTGCTTTTCTAGCTGATGGGCTAAGGCAGTGCTATTGATGCATTAGCCAGTAGCATGGAAGATTAAGAAGCTCATTTCTCAACAATTAGTAATTTCCAAATCCACTGTATGCAACACTGTTAAAAAACAAATTACATGGGCTATGAGCAGTGAGGGGCATCTCCCTCTCCAGCTGAGGCGCTGTACTACGGGCTAAGTCTAGTTCCCTGTTACACCATCCATCATATTTCAACAGTAAGGCAGAACAGACAATTTTTAGCTCAAAAAGCCTTCTCTGGTGTCTTTGCTTCCCTTGAATGAAATGCATTGCTTATGAAAAATTCAAGCATATTGAAATCTAAGCAGTGTCTTTTTTCTCCCCCCCCCCCCCTCAGGAAATACAGGGTAGGTAGCAGAGTAAGTGCTGTACCTCCTTCCCCACAGTGTCCTCCAACTCAACTCACTTTCTTCACTAAGGAGAGAGTCATGACATGGGAAGAACCGTACCAAAAAAACAAGCCAAGATCCACATCATGCAAGTAGTAATATCTATATAAAGCAAGAGGGGATAAAACCTGCCCCTTTAAAGATCAAATAGTTTTGGTAGTGATTTCCTCTGTCCCCTTAATGTGGCAATCCAGATCATCTGGAAGCAGATCAGGTCCCAGATCAGGAACTGATGTGTGCCTGAACGAACGGGCAAAAAAAGACATAAACCCACACAATGTTAATCAACTGTGAGCCAGATTCTGCACCTCCTGTGCTTCCCTCAGCACTTGGACCAAGAAGCTTAACTGCTGGAATCATAAAATTAATTATTAGGTAGGAATTTCAATGTAATACTCCAATCTTAATGTTTGAACAAAAAGCCTTTAGTGTTTTGAATGCATATTTAAAACAGCACAGCATAAATTTTTAAAGTAATATCCACAGCAGATGACAAATGTGTCTTGTTGTTGTAATAACTTCAGATCTCTAAATTAAGGATTGTGGTTTGAAGTAATAATAATATTTCACATGTGGAGGGGCCTTTCATCTACAAGGACATAAAAGTCCTCATTCATGGCACAAGCATATACACACAAGTGTAATTGCCGCTGCAGAGTTTGATTCAGCGGTCATTCAAATAAATTGAGGTTATTAGTGCTTCTGCAATAGTTACAATTTAGACTCCCCAGCCAGAAAGCTGTGCTAGGGGCTGCATGAATGAATAAATACCAGAAATGACCTGCAAGCAAGCTAGAGAAGGAAAGGGATAGAAGAGAACTGTCCTCCTTTAACATATAGATAGCAGAGACATCAAGGTATTTGATAATAATCTGAAGTCACAGAGGTAAATAAGGAATCTTTCCTGGCATTTCATGTCTACTTACTGATAGAACTTGGAAAAAATGATATGAGATTTCAAGCCAGAAAATATGAGAGGTATGTCCCAAACCATTCTTGCTTGTTTTAATGTTGGAATGCCTGGCAAAATAAAACAAACAAAATATTCATTCATCTGTTGAACAAAAAAATTCCTCTTTCCATAGGTTACTTTAGAGTAACTTTTAGAAAAAAATGACATTAAATGTCAAGCAGACTCTGTAGGATATTCTTTAATACCACTTAGCTTTTAGTCATCTATAAACTCACCTTCCCTGTTCTTCTGCAGCATCAAGACAACATTGATGAAGAGATATTGATTCTCACCTAAAAAAAATACCATGAACTGTGGAAAATTTATTGAATGAGCATGATCCAAGATCTCCAGCATATTAAAGGTATATAAAGCTGTTATTTGTATTCCATTGATTTACCAATGCAAGACTTAGCTATTTTAAAAAGGCATAGTTGTATGGTGGATTTTCAGCAAGGATCCTTTCACACACTAGTCCAAGGTATGACAAGCTAGCAGCGATAAAGCTGTAAAGCAATTTTGCTGCATTTTCAGAGAGACATTTTTGCTGAAGGTCTGATTGTAATAGACTGGAGGTAAAACTATTTGAATGTAGGGCACACAAATGGCAAAGAAGATCCTACACTCTGATGGAGTGTGAGAAAAGGAGGTATGGTTGATCAAGAAATCATGCTAGACATGCAAAAGGCACAACTGACTGAGAGTGACTGCATAAACAATTTTTGCTCTCTTAGCTCCACATAGGCTACAGTAGTTTGAAGTGAAAAAAGACACAAAAGTCTTTAAACAGAAGCAGCATGCCTTGGACAGGCTGAAATGCCACAGTTCACATGTCAAACAGCACTTTCTGTAATAAAAGGGAGTTATTTTTCTTAGGGCTCTTTAGTCACCTATGCACCCCCATGCCCGAGCCAAACACACACACAGCAGTAGTGTGAGGTTTGTATCCTCAAATGAAAGCCTGATAACAATGACGAATGCACCTCACCTAACTCCAGGTATCTACAATGTGGTGTTTATATCAGAGCTTGTTCTCCAGGCCCTTAGAGCCATGACTTCTTATAGCCAAAGAAAAGCTGGTCAACAGAATTTGTATTGAACAAAATGTAGGTGCCTATTTAAGGAGATTAATCACATCCTGAAGTCATTGAATACACAAATGAGCTCTCTGTGATCTAAGACAGGAACCCAAGGTGATTTTCTCAGATGTACACTGTAGATACTAACTCTTGAAAATCCTGATTCAGTATATTCTACAATCATAGTGACTTCTCATTAAAGCTCTTTCTTCCACTCTAAGTATTTACATGATCTATCCAGGTTTCAGATACTAGCTCGCAGCTACTCTGTGTAAGACATCAATGGGTAATTATCATCCAGTAGGCATAGTAAAGTTTGGTCTGTAAAATACATGTTGGAGAAGTCAATGTATTTGCATCCATTTATGCCTGTACTAAGTGAAATACTTCTATTGAATTGAAATATTCGCTATTCAGCATATGCATCTTGTGGCCAGTGCAGACATCAGTATCTGTAAAACAGCTGTGTTAAAAAAGGACTGTTTCTGATCACTCATTAAGCCAGTACTAACTCTTCTTCAGTCAATAGAGTCATAATAGTATAAAATTTATAGGGGAATGGAAGTTGCAAGAATAAACTTTTTTTCATGTTTTGTAAACTGAAGGTCCCTTTTATTCTTGTGAAAAAAGGAGTATAAATGGACTGATGTGTAAGGCAGTGAATAAAAGACATCAGATTTTATGTTGTCCTGCAGTTTATCAAGTCTAGTTAAAACTGAATGCAATTGTAATTACAAAAAAAATAATAGTTGGGGGTATTGGGAACTCGAGCACAAGTGGCAAGTGAAACCCCCACACTTTTGCTCCATAGTGCAAATTCACACCACTTACAAGAGAGTTTTTGCCAGGCAACACCTCATGGTGATTTAGATGTTATTTATAAACACAAAATCTCTTTTTGTCATCTTCACCTCCATTTGAAATTAACTTACATAGCATTTTGCCAACTGAATGCCTACAATCATTAATATGTAGCTTGTGCATATGATATTATAATGTGC
Source organism: Falco punctatus (assembly GCF_963210335.1). Lineage (NCBI taxonomy): Eukaryota > Metazoa > Chordata > Aves > Falconiformes > Falconidae > Falco > Falco punctatus. Next base: position 86,746,580 of record NC_137582.1, on the reverse strand, counting down.
TTCTGAGGAATGTACTGTCTTAAACAGGAGCAGTAAAGGCTACTTGTTCCGTTTCAGTCCATGAACTGTTCTCTAAAAGTTGTCCCTCCCTGCTTGCCTCCTCTCCAAAAAGGAAATATTAACATGCTTTTATGTTCACTTTGCCCATTTTTGTCCAGTGGTCTTCTGATGAATACATTGAACCCTCCCATTAGCTTTTCTTTGAACTAAAGAAGCAGATATATTCTTTTTTTTCTGACAGTAATTGAAGATAAGCACACATGACTTTACTTACGCTAGTAAAATGAATGTGTGGATTTAATGGCTGTATGAATTGTATTGCGTAATGAGGTATGAGTGAGTACAATACCTTCATTACACAGCAGGTGGGATATTAAGTCCTGGAAAAGACAGTGTTGTAGTTGAAGAGGAAAAAAAAAAAAGAAAAAAAAAAGAAAAAGAAAGATTAATGAATTGAAAGAACATTAAGTGGCATCTAAGCTAGAAACGATAGTTGGCTCACATCCCAGAATCTCTGTGAATGTCTTTGCATGAGTTTTCAATTCTACAGTAGGCTTTGGTTGTTAAAAGCCATGAAAAGCAGGTAAAAATTGAGAAAAAATCAAGTGAGTAAACTCCTGCATGAAGCAATGAATAAAGGAAGGGAAGTGGTAGGTTACTATGGATAGTGGGAATACAATTGAAATTCTGATGAAAGCAAGAAATACAAAGGATTTAAGCCTACCGTTGGTCATTGACTAAGTAAACAATGTCTGTGTATCAAAACAACTTAACACAGGAATGTAAGAAAAAACAGACCTGGTCAGAACAAGTATCCACCTTGCTCAGTGTTATCCTGGTTTTGAATGGAATAGAGTTAATTTTCTTCCTGGTAGCTGGTGCAGTGCTGCGTTTAGCATTTAGGGTGAGAATAATGTTGATAACACACTGATGTTTTAGTTGTTGCTGTGTAGTGCTTACACCAAGTCAAGGACATTTCAGCTTCTCGCACTGCCCTGCCAGTGAGGAGGCTGGGGGTGCACAAGAAGCTGGGAGGGGACACAGCCAGGACAGCTGACCCAAAGTGGCCAAAGGGATATTCCAGACCACATGACATCATGCTGAACAAGAAAACTGGGAGGACTTGGCCAGGGAGGGCGGCCAACTGCTCAGGGACTGGCTGGGCCTCGGTCAGCAGATGGTGAGCAATTGCATTGTGCATCAATTGTTTTACATATTCTTTTATCAGTATTATTATTTCTCCTTCCTTTTCTGTCCTCTTAAACTGTCTTCATCTCAGCCCTTGTGGTTTAACTGTTTTGCGATTCTCTCCTGCGTCCCAGTGCAGGGGAGCAAGCAGGCAGCTGTGCGGTATCTAGATGCTTGCTCCGTTGAAGCCCACCAAGCTGTCCTGTCTTCAACAGCACCAGCTTCCTAGGGACAGAGGCTGACACAGGGTATTTACCAGATGAGCTTTCTGTGTACCATCTCACAGGAGTGTTTTGAGCAATTTAGCGCACTCAGTGTAGGATTCAGTTCAAGATTCAGATTTTGAAGTGTGAGTACCCATACATAAGCAGGTTTTCCATGGCAATCAGGAAACATACACTCATTACAACAAACAAAGATTAGAAAGAAGTTAGCTGGAACAGCTAGTCACTATCTGTTTTAGAATGAGGTGCTTCACTTTCTAGGCTCTGTGGGCACACGGACCAGCTCTCTTCTGAGTATCACAGAAGCTTTGACATCTCGTGCACATATAGACACCTATAAGCAAAGGTCTTAATTTAGGTGTCTTTACCTGCAGCTGAATCCCACCATTAGTTGTTACTGCCTGTGGACCCTGTCTAGCTATAGGGTCCTTAATGAGAAATAGGGTTCATGTTCTTCTGATAAGAAAATTTAACTTTGGTGATGTTTGTGCCTCTCTGAGTTCAGAGGTCTAGGTTCATCCCAGGAGCGATAGCTGTAGTCTGAAAATAACCTTCTGTACACATTTTTGGTTGGCAGGCAGTTAGCAGAAAGGAATTGCTTATTACATTTAATAAGGACCCATTACTGGGAGGAACACTCCATAGGGTTGGGCATCTGTTTAGAGGTGTTAGATTGGTATCAGGCATCACTCTTTTTCAGTGCTTCTTCCAGAAAACTTCCAGACCCCCTCCTGGTCAGGAGGGTAGGTTACCCCTTGAAAGCAAGACAGTTTTCATGTCTGTGATGCACAAGTCATGACACCATATCTGGGCCATGGGAATATTTGCTGTCTAGTCTAAACTAATTGTTGAGTTTCCTCACTACACAAGGGAAAGGGAGAAGTGCCTGCAGCATGAGATTCATCTCTGCATTACAGACCTATTTTAAGATGGGATATAGGAAACAGGAGCTCACACATACTTTGCTTTTAACAGCTCAGCCTGTCTGTTTATCCTAGGACTATCATTATGGTCTGTGCTTTATTACATTAACTCAGCAAAAGCATACACATGTGTCAAGTGCTTCAGTGAATAGACTTAAGCAGATGATTAACTTTAAGAGTGTGCTTAAGTACTTTGCTAAATCAGGGCTTCTATGTTTTTTCCTCTCAGTACATCTGGTCGATTTGCATACATTTTCCATATAAAGAAGTTCATATTCAGAACAAAATGAAACTATTTCCCTGCTTGCACATTCAGTGATACTGCTGCTGAAGCTAACTTAAGCAATTCCCTTTCAGTCCCTTTCACCTGTCCCCCAAGTTTTCAGCTGGTTCTTCCAACAACTGCAAGCATTGTGCTGGAATGGCTCTGTGGGCAGCCATTCGGCAAACCGGATTAAGGCAACATTTAAACTGAAGAATAAGTATAGTTTTGGTGAGTCATTTTATTCTGGATTAGTTTATGATATGCTATGCTACTTGGCTGCACAAACTGTTGATAAAACAGATACAGGAATGTGTGATCAGATTTGGAAGGTGCTTAAACCGGCATCAGCCAAGGAAATACATGTGATACTGTTACATTGCAATGTTTGGTGCTATGGTAAATTCAGAAGACATTGTAATACACGTTTCTTGCAGAAAAGGATTTTTTTGTATAGTGTGTTTAAGTGTTTCAAAAAAAAATTTACAAAAATCAGTAGTCCGTTTTCAGCCATGTCTCTAAAGTAAAGCAATGTATCATGCAGAACATCCTGTAATTACTTTAATTGTCTGAAATTAATATGATGAGAATGAAACATGAGAAAGCCAGGTTGGATGGACCTTTGAGCAACCAGGCAGGTGTGCCTGCCCATGGCAGGAGGCTTGAAACTAGATGAACTTTAAGGTCCCTTCCAACCCAAGCCTTTCTATGATTCTATGATGAAAAGTCCTGTTTAGAGTAAAATTAATTCTAATTCTAAAAACATGTTTTTATTTTTCCTGATTTAGGTGAACCAGTTTTCCCATAATGATAATTTTGCTATCATCAAAGACAGAGGAGCAAAAAATGAGAATTCTTAAAGCTAATTTCTATCTCAGGTCATATTTGACAAAGCTGAAAAAATTAATCATTGCAGAAAAAAAAGAAATATTCGATAGCAGTACAAGTCCTCCTCTGCAGCAACCTAAGTCAGCTGGATCAACAAAATATTGGATTGGGACAGTTCATGAGAGCTGGGTAGGTCTAAAGACCTGGCACTCTTTGCTCTCTCTGTAGGAGTAAAAGGGCAGTATGCAGCTCTGACTAGCCTCAGTTCCTCGGACTATAATTTTGCCTACTTATAGACTGCCTTTAAAAGTGAATCTAGAAGACAAATATGCACTGCTTTTTGTAAAAACATTTTTCCTTGTGGAATTTCTTTGCTGTCAAAAAGAGAATCAATAAGATTAGATAAAATAAGATTAGATGTGAAGCTGATGAGAAAAATATTGTTCAGTTCTATTGTTCAGTTTAGTATATGATCTAATAGCCTATTATTGCTCAATCTTTTACTTTTCTACCAATTAAAAACCAAGAACTCCTTCACCAGTGACACATGGACTTACTCCACAGCCTCATGTATATGAAACTTGGCACTCAAAATATTTGTATAGATCCATTATACTGTTAATATTTTAATTCCTGACAATATTTGTAAGGATCTTATTAGGCCTAATTCCCTCAGGAATCTGTGCTATTGGTTAGGACTTGTGTTTCTTCATTTACCATCCTAGGTATTTAGATGACTTCCCAACTTATTTTCTGAGGCTGGGAAAGACATTTCTGAGGATCTTTCTGGGAACTTTAGTTTCAGTTGCAACCATCCAAAGGTAGCATTCTGTCTCTAAGAAGTTCTGAGTAACTTATCTCCCCAAAAATGAGACAAAACTTTTATTAAATGGCTCAGATAACAGGGCTTTGCACATGATTAACAGATTATAGCAGGTTAAAAGAAAAAAAAAATTCCCATCTTCTTATAATTCCTCTCAACTGAATGGGATGCATATATTTTTAGCTGCTATTTTTAATCAATGTTCTTATTGATTAGTTATGTGTATTACATTCCAAAGTGTCTGTTCTGCACTTTGAGGCCTTTTGTACCAAACACCATACAAAGACTAACACAAAATTCCTACACTTATAGCTCAGAGTATAAAGAGAAATTATGGCTGGCAGATTGATTAAACAATACATTCTTTCTGTGTGGCTTCCAAGCAAGATGATAAGCAGATAATAGATGAAGTAGTTTAAGCCTTAATTACTGTCTACAAACCCATTTTAGACAAAGCCTACCAAAGAAAATCCTGAAAGATTTTCCTGCTCTTTTCTTCAAACAACACTTTTACACCTCTTGATGCAGAAAAAGTGGAATTGATTAGAACAAAAATAGTTTGGCTTCTTGTTTGATAATGTGGTCCATTGGATTTGTTGTTGTCATCACAATAATAATATTTATGAACCATTACCTACAATAAGCCAAGGTTTAGGTGTAAAAAAGTTCCTTGACTTACCAGTTTCCATAGTTTGGTACTAACAGGCAACTATTGTTCATATGTGAAAACTCAGGGAAAATAAATCACAGACAAAGCTGAATAATATCACTATTATTGTATCTTATGATACGATTAAGCTTATCGCATTATTCAGTAAATTTTCCTGGATTTTACATTTTTGTTTACACAGCATGCAGGATTTATCCCCTTTTCTAATTTAATTACCTCCTGTTGTATTTACGCTGGCATGATAGAAGAATGAAGAGTAGTGCCAATTACTTTCAAAGACAAAGGAGTTAATCTAAGTGGATAAGGGAAAAAGTGATTGAAAGATGTATTGTTCAGGAAAACAATTAGCACAAGCACCTTAACCCCTAAATAGGTTAACTTTTGTAAATCCTTGAATCATAGTAAACAAACTGAGTTAACGCATCATTATTTAGTTCAGCTCAATTAGTGTCCAAAGTAATTGCTAAGAATATGTTTTACATGAAACAACATGCAATGCAAATTGATATTATCTTCCAAGACTGTATCCCACCATGAGCAGTGAAAGAATCAGAAGGGCACTAATATACTGTGGAAAGGGAGAAGAAATGTGTGACCCTGACTGAAGCAGCCGATGATGAAAACTGATGTTTTCACTCATCTTACAAAGTGGTGTACCTCTGCATTTCTCTGAAACTTCCAGATTGTAGTAAAGTTATGCAAAACTAGAGTATGAGCTACTATGTGCAGCAATGGTGCTTTGTCAGCGGTAATAACACCTAACTGTGGATTTGCTCATATTTGAGATTGCTCTCTGAAACAGCATTCTTTCCAGTCTTGCTGTTCTTTAAAAGCAATCAAGGTCAGTATTCATGAACACCACTCCACTGAGTTAGGGTAGATAAGGTTCTGCAGCATGACCCTGAGATTCCAGAGGAAGTTACAATGACAGTACACTTCTCAGTGTGTTGACTGCACTAAGTGAGTAATATCTCTGGATCTTTTCAAAGATTATCTCTGATTTGCTTTGGGTTGCCCAGAGTCATAGTTTTCCCTTTGAAAAATTAGATCCATTCTTCGTCTATGGAAGGACCCCGACCATGAGAAACTTAAAATCACAGGGAAGTGAGAAAAAAGTTTGGCTGCAGTCTTACAGAAGAAGAATTCTGCAGAAAAAGACAGAAAGGAAAGAATATAAATTATTGTGGAGCCATTTTCACTGTCATTATTAATATGTTTTGTACTTCACCAGTGAATTTAGAAAGAAAAATTCTCCAAAACAGAACTTTGACCTAAAATATAGTTAAACTATTTAAAAAAACCCCACAATCTGCCTTTATGTTTTGTTTTGCTTTGGCTAGTTTTTAACCAATTAACCCTTGATGGAGCAAAAAATGAGAGAAAACCTGCCAGTTTCCTTTTAGCCTTATTTATTTGATGTTTAGTCTTTCGGGATGTTAGTGAGTAAGTGCATGATTGGTCATGAGATTTTTACTTAACTTTAACAGTATAAAACTCAGGTGGCTATTTTGTGTTAATTAATTTGGGGTTTTTTGTCTTGTTGATGGTGAGAAAGAAATGCAGCTCTGGAGGACACCATCTCCAGACTCGAAACAAGAGTCTTAATTAGGGGATGCATCACTTCCTAGAAGTCCAGTTCTCACCATCATCTTATAAGGGCAGTGTAGAGAGACAGATATCTACTTCTCAGCTCAATTAGATAATAGGAATCCCATCTTCCCTTGATATTGTTACTTTAACAAGCATATCACCTTGATTTTTTAATTCTCATTAAATGTTTGGGCTGTGGGGCACCATGTCTGCCAGGAATAAAAAAGTGAAAGAAAAGAGATAGGACTAGGAAACTGGACAAAGATGTTGAGATTAGTTCAGTCACTGCACTTCTCTTCTATCACTCAGGTATAGACAACGTAGTTCAATAAGAACTCATGGACAGCAGGTCCCCAGAAAGATGTGTCCAGAAAGATGTAGGTTTAGATTATAGCCTTTTGCAACACGTGACTTCTCCGCTGTGTTTTTGCAGGACATCAGTCCAGCAGAGTGGCCACCTTCATAATAATAATCTTCTTCACTCTTACCAGATTTAAGAGATGTTGGAGAGAAGTTCAGTGAAAGTCCCTCCTGCAGGGTTAGAGATAAATTGAAAAGCTACCTCTCCACCCAGCACCAAAGTAACTCTCAAATCAAAACACGCAGTTCACCTCACCCTGGCAAATGGTGTTGGAGAGACAAAACAACTTTTTACTCCCAGAATTATCCACCCACTCCAAAAACACTTTTAGGAAATGACTTGAGGAAAATACACTGATACTGATTTATATGTTGTAGTGTGTGTCATAAGCTATGGTGCTGTGCTGTTAACTTCTGACATTTCTCAGTTCCTAGCCTGAAACATTTAAAAATATATTACAAGGACACTGCAACCCTTTCTCTCTAACACTCAATGACCACAACATGTCAAAATTTTCTAATAACTTACATATACCATATTCTTTTTTTATTTAGGGTATGAAGTCTAGTTTCTACTTTTTGAGAACTTGTTTTCATAGAGAATGCAGGGAATTGAATACTGCAGGTAAGCTGGAACTTCAAAGTTGCTTGTCATAAAAATACAAAGTAAAAAAACCAAAAAAAACCAAAAAACACCACACCCAGAAATCAGTAATTTTGCCTTTGGGAGTACATTAGAAAAATGATCATTTTTTAATTCTTTTAGCCTTTTTAACAATGTGGTTTTAATTTAGCTTCTGGTAGAAGAAATTAAAAAATTAAGAAATTTAAAAGTATATATTTAGCAGTGTAAGAAAATTATCCACCTCCACCCACAAAAGTATTCACCATTTTATAACTCACAGTGTGGCTGAGTGCAGCTAGGTCTTTATGATGGGACAGGTACTTTTACAGTGGAAAAAAAAAATCAAACAGTGCTTTAATGAACTCTGAAAAACACAAGTGGAAAGAGAAGGCTTGTCAGTTGGAAGATGTCATCTTGGCCAGATGTAAAGCAGGCACATCAGAGAGGCAAGGCAGGCGCAAAGGGAAGATATGGTGATATTTGTTCCCTTTTCAGGATAAAGCACTAGTCAAAAATTCAACATGGACGTTGTGTAGATATTTCACATTCATTGATGAAAGAATGTTTAATTTATCAATGCTACCTCCATCCCTCTGCCTTGTGGCTCTTCTGATCATTTTCATACCTGGTCCTGGTGGTCTGGCAGGAAAAATCTTCAGAGACATCTTATTACTCATCTAAAATGTCTAGCACCTTGACAAGTAGTCTCAGACAAAATAGTGGTACTAAAAAAGTTTAATTTTACTGTGTTTATGTAGGTGGATATTCCCACCCTAAAGACTACTTGTCTTTTAATTTGCTGCAAAATATCAGGCTGTTCATCTTCCTCCTGCTTGTCCATGAAAATATTGCCTGAATAAATCTGAAGAAATATTATTTCAGAAAGCGTTAGACTGCTAAGCATACTTAAGCCTGGTAGTCAAGTTACACACCACTGCTACAGGTTGCTATTTAATCATGGTTATTACATACCTTTGTACAGATGACTCAGGAGGGATGTGCGCAGTCTCAGGGTCTGGCATCAGCTTGTGGTGCAGCCACAAGAATCCTATGTCGACAGGTTGTTTTTCTCAGGGGTTGTATACTGCAGGTTTGTAACACACATGTAGGAAAGTTCAAAAGAGCGACAGTACTGAGGACATGAAGCGTGAATTGCCACAAAAGTCAAAGCTTCTTTTGTCTTTAGAGATTTGCTATAGACAGTGTCTGGGGAAGATCTGCGCAGCAAAGGAAACCAATACAAAGAACACACAGCACCTCAAACTGTGGTACACCGAGGACCTGGGTAGTGGGACTCCAAGAGACCCAGAAGGGGGTCATGTCATCGTGGCTAATCATGAGTGTTCAAGCAGCCTTGCAGTTTTGGACTAATTTCGGAAACTAACACCTCTACAAGGCACTGTTCAGTTCAGTATGGACATACTGTTTTACCTAAGCATCTTCACACGCTACCTCATAATTATCTTGTAATTTTTTGGAGACTTGCCTTTCAGTCTTGGAAGCTTCATCTCTCCAGACCTAGATTCAATATTTTTCCATGAAGGAAAAATTATACTCAAGTACCTTACACTATGACCGTTTCCCAACTGTTATATGAAAACAAGTATTGTAAATTGTTCTTCATCACATATTTGGAAAGTCACAAATACATCTGGTTAGTGCAACATCTCCTTGCACAGGTATTGCCTTCACTCATGTTCTCCCACAGAAGTTTGTCTAAAAGATGAGATGCCAAGGGAGATATCAGGTAGGTAAATAGTGATGCCAAGATTTGAGTCCCACAGAGTATTTTAGAGGTGGTAAATCTCCAGCTCAAGTACATCCCTTAAGGAAAGTAGATTACCACTTGCAACTATTACTACTGTAGCTATGTTGTCAGTTAACTGAACCCCTTTTCCTCAGAAGCCAAAGCTAAGAGGAAGTATTTTGATGAACATGCCTAACTTCTGATATAGTGCAAAGCACAGAAATTCACACAGCCAAGAATAGTCAAAACCCAAGAACAGAAGAAATAATTATTGTCTGAAACGTAAGTAAACAAGATCAGTGCAAGACCTCCTTGCCAAATCAGAAGTGGAAATACTGTCAGAATTTCAGCTGAAGTGAGGTAAACATCTCCAGACTAATACAAATTCGATCTTTATACTTTCTGCATTTTAGCTACAAAATAAAGCCAGGACTTAGTTACATTAAAAAAGATTGCTATATATTTTATGCCAGGCATTAAGAATATTTTACACTGGAGATTTTAAACAGCATATTAAAAAGTACTGAAATCACTCATATCAATTGGCTATGGTATAATTGAGCTCTATAAAGATTATTGAAATACTTTTGCAACTATAGGAAGTAGTATAAATAATAAGGTGAAATAAATCTTTCCACTACCCACTCTAGAAAAAACAAACTTTTTAGCATTAGCCTCTGCATTTTTGCCAGCCAAAAATATCAGTGGAAAAAGACACATTTTTTGTCTTAATCTGTCTGCAGACCATAAGAGTGATTTTTATATAAAGGAAAGTAACAACATTTCTTCCATATTTGTGCCTTCAAAATTCCCCACTTCCTGTTCACTCCTTATTAGAATTTGTTTCTTTCCAATTTCTCTTCACACGAATGTCCATGTATGAGAAGTACTACACTCAGTGACTAAATAAGAAAGGGGGTTTATTTTGATTTTTATTTATTTATTGTTTGTTTGTTTTTTTGTTTATTTGCTTGGATTTTGTGGTGGTCGTTTTGATGTTATCTAAAATGAATGTGATCCGTATTTAGACTTGAAGGGAACTCGGTATGTCAACCTATACACCAGCAGGCATCTTCCTTGTGAGGTTGACAAGGCAATGTTAGATGTGACCATGGGCTTGGGAGGAGACTCGTCACTCTCTGAGAGACAGACTCATCCTTTCACTTCAGTGACGGCAAGGGCAGTCAGTGACCTGACATATTGTGGTGCCAATATATTTCCATAAATGACCTAGGTATCACCCTTGTAAAGCAATTATACCAGACATACACACACACAATAACAGAGATTCTTTACACCCACAAATAAAATGTCATTGTGGCCCTGAGAATTCAATACACCACCTAATACGCTCCTGCAATCTAATATATTTCATTTATAAGCCAATATATTACCCAATTTATAACCAATCTGTCATGCACATGAATCAATACAAATCATGAAAACACACATACATAACACACTTCACATAATTGAATTTTGTGCTCCCTAGCCTCTCATTACCCTGCCACAAACTGCTTGAAATAAATACCTCTTATTACTTTCAAGGTACAAACACCATCAGGGACACCAGGCCAGTGTTAAAAAACTTTAAGGCACATATATATTCCAGGATCAACTTTCAGAAAGACCATGAAACCTGGAAAGTCTAACTCCAATTTGCAAACTGCGTAACGGATTTCTCTATGTACCCTGGCATAGCCTTCGTTTTCCATGGAGAAAATGAACAAACACAGATCATTTAGACTGAACCAAACTCCAGCACTTAAGATCTAGAAGATCGTGATTGCACTTGATGTCACTTGCATGATGGTGCTTGATGTCACCATGAGCAATTTCCCATGTGATGTCACACTTGACTGTTTCAGATTCATGTGAATGTGATCAGTACCTTTTAGCACGTCATACGTAGATCAATAATATTAATCCTACCAGGTTATCTGTGTAGATCTTGGTTAAGAAAGAAGTAGATGAGCCTAAAACAAATTATCTGTGTCAGAGGTTGGGAGTACATTTATCAGTCTGGCATTTTCACCAGATGGAAAGACTTTAGAGCAACTCTCCAGTACAAAGTTTGATGTTTCTGCAATTGCTAAGTGAGGCTATATATCAGAGTGGGATTTTAGGCATGCGTATGGATTTATTGGAAGTAGAAGATAGTTCTCATTAACAGTAATCTCCATTTGAATGAATGTACTTAATTATGATTGGCCTTTCATTGGAATTGTAAGAAAAAAGAAAAAAAAAAAGCAGTTATAATGTAACAACTCCTCTTTTTGTTTGAACAATTAGAAGCTTTAGCCCACTGAAAGCAGCCACAAAATTGTAGAAACACAGGCTCAAAATGCATGAAGTTCAACCAGCAGCCCCAAGGCAAGATGAGCGTTCCATGAGTCTTTTCTGACAACTGTTGCTGTGAGTCCAGTCCTGCCAATTTGGGGTAGTCCCTGGATTAAGTATGCCAATGCTTCATTCTCTAGAATTTTATACCTTTTTTTGCTACCAGACTTTCCTGTACAATTTTTTCCACTTTCTTTCATACACACATGACAGGCTTGAGCTAACTGAAAGAAACTCCTGTCCTCTTTGAGGATATATTGTGCACTCAGAAATACCAACTAAGAAGGACATCTCATCTTAGAAGTATAATGTATGTGCTAGCAATTGAGAATTAAGCTGTTATTATCTTCTGTTGTATTTCTCAAAGAACCTAGCTACTATATACACATGACAGACATTTCCAGGTATATTCATTCTTTTTATCAAGTCTTATTGAAACTTTTCTCTTAATTGCAATTTTTCCAGTCAGTTCTGTTGTAGTTATTTATTGCATTAAAAAATGCAAACTGTGCTTAAAAATCAGAGATATCAAAGCTTGTTCTGACAGGTTTACATGTAACATCTTTCAAAAAATGATTACACCGCATTTATGTGTATGTGCTTAGAAGCTGGTGAACAACACTGCATTGACAAGCGTGAAAATTGAATTTCTCTATCTAAAAAGATACAGAGCAAGCAGTGACAGTAGGCTTCTTTCACAATGCTTAGCCTACGTGCTACCCATATGATGGAGTCTGAGGTTGTAATGCAACATTTCTGAGCTCAGCACCCATTTTGTCCCCAATCCTTGTGCTTCTTCCAGGTCATTTTTTGGCATATCCCTTTTCTGGTTTTGCAGCTTCTCCTACTCCATAGCAGGAGAGAGCAAAAGAGATCAGACCTGTTCACCCTCATTTAATGTATTCCCTTTACTTTTTCCTTGCAAGTGCTCTGTTGGTGGGCTTGAGGAGTAAAATCTTGCTTTGTTCCTGTGAAGGTCATTACCCCAGCCTGTTATTTTGACTATCGTTTGTCAAATCTATTCTGGCTCCCTGTTCTCCATATTCTCTGAGAGTAAGAGGCAGTAGCTTCTTATCTGCTGCTTTCCAAGGCTCCCAGAGGCTATCCCCAACGTTTTTGCTGTCCTAAGATGCAATTTCAGCCTCTCTTAGCAGTCTTGGATATTTCATGTGGTTGTCAGAGCTGTCCCACATCTTGGGGGAAGGATCCATGAAAGCATGTCCAAAGCAGCTTCCTTATTTACCTTCAGATCTTATCTTTGTTTAATCTGTCATGATGACCAATCAAGAAGAAAACAAAATTCAGGAAGTATCCCTAACTGCATTTCCCTAATGGTCCAGTGATACTAATAGCATTAATACAGTAAAGTGAAGAGATGAAAACTCTGTTTGCTGTAGTTACTTTAGTCATCCACATCTTTGCTGTAGCATCCTTTATTGGTAGTATTCTAAGATATTTTGGTAGATTTGCTAGCATTTAGAGGAAAACTTGTTTCTGGCAGCCATCTAACCTGAGTATGTCTAAAAGACCTGCAGATCAGCAGGCACAATACTGCAATAAAATGGAAAAGACCAGTTGGTCTTCTACTAAACAGCTTGGGAGATCTGGGAACCACTCTTGTAAATTAATCATTCTGTAAACGCAGCTGTCTGATCAAAAAATATTTCTATCAATCAGCATTAAGAATTATTAGGTGCTTCTAAGCATGTTCTTAGGACCTTTGTGTCTAGTTTCTGTCCCATTTATTTATGCCTGAATGCTGTCTGAATTTCTTGCACAAACCCCAAGCCAAATGAACCCTTTGATGATTGAAATGTTGCTTGGAATAGACATCTAGAGGTCTCCAGTCCAACCTCCTGCATGTCACAGTAATGCGTCCAGCAGTAGATCAGATCAACTACTGTTTGTCTCAACAAATCCTAATATCCTCCATGGGTGAGATACAACTACATCTCTGGATGATCTGCACCAGAACTGTACTATCCTCTGAGTGAAGGGGTTTCTCTTTTTTTTTTTTTTTCCCTAATGCACCATCTGAAGCTGTTGAACCTCAATTTGTGGCCATTACCTCTTGTTTTAGTAGTAGACTCTGCTGAGAAGTATTTGGCACCATTGTGTTTTTAACTCACTGAAGAAAATGAGGACTGCAACCAAATCCCATCTTCCTCCTCACCAGGCTAAAATAGGCCTTGATATATCCATATTCAGTGTTCCCAATTACCTTCTCCCTTGCATGTTTGGAAATGGATTGCAGGAGGATTTGCTCCATGGTTCTTCCAGTTCCTGAATTGCTGGAGATGTCTTCAGTCCTCTGGGTACTCCATCATCATTTTCATCAAGATGGGCATAATACTAATCTTTGTCCAGACATGAGGAACACACACAATGACTGTTTATAGAGAACTGTGAGTGACCTTGCAATCATACTGGCCAGCTCTTCCAGCTTTTTTGAGAACGATCCATTCAGTGCCATGGATGATACACCAAAGGTATTAAATATTTTATATACTAAACCCAGACTCATTTCCTACTTCATAAATATTTCTCTTTTTTTTGTAACTACACATGCATGAGGTGTTAGTTGTGTTTGTTATTAATTATTCCTTCATATTGTACGTACGTTGAACAAATATGCTTTGATGCTGTAATACTCTGAAGCAAGTTTACAACATAAAACCAAATATTTATGGATTAAAAGGATTATATGGACAATGCAAAATGGAAAAAACCCCCCACTTTTTATCACCAGTTTTAAAAAAGTTACCATCATAATCTAATAATTATAATAATATATCTAATAAAATGAGTCACTGTTCTACTGGATGAAAACACAAAAGTCTGGTCCAAGTTCTTAGCTGTGCTGCAGACTTTCAGCATGATGTTAAGCAAGTCAGTTAATCTCTGCATCTTAGTCACTCACCTATAAAATCAAGCTAATACCTCAGTTAAGAGAGTGTTAAACTGAGTCCATTAATAATTTTCAGCTGCTGGGATGTAGTGGGGTAGACAAATACAAGCAACAATGCTAAAAGTCACTTCCTGAGAACATTATTCAATATCACTTTTAGTTAAAGGTTGATGAAAGTAGGCCTACTCATGAATGTGCCAGAATATTCATTTAAGGCTGATGTAAGAAAAAGAAATCAAAAGGTCAACAAAAAACTCCTGCCCAAAACTTTTCTTTTCTCAATCAGAAATTGCAATTTTGTTATCCAAAATTTACACTGATGTTTTGATGTTTACTAAATCATCACAATACATTAACAGTAATGTAACAATAGTAGTATGTTCACTATAAGTTTAATTAATATTTTGATTCTAAATTGAATCAAAATAATGTTAGTAATTCCAAATTTTTGCTTTTGTAAAAACCTCCAGTTTATCAGGATACATGAATGAACTGACTCCAGACTCATCAGATGATTTCTTAAAGGGCATTCCACCCCAGTATTCTGTGAAGAAAAGTTCAGAAGCAAATAAAAATATATGGAGCCAACACAAAGAGTGACATTCATTTTTGAAATTATTAGTATTTCATAAAATTTATTAGGTCAGTAAAACTGTTTTTCTTGTGGTCTCTAAATAGAACTTGAAAATTATTTAGTTCTGATAATGTTTATCAAATTGTGACATACTGCTTTAGAACAAATGTATACAAAACACTCCAGCTTCTTGAAAAGAGAAGAGCAGTTCATTTCAATATTTCCTCCAAACCAATGTCTAATGAGGTTTCTCATAGTTAGAGCCTGCTGCTAGTTTTTTGTTTGTTTGTTTTTTTAAATGGGGTCTTCAAAGGTGCACGACTTCTGTTTTTCTTTGGACGTGGATGTACCAAAAGGTATTTGTGCCAAAAGATGCTTGTTGTTTCAGGGCCCTTTACCATAAGCTTTTCTGGACAAAACACATCTTAATGAATTGGAACATGAAGAGCTGCTCTGAACAGTTCCTGAATCTGATTTCTGCATGGTCCTGGTCCTATATATTTTAAATAAATCACTCTTTAAAGAATTTCAATTTTCAGTGAGATATGTAACCTGATGTAATTCAGAGAATGACCTGTTGTTGAAATATCAAAGGGCATTAAAGCTGAAATCTTTAGGTAAGCCGCCAGGATGTTTACTTTTGCTAACAACACCCAGCTGATAAGAAACACTGTGGAGTGTCATTACCATGTGAGACATACGATAGTGACATTTTGCTTTTGATTTAAGACAGATAAAGCTACAAGCCTCTGGGGAGATGTCCACGTGGCCTATGGGTCTAAGCTTCTATTAAAGGTAACAGAGCTCTAGAATAGCGTCAAATGAGCCTAGGGTACATTTGCACTAAGACTGCAGTAGACATTTACAAGCAAGTCAACTGAAAGACCCATCAGGTCTCAACTGTTCCCTTCCAATCTTTTTCCCAAGCCTTAATTTTCACGTCACATACTTCTCTTAATTTCTATACTCACTGTATAAGGCAGATTTAAAAAAGACTCCCTCTGAGTCTGAAGAGGCAAATTTTGACCTCAGTATTACTGAATTTTGCTGTTATTATGCTGTTATTATTGGAGATACAGCAACACCAAGAGTTTTAGTGAAACTAAGTGGGATTAATTCTGATAGCTGTTCAATTTGCATGCAGAAAAGAGTGCCAGTAAATGAAGAGATCATTTAGGTCACCAGCCTTTAAATATGGAAGTCAGCAATATCTGAGAAGTTCTAGCCCTCCTTATTTAAACATCATTTTGCATGTAAATACATGCAAATTAAATAAGATGAAAATCCTTCAAATAATAATAAAAAAAATTATTTTAAAGCAAGCCCCCCATGGGTCTCTTGAGAAGTAAATGACAATGGATACATTTACCATAATAACAGACAGTGCTGCTTCATACTCACTTAGGAAGTGGGAGGCATGAACTTTTAGGACATCTTTGGCTTCATGTGTTTAAAACCATTTAACATCCTAACACGATGGCTTGCCCTCCAGGTTAAAAGATACTATTGTTAAAAGCATTTTCAAACATTTTAGCCAGGTAGGTTATGTGGCTGAGCTACTTATGTGAGGTCAGAAACAGGCAAATGAAAAGTAAACTATGAATATGATTATTGATTTTAAAAAGGCAGAAACATACCTAGAAATTTGCTGAAGTGTGTCCTGGCACCAAAAATTCAGTGTTTCTATTTTTATACAATATCGGACCGTGCTAAAATGAAATGCTTTTGGGTTTTTTTTACTGTCTACACAAGGAGTCAAGGTGCCTAACAGTAGCCTTAGCCAAAGTGAAAAGTCTAATATTTGATGTAATTTATGGCTTAAAAACTGATGATAAAGGTGCTGTGGCCCTTCTAAAATTGATTGTATACCTGGGAGAGGAAGTGGCACCTCATTTGTCCTTGTTCATTTCAATAAACTCAGAATTAGTCACACAATTTAGCCTCAAATTTCAATGTGTTCACTCATCATGGTTATGGCAGTAGTGGTTTTAGGGTATATTGGAACATATCTGATCACATTACTTTGAAGTTTCCATTATAACCCTGTGAAATCAGCTACATATTCATTTTGCTTAGCTTCTTAACCCCTTTGCTCACTGCAGCAAGCAGCAGAGAGCAGAGGGAGTTTTAATGCAGCAAAGTTAACTAAGTGAATCAGAACAAGATAAAGTGTTTCTTAGGATTCAGGAGGTTTCTTTCATGTGTTTGTGACCTTGGCAGACCTAGGAGGGCTTGCCCTGGGACTGTGTTTAGATGAGGAATTTTTTAGGCAGATCTGGAGGCAAGTGGTAGTTTTACAGACCAGGAAGTTAACCAAGTCAGGTGTCTGACTGACAGCAATACAGAATTGCACCACCAAAATTGTTCTGGCCAGGAGACATAAATGAGACATTAGGATATATATATTTTTTTTCCCCATGCAAAGAAAGATTTTCTACAGTCTTTGCAAATATAGCATCACTGAATTTGGTCTGCTGGCCAAACAGTTTACCCCACTTAAATTCTCTTTTCAATGTCAAATAGATATTATAGTCTTCAGTCTTGGGCTATTGATAAATATTGCAGTACACCAACAAGAGCCAGGAAAATCCACATGCTCAGGTCACAGGTGAAAACTCATATCTGGGCTGTAGATCTGGAGCTGTAATTGTTGGGCTTCTTGTCTTTAATACGGTAGGCTCATGACTAGCTCAGCTATCTGGGCAGCTGGCAGAATTCTCTCCACAGCCCAAGGAAAAATTCTGAGTTGCAGAAACATACCTAAACCAACCTTAAAGTGGAAAATAACTGCTTAGTTTAAAATGCAATAGGTAGCCATAGTTCAGGCACCTACAAAAAGAAAATTTGGTGTCCTGATCCTTGTACTAAATCATCTACTTTCATAAACAGTTTTGTTTCATTTAAAGTATATAAGTGGTTATTAAGAGAACTTCACTCATATAAGTCTTACAGTTTTTTGTATGCTTTATGTTACCTTCTTTTGTGAACATTTATTACTTGATGATTTGGAATGACACACTGTGTTTAAGCAAAGTGAGAAGAGCCACCATAATGCAGTCATTATTTTTCTCTTTGGCATGTATTTGTAAGTGTTCCTGTTTTTTCCAAACTATTGTCTTCACTTTGCAGATATATGTCATGAAAATAGGAGTGCCAGGCAGTCCTGAACTTGTTATGGAGAATGGAGTATAGTGCATGCTCTTGATGCCAAAAATAGTCAGTGTAAGAAGCAAAAAGTAGCATCAAATGGAAATGAAAATCCAAATGCAAAGCTTCTCAGAAAATCTTTCACAAGATTCATATAGCTCAGCTTTAAAAAAACTGTGGATGAGGTCAGAAACCTGACATCCTGCATTCTCCGTATTTTATCTCTCTCATAGAAAAGAAGGCAAGAAATTTCTAATATCTTCTGACTGAAAGTTCAGCCCAGCTCTTCATGATCCAAGTTGTTCATATTACCATGTGGACAAATCTCCAGGCTAACATCTGTGTCCAGAGTAGCAATTTGGGAATTAGACATGCTAACCTCTCTTTGCCAGAGATCCTTGTTCAGACACTTAACTTCTCTAACTTTCAATCTACCCATCTCCAAAATAAAGCTAATCTTACTTGCAAGATTTTTAGGAAGTGTAATGAATAACTGCAAAATGGTTTTTTTAAAATTTTCAGATCAAAACTCAGCAAATTATTATTAATATTATGAATAAATATGAGGAAATATGTTCATTGTTCACCTTGCCCTGTACCATAAAAGGCAAAATAGGACAGAAAAATTTTGGGAGTGGAATTTAGCTGGATGAGGCAGAGAGCAGTACAAAATATTTTATCAAGCAGTAGTTTAAGCAAGTTCAGAGTGCACTAAAAGGTGAAGTATGTGTGACAACAAGGTGAACAATCTGTAAGAACCACTATACTCTATTGAGACTGATATGTGGTGTGGGCAAGGTAAGGGGGAGTATGAATAAAAATGTGATCCACTGTGCCAAAGTTACAACGTATTTTAAGTTTTAGCCCCATAGAATTTATCAGACAGCACCGTGGGTCCTCTCAGAGAAGCAAGAGGCATGGGTTCTCTTACATTATTCCTGAAAACATTATGTAACTTAATTTTCTTTATTCAGCCACTTTTTTCTTGAACAACGATAACCAAAACTGGCTAACCAAAGTGAGTTGGGTGGTTGTTTTATGATTTCTGATAACAAAATACCCTTATCACAGATTCCAAACCAAGGAAGTAGAAATTATTTCTAAATTGAGCTCCCTATGCTCTAAGCAGTGTCTCTGTCTGCAAACTTGAACAATGATGCACTACTGTTTTTAATCTCTTGGCACAATGGTAAAAAATAATCCCAAGCACTGTGCTTTTCTGGGTCCTCAGAACTCTGAACCCCTAAGGCCAGTGCAGTGCTTATTAGAGCAATGAATTTGACTCAGAAAGTTAGGACATAAAATCCAATAGTTGCAATATTAAAATTATTCATTGACACAACTCTTATTGAATTAGAAAAGAAAAAAAAACCACAAAACCCCTAATCTTCTGGACATGGTTCTTTTAGGGAGTTTGAGATAACTGTGTTTCAGTTAATATTTTCGCTAGATTTTTGGTGGAGAGAGCGTGTTACATCTGGAGGATAATCCCGGTTTTAAAATGAACAGGCTCATCCTTTTGTTGTGCCTGCCTCTTTCCAAAAGCCTAGAAAGGGAGCATAGGATGATTAGGCTCTCATTTGAGGTTTCTCCGTTATGTATCTAAAAACAGACTGATCTTTAAAAACAAACAAACTTAAATTTACTGCACTAATGCAAAAGAAGACATCTGGTCTTTGAAGTACACATTATTTCAAAAATAGCATTGCTTCTTGCTGTATGTAGACTTAAGGAACAGCTATTAATAACCATCTTTGGGATTATTTTTTTCCTGAACCATTTCAAGTGTCATCACTACTGAGAAATGTTTCTCTCCAACCACGTCAAAATATGGAATCCAGACTGATTAAATAATAATTTATTATATAAAACATTTCCAGTCTTCTTGATTATGTGCCCTTCATGGGACTCAGCATTAATTAAGAGCATAAGGCTGGAGAAATTGCCAGTGTCATCAAATCCAGACCCAGTTATTGTAGACAGCTACCTCACAGGACCCTGTTGACAACTCTTCACATTCTGTCTCGAGGCAGTCAAGTTTTTTTCTGTCATGCCTCTGATCAGAGGCTACCCTAGCATTTTATTGCTCTAGAATTTAGAAATATTTTCTGAATTTCCAGCTTACATTTATTCTCAAGCTGATTTTCCTAGGTCTGCACTGCCCAATAACTAGAGGACTGTGTTTCCCTCCGTGGTGAATTAGATGGAGTAATCAGCCAAGGATCTGAATAGCTGGAGTTGAATTAATGCGGGCTGTGTTGCACTGAATGTCACGCAATCTGAGCACAGTAAGGCCCCCTTCTGACATACAATACTGACATGAATCTTTGTTTCTGAGTTGACTTACTATTCCCTTCTTCACAGGAGCAGATCCCTGATCCTTTAAAGATCCTGGGGAATATGTGACCAGCTGTTTCTAATCCCCTGTCCACAGGAATTTTCGTGTACTTTGTCAACAACAGCAAACACCGTGTTCAGTTTGTCAGCTTCTGGGACATGTTGCATAGTGCATTAGAAAACCTTAAAGAAATGTATGGCCCAGACTCATAAAAACAACCACTTCTGGTCACTGTTCCATGCAGTGAGGGTGGGGTGGGGTTAAAAGAAAAGCATCTTCTCTCAAGTCCAGCTGTGTCTTCTTTAGGAGTATTTGCCTCTGGAGCTTTGGGTAGAAATAGAGAAGAGGAGTAGGGATACTTGAAGCCAAGCAGCTAAGAGAATAAAAGAATAAATATAGAAAGAAAATAAAGTATTTGTACTTCCCACAAGCACTGCAAGGAGCTTCCTTTTTTCTCCATTTCTTTCTATGGTATTTAAATGGTTAAAGATGTACCACATGCCCTAATTAAGAGGTCCTCCTCCATTCAGGAAAAAGGAACATGAGCTGTCCATAGTGATAGTCCTTTGTTCAATACCTTTCTGTTGGACTGTTGTGTGTGATGGTTTATCACAGCAAGTGGTATCTGGGGATATGGGATGAATCTGAATAGCAGAACCTATAGAAAAAATAAATAAAATGAAATGTCATACTAAAGTGACTG
This sequence comes from Falco punctatus, assembly GCF_963210335.1. Taxonomy (NCBI): domain Eukaryota; kingdom Metazoa; phylum Chordata; class Aves; order Falconiformes; family Falconidae; genus Falco; species Falco punctatus. The sequence goes on along the minus strand of NC_137582.1, from coordinate 86,725,330 downwards.
AATTTTGAATTTGGTTGATTGCTTTTTGAAACACAAAGCAGACTGTCAGGCTTGTTTGGCTTGGTGATTATGCAGTGGTTGAGAATATAATTGCAAAAAAAACGATTTTCTTGTTAAGGAAAAATTACACCAGAACAGTACTTTTTGGTAATAAGGATGTTGAGGGATTTGTTCCAGTTCTACCCATTTTATTGTAGGAAGTGAAAATTTAAATAATATTTTTAGGGCTGTCAAGAACACAGAGCAACATTTCTCAAGCATCATGATATCACATTTTATTATGTGAAAAATTCCCAGCTTGCTCCGGGGATGTACAGGATCACGTAAGGAGGAGGCTGTATCTCCAGGATTCACTGCAGCCTTCAAGGGAGGTAAAGTTTATCAGGAAAGGAACCATGGGAAATCAGAGAGTGGCTTCCTCTCTAAGAGAAATTATGTTTGTTCTTTTTCTGGATGGGTTATGGTTCACCTTTGGTCATGGCAAGTCTCTTTTTCTGTGATACCTATTCCTTATATGTTCTTCGTTTTATTCCTTACGTATTCATTTTGTGGGTGTTGAACTTTGAGATCCTGAGCAGTGCATGAAACCTGTGGCAGAATGACACGGAAAAGCTCAGAGTTCCATCGAGTTGTGCTCTAACTCTGAACGATTCTTCTCTTCTGAAAGCTGTATGGTCAGGCAAACTTTAAATCAACAAATTACCTCATGGGTGTGAAAATGAAAATCTGACAAATACAGGACTTCCTACCAAATTACTAAGTGGGTACTGGTGGATCAAGACCACCATGATAAACCTTTGTCTGCTACAAATTACAGTTTTTGCTCTCATCCTCACCAGAAGCAATTAGAATTAGCACTTATTTCTCTCATTCATTTTAACTAGAAACTTCGTCTGGAAGAAGGGGGGAAAATTACATTATTATAAAAAACTTTAGTCTTGGAGAAAAGGTACTTGAAAAAATGAATAGTCAGATAATTTTGGAGAAGCTTTGCATGTGACATTTTTGTAAATAGATTACAAAAGTGCTACAGAGGATTTGACATTATTAACACTAAAAATATTACGAGAATCTAATCCTGCAAGATGCTGAGTCTATGGGAACATGCAACATTTGGCAGCTCTCAGGAAGCTCTCAATAACTCTTAGATTCAGGCTTAAAGTGCTGCGATCCTGAGTTGCCCATTAAAGATGCACTAAATGTTTCCACTAAGGGAAGTCCCAATTATGTGGTTTTATATAGAAAAAGGGAAAGTTAATGAATGGAAATGTGAAGGCTCTGACGCTGCTGAAGCACTGAGCTGTCATCCTCATAACTTTCCCAGGGAGATAAATATGCTTTTTCCATCTTCTCAGAAGTTATTATTGCATCTGATTTACAGGCAGTATAAAGGTAGAGAAGGGGGACATCAGTGGGAACTTTCTGTGTTATTTCATAATGAAAATTTTAAAAGCTTTTTTTTTTTTTTTTTTAAATGAACAGTAGGGAAATACTGTATTTTTATTAAAGAAGAAAACATAGATTATAAACTGGTTTGTATCTAATAAAGTAGTCATGTTGGCTAACACACCAGCATATCATGTATAGAAAATTTGTGAATTCAAAAGCACTCTTAATTTCAACTCAAACTTTTTGAGGTTCACAACTGTCCTGTGGAACACTAAAACCACACAGCTTTTAGCCCTTCCATTTGGAAAATGGACCAAGATGCACTGGAGGTGGACAAGATTATAGGCTGAATTTTAGGCAAGTTGGTACTGAAGTACGTGCAATTCGTACCCTGTTTTCGTTATCTGAATTACAGTGAAAATATTCGCCTTCTGGAGGCTCCAGTCTGTTTCAGTTGTCTACTGAAGACCTCGTTTAGGTTAGAAACCCAACTTTTATACAACTAGAGTGTGTTAGATTAATGCTACTGATCCTGTCTGTTGTTTCCACCATCTGTCTCTCTGCTTGTTTCCCTCTATTTTTATTTTCCTGGTAGCAGACACATAAAGAGCTCCCCTGTTTCCCTCTACAGCTTTTTGCGATTATGATGATACAGCTGGCACTCTCCACTGAGATTAGAGCACTGTTGTGCTACAGGTTGCAGACACACTTTCTAAAAGGCAACTTCAGCCCTAAGGACTGTCCTGTGCAAATAGAGCAAGGAAGGAGGGATGAAAAAGTGACCACGGGAGGACATGTGAATTTGACATAATCCTCAGCCATCTGCATTGACAATCCAACCCAAGTTTCTTGCTGTCAAACCCTGCCTGCAACCCACTAAACTTTCACATCTCTGTGCATTTCCTGGTTTTAGTGTCATTTTGGAAGAGTGACAGTAGTGATGCAGATGAAGGCAAAGCCCTAGTGAGAGACAAAATACAATTTTTTAGGCCCCAGGCAGATACTATCTGTACCCATCAAAGTTTGTAAAACCTCAATGTTGTTTAAGCGTAGGCGTCTGCAGTGTAGGTTTGTCCCACCCCAAGTGTGTGTCACCCTGGGGCCCCTGACACACATGCACACAGTCAGTGGGTGAAATTCACCTCATCTTAAAAGAAGATGCTAGTGTTTGTTGGGATCAGTCACACTTATTTCTATTGACTCTACTGACTATAGAGTCTATTGCCTGTTAAATATAATGAGAACCTAACTCTTCAGCTCATATAGAGATGGCTGAATCGTGCATTTCCAAAATAGAGCAGAAGAATCCATTTTTAGTTCTTTTATGTGAGACCAAGCTGTACTTTATGGAAGACCTTAGTATTTCCATCCATATGAGCTTCAGTGACTTTTTTGTACGTGTTCAGCTGTTTTCTTGTATTTTATGGAGAAACTCAGTGATTTCACCTTCCTTATATAGAAATTTCCCTCCCACCCCAGGTTCTCAGGTCATTTGATAGCTGACAGTTTTATGCCCTTTCACTTTCTCTGGGGGAGTGGCAGGTGGGGAGTAGAGAGATGAAGGAGAGAAGATATCTAAGAAAAGGAGGTTGTTTTTTTTCCCATATTTTGCAGGGACCCCAAATCAGAAAATGAAAGAAATGAAAGTCTTCAGGTTGTTTTTTTCTTTTCCCTCTATAACTCCTGATATATTACAACAGCCTTCTGCAGGGTGATCTGCTTGCAATTTGTTTCTGCAGACCCAGCAGCAGACAAAGTAAAAAGTGGGGAAAGGAAAATATGCACAGCTACTCACTGTGTTTGTATTTCCTATTATCACATTTTAGGCATCCAGTCTTGGCACATAAAGAAACAGTTACCAATACCTAAAGGAGTCAGGTGTTCAGCATCCTAGTGTTTGATAAGTAGAAAAGCCAGCATGCTTGGCAGGAAATATGTTTATGGATCAGACAGTGCTCTTGAAACACATAATGTATCTCTCACACCATCATTGTTTGAAGTCTCTATCTTTGACAAAGAGATCAGAAAGAGTTCATAAAGGAAATCTTCATGTAAAGAGGATAAAGCACAGTGATTTTCAGTAGGAAAGGAGCAACACGACTGCTTGTTGCTGTACATAGTAGAGCCCTTACAGGCAAAACTGTGTAGATAAAAAAAAGTGGTGGTGGTGGTGGAACCCCAAAATTATAAGCAAGCTACACCACAAAGCAATCTGCTTTAGGACTCCCCCATTTTTGTCCTCTGTTAAAAGGTATCCACTGATGATGTTAATATGCAACGTGCCTTGAATCCTAACAGGCAGAGTAGGTTAACTGAATGTAATTTCAAGTTTGTGTTTTTCCTTCCAAGCTTAAAACTTCCTACCTTCCCTGAGATGCCTTGCCTTGCAGCTACCTCTGGAAAGTATCAGCAATTACATAAAACCCATAAACCATTGAAGCAATGGCAGATATATTAAAAGACTTATTGTTTAGATCAAGGCTTTTTACAACAAACGCTAATGCAAACAGAAACTGGCTATTCACTGGAGAAACTGTTAATTTTTATAGCAGATAGGATAATGCATTGACCTTGGACATAAGAGTTAAATGAGCATGTAGTGGTTTGCTCTTGTGGAGGAAAGACTACATGATTCCTATAAATGGATTAATAAGAGCAGGAAACCTTGTAACAAACTCCTGTGTTTCTTTAATTTTTATTATTTCTTTGATAAGACCATGATGGTGTTTTCACATCAAGTATCTTCTAATGCGAAAAATCAAGGTATGTTTTCAGCTATTTTCAAACAATGTTTCACAGTATGATGTCCATGAATACAAAGTATTACTGTTCAATGCTAAATGAAGCACCCAACAAACAGGCACAGCTAACAAAAATAAATTATGCAGTAAAAATCTTATAAATAAAACTATAGATAAAAAATAGATGATATAGATAAACCAGAGACAAAAGTGGTTTTCCCTGAAAAAAAAAGCCTTACCATCTGTCTTTGATCTTGTTTCTACTATGCCTGAGATTGAGGTAAGAACAGCTTAAGTCTGGTCTTCCTTAAGGAACTTAAATAGTGTGTATTAATTTCATAACCTACCATTTATCTTGGTTTAGTGTACAGAAATGTAATATTTTCTAAAACAGCTTTTAATATTCCATGTAACTGTTTAAAAAGATGAAATTACTTAAAAAGTTATTATCTATCTGGCCTATCTTTAGCTCTACCAAATGTTAATCATTTCAAAACAATTGTTTCCCATTATTTGACTGCTTAATGACATTGCCACCACCAATATATTTGTCCTTTACAGTCTGCAGTGAGGTAAAGGAATAGTCTTAGTCTTAAAGAAAGAAGAATTAGGGCAAACCAAATGCAAGTGTCTTTCATCACATTAGGGAGTAACTTCAACTCTCTGTGGTTCTCACCCTCTGTTTAAACTGCAAATCTAACTTTCAGGTTGGGGCTGGATTTGGCTGTTCACTTTAAACTCCTCATCCACAGGTAATGTACTTTTAATAGGCACAAATCTAATGCATATACTGAAGAAACTGTAGAATAGATTAACACCACATTCAGCCCATATAAAATTCAGTAAATACAAGAAAACCATTTCAATTTTTATATAAATGTTATATTTCACTGGGAAGTATCCTTACCCATACTTCATTCGAACAATGTCCCTTAAGCATATTACTGAATCTACAATAAATAAAGAGCAATGTTTTATTTTTCATTCAAGTGAAATAAATAAATAATCAGTTAAATAAAATTGTTTGCTCTGTGAATAAAAAGATCCGTCTTTAGGGATGGATTATGTGGTTTTCACATAATTACATCATTAGCCTGAAGGCAAAATGCTCAGATGTGGAAGACTGTGCATCACATGAGTTGTTTTACTGCCTGTCAGTCTTATCTCTGTGCCAGCGAAGGTTATGAGCAGATCATCTTGAGTGCCATCACATGGCACCTACAGGACAACCAGATGATCAGGCCCAGCCAGAATGGGTTTATGAAAGGCAGGTCCTGCTTGATAAACCTGATCTCCTTCCATGACAAAGTGACCTACCTAGTGGATGAGGGAAAGTTGTCGTTGTCCATTCAGGGATATTGGACTGAAACTGTCTGGACTTAACTGCTTAGCATTAGTAGCTACATTTCCTGAATCCTTAGGCCCCAGACTGTGAACTTTCACCTTGATACGCTGAAATGTTTGCCTACTTAAGTAAAACAAGGCCCCTGAGCTCGTTCATGGCAGGAGATAGGAAAGCAAAGAAGGCCACTACCCTCATCAGCAGAAGTTGCAACTTTAGAGACAAGAGAAGAAAGGTCCACCTAGAGGCAATTATGAGACCTAATGAAGAACAAGGAGACTCCAGACCCTAATATTATTGGACTGAGCTTTTGCCTGAAGGGTAGGAAAACCTAGATTGTAAAGGTACAATTGCTCTGGGATTTCTTTGTTCAGGGTCCCTCTCTGGAGGCATCCAGCTTGAGCCGCATCTCACTGCTTTACCAAGTAAATTAAGTAATTAAGATTCTGCCTGAGACTCTGCTACGGGATACCTAGGGTGGAGAAACTTCTTCAATATTGTCTACCCAGACTTTTGTAAAGCCTTTGACACCATTCCCACAGAATTCTGCTGGAGAATCTGGCTGCTCAGGGCTTAGAATGTATTGTTCACGTGGCAAAAATCTGTCTCGATATCCAAGCCCAAAGACTGGCAGTGAATGGAGTTACAACCAATTGGGTGATGGTCACAACTGGTGTTCTCCAGGACTCAGTACTGGGGACAGTCTTGTTTAATATCTTTATCAATGATGTGGACAAGGGGATTAAGTTCATCCTCAGGAATTTTGCAGACAACAGCAGGTTGGATGGGAGTGTTGATCTGCTGGAGGGCAGGAAGGTTCTGCAGAGGGATCTGGACAGGCTGGATTGATGGGCCAAGGCTGACTGTATGAGGTTCAGCAAGACTCAGTGCCAGGTCCTGTGCTTGGGTCACAACAACCTCATGCAGTTCTACAGACTGGGGGCAGAGTGGCTGGAAAGCTGCCGGGTAGAAAAACATCTCGGGGTTCTGGCTGACAGCCGGCTGAACATGAGCAGCAGTGTGCCCAGGTGCCCAGGAAGGCCAATAGCGTCTTGGCTTGTATCAGAAATAGTGTGGCCAGCAGGACTAGGGCAGTGATCATCCCCCAGTACTCAGCACTGGTGAGACCGCACCTTGAATCCTGTGTCCATTTTTGGGCCCTTCACTGCAAGAAAGACACTGAGGTGCTGGAGCGTGTCCAGAGATGGGCAACGGAGCTGGTGAAGGGTCTGGAGCACAAGTTTTGTGAGGAGCAGCGGAGGGACCCGGGGTTGTTTAGTTTGGAGAAGAGGAGGCTCAGGGGAGACCTTATGACTCTCCACAACTGCCTGAGAGGAGGCTGTAGCGAGGTGGTTATTGGTGTCTTCTCCCACATAACAAGCAATAGCACAAGAGGAAATGGCCTCAAGTTTGCACCAGAGCAGGTTTAGATTGGATATCAGGAAAAATTTCTTCACTTAAAAGGTTATTGAGCATTGGAACAGGCTGCCCGGGGAAGTGGTGGAATCACTATCTCTTGAGATATTGAAAAGACATGTAGATGTGTCATTAAATTACATGATTTAGCAGTGGATTTGACTGCTGGGTTAATGGTTGGACTCAATGATCTTAAGGGCCTTTTCCAACCTAAACAGTTCTATGGTTCTATGATTCTATAAACACAGTTTTGGGAAGGTCCAGCCGACCATGTGGCCTGAGACTTAATTACTGAAACAGCTAGGCAGTCCCAGCTGCTTAATTAAGGAGTTATTTTCCCTGGCCCAAAGAGAGTTTCCATCTAAACCCTAAGAAGCCTGTGCAGGCACTTCCTGAACAGCAGTGGGTGTATATAGTTTTCAGGAAAGAGAAGGCACTGTGGGAATACAGTGTAATAAGTAATAGCTCTTAGCGAGGTGGAACTAAGACATTAATTGTTACCTCCAATGGTGTGTTACACTGTGGAGACCCAGATGCTAAATCATGCGGGAAGACATATGTTTTCTCTGATGAATTAGGTCTGCTCCCTAAAAGACATAAACTCTGTTTCCTATCATTATATTAAAGATGTTAATGCATCTTGCGCAACAATGAGAAGTGATCTGCTTTGAGAAGAATTTTGCTTCATGCTTTCTTGTTCCCTGACGTTGCTATTTGGTTCTTTATTATTGTGATGATTTATTATTTGTTACTAAAGCCCTTTCCATTAAAAACCTCCAGCCTCCACTGTGGGTAAGTGCTTTCTGATTGATTTGGGGATTTCCTCAAAGTAAAGTAAAAATATGGAATACATCAAAGCCAAAATTAACATTTCCATACTTGACTATCTAATGGTTGACATGGGGAGCTGCAATTCTTCAGATGGGTCTCCAACAGTGGAACTGTATTGAAATAGGCCCATATAGACAAAACAAGTTATTCAATAAAATATTTCCAGTCAGAATCTCCCAGCAAAAGTGGAGGTGGCTGTCAAGGGAAATGACTAACATTAGACAATTTCTCTTCACAGCCCATTTTGGGATTCACCCGTTATTAGTTCTGACAAACCCTTTTTCTCCCCAGCCCCAGGGAAATTCAAAATTAGAGGCTGCTGCTTTGTTTGGTACATTGAGGGAATTGTACTCTTCAAATCCACGTTAAGTTCTCATGCATAATGTCAAGCCAAAAAATGAGAAAGCAAATGAACTGGTCCTTGAGGGAGTGCTGCAGATCCTGTTTTTTCCATTCATTGATGACAGCTGCAGATAGGCATGCAGTCTGTGTTGGCGGATACCTAAGGGGGCTGTACCAACTCACAAGTACTTCCAGTTACAGAAACTATTTTGGCTGTACAACTGTAGGGTCCTTAACCCACTAGAAATTTTGTTGTCTTTGCATTTAATTAAATGGGAATAGAACTAGGAATCCAGTCTGATTCAAGGAGCCATCTGTCAAAATTTCCAGGGCTAACTAGACTCATTGTCTAAGGTTATGTCTGCAGTGTGAGGCTGTTGTTCAGGGGTAACATTGTCACATTTCATGCCTGTGCCAGGAGGCTTTGTGAGTAAGCAGCAATCTCCACCTTGCTCTGATTTTCATGCAAAAAACTAAAAAACTGTAGACCATAGGAAAGCCATGGCACACAGTAAAGTATTTTGCAATCAGCAAAATCATCAGGCCAGGATTGTGGCCCACATGGTATGTGTCTTAAAGCCTACAAAAAGCATTGGCTGCTACAACAGTTGGTTAGCAGCGAGAGGAGGGATGAAAGAAACATGGAATAGAGGGCTAGCTTTGCCAAAGGCTTCTGTGTGAGCTTGTAGAATTCACTGAATCTTGTCACCCAGAGCAAAGAGTGGGGACTCGGATCTCATCTTCACCTGTCTGGTAAATCTCTCAGGCTAGCAAGTGTGGTTTTGCACTGGCCCAGTACTGGAGGCTGAAGGGTATCAGGGTTCATAGTATCTGGCATGGCACTGAAATCAGTTCTGCTATAGCGTATATCCAATTTACAAGTTTGGTGAGCTTTTGTTGTGAGATACTAGATACTTTTAAGAAAGATTTATCTCATCTGCCTCGGGTGATGTACAAATTAGTTTGAGCAGTTTATCAAAGTTTCCAGCCCATGCGATGGTTGACAACCACAGAAGTGTCTGTAGAAAAGAGGGGTGGGGTGGGGGTGGCAAGGCGGGTTAATAGAGTTTCATTAATAATGGTAGAGGCATTTGGGGGAAGAAGGGGAGTATCTGTGGTGAAATGGTCTTCTTCCATCTTCTTCCCTGAGCTGTGCACAGATTTCTTGATCTGTGCTCACATACAACAGTTGGATGTACACACACATTTATTTAGCCATTGACTAGATTAAATAGTGTCTTCTTAGAGAAGGAAGGGAAATATATAGTAGGTAAGTGGGCCCTTTAAGATTTAATCTTTTTTTAGCCCAATATTCATCCTATGTTTTGAATAATTTGGAGACCCAGGGACAGGACTAAGCATATAAATCCAGTAAGAATTGGGACCTGTTTCTTTTGCCCTTTGATTTCAGAGACTGCTGAGATGCAACCATACAGACATCATCTCAAAAGCTTTCAAAAATCTGGAGGTGCATAGAAAGATGTGGGAGTAGACCGTGTCATGGGTGTGTCTTAAAATGTTCCATCAAAAATTGATAATTTCCACCAGCTGGGTGACACAGTTTGAGTGCTTATGTGACTTTGGGCACGGAAGATATCTTCAGTGATCTCCTCTAGCTGATACATCCAATTTTAAATTCCAGTTGAAGTGGGATTGTGTTGAAGCAAAACAGCCTTCCCATTTGTGTCTCTTGCACAATGCTATTGGCTTGCTGAAATACCCCTCAGACTCCCAAGAAGAACACATTGCTCAGGACTATTTCTTAAATTGTGAAGTTCCCCTCATACAACATTAAACTGCTGAAAGCATCACTGGAATTCCCTGTAGGTGTGTGTTTCCACTACACACAGTTTTCAGTACTGTTTTCTGCTTCTCTGTCTCATGGTTAAAATCTTTCTGACAAATCTGTCAGTCTGTGTCTTCTCAGAGGGATCAGTTCTCGAGCCATAGTTAGTGCAACAGCGAGAGGGAGGGGAAGGAAATGCCTTGTCTCACTCACTGTAGGATATTGTGAAACCAGAGGAGATGTGGCTGGTTGCAAGGATCCAGAGGGTTATTTGGTCAGTTCTTACAGGGTCACGTCCCTGACAGACACACGTCTTTCTGACACATTTGTCAATGCTTGCTACTCTTGGAATCACTCAAGGACAGGGGCTGCCTGTACACTCCTGAGGGTAGAGCGTATCTTCCAAAGCCTCACTACGCCTCCTATCATCAGTTTCTCTAATGTAAAATCAGGTGTAAATGTTCCTTCCTGGAAAGTGTGTGCATTGCTTCCTATCTATGATGGAAGTGGAACGGTTTATTCTCTTCCTCTCCAAGGTATCTGCTTGCAAATTTGAAGACTGTTTAATAATCTTTGACTAATTACACAGCCCAGATTATTACTCAAATTTTACTTCTAAAAAGACCTTTGATTTCTACCCTGCTAAGCACACACAGAGCTAGTCTGTGATACTCTATAATCCCATCGTGGGTACATTCATCCTTCCTGGCATAGCCTCTTCTGATTTCTTATAACCATTTGTCACACCTTCATTTGCCTTGGTAGAACGTGTGTGTGTGTGTGTGTGTGTGTATGCTTTCCAAATTATGTGATAATGCTTGGCTTGTCTCTTTTACAATTTACTTCCAGATTTCTTTCAGATTTCAGCTTCAAACACATCCCTACCCACCAGTACTTCTGTTATTAGCAGAAATTGCCAATTCTCTTGCACAGCCCTTCTTTGGACTCAGATGTGAATCCAGACTTCATGCAAGTGAGACAGGAGCTTGAGGACAGTGTCTGGGTCTGCCCAGTGAGGGACACCAGAAGAAAGTCAAGATTTAACCTCTTTTTTATGCTGCTGTATCACATAGGTTGAAGACACAGAGAACAGATCAATCTTGGTGCAGTCTGTGCCATCAGGAAGATATTTGCATCCCCTCTACCCTGGGGGTATTTGAAGCCACTGTCTCCTTGTCCAAAGAGAATGGAGAAGATGGGAGGAGATGGCTGCTTGGATTCTGCTTGTTACGTTTGGAAATAGAATGAAATATCAAGCTGTCTACAGGCCTGAGTGTCATTGTCATTCTTTATAAAATAATCTTCGATGGAGGTATCTTTCTACTTTGTCCCTTTGAAGCTTGATTTTTTATCCTTTGGATACTTGAAAATTTTAGTCTGCCTAAGCTTGGATTCTATTTTTTTTTTTTCCTAAGAAAAATACAATCTTGATTTGTTTTGCCTTTTGTTGGTGGTTTGGTGGTGGGTTTTTTTGTTGGTTTGGTTTTTTTTTTCCTTTGTTTAGGTTTGTTTTGGTTTTTTTCTTATGTAGGCCAAAAGAGTTCAGGCAGCAAAAGGTAAATATTATCTCTTAATTTTGTCTCTTTAGAGACAGTGCTAGAACCTAGGAATACCAGTGCACTTAGTGATCCACTTTTATACTATGACATATATAAGACCATTCAGATTTTTTCCTATAAGGAAACTACACACTCACAATTTTCTTGGTAGAAATAAACCTAAATAAATCACGTAATGGAAGATTTTCAAACATTTTAGGGATAAGTGTGTTTTGGTTGGTTGGTTTCATTTGATTTGGTCGGGTGGTTGGTCGGTTGGATGTGGGGTGTTTGTTTTTTTCCCACTGGATTGAATTTCCATTCAGAATTAAACTCAAGTGGAGGTTAAGAAAAGGACACCCATGTGTCTTTTATGATGAATAAAATTACAAATGGTAATAAATAAAACATGGTATCAGTAACCACTGGAGACACCTGGGACTTTTTGGGACTTTTATCTGCACTGTAATGAAATGCTTACCCAGTGAACATAATGTGATGCTTGGAAAATTGACATTTGTTGAGAAACATGATTTTTTTATACCTTCTCTAGAAAAAAAAAGAAAAAATACTATAAAGAATCCTACAATGTTAGTGGTTTCATTAGAGCTTCTTTGGTTGTTTCTTACAATCTAATGCAATGCTGATGAAATACATAAGTGACAGCCCCAGAGACTGATGGCTCTGTTTACCCACACAGTTGTGGAAGCATCTCTTCTGGAGTGGACAAACCAACAGGCTTCAGCTGTGTCCTGCACGGCCCTTCTCTAGTAAAGAGAGACTGACTCAGTCTACATTGTTTGTAGCTCTCTGTCTCCCTGAAGAAAGCACCAGTCCTAGTGCCAACAGGATATTTTGATGAATGACCACTCATATTTGGATTAAACCCACCAAATGCATTTTATTTAGTGGAGCAGGCAGATAAATAATGAATTTTGGATACTACTAAACCAAGATAAATGAGAATAGATGACTTAGACCTGGAAAGTTACATAGCTCATCAATAGTCCTTTGGTATCACCTACTGCCATCGTCTACCAATTGCTCTCACTACAAATTTACTTCAGCAGAATAAGAACACTGCTGTATGTTGAAGAATGGAGACAATAAAGAGTGGTAGTAGAATATTAGAAAGCAGTAACAACTTATGGAAACACCTTCAAGTTGCCAGCAGGTGCTGCATGTTAAGGCTTAGCAATGGTTCAGACTGCTCCATATACTGTAGGTGGTGATCCAGGAAGACAGTGAAGATGTCCATTACTAGTGCAAAGATCCATTCAGAATTTAAAAAAAAAAAATAAAAAAATAAAGTTTATTAAAGATGGGATCTGGTAGTTCAGGATGAGTTTTGAAGACTAACATTCATCCCTTTGCCCAAAAGGCAGATTTTCAAAACACCAATGAATGCTGTGACCAAAATCACTAGACTCTTTAACTTCACACACAAGGTTACCTTGGCGTGGTTATCTGCTGTGCCTGTTGAAGTGAAATATTGCATTGCATCGTTGAGAAATCATGGTGGGGTCTCTCATTTTGGAGCTTACTCTGTTGTTTTGCATCTGTTATTACATTCTGCAATGCTCTTGGCAACAGTTTCCACCTTACCCTGTCCTTTCTGTGCCATCCATTCATGCTTCCTGAAAAGTGCAGCTCTTCAGGATATACAGCTTCATTTCCCCTCCTTCTCTTCTTATCAGCAGAGAAATACTTCAAAATATCAACAATACATCAACATATTGATTAAAATACATCAATAGTCAGTCAAAAAATCCTTGAAGTGAATGGGATGTTTTATGTTCTTCTAAGGCAGTTTTCCATGATGCTGCAGACTCAGGTGTTCTGTCCTTGTTTTGGGGATCTTGGCCTAGATGATGAAGATGACATGTCCAGATTGATAAGTTCACCCTGCAATACTTTTTCAGATTCAACCTATAATCCAACACTTTAGGAGTCCCCAGGTTTTGACAGCAGTCTTGGTCTTCATCTTTTTTCTCCTGGAAGGGTGCCTTTTTTCCTTCATAAACTTCTAGTTCTCTTTAAGGGAGGCATGATACTGACCTCAGGCAGCAGTGATTATTCTTTGCCTAAATATCTATGCCTCTAAACAGCAATAGAAATATGAAAAATGAGTATCAGTTGAAACCACAACCCCCAGCCTCCCTTGGGATATACCAACTTTCTTAATGAGAGAAACAATAACCGTTCTAGTCCTGAGAGGGTTGAAGATAAATGACTGTCAATTGTTGATATTTTGATCTATAGGACAAATACGGTGTTTTTATTGAGTGTTTATATGAAGCAAGCTGAAACCCATAAGCTGTGTTCTTTGCAGGTAAATCTACTCAATTTCACTAGCAGAGAAAAGCAGAAATATGGTTTTAAATCACTACCTTCCAGTAGGCTCAAAAAGGACCTTTTTTTCCTTTCTTTCTTTTCTTTCTCCACCCCCCCCACCCCGTTTTTCATTAAATAAAGGACCACCTAATGGGTGGAACAATACTTGGAAAGTCGTGTTATAAAATTTACAGCTTTCTCTTAAACTGTCCTTTTGACAGCCACAGACAAAGGCTCTGAAGGCCAAAAATGTTCTTGAAGGTCAACAAAATATTTGAACAGACAAAAAAAAAAAAAAAAACTGACACATATAAAGAGACATTCTAATGGATCTCAGAGATAGAATTACAGTAATGTCTCCCAGTATTTCCAGTAATATTGCCATTTTTTCCTTTAGCTTTCAGACTGCATTGTCATACTCTGTGATGTAATATCATTATATCATGTAAAGACTGTACATCATACTTCCTTTAATTAACCCAGACAACTAATTTCTGTCTGATTGCAAGTTTCTTGGTGGCTAGGATAGCATCACAAAAAACGGGGGTTCTTATCTTTGACAGATCTTCATGACGTTACTGATACACTTCTGTTGTGGTTTAACCCCAGCTGGCAACTGAGCACCACACAGCCACCCGCCCACTCCCCCATGGTGGAATGGGGGAAAGAATCAGAAGGGTAAAGGTGAGAAAACTCATGGATTGAGATATAGACAGTTTAATAGGTAAAACAAAAGCTGTGCATTCAAGCAAAGGAATTCATTTGCTACTTCCCATGGGCAGACAGGTGTTTAGCCATCTCCAGGAAAGCCGGGCTCCATCACATCTAACAGTCACTTGGGAAGACAAACACCATCACTCTGAACAACTCCCCTTCCTTCTTCTTCTCCCAGCTATATATTATAGAGCATGCTGTTATACAGTACGGAATATCCTTTTGGTCAGCTGAGGTCAGCTGTCACAGCTGTGTCCCTGCCCGTCTTCTTGCCCACTCTTAGCATACTTGCTGGTGGGGTGAGAAGCAGAAAAGGCCTTGGCTGTGTGTAAGCACTGCTCAGCAATAATGGAAACATCCCTGTATTATCAACTCTGTTTTCAGCACAAATCCAAAACATAGTCCAGTACAAGGTGCTATGGAAAAAATTAACTCTAGCCCACTGAAAACCAGCACAACTTCGAAATCTAGCTAACTTGTAAGTTTAGTCTCTCCAAAATGGTGTGGCAAGTCATACCTGATCACAACATGCAGACTCTATCTGACACCATCTAAACATATGCAACCAGGGACAACCAGGAAAATCATTAGGATGCCTTTGGCAAGGGGGTAGACACTGGACAAAATTTAGGAAAGAACAAATCCATTCAGTCCTACACAAAAACAGACCCTCTGGGTTAGGAAACCAAAGGAGGCTGAGATAGTACGCTGGGGAGTTACCATTTCTGCTTGCCCCCTCTCTTATAATCCTCCATGGACATACACTGGTGGACATTCTTGGAGACATACTAGGTGGACATTGTTGTGTCCTAATATCGTTCTTGTATTCTCATCTTTATGTTCATTTGGGACTTCCTCTATACTTTTTTTCATTCCCATCCCAAAGACAAGCAGATTTCTAAAGAAAGTTTCTGACTACCACAAATGTCAAACTGTTTAAGCAAAAACTTAATTGAGAACTTAGTTCACCTCTGGTACCTTAGTTCATCCTAGGTACCTAATGGGATTGATGGAGAGACCATATCTTCTACAGAGGACAATTTCTCCTCTCCTATCTGCCCTTTGCAGCTGCTAACTTTGACTAAAAGGATTTCCCATGACAGCTAAACCACTAAGCCAGGTACCTGACACAGATGTAGCAACACTGAGTCTAAGTGCTTCTCTTCGTTGGGACCTGTAATGTGCGGTATTAGTTGACGTCAGCACTGTGGGAACAGTGCATGTTGACTCATTAAAATCAATAGGTAGTTTCTGTGACAAAAAAGGGGAAAAGCATCATGATGTTCTGCATAAAAATTGTATCCCATTGCGAACACAGTTGATAGGTCTTCTTGCATCAAAAAAACCCAACCAAAAATATGTGGATGCTGGCAACTATCTAAACACTGCAGAGCATTGCAGTGTCTGGACTACAACATATAAGTTGTCAAATACCTTCTTACCACTTGACATGCTTTTGTGCTTCCTCGTTATCACTCATACTGTTTTATACCTTTTGGACCTAGGAAAAAGGTTAAAAGGATTCAGTGATGGAAAGTGGAACTTATGAAGAGGAATGCAAAAAGATTTGTTTTCTGCACCTTACTGAAGAATTGTTCACTTGTTTGCCATCTTTGGGGAACAGAAGCATGACAAGAAAACTGCTAACAGGCTAGGTACAATACTGGCAAGTTGAAGCAGGCCAACTTTTGGTAGTTTTTTTTTTTTTTTTTGAGCGAGGAATTCAGCCTCTGAAATAATTTACCATATTGAATTAGCCACTTTCAGAGAGTTTAAAATGCAGATTAGTATCAGTAAGAGCACACCAGACTCCTCAGCTAGCTGAGGAGAAGCACACCTCTTGTCTGGCCAAGGGAAAGCCTACAGCACAGAGAAAACAAGTACAGTTTCTGTGTTACAATTGCCAAGTCCTCAGAAACTGGAAGCCACAACAAAACAAACACAATGCAGGAGGTGTGCCATTTTGGGATCCTACAACCAGCTTTTTCCAGAGTGCATTGCATGCCCCAGCAAACAGATTTAAAGGGGCAAAGTAAAGGAAAAGAGATATATTTTCACTGTGTCACACTTGTGTGTGTGTGTGTGTGTGTGAACTGTATTTTTAGTGTCCTCCTCTCCCATTTCACTTCTCACTCACATGTCCTTTCTCACTTGCTTACTTGGGGTCATTTTATCCCGTAGAGTTCTGCCTTCAACATCTGAACTTTATAACATCTTTCCAGATTTTCCCCTCTATGTAGCTCAGATGTCAAGGTTTATTAAGCAGCAAAATTGACAGGGATTTTAACAGTTGTGCTGAGTTTCGAGGTAGGTCTCACCTCAGGGATTTTATAAATGTCCGCTAAAATCAAAAGGGAAAAAAAACCTGCTAAGAGAAAGAGAAGCATTCTTTACAAAACTTTGTTTTATAGAACTACTGTAGCACAGCATTGCTTACATATAACTGTAAAAAAAAAAAAAAAAAGAAAAAAAAAGAAAAAAAAAAAGTGAGTTTAAGCCAGTAATGGAGTTTGTAGGGCAAATTAGGTCTCCATCATACACAAGCATGTGTGGTCAAGGAAGAAACACTAAAGGACTTCCACCAACACTACTGAGACTTTTGTGGCTTACCAACTAAATTACCTCTTTCTCCTGATCTCATGACCCACTCCAGAGGTTTGCTTCACCTGCAATCATCCCTTCAGACCTGCTGACATGGCCCAGCCAGTTCCCCTGGTTTATATGTTTTTATATTATACTTATTGGCTCTGATAGATACCAGTAAAAGAATATTCTCTCACTCCCAACCTCCTGCTCCATGTAACTTATAATTGGGTTGTGGTTGGGGAACATTAACTCTCCAAAGGTGTATGGAAATGTTTTCTCTCACTGGTGATCTTGGAGATTTTATTGTCATGATTACCACCTTGCATTTCTATTCTTAGCTCCTAAGTTCTTTATTTTAATGCTTGCCATATCTCAAGAGGTTTTACAGAGACAGAAGTAATTTGCTGGAGAAGAATGTGAAAGATTCCATGTGGTACTAAGTATGCAAAGGGAGCATGGTCAAGTGAGTAACAAATCAGGGTATGAATCTAGGACTGCTAAAATGAACAGGAACGTTATTATTAACTGCAGGGGCTTTGGGTCCTGGGAGGCAGACTATATCTTACAATGCCACTGCTTAGTGTTGGGGGCAAAAAGGTAAAAATAGCACAGCTGTTTGCAGAGAACTATGTTTAATAATATGTGGGAGGGACTGCTAACAACATGAGAGGAGCGTATTTATCTGTTCTTCTCTAACATGTTTTGGCCCTTTCGGTTATCAAGGGGTTTACTGGGAGATTGAATATAATCCCTAAATCCTTTAGTATCAACACAGTCTGAGTCCAAACCAAACAATCCATAAATCAGTGGCAAGCCTTTACTCTTGATCAAGTTAGGGATTAATAAGATCAGAAGCCAGTGCCAGGATTGCCTCTCTTGGCCGCACATAAGGAGAAATCTCTGCTCCCAAAATGAGCATCTGTGTTGTTGGTTGAACAGATCAAATCACTAATTACACTGTCATGAGCATGGGGGAATGCAAAGAGGGAAAAAGTGTCAATACTGTGGACAGAGTAGTGGAAGGGAGAAAAAATGACTCTTGAATAACACCCTTTTCCAGAGGCCTTTCAAACCTTTCCAAACCTCGTCCCCACTCTAAACTCCACTGGATCATCTCCCAAACTCCTATCTCCTCCCTCCATCTCCCCTCTGCAGTTCTACCTGTACTTCTTGGAGGTCTGGCACCATTTCCACATCTCTTCCCTGGTATTCCGCCAGCTCTCACACACACACACAGTGCCTTTAAGGGCTGGAAACAACAATGAGAATTCCAGGAGGTGCCAGGCAGTTATTCTGCCTTTTGGGACTGCCTCACAGCTACTTTTTGCCACAGTTGACATAACGATGCACTTTTTGACTCAACTACAAACTTTCATTTCCCCACATCAGTCAATTTTAGGTAAAAGAAAGGAAACCCCTCCACACACACTGCTCAGCAGTGAAGCAGGAAAAATCAAACTAATTTATAGCCAATGACTCACCAGCTGTGAAGAATAACAACATCCTTTGGTGATGTGTGGTGCAGTTTGGCTTTTTGGTGCTTGGATGTTGTCCTTCTGTCTTTGGAAACTGCCCTTGCCCCTCAGAAGAGGGCAAACTCCAAAATTAGATAAACTGTAGCTTAGGGTAAAGGCAGAATCCTTTAACTCACATAAGAAGCCAATGAACGTGAAGTAATCCTTCATTTCACCATGGTTCTTCTTCAGCTTCTTATATGAGAGAAATCTTGAAGAAGGTTTTTATCCTGGGGACACTGCATAGATGTTGTGGAACACGGAAGAGCGGTGACTCATGGACAAGAGAATATTGTAGACCCCACTCATGTTCTAAAGCACAGATTATTTGGCAGTATTTTCTGTCATTTCTTAGTAAAATCAAGGATTAGAAACTGACTTCTATTTATATGGGGCCAAACTTAGCCCTGGTCATACCTGGGATCCAACTGGATTGGAAGAACAAAACACATTAACCATAGAATTAACAGCATTTTCCACTCCTATCTTATCTATCTGGCTCCAAACATGGAAAAAAATAAAGCTGTTTTGTCTTTACTATATATTCATATCATCTACGTTCTCTTCAGCCGATGTTCGATTTTCTCCACTTACATGTATCTGCCCTCTGAGCGTTATCCCAGTAAGTCCTTTCATACTGTCCAGTACCAGAATTTTGTGACCATATCCCATGGACATAATTCTTCTGACATTGTCTATAGCAAAGGTTTTCATAACAAAGTTTTCTGATTTTGAGTAATATATAAAGCCATCCATGAATCCTCTAATTGCCTTAAGGAATGGAGAGCGACTTCTTTTCGGTCTTTGCGTTGTGCTTGCATTTTCTCCTTTGGGGATCATAAATATTGCAAGAACCTGGAAGCATTTCCAGGTTGCTTTCTTCTGCATTGCCCTAATACCTCTGTGGACTATTTTATTTGGTCTTATGTCAAATGGAGATGCAGGCTCAGAAGGTTAGTAACACTTAAAAGAATACGAAAGATCAATATGAGATTTGGAAAAGTGGGAAGAAATAGCCCTGATGAAACTTTATAGCCCACCAGAGAGTGGTTTTGTATTGGAGCATTGTGAAAGGAAACTCAGCCTGGACTCACCCTACCTAACTGAGGCTCTAAATTTTGAACACAGCAACCCTGGGGAAATATAAGCATCTGTGGAGGGTATTACAGCCTATCCCAAGATCTCTTTCCACTGACTATAAAAGGAACTGAAAGTGGCTGTGCTCCTTTTTTAGATGCTTAAAGTAAGATGAGGCAAATAGGGGCTCAGTAGTGAATCCAACTTACCTGTAAAGAAAACAAGCTCTAAAACCATCTTGTAGACTGAAGAATTGCTGAGTTTGTGCTCTGAATGTGCAGGACTCGAGGATCCTGGCACAGTTTTCCTGTACTTAGAATTGACGCTGGGCATTTCAGAAACACCCCAATGGAGACATAAAGCAAGGAAAGAAAAGACAAAGGACAATGCAATAACATACTTGTCTGCTGTTTTCCTACGTGCTGCTGTCAGAAGTGTCAGTCATCACTGCATGCATCTGTGTTTTGCTAACTGCCTGTTTGCCATGTACTAAAAAGCTGTTCCAGAATGTCAACATACTCCATGAGGTTCTTTTTTTTTTCTTTTTTTTTTTTTTTTTCCCATTTGTTTCTTTATCCAGTGTAATAGGAAGTTAGTACCATAGCTAGACAATTGCAGTAATCACTCCTGGGGTCCTTTTCTCAGCAAAAACCTTTCATGATCTCACATTCATGCATTATCTTCAGCCAGCATTGGCCATAACAGACAGAGTCCCCTGTGCCCTCCAGCTTCTCTCTGTGTGCTTCCTTCTTCCTCCAGGGTTAATGTTCTGTGGTGATATTACCACACACAGCATGAAAGCAGCCTATGCAGCTACACAATTGCATTCATACTCTGTAGAGTCTATAAGCTATGTTTTCAACCATACCTCCCACCTATTCCCTGAGACATACAGTACTCAAGCAGTTGCTTACGGGTACCATGCAATGACCTTACTTACAGGTTTCCCTCAGGTCCCTCTTGGGCAAAACTTTTCTTTGCATTCTCATGCCTGCATGAGAATTTCTTTCACTTCAAAGAAATTACTCATGCCTTCTCTCCGACAGCTCTGCACATTGTCTTGCCCATTTTGTTATGCTCAACACACATCTCTTCTTCCTATGGTAGTAGTGTCTCATATAATGCCTAAGTTTATCCAGTGGATGTTTGCTACAGCCTTTCATTCATGTCTACAAGCTCTGTGAAGAAAGGAGGGAAAAGGACACTTCAACATTGCCTGTCAGGAACTTTTTGGCTTTTTCCCCTGAAAACAACCAGATTCAGCACAGGGTTTATTCAATATAGCCTATGGCACTGGTGTTACTCCTGAGTCAGGAGTGATTACCTTAGGCTGTCAAAGGGAGCAAAGTGACCAGGCAGAATTGCAATAAGAAATTGAATACTCAAGCAAAACATTTTG
Organism: Falco punctatus; assembly: GCF_963210335.1. NCBI lineage: Eukaryota > Metazoa > Chordata > Aves > Falconiformes > Falconidae > Falco > Falco punctatus. The sequence continues at coordinate 86,704,321 of NC_137582.1, read as the reverse complement.
AGAAGTGATTTCAACAGCGGTCTTAAGGAAATTCCTCAGGGATTTGGTAAGGCTTCCTCACTAGAGGTACTTGGAGGGAAATTTCTTTTTAATACATAGATAAGCTAGGTGAGAGGTACTCCACCATCTGGTTGTCTTAAGTTGATGTTAGAAATCTCCCATATGCATAAACTCCTTCAAGCTATTTTAATCCTGTAAAAACTTTGAGCAGAGGAAGATCCTTTTTCCTCTAGGATCACAAGACCTCCAAACGAAGATTTTGATGTTCCTACTGACTTAGCAAAAATGCTGAAAATGCATGTTCTCAAGGCTTAGAGCCTGCCATTCAGACTAGCCAATTTACCAGTTTCAGCTGATTTCAAGTAGCAGCTCAGCTGAAAGGGAAAGGGTGACTCAGGTTGATGTGTTGAGTCTATATTGTACATCACCATACAAGTCACATCGTCCATGTTTCATAGCCAGTCCAAAAAGCCTAAAGGCTGCAACATCTGGAAGGTTGGTATACTGGGGTACAATGAGGTGATAAGATCTTTGTAAATCCAGACAAGAGATGAAGGCAGGATTGGGACCTGGAACATCAGATCATCAACAATTACTCCGACGGGCCTCTGATTTCATATTCATCTTGGAAGCTTCATTTTTCATAAGGAGACAATGAGGATGGATGGCAACTGTGCAAATATCTACCTTTCTTTCTTGCTTCCTTTTCTATCCATGTAGTTTTATCTTTCCTCACATGTGCATTGACAAATTGCTACTGAAACAGATTGGTACCACCCATAGTCATTAAGAAAATTGACTGATGCACTTTCTTAAAGCTACAAGACTTAAGAGATCCTGATCATCAGAGATTATAGGGGAAAGTGCAGCACTTGACTGTGGGACTAGGAGCATTGAATCTGAGTATCTCAGTATGGCTAAAGAGAAGATTTAAGCACTTACAGAAACAATCAGGTGTATTAGAAATTTTCAAATGTATACATGCATCAATCTGCCTTTACTGTCATCTTGCCTTCTATTTGTCAACCCCTTCCCTTATTTGTCATCCCAATCTTGTGGTTCGTTGAGCTTCTTTAATCCTGAGCATCTATATTTTTGTAAAAGCTACCAGTTAGCTGAGATCATGCCTATAACATGTTCAATAATATATGTATTAATTTCTCTGTCTCCTTCCTTCTCTTTGTCACTTTCTCTCCCAGATCTGTACCTTAGATCAGTGAAAGTTCCTAACATATTTTTTAAAGTGACATTCCCTACAACTCTGGAAACACCAATTATTTCTATGTTTTATGTTGTACACCTTGAGAAGTCCAGAAACAAAAGCAATGCATGCATAAAGTGTGGAAACCCAAGACTTATGTGATGATCTTTTCCCATGATCTCTCGGTTGCTCTGACATCTAAACCTCATTGGACGTTATTTTAGTCCAGCATCCACCTCCTAACTAAAGTAGTTTTATCCTGATACTGTGTAGTCAAAAGTATTTATTTTCAATAGCATCTATTTCCGGTTCTTCAAATACTCTACTTCAGGGGCAAAAGAATGTCACTTTTAACTTTTACAGTGGTGTCGGAGAAAGAAAGAAAGAAAGAAAGAAAGAAAGAAGGAAAGAAAGAAAGAAAGAAAGAAGGAAAGAAAGAAAGAAAGAAAGAAAGAAAGAAAGAAAGAAAGAAAGAAAGAAAAAGAAAGAAAGAAAAAAGAAAGAAATGGAAAGGAAGGAAGGAAGGAAGGAAGAAACAAAGAAATGGGAAGGAAGAAAGAAAGAAAGAAAGAAAGAAAGAAAGAAAAAGAAAGAAAGAAAAAAGAAAGAAATGGAAAGGAAGGAAGGAAGGAAGGAAGAAACAAAGAAATGGGAAGGAAGGAAGAAAGGAAGAAAGAAAGAAATGGGATGAAAGGAAAGAAGAAAGAAAGAAAGAATGAGATGGGAAGGAAGGAGGGAATAAACAAAGAAAGAAATGGGAAGGAAGGAAGGGAGGGAGGGAGGGAGGGAGGAAGGAAGGAAGGAAGGAAGAAAGGAGGGAAGGAAGGAAGAATGTAAGGAAGGAAAAACAATCTGAAATTACTAAAGTAAATATTTTAAATACTTATTTTCCTACACATTTTCCTAAAACTTCACCACAGAGGTTTCCTCGCCCTGTTTATGTCAATCAAAAAGCCTAACATGCTAACCTTGGTGACGGGTCTTTATTTAATTTATATATGTGCCTATAGTTGCTAGCTATGATAGGGATTTTGGCATCGGTCATAAATCCATTTCACCGGAACACAGGTTACAAAGCAGCAATGACATGTCTTCTTTCCTAAATGTTACCTGTTACTCTTAAATATGGCATTCCTGTTATTGACAGCATCCAAGGATCAGGAATTCCTGACTTTCATTGTGAAACTCACCATTTTCTGCCATCACTGTGTGTTATCATCAGCCAAATTACCACTCATCATCATATGTTGTATTCGTCTGTTTCCCATGGCAATATGAGGTGGAGCTGGTCCACTGTCCAAAGAAAAAGATAAATTCTAGAAGCAGTAATACGAAGAAGCAGCCAATTAAACTACCTTATTACATTTTACTAAGGTGTTCCAGACCAATTATAACCATATTTCTTTCTGGTCTAATTATGTTCAACTCTGTTCCACAGTGTGGAAGCCTATAATGAGGAAACACATGAGAAACATGGTTCAGACTCCATGTGAGGGATCATTAATATGCTCTGGGCTTCTGCTTTGAAAAAGGCTGCACCTAATTATGTGGGTTAATGCACTTAAACTAAATGGATGAACTGCAGCCGTTTTCAGTGTTTCAAGGCCCCTTAGACTGACAGAACTGTAGATTAATAAGTTGTTAGAGAGTGATTTGTTGACCTGCCCCATCGTTCTTCACTTTCACTCCATATGCTCTTTACAGGCATGAAATACTAAAGTGGAGAAATGTGCCAATCACTGCCATTTCAGTTTTGTTGCTTTCTGTGGTACTTGCCTAAGAAATGATCAGAAGTGGTGAACAGCAAAATATGATGCCTGATATGTCCAATAAGCTCAGCTGACTTTGGATGAAAATGCACCATGCACAGTAGATAACAAGTGCCTTGCTAGCACAAACCAACTTAGATAAAAGACTGAACTCCTTTCAGATAGCTGTGGCTGTTTAAGAGTCAGGCATATAGTCTAAAGCTATTGTTTAGGATAGCCCTTTAGCCAGCCGAAAGAGTAATTCATGCAGACCAGCAAGTTATCTCAGTATAAAAGAAAAGGTCGAGTCATTGGAGACTATTCACCTCAAAAAAAGAGACAACTTAGGGGGTATATAACAGAGGCTGCAAAATCATGATGAGATGGAAAGGGTGTATTAAGTCAGATTGTTAGCCACCTTTTTTGATGGAAGGAAAAAAGGGATATCAAATTACAGCAGTAGGAGCCAAATTCAATGAAAAAAACAAACCACATCCGGGGTTTAAGGAGTTTCTTTCTTTCCTTCTTTCTTTCTTTCTTTCTTTCTTTCTTTCTTTCTTTCTTTCTTTAGTTCTTTCTTTCTTCCTTTCTTTCTTCCTTTCTTCCTTTCTTTCTGTCTTTCTGTCTTTCTTTCTTTTTCTTTTTCTTTCTTTTTTTTTTTTTTTTTTTTTCTTCTTTTCTTTCTTTCCTGGTTGGTAGTAGATCTTTACAACTCCTTTGCAAGCCACACAATCATCAGGAAATCCCCATAATGGACAAATTAAGAAAGGACACAGAGAGATCATGAGGGTGAAATGATTGTAGGTACTTTTTTCTGTCCCCTAGATACCTCTTTATGGCCAGAGCTCAAGACAGAATACCAAGTGATACAGAGCTTTGAGATGAGTCAGTAGAACTGTATTTACGTCCTACCTTGTGATGATTAAAACATAGTGCTCCTCAAGTTTTTTCTTCTGGTTATCTCAACAACTATCTTCCCAGCACAGTACATTTGTATATTCCATAAAAGTTTTCATATGTATTGTAAAAGGGGCCAAAAGGTCAAAAAATTGTTGAATAGTAGATGGTATGTACAACACTACCTGTTTTGACATCTATATCCTTTTGTAGACCTAGCTCTGGAGAACAGTCCCCATTTGCAAAGATCTCAGATCTGAGAAATTTCACTGGCCCCCGATTGCCTTGTCTGTGACAGAAAGACACATGCCAAAGAGGTTTGTTTTCTCATGTTCACAGTTGTCCTTAAGGCACTAGAGGCAAAAACTCCTTCCTATTCCACTCCTGAGTAAGAGGACCTGACAACAACTGAACTGGGTATTTAGCTCACTATGTTTCTGATGTGCCTCTTCTTAATTTATTTTGGCAGGGTCTTTTTAACTTTTCTTTCACTACTGCCAGTATGCTCTAACTCCTTATAATGCCCATGAAAATAGGTTTGATTAAAATTTTCCCCTCTTATCCTGTTCTCATATTAGCCCTCTACTCCACGAGGGCTTGCAGGATCTGTCCATATTGAACCTCCTGCTGCTGGGAAACTTTGAGCTCTGTTTCTCTGTCTGATACTGTAAAGAAGAACAAACTAACCCAGTATTTTCATCCAAAGCATCAGTGGCATAAACAGCTGTTTAATGTCATTGTCAGGTATACCTGCCACGAGGAAGGAGAAGGCAAATGTGACTGTGACGTGAGCAAATGAATAGAAAACGTATCTTCAGCTGCAGCTGCAGCTGAAGCTGCAGTCAATGTTGTGGCCAGTGGTTCATTGTCCAAATGGAGATTACTAACAAGTGGTGTCTCTCAGGGGTCCATACTCTTTATCAATGACAGAGAGCAGGACTGAGTGCATCCTTTGGCAAGTCTGTTGATGACACTAAGCTGACTGGTGGAAATGATACACTAGAGGGAAAGGATGCCACCCATAGGAACCTTGACAAGCTTGAGGAGTGGCCAGTGTGAATCTTAGAAAGTTAAACAAGGGTAAGGGCAAGGTCCTGCACTCAGGTCAGGGTAGTCACCAGTATCAGTATACGCTGGTGATGAATGGATTGAGAGGAGCCCTTTGGAGAAGGACTTGGATATAGTGGTGGATGAAAAATTGGACATGAGCCGGCAATGTGCACTTGCAGCCCAGAAAGCCAACCTGGTATCCTGGGCTGCATCCAATGAAGTGTGGCCAGCAGGTTGAGGGAGGTGATCCTGCCCATCTGCTCTCATGAGACCCCACTTGATGTGCTACATCCAGCTTGTGGTGGGTTGACCCTGGCTGAATGCCAGGTGACCATCAGAGTTGCTCCTATCACTCCCCTTCCTCAGCTGGACAGGGGAGAGAAAATATAACAAAAAGGCTCGTGAGTTGGGATAATGACAGGGAGATCACTCAGCAACTGCCATCATGGGCAAAACAGACTCGACGTGGGGAACTTAGTTTAAATTATTAGCAATCAAATCAGAGAAGGATAATGAGAAAATAAAACCTAACTCTCAAAACACCTTTCCTCCACATCTCCCTTCCTCTCTGGCCCAACTTCACTCCTAATTTTCTCTACCTCCTCCCCTCCAGAGGTGCAGTGGGATGGGGAATAGGGGTTGTGGTCAGTTCATCACACACACTGCTCCAGCGTGGTTTCACCACTGCGTTACAGGCCCTGCCAGCAAACCTGCTCCAGCCCAGGCTCCTCTCTCCATGGGGCCACAGATCCTGCTAGGAGCTGCTCCAGCAAAGGCTGCCCACAGGGTCACAGCTTCCTTCAGACACAGCCACCTGCTCCAGCATGGGGCCTTCCACGGTTGCAGGTGAGGATCTGCCCCACTGTGGACCTCCATGGGCTGGGGGCACAGCCTGCCTCACCGTGGGCTTCACCACAGGCTGCCAGGGGATCTGTCCAGTGCCTGGAGCATCGCCTGCCCCTCCTTCACTAACCTGGGGGGCTGTATGGTGGTGCCTCTCACATATACTCACTCCTCTCTCCAGCTGCAATTGCTGTGGTGAAACAAATTTTCCTCTTTCTTAATTATGTTATCCCAGCGGTGCTACCACTGTCACTAATGGGCTCAGCCTTGGCCAGCAGTGGGTTGTCTTGCTGGCATTGGCTCTATCAGGCACAGGGGAAGCTCCTGGCATCTTCTCACAGAAGCCACCCCTGTAACCCCCGTGCTACCAAAACCTTGCCATGCAAACCCAATACACAGCTCTGGGGATCCCCATCTCAAGACAAACATAGATCTGTTACAGCAGGTCCAGAGGAGGCCACAAAGATGATCAGAGGGCTGGAGCACCTCTCCTATGAAGACAGGCTGGGAGAGTTGGGGTTGTTCAGCCTGTGGAAGAGAAGGCTCCGGCAAGACCTTATTTTAGCCTTTCAATATATAAAGGAAGCTTACGGGAAAGACAGGGAGAGACTTTTTACCAGGGCTTGTAGTGACAGGACATGGCGCAGCAGTTTAAACTCAAAGAGGGTTGATTTAGACTGGACATAAGGAAGACATTTCCTACAGTCAGCGCGGTGACATACTGGAACAGGTTGCCCAGAGAACTTGTGGATGCCCTGTCATTGGTAATGTTCAAGGCCAGGCTGGATGGGGCTTTGAACAACCTGATAGAGTGGCAGGTGTCCCTGCCCATGGCAGGGAGGTTGGACTAGATGATCCTTCAAGGTCCCTTCCAATCCAAACTGCTCTATGATTCTATGATTTAGCATGAATATACTGTTTTATAGCAACCTCCTGGAATGGCGTTTTTTTTGAAATAGCACTTTCTATTATAACCAAGCCTATAATACACAACAGGGGGGAGTATGTCCATATTGCCACACGGAGACTTCACCCCTGCTTAGGACAGGCAGCCTCTATACTTTCAGTAGAGAAGTTCTTCACCTGGGTCACCCATGCCAAATGCATCTGCTGAGTAAGCTGGCTCATTGAAAGCTCCATCAGTCTGTCTCTGCACTGCATAACACTAATGAGGTAATCACTGAGCTTCTAATGAATGAGATTAGCAAATGGGCCAGGATTGTTTGTTCTGGATCCCTTGTTCAAATGCAGCTCAAAGCTCTCAAAATATTTGCTTGCAATCAGCTACATGCTGGGTTCGTTTCAGCTCTTACTAACTAGATGAAAATCATTTTCCTCACTATAGGATTTGCCAAATGTGCTGATAGAAGCAGTCTGCAGTTTATAGCGGATATAAGTAGGGAATTCTATTTCAGAAGTACACTCTGTAGTAAGGTGAAGCAGTAGGCATCATAATTTGTAATTTCATGCCAGCACTATGCTTGGCTGGAAAACAGGAGTGTTCTTCTATTAATTAGGTTTTCTTAATAGCAACTAATGAATATTTAATATTACATATAATGATCCAGTTATGTAGATTTTGTAGGATAGAGCTAGAGAAAAAAGTCCAGAAACTCTGACTTTTGTTTCTTCACCAAACCTAACTGCATTGATTTAAGAACTTTTACAGTTTTGACCCTGAATGAGCTTAAGCACCTGCAAGATTTCTCTGATCATTTTCTTTGCTCAACCTTTACCGACAAAACATTGTGTCAGCTTTTTGGAAAGGAAGCACAGAATTGAAACCAGTGCAGGTGAGAATCTAGTTTAATATTTGTTGTTTTCTAAATCTTCACAGTAACCAAAAATCCGTAACATATAGAGGTAGCTGATTTTTTTCTTTTTTTTTTCTGGTGAGAAACATTTTTGTTAAAAGATATAACTTTTCATGAAGAATAAAACCCATATTCTGTGAAATTCTCTTCAACAATTCCTGTGACATTTTAATTAAAACCATTTTTTTAAATGCTTTATTTACTGGAGGAAACCTGCATTTATAGTACATGACACATTTCAAGAAGAATTTAAACAGCATTTTCAATCATGTTTTTAGCAGAAATTATTGTGGGTCAAAATGGAACAAATTCCCAAATGCTGGTTGCATTGAAACCTACGAAATGAAATCTAATGCAAAATTTCACATTTTTCATGAGATGCCTTGCTTGAGTTTTTTAACAGATTAAAGGTCTTTTCCTTTAAAAAAAAAATGGTAGCAATATGTCTCAATGTTTATTTGTCCTGCTTTTTCACTCTAGTGATTCTCATAAATAAGTGTGGTGATCTATGCATACAATGGGCTCAAATAAGCATCTAATTGATATGGTTGTAAATGGCACATAGACTTGTGAAATTGCTTAGCTCAGATCCAGCAGAGCAATTCTAAAGCAGCAGTGCACAGTATGAGAATCTCAACTAGATTATTTTTTAAATGTACAGAAACAACAACAAAAAAAGAGTCAACCAAAACACGTTGACTTTCATGGCTTTAAATGAGCAGAACTGGAGATCAGGAGCATGTTAAAACCACAAACGATAAAGATGAATTAACAGCTACATGTCTTACAGCACATTCTACACCAAATCTGGAGGCAAACAGCATTCCCCAGATACACAGGAGGCATAATTAAAACCTGTAACATAAGGTAAAACGTCTGCAATGAAGGAGGGGGGGGGAAAGGAAAAAAATATTCATAATTACACTAACACACAGTATAAAACTTAGCTTTTCTTTCATACAATTAGTGTTTGTTGTCTATAGCAGTTTTAATATGACGTGATCAGTAAAGCAGACATTGACGTAGGGCCTGAATGTGAAATGCCTTGAGAATCCATTCCACTTCACAGGTGATCACAGGCTCTGCAAAACCAAGAATAACTGATAAGTATTCACAGGATTCCCAGAGTCATGCTGATGTAAAGTACTGATGGAGGAGTGGCTACTCAAGGTGGCCCCAAAATGCATAGTAAACAATGAAGTCAATGTAAACTCAAAAAAGTGTATTTTCACCAATTCCAGTCTAAGGTATTGTGAAATGGAAGAAGTGGGAGGCTGAGAGTACAGACAAAGTAAATTTAAAAAGAAATACAGCGTATAGCCTGCTGCAGTAAGGAAAAGAGTAGATTTTATTTCTCTTCAATGCCAGCAGTTCCCATACCTGGAAGACGGTGCATTTTGTTTTCAAAATACATTTTCTTGCAAAGTGGACTAAGTGTAGAAGTCAGAGTGTGACACTGATGCACTTTGCAGGAGACAATATAAGAAATCTTAGTCTCTTTTCCATTTTTCCATGCAACAAAATGACTAGACACTTCCTCTTCGTAGGAAAGACTCCCTATACCATGTGTAGAGCTCTAAAACATAAAACATTTAGTATTTATGTAGACAGTTAATAGAAATAAAGAGACAATTTTGGTGAAAGTGCATGCTTCTGTCCAATTACTGTAAAAGACGCTTCTTAGGAAAGACAGCAGCAATATATTACTTCCAAGACAGACATCAGCACTACAGACTTCTGAGGTTAGACAAATTGTACTTTTGTACTCACCACCCATGAAGTAAGTCTGTGTGTTTGTAGTAAACATCACTATGAAAAATATAAGCAGGCTTTTGCAGTGTTTGTTTTTATTCTACCCCTGTAGTTCCTTAGCAAATATTATTTGTATATACATGGTATGTTAGAAAATCTAGTTAAACTTGATATCAAAGGAAAGGAAAGGGATGGAAAAATAGTTGTTACTATTGTTACTATTATTGTACCTCTAACTGAGAACAACTTTTTTTTTTTTTTTTTTTTTTTTTTTTACTACAGGTGAAAGCCTTTGAAATTCTCTTTGTTTTAATTATGCTTTACTGTAAATCAACAAGGTGTTAAAATAGACCAGTGATCAGACACCCCCTCCCTTAAAGCAACAAAATACAAAGCCACACAGTTATTTTTGTTCGTTGTATGCTGTACTACATACATATACAAGCACAGAAGACAGTTCCTGCCCTGCATTCATATGAACACCACAAAGAGTTAACAGGAACACACTTCCACTTCTTTAATGAGAAAAGGTATCCTCCTGAAGATGACTTTCATCTCAGCTAATATAAGGTGTAAGTATCTCCATCTAAGTACAATGGCTCCCAGGCTCCAGGATCCTGTTACAGCAATTACAGATCTAATCAATACAGATTTTTAGGATGGAAGTCATTTGAATAAAGCCATCAACTTCAGAAAGACCTAAATTTCACTGGCTGTTATTGACTAGCATTAACTACAAAGGGATTTTCAGGATGATTTTCTCAGATGCAGAAACATACACTGTGGACACCTAAATTTAGCTGCAAAAATTCCGTAGTAAAGTCCTTTTAGTATCACAAAAGGATTTGCTAGAATTACTCTGACAAGTGAAAAGGGGATGGACACCACTAATCATATAAACTTTTCATCCACTTTGGAACCATTCTCACTTTCCCGTTCACTTAATATTTCATGATCTTTTTTTAAAGAGGAAAGGCTGCAAGTGGAGTGAAATGAAAACTATCTGGAAAGGAAGAAATACCTTTACTTTGTTCATACTAATGCTGGCACTGACACTCAAGGCACCGTGGTGCACAGACCCATCCCAAGTTGAGTAAACAGACAGGGGGGTCCTGCTGCCTTAGACCTTCTCAACTGACTATAAAGGGAGGGCAGGGACAGGCAACATGATAGTGAGGATCTGCTACAGGCCACCTGACCAGGAAAGCCAAACAGATGAGGCTCTCTATAGATACATAGGAGCAGTCACAAGTTCATAATCCCTGGTGCTCATAGAGAAACTCAATCACACCAGTATCTGTAGAAGGGACACACAGCAGGGCATAAGCAATCCAGGAGGTTCCTGGAATGCATTGATGATAAATTCCTTCTCTAAGTGACAGAGAAGCCAACAAGGAGAGGTGCTGTGCTGGACCTTGTTTTCACCAATCAGAACGGGCTGGTGGGAACAAGAAGCTCAAGGACAGCCTTGGCTGCAATGACCATGAAATGGAGTTCAAGATCCCTAGGGCAGCAAGAAGGATGCACAGCAAGCTCACTACCCTGGACTTCAGGAGAGCAGACTTTGGCCTCTTCAGGTACCTGCTTGGTAGAGCACCATGGAATAAAGCCCTGCATGGAAGATGGGCACAAGAAAGCTGGTTAATATTCAAGGACCACCTCCTGCAAGCTCAGGAGAGATGCATCCCCACAAAGAGGAAGTCAGGCAAAAAATGCCAGGAAGCCTGCACAGATGAACAAGGAGCTCCTGGACAAACTCAAACACAAAAGAAAGCTTCCAGAGGGTGGCAGCAAGGACAGGTGTCTTGGGAGGAATACAGAGCAATTGTCTGAGCAGCCAGGGATCAGGTTAGGAAAGCTAAAGCCCTGACAGAATTAAATCTGGCCAGGGATGTCAAGGGCAACAAGAAAAGCTTCTATAGGTACATTGCTGGTAAAAGGAAGACTACAGAAAACGAGAGGCCCCTCCAGAAGGAAATGGGAGACCTGGTTACCTGTGACATGGAGAAGGCTGAGGTCCTCAATAACTTTTTTGCCTTGATCTTCACTGGCAAGTGCTGCAGCCACACTGCCCAAGTTACAGAAGTAAAGGCAGGGACTGTGAGAAGGAAGAACCACCCACTGTAGGAGAAGGTGAGGTTCAAGTCCATCTAAGGAACCTGAAGGTGTACAAGTCCATGGGACCTGATGAGATGCATCTGCAGGCCCTGAGGGAATTGGCAGATGAAGCAGTTAAGCCACTCTCCATCGTATTTGAGAAGCTGTGACAGTCTGGTGAAGTTCCCACTGGCTGAAAAGGGGGGAACCCCCACCCATTTTTTGAAAAGGGAAAAAGAAAGACCCAGGGAATGACAGGCTGGTCATTCTGACCTCCGTGCCTGACAAGATCATGGAGCAGATCCTCCTGGAAACTGTGCTAAGGCACATGGAAACTGAGGAGGTGATTGGTGACAAGCCAGCGTGGCTTCAGTAAGAGGACATTGTGCCTGACAAATCTGGTGGCCTTGTGTGATGGGGCTATAGTATTGGTGGGTAAGGAAAGAGTAACTGACACCATCTACCTAGACTTGTGCAAAGCATTTGACATTGTCCCACATGATACCCTTGTCTCCTAACCGGAGAGACATGGATCTGACAGATCAGTTGGTGGATAAGGAATTGGCTGGATGGTCACACTCAAAACTTGCAGTCAATGATACAATATCTAGGTGGAGACCAGTGATGAGTGGCATACCTCAGAGAAGAGTATTGGAACTGACACTGTTCAACATCTTTGTCAATGACATGGACACTGGGACTGAGTGCAACCTCAGCTAGTTTGCCAGTGACATTGAGCTGTGTGGTGCAGTTGACATGCTGGAGGGAAGGGATGCCATCCAGAGGAATCTTGACAGGCTTGAGAGATGGCCCATGCAAACCTCATGAAGTTCAACAAGACCAAGTGCAAGATCCTGTGCCTGGGTTGGGGCATTCCTCAGCATCAGTACAGACTGAGTGATGAATGGATTGAGAGCAGCCCTGCAGAGAAGGACTTGGGAGTGTTGGTCAACAAGAAGCTCAGCGTGGCCCACTAATGTGTGTTTGCAGCCCAGAAAGCCAACCGTATCCTGGGCTGCATCAAAAGAAGTGTGACCAGGAGGTGGAGGGAGGTGATTCTTCCCCTCTACCCTGCTTTCATGAGACCCCACTCAGACTGCCGCATTCACCTCTGGGTTCCCCAGCGTAAAAAGGAGAAGGACCTGTTGGAGCTAGTCCAGAGGAGGGTGGTGAAGATGATCAGAGGGCTGGAGCACCTCTCCTATGAAGGCAGGCTAAGACAGATGGGTTGCTCAGCCTGGAGAAGTTAAGGTTTCAGGGAGACCTTATAGCATCCTTCCAGTACCTAAAGGGGTCTACAAAAAAGCTGGAGAGGGACTTTTTACAAGGGCATGTAGGGACAGGACAAGGGGGAATGGCTTTAACTGAAAGAGGGTAGATTATATTAGATTAATAGGAAGAAATTCTTTACTGTGAAGGCGGTGAGGCACTGGAACACGTTGCCCAGAGAATTTTCAGGGATGTCCCATCCCTGGAAGTGTTCAAGGCCAGGCTGGATGGGGCTTTAAGCATTGTGGTCCACTGGCAGGTGTCCCTGCCCATGGTAGGGGAGTTGGAATGAGATGATGTTTAAGGTCGCTTCCAACCCAAGTCACTCAACAATACAATACGTTTCTATGATATTTCTGCAGGTGCCCATCACCAATATGTTCACTGCTTGTGCAAGTCACAGAATCACAGAATGGATGAGTTGAGAAGAGACCTCTGGAGATCATCTAGTCCAATCACCAGCTCAGAGCAGGGTCAGCTGAAGCAGTATGATCAGGGATGTACCCAGTTAGATTTTTAATAGCTCCAAGACTGGAGACTCCACAACCTCTGTGGGCAACCTGTTTCACCGTTTGACCACACTTACAATAGAAAAAGGGTTTTCTTATGCTTAAGCAAATTTTCATCTATTTCAGTTTGTACCCATTGCCGCCTGCCCTTTCAGTGGAAACCACTACGAAAAGCCTGGTTCCATCTTCTTTATACCCCCACCAGGTATTAACATAGATGAATAAGATCCTCCTGAGTCTTTCCTTCCCCAGAGTAGTCCCAGCTCTCCCAGACTCTCTCCAGATGTCAGATGTTCCCATCCCTTATTCACCTTCATGGGTCCTTGCTGGACTCACTCCAGTATATCCATATCTCTCTTTTGTCCTGGAGCGACCAGCACCAGCACTGGGCACAGCACCCCAGACATTTCTCACCAGTGTTGAGTAGAGGGGAAGGATCACCTCCCTCCACCTGCTTGCAATGCTTTGCCTAAGGTGTGTGTGTTAGCATCTCAGAACTGCCAGCTGCTTGCCTGGATTTCTTAGCACTGTTCTCAGTACAGCCTCATTAATGCCAAGCAATCAACTACTGCATGACACAAATGAAATCAACCAGTAAGTGACAAATTCAAGTCAATCACTAACGGAGGTCTGCCTTAAATAAGCTGGCCATGCTTCTTTATGATTAGTGTATGGATGTTTGCGTGTATGCATGTGTATGCACCTAGATATGTGTGTGTGCACAACTGAGTGAGAGGTCTACGTGTAGGCACACACATGCCTGAGTACAGGAGAGAAAGAACACAGTCTAATCAGATCCGGTGGACCTTGGGCAGGCTTTTTCTCCGAGGACTAGGATGAAGGGCACCATATGTTTGACATGAAAGGAAACCCTACTACCAGCACAGGCCATTACTCTTGGCCGGCTCTACAGCTACAGGGGATTATGAATCTTGATTTGCAGGCAGAGAAAATATTCAACATTGCAAAAGCCATTTAAATTAGAAATAGATAATCTACAGACTTGGCTTTTGAGGTAACAAGAGAGATTCTCCAGGCACAATTTAACTAAAAGATTTATCGGGCCAACAAGCCAACAGACTTAATATATATTTCTGGTTTAGTTGAGATAAAAACTAGTTACTTTGAGTTACTGAAAAAGAGTTCTGCCATACTCTTAGGTTTTAATTAAAGAGGTTCTTCTATGATTTACTGTAGTATTAGTTACACTAAGTTTAGCTGTTCTAGTAACGGACTGTAGAGTCTTGTAATAGCTACTGTACAAACAGAGGACTAAATAACAATCCCTGGGGAATAAAAATAAAAATTATGTCGGGGTATTAGATCTTTGCGTTGTTTATCTGGGGAACTTTACCAGTGGAAACCTGGGTGACTTGAGGCTTTGTTCATCTTATTTCAGTGAGTCATTTCTATTAACATTTTAGTAAAAGAAAGGAACCAGGCATATTTATCCTGATTTTTTTTCATGCATAAAAAAGAGAGGGCAAGAAAGGAAAGGGCAAATGAAAAAAAGACCCTGCTGCTATTTGGGCTGCTAAAATTACTCTTCTGTGCAGGCTAACAGACCTCTTTACTGTGAACTGCAAAAATAGACTGTAAAGAGCTGCTCTAGTCACATGGTAGCTATAAGTTGCAATAGAAAGCTGAGCTATGGATCCATCCTACGGCCCTCCTTGACTTCAGAGAAGCATCTTTCACCCCTTTGTGGTTTACAATGTAGACTCCACTCATTTATTTAGTCTAGGCTGTTCTGCCTGTGAATTAAAGAGCTAGTCTCACGGGAAAATAAATTTTCCAGAATAATAAAACAATTTGATCCTACCTGCTGTTGTTTCAAATCAAGTGAGATCTGCCTTTTTTCTAAGTAAATGTGATGACACACATCACATTAAGTTCTGATGATACAACTTTTGACTTTTTCAATTTTACACAGATTTAAGTTGTTTTCATAGACATGAACCTCAACAAAATTCTCTGTTGGAAAAGGCTCATCCAGATAAATTATTGATTTATTTTTTTATTAACTTAAAAGAGTCCACTATCAATAGTAGTTGACCATTCTATATGCAGAGATTTTTTGCCAGTTGAATGATTCCTTGAACGTGTGAAACAATGACAATCATTACAAGCTGAGATGACCAAAGAAGGCCTATCAAGTGGAAGTCTGCATCACTGAAAGTGGAGAGGTGATCCAAAGGTCACTAAAGTCAGTGCAAACACTCACTGACTTTGTCTAGCTTTGCATCAGGCCCATATGAGAGTTCTTACAGTCTCTCTGCAAAGTCATAGTCTGTAAACCCACACTGTTGAAGTAAGTCTGATGGATTGTCCAAAGGATGGAGAATATAGGACAGAATGAACAGACGGATGTTGGTACTGAGCACTAAAGACTTGGACATGGAAACAGCTCCTCAGAAATATTTATAGCCACCTTCTGAACATGTCAAACTCACGCAGGGACTGAGCACGTGACAGAGCTGGACCTTCAGCACAGACACCTTGAGCTGCAGCCCACAGAAAGGAAATGTTAGGACCTACTCTCAATGTTGACGTTTTTGTTTAAATCAGCATTTTTCGTTTTTGTGGTTTTTTTGGGGTTGTCCAATAGTTGTTCCAGTTCATGTTCTAATGAACCTGTTTTCAAGGCACAAATGCCGTTTAGTGTTTTTGGACTGAACCCTTCACATATGCAAATCTACACTGATTAAGCCCATGTCCTCTTACAATATATCGTATTTATCTGCTTTCCTCTGAAACTAGTGTATACTCTACACCAGTTTCAGATGTGAATTGGAAAGTAGCTTTCAAATATGACAGTTGAAATCCTACAACACCATCTCATTCATGATAGAGAAGCCCAGCTCATCTGCGAGGTTTATAGAGGAGATAGCATCTTGGATCACGAGTATCTAAGTTTTCTGTTTCTGAAAACACTCAAGAGAATATTGACTAGAAAGTAGGAAACCTCTGGTTGTTTACATCTTTCTGCCTCTAGTCACGTAGTTGCTAATGTTCTTTTTCCTGACATACCAGAAGACTGAGAAAACTGCAGAGCATGGTAGTTCTGAGAGATATAGAAAATTCTCAGATTTTCCAGGTACGTGTGGTGGATTGACCTTGGCTGGATGCCAGGTACCACCAAGCCACCCTATCACTCCCCCTTCTCAACTAGATGGGGAGAGAAAATACAACAAAAGGCTCATTGGTTGAGATAAGGACAGGGAGATCCCTCAACAATTGCCATCGTGGGCGTGGGGAATTTCATTTATTACCAATCAAAATCAGAATAGGATAATGAGAAATAAACCCAAGTCTCAAAACACGTTCTCTCCATCCCTCCATTCTTCCTGGGCTTAACGTCACTCCTGATTTCTCTGGCTCCTCCCCACCAGCAGTGCAGGGGGACAAGCAACAGGGGTTGCTGTCAGCTCATCACAGGCTGTCACATTGTCTCTGCACTCCTTCCTCTGCGGCGGGAGGGCTCCTCACCCCCTGCTCTGCCCTGCCCTGCCCTGCTCCGCCCCGCCCCGCCCCGCCCCGCGCGGGTCCCTCCGGCGGGACACAGCCCTCCCTGCCCCGCTCCAGCGGGAGCCCTTCCCGCAGCTGCAGCCCTTCCCCCCCTGCCCCAGCGTGTCCCCCCCGCGGGCGCAGCCCCCCCGGCCCAGCCGGCCCCAGCCCCCCCGCCCCCGGGGGCACCGGCCCTGCCCCAGCCCGGCCCCGGCCCGGGCTCCTCCCCGCGGGGCCACAGGCCCTGCCCGGAGCTGCCCCAGCGCCGCTGCCCGCGGGTCACAGCCCCCTGCGGGCACCCCCTGCCCCGGGGGGGGCCCTGCCCGGGCTGCGGGGGGGGAGCTGCTCCCCCGGGGGCTCCGCGGGCCGGGGGCACGGCCTGTCTTGCCGGGGGCTTCCCCCCAGCCTGCCAGGGAATCTCTGCTCCAGTGCCTGGAGCATCGCCAGACCCCTCCTTCACTGACCTTGGTGTCTGTATGGTTGTGTCTCTCCCGGATTCTCACTCCTCTCCTCCAGCTGCTATTGCACAGTTGGATTCCTCACCCCTCCCCCCCCCCCCATTTTTTTTAAAAATATGTTCCTCCTGAGGCACCACCACCATCACTGATGGTCTTGGCCTTCGTCAGCAGTGGGTCTGTCTTGGAACCAGCTGGCACTGGCTTTATCAGATATAGGGGAAGCTTCTGGCATCTTCTCACAGAAGCCACCCCTTTAGCCCCCCCAGGTACCAAAACTGTGCCACACAAACCCAATACAATGTGGTAGATCCACTTTGCTGATGTGCTCGGTATTCAACAGATCACCCGCTTTCAGCATCAACATCCAACGTACCCCTGTGTTGGACAACCTTCCCCTGCAGCTGGGGTGCAGCACGACTTGGCTAATTTGAACTGATCTCCTCTACCCGCGATGGTGGGGAATGGTCTCTGAGGGCTCGTGTCTTACCTATCTGATTACCTTGATGATATTTTCAACCTGGGCCTGATATAATTAATTTACTAGATATATAAATTCTTAATGATGCATTTCCAGGATAGAAAAAATAAGGGACAAGGAAAAGAAGACAAAAGTCACTATACTAAGAAAATGTGTGGTGTTTCCTGTCTTTTAAAAGCTGAAGCTGATCAGATACCAGATTAGCCTGGGAATTGCATTACTGACATTGTGAACCTTCCACACCTAAGTCTTTATCTGGGCCTTTGTTCAAAGGTATTATATGGTGATGAGACTTCTGCCTTCAGTAAAGCCTGCTTTTTCATCAGTTAAAGTTATTCCTTTTTAAATAGTCCTTCCTACTAATTTTCTAGGGAAATAAATGATACCTACTTTTCATTCTAGAAATGTTAGACACAGGCACAACTGCTCACAGCAGAAAAGCTGCTGTTCTTACTCAGTCACACTGGCCATTTCTGCTTACACTGGAATTTTCACAACAGCTTGTTAAGGTAGGACAGACCTAATAACCCACGAGTCTTCTGTCAGAAAGAATGAGATAGCAGGGTGATGATATACCCCATGCAACATTGCTTCATATTCATTTAGCCATTTATTTCTCCTGTGCCTTCTCTTAACTGCGTTAATGGGGCCTTTTAGCAACCACCTTTGATTCAACTTCACTGAAATAACTTCTTTTTCAGTTTAGAAATATGTCCCAGTAGAAATCCTGATCCTTTGGAAGTACAGAGGACTTCTGGCCTTGACACCAATGGTTTTTATTTGGCAGCTGCAGATCATTGGTAATATGGGAGTTTCAGAGGCAACTGTTAATGCAAGTACATGCACATCTTTCAGGGACCACCTCAAGTACACAGGTACATCTTATGGATAGTATGGGTTGTTCCTAAAGCAAAAACTAAATCAAGAAATTAGATAATACTAGACACAAAACAAAAAAGAAACAAAACAACCCAAATATCCCAATAACAACCACAAATCCCAAGCCCATACTGCAGGCCCTGTGTGATGGTCCAAGAGAGATGTTGTCTCTGTAGGCCAGCTTCTTGGGTTTCACTACACTAAAAGACATCCCAACCATTTTCCATCTTCAAACTAGAAGACTGGCATGTGCCTAGTAGGAATTTACCCCCATGTATTCCTACATCTGAGCTGTAAAAATGTGTCTTAGCAATGCATTCCCTAACAATGTCACAGTATGTAGGAAAATTTTTAAGAAACATTCAACTGATATGGTCACGTAGACCTATCAAAAAGGTCTGTAGCACTGTCAGAATCTGCACCTAGGATCCAAAATTGCAAAGTGTAATATAATTATGGCAAGAAATGTAACAGGTGATATCACATTTCAGAACTGAATATTACTTGGTGGATCATGAGAAAATACATTTCACAAAGGTGGAATGTCCAGGGCCTGCGAGGTGACACATAAATGAGACAGGAAGTGGAGAACAGGAAGCAGTAATTTTGCCCAGCCTCTTAAAAACAAATGCTGCTATAGAAGTAGCAAGACTATGAGTATAAGGATTTTTAAATTATCTGATGTTGAATATTCTATGATTCCATAATATACACAATGTCAGATAATGACATCACTAGCTCAACTCTGATTAAAAGCAAGTGAATAGCAAATCTCAGCAGCATTGTCTTATCAGATTAAAACAAGGGGGAAATCTCCTATTTATGAATGAACTGACCTCAATTTTTCTCTCAAGGCACGCTGTGCATGTCAGAGTTGTGTATGATTGAGAAGTGTCCTGTTTCAGCTGGGATGGTGTTAACTTTCTTCTTAGTAGCTAGTACAGTGCTGTTTTGGCTCTGATGTGAGAACAATGGTGATAACCACACTGATGTTTTTAGTTTTGCTGGGTGATGTTTATACTAAATCAAGTTTTCGATTTCTTGGGTCCTGCCAGCGAGAGGGCTGGGGGCCACGGGAAATTGGGAGGGGACGTGGCCAAGACAGCTGACCCAAGCTAGCCAAAGAGGTATTCCATACCATAAGACATCATGCTGAGTATATAAGCTGGGGGAAGAAGAAGGAAGGGAAGGGGATGATGGAGCCCTGCTGTCCTGGGGGTGGCCGAACACCTGCCTGCCCATGGGAAGTGGTGAATGAATTCCTTGCTTTGCTTTGCTTGCATGCACGGCTTTTGCTTTACCTATTAAATTGTTCTTATCTCAACCCCTGAATTTTACATTCCTTTCTGATTGTCCTCCCCATCCCTCTGGGTGAGGGGCAGTGAGCAAGCGGCTGCGTGGTGCTTGGTTGCTGGCCAGGGTTAAACCACTGACAAGTTCTCCCAGTAAGTTTTGTCAGGATTCCCCAGGAGCTACCTGAAACACAGACTTACAAGCTAATATAATACACCAAAGACTCAATGACATTTTGCCAGCTTCCTCTTTGGCCAGTTGTTTTGGTCCATAGAGCTACAACACTTCCAACCATTTTTCTACACTTCTTGCTTTTGACTATTAACAATGACCTCACTGCAGATGCTTCACCATCTTATATATGGCTTGTCCTCATGTGTGTTGCTTCACCCGCAGAGTGCTATGGCAAAGCACTGGTGAAAAGGTGAAGACAACCCACAGAGTGCTATGGCAATGCACTGCTAAAAAGGTGTAAATGGTGAAAAGCTAGGAAGAATGAAGATTTGTCCAGAGCTGACATACAGAAATACATAAGCAAGAAATTCCATTCTCTGAACAATGTGAGTTTAAAGGAAGAACTCCTTCATGCCTATACTAAAGCAAGCCAGGAGAAGGAAGCAAACCCACTTAAAAATAAGGCCTTGCTTCTTCTCAAGGTCACAAATCACAGAAGATGCTTCCTCCAAAAAATGCATACACATTTTCTCCTCATATTATCTTTCTTGCAGAAGCATTATCAACCTACTTCTCAAAAAAATTAATCACTGTCATTTACGATTTCCTTCATAACATTCCAATAACAAACTAAAGAAACTTATCTGGAACCATCTTCGTTAGAAGAATGAAACGCAAAGAGTGAGGCTCAAGGTGCAGAAGGGTTACGACTTCATTTTGTTGCCTTGAAAAAAAGATTAAAATTGCCAGCAATGCGTGATCTAAATCTAGGTGACGTTAAACAGATGGCACTGAGTGACCAAGGAAAGAGCATTGGTTTTTCTCCATCCGTGAGCTCACTTTGCACTTTAAGCTGCATTAACTTTGCTCAGCTACAAAATGCAGCCTTTTTCTCACATCTATCTCTATTTTTTAAAAAAATAATTTGGAGAGTTTCGGGAATGGAGACATTGTTAGGTTAATAGTGAAAAATCCTGCTTCTCATGAGGAGGATGTAAAGGAGAAGACAGCACAGAGGTGTCAGATTTGCCAGTGTTTCAGGACAGGCTGTTTCTCCCTGTTGCCACTTGGAACAAAAAGGCGAATGACTTTGTTCACCCTTCTGCAAGTGGTATGGTTGTCAGGTAAAAGCTGCTAGCAGAGAACAGTAGGGACAGTGCTCACACTGCACCTCTTTAATCAGACTTCTACAGTAATGGAGGCAATTTGAAGATTTTATCTTCAAAGATAGAGGCACCACCACTTACAGAACCTATTTTCTTCCCTCTTACCTCACCTTCAGAGTGCTCCAAGGCAATCTGAACATTCAGTTGGTTTTTTTCGTTTGTTTTGTATTGGTTTTTTCCTCTTTTTTTTTTTTTGTTTGTTTTGTTTTGTTTTGGGTTTTTTTGGGTTTGTTTTTTTTTTTTTGGTTTCTTTGTTTTGATTTAAACATGCTTTAACCCCTGTCTCCTCAAGTGCAAGTTAATGTTGGAACCAGACAGTACGCAATTCCGTTCTCCAAACTTTATGGCCAAGTAACTAGAGTCTCACTTGCCTTGAAACAGACCACATCTTTCTTTGTCTGTGCAGTCACTGCCTATCTTTCCCTAGACAGACAGGGCTCCCAGAATCACATTTGACAACTCTTGTTTAGTAGAAGGAGGAAGGACAGAGAAAATCGACTTTATGAATATACTGAATTATTCTGGGAAACACTCAGGATAACACTGGAATGAGAGACATAAAACACTGGCCAGATAAGATATCATGTGCTGGAGACAAATAGAGATTAGATAGCAGACCTGATGAGTCATCAGTTTGCACTAAGGGTAGCAAATCTTATGTTCGTTTGGGAACATGCAGAATTACTGGAATTTGACTTTCAGTTTGGATTAACTATCAGGAAGAAAAAGGCTGACTCAGATTAAAATATTTCTGGTTGCAGGAAAAGACAATTTCAAGGAGACGGATGCTTAAACACTGGAGTATGTAGCCAAGGCTGCCTAGCGTGCAAATCACTCAGTACCAATTCTGTGTATCATTACTATTCCACCATCCCTGAGAACCTGCCAAGAGCCATGGGGAAACACCAGCCTTTCACCTTGCAGCAGCATTTAACTACAGAGCACGCAAATCAGAGCTGTAAAAGGTGACAGAAACCCTTAAATTCTCATGCATGTGTTACTGGAAATAGAGCTGATAAACCTTAAAAAGGCTCACAGAAGACACACAACATGGTTAGCATTACACTCTCACTATTTCAGCTATGGGGGCAGGAGCTGTGTGCTCTGTTTTGCTTAAAAGTAACTGGTGGACAAATAACACTGTGCAGAAAGAGAAAATGAGAGTTGAAAAGCTCACCTGTCAGGAAAGAAAACCGCAATGGGAGACTGTCTACGCTGCATAGCAGTGTTGCTGTCCTACGCACTGATGAACGTTTCAGTACAGCAGCCCTGCATGTTTAAATGTAATAAGGACTTAGCTGAGGGTTTTGGTTGTGGTTTTGTTTGTTTGGTGGTTTTTTTTACATTTTTTCTTTTATAAAGGCTATTTAACTCTGAAGGGAACAGAACTGATTTTAGTCAATGAGGACAGAGATAGAATGGATAAAACTCCTAGTACTAGAATTAGAGCTGCAACTTACAATGTTTTCATTAAGAACAGCACTGAAAATAAATTGCTGCACAGAGAACTAATTAAAAAAAGAACTAATGAATTCCATAGATGTATATATAAATGCAGTTTTTGCGTCCATCTGAATACTAGCTGTTATTAACTCCGGGTGATGCTGTTCTACATACGTATGTTGGTGTTATTCATACAGATGGTGCCAGGGCTGAAGCACTGAATGGAAGTATGCTTCACATGGTTGCTTCACTTATGCTCTAGTAATAAGTACTAGCTTAATGCAAAAACTAATCTCATCAGAAAGGTGATATTTTAGTAGAAACCAGGGAAACTAAAGCAGTTGTGTCCTGCATCACAGCAAAGGCTTTGGCAGGAAAACACAGATATATAAGCAAATTCACTCTGATATTTGTAGATAACCTTGATGTGTCTTTTGGATACCTCCTCGTTTAGTCCTTAGTTGGCTGTTTGTAAAGGACAGGGTAAGAATAACTGAGTTGACTTTCCCTTTGATCTCTCCCATCATCTTTCTAGTGTAGGTGGCTGAAATATTCTGTCTGTTGCAGGTTTGATACTTTTTCTACTGCCCCAGACAAGTAAATACGGAGCAGGAGTGCTACCGATGAGATTCTTTTCATCCAAATGCAAATGTTCCAGATAACAGAAGTCACCCTCATTTCTCTTTAGAGAGTAGAGAGATATAAGCATTTCTGGAGGATAGCCCAGCTCACCTTTAACTAACCTATTCAAAAGCCCAGAAAAATTGCCATTTGACATGTCTGTATCTATACATTAGCCTGAAAGGGAATATTGAGCGAGTAGTTCAGGTTTATTTGTCTAAACTTAAGTGAAATTAATCCCACCCTGCTTGCTTTATATTTTACTTCTGAAATAAAAAACTTTTGTATTATCTTACTCTGTTCACAAGTTTTAATGGTTTGCCTTGTATATTTTCTCTATAAATAAATTTTCAGTGACAAGATAGACTAGTGTTGCAACCAGTAGTATAAAGAAAAACCCTCTCTTCATAAAAATGTGCTCTGGAAGTGATAACATCTGGGGTGGTTTTTTTTTTTGTTTCTTTTTTGTTTGTTTGTTTTTCTTCTTCCTGTTTTGTTTTGTTTTTTTTTTAACGTACACACAAAGTGTTCCCATTTTCATATGGAAACCAGATCATCCTAATTTCCTTGGGCAGTATTATTGGAAATACACGTGTTAACTGTCATGCTAGATCCTACTGGCAGCCATCTGATGAAAGCGTCATAAATTCTTTACTTACTGCATGGATATGACTCCCATCTTGTTTTACCCATGATGTTCTTCATACACAGAAAAGCAACCCTTTCCCATAATATGTATACGCTCCCACAATCCTCACTAAAAATGAAAAAATAAAACAAAATCCACAGTTTGAAGGGAAGAATGGGAAAATATTTCCAAGAAAGATGTCTGAGTTACTAAGCAAACAATGGTGTCAGAAGTCCCTGAGCAGGAAATAATCCCATACTTGCATGGTACCTGAGGGAACATCCTACGTACATCATCTGT
The DNA here is from genome assembly GCF_963210335.1 of Falco punctatus. NCBI lineage: Eukaryota > Metazoa > Chordata > Aves > Falconiformes > Falconidae > Falco > Falco punctatus. The sequence continues at coordinate 86,680,194 of NC_137582.1, read as the reverse complement.
TATTACTCTTCCCTGGGTGAGTACTTATGGGTGCTGCTGGAGGCAGTAAAGAGGTGAAACATCCCTTTTGTACTGGCAAGAGTGGGTGTCCTTACATCCCCAAAATCAGGCCTGTCAGATATATCAGGGTGCTGCATCTATTTAACTCCTCTCTGTTTATTTTCACTATCAAGAAAAGCATCACTAAAGGGATTATGATGACTTCCAGAAGTGTCTTCATTTTCTTTTGAAAAGAAACAGAAGTTTGTTGGGGAGGGAAAATAATCATGAGTAGTCACTGAAGAGCCAGTTAGACATTATATATTCTGCATTGTGCTCTGGTTCCATTTATGTGAACAGAAATGATTAAGATTTTACTTACTCTTTAGCATGCAGTGGTATAAGGGATTAACAGACAAAAGAGGGGAGATGAAGTATTTAAGGGCTTTGGGAGACAGAGAACTTTTGGGTATCAAAGAAGCCTTTTTACAGCCAAAGTCTGTTAAACAAAAGGAAAAGGAAGAAAAAAGGGATATCCATTTAGGTATTTTTAACAGATCTTGGATACAACAGTGACTGAGGTCTTTGGCATGCTTAACATAAAAATGAAAAGCTAGTCTAGATAAAATACAAGAGAGTAAACTGCAGGGAATTGCTATGAATCCATGGAATGGAAAGAGATTTTTCAGTTATCTTTATGTCTTTGGGGTTATTTGAAAAGCAGAATAATTGTGGTAGCTACTGCACAGTCTTCTCCATCCTGCACAACCAAGATCTCTGAGGCAGTAACAGTTAGCAATGAATTTTAGCACTGCCCACTGACTTTTTCAGAGTCATGTTACAGGACGTCACATGTAGTGTGACTGAGCAGAAGCCTACACACCCTCACACGCACCAAGCAGGAGAAAATCCTCTGTCCTCAGATGCTGAAATGCATCCACAAGAATGATGGTGGCATTGAAAAAAAGCAAGCAAACAAGCAAGGAAAAAAAAATATCTGTAGTATTTATTGCCAGTTCTCTGCTCTGTTCTTGACCTGCCGTTGGGAGGATCAGCATAATCTCATATTACCCTCTGCCAAGCCTCTCTTTAGAGGTCTTTCGCCTTCACTGCACTGGATTTCTAGTTTGGAATTCCTTGTTTGGAGGTGGTAGATTTCTGCAGCAGGACACCCTAGCCTGTCACTTTAAGGGACATCTAAAAGCACACAATTCCTCCAGCTCTCCCCCCTCTCAATAACGTTATATTGCACCTGAATATTGAAAAAAACCCAGCTCCTTCCTCCTCTGTAACAGATGGTGCTGTGTAGCCCTGAGTACACGAGTATCTGTAGCAGCAGCAATGAAGTGGGAAAGCTGGGCAGACCAGGGTGGGAGGGACCATGCACACTCAGGAGATCACTTTGCCTGTTATCCTCAACAGTGAAGATGAAAGAGATGTGAGTCATTTATGAGAAGGATGGGAAGTCTCATTGATACATGTCAAGCTGTATTTTAGACTGGCTTCATCATTTTTTTCTTTGCTGAGGAATAGTAAATATTTAAGGGGAAGCTGTGATGCTACTTAAAAAGCACTTACCTAATTAAACCTCAAATGCAGAAATCCCTGTTCACTCAGAGATGAACTCTGTGATGTTCACCACCTAAGGCTATACCTCAGCCATATGGCGCTTTAATAGATAGTAATGGAGGGAGCCCTTTTTATATTTTAACAGATGGCTACATGCTAGATACTGGGGTTGGAGCAGAGGGGAGAATGAAAGAAAACACAAGGAAAGAGAATCAAGAAAGAAAGACAAAGTTCAAAGGGCAAATTCATATTGGTCTTTTTCATTTCAGCTCAAAACAGCTTGAGGTCTTGTTTCTTCCCTAGAAATAACTTCTGTTGATTCCAAACCCTTGAACTCAAGACTCACTGATCACAAAACTTTTCACAGCAGAGTTACAATGTGAGGGGTTGTCCTTACACCAGAAATACCACTACTGATTTCAGCGTTTGCTGGCTCAACAAATAGTTGCACAAGTTTGGGAGTAGGATTCAAGTTTTTAAAGTGTTTCTTCTGCTGTACCTTCCCCACCTCCAGGGTCATTCTCACTGTGTGTAACTGCAACCTCATCAAGTTTGGGCTGCATAAAAGAATGGCTAGAAGACTTCAGAAGAGAAAGTCAGTGCTGGAGTATGTTGCAGAGGAAACATGGTAAATATAGACTTCAAGTAAAGAGTCAGAAAATCTAAGTTTTTTGAAAATAAGCAATTTATTGGAAGATCTAGCTTTCAGATAGGTCCTGATGCGGTAAGGTGGCAGATTTAACGGCCGGTATTACATTCCCAAAATAAGACTAACAGCCAGAGGGACCATAAAGCTTAAGTAATACGGTTCCATTTACATTATGGTTGCTACATGGTTTAATAGTTTCCAAATTTGTTGGCATGGCTGCCATTTCCTCTTCTGGAGGAAGTGTGAAGTATCTAAGATGATCATGGCTTTGGTGACTGAGCCAAAATGGTACGTGATACCTGTCACATCTTTGTATCTTTGCCTCACTGTACCTCCATAAATGCCATTCCTGTCATCATATGCATTTCTTTCCCACTTCACAGGGTAAGTTTAACTTGTCTCAAAAGGCCTGTGGGAACTTGGTGGCAATCTTTCATCCTCCGTGAATTGATAGGGTCCTCATTCTCAGGCAATGTGAAAGCACAGCATGTGGAGCCACTGGGTTCTGCACTAAACGGAGGAGATCTGGAATTAGCAGCAGTGTGGCTGCATCATTCCGCATGGCACTCTAGGTAACCTGCTCTGCTATACACTACCGTGCTGATTCTGGGACTGCATCACCCAGGGTTATGTATCAACAGCAGCTCAGATATCCTTGCTGCAAGGATACACAACATGCAAGGTTGCATGTGTGCTCTTGATAAAATGCAGTGTTTATTACCTTGTTCTACAGAAACTGTGAATCCACAGGATATATATGAAATATTTACTCAATCAGTGATTTTTTTCCTATTTGTTCGAACTTCCAATGTCCATCTGTATAGCATAAGAAACAATGTCCTGTGAATATATTCTCAGAGCATTCATTCTTTTATTGAAAAACTCTTGTTATTTTAATTGTTCATCTGAATTCCTTAGGAAGAAAATTATAATTAACATTCTTTTTTTTAATCCCCATTATTATTCACTACTCTCTACAATAGCTCATTATTTTGAAAAAGGCAAAGCTTGATGTTTCCAACAAAGCACAACTTTTATATTGGATTATATGGAAATGTAACTCCAAGCAATACTAAACAGAACTTTATTAAAATGTTTCTGTTAATTTCAAATTTTATTTCCCAAACTATCTATAAATCTGTCAGACTTGAATGCTTGTGTAAGAAAATTAGGTCTACTCATGGCTATCACCTTACAAGTCTTTTAATGAGCCCAGTAGGTCATGCTAGACATATTATCAATTCATATCCTTAGATCATCATCAATTCTTATATTAAAATTGTCTTTTTACCTAACACTTTGAAGACTTTTGTCTGAAGCTACCTGGTTTATTTGTTTTGTTTTTTTGCTATTATTTGTGTTGGTGACTAATTTAGAGTTTCTCTCCCAAACATTCCTGATTTTCTGTCAGACTTGTTTAAAACACTAGCTTCTCAAAGAGGTAGTAGGGCAATAATACATGTGACTACTACTGTCTGCCTTCCTTCACCTCACCCTTGATCCATTACTTTGCCTGAGATCAGACTTTGCTATTAGCTGGAAAAATCACTGCATTCTCCAGATACAACGAAATACTGAAATATAACACGGTGTTCATTGCTTCCTGGATTTTCCTAATAATTGATGATATAAAGGCAGAGATTACCCTGTGAATTTGCCCAGTGACACAAGGTGCGCTCTTCTTTCAGTCATTCCCATACGTGGGATTTAGTTTCTATGCCCCCATGTGGAAAGCAACAGCAGAGAGGTATGTCCCTGTATGGCTGACCTGGCCAGCCCTGTTTTGATTAGGTTGCACTCGATAATCAGGAAGAAATTGTTAGGGATCAACTGTATGCAGAGGTAGGATATCCCTAAGTCCAGCATGGGGCTGATGCAGCCAATAACACAGTTTCAGCAATGCATTTGCTTTTTTGCCTTAGAAATGCATTTGCCTGTTTTTTTTTTTTTTTCCTTTTTTTTTTCTCCCCGCCCCCCCCCCCCCCCCCCCCCCCCAGTATTCTTTTCATGGGTCCTTTCTATCTTGTCCAGCATTATGCAAACTGAAAGGAAGAAGCCGTTCCAGCCTGAGAGAAAGAAGGCAGCTGTGATGAACCCTCTGTAACAAACAGGAAAGGAAGCATTATTGCGGGAAGCATTGCACCATCTTTGTGAGGTTGATTGTAATACTGCTGTAAATACAGAGGGTCTGGTTCTCACACTAGAAACATTTTATGCTTAATGTAATTCAGTTTATGGCCCCAACGCACTGCAAGAGAGGTGTAAAATGGCGTTAAAGTTAATGACAATCAGACCTAGGGATTCTAATATTTGCTTTCTACTGTGCTCGAAATTACTGCTGTTGTTTTATAGCAATGTTTAAAAAGTTAGTACAGAGACTTTATACATAAAAAATCCGGGATCACATCCATCCATCCATGCATCCAAGAGAAATGCAGTGCAGCAGTTGTTACAGAGTCTATGCCTTAACTGTATTACAAGTTGGATTAATTTGGCCTTTTAAATTTAGGTGTTGATACAGTACTTTCTCTAAATCCATGTTTTTCAATCGTTTCAAATCAGCAACAATTTATTCAAAGGCAAAAGTTTTCATGAGCCTCATTTTACATTTCTTCTGTCAGTAAAAATAATGAATCAAGGATAACAATGATAAACCTAAATAATGTATCATGAATATGTCTCAAAATGCTGACAGAAAATATTTTCCCTTGCATGGATGAAATGCTTAGGGAAAACAGAAACAGACATTTCCTTTACCTTCAACTGTAATAACTTTTTTAATGACTTGTGAGCCATCTGATTGATTGTGATAAAAACTCCCTGTTTCTGCTTATGTAAGGATTTTATTTATTATTATGGTAGTATTTGGTTTTCTGTCTCCAAAATGGGCTGGACCCCAAAGGAAGGTATGAAAAAAGAAATCCCAAAATTCTAATATTTCATCATTTTAACAGTTACTTTATAACAAATATCCAGATCTCTCAGGTACTTTCAGAGCTCTATTTCGCAGAGGTATTATACTTCTATAATGCTGTAGAGAAATATAACAGAAACCAAATAATACAAATGCGTTGAGACCGTCCTGCGCTTTGGAGGAGTGAAAGTCTGCATGACTACAAAAAAGTAGTTGCAACACATGCAGATATTCTTTGCACATATCCCTGCATTTTATTACTAAAAATGAATGTGTTTACATATACCAAAATAAAACAAACAAAAAAATATTCAAGCATATTTACTACCATACATGTTGCGAAGGCAAAGGACAGCAAATAAACCTTCAATTAATCAAGCACTTGGAAGATTTCTTGAAAAATGTTTTCAGTTTAGTGTCACCTGTCCTGAAAACCACGTAAGACCACAGAGTAGCATTCAAATGACATGGTGAAGGAAAGGTACTCATCTTTCAATATACCTATATATTTTCACTTCTTGTAAATGTTATAGATATTTAAGGTTGGTGACTATAAAGTATAAAAATCCTACTGAAGCAAATTTTGTAACATGGACTATTAGTTTGGGATTAATGTAAATGTTAGAATATATGTCACATGGGAATCTCTGCACAGCTCAGTGACAAAATTATACGCTCCAGGCTTGAGGCATCTTCAATATAGTGGAAAAAGGACACACAGCAATCCCAGCAGGAAAGAAAAGACCATATTCAAAATACAGGTTGACATAGAAAGTCTAGTCCAGAAAACCACACAAAGACTGTAACATAAGCCCTTACCAAAAAAATGGAATAGATCTTTTGGAAACCCAAGAAATTCTTATTCACTGCTTACAGAGTTTGAAACATTCAAAACATATCTAAATATAATTATTTAGCTTGAGCTGATTTTTTTTTGACGGGCAATACAAAGGATGTTTTAAGAAAGGACTTGAACAAATGGGAAATAGACTTCCCTGTCTGAGGATCAGGATGGCAGAAATTCTTCCCTGATGCTGATGTGCACTTCATTCCTTGAAACACAAAGGTTGACAATTATACTTTCTATTTAGAAGGTGGTGTTGTTTGCTCCCCCCAAGTATAAGCTAATCAACTCTGGAAATGAGTAACATGTTTGTGTCACTTGGTGGCTTCTCATTTTTCAAACTTCTCTATCAGCGGGACAGAAATTGCTAGTAATGCCATACTTTTGCCTCATGCTTTTCTTTTTGTTTAAAGCACTGCCAGTGGAAGAACTATATTTCCTTGGTAGAATCTGTTTCTAAACCAAATAGAGGGATTTCCAAACTCTGTAAAAGCACACTTTGGCTGGGGGGGCAGGTGGGATGGGACACATGGGGTGGAGGGGGAGTGCACACAGTTTGCTGAAGCCAATTATCCCTTGAAAAATTCACAACTACATGGGCTACCCTCACCAACATCACCAGAGCATCACAGTTTGACGTATTTAAGAAATGTTACATAAGGAAAAAAAAAAAGCTAACTATTCCTTTACTAGCACATCTATCTCTTTCTGCCATATGCCACTTCCCTCCTCATATTTGCATTTGAAAGCCTTCTACTGTATTGCCTTCATATCATATTTGAGTAAGAGACCTCAGAAGAGACAGCTTGAAAGAGAAACATCTGTCATGGGCTCTGGTGTAACATGCTAGAAATGGCTTTGTGGATTTGACAGTTCATTTGGAGTTGACAGGCACGTTTTTGCTACTTTCACTCCCTTTCCTGCACTGCTTATGCTGTGCCATGAAGCCTTGATGGACACTAAATATATCTTCTGGATTTTTTTTAGCCCATGGACACTAAATATATACTATGTGCCACTATTTATACAAAACACATCTGAACATAAATGAAAACTTGCTGGTCTTAATGGTTGGAAGGAAGTCTGGTCATTGGGCTATGTCTGAGGAATATAGCTCCCTATCTGCTACTCGTTTTAGGGATGAGATGGGCTACAAAATGTGGGAGGACCTCATGGAACCTGGAGTGACAAACCTGAAACTGGAAAGTCCAGGTCTCATTTAAATGTTTTATAATTGGGAACACTTACAGTGCTAGAAAAGTTTTAGTGATGTTCTGCCAAGAGTTACTGCCCCCCAAGTTGATTTAGAATCACAAAATCAAAGACTATCTACAATTGGGAGAGACCCATAAGGATCACTGATTCCGACTCCCTGCTGCTCACAGAGGACTACCTAAAACTAAACCATATGACCAAGAGCGTCATCCAGGTGCTCTTTGAACTGTGACAGACTTGGTGCCATGACCATTTCCATGGGGGACCCTGTTCCAGTGACCGACCACCCGCTCATTGAAGAACCTTTTCCTAATGTCTGATCTGAACTTCCCCTGACACAGCTTCATTCCATTCCCTTGTGTCCTGTCGCTGCTCACCAGAGGGAGGAGATCAGCATCTCCCCCTCCGCTGCCCCCACTGAGACAGCTGCAGACTGTGATGAGGCAACCCCTCAGCCTTCTCTTCTCTGGATTGAGCGAGCCAAGAGACCTCAGCAGCTCCTCATAAGTCTTGCCCTGGTGACTTTTCACCATCTTGGTCACCCTCCTCTGGACACACTCTCACAGTTTTATGTTCTTCTTATACTGAGGCACCCAAAACTGCACAGAGAACTCGAGGTGGGACCGCACCAGTGCCATGTAGAGTGGGACAGTCACCTCCCTCCACCAGCTCGCTATGCTGTGCTTGATGCACCCCAGGACACCGTTGTCCCTTTTGGCTGCCAGGGCACACTGTTGGCTCATATTCAACTTGCCATGAGGCAACAGGGGAACAGTGTATGCCATTATGGTAATTTCCAGCTAATAATTTAATCTATGCATGAGAAAATAGAGCTGTAATGTAACAGAGACAGTAATAGCAAATCCAAATGGGGCCAGAAATCTCCAGATGAAAAGTGGAGATGAAGAGCTGGAGTAATTAACTCTTAAGCTTTTTGAAATAGATACTCAAGCCCACATTCCTTAACGCCTCATTCTGAAGATGGAAGTGCCTGAAAACCTCTCTTCTCCTACTGAAAATCCTCCAAAATCCTGCTGCAAGAGAACGTCATGTGACTCCCAGGGTCTCTTTGAGGGTGTTTGTCCTTTTAAAATAAGTGCAAATTGTGTGATGCTTTCCTTTTCATAAAACATTTGGAAGGAGGAGAGAACAGTCTATTTCCTTTTAGCTGTGTCTTGTTACATATAAAGTAATTAAGAACAATTAAGTGATAATGTTGAACATTATAATAATGTAATTAGAAACCTGAGAAAGTATGGGAAATGTATAATCTCTATAATTCGGGCCCCAATTTTATCCAGTTCTGCTGCTGTTACTGCTGATGTAGCTTCATCACCACAGACTGTATGGTCTGTGTGACCTCTACCTTGGCACAGAACGGTCAAGACTTATTTTGAATTCCACTCCATTTGTGAGAATAAATGAAACCAGTGGTTTTTAATATTAAATCCCACTGATAACAGGATGGATTTTGATTTCATTTGTGTTCAGTTCAGAGAAGGAAGCCACGTTTTTCAAAATTACAAGTAAGAAAAAGGAATAACCCCCCTGAAACATTAATTATAGCTTGAAATGAAATTATTAGGATAACTCTTTCAAATTTCCTTTTGACTATTGAGTCACTGAACTTTTACAGATGTGGAAAATGTTGTGTTACAAAACTAGTATCTTTTTTTATTCCTATTCTAGTAGGATCTGGTGATCCGCCTTAGTGGAGTACAGGACAGGGATCTGTGATTTGTTGTAGATCTTTTCAAAGAAGCACAATTGTTTGGCTTTTGATTTCAGCTGTGAAAAAGAAGACTTGGGTTTATTGTGTTTGCAGCATCACTCAACCCTTTTGGTACCAAACACCAACTGGCTGCAAAGTTCATTAAAAAAAAATACCTTATCATGAGTAGTTACATCAACACTCAAGCTGAAACTAGTCAGGAACGGGACTACATTATTTTTTTAACAGCAAAACCAAAAAAAGACAGGAATTTAGTCAGATGAATATTTCATCACCTAGTTTACTCCTCCACTTTGAACGCAAAATGTTGCTTAAGTAGGACTAGAAGGCAGGCAGCCACCTACAGAACTTCCCCAGGCAGAAATCATACGTACTTTTTGAAGTTAAACAGATATAGGACAGTGACATTTTTTTCCATTTTGTTCCCTTAATTGCCAGACAAAGTGCAATTTTCTGTTCTGTTCTATCAACCAGATGCCCTTGTCATCCACCATCATACTACAGTAATGGAATTTGACGTCCTCTTTGTTGTTTCTCACTGCATTTGTGTGACTCACTGTGCAAAATAAAAATGTACTAAGAATAGCAGAGTTTGTCTTAATAGCAAAACTATGAAAATCCCTTCATCTAATTGCTTTCAGCTTATTTTTTCAGCACTAAGGCTCTTGTAGTTGTCTTGGTATGCTATAAGCATTCAGCCATGAAGTTATGTACCAGCCAACACATCAATTTCAGTAGAAATCCTGCTAGGGTAAAGTTTTGAAAGGTACTTTGGCACCTAAAGGAGTAAGTAAAGACCTATGCAAACTTCCCAAAGGTATCAAAGCTGCAGAATTGCTTTTGAATACTTTACACAGTTGAAAAGCTTTCTAGAAACAACAAATGGTCACAAATTACTCCAGAGCATTACAAATCAGTTAAAGTTGTGGTCCTAACTACTTGAAGTATTGGAGCACAACAAAAGGTTAAGAGGAAAGGAAGTAACAGCGCCATTGGTTACTGTTGTCAAAGCTAAATTACACAGGCAAGTATATGTGGGAGAAAAGCCTTCCATTTGTTTAGAATTAAGAAAGCAAATCACCCATTCCACAACTGCTTTACAACTCTCCATCAGTAAAAACCTCAGAAAAATATTTATTTGCAAGGCCAGTCCAAGACTGAGAGACCAATTTTACTTAGTAAGATATGACATACTGAAAGATTAGAATAGAATAGAATAGAATAAAATAGTTCAGTAGGAAGAGACCAACAGTGATCATCTAGCCCAACTAGCATGTGTCCTCTCTTAAAGTCCAGATCACTTCTACTCTTGACACCAAAGTAGGTGTGCAAATATGAAAACAAGGACAAGAAATACTAAAGCAAGACTGGGGGAATGACTCACGGGAAAAAATGAACAGTGGATTGTCTTTAGTTTTCCCAAGTGAATTTGGAATGTGGGAAGAATTGTAAAAATGGAAAATTAAAGGTGGCAGGTCAATCATTTTTGCCAGAAAACAGAATGAAGTCAAGAGATGCGTGGTGATGGAATGACTGGTAAGAGGCAAATACCCTCTCAAACAAGAGAAAAAGATTGGGAGTTTTATTATGCAAATTCAGTGACACAGTAATGTAGTTAAAAGCATGTAAAATAATCATACTTTGCTGAAGTTAATCTATCACTTAGAATTAATTCCAAATTGTATAGAAATACAGAGTAAGAACAAGTTTTTTTCTACTGAAAAGCTCCATTCAATTCAAAATGACTGCTGAATTCTACACTGAGTACGTCCATCTGGACTGTGAAACCCAGTGCCCTGTAATGCCATTCAGGCCTTAGCAGAGCAATTGACTAGAGGTGTAGATAATAACATTATCCACCTTAATGCAATTTAGCGTTAACAGTTTTAAAACCCAACTTTGGGAATTAGAAATTAGTATGAAATGATAATTTGATCAGGGTGGGGGAGGAAGTATTTTCATCTTCTATTTAGAGTGGCCTGCATTTGATTCTGAGTGTCTGCATCACAGCTCAGTGATGCTCTGCCCCTGTGTTTCCAGTCTAACTCGAGCCAAGGAGGTTATAGGCTGAAGAGTAAAAATAAAAGTTGACATGTAGATCGATAATGTTCTAGAAGAGGAGAGAGGTGAAAATGCTGCAGCAAGATACATTTATAACAAAACTAGACAAATTATTTCACAACAGCACCTCAGTCAGACAAGAGCCTCTCTCTGCAGCATCGTGCAGAATGACTGCACTGTGCCAGTGTGATGCCCTTATAGATCATTTTCCACCTTCAAGTCTGGTATAGAGTCTTATTTAAAAGGATGATTTTTTTTTTCTTTGTTTCTACTATTTGCCCTTACATGCTGCTCTCATAAGATTTTACGTAGGCCTGAGCAAGTCAGACATTACACAACCTTTTCTACTCTGGAATGGTGCTCAATGCAGAACGGGAGTCAAAGTGGAAGGAAAAGCTACAAATTTAGTTATTTTCACAGTCAAAGGACTTTGCAAAGAAGAGGCAAATTTCTTAAACCCGAAATGATAGCCTCTGTTTCAATAGAGGCCAGAAGGTTTCCTCCGCACTCCAGCTCCCATAATCAATGTATGATTCCAGGTACACTGAGCTGTTAATAAAAAACTTTGCCTGAGTTGGGGAATGACATACTTAGATTTTCATCCCAGAGGAATTTTGCTGTGGTTTGGGTTTCAGGTGGCTAAGCTAAGAGACAATTTAAGACTCCTTACAGGTGTTCTGAAGACAGAATCAAGCCATGAGAAGTTCAAATGGCTCATGCAGAGTTGCACAAGAAGCAGATGATAGAATCAGGTTTTCCTCACAGAAGTGGATAGTATAGAGCTCAAAATTCTGTTACAACATCTCTTGAAAACAGTAGCCCGTGAATTTTAGTACCATTTGTTTTGCATGCATTTATTCTATATTTAAACAGCACAGTGTTCCCACCTTTTATGCTGAAGTTGCCTACATTTATTTCAAGCTTGAGTTTCTGCTCCCCAAGGATTTATCTCCATTGTCACACAGTTTATCATAGATGTTTGATCACTGGTTATCTCTGAAAAGCCGGAGGAATGAATTGGCTTTGTCAAAATCTTGGCATTTTTTGCTTTCTTTTTGTCAGTGTTTTGCTGACATGTTTTTTGGGTTTTTTTTCTTCTTTTCTTCCAGGTTTGTAATGTGCTAGTTGTCCATTGCTCTCAATAACCTTAGCTTTAATAGCCTCATTGATGATGCCATAAGGGGGCACATAACCATTTAAATGAGCTTACCCAGAATTACTAGCTACCAGAAATGCTTGAAACATCATGTGTATCTTTACCTCCCTTTCAGTGAGGGTCATTCTTTGCTTGTTGATTACCATAGATCACCTTATTGAGATGCAAACACAGTGAACTGCTGAAACTTCTTTTTTTTTTTTTTCTTCAATACTAAAATATTCTTTACATACTTTGCTGAGACATTCTAATGTAACTTTTTTCCCATAGGGAACTGATCCTGGCAATGACATCAAGAACATGGCTTTTGTCATTCATCTGAAAAATACAATTGGCCATGATTCAAGGCTATATTTGCCTATGCTCAGTGTAAGCATAAGGATGTACACTTCTGAATTCTTCAGGAATTTAAAATGCTTTAGAAATGTCACCTGCAGGAAGCATGATCCATCCAGTTCTCCTTTCTTCATCCCACAAGTTCACAGGAGATGTAAGCAAAGGGGATGGCACTTCCATGCTTCCCTTGCCTTCCACTCACAGGACAAGAAATCATCCCAACCTTTGCGTTTCTCCAGAGCTTCTGGACCTGCACTTCTGCTATTAACATCTGTTCTGAACATACAGACTACCATCTAGCTCAACTCTCTGAAAAAAGCCCAGTCCATAAGCATGAATAATTTGGCATCCAAACATTGCTTCTGACAATAACATCTCTGCACTTCAGGTCCTCATTCATAAAGTACAAGCAAAATGTCTTCCCACATAAAAGGGACATTCAGGAGATAAATTCAGATACACTATGGTTAAATGAGACACAGAATCTCATAATGAAGTAATTAACTTTACATTCAGAACAAGATTTGACTAGTGTGCAGTAAATAAGACCTATGACCACATGTTGTTGAAGAGAAGGACAAATGATTGTTCACTGATCACTCACCATCCTGTGCGTTATGTTGTGTGGATTAGATCACTGAAGTTTATATCATACCAAAAGATACACACAAGAGAACTGAAATAAGTTATATAAGCAATATTAATTTTTATGTTTGCTAACCGTTCGATTCATTTTTTTAAACTTATAGTTCTTTTAAACTTCTATATCTTTGCATGTATAGATTATACTCACTTCACATGAAACATACTCCTTCATTGTTACTGAATTACATGATTATTTTTTCTTAACAGATAAAAAACAGGTAACACAAGTTACATATAACTGAAAAGCGGTAACTTTCACATGTCAAGTATTGTTTCATTTTAAAGTACCACCATACCACACTGAAAGTCAAATTGTGAATGCAAAATGCTTCACTCCAACATGACAGCTCTCTCTGATAGTTTTTTTAGGTGCTTTACAACATGCTACACATTTTTGGAAACAGCCTATATAAATCCAAATGCCAAAGAGCTCCTCTCTGGTTAGATTACAGTTTGGGAACGGATTAGACCTAATACACAGCTGGCTGCTCTTCGTTTATGAGGCTCATCTTGTTTTGCAGCCTACTGCTGAAGGCTCATTGCTTCTCCCAGTGTGTCAGATATAACACGATAGGATGTGCCTTTAGGGGGTTCTTACGCTTCATGTTGGTGGAATCAGTTGCCATTGGAGGTCAGTGATTACAATACATTAGTCTTGTCAAGCCTGCTTTAAAAATAAACCAATTCGTCTATTTCCATGGAGAAGCTGAGATACCTTTCACATTAGCGGCAACTTTCTTTTGACTTCTGCAGAAGGTTCCCTGTGGCTTCAACAACCCCATTCATATTACGTTTAATGTGTTTTCTTAATGTAGGACTCATTGGCCTGATGCTTCCCTGTCACTGGTCTGACCTCTGCTTCCCTGGTGCTGCTGAGCAGGGACAGTGGGAGTACTGTAAGGAGTCAAAAGCTCAGTGTCACTGACGGAGATACAGGGGGATTTTGCATTTATGCTCATACACCCTTTTTCATTGTATGCTGCAGAGTGCCTATGGACAGGACAAGTCCCTAGGTGCAGACAGAGAGGCTGTGACAGAGATAGAGTCACACAGGAAACGGTTATGGAGCCCGACAAAGTTTTGCAGTTTCCATAGTGCAGGAAAATAGGAAAGAACAGGAAAAAAAGTGGTCCAAAACCCACACAGAAAACAAGAGGACCTACGTCACATAAATCAGGGCAGAAGGTTGGTTGGGAATATGGCATGGCTCTCACATTCTTTGGGGCCGAGTCTTTCTGGTCTAAGCTTTCCAATCAGTCCCAATAACTCTCCTCAGGTGACACTTTGGACTCACATTGAAATGACACCACAGATTCTCAGCCAGCCTTAAAAGAGGGCTCAGCTGCACCCACAGCACTGGCTCAAGCCACTTGACTGTTCAGGTCTCAGGACTGTTACAAACGGGCAGCATGGATGAAACCACCTTGTTTTGGGGAGAGAAAATGAGTTTAGCTGCAGGGACACAAGCCATACTATGCCACTTGAAGATCCAAGGATATTTCCTGGCCAGGTATATTTCCTCCCATGGCAAAAGCCTAAGAAACGTCAGAAAATAATTTATAAGAGTTAAGGGATCTATAATGCATATTTTCTATGCCATTTGGTTGTCTGTTTCAGAACACATTTTCTCCTCACTGTACAAAGTGACAACAGAGTCCACAGTAGTACCACAGCTGCTGGTGATACCACCATTGTCACACAGGGCCAACACAGGCTGTAATTGCAGGGCTCCGATAAGGGGCAATCCCATCTGAGATGTGCATATCAGTTGCATATCTTGGATGGCATCAGGGGGAAAAAAACCCCAACCAAAAAAACAAACACAGTATTTTGTGACCTTCTGAAAAAAGTATCTTTGTGATTGCGAGAGATGGGCAACTGCACAACATCACTTAATAAAGTCACTTCCCAGGGTAAGCTCAACCAGTATCGAAGAAATTTCACAATTCCAACTAATATGACAAAGATTGTTTTGTTTTGATATGTGTATAGACTTTTTCCAACAAAATAATAAGACAGACTGACGTGTCCATACACCTCCCCCACTCTCTAGGATATGGACCTACCAGCATCTTCAAGGAGGGCTGATAAGCAGCAAGCCAGCAGGGACAGGAGCACATGCCCTTTTCTCAGACTACCTCATCCATTACAACTCTAGCAAATAGAACAACCCATGCCAGGATGAACTGCATGAGAAAATGCAAGTGAAAGTTAATCCATTGTAGCAGCGTTTGGGAGCACAGCAGCAGAGCTCCTGCCGCAGACAGGAGGGCCCATTGGATAACAATAGCCTTCAGATGTATCTTCATATAAAGAGGTCATTTTATCTGCCTCCTGCCAGGTAGGCAAGTGAGCAGAAATTTAGCAGCATTTCTTCTAAAGATGCTCAACAGAAGCCTCGCTGCAGAGATTTAGATGAAAGCAATACCACCTTCTCAACACTGGAAAGTCCAATTTGCTAGCAGTCACTTTGCAGCCTCTCCAAAGAAAGTCAATGGTCTCATCACCATTCCTGGGGGCCTTGATGGTTAAAGCTAGCAATGACACTGGCTGTGCTGCAAATACCTTCTGGAGACATGTCAAGCGCTCAATCCTTTCTGTGTCTTAAAGGTTTTAGTACCTGACTTTGAGAGGCAGCATGGAGTCTTGTATGACCTTAGGTGAGACAATCGCTTCATGAGTTTTCTGAGCTTTGATAACATTTTCTTCCTCAGAGAGGAAATATGTGCACTTATATATACGCAGACATTTTAATCTGTTTTATACAAATCTGCAGTTCAAATTCAGGATGTGAAATGGGGAGGATGCAAATGAGGATGTGAAATAGTCCTCTTGAATGACACACCATTCATACATTGAACTGGGATCTGGAGCAGTATTTTTCTCTCAGCCTGGGAAAATGTGCTTCCTCCCTGTTCCTCACTTTTCCCTCCTCCCCATGTAGCATTTCTCCTAATCCATTACCTCACCCTACTCTGTGTCAGCGGCAAGGAGACTGGGGTGACCTTAGGTGCTCCCGCTGTGCACAGGCACAGTTTCAGGGTACCCCTTTTTTCAGGTGGTGAATAATCACAGTCATGGGGGCTGCACAACTGTGGGTGCAGCACAGCTGATCTCTTGGGACACGGTGCTGCAGAGAAAGGCATCAGGAGGCTCCTCCATACTCTTCACACGTGCCAGGCATAGGATCTTACCACCGCTCCCCTTTAAAATAAATACCGTATCTACACATCTAAGTACGGGGATTTTTGTGGTCACAAACTTTAAGCTGCGTTTGCAAAATTAATAAAGACAAAAATAATTTTGATTCTTCTTGTTCTACCTTCCCTTCTGACTAAGCCTGAGAAAGTTCCTAGATGTCTCTTAGAAAGAAATACTTAAATTTATTCAGCATGGGAACTTACAGTCTTATTTACCCTTGTAGTTATGCCTCTCATTGCAGCTGTCCTCCTGATGTCCCAGCTTAGATCCCCTTATGCTTTGTCTTCTTCTGAGACATTGAAGAAGAGGGAAGATCTGAATAATCTATGGTAAATGAATGCACTTTAAAAGCAGCAGATATACAATGAGAAATCAGATGTCAATATTTCATCTTAGTGTCTGCAGACAGGAGTGCGAAGCAAAACACATTGTAGGATGTATCAAAGCTGTCTGGCTGGTGGAGTTCGCTATATATCATCTACATAGGCATGGCTTTGGTTTTTCTAGATAGCACTGCTTTTTCTCTGAAGTTCTTCCCTGGAGCTCTCACATTCATCTATCTAGATTTTTAATCGTTAAACATGAAATTTTATTATATTAAATTTTACAGGTTACACGGCTTTATTTTTTCTCATCCTTTCACTTGTTACCTGGCTGAAGAAATACAAAATGATTAAAAAGAAAATGCTTACATCCTAGTATTTCAAGGATGTATATAAACAAGAAGGCACACCTAGATGTTCTTATCAGGCTTTAAAGGTATTTGTCTTCTGAATTTGTAGATTAAAAAAAAATAAATAATCAAGATCTGCTAACAACAGCAAAAAAGGCACTGTGGTTTCGCCAAAAATAATTAAAACAATAAATTAAAAGAAGTAGGAGAACAAATATCTATGCTTTGATATTTTCAAAACCAAATAGAGGGAACTGGAAAGTTAAATTACTTCCATTTAAAATTTCAATGTTTTGAAAGAAATGAAAATGAAAGTGAAGAATTTAGCTTGACTTCAATTCTTACATTTATTTTGTAGCTTTCTACTAGTTATTTTGTTAAACTTTCTTTTGGCTTGATCTTATTGTTTGTTTGGTTTGTTTGTTTAGATCTATCTTGACACTAAAAATGCCCAGGATTTGTGTAAATGTTAGGAAAAGAATTGACAAAAGACTTAAACAATGGGATCAGTAGGATTCCATACCAAGAAAAACTTTTCTAGTGAGCTTGAGCAAACTTAGAAATTAAATTATAAAAAAATACTTTTCTAAGCTTTCCTTACCATGATCTGTCTGGGGGACAGACTTCTACAGGTGCTAAAACCCCACCATAACTTCAGCCATTTAAAATCAGACCAGATACAAACACAATTAGCCTTAATGTACTGAAGTTCAAAAACTTCCTACAATTCTAGTGATGGTAGAGGGAATTTTCCTGGGACCAGTCCTCCAAATTGACTTGTGAATGATCCCCAGTTTTAAATTCATTGCACCACAGCTTTTTTTTTTTTTTTTTTTAGCTATAATCTCTATTACTTGTTTCTGCAGTCACTGGAATTGCTGCAGATAGATGTATTTTTTCCTGTGCATGTGTGCAACTCCGTAGTTTGATGTGTCAGCTCCAATGTGATCAGGAATCATTTGAGTAAGTATTTGCTACAGAACTCCTCTTGACACCTCCCAAGCTACTCCAGATGTCCTACAAACTTATCTTCACTACATAAATAAAAAAGCTGACACCTTTCCTCTACAGCATCCTGCTTTAGAATTTAGTGTGCTATTTTTATAACTTAATCTTCCCTTCCCCAGTGAAATCACTGTGAGTTTTGCCATTTATTTCCATGGTCAGAGGACCTGGCCTGGAGGCTCGATCATGCAGATCTCATTCTGGATGACATCTGATCCACGGTCTAAAGTGCAAAGGCTATGGTGCCCTAAAATTAAGGCATTTCTGGGTAGTCCTCACTAACGTCTTTTCCAATGTTTCTCTCCTCTAAACCTTAGCTCCTTAAACACAGCATCTGTCACCGTTGGCTCCACTAAATCCACAGCAGCTGAACTTCCAGGTCAAGGGCTGGGGCTGGAGAGCAACATGATTCCTAAATGCTTTAAAGCTTCACTATCCTGTGGACGTTTCATGGAAGGTTATACACTGCATGTTGTCCTCTCTGAGATAAAACCAAAATGTTAGGCTTTTACTTTTTAATTTCCAGTCACTAGTGGGGATCTTTGGGGGTTTTTTGGTGGCTTTCCCCCACTTCTTTACATATGAGATAATTTAGGATAGGTAATAGCAATGAAACCATCTTTCAACTGCTTCACGGGCAGTCCTCAGATGTGAATGACATCGAATAGAAGTGAGACACTTGTCCCCATAGATGCTCCAAACTCTAATTGTTTCTAAGAGGCTAGCAAAATGCCGCTGGCAGTTATGATGGGGTCATTAGATGTCTGGATGAAGATTTTCAAAAGTACAAAAGCACAGCCTCTTTCTTACTGAAAGCCAATGAGATATAGCACATTATACCTGCTTGGAACCTTCAAAGGCCTCTTCTTTCTCCATTAAAATAAATGTCTTCCTGCTGACTCATCCTGTGTAGAACTCCTACCCAAATACGCCCTAAAACTCAGCAGAAATACACACAGGTAGACAAGTTCATTTTATGCATCTCCTAAAGTAACTGGGACTCCAGGTGTTATCTTGAGACCCCCAGCATATGTCAAACAGCATCTAGGCAAATGCATCAATTGCAGGCTGAGAAGGAGAAAGATTGTGTGACTGCTCCTGAACCCCGAAGCTTTTTGGGCTGCAACACCTTTCCAGATCTCCGTTCCCTCTGTTCCTGCCTAAGGTATTTCTGAATCTAAGCTAGCTTTTCAGGTAGCACAGCAGTAATAACCAGTGATGGAGAGCTATGAAGTTATGTGAAGAAAACACTTGCAAAAACCATAATCTCCAGGAAGTTATGTTTTTTGGTGTGGGTTCTTTTTTTTTTTTTTTTTTTCCCTTCCAATGCATATAGAAGAGGCACAGTGTGCTATCCTGTGTTGGTCATCCATTTGTTTGCACTTTCCCCCCGATTCCTGAAGAGTGTGCTTAAAGTAAGAAAGAACTTGCATGAGTGGAGTGCTGGCATTTTTCCCAGCAAGGATCTGAGTACTAGCAGTTTTCCTGAACTAAGGGGGACATTTCTATTTTGTCCCTTTCTACTTCACTTGAAGAAGGATAAAAAATGTGCAGCAATAAAACAAATTCAGAAACCAACTGATCCTGCAGTTCGTTCTGCTTCAGAGTGAGTCCTGCTATTTCACTCAAACACATGCTACAGCATTCAAGCCACTCTCATTTTCCTGGCTGTCTCTCGCATCACACACGTATATGTTGTAGACCAGGTGGTGAGTATGGAAAACAGCTGTGCCCAAGCCTCAGTCTGAGTAAGCAGCTTCATTATCAAAAGTTTTTGCATGGGAATCATTCCCTATCTGTGATCAGCATGGTTGCCTTTCTTTCGATTTTGTTTCATGTTGCTATAACTTTCAGTGGCAGAGCAATTAGACTGGCATGCAGCTCTCTGTATGAATGCATATTGTAAATTTACAGACTGGCTTAATGATGTTTTCTGGTTTGTTCTCAAGATGTTTTCTAATAATTCCTATCATTATAGTTGCCCTTTTGGCTGGCACTGAGCTGGCATTTTCAGGTGATGACTGTACAAGCACTTCTGTAAGCAGGAATAGCTAGTTCAAATTCTGAGTACACATGGTTTCCACAATTTTTTTTCCTAGGCATCTGGATTTATTTTTATCAACAGAGAATTTTATTCTTTTACGCAGTCACTGAGATCATTTGAAGACTCTTTAGTTCTAAATAATCTGAATAATTCTCTGTCAGCAATAATTTTACCAGATCATTACCTCACCCCCTGCAAGAGCATTATGCACAGCACAGCTAAGGCTCCTGCTCATAACTTCCTTCATCATGAAAATTAATGACCTTGTTTCTGATCTCCTTTGTTACTAATCTTTTTCTCATTATTAGTTATCAACCTTCTCTCTTACTCTGTCACATCTTTAATGTGGGTGTGAAGCATTCCTTTGGTGCAGGGCACTATGGGAACCAAAATACCCTGTGCTGACCACTTCTTCTTGCCTGTGTATTTTGGGCTCAGGTTCTCTGGATCTGACCTTTTGCTCAGTTTCTTAAAAGCCCCTTTTCACTGTGCTTCGCTTATCCGGCACCGCTGAGGATCCCTTTGAGACATTATCCCGATGGATTGTCACTTAAAGTTTGTAACACTGAAATTATGCCAGCCAGGCTGAGAAAGACTCACAAAAGGAGAACAGAGACAGAATAAGAGCAATGCAGAGGATATGACAAAATCCCTGATAACAAATAGCATATGGCATAGCACACTTGTGTTGAAATAAAAACAAATGAACAGGCAAGGATGCATTTTCAGTAAAGCTTCAAGGATATGATCTCCAGTTCTGTAGGCCATTCTGCTTACACTTGCATCCAGTCACAGCTATCCGAAAAAAACATTGTTTTGCTCATCCAAATCTTGCCTTAAAACATCTGACAGTTTTTATAACATCAAGCTGAGTTTATTTGTTTGCTGGGCAGGAGCCTCTTCTGAAGTCTAACAAACTGAGTTATGAGGACTGACTGGGTCAGTGAGATATTCCCATTGCCTCAGTGCTATAAACGATAAGAAGGATTCTGTTAGGGCAGCATGGTAATCAATGTAGGACTCATCCTTTAAAAGGGAAGTCACTGAGAATTAAGACCTGCACTCCTCGATTCCTAACAACATATGCTTTCATCTTCCAAAATGTTTCAATTTGATTTTTCATGAATACAGGGCTGCTAATTAGTGCTGGAGGTATAGTACTATAAATAAAGGGTACAAAAAAAGTATATTGTTGTCTCCCTGGTTATTCCAAATTCCAGTGCCTGTATTGTGTGCCCACCTAAACAGGCATGAATGTATCTTGATGTTTCCTAGGGTATGAAATTTTGTCTGGTTAAAAATAAAGGTAATTGTCATTTTCAGAGGCAACCATCAACCTCAGAGGAATTTGGCTCAGGCTTTCTCAACAGGATTTTTCTTCTTGCCTTAGTATGAACAAGTTATTTTTGTAAAGCACTTACGAGAATAACTACAAACGTGAACAGGACTCCAGAACTCTCTTTGACAACAAACACATGATAATTGAACCTTCAGCTCTTTGCTTTTTTAATAATTTTACTAGATCCATGGGACTGTTGTGGAAATGGAAAAGTATGTGATCAACCTTCCAAATCTGTTGTGTTTGCAGTTGTGTTCAGTTACTATTTGAAAACACAAAAATCACATGATTTTAACTTTGTGATCAACAATACTCTGACAAAGATGGCATGAAAGTAATTTATACGAAATTATTTGGAACTCTGAAGCCGAGTAATTATAATGCCTCCAAATGAATATTTTTGGTATAGGTCTAAATAAAGAACTAGAAATCATCTTTGTGTGTAATTAGAATCACAGAATCATGGAACAGCCTAGATTGGAAAGAACCTTGAAAGATCACCTGGTCCAACCTTTTCTGGGAAAGGGAGCCTAGATAAAGTCATCTGGCATCCTGTCCAATTGCAGCTTGAAAACTTCCAGCAATGGGGGATTCTACCACATCCCTGGGAAGGTTGTTCCACTGATTGGTTGTTCTGACTGTAAAAAAATTTCTTATATCAAGATGAAATGCCTGGTACAACTTGTACCTACTGCCCCTTGTCTTCTCCATGTGGTTCCTTCTGAAGAGCCTCCATCCTCTTTGTAGCTGCCCTTTAAGTACTGTAATACTGTGAAGAGCTTTCTCTTCTCCAGGAAAACAGAAACTAACTCCTTCAGTTATTTTCCTCATTGTTAGTTTTTCCACTTTTATTAGGGTACTAATAAACATAAGGCTATATTTGATATTATGCTGCTCCTATTGGCACCTCTGTGAATCTGCCACCACCATCACAGAGTTACAAATGCAGTCTGCCTTGCTCTTTTTTAGCCAGAGTTCCATCCCTGCCCTGAAAAGCTGCTGTTAATTCACTTCCACAATTTCACACATCACGTTTATTGCTTCTTCACCTTACCGGTCTAGCTTACAATGAAACTCTCCTTGCAGACATCTTCATCCCCCATACTGAGCTGTGAAATTAAGAACACTTTGGGGAGACTTTGTTCACCTTATACGCTCTGCAACCCCATCTTTTTGCATGGCATGTTAAATTTATGCTAATTAAAGCTGAAAAATTGCTTCTGCTGCAATTAAGTGCTTGCAAGATCCTTTTCCTACTGTTTCTTTCTTTTTTTTTTTTTTTTTTTTGAGACAGAAAGTAGTAAATTGTACTAAAAGGAGAGGTGGAAGTCTTGCTGAAGGGACCCCATCAAGGGTAGCATGGGTGTTTCTCTAATTCTGTAGTGAACCAACCTAGCTGAATGCCATTACATCCTCATACTCCTACCCCACCAAACTGGAATCAATATTACTTAGGACAACATTTCATTAGAATTTTATGCTTCTAATTATAATATATACTGCAGCTATTGGGCTGCCTGTTCTTTGCTTGTCGATTCAAAAGTGCCCTTGCCAAGGTAACCTGTAAACTGCATTATACAGGATTTATTACATAATTTCCTTTGTGAATATAAGGTGATTATCACCTTCATTACTAGTCATAGATGTATGCACTATTGTATTTTAAGTGTATTAGTGCCTTCCACGTGGCACATGGTAATTTACAATTACAATCGCTTCCCCTTAATCACTCTACTATAGCCTTTTAGCAAATCACGTTTTCTAAAGCCTAGAAACAGTTTTGGTTTTTTTTTTTTACATCATCATTGAAACAGAAAGTTTTGGGTTTCTTAATGGCAGATTGCTGTTTCACTTCTACACCAACTCCTAAACGTTTTTTCCTAGCCTGCTTATCAACCTTGAAAACAGTATGCTGAAGGTATTAACCCAGCAATGCCTACCTTCTTATGCTGGAAAACTACACAATACTAGGACCTAGGACCTAGGATGACATTGAAATATAAAAATTAAGTGAAATTTCCCCTTATCTTCCTCTTTCAAATGGAATTATTTGATTCCATGCAGACAGCATCTCAGCCACAAAGCATGTGCAAAGCAATGTCTAAACAAGATCTAGATGGGAGAGAAGCTGGTACTTCATGCCCTCAGGTATTTTTCTCAGTGTTTTAAAACCCAAGGCTATCAATTAATCATCACTGTCATCCAAGTGACACACTCTGTACAGAATGTCACTATGCTCATTGCTAAAATGCAAGCCCCTTCCCAGTGGAATAGAAAACACTTTTAGAGGAACAAAAGAGAAAATTCTTCTGTCTGTGTGATAACATATTTCTTCACCTTTCTCTTCATCTTCAGCCTTCTTCCCATATAAGAAGTTGTCTCAGATTCTTTTTTTTTTACTTTTCTATGCACATGCACTGCTTTACTCTTCAATTTATCAGGCCGGATTTGAATTGTCTGTAGATTTTCTGTTACTCAGGGGCTTGGATCATATCACAGAAGTTAAAGGAAAAATTTAAAAAGCTCTGAATGAAAAAAAAAAAAAAAAAAGAAGAAAAAGATAATTTTAGAACATAATTATCTATACTCAGATTTGATCCCTGGGAAAATGTACAGGGATCTCTTAATGACTAACAGTTGGGTAACTCAATCTGAAACACCCATGTTTCCTGAGAATATTCAGTTAATATTGCTGCAGAAGGGAAAAGAACATATTTTGAATCCAAAACAATACTCTTTGATCCATTCTCCTCAAGGCTTTCTGGCAACAACAGCAAAGAACAAAAATATAAGTTCTAACCTGAGGCAGCATGGAGTAACTCCACAGTATAAACCCAGCTGCATGCCTGAACCTAAGAAATCATCCTCTGAAGCCTTCTACATGACAGTGAGTAGATCTTCACTCATGAAGATGGTTTGGAAAGTGATGGCAGAGCTGAACAAGCGCTGAATTTTGTATTCAGACCTATGTGTCTCCATCAGGAAGGTTCTGAGTGAGTGAAGTTGAACAAATGAGCCCTGAACAGATATTCTGGTTCACTTATCTCCCTGCTGCAGTCTCCACTTAGCTCAATAGCAGATTTTCTAATCTGTTTCACCAGCATTAACATCAAGGAATGATGGGATGCTTAGTCAAGATTACACGGCAGACTTTTCCTTTCTCTCCCTTTAACATTTAGATATTTAATCCTTTGCAATCTGTGTGTGTCTCACTGTCCACTACAAGGTGTTTTAACCCTTTGCTAGTGCAATTCATCTTTTTTGATACAGGACTGAAAAGCCAGGGAAAAAAAAACAAAAAAAGAAAGAGCTGCAGAGTGTTCGAACACACAACCCAATTCACGGACTGTCTAAGGGTCTGTAACAGGCACATGAAAGGGAGAGAAATTATATACAAAGAACAACTTGCATGTGGGCTAATGCATTAATTCATTCACAGTTGCAGGAACTGAATCTGCAAATCTTTATCAGCTGGAACCTCCCTTGGAAAGGAATCCATCTTTTTGATAGATTTATAGTGAGTAGTTGGATCCAATCTCAGACTCCCCTCTGCAAAATGAAACACCACAGGCGCCTTGTGGGTTTTGCCACATTTCTTTGCACACAGGAACATGGAAGTGCTGAAAGAGAGGACTCAGTCATTTGGGAAAACCATTGTAATAGCAATCTACATTATCTCCAAGTCAGACCAAGTGCCCTCATGGTCAAGCTGAGCTAACTCGGGTTCCTGTAGAGCTCCAGGTAATGGTAAAAGAACCTCATTAGTCTCCTCTTATAAGACAAGATCTCTGCTATCTTAACACTCCTAGTAATCTGTTTCTGCTTCTGCTCCACCTTCCCAGCTCGAGCTTATTTTTTGAACCATAAGTACATGCCTGTATTCCAGAGGGAAATCCTGTCATCACCCGTGCAATGTCATTATTGTTTGTGTATCTCACCTGGAAATGGATTAGTGGATAAACCCCTCATGAACACACCACATCAGTGCCTCACAGCTACTCTCTGATCAGTTGAGTCACCGGATAATGGAAGAAGGAGTGGTATCATTTCTCTGAGTGTCTTTGCATTTTACTGGCAAAAATAAGCTTCATTTCTTTTAAGTATCACTATAAAGAAAATAAGATGGATCCTACATTACCTCCTATATAATGTGCTATATATTTTATCTGAGTACCTATGACAGGATGTACTGTTAGTAATGATAGGTGATTCAGAAAGAATAGGTGGGTTGTCATACACCAGGCATGATCTGGTCTGTATGAAATAACGAAACTTTCAACTGACATGCAGAAATTTCAGTTAATTTTGTAGGAGTGATCTTCCTTTCTCTTTGCAATGGAGATTTGCTACCTTTAGATTTCACTGCAATGTAATGTTATACACGTAGCACTTAAGAAGCAACTGCTCTTGTGAGTAGGAATAGCAAGTAAAAATGCTAAATTATCATTAACCTTGATGTTCTTTTGAAGTTTTAATTAAGAGGAATAGTTTCTATTTTCTTTATTCTAAATAATACACTTTAATACTTAAATAGTAAGGTGGGATCGAGAGAGAGTAAAACTATATTGTGCACCTGTTCCAGTAGTATCCTCTGACTTCACATAAAGAGGGAGTGATTGATAGGTACCTTTTAAAGGCAGGAGATAAAAGGCACTATCGAATGTATATGTTGCATAGTTGCAACTATTTTAGAGTATGCAGATGACCACCATGCAAACAAATGGTTGCCTGAGATCCAAAAAGTAAGAGGGAAGATACTAACAAAGTGCAAATCCACTCTCTTACATTTCAAGAAATAGCAGTAAGATCTCACTAAATCTGAAGCAAGCCAGAAACTGCTGTCATTTTTCACAATAACACTAGAGATATTTATGAAGCTTTTCATAAAACAGTACTACTGAGTTTTCCTGGCCAAACATAAAGAATAAAAATAAAAAACATGGTGCAAATGTAACTGATTTTTAATGTTCCAAGACTAAATTCCATAGCTTCTTCCACAGGAGAAGGCAGCCCTGTGCTGACTGCTCTGACAGAATGGCAAGGAAATAAAGATCAGATAATGTATGTGTACAAATGCCAAATACTTTGCCATGTAGGACCAAGGAATTCTCTCTTAACAGAAACAGTGCAGCCCTCTTGCTTTTTTCTTATAAAGCTGGACTAAATAAACAGTTGAAACAACCTTATATTTTAGAGTGTAATGGAACAGATGTTCTTTTTTCATCTCTAAATGATGAAACGCCTTTTCAAAACAGGGTTGTGTAAAGATAGCTTGTAAGCAATGGAACATCTAGTACAGTGCAAATATATGGAAACACATGTTTAAGAAGAACACCACAGTATATAGTAGGATTATAAAGGTATTTAAGTTTACATAGCTATCACAGTTTCTTAGTAAAAAAATTTAAATAAATAAAGGGGCATTTTGGAAATGCATAGAAGATTCTGTCCTCATCCCTTACCAAACCACAATTTTATCCCTTTAGAGTTTTATTTTCGACCCCTAAATTCCTATTTCTTTGATAACCCTGTTTAAGAGATTCATTCCTTGGAGTACTAAAAATTAATGACTGAATTTAAAAGCATTCCTGACTTCAAGAGATATATAATAGAGATATATAACTGAGGAGCGTATCCTCCCAATACTTGTGCTGGTGTGACTCCCTCACTCCCATATTACTGATTACACTTTCAAGCTACACAAAATATCCCAAATCCAAAAGTTCATAAAAAGAAACAAAACCTGAGGTAATTAGAATTGGTGGAAGCTGTAGCATTATCTGAAGAAGATGGCTGACTTCTAAGGAGTTACTGGAGAGGAAAAGGCGATTACAGCAAATCTGAGCTCTTTGAGCCAACACGTGTTGCTGGGCAAGAGGAAGGTGGTACAATAATTTTTGTGCATTCATGAATTTATTTAGATTATGTGGGCTGAAGGGCATAGAAAATGCTGTTCTAGTTTCCTGTTGGCAGGCAGAACCATCCCAACACAATTAACTCCCAAATCCATTTAATAAAATCACCAATCACATTTAAAAGCAGCAGTAGGTATCCCAGATACCCATGGAGCCAAATACAAAGCACAAAAGCCAAACACAGCTAAGGGAATTTGTTGAAGGAAGTTCATGTCACTCACTACCCACTTGCTAATGAAATTTTTGAGAAGCTGCAAAGTTGATCACACTGATGTTTGAGGATGTTTGGCTCTTCTAGGCAACCATGTGTCCATTTTTCTAACTATTAGCATTTGGAAACACAAATCATGGAATGGTTGAGGTTGAAAGGGACCTCTGAAGGTCAGGCTGGACAGAGTTTTGAGCAACCTGATCTAGTGTAGGATGTCCCTGCCCATGGCAGAGAGGTTGGACTAGATGACCTTTAGAAGCCCCTTCCAACCCAAATCATTCTATGATTCTAAGAGGTCAACTGTTCTACCCCCCCTGCTCAATCAAGGCCACCTGCAGCTGGCCACCCAGGACCACGTCCAGATGGCTTTTGAGTGTCTCCAAGGATGGAGACTCCACCACCTCCTTGGGAAGCCTGTGCCAGTGCTCTGTCACCCTCACAGTAAAAAAGTGTTTCCTGATGTTCAGAGGGAGCGTCTTGTGTTTCAGTTTGTGCTCTTTGCCTCTGGTCCTGTCACTGGGCATCACTGAAAAGTTCTGGGTCTATCTTCTTTGCACCCTCCCTTCAGGTATTTATAGACATTAATAAGATACCCCCTTCAGCCTTATCTTTTCCAGGCCAAACTGTCCCAGCTCTCTCAGTCTTTCCTAATAGGAGAGATGCCTCAGACCCTTATCTTTGTGGCCCTTTGCTGGACTCTTTCCAGTTATGTCCATGTCTGTCTTGTACTGAGGAATCCAAAACTGGAAACAGTACCCAGCTGTGACCTTAACAGCACTGAGTAGAGGGGAAAGATCATTGCTGGCAATGCTTTGTCTAATGCAGCCCAGGGTATCATTCACCACCCTTGCAGCGAGTCCTGTTGCTGGCTCATATTTAACTTCGTTTCCACCAGGGCCCCCATGCCCTTTTCTGCCAAGCTGCTTTTCAGATAGCTTTTTAACTTCGTAAGTACAAGGACTGTGTTTTCCTGAAAAGGCCAACATTTCCCTTAAGGGCATCCAGATCTTGGTTAAAAAGTAGGAAAGATGCAAAACTTGAGTTCCAGATTGGAAGAGGGCAGTAAGACAGCCAAATTGTACAACCATGTGAGGAAGCCAAGTTGTGTGGAAAGCATTTGATGGGTCTTAAATTGTGTGACAGTCAACAGGATGGTTGGTTTATGGACATGAATCGTTACCAACCCATAAAATCAACATGTATTCATGACTTGTGAATCTCCAGCAGCGTATGTACAGTTTTGATTTACCAGTTTATGAAAATGCATTTGACTAAAAATATTGTATCTTCTTGCACTCATAGTGGGAAATGAAATTCCATTTGAGATAATTCTTACAGGGACCTCATTAATGTTACATAAGCTTTGATGAATTTTAAATTATCAATTTGTGGGCACAAATTTCAGGGGTTATTAGTGTGCATGAACTCTCCCCACAAACCACATAAAACTGAAAAAAATTTGTTTTTTACTCAAGTAATGCAGTCCATATTCAAAATTATATTGCTCCCTGTTTTAAGTACTGGCTGCATTAGCGCAGAGGAGACAACAAGTCTAGCTGCTGGGTAAGGTACTTAGTCATTTGATGAAGATTATTAAACTATCTAGTCATTACTGATAATATGATTTACCATGCTATTATGGTCATTATTATCAGTATTTATGTTGCTCCTAGAAGTTCAGATCATGGACAATGCATTCACTAAGCTGGAGTCTACCTGAAGTTCCCCGAGCTGCTGGGACCGCAGCTACTACAGTGGAACACACACAGTAGGCTTTCTCATTTCCTAGCACAAGTTTGGCTTGGGCCAGCTAGTACTGCCTGGAACACATAACCATGGCTGGATGGTAGCAGGGGTCACGGACAGTGGACCATTCCCTATGTGGATACAGAGCCGGTAGAGCCTTGGCACTCCTAGAATGGATGCCATAAGACAGATTTGCTCTTCCCTATCTAGGAGACAAAAGCAGGAGCATATGTGCAAGGCAAAACAGAGATCTAGTGATATTATTGACTTCAGTGCCACATGACAGATACCACTGGTGGCAGAAATGGGTCTGTGATGTGCCTCAGGAGGGGCAACCCTGGCTTAGTAAAGTATCAGTCCTAATAGTAGTACTAAAGCTACACAAAGAAATATGTATGTTTGCACTGAGTGTAGTACACCTGCTATCCTTTATTTTACATTTTCCTTCCTCTACCATGAAGTCCAAATGCCTTTTGCAAGCCAAGCCTGCTAAGCAGGACTCAGCTGAATTCACCTGAGCTGGTGCAGGGCACTCTTTTGCAAGCTGGCTGATCACAGTGAACCCAGTGTGGATGGCCCCTCAAGAGCTCCAAGGATACTTCAAAGGAAACACATTGAAATGGGGAGGAGGTGGGAAGGAATTTGCATTTTAAATGTGACACTTCCATGAATGAATAATCAGGGATTTGTAAGGCTGGCCACTAATAATTAGAATTAAAAAAAAAAACAACCCTTTGCATTGGTGCTACAGCTAATTCTTCAGGCCTGTTTTTCAGTGATATTAACGCAGTTTCTTCCTGCAGAGGCTTTGTGCAACCACAACGATTAAAGAGGTCCATCAGTTAAAGAACAAGCTACTCTAGGGAAGGTGGAGCTAAGAACTTAATCTTATGACACTTGAAAGCTGCCAAATTGGGTAGCTGGACTTCCATGTGAGGTCTTCAGGCTTTCTTAGAAATGCACTGTATAGGCTTATATTATGAAAATTGGGCTATCTCAATGAACAAGATACAGAGTGAACAAGTTCACAATATCCCTTTAAAACTGAAGTGCTGGGGATTTTTGGTTTGGTTTGATTTCTTTCCTTTAAAGTTTCAGTGCTCAGTGTGCAGCAGGTTAGGATGCTCATCAGGAGTAAGTCAGCGACACCTCCTCTGTGCTCAGGCCCTACAGTGATGTGAGAGAAATGGAAAAACAGAGTGACACATTCACTGCGGCGTCTATCCTTCATTAGTAATGGCCTTATCATTGTAAGCATTTTGATGACCTACAGGAGACAGGACTCCTTGCCTTATATCATTTACAGCCCCTTAAATACTGTCCTTCCAGCAAACAATGCTCCTATGACACTGCCTATGCAGAGAAAATGCAGTGATGAGCACAGCACAGGCACCCCATCAGAAATAAAAAAAGACTTCTTGCCCAATTGAATCTCATCTCTGAGTCTCAGGCAACTCCTCCCTTCAGTGGCCAAACTGCATCCTAAAGCTATGTTCAATTTGAAAGAGAAAAGTTTATCTCCTGTCATCACGGTAAAAAATAAAAGATGGATTCATCATTAAATCACATCTAACCAAGTGCTACTGCATGCAGGCAATTCAGCTAACACAGGATGGAAACGGTGGAGAGGTCACGGAAGAGCTAAGCACCTGGGAATAAAACAAGAGGAATGTGGTTCTGTGCTTAGCATCAGAGTGGTGTTTCACTGTGATACTGGGAAAATCACTTAACTATGTGCTGCCGTTTCTTCAGTCACTATAGCAGTTAATATCACATACTTTCAAAAGCATCTGGAGATCTTCAGATGATAAATTATGCTGCAGAGGTAGACAGAATGCTACTCCTGCTGATTTATTATTATTATTATTAGGAAAAAAAAGGACAGAACTGAGATTGTTTCTTCCTCTGTAGATTCCGGTATCATTTAGAAAGGAAAATAGAAAGCTATTTCTGGAATCATGCAAGGCATGAAATAAATAGCATAACTAGTATCTCACATGAATATCAGAATTATTTTGAAGTTTAGATGATAAAGAGATCTGATAAATACTTAAGAATTTATTTTTAGACATCTTATTCTAATATTTGCCTTACTTTTTATTTTTCTAATATAACAGAGTAAATAAAAACACTTTTCTGCAGAAATGCCATTTGCTTCTTGTGAGGCTGGACTCCTGTCCATTATATTGAGCAGACTGTAGATGTGAAACACATTACAATGAAAAAGGTAGCAGTCTTAGTTTCAAGTACTGGCTCCTTGAATATGGAGCTGGATTCTGTAAAATAGTTAAGCATTTAGTTAATATATCTTTAAACCAGTTTAGTAGGTACTACAATATTGTTCCTACTCTCTGGTGTTTTAGCAAAGCCAAAAATAAATGAACGCAAAGCACTTGAACAGCTGGAACAAAGCAAACCACAAATCTGAATTTCACACTGGCATGTTACAGGTATTTAAGGGCTATTTCAAAATAATAATTAATTTTTGCTTACCTGCTATCCTGACTCTAACACTAAGGCTGAGGAAAATGACCAATAGTTTGCAAATATCAATGAACTAGGTAGTTCTTTTTGTTATTCACTATCTATTCATTCTCCAGCCTACACCCATGAGCAGTTTTTCCTGCTCTCTTTTGTCCTCAGTTTTAGCAGTGGGCACTTCCCAAAACTCCGGGAGGAGCTATGATGGCTTTATGCACTACACCTACATCCTCGCTGTCTAGTTAGGTCAGTTAGTGGCAGTAAACACAAAAAGCAGGGTTAAGCAATGTGTCCCAGGTGGATCTTTTTTTAGACTTTGTATGCTCTAATTTGCTTCTCTAAATGCTTCATGTGCCTTTTTCTCATCAGTTTTCTTCAACATCCCTAAACAGCTCCCATCAAAAATCAGGGTAGTGGACTGGATGGGTTCCTCCCCTCCCCTTCCCTATTTTCTGAAGAACAGCTACCCAGTCTAACACAATATTAAAAGACAGGCAGGACTCTTCAGTCTCTGGTGATACCTACAACTTTTGACTGCCTAGAGGGGAGTTCAGAAAGCTCACTTAGACTGAAAAATCTAACTTTTACATAGATGAGATAAAGAAGATGAATCTGTCTTTCTTCATTTGATTTCAGCCTGCTGCTTCTTTGGGAATCTTACAGATGGCTCACACAGGGATTTTTTGGATGAAATGAGGTATAAGAAAGAAAATCTGTTGATGTTAAACATCAGCACCTTCCTCACTCAGGGGATAGTCACAATCAATATTTGACCTAGATACCTCAGTGAAATTATTAGCAGAGGTCATCGGTTGGGGGATAAATTTTCACCTGAAATTCCTTAGACAGTGGAAAATGTAATAGAGTGGAAAATAATGGAGCAATACTAAAACCAAAAGAAATTATCAACAGAAGACTGATGATCTACTGTAACTCAATGCAATCAATTACATGGCAGCTCCAATAGACGGGATCAGTGTGCTTTAAACACACAAAGCTGAGATCCTGGTATCTACCAAGAAATTAGCAGATCAAATTAATCCCCAAAGCACTTCTACTGAAATCATCAGATATATGCCACAGATATTTTTGCTTCATTTATCTAAACACACATTTTGAAGAGAGTGAGGTGCAAATAAAATCTCTTTGAGTTTGAAAGGTGAGAGCTTGGGAGCAACTGACACAATTGTGCTCCTCTAATAGCTTCCAGTAAGTTACTTAACCTCTTTATATCTCAGTTTTGCTGCCTTTAAAACAGGTGTATTGATAGCTCTGCACCTCAGAGGGGTGCTTGGAGTGGTAAGTTAAGACCTGCTGGATAAAAGGCATGCAGGGCTTTTATTAGCATCTGTATTATAACATCTTCAGTTCAGCATACTGTTTTACAGTCCATTATGAAAGGTATGTGAGGCATATAACATTTGCGTTTATCATTAAATGCTTCAGCGTCTGTTCATTCTAATGAGAACAGTACCTGGGTTCATCTTGAGCTCCAGAACTGACAAGCTGGGTTCACTTAATACCACCCTCCATAATATCCTTTTATAAATCCATTTTAATTTTTTTTTTTTTTTTTTTTTTTTTTTTACACTTGGCTACATGCAATTCGACTGTCAAGCATCAAGCCCTTGGTCTAAGCCTTTGTAAAACCTGATAATGTATTTGTTATTATGTCCACAGTATTTTCAATTATTTTCCTTTGTCTAAGGCTTCTGTTACGCTTTGATGCCTGTGGACGTTTTAAGTAACTACCATTTTTTATGGGCTGATTAAACACATGACAGAAGATTATTCTGTTCAGTTCTTCTCCTAAGGTCCTTTCATCAGCCAAAGGCCTGATATGACCTCTCTTAATGTTACAATAGTATCTGCAGGTGTGGAAGCACTATAGTGAATTTGCCCTAAAAACACACCTTTGGGTTAGAAAAGGCTTCCACCCATTTTTAGCAGAAGAATTGACCCAAATAACATATAAATGAAACAGACAATTAATCCAAATGCCATTGTCCAAACCTGGGGAAGGGGAAAAAAAACACAAAAATGGACCGAAGGTTTTCCCGTAGCAGAGATGTCAAAATCAAGAACTAAGCTAGGATAGTCACTTCTCCATCCATTTCCTTATTAGCCATCAAATCAGTCCTTCAGTACAAAGACTGAGAATAAAAATAGGTTTTGTCATTCTGGAACATAACAGCTTAATGGTTTCTTGGGTTTTTCCTTCTCTAGAAAGAGAAAGATTGAAGTAGTCAGCTGGGGCCATTCTTCGAGGAGTATTCTCACTTTTGTCAGTGCCTGTGTCTCACACTGAAAATAGCCAGCAATGCTGGCCGTCCTCTGTAATACCACAGCAGTCAGATATGTCAAATCTGTGTTACCCGAAGGTTTCCCTGGGATAAGACTGACATTCTCAGGCAGAACCCACCACTTACCTTCCACCCAACAGGCTTCCTAGAGAGGTGGTCAATGCCCCAAGCCTGTCAGCGTTTAAGAGGCATTTGGACAATGCCCTTAGTAACACACTTTAACTTCTGGTCAGCCCTGAACTGGTCAGGCAGTTGGACTAGATGTTCATTGTAGGTCCCTTTGAACTGAAATGCCTGTGTCCCTGTCCTGTCCTATCCCATCCCTTTACTGGCCGCCACCAGTGTGCCTTTGAAAAACCTTACCACAAGTCCTTATCTACTTGCTGTCTCCCTGTGGATGACTCGAACACAGGAGGTTTGGGCAGAGCCTACCACAGCTATTCAAAAGGCTTAGTGACTGAAGCTAAAAAACCTCTACATCTTTTGTATCAAGTTCTGTGACACATCTCAGCTTGAGCTTCAGTCTTCCTTAGCAGAGTGTGATAGTGCAGGTACTTCCAGAGACAACCCCCCCCAAAAACCCAAACAAAAAACCAGCAAAAAAATATAAAGTAATGTCTTAGGACCACAACAGAACCACACAAGACCCAGAGTCAAGTAATATGAGATGCTATTCAGCACTACAGGATTGTAAGGTATGCTTAACCAACACGGACTTGTAACTTAGCCTTGAGGCTACAGAAAATCTCTTGGCACTTTTAAACTAAGCAACACATGTGAGGCACCTGAAGGTCTTGCCTGAGCTAGAACCAGGGCTGTGGATGGAAAGCACATGAGTACTTGGATTCAAGCATGCATTAGTATCACTTTCGCTTGCATGGTAGGCAACTTTCATTTTTGTATCACTGTCACACTGTGTTTTCATCTCTTCCCCCCAAGAAAAGCAATTGCAAACAAAGTTTGTGTCTGAAGGAATCATTAACATTCCAAAAGAAGTAGGGTATAATGTGACACTTCCAGGAGATCTTTGTCCCTCTGGGATTCATTTCTCCAGGAATTCAAGTCAGAATGTACAGAAAGAAACATAAACTCCAATGAGTGGCTCTTCCTTCAAAAGAAAAAAAAAACTACATAAAACAAGTCCTTAAACTCTCAAACAATCTGCTTCACAATGTAAGCCTTCTATTCCTTCTGAAATAACATTCTCACCTGAAAATGGGCTCAAAGATAGGACTGTTTCTGCTGTCTCAGGTTCTGCGTATGTGAGTCAAAAAAAAAATAAATTGCTGAAACTAATATTAAGTTCAGAAACAGGCTCAGTAATCTCACTAAATGCTAATAGAGTTTAATGCTGTTTTCATTAACTTTGTGCCCTTTCATATAAAGCTGGAGGGCTCCTCAGTGATAAGAAAAACCTCACCAATACAGTGGTATGAAAGGATGCTAAATGAAAATTCTGGGAGCACTGGGCAATGCTCACAGCAGGGCTTTGACAGGATAAAGATTTTACAGTGGCATATCAGGACTTGTTGAGTAGGCTGAATGTCAAGAGTAAAAGCAATGGCAGGAAAAAATGAAAGCAAGAAGATCTCTGAAGTGATGGGGTATTTTTGTTGGAAACTGCAATTAAAAAAAATAACTTTCCTCTATAAGTAGCTAAAAACCCAATAGGAAGCTCATCAAAAGGAGATTTAAAAAAATATAAAATCTGATAGAGAGCAAAACCTTGCCTTTCACTGGAAAGCCAGACACAGGCTGACAAAATATTTCTGGCAAGCCTAAACTTTTCTAACACATTTCAGCATGGGGTTTAGTTACCTGAGTTGCAGCATCAAACCTGATACTTTTGCTGTTTTGTTTTTAGGGTTTTTGTTTTGGTTTGGGGTTTTTTTGTTGTTTTTTTTTTTGGTTTTGGGTTTTTTTTTTGGTGGGGGGTAGAGGTTCACTGTGAAGTACTTTCAATAGGCTGGGGGGAGGAAGAACTCTCATGAAAAGGATAGCCTGACAAAAAAGGAAGTATGTTTCTACTGGGAAATGCAAATATAAGGGCAAGAACATGAGTTTTATTCCCAGTTCACTCATGGACTCACTGTGTATCTGATTCACTGAAGTCCCTGCAGTGAAACATGCACGTAAAACTCATGATGAAACAGAACAAGGTCTTGTGTTGAGAAAGGAATGCACTCTGAATAATTAGAAAAGATAAGGCGGGCACCTGAAGGAGGTAAGGAGACCATCAAGTCAGGAAATCATTGAACAAAGAAAACTGAAAGGTCTACTCCACCTAGATCCCACCTATTGTGAATGGAATGATTAGGTGTCAAAATGAAATGAGTATGTATGTGAAGATGTTGTGTAACCTCTCAGGAAAACTGTATAAAATACCTAACTTTTCACTGAAAACTTCGGAGCTAGTTTGTCCGGTGCGAATCTGCTAGCTCCCCACCGTTGCACGAAATAAATACCTTTGCTGCTTAAAGACAAAATTTGCCTCTGAGCAGCTACTCTGTGCCGTTTTGGCATCAACAAGCAGCTTTATGAGCTCCTACAAGACAGGAAGGTTACACATGTGCTTAAGGCTCTCCTTGAGCTCTTCCCTCCCTAAATGTTTGTTTTGGGTTTTTTTTCCCCTGTCTGTGAATATGGGTGGGCTGTTACACCCATTTCTGTACGTACTGCCCAACCACACATAAAAACTCTCACCATGGATGTTAAAGCCAGTATTTCCCACGCTCATCTCAGCTATCATCCCTCTATACAGAGAGAAACATCTCAAGAACGCAAGTTGTCCAACATTAACTCGAGTGTTAAAAGACAGAAAGGCGTGAGTTAACTTGTGCCTGTGGTTAAGTTTCACCACTGATGAGAGAGGATCACCATCACCTTTTTGACACAAATGCTTAGTTTTCAGAATTGCTGAAATGAGGTAACATCCTACTTTGCCTTGTTCTGTAGTAACTGCCCACAAAATCTGGGTTCAATGCTCAAAGTCTTTGCAGTGAGAAACCATGAGAAAGCACAATGGTTTCTTTGTTCTTTTGGAAAGGCTATCACTAGTCTTTTCCTTGGATGCCTGATGCACCTCAGATCGGAGCCAGACTGCCCACTGAATCAGCATGAATTACTGTAAAGGTCTGAGCCGCTTAATCCAATTGAGTAACTCAACAGCAAGGAAACACTGAAAACAAGTTCAGCCATGTGGACTGTTGAAACTCAGCAGGTAAATTAAACTTACCTGAACTTACAAGAAGTTAACATTTACTTATTATCCCATCTAAGCAAATAAAACACCCTACATTAATACAGGGATTCCCCTGTGGCTACTCAGATTGGAGCAGTTTCTCAACTACTTCAGGCAGGTTGTATGAGCTCATTTGGCTATGCAAATGTTTCTTACCTACTGCAGAGTAAGACAGGTACTTTCCTATTTTCCCTAAGACAGTCAGGATGCTTATTGACAGAAAACAAAGTGGCAAATTCAGTTGCCCAGAAACTCGGGAGGTGTCAGGGATTCTGGAAAAGACTGAGTATCCTAGGGTTGGATGGATGGACAGGCAAAGAAGCTGCAGGTACCAAAGCAAGGGAAGGTATGTCAGTTAATTGGTCGGTTCCACCTTTCCTTTCCCCACTAGCCATGGCTGTTGCTGGCTTCAACTTCTTTACATCTTCCTTCCCACAACTGCTCCTTTGTGGATAGCAAGGACAAATAAATTTCTGGCTAAACAGAGGCAAGATGCAAGAAAAAAAGAATGCAACCAGAGATCTGGAGATACACATGACACAAACAATTCTCATACAGAACTCTGTTAGCACGTGGGCTTTGCATCATCTTAATTTTAAGCTCTGGGAGGAAGAAAACAAAATTGTCAGCCCTGTGATGAACCACCAGCCCAGTCCAAGTCCCAGAAACACCTGGGAAGGCAATACCAGCTACGGCCTTCAAGCTGTCTGGTGTGCATGGTGTGTTTTTTGACCATACTAAAACATTATGCTGCTTATAGGGGAAAAAAAAATAAATTGGTTAGTTCCTGCTGAAATAACAGATCCACATACTCTGGATCTCTGCTGCAAGGAAAAGATGTGTATCAGGGCTGCCAGATGAGTTAATGTCATTTTAGGTGCAGCACCAGCCTGCAAGTCCTTTTACCTTCCTCTTTGGCTAAGATCAGCTGAAATGTTTCCAAACTCTTCTTCAGTATGAAACTCTGGAGCCTGGAAGCAGTGTGTTTTCTGCAGAAGAATCGCACTTGGCATGTACAATCCTTACCAGTCCAGCTCATGCACAGACACAGCAAACACCCACAGTGACATTTCAATGGAACTCTACAACCAGATCATGTTTCACATAATTCCTTTTGCTAAATCGAAATGGCACTTCCACTTGTGTCCTGGTTTTGGCTGGGGTAGAGTTTCTTCGTAGTAGCTAGTATGGTGCTATGTTTTGATTTTGTG
The DNA here is from genome assembly GCF_963210335.1 of Falco punctatus. Taxonomy (NCBI): domain Eukaryota; kingdom Metazoa; phylum Chordata; class Aves; order Falconiformes; family Falconidae; genus Falco; species Falco punctatus. The sequence goes on along the minus strand of NC_137582.1, from coordinate 86,641,724 downwards.
CAGAAAACAAATGTTGATAACACAGGGGTTTTTTAGCTATTGCTGAGCAGTGCTCACACAGAGCCAAGGGCTTTTCTACCTCTCACCCTGCCCTGACAGCAAGGAGGCTGGGGGGACACAAGAAGTTGGGAGGGGACACAGCCAGCACAGCTGACCCCAGGGATATTCCAGGCCATATAACATGCATGCTCAGCATACAAAGCTGGGGGAAGAAGAAGGAATGGGGGGATGCTCAGAGTGATGGTGTTTTTCTTCCCAAATCACTGTGATATGTGATGGAGCCCTGCTCCCCTGGGGATGGCTGAGCACCTGCCTGCCCATGGGAGGTGGTGAATGAACCCCTTGTGTTCCTTTGCTCGTGTGCACATCCTTTGCTTTACCTATTAAAACTGTCTTTATCTCAACCCACAAGTTTTCTCACTTTTACACTTCCTATTTTCTCTCCGGTACCGCCAGGGAGAAGTGAGCAAGTCGCTGTGTGGGGTTTAGTTGCCGGCTGGGGTTAAACCACAACAGTTTGTGACTGAAAATTCAGCTCCATTTCAGGTATCAGCGCAGCTGTCTCCCTGTGCAGTGGGTGTGCAAGCTCCACTTAGACTGGATGGCCAGACAGTACATATTCCTCTTCAGAACTGAAACAGTCACTACTTTTTTTTTTATTATCCCTGACTGGAGTCACTCTTGTGAGCTTGTTCCACCCACCCAAGTTCTGGGGTTCTTTTTCTGTGGCTATGCACCCCCGGTTTTGGGGGCATGTGTGTGCACATACGTGTCTATGTAAGCTTTAGCAAAGGATGAATGTGTTTACTTTAGCAAGATGGAATTATTACAACAGAAGATTGTATTGAAAGTAACTCTTAACACAGCATGTAAAGCCAAAGATGCCAGCAGATTATAAAACTCCATAAATTTAGGAAAAAAAAGTGTCCTAAGATGACTACCTTTCCTTGCCTACACTTTTCAACAGTTGAATGAGACTCAAATTTTGCTGTATTCCTGTGCAAATGAGTGACAGAAATGGCTGTGCCTTTGAGTATTCCTGTTACATTGGTTCCTCTAGTCCCATAATAAGGGAGCAAAACTGTTCAGTAGTCCTTAAAAATATTCCTTCTGTTTAGTCTTAGATGGTTAGATGGGAACTCAAGCCCAGATCTTTCCCTAAACCCAGAATAAGGATCTGAACCATGGTTTTCTACCATAAGTCAGGAGGGCATAAGACATGCAGAAGGATTTAATCTGGTTTGTACTTGCTGCGCTGTTCTAAATGTGTAAATGACTGCTCAGACAGACATAAAACAGGCACAGTTCCATCACTTGATAGCAAAGACATAGGAATGAGAGGCAGTATGCTCCAATTCTGGTCTTTTCATCAATATATACTTAAATATTCATTGAAAGTAGAAAAGGCATAAGAAAAAGAAATAGATTCCGTCCTCTCCCCCACATCTGAGCTGGTGTGGGTGTTCCCTTCACCAAGTTGTGTGCATCAGTCTCTGAGATAATCTGATCATATTTAAGGTAAAGTTGCTTTTTAGTTTCTCTTTGCATTGAAATCAAGAAGCATTACAGATGGAGAATATTCCCTCCTGACCTGTTGGAAAACTTGAGTCATGAAAAATCTATCTGTGGCAACGCAGTACCTGTCAAGCCCATATCTGCCATGGAAAAGCCAGGTACCCCTGGCTCAGTGAGACACCGAGCAAAGGGCAGGGGAAAACTCTGTATTAAAACAGCTTGTTACAAACAGCAAGAAAAGAATATATAGCTCAAATCCAGCCTGGAAAATTGACTCTCCAGACTGGTGAGTTTAACCATATGCTAAATTACTGTGGTATGCTTTGATTGTATTAAACAATAGACTATACATTAACAGTTCTAGAAACTATTTAAAAGACATTTACTAATACTATTACACTATAAATAAAAATAAAACACCCCCGCCCCCCCCAACCGAAAATAAAAATACCTACATTCCTTTTTACTCCCATGGTACAAATTTTTATGTGTACATCAAACATATTTTGGGCTTAAAGGCACTTACTGAATAAAGTTACTGAAATTTTTGACCACATGTATACATTAAGAGAAATTTCTGTCCGTAAAGCAAGGTGAACTTCCAGTGTGCTGGATCAAGAGATCACAGTTCATACTAATGAACCTTTTTGACCCATGAAAAGCATACGAATGGAATATGTGCCTGACTGAAGATTAGCATCTGCTACTGCCCAGCAAAACTGTTGATTAAAAGCCATCACCAAGTAGTTCACAGTAAACCGAGTTGCAAATTATCTAGGACCAAAGTAGAAATTCAGAAACTATTGCTAGCAGTAGGTGGCAGAGAAACATAAAAAACAGAGGCAAAAATGGCTAGTAGAAGATATTTTATACTTATAAAATTAGCCTTAATGAACTATAAAATAAATAAGCCTTAATGAACTATAGCAGCCACTTACAATTATTTCTGTACTAATAAGCTTGGAGCATATATATACCATATACAGGTCATTAACAAGATATTATTTGGAATATATCATTTAATAATGAAGAAGTTGCTAGAAATTAAAGGGGTTCCAGGAAATTTGTGTCTGTCACCCCACAGCAAGGAAGTGTCAAAAAGAGAGAACTTCCTAGTGTAAAAAAAGAAAATTTCCTGAACCAATAAATACCCAAATTTGCTCATAGAAGCTGAAATGCAGGGTTTATAGCTTCTCTCTTGCATTAAATTTCTCCTCTACAGCCTTTTTAATGCTGTGTTCTGGAAAAAAATGTAAATAAATACTGGTCATTGGGATCTCCCTTGTACAGAACATTTAATAGGCATCCTTCACTGTATGTTGTAAACATAATACAAATGATAGTTGTAAAACTATGAACAATTTTGCTCAAAATAATCAAGAATACCTCTTCATATAGAAAACTCTTACAAGGCATAGTACTAGACAGCAAAAAACAATCTTTGCAGGAGTTGAAATAGAGGAAATTTTACTTTTGCATAAGAAAAACTCTTTTTCACTATGAGGGTAGTCAAACACTGGAATAGGTTGATCAGCCAGTTTGTGGAGACTCCATCCTCAGAGGTGCTCAAGACCTGACCAGACAAAGCCCTGAGCTCTGCTTTGATCAGGGGCTTGGGTGAGATGAGCCTGGAGGTCCCTGACAACCTCAACCATTATGTGATTCTGCAAGGCACTCACATTTAGGTCAGCAGATGTACAATCAAAAAATCAACGTGTAATGTGGACAGTCATCATCAGAGCCTGAAATTGGGTAGCCTTTCTTCTACCCCCCATTTCAAAGCTGTGGAGAGGTTGCTCCAGAAACTGCTGTTGTATGGCTCTTCTATAAGCACTCCAGAACTCGCAAACTTTAAGAAGAAAAAGCAGATGCCTTGAAAATATTCCACAGATGATATGGCTTTTTTTATCTAAAGACTAGGCAGACAATCAAAAAAGATCAAATTACTGCTGTTTAATGAGTTACTGCTTGTCAGCTGAGAGGCAGCAATGGATGGGATGTTATTCTTAGCATGTTTTGATGACATGACATCAAAACTAATGCATTTTACTCTGCACTCTCAGCAGGCTGTACATGGACAGCTATGGCAGTTCAGCTAACAAGAGGTAATTCAATCAACCGCAGTAATGTGAAAATTGCAATGATCTACCTCCACTCCGTCTTGTTCATCGTTTCAGTGACAAGAAACTTTACCCGCCTTCTGAGTTGGAACAATGAGATTCATTTGAAATGCATAGCTGTAAATACAGTGTCTCTTTGTGCAAGCCCTCAACTCAGTAGTTCCTGATGACCTACTTGTGAGAGAAATGAAATGGTTTACGCACTGTATAGCAAAGTCTATTCAACACTGTAATGTAAAAAGCCCATTTCAGTGTTAAAATATGGCTATTAATTGGGGAACTAATAATCTGTCAAAGCTTAAGCAACTTTCTTACCAAACTCAGAAGTAAAAAAGCCATCTCTCCCGCAGTTTTTTAGGAAATAAAGGCAGTTATATCTTTAGTGACTACTAAAGTCAAAGGACTCCTTTCCCAGATACATCTAAAAAGCCTATTTTGAGAGCTGAAAAATATTCCATAAATGAAACGTTGTGGTAAAACAGATTCCAACTCCTATTAAAGCCTAATGAAACTACAAGGGATATTTCAGAAAATCCACTGAGTACTGTGGAATTATAATCCTCTTTTTAAAGATGGTTTGAGAATCTCACACCAGAGAGATAAAGGCAACAAGGAGTTTGTTATTTATATATTGAACAGACTACACATTATCAAAATGTGGATATTTCTAAGATCTACTCAAGGAGGTGGATAGCTAATAAAGACATGGCAAACATTATAAGATCAGGTCTGAAGTTATGTGAGACTTCCAGATTTTATTTTTTCATGTTAATGAAGGCCTAGGAAGGAAGCCACAGAAAAAGCCTTGAATAAGCTATTTGTTCTTTGTCCGATTTCACTCTCAGGTTTAAAGAATACCTCCCAGATCGTTACAGTTGCTTGGAGAGATTAACTTGGTTGCAAAGGAGAATGTAACAAGCTACAGTAGATGATGGATGAGAGAGTCTTCCAACTAGGGCTTCAGTGGAGATTGCTGGGGTAAAGCACAGCACTTCAGTGGGAATATTTTATCGTTTGCAATTACTTCCTTACAGCATCAAAATGCTAACCAACCCAATGAACATCAAGTGTTTAGGCCACAGTTGCCCAAGATAGAATTTGAGGTTTTGGCACTGCAGAGACAGAACAATCTTTCCTTCTACATCACTGCATGTGAACCCTCTGAGAGGCACAACTAACACCAAACACAGTTCCTCCTAAATACATCTTTCCTCATGAAGAGGTAATCACAGATGTAATGTTCTTCTAAGGGTCTTACCTGCTGGGACACAAGTTTCTCTAGCTGAATCAACAAAACATTTCTTCTTTAACACAGTTACCGAAAAAACCTTCCTGTGCTGTTTTTTAGGTTTTCTTCCAGAGAACACTGATCCCAAATTGCTTTGCTTTGACACCACCACTAAGGATAATAATCAACCAACATTTTCAAGCAGCTTGTATACCAACGAGCGCCATATTCTTCCATTTAGTGAATGGCACTGATGAACTATGTGCTGCCCTATTCCCAGGAAAACCCATAAGACTCTGTGGCGCATTGATCTTGGCTGGACACCAGGTGCCCACCAAGCTGCTCTATCACCCCTCTCCTCAGCAGGACAGGGTGGGCAGGGAGAAAGTAAGATGGGAAAAAAATGTGTGAGTCAAGATAAAGGCAGTTTAATAAAGCCAAAGTGAAGGCCACATGCAGAAGCAAAGAAAACCAAAAGATTTATTCTCTACTTTCCATTACCAGATGTCATCCAGCCACTCCTTAGGAAGTAGGGCACCAGTACACATAGTGGTTGCTTCAGAAAACAAACACCGTAATAATGAATGCCCCCGCTTCTCCCCCTTTCTCTTAGCTTTTCATACTGAGCAGACATCACACGGAATAGAATCTCTCTTTGGTCAGTTTGGGTCAGCTGTCCTGTCTATGTCCACTCCCAAGGTCTTGCCACCCCCCTAGCCTACAAGCTTTTGGGGATGGGGGGAGGGAAATGTTGGAGAGCCAGCCTGGATGCTGTGCGAGCGTTGCTCAGCCGTAGCCAACCCCCTGGTGTGTTATCACCATCTTTCTAGGTACTAATACAAGCACAGCACAAAGGCTGCTATAGGGAAAACCAGATCCATCTCAGCCAGACCTGATACAAACTCCCTGCTTTAGGAGACTTTTTTTCCTCCACATTTACGTTTCAAGAACACAGATAGGTAGAGTACCCAACTGTAATATAATCTGATGTTCTGAGAGCTTCTATATGATACTTCTGTGTGCATATCCACAGAAAGGGGAAAAACAACATAGAGGTTCCATCTTTTCTACTGATTTTGGAGCTAGAACATTGTCATAATATCAGTGGCTGTTCTGTTCCAATAGAATAACAATTTTGTTGAGATTTGATTTCTAAGTTACTTATAGAGAAAAGACAAAGAAGAATAATAGTATTTTAATAATATGAGTAGGGAAAGTAAAGATCTGTTTATTGTTTGCCAGCAGAGACCTCTTTTTTTGAGCTTTCTCTTTCACATGAAAAAGCTTTAAAATATCACAGAACCAGTTAGGACTGAAATGGTAACGAAACACACAGAGTTTGTGGCTTTTGTTGGATCAATACATGCCAGCACAGAACTGGCTACTCAGGGCCTCCTGGTCCCCCCGACACCAAACTGCACATTCATTTGTGGCAACCTTACCCATTTTCCTCATCAACCCCAGGTCAAGAGAAATTGCCTTCCAGAGAAGAATAAGCTGGTTTAACCTTATTAAAGAACCCCACACCTTCACAAACCAGCCTCATTGTAAGTCCACTCACCCCAGAGCCAAGGGGCACCAGGATGAATGACAGACCAACTAACTTCGGCTGCTCTTCTCTGCACTTGTCCCTGTCAGGACACTGAAATCCCACTGTATTCTGGGGGCTCGATGAGACATAAATCAAGTATTGCCAACTGAAAATGTCAGCTAACAGTGGTGGAGTGGCGTGAGAGCAGTTTATAACTCTGTGTCATTCTTACAAAGAGCGTAATCCTCCCTTATGGGGCTACTGATTTATGCCTCAGAGAACCCTCCCAAGCCATTAATTGTACTGTAAATCAACTACTCCCTCCACCCAACATCAGTGCTCCTGAAGAAACTAGACTATTCGTAGGAAAGAGGACATTGGCCACTGATTCATTCAAAGACCTTAGACATATACTTGTGACAAACTTTTCCAAATTGGAACCTAAATTTTAGGCACCTAAAGCCATATTTATAGACAGTTAAAGGAACAACTGGTGCTGTCCGGAATTCAAGCTGATATTTCTTCTTTTCATGTCACAGCATTAACAAAGCTATCAAGCTGCAACAAGGGTTTTACCATCACATACCAGGTTAATCCCAACACATAGTTCCCACGCCTTGCCCCAGCACAGCCACCAACCCCCCACAAGGCTTCAAAAGTTCATCTACTGTCCATGCTGTTTCTTCATCCTATGCAGGCCAGTCCACCCTGATTCTTACCTCTACTATGTCTGGAGTCCTCCTTCTCCAGACTGCTCTTCCAGTCAGCCTCTCCTCATTCAGGCTCCCTTCTTCTCCTAGGGTCTCTCCTACATCCAGGGGGTGGGTAGGGGTGGGTGGGTGTCTGTGGGTGTGCGTGCACACTCTCTCACTCTCCTCCTTCCAGATCTCTCCTTCTCCAGTACTCCTCTTCATACTGCCCACCTCACCCATACCCCTTAGAGCTATTTCACTACTTAGCAGGAACCAGCCACAGCTGCACATTAACCACATCAGCCAACCCACCACCCCTGAAGCCATCCCACAGCTGTATATTATCAATGTTAATTAAACCAGCTTCATTCCTCTATAATTCCTCTACATTTTCACATGGTCTTTCCTTAAGTACCTGTGAACGACACAGTACATGAAGCCAGAGAGACCATTGGTCTGAATCAACAGGGCCATTTTTGTGTTGCTTCTAGCAGTTCAAACTGAAGGTACTGGAGATCAGCCTCTTCTGTCAGGTCCTTAGAGGTGTGTCATTATGGCTAAAGTTTAAAGGCATTGCAAAGCATCAATAAGTAATGTTTTCAGATTGCTTTGGGAAGCTCAGATCAAAGACTTGCCATCCATCTGAAGGGTCTGCACTGTGCACAGCCATTCAGTGGGAGTACTCCATTTTCCTACCAATTGCAAAGAAACAGTGTAGAAAACCGAGACAGGACAAAGAAAGCTGCTAACTGCTCAAAAGTCCTACTGACTTTGGATTCATATCAATGAATTCATGTTACTCCTTGTTAATTCAGCTGCAGGAACTGTATACATGTGGACTCGAGCTGAGGCAAAGGCAAAATAAATGCAAAGGCATCCTCCCTTAGCTTTCTTTCTCAGTAGAATTAATGACCTGGCATTATGTGATGCTTATAAAGACCAAAGAACATGCAGATGGACAACAATTCAGGTCAAACCAAAATGCATTCAATCACAGTAACCCGATCATGTGATGTCCCGTCAAAACATTCATCTGAAGGTTTGGAAGATAGATGTAAATGTTAAAAACTCAGAGAACTTCATAGAAATTAATCTACCTTCTGCCTTTCTTGCCCTGTTATCTTGAAGGATTTTTTTGCATAAAGCAGACTCTTAACTCTTAATTTTTTTTTTTTTTTTTTCTACTGGTAGTCATTTCTCTCTTCTCTCTTCTACGCATCTGTACAAGAGATTTTAACTTGCTGTCAGGAAGAAGAGAAGTGCAGACATGCCATTGGAATCAGGAAACTCTTCAAGACTATTAATGTTGGCTTAATTTTTAAGAATGGGCCAAATCTTAAACCCAGATCCATTATATATTAATAAGTGAAAAATATTTTTGACTCATTTAAGTTTGAAGCCTAAAAGTTACCGCAGGAACAGGATGTACCCGTCTTCCTATGAGAGCAAAAATTGTGCAAGGATGCCAGGCTCTCAGCAATTAATTATAGACTAGAAGACAAAAATTGAAATGACAAGAATTGACACCTGACTATAAATGTAGGAACCTTTTTAAACTAATAGGAAATGGGGGGTGGGGGGGCAGGAATACTGCAGAGTTATTGATTCCTGATTGTGCTGCAGAGCAAACGTGGAAGCAATGCCACAGCCAGGGCAGAGGGGTGAATTATTTTAGAATTTGAATGACAGCTGTCAAAAATATTATGACCCTTACAGGGCTTGATAGACTGATACAAGCTTGAAAATTGAGCCACTCAGAGAGTTATTAAGCCATATATAGATGTGTGGCAAAACCAGACACTAAGTAAAGCCAGCCCTGTGGAATCAGTTTAAAGGCAAAAGCAATACCATCAAATATCCTTCTATATTTTGCCCTTATTTACAATGTTCACATTATGTTGAATTATCGCTCTTTTCAACACTGTATAGGAACTACTGCGTTCTTACAACCTGTCGTTGCCAGGCAAGAAATATGCTGGGCAAATGTCAGAATTTCTCTTGTGTGTGTCAGAAGAGGATGCCCAGACTTGTCTCTGGCTGGGAAGGAACAACAGAACTGTAAATGCCAAGTACCACAAAGCCACTTGTCAATCTTTCCCTCCCTGCCACCTACAACCCTTATGACTGTGACAGATACAGGCTCTGGTTGCATTTGCTAGTGGGTTATTGATGTCCCTTTCCTTGGAAGAACTTTCTTTTGGCTCCACATGGTACTTTATGCCCAACCTTCTAGTCTGCTGCTATGAGGGAAAGGTGCAGTATTTGATATGACATCAGAAGGGGCTAAATCCCATTTTGAAGAAAGCTACGCTGCTGTCCTGGTTTCAAACCTCAAGATTTAAAACTGTGAGATGAAGATGATCTTTACTTCCCTGGGCCAAGTCACATGAAGGAGCAGTCCTCTGCTCCTCCAAGCACACACAGGAACTACAAGTGTAGGCTTTATGATTTCTATTGCATTGCAAGGAACCAGAGGTACAGCACACAGCAACACTATAGTGCATAAGGTACTAAAATAACCCAACCAAACCCCATGAAACCTGAGGTCTGAAAGAAAGGAAAAACCCAAACACTAAAGATGGACTGTGTAAAATCAGCTGTCTGAATCTCATCCTCGTTGGTCAGGTTACAGAAAACATTTAACCACATAATAAACCCGTAAATGAATTAAGACAAGGAAAACCAATTGCAAAGGAGGGGAAAAATAATCCAAATTGAAACAACATTTTCTAGTTTTCTATAATAATTAATTCAATTTAAGTTCAAAACAAGACAGTTGCACATTCAGAAAACAGATACCTGGAACCTAATTATTGCTTTTTCATATGGACTACAGCCCTGCTCTGGAGATGCTGGCCAAGATGGATTTGTAGCTGTACTTTAAAGATTACATGTTGATCGTAATCAGAGTGGAACTCCTTGCTCAGGGCATTTCCCATTTTAAAAGTTTAGAGTGGTTGAAAATGCATCTGGTCACATTAACAATAAAGGAATGGATCAATGGCTGTTAAAGATTAAGTAACTTCTTCCTGGATCAGTATGCCTTTGAGCTTCACGTCACTGAAGGGTGGGAGAATATTCTGCTGAATGACCACTTAGACACTTGCCTGTTGTTCTACTCTTGCATAGCTGAGCATTGATGTCACCCATTGCATCAGCTACCAAGAAGGGAAACGCCATTTTACCCCTCTGGGCTTTCGCCTCTTTATTCACCGACAGATTCTAAGGCTGGAAAGAACAGTAAGTCCACAGGGTTTAAGGAATCTATATGAGAAAGTCCATGTGCTCAGTCCAGCAACCTTTGTCTGGCTGAAGTGTGTCTTGTAAAGAGGGACAGCGCCTTCTGCTGCAATGACTTCTGCCAAGAAAAGGGTGCAGAGTAGTCAAGTCATCTTTCATTCTTTCTTTCTTAGGCTACATCAAGATGATTAAGTTGTTCAAAAGTCTGTTTTCCAACCCTCAAATACATGTAGCATCTACTTCAAAGTTTGTCACCTCTCTTTTCGTATAAAGAATGCTAAGGCTTAGGATTCCAACTTGCCTTGATTGTCGCTTTCTGTAATCGTGCACTCATCCAAATGAATCAAAAGAAGGAGGACACAGAAGGTCTATGTAGGCTAGGAAATCTTGACACTATACAAAGATATTGCTAAAGGAGGGACTTCTCTTAGACTGCCACTGCAATACTGTCCTTTTCAACAGTTACTGATGTTGTACTGTAACAGCAAAAAGAACAGCTGCAGTGTTGCTACAATATGAGCTGTGTGACCCAAAAGTTCCCAGGCTACTTTCCTAAGGTGTCAGCAAGCAAACATACACACAGAAGTTCCCAGGAGTTTCTCCATGTCTTCCATCAACGTTCTTCTCTCTTTCTGCCAAACAAAACTGCCCCAGGGGAGCAGTGACACAGCGGAGGCCTTGACAGGCAGAAGTCAGGGCTCCGAGCTCTCCTGAACAGCTGGTCTCTCGGCACGCACTGAGCAAGCAGCCAGTGATGCCACCACAGCTTGAGAAACTCACAGGAAAAAAGTGCTTTTTACTTTTCAAGATTCATAAAGCAATCTTTCCTGTGGAAGGAATGGGCTTCTCTGTCAAAGTCATGTCTGATTTTCAGGGTGTGTTTGTGGTTTTTTTGTCCTTTTGAGAAGAACTATTCATTCAGTATCATTATTGCAAAAGTAGAAACAGGAGGAAAAAAAAATAAGAAGACTTTATGTTAATGACATAATGATCATTAGTGATCATAGATACTAATGGTATCCTTTCCTTACCTCATTGAATATTGACCTTCAGATTTCTCATTGTGGCTGCACTTGTGAAAGCTAAAGCAGCCTACCTGGAATATCATGCAAATGGGACTTAAACCAATAGAATGGGGTGGCTGGTGTTGCTTCCTTTGGCTCCTTACTGATCCAGCACAGAGCAAACTCTTTGATGATATATTAAATGGAAGTTCTGGCCAGTCATTACTGAACTTGGGATCTTACTCAGTTATGTATCCTTTGCCAATCAGAGTACTTTGTAACTAGTTCCTAGCTTGCTTTCTTTGCTTTATTTTTCTCTGAATGGACACGTAGAGCTGCTATACATTAAAACCCAGCTGTTCTCTATCTCCCTAAAGTATGTAAGACAGCTTTATATGAAACAGTTTGTTGAGGTAGTTGAAACTTTAAATTCACTGATATTTTAAAATCCACTTCCATTGCAATTTAGAATAGAAAAAAAATGTTCACTATGGACATGGAAATTCTGAAAACATTCTGCTTCAGAAATCTTCAAATATAAATGTGAAATCTGCTGCGCACCATTTGGGGTCAACTTAGATTCAGAACAGTGTATAACAATCAAAAAGCGTATGTGTTCCATGATAACTCAATGCAGGTTTTGTCTACATTTGCACTGCTGGGGAGTAACTCATATTTTAGAAGCTTAATAATTAGTTTCACAAGTGATGATGAAAAGTAGAGCACTGTATTTTCCCTAGGGCTTTCATTAGTATCTCCAGGTTCACGTCCCTCAAGACATAGATCTCTTAACAGAATATTAACTCCAGTTTTCCAATGGAGTTTTATTGTAAAAAGATTGTGGTTTTCTGACTTTCTTCACTTAAGGGATTTAGATTAAATTGTGTCTAGATATAGTCAACTGTTGATAAGATTTGTGATTTCTAGTAGATAGGAAGATTTAACTATAAATAAAAGAAATTTTATCATATAATAGATTACCATGATAGATCACATTTTCAAACCAGACTAATGCAGAGTAAAATCAGAGTAATGCAACTAAAATTACTGTAGTTGCTCTAGATTTAAATCAGAAGGACAGATCATGATCTGCACCCATAAGCAGTGTCTCTTATGTAAAAGAGGGATAAAAATATATGTAGCATTATATATATTTTATATATATATATATATGCACTATAAGAACATCCATATGCAATCCACCTCACTGAAACTGTCCTCGCTTCCTCGCCTCGATACTGGCTGAACACTTAGGTAACCATGCAAGTGTAGAAAAATATTTACAACTATTTATCCTAGCAATAATGTATGGTTCATAATCATCCTCATCACAAACCAGTGAAACGGTACTTTGGTACTCGCCATCCTTCAACAATTTTTTTTCTTTCATGGATTTGTACAATTCCTTTTTGTACACATCCACAAAGTCATGCCAGAAGGAGTTCCAAAGCATAAGTACATCTTGTGTGAAGAATCATCTTTCTCTGATTGTTTTCAACCAACCTCTGCTAGTTTCAGTTGAATGACTTCATCCTTAGGTGGAAGGATAGCATTGTCAAGTAACACTGAACTCTTGTAAAACAAAACAGTAAACAAAATCTATCAATCCGTTGTGCTTTCTCTAGGGTAGTTCCAGAGGATAGCTCAGGCTAAGAAATCACAGCTTAAATTATTGTAAAAGGTCGTAGTGAGCCTCAGTGTAATGTGGTACCTACTAAGTACAGGAGTGGTATCACACATGCTTCATGCAAGTATCTGTAGGACTTGAGAGGTCTCTAAATCAGCAGTTGTCCCCACCCTCCCTTGCGTTCTGCCTCAGGGCTCTTACTCGCTGTCTGCAGGAAAAGTTCCATTGATGTGCTTGGGATCTGGCTTTACCAGTCAGCACCGCTGCCATGGCAGCAGGCATGCAGAGCTGGAATGCCTGAGCCCTTTTGGTGCTAGAAATTCTGTAAATCTGATAATTCCTCCTTGAAAAATGGCCTGGTGACCTTCTAAAGAAGCAGACACCCAGAGATGCTTTCTATCTGACAGACATTATCAAAAATAACTTATGAGTCATTCTCTTAGGGTAATGAGGGGAAAAAAAAAAGGAAAAAATATAAACCTTATTTGTGTTTTATGCTTTACATTTAAAGCACATTCTTTACAAAGAAAACATACTATAGCTTAAACTTCACCAGTGGGATGAAGTTGCTTTTATGTCTCACCTATTTTGGTAAGTTTACAGCCCGGTTTCCCTATTACAGACCACTACTCCTTTTAGAGGTGGATCCAGAGCAAAGATGACCAGAATTTTTGTCCATACTGCAATCTCTAGTTGTTTATCTTCCTGCTCCTCAAGACAGCCTGTCTCCAGGATGATTCTGGAACATCTCAGAAGGTAGGTGCACTTTGGAACGTCCAGTGCTGTGGGCTGTTGGATTCCCCCTGACCCTGCTTCAGTCTGGGGTCTTTAACACCGCTTCTGCATCTCTAATTCATATGGATTTAGGATTCATTGATTAGATTTGCTATGAGTTCCATATAAAATCCAACACACCAGAAACAACAGAGAAAATAGTAATGGTAATAAGATCTTTTGTTTGAATATCATCTTGGCTTACATATAAGGATCCACTAAGGATGTTATTTCTGAGCTCTTTAAATAAACCCTTTAAAGAAAATTATTTTCATAGGCCAGACCTGAATCTGCAAACCAAGATAAATTTTTCTTACCATAATCAGCTTCCTAAACCATCTCCCAACCATCTCACAGTGTATGATAAAAGACTTAGTTAAAAGCTTTTACCTGTGGAAACCGTAGCCAGATCAGCGCTTGACTGAGACTGCGATGATTATAACGATGAACAGCAGAACAGCCAGCGCAACAGAGAGAAGGCAGCACTTCATCTTCCTGGCTCGTAGCTAAGAGGAGAAAAGACAAAGAAATAAATACATAGACATTTAACCCAAAGATGGACAGTAAATCCACAAAGAAATGTTGCTAATTTTCCACTGGAAGGACTATTTGAAACAAGTCAATACAACATGGAGAATTTCTATATTTTTTGGACTGACTCATCCTGGGCAATCCAGATTCTTCCTTTTCAGTGAAAATTCCGCTTAATTACAATCACCTTCTCTACACTACTTTCTTCCTGCTTAAATCCTTGTTTGTGTGATATTAAAATTCCAGACTGCTTGGAGGGCTGGACTTGGGTAAGGCTGTTCAGTTTGGTTTTGGTCTGAGTGTGTCAAATCTGTTTCTGGCTGCCAGGAGAAGACGGTCTCCTGTAAGACAAAGAGGTCTCTCTCCAACCTGCTGTGCAATGAAATCTAGCCAAGCAAGAAGGCAGGCTCTTTACAGGGCAGGCAAATGTACCTCCAGCATTATCCACCCTGATTTCATTCAAATTAAGATATGGTAAAAGAGGTTCTACAGCATTCTAATTTTGACATCTGTTTCTACTTAAACCCATCAGCCTTCCCAGTGACCTTCATAGGACATAATGTTGTTTGTTCCCATTTAAAAACTTTTGCAGATAGTTCAATTCCTCTTCCTCCTTTTTGGATGTATTAGAAGAATGGTGTTTCTATGACCCCGCAGCGTCAGTAATCCTCTTATGCAACACAGACACATACAAAAAGTAACTTCAATGAAACAGACAATTTGCTTGAGACCAGATTAGCCAGTCCTCCAGCCACCAGACTTGATAACACCATCTCAACAAGATAAACCAATTGCTTTTGCCCAGAGTTCTTTACGTTTCATACAACTGAAGCAGCTCTCTCACAGGACATTATGTCGATGTTACTGCTGTTACCCACTTTTCCTTCCTTTCTTCCCCTAACTGCTGTAGTCAGGTCTCCCAGCCTGCCTCAGATCCTTTACTAACTGCTTTACACCACTCTGCACCGCACTGCATTTCCCAGAGAGACACAGTTCCCCAGTTGTTTTGTTCTACAGATGTTTTGGCTCTTATACAGCAGGTGACAGAAGAGTCATCTCTTCCACCGGTGCTCGAAAGTGCAGTGCTTCATTCCCTTGCAACCCTCCCAGGGCCCATCTGTTTTGCTTTGCAGAGCTGGAGAAGTGCTTCCAGCAGGGAACTGTGATGCACGATCTGTCCTCTCCTCCAGAATCAACCACCAACCAAACTGGTGCTCTTTATTAAAGCGTGGATTTCCAGATTATTATTTTTTTAAAAAAAATTAAATGCTGTGTTGTCCTGCCTCCATAGCATATAATCAGTGATTCATCTTGGCTCTCTACTTTTGCAATTACTCACACAGAATGTTTCCTTTGGGTTTCGTTTAAAAAAAAAAAAAAAAAAAAAAAAAAGTTGTTTTAAATATATCATTCCATGTACATGTGTTAAGAAGAATCTTTTTGTCAGGTATGCTTGGAAGAAGTGTGCAGGGGGACACTATTCTCCCCTCCCTAAAGTCCTACTTGGGGTCACTCATTTGCTCACACTTTTCAAGCAGTCTACTGTGAGTTTTTGGGAGGAGACTATAGGTGCACAAAGGTGATGCTCGCTTTAACAATTTTTTTCAAACACAAAGTGATGTTTCTTCATAGTGGTGCTGCACTTGCAGCCTTCGTTTCTAGGGGGGTAACTACAATGCATCCTGAAAGCTGAGTGCATGAGAAAACAGGCCTGCTACAGCATCCTCTCTTCTTTTAACCTTGATTGATTCCAAGACAAAACAGGATCCCTTTGCTTCAAACTGCAGACTACCTTAACACACCTAGATGTCCTTGTCCACTTCTAAAACACCGGAGACTTTGTTTGGTCAGCAGAGGATGCTGATGGGTCATTTAGCATCAAGCAGCATTCTCAAATATTCCTAACGAGACTTTCAAAGCTTTACAGTTGCCACTTCAGATGGATTTTCCATCAGTCCCTTTGCAGAGAGATTCCCTTGGTTTGCTCCTTCTAGCATTGCGAAGTCCTGTTTACTCTTACTTTGCACTTTACATAGTCTCTCCCCCCTCTCATTTTTTCTTTTTTATAACTAATATAAAGCAAACATAAAACTCCATCATAAACAGACTAACAGACTAATCAGAGGGTAGAAGAGATGCAGCCAAACCTTCATTCTGGTATTTGGTTCACATTTTATGACCTTGTCCTGGCTGGTAAGTCAGGATAATTATTCCTGCTCTGTTTACAGCATCTCTTAGTGGATTTAGTATTACTGTCCTTCACAGCCATATAATCTGTAGCAGGATTCTCCTGTTAATTCCTAGTTCTTGCTTTACTTTATATTTCAATAAGGAAAATGTTCGGTTCTTTGAGTCCCTTTAGTCTCCAGTCATAAATTTGTACATGCTGGAAGAGCAGTAGAAACACAGCTTCTGAGCCCTGCCCAAGTTTTTCTACACACACTGAGGAAGAGTGGCCATATACCCCAGCTCCTTTTGTCACTCAGGTGGAAAAATACTGATACATGAGCAAAAGGCAGCAGTTCCCCTCAAGGTAAAGATGCACACACTGCTTCAGGAAGGGCTATGTGAGCATCACATCACATTAAAAGTATGACTTGACACCCCATGGAGTTCACCAACCCTGTCCTGTGAAGAAGTCAAGCTTGCATTTTGGTGAGCTCTTGTGACCCATTCCCTGCCCTTATTAGAGGAGAAAGATGTTAGCCCTGAGCAGGTTGAACAGGTTGTTCTATTCATCAGAAAGAATCTGCAGACCATGGCATGGGCACCCTCACCTGAATATTACATAAATATATGCTAATAAACAGCATACTTCATAATATTACATACAACAAACTCTACTTAGTACATCTAAGTTAGGTTAACAGAATCTGATTGCTAAACCAAGATTATAAATGGTGTCTTAATGCCATCACTGTCATTCTTGAGGGAAGCTGCAAGACAAAAAGAAACACATCCGTATGTCTTTAATAATCCCAAGGCATCAACACACACTGGAAGTACATCAGCATCAGAAATGCAAGCACTCAACAGCTAGGAAGTGTTAGTATGTTTCCCATGTATGGATATATAAGTAGTACTTCGCCCCACCCCCCACCCCCTGCCATCTCTCTCAAGCAGGATCTCTGCCTTATCCTGTAAATGGGTAATTATTAAGCT